>NC_057345.1:172557565-173807565 GCF_016509475.1 Prionailurus bengalensis | reverse complement strand
CTTTTGTATGAAAAATTGCTTCTTCTCAAACTCAGTCAATTTTAAAATGTCTACTAGCTGGGCTTGCCCAGCAGGAGGCTAAAGGGTCTATTACACTGACAGATGCTCCCTGCTTTAAGCGTGTACAGAATTTAAATGACTTTCTTTTTTCCATTTACAGCCATTTAAATGGAATTAATATGAAAATAAAACTAAAATTTGCCATTTAAAACTTATCCCTTTTAGATAGCACTTTAAATTGCAGACATCACTAGTAGTCTACATTTTGAATATATCAGGTTATATTTTTCTCAGTTTTATATTTGCCGAATACTTTAACATGTTATCAATATTTATTACAACTTTTTAATCTACAGAGTTTTGACCAATATAGCATTTTTGCATTATTGTGATGACAGTCAGATAAAGTGGAGGGGCAGGTACAATTATATCCAACTTGTATGTGAGAAAAAATAATTTTATTTATTTGTTATTTGTTATAATTGTTTAGACATTGAATGGTAGAACCAGGACTATTACCCATATTCTTTTCCATCTAGTTCAGAGTACGTCATATTGAGCTCTCCTGACATTATATAAACTCAAGTGAAAGCATATTCATTATGTTGTATATTCATAAAATAAATAAAATGCAAAACTTGGAGGAATTGCCCATACACCTCAGAACAAATTTTAGCATTTTGAGAGCAGGCAGATAGAAAATGCATTGGGCATCTTCATAAATTATTAAAACAGAATCTTTTAATTTCTTTTTCTTTTCTACGTATTGCTAACCCTCTGTATTAGTTAGCTGGGAATTCTGCAACAAAGTACAGGTGGCTTAAATGGCAGAAAATTATTGTCTGTCAGTTCTGGAGGCCAGAAGTCTAAAATCAAGATACTGGCAGGTTTGGTCCCTTCTGAGAACTGAGAGAAGGATTTGTTCTAGGACTCTCTCCTGGGCTTATAGCTCGCCATCTTCCCCCTATGTGTATGTTTGTGTGTCCTGATGTGCCCTTTTTATAAGGACACCAGCCATGTTGGATTATGACTACTCGAAAGAGCTCATTTTAACTTGATTTCGTCTGTAGAGACCCTATCTCAAATAAGGTAGCATTCTGAGGTGCTGAGTATTAGAAAATATGCAGGAAGAAATGTCTTAATCCTATCCTCCATCCCTTAAAATAGCATTGTTTTCTTTTTTCCTAGGACAGTGATAAGTTGTCCCTACCCTTAGTAAAAACTATCTTCAAGGTGCCTTTGACTCCATCACTCAACTGTCCTTTTTTTTTATCTTCAAATTTTCCTTTACAAATTTAATGCATTTTGACATTTTCTTCATTACTTTTTTAAAGTTCTTAACCTCAAGTTATTTACTAGCCATTGTCCTATTGTCTCTGCCATTCTTAACATCTTGAGCTCCTTGAAAGTAAAGGTCTATGCTTACTAATCCAATTAGTCATCTCTTCCCCATTTATCCCTCATCTCACTGCTGTTCAGTTTTTACCCTCAGTTTCACCAGAACTACTCTGAACAGTCAACTACAACAAAGAATGAATTGAATATAACTTTTCATTTTGCTTCTCATATTACCCCTCTTTGGTATTTGTTATTATTAGTCATTTTTTCCTTGAACTTCCTTCTCTTTTACTTTTCTTTCTGATTGCTTCTCATTTCTCATAATTATCTTCTTCCAGTCCATGTTGGTTTTTACACCATCCTGTTGGACTTGTGTTATTTTCATTCTAAATAGGTATTTTATTTAACTTAATCCAACCCTTTGTTTGAAGTGCCACCTACGAACTTCTCATCTCCAATTACCAGATCTGTATACCCAGTGGCCTAGTAGTAGACCTCCACATTTGGAGTCCCAAAGATTTCTCAAAATCAACATAAAAGAATGAACATAAAAGAATCATCTTCCATGCTCCTTTCTAAATCTCTTTCATCTTATTTTTCTTATCTCCGACATGTGTGTAACCTTAAACTTCAAATAAACTTATGACTCTTGCTATTTATAACTCCTAAGATAATAGAAACCTAAGTTATTTGATATTCTAAATTTCTTATTCTATTTGCATAGCAGCTATTGAAATGTGATCCTTTATACTGGCCCTATAGATAAGTATTATGTATATTCACCATTTCAAAATGATATGCAGGGAATTGACATTGACCCAATAGTGGGGTCCATGGGAGTCACTTAAAGACTAGATAAAGTACATTTGGAAGTATAATCTGGGAGAAAACTGTTACATAAAGAATGTAT
This sequence comes from Prionailurus bengalensis, assembly GCF_016509475.1. Classification (NCBI taxonomy): domain Eukaryota; kingdom Metazoa; phylum Chordata; class Mammalia; order Carnivora; family Felidae; genus Prionailurus; species Prionailurus bengalensis. Next base: position 173,805,317 of record NC_057345.1, on the reverse strand, counting down.
GATCTCTTATGGATGATAAGGTAGAGTGCTGTTCTTCTGCTTTGTTAAAATATAGTTTTGCCCACCCATATGTCCAAAATATAAAAGATATACAATTATGCTATGTTAAGGGGATAAAGAGTGAAATAATCATTTACAAACTTACAAAAGGACACTTGGTGATAAGTAATTAGCATTTTAAAATCACTTAATAGAAATGATTCATATCAATGTGTTGATTAAAAACATTCTAGCAAATACAACTAGATGGCGTATAGTTTTATGTGTTTTCTATTTGGAGATTCCAGTATATCATAAAATAACCAGTTATTATGTGTACAAGAGGAAAATTTTCCTCTTCTTTTCTTTTAGTTTCTTTGTCTGGCCTCATAATTAAGTTGACATAAGACAGATTAACAGGAGAAAAAAACAGAGTTAATGTCATACATATGACATGAGAGGGCCAAATACAGTCAGGCCATTGAGGGTTATATGACATAGTGACCTAAGGAGGAAGGGGTAGGGATATGTGGCTTCAAAGGGAGGGAACACAATTGACAGAAAACTAGGAAGAACAAATGTTTGATAAACAAATGTTTGCCATATCGTGCAGATAAGGTTTTTCTGATATAAAGAGTTATCTTTGGTAATAATTCTCTTATTGATACAGATCCCCTATCTAAATTCTTTTAAGCAAATTGAATGGGAGGCCAAAGCTCTTCTGTTAAGACTTGATTGCCTTGGCTCAAATAATCAAAATGCCTAAGTGGCACATTCAGGAGTAGTCTTCCCTAAACCTCATCACATGTATGGATGTCAAAATCACATAAAAAACTAGATATTGCAGTGAAATGGTGACTTTATTACCATGTCCCAATCCAAATATGAAAAAAGCACAACAAAACTACATATTTCAAAACTAGTCTATATAGCATCATGTAGCTCTTATATACTGTTCTTTGTTCTAATTCTTTTAAGAATTATAAACTTTACCTACATCAATGGATAGATCATTCAGACAGAAAATGAACAAGGAAATATTGACCTTAAATGGCATGCTGTACCAAGTGAACTTAATAGATACGTATAGAACATTCCATCCCAAAATAGCAGGAGGGTGCATATTCTTCTCAGGTACACATGGAACATTCTCCAAAGCAGGTCACATGTTTGGCCATAAAAGAAGTCTCAATAATTTTAATAAGATTGAAATTATGTAAGTATCTTTTGCAACCACAATAGTATGAAGCTACAAATCAATTACAAGAAGAAAACTGGGAACAAAATGAAAAAAAAATTAATGAGTCAATGAAGAAATCAGAGTTAATCAAAAACACCCTGAGACAAATGAAAATGAAAACTCAACATTCCAAAATCTACAAGACACAGCAAAAACATTTGTAAAAGGGAAGTTTATAGCAATAGAGACCCACCTCAAGAAATAAGAAAAAAATCAAACACTCTCACCTTATAACTAAAGAAACTAGAAATAAATGAACAAAGCCCAAGGTTAATAGAAGGAAGGAAATAATAAAGATCAGAGTGGGAATAAATGAAACAAACAAAAAAATAGAAAAGATCAATGGAACTAAGATCTGGTTCTTTGGAAAGATAAATAAAATTGATAAACCATTAGCTAGACTTACCAAGATAAAAAGAAAGAGGGAGGGCCCGTCGTTTTTTGGAGGATCCAAAAAAAAAAAAAAAGGGAAAATTCCTAGGAATGTACATATTCCAAGACTGAATTAGGAAGAAATAGAAAATCTGAACAGACTGAATACTAGTAATAAAATTGAATCAGACTCATCAAAAGGAAAAATAAAAATAAAAATAAAAAGAGAGCTCAAATGAACAAAATCAGGAAAGGAAGAAAAGAAATAACAACACCAGAGAAATACAAAGGATTATAAGAGAATATTATAAAAAACTATATGCCAACAAACTAGACAACCTAGAAGAAATGGATAAATTCCTAGAAACATATAACCTCCCAAAACTGAATCACAAGAGATAGAAAATTTGAACAGACTAATTACCACCAACAAAATTGAATCAATAACCAAAAAACTCCCAACAAACATAGGTCCAGGACCAGATGGCTTCACAGGTGAATTCTACCAAACATATAAAGGATAGTTAATACCTATCCTTCTCAAAATGTTCCAAAAAATTAAAGAAAGAATATGTCCCAACTCATTCTATGATGCAAGCATTATTACCCTGATACCAAAACCAAACAAGACAGAAGAAAGAAAGAAAGAAAGAAAGAAAGAAAGAAAGAAAGAAAGAAGAAAGAAAAAAAAGAAAGAAAGAAAAGAAAAAGAAAAGGGAGAGAGACAGAGAGAGACAGAGAAAGAAAGAAAAAGAAAGAAAGAAAGAAAGAAAGAAAGAAAGAAAGAAAGAAAAGAAAGAAAGAAAAGGGAGAGAGACAGAGAGAGAGACAGAGAAAGAAAGAAAGAAAGAAAGAAAGAAAGAAAGAAGGAAAGAAAGAAAGAAAATTACAGGCAATAATACTGATGATCATAGATGCAAAAATCTTAAACAAAATATTAACAAACTGAATGCAACACTACATTAAAAGGATCATACACCATCATCAAATGGGATTTATTCCAGGGGTGCAAGAATGGATCCATACCCATAAATCAATCAGTGCAATATGCCACATCAAAGAAATGAAGGATAAAAATCATGCCTTCTCACCAGATGCAGAAAAACACTTCGACAAAAACCTTTGACAAAATTCAACATCCATTTGTGATAAAAACTGTCAACAAAGTGAGTATAGATAATAAAGGCTATACATGAAAAAAAACCACAACATCATATTCAGTTGTGAAAACCTGAAAGCTTTCCTCTAAAATCAGAAACAAGACAAAGATGCTCACATAAATAGGAAACCCTAAAGCCTTCACCAGAAAGAATAAATGATTTCAGTAAAGTTTCAGGATACACAATTCATATACAGAGATCTGTTGAATTTCCATACACTGTTAACAAAGTAGCAGAAAGAGAAATTAAGAAAACAATCCCATTTACTTGTATCAAAAAGAAAAAAAAAAAAACCTAGGAATAAATTTAACCAAGGAGGTGAAAGACCTATACTCTGAGGACTATTAGACATTGATAAAATAAAAAATTGAAGATGACACAAATTAATGGAAGTATATTTCATGCTAATAGATTGGAAGAATTAATACTGTTAAGATGTCCATACTACCCAAACCATCTACAAATTCAGTGCAATCCCTATCAAAATACCAATGGTATCACCAGCATAAAAAGTACAGCATATACTCAGTAATATTGTTGTAACATTACATGGTGACAAGTGGTAACTGCATTTATTGTGGTGAGCATAAAGTATAGACCTGTTGAATTACTATGTCATATAGATGAAACTAATATAACATTTTATGTCCACTATACTTCAATTAGAAAAAAAATACAAATAGTACTTTTCACAAATGACCCTGATTAATCAGAGAGGTCTAGAGGGAGAAGAACAAAGCTAGAGGTATCATGTTCCCAGATATCAAACTCTACTACAAAGTTAGAGTAATCAAAATATTATGGTACTGACACAGTAACAGAAAAATAGGTCAATGAACAGAATTGAGACCCACTAAATAAACCCACACTTACGTACTCAATCTATAACAATAGAGACAAGAATATACAATGGAGAAAGTATACTCTTGTCAATAAATGGTGTTGGGAAAACTGGACAACTATTTGCAAGAGTGAAATTGTACTACCTTCTTACACCATATAAAAAAATAAACTCAAAACAGACTAAAGACCTAAAAAAGACTTGAAACAATAAAATTCCTGGAAGAAAAGATAGGAAGCAAGTTCTTTGATATCAGTCTTAGCAGTATTTTTTTACATCTGTCTCTTCAGGCAAAGATTAAAGAAAGCAAAAATTTTTGTGCTTTTTCCTGCATCAAAGTAAAAAGCTTTCGCACTGTGAAGGAAGTCATTAACAAAATGAAAAATCAAAGTACTGAATGGGAGAAGATATTTCCAAATGTTATATCCAATAAAGGGTTAACATCCACAATATATAAAAAATTCATACAACCCAATATTAAAAAACCAAACAGCCTAGCTAAAAGGAATCCTCATACGCTGTTGATGGGAACGTGAACTGGTGCAGTCAATATGGAAAACAGTATGGAGGTTCCTCAAAAAGTTAAAAATAGAACTACCATACAATCCAGAGATTCCACTTGTATGTGTTTATCTGAAGAAAATAAAACAGTAATTCAAAAAGAATATATACTCCTATATTCATTGTAGCATTTTTTATAATGGCAAAGATATGGAAACAACCTAAATGTCCATATACAGATGAATGGATAAATCAAATGTGATAGAAACTGATAATTGGCTTTTATAAGGCGTTATGTATTACATAATGTCTTATATAATATATAATGCCTTATAAAAGCCAATTATCATCCATAAAAAAAGAATGAAATCTGGCCATTTGCCACCACATGGGTGGACCTAAAGGGTATTATTATTATTTTTTTTTTTAATTTTTTTTTCAACGTTTATTTATTTTTGGGACAGAGAGAGACAGAGCATGAACGGGGGAGGGTCAGAGAGAGAGGGAGACACAGAATCGGAAACAGGCTCCAGGCTCCGAGCCATCAGCCCAGAGCCTGACGCGGGGCTCGAACTCCCGGACCGCGAGATCGTGACCTGGCTGGAGTCAGACGCTTAACCGACTGCGCCACCCAGGCGCCCCTAAAGGGTATTATTCTAAGTGAAATAAATCAGAGACAAATACCATATGCGGAGTTCTACTTATATGTAGAATCTAAAAAACAAAACAAATGAACAAACCAAACAAAACAGAAACAGACTCATAGATGGAACAAACTGTGGTTAACAGAGGATAGGGAGTGGGAGGATGGACAACATAGGTAAAGGGAATTAAGAAGTGCAATCTTCCAATTATAAAATAAATAAAACAGAAGAATGTAATATACAGCACAGGGAATATTGTCAGTAATATTGTAGCAACTCTGTATGGTGACAGGTGGTAATTAGATTTGTTGTGGTGACCATACATCATTCTCAATTTCAAAATTGGGGTGTTGCCTGGGTGTCTCAGTCGGTTAGGCATCTGGCTCTTGTTTTCAGCATAGGTCATGATCTTATGGTTTGTGGGTTTGAGCCCCACATCGGGCTCTACGCTGACAGTGTGGAGACTGCATGGGTGTCTCTCTGTCCCTCTCTCTCTGCTCCTCTCCCACTCATACACGCGTTTTCTTTCTCTCTCTCAAAATAAATAAATAAACATTTAAAAAAAATTGGTATGCTAGCTCAGTATTAGATTAAAAAAAATTTAAGTCCATGTTTTATTTTTTTTGAATCATACAATTTAACTCACAATAAGACAAAATTCATGCTTAATAAAAATTTACTATTCATCCATTTTATATAGCTTTCTTTGGTCTTATTAATTTTTTCTACAAACTAAGTGTGATTTTTTTTCTGTATTTTATTTTGATACCAAATATTACTCTGCTTTTCATAACATATGATGACTGAATAGATTTCAGTGCCTACTTTACATGTTTTTTTAATTTATTTTTTAAAATTTTTAAATGTTTATTTTCGAGAGAGAGAGAGTGAGCAGGGCAGGGGCAGAGAGAGAGGGAGACACAGAATCCAAATCAGGCTCCAGGCTCTGAGCTGTCAGCACAGAGCCGGAGCCCGACATGGGGCTCGAACTCACAAACAGTGAGATCATGACCTGAACTGAAGTCAAACGCTCAACTGACTGAGCCACCCATACTCTATATGTTTTAAAACTTAGCAACATTAGTCTGGGTTTATAGTTTAAAATGTTAAATTAACACTTTTACTGTTAACATTAAGTTAGAACTATTATTTTAACAAATATAGTGACGAAAGAGTATAAAATCATTTAGTGTCATAGATGCAAATTTTAGTATGCTGGAAATTATTTTAATTTTTTGTAATCTTTGTACAATTTTGGACAGCAGTATCCAAAATCGAATGCCTTACTATATGGTCATACTTTGAGATGTCTCTTAAGTCAAAAGTTTTCTTTGCAAATAAAATTTTATAGAACTGTTTGGATTTAGAAAAGCATATTCTTTTTCTCCAGAAGTAAATATTTACCTGTAGAATTAGGATTTTTCAATTCTGGGAGAACAACCAAAAAAAAAAAAAGATTAATTACTCAAAGCAATTTGACAGAGCAGTTTTAAATATTTATAATTTTCTGTAACTCTTGAGAACCAACTGCCTCCTGGTTAACTTTATCTCACAGAAGTGAACAGATTGGAGAAAGTGATTTCAGGGAATTGAATCTTTACTTGTTGGTGGTTCTAATTTTATGGTGATAAATGACAGTGAAAAAAGTGGGTGAGAAAGAAGAGACTCCTGTTGTGGGGGATTGGGGATTTAAAAAAAGATCCTGAAGCAGAAAATAACTGTTAGAATAGCAGAAGAGGAAGCAGAGATGTTCTTCAGGGTTATAAATTAAGTTGCCTTGAATTATTTGCTGAGGTAAATACCAGAGAGATGGAGGGAGGGAAAGAGAGAGAGAGAGAGAGAGAGAGAGAGAGAGAGGTAGTTTGTAGATTGTGTTAGTTTAAATCCAATATAATCCTGGGATTATACATATTACTTATGAATATATACTAGAGGACACTAACCAAAAGATAAGTAGTATTGCTGAACTGCAAATAGATAAAACTATCTTGTTGAAATGCAGTTTTTCTACATCCAAAATAATGGAACTGGATGGAGTACAGACTTAATATTCAGCTTTATAAACAGTTTTCAAGAATTTTTCAGCCTGAAAATTTATATTTGATGCAGAAATTCTGCATTAAATGTTCCAGTATGCCTATTACCTTGGCTTGCACATAATTAGATTAATGAAAATTGGACTTATAACTTCAAGAAATTTTATGGTACTTCTGCATATAGGAAATGTGTGAGTATTGTCAGTATTTGAATGTTGCAATGAGAACTTTCCAAAAGTTGTGAGTATGGAGACCTGGAAAGCCACCTTAAAAGCACAGCTTACTACATTTAATGGTAGCCTGATTGAATATATTTCCATAGCTATAGAAACAGTGTTCCAGTCAGATATAAAAGATAACTTCAAAAGTATCCTCATCCACAGAAACTATAACAATATACACCCAAGCCCTGACCAAGGGAAGTGATGTCTTGGCCAATAGTCTTCAAAGTATGCTTTTATGATATTCTAAAGCAAAGAGGTGTATATTTCTGTGTATACCACCGAACATATATTGATCTACTTAGCTTGTTTTACTTTTATGCCATGACCACATAAAACTTTAGGAATAGGAATTAGCCTCATCTAGCTAAAGGAAGCGATTGCAATGACTATAATGAGACGAATATTCTGGTAGATGTGTTATGTATAATAGAAAATGAATAAATACATGCCCATTAATTAAGAGAGCTCCTAAATTTTAGTTATGTGAGTCTATCTGACAGGTCTTACAATGCCAGGCTTCTGAGTGTGCAAGCCAGAATGACAAAAATCTGAGTTGTGATTAGTAAATTTCAATTTGTGAGATCTCCTGACAGCCTATGTATGTGATCCTGATGTTAAGAGAGGTTTATTTTCTTTTTAATTTTTTGCTTTCAGTTTTATAAAAAAATGCTAGAATACTTAGTTCAGATTTTATAAGCCACCAGATGTTCCTTTTTCATGAAAAGACTTCCTCTAGACCCCATATTTTTGGATTTTTAACTCGGATTTATCATCCTTTTTTAGACAGTATTAAAGTTTCTATAAAACAAAGCAAAACAATTTTTTAAAAAGACAGAAAAAACAAACAAACAAAGAGAATCTTGATTTAGGACCACTCCATGACTCATCATTATGTTTTACACCCTTATGAATTCACAAATTTTATTTCTTTTGAGATGATGGTTTTAAATACTGTGCTATCTTTTAAGAACACCTTAAAATGTTTCCTAAAGAAGTTGGCCAAGTGTCTATGAATTGGGAAAAAATTGTATTGCAACTATTTCCTCTTCAAAACACAGTAAATTAAGACACATAGAATATTGTGCTCCAATATGCAATCTCCATAAGTATTAAAATCTAAGCTTTTAAGATAGATCTCTTTTTAACATATCGGTAAGATATCTTACATTTACAATAATGTAAGCTAACAACATATATGCGTAATAATGTAAACTTGGGGCACCTGGGAGGCTCAGTAGTTTGAGCATCTGACTTCAGCTCAGGTCATGATCTCGCAGTTCCTGAGTTCGAGCCCCGCATCAGGCTCTGTGCTGACAGCTCAGAGCCCGGAGCCTGCTTCAGATTCTGTGTCTCCCTCTCTCTCTGCCCCTCTCCTACTCGCATGCTGTCTCTCTCTTTCTCAAAAATAAAATAAAAACATTAAATTTTTTTAAAGTATTAATATTGCCTATAAAAATTATGAGACAGTATATTTGACCTCTGATTAATATCCTGGAATAAACTCTTAATTGAATGCATTATTTTTATAAAATATATTTGTTGATTGAAATCTGTTTATCTATCTAATCTAACATCTGTCTGTCCTTCTATATAATCATCTACCTGTCACATTCAAATAGCATGACTGGCCGAATCAGACAAAACAATGATGTGTAATATTTTTGTTTCACTTTTGTTTAAAAGAGTAGAAAATTAGTAAGTATTTGTTGTCATTATATGAAAAATTTTATGACATTCAAAATAATCAATCCAATTTTTCTATAATGCTAGTCACAGATCTTATGGTGGATTTTCACAGAACTATGTGTTCTGGTTGATATATGTTTATTCTTAGCATCAGTGATTTTTTAAAAAATTAATTGATTTAAACAACAAATAGTAAACTTGAGATTTGTGGTAATCGTCAGGGAATTTCCTTTTCATACAGAGCCACTGATGACATCACTAACCATCCTTCTCCCCCCAAAAAGTATTTTATAAATGTGCTACATCATGGACAATAGAAAGTTGGAAAAGATGATACAAAATGATCAATAGAAGTCTACTGTAATCTTTGAAAAAATATTTTAAGGTATATGTTAAATGAATAAAAATGCCATAATGCTATATTTTTCATGCAAGAAAGTTGCTTGATTCTCGTTTTCATTACATAGTAATAGAATTTTCATATTATCCTTAAAACTTGACAAAAGATGTAAGTTCAAATAATAATAATTTTGTAACAGAATCATAAATGTTTCACAGCTCTGTTGCCAAATTTTCTTTGTCTTTTAATTATACTTCTTGGTAACAAAATGCTGGCATTTCAATGTTCACTTTTGTTATGACCACTGGAAATTAGTATTTAAATAACCACTCAGGAATTATATCCAATCTAAAGTTTAAAAACATAACCAAATTGTAACCCTAAAAAGTAACTTTTCTCCAATGACCTCCTAAGAGATAGCAGGAAATAACAGGAGCACAAAGGAAATTTTTGTTATTGAATGATTTTTAAGCTCTTGAAAGGAGATGATCCATACTACTAGTTTTTAAATTAGAATTTCTTTCAAAATTCTCTGTTGTCATAAATATTCCAAGTTAACTTGTTACCAATTGTTCATATCAAAATAAGAAATTATCTCAAATGTAAGTACAATATGACTTTAAAATACCAACCACTGGCTTCAGCATAAAATTGTTTTGTTTTTTTTTAACATGAGATTTAATCTTTTGCTTTTCTAATCTGGTAAATTCTTACTGTACTATAATCCCATGTTGCAGATGTCGAATTGTTTTTTATGGGCTTCTTCTAGGTGTTTTAGAACCCATTTAAGTTTTTTAGGACAAGAGTACATTTTGTTGTTTGTCCACCTCACACTAGTGTCTCATTACTGAAACTGTCACATGCATATAATATAGAAATTAAACACAGTAGTGGCATACCTGCTGCTGACAGCTATGCATATCCGTGCAGCATTCATAGTGACATCTGCACAATTGCTACCTCATCTAGTCCTCAATTAATGTAATCAGGAAGGTGTACAATTCCCAATGCACAAATCATTGAGAATTGTAACTTTTACCTGTCTTTTCATTGCCTAAAATTAATAGCATGCTCTTCACATACTCAATAGATTTGCATAAATTTCCATAGTATACCCCTCTGTAGTTGCTTTCCTGTCATCTTCCCTAAGAGGGTGAATATAAATGCCTTTTCCTTATTAAAATTAGCCATAGGTGTTTGTTTAAAAATACATTTTTATTCTAGAATAAATTAATTTCAGCAGCTAGTAGTATCTTTCACATTATATGTACTTAATGAAAGTCCCAGTAATTAGCAGCATGTAACAAAGAAATAAGTGTTATTATGAAGATGTAAACTGCAACCTTTATATTCATTCACCGAGGTTTCTTCCATTGTCTGGTTTCAGTTGTCTCTTCACATTGAACTTATTCTGAAATGTAAAATGTGATTGTGCTTTGTATATTCTGAAATAGCTGGTAATTATTCTAAAACTCATTCAATTCATTTCAATTTTTGACACAAAAATGTTGGGAAAAGTCTTTAAATCTCTAAAAAATATTATCTCTCTAATAAGTTAATTTATATGAATTTTAAGAATTTCAGTCTCATTGTTAATTATTCAATTAACATTATAATAATTTTAAATCTGATTTAAAATGGTAGTCTATTTTATTTAAAATAATAATGTGTGTAAAGATAGGGATGCTCAATGCAGATCAACAGACCAAGACTAAAATATAATCAACTTATTCTATGTGTATATTTTGTCTTATTGTTCCATTTGAAGGTAAAAAACAAAAACAAAACAAACAAAAAAACCAAAAAAACAAAACCAAAACCAAAACATGCTACTGCTAGAATTCACCACCCATTCTAATTTGGAGATGACACATTTATTTCGTGAGTTTATTATTTTTTGCAAAGTCTTTGGAAACTGTGAACTGTAAGGTGGAAAACAAATCTCTGTTCACCATTCTTAGTATTTGAGATAGGAACTTAGCAGTGTCCACAACAGGCCATTCAGTTAGCTTCTCTCTCTGTAATTGATCTATTGGAGGTGTCTATTGGAGGTGAGGATAGGAAAGAAAGATATGACCCAAGAGTAAGAGATTTTTTTAAGTATATTTGGAAGGTTAGAAAAATAAAGTATCAGTATATTTGCTGAATTTAATCTTCTTTTATTTGTTGCTTTTTTGGGGGTGGTGAAGGGTAGGGGACGAAAGTGAAAGATGATTGAAAGTGAAGAGGGAAATAGGACAGCAATCTTTGGAAAGTGGAGCTAAAGCCATAGAAACAGAAATTTATATCATGTCCCCATGGATATTTCTATCTCAACAAATGGAAGTAAAGGGGGCTTAAAAAGTTTGCATGTAATAGTACTCTTAAAGATTAAAACATGACAGTATGGTTAACAGAAAAGGGTCAACTGTCAATGCCCACAAGTTCAAATTAATTAATTATTAAATATACTTTTTTAAGAATCACAAGCAATTTTGTAAAAAGAATAAAAATAAAAGAATATATTTTTAAAAGTGGATTCTTCCAACAACAAAAAAAGCTGTAACTTCATATCAGAGAGAGATGGCTAAGAAACAAATTAAATTACCTAAAAAATACCCAAAATAATTATTCCATGTATTAATTTTTAGTATTCAAATAATCAATATTAACCATTTTAATGTTGCTTTTATTATACTGAGATACATGTTACATTTATTCTTTTTTTAAAAAAATACTTTATATTCGGGAATGATTTACACTTAGAAAAATTCCAAATACTACAGGGAGTTCCTGTACATTCCTCACCTGTTGTGATGGTAATTTTATGTGACAGATTTTAGTCTCTGATGCCTAGTTGTTTGATAAAACAAAGTCTAGGTGTTACTGTGAATGTATTCTGTAGATGGGATTAATATGTACAATCATTTGACTTAGAGTAAAGCAGATTATCCTCCATAATGTGTGTGGGTCTCAATCAATCAATTGAAGGCCTTGATAGTAAAAATAAAGTTTTCCCAGCTATAAAGTAATTCTGCCTCAAGCCTATAACATAAATTTTTTTCATTGATGAGGTATAAACAACCTACACATTTTGTATGGATATAGTTTTCAAATCATTTAGGTAAACACCTAGGAAGAATGTGACTTCCGGATCATATAAGACTATGTTTATATATACAATGGAGTACTACTTGGCAATGAGAAAGAATGAAATATGGCCTTTTGTAGCAATGTGGATGGAACTGGAGAGTGTTATGCTAAGTGAAATAAGTCATACACAGAAAGACAGATACCCTATGTTTTCACTCTCATGTGGATCCTGAGAAACTTAACAGAAGACCATGGGGGAGGGGAAGGGAAAAAAAAAAAAGTTAGAGAGAAAAGGAACCAAACCATAGGAGACTCTTGGAAACTGAGAATAAACTGAGGGTTGATGGGGGGTGGGAGGGAGGGGAAAATGGGTGATGGGTATTGAGGAGGGCACCTGTTGGGATGAGTACTGGGTGTTGTATGGAAACCAATTTGACAATAAATTTCTTAAAAAGAAAGAAAAAAAGAAAAGAAAAGAAGAAAAGAAAAGAAAAGAAAAGAAAAGAAAAGAAAAGAAAAGAAAAGAAACTGACAGACATCTGCCAAACTGGCTGTTGCATTTTGCATTCTACCAGCAGAGTGAGAATTCCTGTGGCTCCAGACTTTGCCCGAATTTGGTATTTTCAGATATTAGCCCTATACATATAATGTTGAGCATCTCTTCATATGAATATTTAACCCATATATTTTTGCTGAAAATGCATATTTAGCATATATATTTTCTTTGGTGAGATGTCCAAATCTCTTGCTCACTTTTTAATTTTTTATATTATCAGTGAGTGTTTTATATTATTATTTAGTTTTAAGAGTTCTTTGGATATTTTGGATGCGAATCCTGTATTTGATGTATAGTTTGTAAATATTTCTTCTAGTCTGTGACTTGTTTTTTCTTTTTCTTTCTTTCTTTTTCTTTCTTTCTTTCTTTCTTTCTTTCTTTCTTTCTTTCTTTCTTTTTCTTTATTTTTTATTCTCTTAACAGTGACTTTGACAGAGCAGAAGTTTTGAATTTTAATGAAGTCCTACTTTTCAGGTTTTTCTTTCATGGATCATGTTTTGTTATATCTAAAGAAATCATCACCACCATTAGGAAATTTCATTAAAACAGCAATGAAATACTATTACACACCTATTAGACTGGTAAAAATCCCAAATAAGGACAATAGCAAATGCTGGTGAAAACATGGAGGAAAAGGAACTCTCATTTATTGAGTATGGGAATTCAAAATAGTGCAGTCACTTTGGAACACAGTTTGGCAGCTTAAACATTGTTTTACTATTGATCCAGCAATCACACCCCTTGATTTTTAAGATGAGCCGAAAACATGTTCAGCCAAAACCTTCACATAGTGTTGGTGGCATAGTTGTGAGCAGAGCTGCCTTCCAAAAATCTGCACACAAAGGTTTACATCAGCCTTATTTATAACTTCAAAAATGTGTGTGTGTGTGTGTGTGTGTGTGTGGGGAGATATTCATCAATAAGTAAATGTATAAATAGACTGCAGTACAGCCATAAAATAGAATGTTAGTGCTAAAATGAAATGAGCTGACAAGTCATGAAAAGACATGGAGGGACCTTTAATAGGTATTACTAAGTGAAAGAAGTCAATCTTAAAAAACTACATACCATATGATTCCAACTTTATAGCATTTTGGAAAAAGCAGAACTATAGACATAGCAAAAAGATCAGTGGTTTCATGGGGTTAGGGTAGAGGGAAGGACATATAGACAGAGTACAGGGGATTTTTAGGGCAATGAAACAAATTATTACACATTTGTCTAAATCCATAGACACCAATCCAACACCAAGAGTGAGAACTAATGGAAACTATGGACATTGAGTGATAATGGTGTGTCATTGCAGGTTCATTGATTGTAATAAATGTACCAGTCTGACACAAGATACTGATAGTGGTGGAGACTACATGTATGGAACCAGGGAGTATATGAGAACTCTCTATACCCAGTTTTACTATGAACCTAAAGTTTTTCCAAAAATAAAATCTATTTTGACAAAAGAGAAGTCATCACCAAACCCGAGGTCACCTAGATTTTCTCCTATGTTATCTTCCATAAATTTTATAGTTTTGTATTTTACATTTAGCAATACTATAATAGGTATATTAAAATTGATTTAATTTTATAAAAGGTATAAATTCTGGGTCTGGATTCTTTTTTTTTTTTTTTTTTTTTTTTGGCTGTCCAGATATCCAGGCATCCTATTACCATTTGTTTGAAAAGAATATTTTTTCTCCATAGAAATGCCTTTGCTCCTTTGTCAAAGTCAGCTGGCGATATTGTGTGGGTCTATTTCTGGGCACTTTGTTTCTGTTGCAATGATTTATTTGTCTATTTTTTTTTCTTTTGCCAATACCCCACTATCTTGACTACTATAGTAAATCTCAAAGTTCAGTAGTGTCAGTTCTACAACTTTGTTTTTTTTAATTTTATTTTGGCTATTTTGAGTCTTTTGCCTTTCGTGTAATCTTACAAATCAGTTATTCAATAGCCAGAAAGCAACTTGCTGCAATTTTGATTAGGGTTGCATTGAATCTGTCTAACAAGTTGGAAAGAACTGACATCTTTGCATATTGAGTCTCTATCCACAAATATGGTGTATCCCTGCATTGATTTAGTTCTTCCTTGATTTCTTTCATCAGAGGTTTCTAGTTTTCCTCATACAATTTTAGTATATAGCTTATTAGATTTATTCCTAAGTATTTAATTTTGGAGGTTTTAATATATATGGTATTAATTTAAAATTCCAATTGTTTATTGCTGCTACATAAGAAAACAATTAACTTTTTTATGTTAACCTTGTGTCCTGCAGTCTTGCAACTCACTCTTAGTTCCAGAAACTATTTTAATTCTTTGGAATTTGCTACATACTCATGCTAGTTGCAAACAAAGGCAGTTTTATTTCTTCCTTCTCAATCAGTATATATTTTATTTACTTTTATTTATTTATTACATTACCTAGACTTCTGATATGATGTTCAATAGGAGTTGTGAAAGGGACATCCTGGCCTTGATCCCATTCTTAGGGAGAAAGCTTTAAGTTTCTCACCGTTAAGTAGGATGGCAGGTATAGATTGTTCATAGATGTTCTGTATCAAGTTGTGGACAATCCCTCGATTTCTAACTTGTTTAGTTATTTTTATTATTATAATGAATGGGTATTGGGTTTTGTAAAATTCTTTCTTTATATCTAATGATATGATTATATGACTTTTCTCCTTTACCCTGTTGATGTAATGAATTATATTTATTGATTTTTGAATATTGATTCAGCGTTATATACCTAGCATGAATCCCACTTGAATACGGTGCATAGTTATTTTTATACAGTGTTATGTTCTACTTGATAATATTTTGTTGAGGATTTTTGCATTTATGTTCATGAAAGATAGTGGTCTGTAGTTTTTCTTTCTTATAATATGTTTACCTGTTTTAGTCTTCAATATCATAGAATGTATTGGGTACTGCTTTTATTCTCTGCTAGAGATTGTAGAGAATTGGTATCATTTCTTCCTTAAATATTTAGTAAAATTAATTGGTAAACCCATCTGGACTGGGTGCTTTCTGTTTTGGAAAATTGTTGATTATTTAATTTTTAAAATAGATTTTTATTCTGATTATCTATTTTCCTTTGTGTGAGTATTGCTAGACTGTGTCTTGCAAGGAAGTGGCCTATTTCATCTATGTTATCAATTTCTTGGGTATAGAATTTTCATAATAGTCCTTTATAATCCTTTTAATGTCCTGAAGATCACTACTGATGATCCCTCTTTCATTTCTGATATTAGTAATTTTTTTTTCTCCTTTTTTTCTTTGTTAGCCTATCTAGAAATTTATCAATAATATTCACATTTCCAACAAGCTTTGGATTGACTTGGATCAATTTGGATTGTGATTTCTATTCTAATCTGAATCATTAGTTTTCTTTTGCTTGCTTGGATTTAATCTTTCTTTCTTTCTTCCTTCCTTCCTTCCTTCCTTCCTTCCTTCCTTCCTTCCCTCCTTCCTTTCTTCTTGTCTATTTGGGTAACCTGGAGGCTTATATTTTTTTTAATTTTAGATATCTTCTTTTATAATATGCATCAGTGGTACAAAATTCCCTATAAGTACTTTTTACAAAATTTCATGCCACAAATCTTTATAGGTTGTATTTTCAGTTTAATTTATTCAATGTATTTATTAATATCTCATGAGACTTTTTTGTTGGACTTATTGTTATTTAGTAGTATGTTGTTTAATCTCAAAGTACCTTGTGATTTCCCAGCTATCTCTTTGTTATTGACTCCTTGACATATATGTGAAATAAGAAAAGAATGTTCAGTACTGTGTCTTGAGTTAAAATAAGCAATTATTTGAATGAAAATTATTTAGAGCTTATTTCTATTGAAGTGTATCTTACAGAAAGAATAAATTTCTCAGAATTATTATTGGAATTTTCTAATAGTTAAACAGGGGAGTCATTCCACTACTAAAGTTAATACTTTTTGCTAAACTGATTCTTCATTAAAGACAGTATTTTATTAATAATATAATTCTGACAGGGAAATCTAATTGTTTTTCAAAAATATTCCAAACAAGTTGCTCAATGCCTTAATGAATCATACTGAAACTATTGCAATATTTAGGCTTTCAAGGCTTTGATGTGTAATCATTTATATAAATAGCACATATCTTGGTTTTTTTTTAGTATATTAGATTTTAGGGCGCCTGGGTGGCTCAGTCAATTAAGCATCAGTATATTAGATTTTATATATAAAACATGTCGTTAGTTAGATTTAATTTATGAGTGAAAATATGAAAAATATCACATGCTTTTGTTATGCCAGAAATCTGGCCTAATATGGATTTTTTAAAAAACCTTCATATTACACATTATGATAAGAACCCACATGTTTCAAATTTCAACCTCAATCACTCAGTTCTTCAAGAAGACAACAGTAGATTATGAAACATAGTTTCTAATAGTGAAAAGCTAATGAACAGAAGTAAAAGCACTTTAAGAGTATGGTAAATAATAACTAGACATGGTGCAAAATTATATCACTCTTTGTATTATTACTACATTTTAGACAAAGGGTAAGATATTTAAAAGTTTTTAAAGTTTAATTTGTGAATAGAATATGTTTGGTTTAATGTGTTAATATGTCAGACAATTTTAACGACAAGAAATAACCTATTATTATCATTCAAAAACATAAATAAAGCCAGTTTCTTAAAATTCCCAGGATTTGAGAATGGCAATTTTTGACCTAAGAAACAATGTTCAAACTGTAATAGAGAAGAAAGGATAATAAGAGTAGAATTGTAAATATGAAAAATTTTCAAGGCCATAGACTGAAACAAAATTCAATATGAGAGCAAGTTAAATTATTTTTTCTGAAAATCAAATGAGAGCTTGTGAGATTTAATGTGATAAGAAATATAAACGCTATCAAAGGTTATGTTAACATTCATTCAACAAATATAACCCAGCAGATACTCTGTGCTGGTTGTTTCTCTGACATGGTTACAGAAGAGAGAACATGACAGGAAGTTCCTGCTCTCATGAACCATATATTATGGTTGAGGATTAGAAAAAAAAAAAAAAACAACAAAGTATAACAAACAACTAAAAACAATTATTAGAGGTTACTACTAAAGAAAACAAAAATAAATCTGATGTCATAATGCTATAAGAGACAATAGAAGTTGAAGACTATTTTAGATGAGACTGATCCAGACAATCAAAGATTTGAGGAACTTTTTGTTTCACTTTTAAAATGAAATACATGGGGCACCTGGTTGGCTCAGTTTGTTGAGCATCAGACTGTTGATTTCGGCTCAGGTCATGATCCCAGGGTCGTGGGATCAAGCCCCACATTGGGCTTTGTGCTGAGCCTACTTGAGATTCTCTCTCTCACTCTCTCTGTCTCACTCTGCCCCTCTTACACTCTCTATGTAAAAATTAAATAAAATAATAAAATAAAATAAAATACACGAAGTTTATGAAATGAGAAATTGTGTACTATGTTCAAGGGAGTGACAAGATACTCAGATAACTGGAACTTAGTGAGAAAATTTGAAATGAGAAAGGATTGCAAGGGTATCATTTAGAACTATACTGATTACTGACTGGTCTACCTGAATTACACATAGAACATACTTGTTTTGATCCACTTTAAATGTATATGTATACCAGTTTGGAATGATTTTTCCATTATTGTTGCTTAATGAAATAATGTGTTTGATACATGCTGTATTTGATGTATCTTGTATTTGAATCTCTAAACTAATATTTAATAAATAAATATTATTTATTCTGCTCAAATAGATTAATTCATAGAATATGAATATGTGTGATATTAATGGATTCTGTAAGGATGGTGAGTAGGACTTATATGTAATTCTCACAGTATTCAAGTACTATAAATAAAATAATAAATACTCTTCCTCACCATCTCTTGTGTCTCTAATCAAAATGGTAAGCAAAAGGGAGAGAAGCAAATACATTCCAGATTTTATTAAGGATGTATCTATATAATGCATTAATGCATTAATTTACTCTTGCTCCTTAACTCTCCACCAGCAGTATTGACTTTCTGTTCAAACAAACGATCCCAAATACAATTCCCAAATGTTTCTAATTCTGCTAGTAATAGATGTCAAAGCCCTCTGTCATTGGACATACAAATTTACTTGTGTGGGGTTTCCAATGATTGATTTTTAATATTAAGGTATAACTCATGTTATATAAATCTCACTGTAACAGAGGAGCCTTTAATTCAGGCTGAACTCCATATATATCAGGAGTATACTCTAAAGACTAAAAGTCTGAATTTCACTAATGGGAAAGATAGTGAAAAACGTGGTTTGTGAGATTGGACTACAGACCCCCTTGTCAAATTAAAGAGTTATATCAAGAAAATTGCAACAATTATGAGTCTGAAATTCAGGTTGTCTTATTAATACTGAACAATTGCAACTGGTATGTTTCTAGTTATAAAGCCCACAACAAAATTATTATAAAATAAATTACCAATGCAGTTAATAAAAATTAGTATTAAGGCATGTAGTTAAGAAGATAATATGAAATGGATATACCTTTATAAGAGAATAAATATGGCTTACAGGTAGAATGACACAGAAATGTATATTACCGATCTCAATATTTAGGTAAAGTTAATGAATATTTTACCTAAATTTTCTCATTAAAATTTTTTTTCTACCATTGTGGTTATTAAAGTACTCTATTATTTTCTTTGAATCTGATACCTATAGTACTATCAATGTTTTGTTAAGGAATCTGCTTTAAGTATATGCTTAATTTCTTTGTTACCAAATATCAGTTATATGCCTAGTACTTTTACAACCTTTCAAACTTCATATCACCTTGGCTTTAATTTATTTTCTTTGCATCAACTTACTATTGTATACTATTTTTGGTTTAAAAGGTAACAATTTAATTATAGTAAAAAACAAATATCACTTACCATATAAAAGTTAACTTTATTTTTTATTTATTTATTTATTTTATATATATATGAAATTTATTGTCAAATTGGTTTCTATACAACACCCAGTGCTCATCCCAAAAGGTGCCCTCCTCAATACCCATCACCCACCCTCTCCTCCCTCCCACCCCCCATCAACCCTCAGTTTGTTCTCAGTTTTTAACAGTCTCTTATGCTTTGGCTGTCTCCCACTCTAACCTCTTTTTTTTTTTTTCCTTCCCCTCCCCCATGGGTTCCTGTGAAGTTTCTGAGGATCCACATAAGAGTGAAACCATATGGTATCTGTCTTTCTCTGTATGGCTTATTTCACTTAGCATCACACTCTCCAGTTCCATCCACGTTGCTACAAAAGGCCATATTTCATTTTTTCTCATTGCCACGTAGTACTCCATTGTGTATATAAACCACAATTTCTTTATCCATTCATCATAAAAGTTAACTTTAAAAATACACAGTGGGGCCGCCTGGGTGGATCAGCTGGTTAAGCGTCTGATTTTGGCTCCGGTCATGATCTTGCAGTTTGTGAGTTCGGGCCCTGCATCAGGCTCTGTGGGGACAGCTCAGAGCCTGGAGCCTGTCTCAGATTATGTCTCCCTCTCTCTCTGCTCCTCCCCACTCAAGCTCCCTCTCTCTCTCTCTCTCTCTCTCTCTCTCTCTCTCTCTCTCTCAAAAATAAATAAACATTAAAAATGTTTTTTAAATAAATAAAAATACATAGTGGAATATTATTATTAAGTTCTTAGATATTGATGTCTTCCAAGGGTTTGAGCTTAAAACCCATTCTCTTTTTGTTAAAACAGAGTTTAAAACATTAGCAGTTTCTCCATGGTGCAATGTATGGAACAGAAAAATAGTAGAAATGGATTAAAGAGAATTCTAGTTCATTGCACATTACATTTAATACTATTATAAATATCTGTGACCAAAACTGGCAATACTGCCAATTTAATGAGATGCAATTCCTGATCCCAGTGCTCCTCTCCATACAGGAAGACAAATGGTGGGAGTGTGGGGGTGCAGAGAGGAGAGAGAGATTATCAGCATTAAAAAATAATTCCAACTTATTTTTCAAACTTGGTTTTGCCAATTTCCATCCAACCAGTGATTTATAAGGAAAACTACTAATAGACATATACTGCAACATTTGGTATCATCAGAACTCTAGTGTGCTTTAATCAAATGTTTGTAAATTTGGTTTAATTGTGGTTTGAATTTATCCATATTTCTGTTAGGTTGTTTGTTCATTGATATAGAACATTGTGTGTGTGTGTGTGTGTGTGTGTGTACTCTTTTTGACCTTATTCCCTTTCTTATGGGTTATAAATATATTCACTCAGGTCATATTTTGTCTTTTCTTTTTTTTTTAAGTTTTTATTTAAATTCTACTTAGTTCAGGGCACCTCGGTGGTTCAGGCAGTTAAGTGTCCAACTTCGGCCCAGGTCATGATCTCACAGTTCGTGGGTTCAAGCCCAGCATCAGGCTCTGTGCTGACAGCTCAGAGTCTGGAGCCTGCTTCAGATTCTGTGTCTCCCTCTCTACCTCTCTCCCGCTCATGCTCCCTTTCTCAAAAATAAACATTAAAAAGTGAAAATAAATAACTAAACTCTGTTTAGTTAATAAAGATGGTAAAATTGGTTTCAGGTGTAGAATTTAGCACTTCATTGCTTACATACAACACCCAGTATTCATCACAAGTGCCCTCCTTAATACCCATCACCCTTTTAGTTGATTTCCCACCATATTTTGTCCTTTTTAGTGTGGTAAACAGAAATCTTAATTTTTATATATCCAAAATTAACAAAAATTTTTAGAGATGGTACTTCTGGATCTAGTTTAAGAAATTATGCCCTCCACATCAGAAATATAATATCATTTATTTCCCACTGTGCATTTTGAAATTTTATAATAAATTTTAAATAATTGATGTTATATATCCCATACAATATTAATTTAGATATTGATAATAAAAATAAAATATTCACTCATTTTGAAATTTTAAAACTCTCCAGTTTTAAGACTTATGAGTCCAGTAATTAATAATAATTGAATTTGAAACAAAAATTAAATATTAGATATATCACATATCAAAGTATGTAGTATAAAAGAATATTTAAGAAAAAAATTGCTAAAACCAAAGACATAAACAAAATCTTCAGCCAGAAGAAAATGACACATTATCTACCAAACATGAAGGATAAGAATTAAAGTAGATTTTCTCTCAGAAACAATAGAAGAACAAAGTGATTATAGTTTTCAATGGCTGAAAGAAAAATAATGTCAACTGAGATATCAGTGACAATAGAAATCATCCTCAAAAGTAGATGAGAATTAAAGATTCAAAAACAAACTAGGGGCACCCAGGTGGCTCAGTCGGTTGAGCCTCCAACTTCAGCCCAGGTCTTGATCTCACCATCACAAACAAGTTCCAGCCCCATGTCAGGTTCTGTTTTGATAGCTCGGAGCTTGGAGCCTGCTTCAGATTCTGTGTCTCCCTCTCTCTCTGCCCCTCCCGAGCTCATGCTCTGTCTCTCTCTCAAAAATAAATAAAAATATTTTTAAAAATAAAAAACAAATTAATACACTTCCAGCAGACCTAATTCACAGTGTTAAAGAAGTTCTTCAGGTAAAAGAGATATGATATTAATAAAAAATCTTGAATGTTTACATTATAATAAAAATATTTCAAAATGGTATAAGTGAAATAAATCAACTTTTTAAAATTTTTAATTAATCTAAGAGACAACTGTGTAAAGCAATATTAATGAACTGTATATTTTGGTAGGAAGTTGAAAACTTTTATTTCTTTTTTTAAAAAAATTTTTAATGTTTATTTTTGACAGAGAGAGAGACAGAGCATGAGTGAGGGGAGGGGCAGAGAGAGAGGGAGACACAGAATCCGAAGCAGGCTCTAGGCTCTGAGCTGTCAGCACAGAGCCCAACACAGGGCTCAATCTCCTGAACCTCGAGATCATGACCTGAGCCAAAGTCAGCCGCTTATCTGGCTGAACCACGCAGGCGCCCTGTAAACTTTCATTTCTAACAGGCCAGATAGTATTTTAGGCATATGGTCTCTATTGCAACTCCTTAACTGCTTAATTCTGTCAATGTAGCAAAAAGATAACTATAGATAATATGTAACATGAATGTGGCTTTGTTCTAGTAAAACAAAGCCTGTTTCTTTCTTTCTTTCTTTTTTTTAAAATTAATTAATTTACTTTGATAGAGAGAGAGAGAATGAGGGAGAAAGCAGGAGCAGGGAGCGGCAGAGAGAGAAAGAATCCCAAGAAGGTTCTGCATGGTCAACACAGAGCCGCATGTGGGGCTAGAACTCACAGTGAGAACATGACTTGAGCTGAAAGCAAGAGTCAGGTGCTTAATGGACTAAGCCACCCAGGTGCTCCAACAAAGCCTTATTTCTGAAAACAGGTGGCAATCTGGCTTAAGAACTTCTCTTTGTTTTTTAATTTTTATTTTTTAAGATTGAATTTTCTTAAAGCAATCTCTACACCCAACTTGGGGCTCAAACTCACAACCTTGAGATCAAGAGTAACATGCTCCACCAACTGAGCCAGCCAGGTGCCCAAAAATTTCTCTTTGAAAGACACTATCAAGGAAATGGTTGGAAAATAATACTTAATGAAGAACTTTTATCTGATAAAGGACTTATATATCCAGAATATTTAATGACATTTTAAATACCAATAATAAGAAATCAAATAACCCACTAAAAATGGGCATGGGCTTTGTAGACCTAAAGAGACTTATGGCAAGTTCATACAGATTGAATACTGAAATAGTCATTATGAAAATGTCAATTAAAACCATACACTTATTAGGCTGTTTAAAATTTAAGAAAGTAATCGTATCTAGAAACAAAATGCCTTGTAACCTAGAATCCCTTTTTGTACCCATTTCTTATTCACCCCACCCCAAAGTTAACCACTATTCTGACTTCTAACAGTGTGCATTAATTTTGGTTTTCTACTTCTGATGAATAGTAACATGTAATATATACTCTTTGGTGACTAACTAACATTATATTGATTCATTTGTTCTGTTTAATGCACTTATAGCTCTTTCATTTTTATTACTGTACTCTGTTGTGTAATACATCAGTTATTTATTCTATCACTGATGGATAATTTCCAATTTTTGAGAATTATGGGAGGTATATGAATATTATTATAGTACATATATATTTGTGAACATATATATGCATTTCTGATACGTGTATACCTAAGAACAGAATGGATGGTCACAGTGTATGCATATGGATAGCTTTAATAGATGCTGCCAAAGACATTTACAATGTGATTGTAATTTTTTACACTCCTGCCAGCCAACATTTATTATATATGTTCCATCTTTTCTTAAATTTTAAACATTCTGCTTTTGGTGTATTTTTACTTGCATTTCCCTTATTACTAATTGCATCAAGTATCTATTGCTGCATTACAAGTTACTGCAACAGTTATGTATAATATAACAATCATTTATTATTTCTCATGGGTTTTATTATTTCTGTGGGTTTTATGGGCAGCTTTTTGGCTGCTTTCAGCTGATCTTGTTCATGCAGCATCATTCAGCTGGTGGGAAGGTCCCGGGTGGCCTCCCTAACATATGTGGTAGTTGTGCTGGTTCTCCACTTAGCTTTGTATCCAACAGCAAGCCTGACTGGCTTTCTTGCATAGTTGTCTCCAAATGCTCCCACCATCGGAGCGCTTCTACCTGGGGGAGAATACAAGGCCTATTGAGATCTAGGTCTATCACATTCTATTGGTAAGGCAAGTCATAAGGCCCACCTGATTCAGGGATAGAGAAATAGATAAAACCCTCAACAGGAAGAGCTGCAAAGAAATTTTTATTGAATATACTCTTTTCCTTACTGTATTGCATGTCACCTCTATTATAACATAGGAGACAGTATGTATGAGGGTCTCTTTCCAGACTTTCATTCTGCTCTATTGGTTTATTTGATTTTCCTTCCAAAAGTAACACATCATCCTAATGATGATAGATAGAATAGCTTCTGATCAAGGACTATAGTTCCTCCAACTTTGTTACTTGTCTCCAACATTGACCTAGCTGCCTAATCCTATGAATTTGAATTTCAAAATTGGCTTTTAATTTTTGAAGAATAATGCCAGGATTTTGATTGGTATTACCATAAATATACAGTTTAATTTGGGGAGAGTTGCTATATTTATATTAAATTTATTTAAATTTTCAATATTTCAATACTTTTAAGTAGTTTTCAGTAGGAAGTAGAAGTAGTTCAGTAGAACTTTTTAGGTTTGTTCATGGGAATTTTATAATTTATTGATGGTATTGAAATTGATATGATTTTTAAGTTTATTTCCTGTTTTTAACTAATGTACAAAATACAATTGAGTTCTGTGTACAGATATTCCCTCTAAGGCCTTGCCATGATAATTTAATTGAATAGATTGTAAGTCTCTGGAATTTTTATGTAATCTTGTCATATGCTAATAATGACGATTTTGTATCTTCTAGCTTTATATCTTTTTTCATTTTCTAACTAGAAATACATGCTTTTTCCTTTTCATTGATTAATTTTGATACAGGTTTATTAGTTGTATACACAGTTGCAGAGCCAGATCTGACTTTGTTGTTGTTCTCTATTCCATTTGTTTTCTGTTGTATTAAATTCTGCAGTTATCTATATTATTTCTGCTCTATTATCTTTAAGTTTGATTTTTTTTCTCATGTTAGTTTCTCTAAGTGGGAGGACAAATTACTTATATACACTTCTTGTTCTTTCTAATATATGTATTTACATCTAAACATTTCCTCCTAAACACAGATGTATTTGCTTTTTATACCTGGGGATATTTTATTACTTTCTGGGTCAAAATATATTCTATTGCACATTTTGGATAATTTTTTCTTTCAATTTTGGATTATTTAGAATTGTAATCCTCAAATAATAGGTTGGTGATTTTCTTGTTGATCTGTAGACTA
Organism: Prionailurus bengalensis; assembly: GCF_016509475.1. NCBI lineage: Eukaryota > Metazoa > Chordata > Mammalia > Carnivora > Felidae > Prionailurus > Prionailurus bengalensis. The sequence goes on along the minus strand of NC_057345.1, from coordinate 173,779,733 downwards.
ATTCCATTGTTTTTCAAAGTATATTCTGAATAATTTGAACTTTTTGAAATATAGACATACCTCATTTTATTATGCTTTACTTTATTGCGCTTCGCAAATATTATGTTTTTTACAAATTGAAAAACTGTGGCAGTCTTGTGTTCAACAAGCCTATCAGCACTATTTTTCCTACAGCATTTGCTCACATCATGTCTCAGTCACATTTTGGTAATTCTAATAATATTTCTAACTTTATCTTTATAGTATTTGTTATGGTGATCTGTGATCCGTGATTACAACTCTCTGGAAGGTCATATGATGGTTAGTATTTTTCAGCAATAAAGTATTTTTAATTAAGGTATGTAAATTGTTTTTGTGGACATATTGCTATTACACACTTAATAGTCTATCTAGTCTATATAGTATACTATATATATGTATATATATGTATATATATAGTATATTATAAACATAAATTTTATATGCACTGGGAAACCAAAATATCTATTTTATTTTGTGATATTTGCTTTAATATGGTGGTCCTGAATTGAATCCACAATATTTTCCTAGGAATGCCTATACAAGGGATTTCTCCCTGACTCAAACTATCTTGGTAAATGATTTAAGTGCATTTGAAAAAGTGGATGCATTGGGCTTCTTTGAAGTCCAGGATTCAATATACATCAATTAGGCTGAATTTATGATTTTTTAATTTTTTAAATTTTATTTTAGAAAGAGAGAGGGAGCAAGTGGTTGAGATGGGCAGAAGGAGAGAGAGAATCTTAAGTAGACTCCAAGCTCAGTGTGAAGCCCAACTTGGGTTTCATCCCACAACACTGGGATCATGACCTGAGCTGAAATCAAGACTCAGACACTGAACTGACTGAGCAATCCAGGCGCCCCTGTGTTTGTGTGTGTGTGTGTGTGTGTGCGTGTGTGTGTGTGTGTGTGTGTCTGTGTGTGTGTGTGTTTTGATTCTATTTTTACTGATATTTTTATATCTGCGGGATTTTATTTCTGTCTTGCTGAATGCCCTATCTGAATGTGTTATCATGGATTTGTGTATTTGTATAATTTTATATTTTATAATATTTATAGATTTTACAGCTAGATTGTTTGGATTTAGGATTTAAGAGAATAATACATTGCTGTAGATTATATACTTACATTGTGAAATATTCCTCTTCATTCCTAATAATGGTTGTGTTTGTTTTTTAAGCATAATCAAAATACTATAATTTTACTTTGAGTATTTTATTCATTAACATGTAGTATAATTATTAATATGTATGACTTTAAATCAGCCATCTAATTATTTGAGTTTTATATGACCCACTGGTGTTATGTTTCTCTTTTCCTTTATTTGAGGTATTAATATTTTTTCCTTTTCTCATAATAACTATTAATCATACATGATTTTACTATTATTTCTATGTTTGTAATAGGAGCCCTTGTCTTAATGATTCTAACAAATCATTAGTATTAGTAACTTCCTTCTTTTTCAGTATTGCTAGCATGCAATTTTGTTTTACATGTTTTAAACTCCAAAAGATCATAAAATTCATTATTCTTACAGTCAATGTTCATGTACTTTCACATATATTTTCCCTTTAAGGTATTTTTGTAATTCTTTCATTAATTCTTATGTTTTGAAATAGGAATATTTTTCCTCTCCGTCAACAATTTCCTTTAGGGTTTCTTTTAGTGCAAGACTCCTTGGTGACACACTCCCTTACATTTTCATTGACTGAAAATGTATATATTTTCTCTTAGCTTTTGACAGATATTTTTTCTGTGTATAAATTCTAGATTGAAAGTTGTTTTTGTTTGCTGTTTGTTTCTTACATCATGGTAAAGTTTGTCATTCTGTTGACTTCTGACTTTCATCATCCTTTTTTTGAAAAAATTAAAAACTCGGCTCCCAGCTTTAATATTTCCTAGACTTTTAAAGAAATATGTCTTTTGTTTTTTTACTCTGGACACTCTTAAGAATTTTGTTTGTTTTGGGGCGCCTGGGTGGCGCAGTCGGTTAAGCGTCCGACTTCAGCCAGGTCACGATCTTGCGGTCCGTGAGTTCGAGCCCCGCGTCAGGCTCTGGGCTGATGGCTCAGAGCCTGGAGCCTACTTCTGATTCTGTGTCTCCCTCTCTCTCTGCCCCTCCCCCGTTCATGCTCTGTCTCTCTCTGTCCCAAAAATAAATAAACGTTGAAAAAAAAATTAAAAAAAAAAAAAGAATTTTGTTTGTTTTTAGAATCAGGAATTTGACTAAGATGTAGCTAAATGTAGTTTTCTTTGAATTTATTTTACTTAGTTTGCTCAACTTTTGAATCTGTGTATGTGTGTGCATTTGTTAATTATTTTTGTATTTGTTTTCCGTATATTATTTCTGAGGAGATGTCTTTAATACCTGTGATGATGAAAGATTTTAAGACAATTTCATGCTTTGAAGAGGTAGTTGTCAACAGTTCCAAATGTGGTATTGGTTTCAAAAAATGTGGTATTGGTGTATAAGATTAGGTAATTTGTTTGTCCTTTGTATTGATTAGTTAATTCAGGCAAGTCCCAGATTACAGTAGTGTAAGGATTAATGGGGAGATGGGGAAATATAAGGAATGTGTATAAACAACTCATGCATGGCATTGGGCTGTGAGGAGGAGGAAAAGGAGGTAGGTAATGGGGAAGATGAGTAGGACAAAATGTCTTGATATATGAAATAAACTTGACTGTACTTAAAAGGTAATATGAGAGGGAGGAGTTGAAGATATAAAAGAGAAGGAGGATAACTGATAATGAAATTTCCTTGAAAAAGAAATAAAGGCTAAGATAGAGCATGTGGCTACAAGATCAGCACTTAGGATGTGATAGAATTGTCCTTATAAACAGAGGAAAGAAGAAACTGTGTATAAAACATACACATATTGCAGATACCATTTTTTTCCGATTTGATGTCAGAAAGTTATTTTCATGAACATATGATGACACATTTTCTCTGTGAACTAAAAGGCAAAGTCATTTGTGAAAAACCTTTGGGAGTGTTGGGGTTTTGTAAAAGTTTTCAGAGAGGGAAAATATTTTTAAATGATCATTATGAAAATTGTAAAATGCTTAAGTGGGATAATAGTAAAAGATTTCTGGGCATTGTTTAGTCACCAGATGAGTGAATTCTAACAGTGAATTTCATGGAGTGTCACTATAACCATCTGGATGATATTATCCAAAATGTGCAGTGGTTTAATTATGGGACATAGAAAGTGATATTTAGATTTGTTCAGTGTTTAAGATTCAAGGATAGAAATCTTAATGTAAGGGCATGAATAGGGTGAGGAATGAACCAGGTTTTAGAGTTGTGCAGTATGAGGAGACATCAGGTAGCCTCTGCTCAAGGAGAAAATAAACTTATTGGGGGAAGAAGGAGAGCCAATTTATAGAGTTTTCTAGGGAAAGGGAGCACCTGGACAGGTTTGTCTACTGAGCATCTGACTCTTGATCTCAACTCAGGTCATGATCTCACGTTCCTGAGTTCAAGTGCCACATCAGGCTACTTGCTGACAATGCAGAGCCTCCTTGGGATTCTGTCTCTCCCTTTCTCTGCCCCTCCTCTGCTCTCTCTCTCTCTCTCTTTCTCTCAAAATAAATAAATAAACTGTATTTTTAAAAAAGCTTTTTCTAGGGAAAGAAAAGGAAGATCATTTGAACACTGGACATTTTAAATTGAGATTTTTTTTCCCTCTCAGAATATAGGAAAGACTTGTTATGTATATGAAAAATGTATAAGTGAAAAAGAATACAGGGGCACCTGGGTGGCACAGTCGGTTAAGCATCCGACTTCAGCCAGGTCACGATCTCGCGGTCCGGGAGTTCAAGCCCCGCGTCAGGCTCTGGGCTGATGGCTCAGAGCCTGGAGCCAGTTTCCGATTCTGTGTCTCCCTCTCTCTCTGCCCCTCCCCCGTTCATGCTCTGTCTCTCTCTGTCCCAAAAATAAATAAACGTTGAAAAAAATTAAGAAAAAAAAAAGAATACATAGATACAGTATTGAAGCAATAATCAATCCAATAATAAGCATGCCAATTATAAATTTAATAGGGTCCTTGAAAAAATTAAATAAACAATTTCTTAAGTAAGGTTTTAACAACATAATTCACTCTAGCTGGAGAAAGTATAGTTTAAAATTCTGGGGGTGCCTGAATGGCTCAGTCGGTTAAGTGTCCAACTCTTGATCTTGGCTCAGGTAATGATCTCACAGTTTGTGAGATGAAGCCCTGTGCTGGGCTCTGTACTGACATCATGGAACATGCTTGAGATTCTGCCTCTCCCTCTGCCTAATTGGAATTCTCTCCCCCTCTCTCTCAGCCTGTCTTCTGCTAGCACATGCTGTCTCAAAATAAGTAAATAAACTTAAAAAAAATCAGAATGCAAGATGATAATTATTTAATCTATGGAAAAGTTGCTTGTTTTATATCATACTTACATAAGAAGGCGGCAAGTATTTTTACTAGGAAATGCGATATTTTAATTTCAATGTTCTAAATTACAGTTAAATAATATTTTTACTACTTTTCACTGCCCTATACATTAAAAACAACACTGAGTCTTTAACGTTTTGGCACAGAATAATGATAAATTTTCCCATTGATTATTAAAATCACTTTGCACAGTTTCAACGTGTACAGTTATTTTTCTGTGTAGACACTATGCAAAGTGAAGACAAGCTTTACTATATGCACAACTATCAAATTAGCACAATAATATTAATTGTTCTTTAGTAAACATTATACTTTACACAGAAGGTTATTTGGGAAACTCCCAATTATACAATAAGCACAAATTTACTCAGCTGTACATGTTCATTTGAAAAGAAAATGCATAACAATTTAGAATGATTTAAGCAGTAATTTGGGTTAAATTTGTTTCTCCAAGCCCTGTGGGACTATGTATTCCTGCTATTAAACAGTAAATTTGAATTTAACAATAATAGCACTGTGTTACTTCAACTTTGCTCTTCTTTGTGATCAATTTTAGTTTATGTTAAATTTTTTCAAATTTTAGAAATGAAGCCTCAGATTTTAATTTTTCATTATTGTAACAGACTATTATAAGGCATAAATTTTAACCTATATTTCCCAAAATACATTAATATTTTGGGAAAATACATTAACAGATATTACTCTTTTACTTTTTTCTTTCTCTATATAAGAATTATATTGTACTTACTTTGCTGCAGTTGCTTCTGCTCTGGCTTTACTTCACTTGCTTCTGTAATACACTTCAAATCACTTTTCTAACACCCATCCTATCTCTGCATCTGAGCATCCCTCTAGTTAGGGTTCTGATATTTGTTTCACTCTTATGAAACATCCCATTCAAAAAGTGGAGTCTGGTTCTTTGTATCATGTTTTATTTGCAAGATTAGTTCATTTACAAATAGACTTCCAAAATACCAAAATTTGATGATAATATTTCCGTATATTGAAATCTCCTAAATGACTATCTTTTTCTTCCTCTCCATATCAGCCTTATCGCTTTCTATTGGTATCATTTTTTATATCTTTTCCCCACTCTGCAGCATTGTCTCTTTGTATGATCTCATATAAATATTGCCTGTGAGCATATTTTGAGGATAATATATTGTCACAGCCATGCAGCTGGTTTTGGGCCTCATTCCCTTCTATGAGTGTCTCTACCGTGGCCCAAAGCTTGCTTAGTATTTGTTTCGACAGCAGTGAAACAGGATGTGCATTTTGAAGTCCTGAGAAATGGCTATGCATCCTAAAATACATTTATATTATAAATCTATATAATAAATACACACTGTCATAAATGTCACATCAATTGTGACAAAATATTAAGATTGTTAATGATAAAAGCCAGGGACACCTGGGTGGCTCAGTTGGTTGGGCCTCCGACTTCGGCTCAGGGCTTGTGGGCTCAGGCCCCACATGGGGCTCTGTGCTGACAGCTGAGAGCCTGGAGCTTGCTTCAGATTCTGGGTCTCCCTCTCTCTCTCTCCTTCCCCCGCTGGTGCTCTGTCTCTGTCTCTCAAACATGAATAAACATTATTTTTTTTTAAATAAAAAAGCCAAAAATCAATACACATTACAAAAGACTAACAAATATTTTAGTCAATTCAATTTTGTGCTTTGCTTTTACACTAATAACTGATACTCATATTAGAAATTTAGAAAATATATAAAAGATATAAGGGAAATTATCCCTTAAACCAATATTTTGGTAAATTGCTATTTAAAAATACACATACATGCACATATAAACTTTTTCTGTAACATACCTATAGTTTTAATTTTAATAAATTTCAGTGTCAATAAATGTGAATTATATTATTGCTAATTTCTATATAGCATAATATTCTATGAATATAGAACATTTTATGTTAAAATTTTTCTATTGTTGCATCCACTTAGAAAATCCCAATTTTTGTGTTAAAATATTAATGTCAACTCTTCTTATAATAGCAAAACTAAGTGCTTTAAATTTTATTAACATACTCTTTCCTGTGCTTCTTGTTTCCCCTATAATCAACAAGTAATAACAAAGAAAAATTAAAATATAGAAGTATTATGCAATTTATAAACTGGCCGGTCAGTGAAGGGTTAACATACATAAAAGGCAAGAGAGCTTATTCAGAGGATTTTAATACAAAGACACTGTGGGTTTCATGCTTTTACTTGTATTTTATTTTTTTTTTTTTAATTTTTTTTTCAACGTTTATTTATTTTTGGGACAGAGAGAGACAGAGCATGAATGGGGGAGGGGCAGAGAGAGAGGGAGACATAGAATCGGAAACAGGCTCCAGGCTCTGAGCCATCAGCCCAGAGCCTGACGCTGGGCTCGAACTCACAGACCGCGAGATCGTGACCTGGCTGAAGTCGGACGCTTAACCGACTGTGCCACGCAGGCGCCCCTACTTGTATTTTCTAAGTGAGTGAAATGACATAATAAGAGAGATTCCATAATTAATTCTCACAAAAAAAGATTTCCCTTATGATATCAGTTTTCCATAGTATTAAAGCCAAAATCAAATTTTATAAACAGTATATTAGATAAGACTGCCAGTATACAAACATGTATGTGATGACTACATAAAAGGGAAGCAGTATAGATGGGGTTTACATGGTATTGCTCTTGTGAGGGTGAGAGAGAAAGCACATTTCTAATAGAGCAGACTTTTTAAATCTGTATTGGTTGTTTGAGGTTTGGGAGTGTCATTTATTTCCTGGTGTGACAGGTATGGGTTTGTTTCAGATCAAATTATGCAATGTAGCCTGGGAAATATGATTTTTCTACAGTACACTGGAGTATATAGAGAGGTTAATGAGGAATTAAAAATAAACTGCAACCAGAGGAGGGAACATTATCAATAAGTGAGATTAACTCCACAGTAATATCCAGTTAGGACTGGATTGGATGGCTGTCACTCTTTTTTTATAACATTGGTACATGATTGATGCCTCTAAAGTTTTACTCCAATACAAAATTTAGTTACCAGTAGCCATTTACACTGAGATGGACTTTGGCTGTATTCTTTTCTATTCTTCAATTAGACTCTGGTGATAATGAATCTAGGAAAGCAAGATTTGTTTTCAGATAGTATTCAGATACATCTTTACCTTTGATAGCATAGGAATAATTAACGTAACTTTGCAGAGGAATACAAGAAATGCAGAAGAACAGAAAGCTAAGTACAAGTGATTATTAACAACATAGAAAGGAAAGCCCAGAGGACAATTTCTGTCATGCCAGTAGACCTCAGTTCCAATAAGATAAAAACAGTTGGCAGGTGCAGTTGTACATGTATAGATGGAATTCTATGTGATTCGATTCGTAAGGTAGCACCAGATCTCTGCTTCCTAAACACTTAGGCCGAGAACTCACTCTTCTAGCTCATAGGGTTGTGTGCTACATTGCACATAAGTTGCTTTCAATATCCTAAATGCATTCATGCATTTGCTGTTTTTGTTTCTTAAAAAGTTGTCTACATGCACAGCCTGTGAAATGATTCATAGTTAAGTTTCAGGAGGATAGATCTGAACACTAGATTATTACATTAGCACTTTAGTGACTAAAGCACATTAAAGAAAAAAAGATTAATTAGCATTCTACTATTTAAGTAATGTAAGTAATCCAGCTTGTAAGAATTGATATTTTCAGTGGCAACTAATAACACTGATTTGTCTTTGAATACAGTATCTTCTATGACTTCATCATTTTGCAAAAACAAATGACAAATCAATATTAAAATTTATAGATGTTACTCACCAATAAACTACTTGTATCATTTTTTTCCATCTCTCACTATCATACATGATGTCCCACAACTTGACATGGTCTCATCATATTACAACTACCTGTTTCTTATTTTATTTTATATACTATTTTCACCATTTTTGTCTTTGATGCAGGTTTATGTTCAGTGATGTCTGTTGATGTAGAAGGATTCTATGTTAAGGTAATTTGGATTAAAAGATATAGCTGTCTAACAAATAACTTGTTACTAAATCAAAAGAAATATCACTGAATACAAGGCTAGAGAAGATAGTAAGGTACTGTCCTGGAAATAATAGGTCTGTCTCTGAAAAATGCATTTTTGAGATTTTTCCATCATGAACTAACCTATTTCCATGTGAACATTATTTTTTAATGCAAATTTGAGTTATAGGCATTTAAATGTCTGAGGACTTTAGTGTGCATAAAATATATATTATTTATTTTGCAGTCCTTTTGTTATTAAAGAATAATTGGACCTGAACTGCAAGGGTCTGAAAGAAAATAAAAAGGTATGGCAATGCGGTCAAAGCTGAAAGTTAGCAGTTGATTAAAAAAAGAAAGTCATTCAGTATGATTTTTAACAGCACAAACCCTCCATTTCAGTACTGGTATGCAAACTCTAATGACTCAACTCTTTGAAGAGAGTAGAGTCATATTAGGTACATATTTAGAAAATCCATTTCCTTTGTATCTGCAGTCATAAAAAACGGTTGTATCCTTTCTCCAACTTCAAGCAATTTAAACACTGGCAATTTTAAAATTTTCCCTGGGACTTTCTCCAAATGACTTCTTTTCTTTAAATCCTTTCTTTAAATTCCTCTGTTGTATCACAAAATCATTTTAATAGATGTTCTTCATTCTTAGTTTATTGTGAAATTTCAGTGTACCAGATTAAATCTGATGATATCTGAATTAATTAATACTTAAGACCTTGATATGGGTCTGATATCAGACTAGTGTTTAGAGATACAATCCAAGGAGTGCCTGACTGGATCAGTGGATAGAGGGCGCAACTCTTAATCTTGGGGTCATAAATTCAAGCACCATGTTGGGTTTGGAGCCTACTTTAAAAAAATGCTGGAGACATAATCCATGAATATGTTTAATATTATATGTTGTTTGCTCTTATACACCTTTTTAGCACACATACTCTTTATCAACCCCTTCTTCTTCTGTCTTTAAATTAACTTCAGACAGAACAATTGACCCGCTAGTCCCCTGAATGTAGCTCAGTCATATCTCTGTTCTTACAGCAATAATCCTCATATGAATAATTAATTCATCTAATATTCTCATCTTCAGCCCCTTTGTTTTCTGTAGCTAGCATTCTAACCTACACTGTTGAGTTCTTCCTCTTAAATATCACAACTGGTTTTCTCCTAGCTAAATTCAAAGAAAATCCTACTCAAACTCTCAAATTTATTTAACATGATTAATCATCCCTCATTCATTATACTATGCATTTTTTCTTACTAATTCCCTACCTTATTTCTCTTGTTTACTTGTCTTTCTGCATCACTCCTTTGTTCTTAAATTGTAAACAATTAGCAATACTCCTTGTTGCCTTTTTATTATTTATTTTTTAGAAAGATTCAAGTCTCAACTGTCAACTTTCATCAATCCCTAACAGTCTTCCTTAGAAAATCTCTGACTTATATTGATACTAACACAGTTTACATAGTTTCACAATTTCTCTATTTTGAAGTGGATTTTGATGAATTTCCCTCATTTGACCATTATATTTATCCAAATGTAATTTTTCTCATATTCATGCCTCTATTTAATTCTGTTTATGTCACTGCCTTAAAGCTATTTGACTAGATCTTTTTCTCTTTGCATGTCTACCCATCTGTGTGTCACTATACAGGATATTTATTATAAAACATGGTTATGATACTTAGACAATTTACTTAACCTTTCTGAGTCTTGATTTCTTCAAATGGAAACATTAATAATATTACCTCATAAAGTTGTTTTTGTTTTAAATAATGGATATATGTAAAATACTTTAGAAATTGCCTAACATATATTAAGTATTTAATAAAGACTACCATTTAAGATTGCCAGTGAAACTTTAAAATAACTAGCACATTTTCTGAGATGCCCATTCTACTTTAGAATAACTACATTGGGGGCACCTGGATGGCTCAGTCGGTTAAGTGTCTGACATTGGCTCAGGTCATGATCTGGTAGTTTGTGTGTTCGAGCCCCACATGGGGCTCTATGCTGACAGCTTGGAGCCTGCATCCTCCCTCGGATTCTGTGTCTCCCTCTCTCTCTCTGCCCTTCCGCCACTCATACTCTTTCCCTTTCAAAAATAAACATTAAAAAAATTTAGAATAACTACATTTTTGTGGAATAGTCCCCAAATTCCTAAACTGACAAAGGAAACCTATAATACTGTGACAGCTCTATGGCATGTTAGTGTGGCTAGACTCCACTAGGGTCCCACTCATTCAACCAAACAGTAATTTAGGTGCAACTATGGAGAATTCTACAAATGTGATTAAACTCCCTAATCAGGATTTTATCCTGTGTGAGCCTGATCTAAGCAGGTGAGCTCTACTGAAGATGACTTAGACCTTTTCTGTATTCAGAGACTCTATTTAGCTTGTACCTATGGGGTCATAGTCATAATGTTCTCTTCCTGACCTATGGATTTCACATTTGCCTAGCCAGCCTCCACAGTTGCATAAGCCCATTCTTTGTGTATAGACACATACGCATGCGCGCGCACACACACACACACACACACACACACACCTACTGGTAGGCTCTTTTCTAATCTAATAATCTTTCTCCAGGAAACTCTAGTTTCCATGCTCCATTGGTCTTGTTCTCATACAAGTTGTTATAAGTTGATAGTACATTTTTGAACAAGTATCATATTAATTCAAGTAAATCATTCTCTAATGGTATCATATAATTAGCAAAGAGCTTAGCATTTAGTAGACACTCAATTGTACTTTTAATGAATTTGTGCCAGTTATATTTCTCTAGTCATTCTGCAAACTAATGTGAGGATATTTTTCTCATGTTTCTGTATCTCCAACAGTCTTATTACATTAATCAGGTTTATATAGGTGATAAATATTTGTCTGTACATTATAATAAAATATTATCAATTACCAAGTTGGTTGACTAATTAAAACTAACATAGATTTCCCATTGAAAATGTTATTTGGGGGAGCCCCCCTTCCATAATAGTTAACTTTTTATTTCAAAAACCTTGAATTAACCATAAATTAAAAGCTTTACAACTACAACCCTTTAATTGAAAATATCCTGTTGTGTTCAACACAATACCCATCATTCATTTAGCCCATTCCCCACCCATGTCCACTTCATCAACCTAGTTTGTTCTCTATAGTTAAGAGTCTCTTTGTGGACCTGGGTGGTTTAGTTAGTTGAGCATCCAACTCTCAGTTTTGACTCAGGTCATGAACCCAGGGTCATGGGAATGAGCCCCACATTGGGCTCTACACTGAGCATGGAGCTTGCTTGAGATTCAATCTCTTTCTCTCTCCATCTGCCCTTCTCCCCGACTCATGCTCTCTCTCTCTCTAAAAAATTAAAAAATAAAAAAGAGTCTCCTATGGTTTGCTTCCCTCTCTTTTGCTCCCCTTCCCCTATGTTCCTCTTTGTTTCTTAAATTCAACATAGGAGTGAAATCATATGGTATTTGTCTTTCTCTGACTCATTTATTCTGCTTAGCATAATACACTCTAGCTCCATTCATGTTGTTGCAAATGGCAACAAGATTTCATTCTTTTTAATAGCTGAGTAATATTCCATAGTATTTGAGAATTTGAGACTATGTGTGTGTGTGTGTGTATGCACACACACACACACACACACCCCACTTCTTCTTTATCCATTCATCAGTGAATGGACATGTGAGCTCTCTCCCTAATTTTGCTATTGTTGATAATGTTGCTATAAACATCAGGGTGCATGTGCCCCTTCAAATCAGTATTTTTGTATCATTTGGAAAAATACCTACTAGTGCAATTGCTGGCTAATAGGGTAGTTCTAGTTTTAACTTTCTGAGGAACCTCCATACTGTTTTCCAGAGTGGTTGCACCAGTTTTCATTCCCACCAACAGTGTAAGAGGGTTCCCCTTTCTCCACATTCTCCTGAACATCTGTTATCTCCTGTGCTGTTGATTTTAGCCATTCTGACAGGTAAGATGAGGTGGTATCCCATGGTGGTCTTGGTTTGTATTTCTGTGATGATGAGTGATGTTGGGCATCTTTTCATTTGTCTTTTGGCCATCCGGGTGTCTTCTCTGGAAAAGTGTCTGTTCATGTCTTCTGCCCATTTCTTAACTGGGTTCTTTGTTTATTTGGTGTTGGGTTTCATAAGTTCTTTATAGATTTTGGATACTAAACCTTTATCCTGTATGTCATTTGCAAATATCTTCTTCCATTCCATAGGTTGTCTTTTAGTTCTGTTAACTGTTTACATCAATATGCAGAAACTTTTTATCTGGATGAAGTCCCAAGTTCATGTTTGCTTTTTTTCACTTGCCTCCAGAGATGTGGCTAGTAAGAAGTTGCTATAGCCTATGTCACAGAGGTTGCTGCCTATGTTCTCTTCTAGGATTTTGATGGTTTCCTTGTCTCACATTTGGGTCTTGCATCATTTGAATTTATTTTTGTGTGTGGTGGAAGAAAGTGCTCCAGTTTCATTCTTCTGCATGTTGCTGTCCAGTTTTCCCAATACCACTTATTGGAGAGACTTCTTTTTCCATTGGATATTGTTTCCTGCTTTGTTGGAGATTAATTGACCATATAGCTGTGGGTCCATGTCTGGGTTTTCTATTCTCTCTCTCTCACTCTCTCTCTCTCTCTCTCTTTGAGAGTACCATGCTGTCTTGATGACTATAGCATTATAATATAGCTTGAAGTCTGGAATTGTGATGCCTTCAGCTTTGTTTTTCTTTTTCAAGGTTTCTTTGGCTATTCAGGGGTTTTTGGAGTTCTATACAAATTTTAGGTTTGCTCCAGCTCAGTGAAAAATGCTGTTGGTATTTTCATAGGGATTGTATTAAATGTATAGATTGCTTTGAGCTGTATAGACATTTTAACAACATTTGTTCTTGGAATTCATGAGCATGGACTGTCCTTCCATTTCTTTGTATCTTCTTCCAATTTCTTTCACCAGTGTTTTCTAGTTTTTAGTGTACAGATCCTTCATCTCTTTGGTTAGGTTTATTCCTAAGTAGCTTATTTTTCTGGTGCAATTATAAATGGGATCAATTCCTTAATTTTTCGTTTGGCTGCAACAGATTTCTGTATGTTGATTTTGTATCCTGTGACTGTACTGAACTTGTTTATCAGTTCTAGCAGTTTTTTAGTGATGTCTTACATCTTTTCTATATATAGTATCATTTCATCTGCAAACAGTGAAAGCGTTACTTCTTCCTTGCCAATTTGGATGCCTTTTATTTCTTTTAGTTGTCTGATTCCTGTGGCCAGGACTTCCAGTAATATGTTGAATAATAGTGATGAGAGTGGACATCTCTGACTTTCCTGGACCATAGAGGAAAGCTCTCAGCTTTTCCCCACTAAGATGATGTTAGCTGTGGGTATTTTGTATATGGCCTTTATTATGTTGAGGTATATTTCCTCTAAAACTACTTTGTTGAGAGTTTATTTTATCATGAACTGATATCATACTTTGTCAAATGCTTTCTCTGCATCTATTTAAATGGTTCTTATCCTTTATTTTGTTGATTTTCAAATATTGAGCCACACTTCCTACCCAAGAATAAATCCCACTTGATTGTGGTGAATGATATTTTTAATGTGTTGTTGGATTCAGCTTGCTACTATTTTATTGAGAATTTTTACATCAATGTTCATCAAGAACATTGGCCTGTAGTTCCCTTTTTTTTGTGGTGTCTTTATCTGGTTTTGGTATTAGGGTAATGCTGGCCTCACAGAATTAATTTGGAAGTTTTCTTTCCTTTTGTATTTTTTGGAAGAGTTTGAGAAAAATAGGTATTAACTCTTCCTTAGTGTTTATTTATTTTTGAGACAGAGACAGAGAGAGACAGAGACAGAGAGAGAACATGAAAAGGAGGAGGGGCAGAGAGAGAGAGGGAGACATAAAATCCAAAGAGGGCTCCAGTCTCTGAGCTGTTAGCACAGAGTGCCACACGGAGCTCAAACTCATGAATCGTGAGATAATGACCTGAGCTGAAGTTGATTATTTAACCCATTGAGCCACCCTGGTTCCCCAGTGCTAAGTGTTCTTTAAGTTTTTGGTAGAATTCGCCTGTGATGTAGTCTCGTTCTTGACTTTTGTTTGGAGATTTTAAAATTACTGATGCAATTTCTTTCCTGGTTATTGGTCTCTTCAAGTTTTCTATTTCTTTCTGTTTTAGTTTTGGTAGGTTATGTTTCTAGTAATTCATTCATTACTTCTAAGTTGTCCAATTTGTTGGCATACAGTTTTTCATAATATTCTTTTACAATTGTTTGTATTTCTGTGGTGTTGGATGTTATTTCTCCTTTCTCATATCTGATTTTAGTGATTTTATTTATTTGGGTCCTTTCTTATCTTTTGATAAATCTGGCTGGAGGGTTATCAATTTATTTAATCTTTTCATAGAATTAGCTCCTGGTCTCATTGACTTTTTTTTTTTTTTGTAGTTTCTAGGTCATTAATTCTATGCTAATCTTTATTATTTCCTTCCTTATGCTGGTTTTAGGCTTCATTTGTTCTTTTTCTAGTTCCTTTAGCTGTACGATTATGTTGTTTATTTGAGATTTTTCTTACTTCTTGGGGTAGATCTGGATTGCTATATACTTCCCTCTAGGAACACTTTTTCTGCATCCTAAAGCTTTTGGACCATTTTGTTTTCATTTTCATTTGTTTCCATGTATTTTTTCTTAATTTCTTATTTTATTTCCTGGTTTATTCATTCATTATTCAGTAGCATGCTGTTTAACCTCCATTTATTTGTGGGATTTCCAGATTTTTTCTTGTGTTAGACTTCTAGATTAATAGCAGTGTGGTCAGAAAAGGTGCATGGTATGACTTCACTGTTTTTGTATTTGTTTAGGCCTGATTTGGGGACTAATATGTGATCTTTGGGGATAATGTCCCATGTGCACTTGAATAGAATGTGTATTCTGCTGCTTTAGGATGGCATGTTCTGACTATGCCTGTTAACTCCAGTGTGTCATTCAAAGCTATTATTTCCTTGTTGATTTTCTGTATAGATTATCTTTCCATTTATGTAAGTGGGGTGTCAAAGTACTCTACTATTATTGTATCATTGTCAATGAGTGCCTTTATTTTGTTATTAACTGTGTTATATATTTGGGTATTTCAGTATTGAGGGCATAAATATTTCAGTTGTTAGATCTTCTTTGTCTCTCATTACAATCTCTGTTTTAAAGTCTAGTTTGCCCAGTATAAGTATTGCTATTCTGGCTTTCTTCTGATATCCCTTTGTGTGATAAATGTTTCTCCACCCACTCACTTTCAATCTTCAAGTGCCTTTATGTGTAAAATGAATCTCTTGTAGGCAGTATATATGGGTCTTGTTTTTTTAACCATCCTGACACCCTATGACTTTTGATTGGAGTGTTTAGTCCATTTACATTCAAAGTAATTATTTCTAGATATATATTCATTGGATCTTATTACTTGTTTTTTTTTGTTATTTCTGGAAATTTTCTCTGATCTTTTGTCTTTGTCACTTTTGGTCTCTTCTTTGCACTCAACGAGTCTCCTTTAATATTGATACAGACCTGGTTTGTCAAGTACTCCTTTAGGTTTTGTTTGTCTGGAAAACTCTTTATCTCTCCTTATTTTCTGAATGATAGCCTTTCTGGATTGAGCATTCTGACTACAGATTTTTCCTGTTCAGCACTTTGAATATATCATGCCACTCCTTTCTGGTTTACCAAGTTTCTATTGAGAAATATCCAGATAGCCTTATAGATATTCCCTTGTAATTTAAAGACTTCTTTTGTCTTGCTGCTTTTAAGATTTTTTCTTTATCACTATATTTTTCAAATTTAATTACAGTATGTCTTGTTGGCCGGCTTTTTTTGATTTTGATGGGAGTTCCCTGTGACTCCTGGATCTGCATGTCTATAAGTGTTCAGCTATTATTTCTTAAAGTAAATTTTCTTCCCCCTTTCCTCTCTCTTCTTCTTCTGAGATTTCTGATACCAATGTTTTTACATTTGATGCATCACCAAGTTCCCTAAATCTATTCTTGTGTTGTATAATTCTTCTGTCTCTCTTTTGTTCAGCTTCATTATTTTCCATTATTTTGTCCTCTGGGTCAGTAATTCATTCCTCTGCTTCTTCCAGCCTGCTGTTCATTGCATCATGTCAGCTTCCAATCTTGTTTTCTCATCTTCCATCTCTGATTTTTTTTAACTCTTTTATCTCTGTGGAAAGGGGCTCACTGATGTCATCTCTTCTTTTCTCAAGCCCAGTGAGTAACCTTATGATTATTGCTTTAAATTCCCCACCAGGCATGTTAATTATATCTGTTTTTGTTTAGATCTCTGCCTGTGGCCTTATCTTGTTTCTCTTTTTTTAATTAAAAAAAATTAATGTTTATTTATTTTTGAGAGATAGAGACACAGAATATGAGTTAGGGAGTGGCAGAGAGAGAGAGTCAGAAACAGAATCTGAAGCAGGCTTTAGGCTCTGAGCTGTCAGCACAGAGCCTGATGTGCGGCTTGAACTCATGAACCATGAGATCATGACCTGAGCCGAAGTCAAATGCTTAACCAACTAAGCCACCCAGGTGCCCCAATTATCTTGTTATTTCATTTCGGATAACCTCTGTCTTTGCATTTTGTCTGAGTCTTTGCCTTCTTCTCTGTGTTAGAAAAGCCAGTTATGTCCCCTGGTCCTGAAAGTAATGGCCTTATGAAAAATGGGTCATGTACCTCCCAGGGCATGGCGCTGCAGGAAGTGTCTCCAGTGTGCACTGCATGTGCTCTGCTGTTGTGTCCTGGCTGCTCTATCCTTCAGGCCAGTCATCTGCAGAGGCCCTCCCTGCCTGCAGTAGGCAATGTTTCCTCCTTAGCCTGAATGTGGTGTGTTTTAACTAGGTATGTTCTGGTCTACATGCGAAATGAGACCTGACATCACTTTCACCAGAACTGAGGCCCTACAGCACTTTTTGTGCATTGTGAGCAGGGGTTTGTGCTGGTCCTTTGGGGAAGAGGCCCACCATGCTACGACTGAAGCAAGCTTCATTGAGAAGGGCAGTCTCGCCAGAGCACAGGGGGTGGGTCTTGCTGTAAGCAAGTTAGGTAGCCAGTGTCAGGGCTGCACTGCTTCCCATAGGTGTCTCTGTGTTTATGCTGAGGAGTAGGGGAGGGAAATGGTGCCAACTAGCTCCTTTGTTCCCAGAGAGTTGTTTCTGTGAACTCTGCCTCTCAGGAACTCACTCTGGAAAGAGAGAAAAATCTCCCTCTGTGTGTCCCAGGCACTGTTCAGATGTCTGTCTGCCCCCAGGTTGTTTGCCTGCCTTCTCTCCAGGAGCAATGCAGTTCCCTCCAGGCTCTATACCAGCCAAGCCTTCTGACATTTAAAACTCCAGGCTTTAAGCCCTTCTGGTTGCCAAAACTCATGAAATTCATCCCCTTTCTTTTTCTAAGCCAATGGCTTTGAGGGAAATGTTCTCCTTGTGTATTCCCCTGTGTGCTCTTCTCTCTTTTGCCCTTCTCCATGAACACAGCTCCCTCCCCTCCACAACAGTCATGGTCTGTTTTCTCCCATAAACCAAGTCTCCACATTTTCTATCTTCTTTGATGTGGCTTCTTCTCTCTCTTTAGTTGTGAAATTTGTTATGTCCATCTTCAGGTTTACTCCTGGGGCATTTAAGATGATTTGATAGTTATATAGTTGTGTTCACAGGACAAGGAGAGTCTAAGGTCCTCCTACTCCACCACCATCTTCCTGCTCCATTTACAAATTGGTAGTTTTTGAAAAAAATAAATACTATGACTGGTGATTTTATATATTAAGATAATTAAGCCCAATCGGTATTGTTTCAACTTTTTTTTCTTCTTTTTTTTAATGTTTATTTAATTTTGAGAGAGACTGACAGAGCAGGAGTGGGGAGGGGCAGAGAGAGAAGGTGACACAGAATCTGAAGCAGGCTCCAGGCTCCAATCTGTCAGCACAGAGCCCGATGAGGGGCTCGAACCCACAAACTACGAGATCATGATCTGAGCCGAGGTTGGCTGCTCAACCAACTGAGCCACCCAGGTGCCCCTCAACTTTTCTTTTTAATGCCAGTTTTAGAAATAGTCCAAGTCTATGAACAAATGATTTTCACATACACTCATAATTTTTATGAACATTTTGTGGACTATTAAAAATGCAAGTTTTTAAAAAAATTTTTTTTATCAACGTTTTTTTAAATTTATTTTTGGGACAGAGAGAGACAGAGCATGAACGGGGGAGGGGCAGAGAGAGAGGGAGACACAGAATCGGAAACAGGCTCCAGGCTCTGAGCCATCAGCCCAGAGCCTGACGCGGGGTTTGAACTCACGGACTGCAAGATTGTGACCTGGCTGAAGTCGGACGCTTAACCGACTGCGCCACCCAGGCGCCCCATAAAGATGCAAGTTTTAATAAGTTGCATTTATAGTATAGTTTATAAATTATACTGTTTTCATCTCTCTAGAATCTAATTCTGCACACCAAGAATTCAACTTCTATAAGAAGTAAACTGTTTCTCTTTGTCTTTAGGCCATTTCATTTTCAGGAGTTATAGTGCATTAGAGAATGACTAAGCTCTGGGACACAGAAGACTAGGTTAAATGAAAGAAAAATAGTTAATGGAGAGAAATTGACATCTGTCAGTTCCTCAGAATTAAAACTAACCAAATGAAATAGAACAGTGTCTCCATTTTATACAAAGACCTAACAACTCTAGTTTTAATAAACAGTACAGGATATAGAGGTACATAAAGAGAATTTTTCTGTCATTGTTGGTGCAAGTGAATATAATGATTTCATTAAAAAGTGATACATACATATTTAATTTTCCCTTTCTCTATTTCACCTTTTGATTGACAAAACATCAAGCTGGTGACATGTTTTAATGAGTTTTTAGCAGCCTACATGTGCCATCATAATTTTGGCAAACCGCCTTGACTATCCCATTCTTTAAAATATTTATGCTATTTGAATAAATGTGAAAAAACATGTTGATAGTTACTTAGCTTACCATGGTGAGCATTGAGTAATATATATAATTGTGAAATCACTATTTTGTGCAATTGAAACTAATATAACAGCATAGATCAACTATGCTTTAATTAAACAAAAAAATTTAAGTGCTTAAATAAAAATAGTCTGTTTTCATCCAGTTATAAGAAAGTTAAAAAGTGTAAATGTGCACAGAGATTGCATAAATAAATCTAGTTTCATAATTATGTCATTCTGTATTGTTAGAACTTTGAGCATATTCTTACAAGTTATTAGTGTGTTAATTTGCAATGTGTTATTTTGCCAAACATTAAAAATGTAAAGTCATTATTCTACCAAATCTTTTTTTAGTGCATTCTTAAAATAGCATAACCTATAAAGTTGTTGAATCACTATATTGTACACCTGGAACTAATGTAACATTATCTCTCAACTATACTCAAATTAAAAAATTCAGTAGCATATTATTTTACAAAAACATTAACATTATGTTACTTTAAAATGGATATGTTTGTCTACTTTATTATAGAATGGCTTTTGTAGCTACCTTAAGTTATAATTCTAAACCATATTTATGTTTCCATTGAATGAAACAATTCACATTTAATTTTAAAACTTACAAAAAGTACAATTTGTTGTAGTAAAATAAGAAATTATAGAAATGGCACCAGTCACTACTATCTTTAATCTTAAATTCCTGTACCCAAAGTGCAAGATGCTTGTCGTAGGTTCTGGGTCAACATGACGATGTAGAAAGACTCTGAACTACATCCTTATTGCAACACACCAAATTATACCTATTAATTGAAGAAGAATTGTGGGCTGACTGAATAACTACTGAAAACCCAAAGATTGAGAGAATGGCAACAGAACAGCAAAAGAGATGGAGACATGCCACAGTTTAAAAAAGTAACTAACACATATAGCCCCAGCTCCAGCCAGCAAAAGACACCAACTACACACAGTCTGCATAAGGAATGCCATATACAAGATCACTCCTTAAACTTTAGGAGAAGTATCCATTTCACCTAATCCAGAAAAACAAACACTGAACATTAAGCAAAACAGAGAGACAGAGGAATATACTCCAAAATAAAGAGCAAGAAAAAAACTTTAGAAAACAAACTAAATAAAACAGAGATAAACAATATGCCTGATAAAGATACTCACTAGCTTATACCTGATAAGCAATATACCTGATAAAGATACTCACTAGATACAGAAAAGATTGGAAGAACTCAGTGAGACCTTCAATAAAGAGATAGAAAATATTAAAAAAGAACTAATCAAAGTTGAAGAATACAATAGCTGAAATAAAAAGCACGCTAGAGGGAATCAACAGATTAAAGGATGCAGAATAATGTAACAATGACCTGGAAGACAGACAGATGGAAAAAAATCTGAAAAGGAAAAAGAGTAGAATTTTTTAAAATGAGGCTAGATGAAGAGCTCTCTTGAACAAACATTTGTCTTATAGAGGTTCTGGAAGTAGAAGAGAGAAAAATGTGTAGGACACTTATTTGAAGAAATAATAACTGAAATTCCTTAACCTAGGGAGGGAAATAGGCATCCAAGTCCAAGAAGCACAGAGAGTTTCAAGTAAGATGAACCCAGGAGGTCCACACTAGGGCACATAATAACTAAAATGTCAAAGGTTAAAGATAAAGAGAGAATCTTAAAAGTAGCAAAAGAGAAGCAAAAAGTTATCTAAAAAGGAAAAACTATAAGACTGTCAGCTGATTTTTAAACAGAAATTTTGTAATCCAGAAGGGAGTGGCATGATATATTCAAAGTGCTGAAAGGAAAAAAAAAAAAAAACCCTACAACTAAGAATGCTCTACCCAGCAAAGTTACCATTCAGATTTGAAGGCAAGTTAAAGAGTTTCCCAAACAAAAGATAAAGGAGTTTATCACTACTAAACCAGCCTTACAAGAAATGTTAAAGGGACCTCTTCAAGTCAAAAAGAAATGGCCATAATCAGA
The DNA here is from genome assembly GCF_016509475.1 of Prionailurus bengalensis. Lineage (NCBI taxonomy): Eukaryota > Metazoa > Chordata > Mammalia > Carnivora > Felidae > Prionailurus > Prionailurus bengalensis. The sequence goes on along the minus strand of NC_057345.1, from coordinate 173,758,282 downwards.
CATAGAAAAATGTAAATTTTAAAAAATATAAAATATGACAACATATACATAAAATGTGAAGAAGGGAATAAAATGGGAAGAGAAGGGAAAAAGAAAAAGAAATATTCCTTTTTCTTCTTCTTCTTCTTCTTCTTCTGTTTGAATTTATATGGCCATCAAAAAATATGGACTCCTGTTTACTTAGGATGTTATATACCATGGTAATCACAAACCCAAAACCTGTAATACAAACACACAAACAATTACAAAGAAAGAAAGCCAAAAAAAAAACCACAACCCACTATAGATATTTGCTGATCATGCTGATCACTAAGAGCAGAGCAAGAGGAAAAGAGACAAAGAACTACAAAAACAACCAGAAAAAAACTTTAAAAAAGGGCAATAAATATATAACTATTAATAATTGCTTTAAATGCAACCAAGTGCTCCAATTAAATGGCATAGAAAGCATAACAGATTAAAAAAAAAAAGACCAGTCTATCTGCTGCCTACAAGAGATTCACTTCAGATCTAAAGATGCACACAAACTGAGAGTGTAGGGATGGGAAAACATTCACCATACAAATGAAAGTGAAAAAAAAAAAGCTGGGATAGCAATACTTATATCAGACAAAATACACCTTAAAACACAGAGGCTGGGGCTCCTCATCAGCTGAGTGTCCAACTTTTGATTTCAGCGCAGGGTCATGGGCTCAAACCCTGCATTGAACTCCATGCTGATGAGGAGCCTGTTTAAGATTCTTTCTCTCTCTCCCTTTACCCCTCTCTCACACTTGTATGTGCACTCTCTCTCTTTTCTGTCTCTCTCTAAAATAAATAAATAAAATAAATAACTCTAACAAGAGACAAAGAAGGGCATTACATAACGATGAAGAAATCAATCCAACAATAGGAAATAACAATTGTAAATATCTATGCATCCAACACCGGAGCACTTAAGTACATAAAGCAAATATTAATGAGCATAAAGAGAGAAATTCATGGTAATACAATAATAGTTGGGGCCTTCAACACTCCACTTACATGGATAAATCATCTATAAAGAAAATCAATAAGGAAAAGATGTCTTTGAATGATACATGGGACTAGATGGACGTAACAGATATATACAGAACATTCCATCCCCAAACAAAAGATACACATTCTTTTCCTTGATTTTAAATTTTTATGCTCTAGTATGCTGAGATATTACACTTTTTTAATGTTTATTTATTTTTGAGAGAGAGAGATTGAGCGGGGGAGGGGAAGAGAGAGAGGGAGACACAGAATCCAAAATAGACTCCAGGCTCTGAGCTGTCAGCACAGAGCCCGATGTGGGGCTCAAATTCACAAGCTGTAAGGTTATGACCTGAGCTAAAGTTGGATGCTTAATCAACTGAGCCACCCAGGGGCCTCAGTTTACATTTTTAAAAAAATTTTTTTAACGTTTTATTTTTGAGACAAAGAGAGACAGAGCATGAACAGGGGAGGGTCAGAGAGAGGGAGACACAGAATCCGAAACAGGCTCCAGGCTCTGAGCTGTCAGCACAGAGCCGGACGTGGGGCTCGAACTCACAGACCACAAGATCATGACGTGAGCTGAAGTCGGCTGCCCAACCGACTGAGCCACCCAGGCGCCCCAGTATACATTTTTTTAAGTGCACATGAAATATTCTGCAGAATAGATCACATATTACGCTTTAAAACAAGCCTCAATAAATTTAACAAGATTGAAATCATACCACAATGATATGAAATGAGAAATCACAAGGAAAAAACTGGAAAAAATAAAAACATATGGAAACTAAATACCATGAAACTAAACAACCAATGGGTCAATGAAGTAATCAAAAAAGAAATAAAGAAATACATAGAGACAAATGAAAATGAAAAGACAGTCGTCCAAAATCTCTGGGACACAGTGAAAGCAATTCGAAGAGGGCAGTATATAGCAATATAGGCCTAACTCACCAAACAAGAAAAAGTCAAATGAACAATCTAACCTTATGCATAAAGGAATTTAAAAAGAGCAAAAAAATCCTGAGATGATTAGAAGAATGGAAATAATAAAGGTATGAACTGAAATAAATGATGTTGAGATTAAAAAGAAAAAAAAGAAAAAAAACAATGAAATTAAGTCCTGGTTCTTTGAAAAGTTAAACAAACTTGACATTTCCTTAGCCATATTCATCAGGAAAAAGAAGAGAAAGGGCCCAAATAAATAAACTTAGTAATGAGAGAGAAGTAATGACTAACACCACAGAAATACAAAGGATTGTAAGAGAATCATGGGAATAGTTATATGCCAACAAACTGGACAACCTAGAACAAATGAATAAATTCCTAGAAACATATAATCTTCCAAAACTGAACCAGAAAGAAATAGAAAATCTGAACAAGATGATTACAAGCAACAAATCTGCATTTGTAGTAATAAAAAAATAAACTATCAAAAATGAAAGTTCAGAACGAGATGGATTCACAAATTAATTCTATCAGACATTTAAAGAAGAGTTAATATATGGACACCTGGGTGGCTCAGTCAGTTGGGTGTCCGACTTTGGCTCAGGTCATGATCTTGCATTGTGAGTTTGAGCCACACGTTGGGTTCTGTGCTGACAGCTCAGAGCCTGGAACCTGCTTCAAATTCTGTCTCCCTCTCTCTCTGCCCCTCCCCCACTCATGCTCTGTCTCTCTCTGTCTCTCAAAAATTAATAAATCTTAAAAAATTTAAAGAGTTAATATCTATTCTCCTCAAACTATTCCAAGAAATAGGACAGGAGGGAAAGCTTACAAATTCATTCTATGAGGTCAGCATTACCCTGATACTAGAACCAGACAAAGAGACCCCCCAAAAAGGGAAACTTCAGGCCAATATCCCTGATGAACATAGATGCAAAAATCCTCAACAAAATATTAACAAATCACATACAACAATACAATAAAAAGATGATTCACTACCATCAGTTGGGATTTATTCCTTGGATAGAAGGTTGGTTTCAATATTTACAAATAATAAATGTCATACCCCACATCAACAAACAAAGAATACAAATCATGTGATCATCTCAATAGAAGCAGAAAAAAAACATTTGACAAGATTCAACATCCATTCATGATAAAAACTTTCAGCAAAATGGAGTTAGAGGGAGCATGCCTCAACATAGTACAAAAAATATGAAAAACCCACAGCTAGCATCATCTTCAATGATGAAAACCTGGGATCTTTCTTTCATTGTAAGGAGTGTCCACTCTTGCCATTTTTGTTCAACATAGTACTGGAAATCCTAGCCATAGCACTCAGACAAGGGAAAGAAATAAGAGGTATCCATATTGGTAAAGAAGATGTTAAACTGTCACTATTTGCAGACAAAGTGATACTGTACATAGAAAATCCTAAAGACATCACCAGAAACTATTAGGAGTAATAAATGAATTCAATAAAGAGGCAAGGTATGAAATTAATACTCAGAAATCAGTGTTTCTATATACTTAACGATAAAGTTGCAGAGAGATTAAAAAAACAACACCATTTGCAATTACACCCAAAAGCATAAAATACCCAGAAATAAACCTACCAAAGAGGTGAAATACCTTGTACTCTGATTACTATAAAACACTGATAAAAGAAATTGAAGATGACACAAAGGGAAAGATGTTCCATGCTCAAGGATTGGAAGAATTAATACTGTCAAAATGTCCATATTACCCAAAGCTATCTACAGATTCAGTGTAATCCCTATCAAAATATTGACAGCATTTTTCACAAAACTAGAACAAAAAAAATACTAAAAATTTCATGGAACAACCTAAGACCCTGAATAGCCAAAGCAATCCTGAAAAAGAACAGAGCTGGAAGTATCACAATTCCAGATTTCAAAATATACTATAAACCCACAGTAACCAAAACAGTATGGTTCTGGCATAAACAATAGACACATAGATCAATGGAACAGAATAGAATCCCAAAAATAAACCCACATTTATATGGCCAGTTAATCTATGACAAAGGAGGCAAGAATATGCATTGTGGAAAAGACGATCTTTTCAATAAATGATGCCAGGAAACATGGACAGCTACATGTAAAAGAATGAGACTGGACTACTTTCAAACACCATACACCAAAATAAACCCAAAATATATTAAAGACCTAAACATGAAACCTGAAATGATAAAAACCCTAGAAGAGAGCACAGGCAGCCATAACAGTATTTTTCTAGATAGGATTCCTAAGGTGAGGGAAACAAAAGCAAAAATAAACTATTGGGACTACATCAGAATAAAAATCTTCTGCATGATAGAGGAAAACCATGAAGAAAATGAAAAGACAACCTACTGAATAGGAGAAGATATTTGCAAATGGCATATTGGATAAGGAGTTGATATCAAAAATATATAAATAACTTACACAAATCAACACCAAGAAAAAACTAATATGATTAAAAAATGGGCAGGGGACCTGAATAGACATTTTTCCAAAGACATACACATGTGCATAAGGCACACAGAAAGATGCTCAACATCACTAACCATCAGGGAACTGAAAATCAAGACCACAATATCACCTCACACCTGTTAGAATGGCTAAAATCATGACAAGTAATAACAAATGTTGGCGAGGATGTGGAGAAATAGAAACCTTCATGCATTGTCGATGGGAATGTAAATTGGTACAACCACTGTGGAAAACAGTATGGAGTTCCTCAAAAAAATTAAAAAAAAAGAAATACAATATGATCCAATAATTCCACTACTGGGTATTTACCCAGGGAAAATGAAAAAACTAACTCAAAAGATATATGCATCTCTATTTATTGCAGCACTATTTACAATAGACAAATTATGGGAGCAATGTAAGTGTCTATCTATATAGATGGATGGATAGGTAAATATTGCACAACCATAAAAAAGGATGAGATCAGGGGTGCCTGGGTGGCTCAGTCCGTTTAGTGTTTGACTTCGACTCATGTCATGATCCCACAGTTTGTGGGTTTGAGCCCCAAAAGGAGTTCTGTGCTGACAATGTGGAGCCTGCTATGGATCCTCTGTCTCCCTCTCTGTCTGCCTCTCTCCCTCTCTCTTTGTCTCTCAAAAATAAACATTTTTTAAAAAGGATGAGATCATGCTTTTTGAGACAATAAGAACGTATTTGGATGGTATTATACTAAGTGAAATAGGTCAGGTTGAGAAAGACAAATACCACTTGGTTACACTCATAAATGGAATCTAAAAAATGAATAAATAAGCAAGCAGAATTACAACTATAAATACAGAGAGCAAATTGATGGTTGCCAGAGGGGAGGTTGGTGTGGGGTTGGGCAAAATGGATGAAGAGAAAAGGAAGATAGAGGCCTCCAGCTATGAAATGAGTAAATCACGGGAATAAGAAGCAGAACATAAGGAATAAAGTCAACTATGTTACAATAGCAATGAAATGGGACAGATGGTAGCTCTACTTGTGGTAAACATAGCATAATGTATAAACTTGTCAAATCACTTATTTGTACACCTGAAACTAATGTAACTTGTGTGTCAACTATACGAAAAGAAAAAGCTTACCATAAAATTTTCTCCTTATGGTTGCTTTGTATATGAGTGTAATATTAGGCTCTTATTTCTAGTTGGTTTGTTTATTCTCCTGGGGTATACTGATAGGGCAATAAGGAAAAATGAGTGTCATATATATATTTATGTTTGTTTGTTTTTAATTTTTAATGTTTATTTTTGAGAGAGAGAGAGCATAAGTGGGGGAAGGACAGAGAGAGAGGGAGACACAGAATCCAAAGCAGGCTCCACGCTCCACACTGTCAGCACAGAGCGCTACAGGGGGCTCAAATTCACCCATGACCTGAGCCGAGGTCAGATGCTTAACTGACTGAGCCACCCAGGCTTTCTGATTTATTTATGTTTTTTTTATGTCAAATATATATATGACATATAAGACATATATGCCCTATATATGACATATGAGATATATATATATATTTATATATATACATATTAAGATATACATATATATGACATATAAGATATATATATATTTATCTTAAGAGTGTGACACATGTTATATATATATATGACATAAATAAAAACATAAGTAAAAATTGAGATAAATAAAAAAGGAGAAATTATAGAATATTTACATATTTGTACTTAGCACTGTGAGATGGGAGAAACTCAAGAGGAGTTTGACCAAAGTGGAAATTCTTTTTAAGGAGACAAATGTGGCTTTTCATATCTCACTACTGACATTATACTGAGAAACATACTTGCAGATGAAGTACACATATGGCTAATTTGGGTCCTAGAAATAGTATGGGAAGGAAACTGGGAGGTTTTTCTTTAATGTAGAATAAGATTTAGATCATGGGGGAGAGCATTTGATTTAGATATAAAAATATTACTTGGAGTCTGCAAGATCCAGAAGTCTGTTAAGCACTGACGATTTCTTCAGTCATGATTATACTCAATTCAGTGTCAGTAATAAATCTTAGTGTTGCATACTCATGTTATCTTACATGTTCTGCTGGGCGCTGTCTCTGACTAAAAGAAACCAGATCTCAGAAGAGTATAGCTCCCTTCTCTGGTGCCCTGTGTAACTCAGACTTAGAGCCAAGCAATCGTTCTTTTATTGTCCATATCATAACTCAAAAGGTTTGTGCATTTCCACAGGAAAACTGAATAGGGGTCAGCAGAAGTCATAGTGGAGATCAAAATATCAGAATAAGCAAGATATACACATTAAAAGAAAGAGATCTCTGCTCTTCCCTCTGCCACCAACTGTTATCAGTACAAGATAGGTAGGGACAGACACATTTATTTTCTTTTAGTATGTGGACAATGAAATAAAAAAAGCAAATATCCATGAATCAGTTAAAACCATCTTTATTTTTTGGTAGTAGGACACTAGAAATCAAGACATTTTTCTGGCCAAACTGTTCTGATCAAAATCAAAGTTTACACGAGTTGTATATTTTAAATCAACATATACTTAAATGATTTGAATTGTTAAAATAGTATTGATTCTACTTCAGTTTTACTTTATAGTGGAGTGGGGTGCTTAGCAACATGTATTGTGTAACAGTTGCAATGGCTTTCCTTATTACAACTGAGGTTAAATAATGGAGACTACTTTAAGAAATTTCCTCTACCTACATATATTTTAAAGAGGTTATTTGAGATGAGCTAAAGTAGTTATTTTCTAATTAATATTTACAACACAATATTAACTAGGAATTTATCTATAAGAATATTAAAATTTAAAAATAAACTGAATATACAAATACAAGAATCTATTTAATAAGCATGATCAAAGAGTTTGTGTATAGAACAATCTGATGATAGGATTTTCCACTTTTCATTTCAGTGGAGGCATGATCTTTTTTGAATCTTCAAATTCTCTACTCTGTAGTTCGTCAATTGGGAGCTATTGTGGATCAGTAGCTAAGCAACAGATTTAAAGTCCAGAGGCTATTCTTCTATATTTCCTTTGCCAATAACTTAGCATGAGATAGTGAGCAAACCATTTAACCTTCCGATTTCACTATCCCTCATCTTTTCAACAGGGAGATAATATAGCTTACTTCTCACAGCTTGGTGAAATATCTCTTAAATAATTCCTCAAATACAATGGAAAAGACGCTGTACTGTCAAAAAAGTAAAAGCAGATCCACTTTCTGCTTTTTCCACGTGATGTGCACACCATTAGAGCAAATATTTCCTAATAGAACAGTATTTCCTCACCATGACTTGAAGTTTCTGAAATAACCCTTAATATCTTGCTGATACTTCATCAATTACCAAATCATGGAAGCCTTCATAAATAAGGCTAGATTTATTTAATTCCTTTGCATATTTATGACTATACATGGAATCTTAATATTTGTCCTTAATAATTGAAGATTATTTCTTATTAGGAATGAACACAGGGGAAGAGTGTATTTGAATTCTATGACATCTTGATATAGACCTAGAATGTTTTTCTTTCTTTCCTTCTTTCTTCCTTTCTTTCTCTCTTTCTTTCTTTCTTCTTTCTTTCTTCCACCCTTCGTGTCTGTCTTTCTTTCTTTCTTTCTTTCTTTCTTTCTTTCTTCTTCCTTTTCCTCCAATTAAAACTTTAAATTTGCCTGTGATCCTAGTTTTTAACTAAACTGCCTGCTTTGAAAAAAAATAAAAAGAGACTAAGAATCAGAAAGAAACTATACCTCAATGTTTTCTCAATAAAAGTAACCTTTTCTTCTTTCTGTTCATAGAGCTGATTCTAAAATGCACAACATGAGCTGAACAGGGTGGGAGGTGGAAGAATGATGTTTGTGGCAAGGGGTATGCTTCCAAGATCTAAATGACAAGGTTTTGTATATAGAGGAGTAATGATGTTGTATAATGTTTAATTCACTGAGTCTTTTCTCCCCCTCAAATCTTAGTGGAAGAATACAGAAGTGTAGTTGTTCATAAATTTATGCCTAGAATTTCAATTTTCCTATTTGCATGAAGTAAGAAATGTTTTCAAGACCATCAAAGTAACCTCCTTAACCACCTTTCTTTAAGATGCACTCATTCAGCACAGGCTTACATATCCATTGTGGAGCCAAAGATAATATTAGAAAGTATTCTGTTCATTTCTATTATATTACAAATTTGCAGTTTATGTTTTATTTTTATTTCATTTTTTAATTTTGTGTCTAAAGAGCCTGCCAAACACATGGAAATACTAGGGAATCTAGATGGACAGAAAGTAACTTTTCATTTGAAATTGAGCCAGACTATCTCAAGAGCCCGAGAAAGTTGATGTCTCTTCAATTATTAAAAATCCTACAAAATCATATTCCCATACCAGATATGCTGGTATAGAATTTGGACAAATTTTAATAACTATGCTTAATTGTTGCTATGGCAGTGTGTCAACAAAGAGGAGATCTGAGCAGGCTGAGACAATGGAGAAGAAACAAGCTTTCATAAACCAAGGCTTTAGAAGGCTAGCACTACAGTAATCATGCAAAGTTCCTTTGCACTCAAAGCACATTTGTATTTTCCTATAATGACACTAAAACCACTTTATAAAAACTGACCAATATTCCTCTTCTAATTTATATCACTTCCTCTTATTCAAAACTTCTGTCACTGTTGAGCACATTATCTGTCATTATAAGGCACATCATTCTTTTCAAAACTTAAATATGTATTCTTATTCAACTTCTTTTCCTGAAAGACAAAGTATATAATAAGCTTCTTTTTGCCATCAGATATATAATAGTTATTATTTTTGTATAATTGCCAATATAAGTTTTAAGATTTCTGTTTAAATTTACCTTTTATAACAGTGGCAGATTACTTTCTTAAAAACCATTAACTCAAATTGTAGAAAACTGTGCACTATCATTCTGAAACTTAAAATGCTCCACCAATCTGTCAAAATAACCTCTCTCCTTAAAACGAAATAAAAAGTAAACAACCAATTTAGTGACTCCTGATATCTTCAGTCCTATTTCAAAAAGGTTCAGATATTTAAGATATTTAAGAGTCTTAGAGTTTGAGTAAATTGTCTCAATTTAGGTATGACTGGGTACATCAGTAGGATAAAAATTTGTTTTTATTCATGTCTACAGAAATAAATCATCTGTGGAATAGAGGACATTTAAGTTTGATTAGACAAAATTGTCCAATATTTGAGAAGAGAAATAATTCTAAATAAAATACAATTTCTGTCACTCAGATTGTGCTCTAACTAGCCATTTTGGACTCATGGTTGTCAGTTCTAGAGTAGAGTAGTAAGAGATCAAGACCAAGCAAACCCAAACATGACTTTAATACACAGCATCAATGCCGTTGATGCAATGAGTGTCTGCTGTGTGATAGGAGTTGGTGCTATGATTGCTCTAGGGAGGACAGGGCAATGTCCTAGGAGCGAGCGCACATCAGCACTATTGACACTGATACTGCAGCTTTGGTATGCACATGCATAGGAGCCAACCCATGTGTTGCTAGTGGCATGCACTGGCCCTGGTGACATTATATTAATCTTTTTTCTACATAGATTTCACTTTAGTCATCTATTCCATTTATTTGCAAACTTTAACATGCATATGAATCACCTGAAGATCTTATTAAAAATGAAGATACTAATTCAGTACATCAGAGGTTGGACTGAGATTCTGCATTTGAAAAATGTTTCTACACATTACAGATGCTGCTAGTCCATAAACCAAACATTGAATTTTGAGGCTCTAATGCATCCAGAGTTAACCAAAGTGTACTGGAGAAGGAAAAGAGAAAATTGGTGGGTGATAGGATGTAAATCCCTGGTGAACAGCCACATGATTTAGAAGAAATTTAAAGTGGTTTAAGTTCCAATAAACAGGAGGATGCAGCTTTTTTTCATAATGGTCTGAATTCTATTAGGCTAGTTAGATTTGGGACATCTGTTACATGTGATAAGTATCTTATCTTAAAATGTAGCATCTCTCTCCCACTTGAGTTTGATACAGACACACACACACACACGCACACACACATTGTGCTTTAAATTGTGGTTCCAAGATTATCGTATTACTTTCTTATATTTTTATAGTATTTCTGAAGGTTTAGGACAGAGGGATGACTCTAAAAATATTTACTGAAGTTATTCAAGAAAGAATCAAAATTCCAAAATATATGTTTTGTACCCCACATACTCTTGCCTGAAGAAGTTGCAACAGTTTATCTCAACTTAATCAGAGTTCACATGAGCTAAATGAACTAAATTATATCACATACTAGTATAATTAGGAAAATATTGACAGGGAAAAGATGTGGATAAGTCTAGAAAGCATAAAAGCCAAAAAGCGCTTGAATAAAATCTGTCTCTGTTTTTTGTTTTCATTGGACATTGTTCTCAGAATACCCTAAATGTAGTAGGAAGATTCTTGAAATGGGTCAGAATCCAACCACTCACTAAAATTACTTAGTACAGACTATACTTCTGGTGGAGAAACTGACAACCAGGGTGCCGCTAAAGCAATGGAGCAGCAGTGGATACCAGGGTGTATGGGAAAAGAGGAATCTGAGAAGACTGACAGTCCTGGGTACCACTGAGTTGTATGAAGAGATCTGCAAAGGTTTCCAGTATTCCAAGGAAGTTTTTAAATACTCAAGGTGTTGGACCAAAAAGGTCCTTGAACTTCTTGCAGGAAGGCCTCAAGATTTGCAGATGCATTGAGAAGATGCAATAGCTGGGCTGGTATCTCAACTGTTAGGGATTGATGCCAAGTGAAGACCCATGGGAATCATGCACCACAGTGAAAGAAATTACAAGTGAGCATTGGATGCCCATGTGGCATGTGCAAACAATCTTTCCCAGTGGACATAGATGGCATTCCTGAAATTGAGGGTGAAGGAACTGAATCTTCAGTAGATAAAGTTTAAATCCTGACTTGATTCAGAAAATCACAAAATAACCAAGGAAACACAGAAATGATGAGTTAATCATGAAATGGCTAGAATCTAGTTTATTTGCATCTATTGAATGGAATGAGAGTGTAGGGCTAAGAATAAACACAGAAAAAATAATTTACTCTTTTGTTACCCAAGTTTTTATTGAGAAATTTGTCTCCCTACTAGTTTGTTTTTACATGAACATGACATTAGTGTTTTTTTTTTATTTTAATCCTGTGATGACATTTAGAAATAGAATTTCATATCTGAGGCTTTTATTTTATATGATGTTTAAAACTACTGATACTTTTTTTTCACCTCTTACCAAGGTTTGCTATTATCTTTAAATTATCCCTTCTACATGTAGTCTCCTATTGATAAAATACTAACTATGAGCTAATTTCGGTGTGAGGCACTTTTATACATTTTTTTTCATTTATTTATCACAAAACCCCACTGAATAGGAACATTTTACAGAAGGGGAACCTTGATTTAATAACTTGCTAAAAGTCAAATCATTGGAAAGTGGGGGATGTAGTGGGGGATGTAGTATTTGAGTTTAGCTCTAGTAATTAACTGTCATACAACACTTTTCTCAAGGTAAAGTCTAATAACTAGAGATAAAGCCAAGTTGAGATGCAAAATTACTGTTGATATTAATTTCCCATTCCCAGACTTACTAGTGAGCTATATAGCCTTGGCCTTTTGATGTCTGCCTCTCTGACACAAAATCTATTTCATGGGGAAAAGACCTGTATGTTTAATTTGGAGAACTTCTCTTTGGCTACTCAACTCCAAGTCAATGCATCTCATTTGAGAGATCTTGGCCCAGGAGAAAAGCTTTTAACTAAGCCTAAGCCCATCTGTGTACCACATTCCATACAGGGCCTATTTCCCACTGGATTCAATTAAGAATTATGAGATTTGTCTTGGGCTTCTGGAACAGAGTCAGATGTTTTCACCCATTCTATATGAACTTGAGAGCAAATAAGGGATGGAACTCTTGCAAGCATTTTTCTGAGAGACTTTGTGAGCCAAGATGCAAGTAGCCACATTGTCTGGGCATCTGCATCAGCTGCAGTTTTCATTTTCATTACTTTCATTACATGAAATTTTCATTACATGATTCAAGAACACTTTATTTGATTAAATATTTTGGTCGGGATCTTTGTCACTTGCTGCTTAGCTGAAATGGGATATAAGAGATGCCTGAAGTGAGGCCATTTGATTTCAAATGAACTATTCATTGCTGGGTAACACTAATTCCATCACAGAAATAGCCATCTGGTTCCTAGTATATAACAGGCTGTACTGTATATGGCATGTATCTTTTCATACGCAGCATATATATGAATCCAGGAGAGGGGACAGCTAGCTTCCCTTTCACGATTTTTATTCCATTTTATTTTGGAGATATTGTTAGCTCTAATCACAGGATATTATTTTTTTCCCCAACTAAAACTGTTTCTCTCCAGATTCTCATATGTTTTTATCTTTTTATGTCTTTTCCCTCCCTTTACAGTTTGACTCAGACTTTCATTTCTGCCTATTGCATGTTTTCTTTTGTTTTGCCTCACCTTTCAGAAATGCTTTTTACTTATTTCAAAATGCTCTCATCCTTTTGCATGACTTTGGCAGGACACCTCCTGAAATTCCAGTTTAGGTCAGAGGTCAGACCTGAGCCTCTATTGAATCTTAAAATTTCTACCAAGCTAAAAAGTTCTAGTTCTCAGCTTTGATCTGAACCTTGAATGACAGGATCATTATTGAGAGTATATCTGTCTGTGTCAATTTTTGTTGGATAAAAAATCCCAGATGAGTTATTTTCTGTTTAGTTTAACAGTTATTTTACTGATTGTCCTCTGGTATTTGCTTTTTGAACCCATACTATTTTGCCCTCCGTTTCCATTCTCTTTAAGGTTGAAAAGTGACCTTTTTATTATTGGAGTACTTCTAGTTTTTAAAAATAGCTGGTGCAGGTGCAATATCACAAGCATAAAAAACTGCTGTCATATTTATCCTTAAAAGGTATTACTACATTCTGTCTAATAATGTAAGATTAGACTATTAAAAGGAAGGAAATACTCTCTAATAAGTTTCCAAGGTAAACAAATTCAGTTCAAAGAATTGCAAAAAAAAATTTTTTAAGTGTGAGTTATGTAATGCTCTTAGACATGAAACATAATTTTTATAATGTGGCATTATCTACATAATTCCATATTCTTACCAAAAATATCATATCAATTATTTGGATTTTTAGAAATATTTCTTCTCTGGGTGTGTATATAGATGCACGTGTGTGTGTGTGTGTGTGTGTGTGTATACACATGTGTGTGTGCACCACATCAGTTGGTTAAAAGCTCTATTTATTTAATATCCAAACTATGTCTGGCAGAATGGTTACTGTTGTTTTTATGTTCACATCCTCCCTTCATCTTCAAAGTTATCACAATAGCTTAGGTCCTTATATGTCTGAGATAATTGCTGCTTAGGTTTCTGTGTCTCCAATGTCTGGCCTCCTGCAAAAACCTTCCTTTCCATCCTCTCATCTTTTGCTGGTTTAAAATTTTGAGTTACAATCTCAGTCATATTGTCCAAAGGCTTATGAGGGAATATTAACAAATCAAACATTTATTTATTTGTCTCAGAAAAGTTGAATTTTGGCACTTCAAAAACATGAAACTCTACATATTTAGTTTTACGAAAAGGGAGTAATACTCAAGATTAAGCAGACCAGTGGTTGGTCGGTGTTTAAACTGTACCCCTTAGGACAAGATTTAAATTTTTCTATTGTCTACATCAGACAGTCTTCTTAATTTTAAGTTCTTTAACTTTTATAGAAGCAGGTTAAATATAACAGCATGAGAAGATCCATTTAAAAAACATGTGAGTTATCTTAAGACTGACATGCTGATGCTAATGACTTAGAATGTGCCTATAATACTTTGTATTTTCTCTTACAATGAGTGGCTGAATGTTGAAAATCTATATCCCCAAATCTACAATATTAGTTCTGACAGCTAAGCTTCAGGGCTTTCTTTAAAATTTATATAATCTAGTTGTTTTTAAAATAAAGTAATCGTATAAAATATTATGAACATAATGCATTTCTGTGTGGGTCATTCAGTAGTCCACTTAAGATTTTTGTCTTGGTTATCTTTGGAGGTTATGAATACTCCTAGAGATGTGTCAATTTCCCATTCCAGATTTTATGTGTCTGAACCTTTGGCAATGCCTCTGCCAAATATAGTGTTCATATCCTTAAAAATAATATATCACCTCAGCAATATGCTCACCTATAAAATCAAGGATTTTTAAATTGAGACAGATACCTAGATTTAGGCAGAAAGATATGAGAAACCCAACTTTTGATTAATGTTTCTGACCACCACATGGAACATTAAGAATGGCAAGGACAGGAGGGAGGGAGATGGCAGTGTAGGAGGGCACTGGGATCACCGTGTCTGCTGATCACTTAGATTCCACCCACACCTGTCTAAATAACCCAGAAAACCACCAGAAGACTAGCAGTCTTTGGAGACTCAGATTCTCCAGAGCCAAGCATAGAGGAGAGGCCCATGGAAGAGGGTAGGAAGGGCGGAGAGGCTGTGCTCACTACACGGACTGGCGGGAGGGAGCCGGGGAAGAGGGACAGACTTCCAGCAAAGCAGAGCCCCCGAGTCTGGCTTGCAAAAGTGGAGGGGCTGGACAGAGTGTGTTCCACAGCAAGTGGGTCTTAACATCTGGCAGGTTATAAGCTAACAGCTCTGCTGGGAGAGCGGGAGGACTGGAGGACAAGGGGAGGGAGATTGTTGAGCCCCGGATGACAGAGCGCAACTTGGCGGGGAACAAAGGTGCTCACCAGCGCCATCTCCCGCACCCATCCCCCAGCCAAAATCCCAAAGGGAACCAGTTCCTGCCAGGGAACTTGCTTGCACCCCACAAACACCCAATGCTGGGCTTCTGTGGATCCATCTCTCCGGCGGCAGGTCTGACTCCCTCAACGGTGCAGCAAGGCCCCTCCCGAAGCAGGTCACCAAAGGAAAAGCAAGCTGAGCCTGCCCCTCCCGCCCCTGTGCACCTGCGATCCACCCCAGCTAATATACTAGATCCCCAGCACCACAAGCCTGGCAGTGTGCAAGTAGCCCAGAGGGACCACCCCACCCCACAGTGAATCCCACTTAGGAGAAGGGAAGAGAAGGTACACACTAGTCTGACTGCGGCCCCAACAGTGGACTGGGGACAGACATCAGGTCTGACTGCAGCCCTGCCCACCAATGCAAGTTATTCAAGACAGCACAGAGGAAGTGCCCTGCAGTTCTGCACCACTCCAGGGACTATCCAAAATGATGAAACGGAAGAATTCCTCTCAGAAAAATGTCCAGGAAATAACGAGAGCTAACGAACTGATCAAAAAGGATTTAAACAATATAACAGAAAGTGAATTTAGAATAATAGTCATAAAATTAATCACTGGGCTTGAAAACAGTATAGTGGACAACAGAGAATCTGTTGCTACAGAGATCAAGGGACTAAGGAACAGCCAGGAGGAGCTAAAAAATGCTATAAATGAGCTGCAAAATTAAATGGATACCACCACAGCTCGGATTGGAGAGGCAGAGGAGAGAATAGGTGAACTAGAAGATCAAATTATGGAAAAAGAAGAAGCTGAGAAAAAGAGAGATAAAAAAAATCCAGGAGTATGAAGGGAAAATTAGAGAACTAAGTGATGCACTAAAGAGAAATAATCTATGCATAATTGGTAGTCCAGAGGAGGAAGAGAGAGGGAAAGGTGCTGAAGGTGTACTTGAAGAAATAATAGCTGAGAACTTCTTGGATCTGGGGAAGGAAAAAGGCACTGAAATCCAAGAGGCACAGAGAACTCCCTTCAGACGTAACTTGAATCAATCTTCTGCATGACATATCATAGTGAAACTGGCAAAATACAAGGATAAAGAGAAAATTCTGAAAGCAACTAGGAATAAACATGCTCTAACATATGAAGGGAGACCGATAAGACTCGTGACGGATCTCGCTACTGAAACTTGGCAGGCCAGAAAGGAATGGCAGGAGATCTTCAATGTGATGAACAGAAAAAATATGCAGCCGAGAATCCTTTATCCAGCAAACCTGTCATTTAGAATAGAAGGAGAGATAAAGGTCTTCCCAAACAAACAAAAACTGAAGGAATTCCTCACCACTAAACCAGCCCTACAAGAGATCCTAAGGGGGATCCTATGAGACAAAGTACCAGAGACATCGCTACAAGCATGAAACCTACAGACATCACAATGTTTCTAAACTCATATCTTTCTATAATAACACTGAATGTAAATGGACTAAATGTGCCAACCAAAAGACATAGGGTATCAGAATGGATAAAAAAAACAAGACCCATCTATTTGCTGTCTACAAGAGACTCATTTTAGACCTGAGGACACATTCAGATTGAAAGTAAGGGGATGGAGAACTATTTATCATGCTACTAGAAGTCAAAAGAGAGCTGGAGTAGCCATACTTATACCAGACAAACTAGACTTTAAATTAAAGGCTGTAACAAGAGATGAAGAAGGGCATTACATAAAAATTACAGGGTCTGTCCATCAGGAAGAGCTAACAATTATAAATGTCTATGCGCCAAATACGGGAGCCCCCAAATATATAAAACAATTACTCACAAACATAAGCAACCTTATTGATAAGAATGTGGTAATTGCAGGGGACTTTAACATCCCACTCACAGCAATGGATAGATCATCTAGACACACAGTCAATAAAGAAAGAAGGGCCCTGAATGATACATTGGATCAGATGGACTTGACAGATATATTTAGAACTTTGCATCCCAAAGCAACAGAATATACTTTCTTCTCGAATGCACATAGAACCTTCTCCAAGATAGATCACATACTGGGTCACAAAACAGCCCTTCATAAGTACACAAGAATTGAGATCATACCATGCATACTTTCAGACCACAATGCTATGAAGCTTGAAATCAACCACAGGAAAAAGTCTGGAAAACCTCCAAAAGCATGGAGGTTAAAGAACACCCTACTAAAGAATGAATGGGTCAACCAGGCAATTAGAGAAGAAATTAAAAAATATATGGAAACAAATGAAAATGAAAATACAACAATCCAAACGCTTTGGGATGCAGCAAAGGCAGTTCTGAGAGGAAATTACATTGCAATCCAGGCCTATCTCAAGAAACAAGAAAAATCCCAAATACAAAATCTAACAGCACACCTAAAGGAAATAGAAGCAGAACAGCAAAGACAGCCTAAATCCAGCAGAAGAAGAGAAATAATAAAGATCAGAGCAGAAATAAACAATATAGAATCTAAAAAAAACTGTAGAGCAGATCAGTGAAACCAAGAGTTGTTTTTTTTTAAAAAATAAAGTTGATAAACCTCTAGTCAGGCTTCTCAAAAATAAAAGGGAGATGACCCAAATAGGTAAAATCATGAATGCAAATGGAATTATTACAACCAATCGCTCAGAAATACAAGCAATTATCAGGGAATACTATAAAAAATTATATGCCAACAAACTGGACAACCTGGAAGAAATGGATAAATTCCTAAACACCCACACACTTCCAAAACTCAAACAGGTAGAAATAGAAAACTTGAACAGACCCATAACCAGCGAAGAAATTGAATCAGTTATCAAAAATCTCCCAACAAATAAGAGTCCAGGACCAGATGGCTTCCCAGGTGAATTCTACCAGACATTTAAAGCAGAGATAATACCTATCCTTCTCAAACTGTTCCAAAAAATAGAAAGGGAAGGAAAACTTCCAGACTCATTCTATGATGCCAGCATTACTTTGATTACTAAACCAGACAGAGACCCAGCAAAAAAAGAGAACTACAGGCCAATATCCCTGATGAATATGGATGCAAAAATTCTCAGTGAGATACTAGCAAATCGAATTCAACAGCATATAAAAAGAATTCTACACCATGATCAAGTGGAATTCATTCCTGGGCTGCAGGGCTGGTTCAACATTCGCAAATCAATCAACGTGATACATCACATTAATAAAAGAAAAGATAAGAACCATATGATCCTGTCAATTGATGCAGAAAAAGCATTTGACAATATTCAGCAACCTTTCTTAATAAAAACGCTTGAGAAAGTCGGGATGGAAGGAACATACTTAAACATCATAAAAGCCATTTATGAAAAGCCCACAGCTAACATCATCCTCAAAGGGGAAAACCTGAGAACTTTTTCCTTGAAATCAGGAATACGACAGGGATGTCCACTCTCACAGCGTTGTTTAACATAGTGTTGGAAATTCTAGCATCAGCAATCAGACAACAAAAGGAAATCAAAGGCATCAAAAGTGGCAAAGATGAAGTTAAGCTTTCACTTTTTGCAGATGACATGATATTATACATAGAAAGTCTGATAGACTCCACCAAAAGTCTGCTAGAACTGATACATGAATTCAGCAAAGTCACAGGATACAAAATCAATGTACAGAAATCAGTTGCATTCTTATACACTAATAATGAAGCAACAGAAAGACAAATAAAGAAACTGATCCCATTCACAATGGCACCAAGAAGCATAAAATACCTAGGGATAAATCTAACCAAAGATGTAACAGATCGGTATGCTGAAAACTATACAAAGCTTATGAAGGAAATTGAAGAAGATATAAAGAAATGGGAAAACATTCCGTGCTCATGGGTTGGAAGAATAAATATGATCAGAATGGCAATACTACCCAAAGCTATCTACACATTCAATGCAATCCCAATCAAAATTGCACCAGCAGTCTTCTCAAAGCTAGAACAAGCAATCCTAAAATTCATATGGAACCACAAAAGGCCCTGAATAGCCGAAGTAATTTTGAAGAAGACCAAGGCAGGAGGCATCACAATCCCAGACTTTAGCCTCTACTACAAAGCTGTCATCATCAAGACAGCATGGTATTGGCACAAAAACAGACACAAAGACCAATGGAATAGAATAGAAACCCCAGAACTAGACCACAAACGTATGGCCAACTAATCTTTGACAAAGCAGGAATGAACATCCAATGGAAAAAAGACAGTCTCTTTAACAAATGGTGCTGGGAGAACTGGACAGCAACATGCAGAAGGTTGAAACTAGACCACTTCTTCACACCATTCACAAAGATAAACTCAAAATGGATAAAGGACCTGAATGTGAGACAGGAAACCATCAAAACCCTAGAGGAGAAAGCAGCAAAAGACCTCTCTGACCTCAGCCGTAGCAATTTCTTACTTGACACATCCCCAAAGGCAAGGAAATTAAAAACAAAAGTGAACTACTGGGACCTCATGAAGATAAAAAGCTTCTGCACAGCAAAGGAAACAATCAACAAAACTAAAAAGCAACCAACAGAATGGGAAAAGATATTTGCAAATGACATATCGGACAAAGGGCTAATATCCAAAAATCTATAAAGAGCTCACCAAACTCCACACCTGAAAAACAAATAATCCAGTGAAGAAATGGGCAGAAAACATGAATAGACACTTCTCTAAAAAGACCTCCGGATGGCCAACAGGCACATGAAAAGATGCTCAACGTCTCTCCTCATCAGGCCAATACAAATCAAAACCACACTCACATATCACCTCACGCCAGTCAGAGTGGCCAAAATGAACAAATCAGGAGACTATAGATGCTGGCGAGGATGTGGAGAAACGGGAACCCTCTTGCACTGTTGGTGGGAATGCTAACTGGTGCAGCCACTCTGGAAATCAGTGTGGAGGTTCCTCAAAAAATTGAAAAAAGACCTACCCTATGACCCAGCAGTAGCACTGCTAGGAATTTACCCAAGGGATACAGGAGTACTGATGCATAGGGGCACTTGTACCCCAATGTTTATAGCAGCACTCTCAACAATAGCCAAATTATGGAAAGAGCCTAAATGTCCATCAACTGATGAATGGATAAAGAAACTGTGGTTTATATACACGATGGAGTACTATGTGGCAATGAGAAAGAATGAAATATGGCCCTTTGTAGCAACGTGGATGGAACTGGAGAGTGTTATGCTAAGTGAAATAAGCCATACAGAGAAAGACAGATACCATATGTTTTCACTCTTATGTGTATCCTGAGAAACTTAACAGGAACCCTTGGGGGAGGGGAAGGAAAAAAATAGAGGTTAGAGTGGGAGAGCATAACATAACACAAGAGACTCTTAAAAACTGAGAACAAACTGAGGGCTGATGGTGGGTGCGAGGGAGGGGAAGGGGAGTAATGGGTATTGAAGAGGGCATCTTTTGGGATGAGCACTGGGTGTTGTATGGAAACCAATTTGACAATAAATTTCATATATTAAAAAAAATTGAAAAAATAAATAAATTAAAAAAATTAAAGAAAAAGAATGGCAAGGACAATCTAGGCATACATATTTGAGTTCTGAGTGGATATAATAAGCATGCAAACCTAGCAGACCTATCATACCTATCATGCATCTCTTCCATACATTTTCCTTCAAAAAGTTATTCAATAGTCCCTTGCTGCTTAAGTAGTATGCAAATTATTTATATTACCATCCAAGTTGTTTAGCAACATGATCCTCAAATCGTATTAACTAGTCTTTTTCCTATTGCATTACTATTGATGTCCAATATTCTGAAGCGGGGGCCTGAAAACTTTTTCTGTAAAGGTCGAGATAGTAAATATTTTAGAATTTTCAGACTACAAGCATTCTCCTCCTCTCTCTTCTTTTTGCCATTCTTTAAAAGTATATAAAAAAATTCTTGACTCTTAGGTCATACAAAAATAAAGCAAGAACCAAATTGCTCTTTCAATATTGTAAAATATTTCCAAGGGTTGCTTTAATGTGAAGGGTTTGCTGGTGTTACTTGTGCAGGGACATCTTTATCTTTTTCATTGTAACGATTTTCCTCATTATATCTCCAAATTTCCCTTTACCAAGATCATCTGGCTGCATTTGTATTCATTAATGGTAGCAGCATTAATATCTCCATATTTCTTCTATATTTCCATTTCTTTTGTTTTCAATTTTTATTTAAATCCTAATTAATTAACATATAGTGCAATGTTGATTTCAGGAGTAGAATTCAGTGATTCATCCCTTCCATGTAACACTAGTGTTCAATGCAACAAATGCCCTCCGGATACCCATCAACCATTTAGCCCATCCCCTGCCCACCTCCCCTCTATCAACCCTCAATTTATTCTATGTAGATAAGAGTCTGTTGGGGTAACTGGGTAGCTCAGTCTGTTGAATGTCTGACTCTTGATTTTGGCTCAGCGTCATGGTCTCAGGGTCATGAGATTGAGCCCTGAATTTGGGCTCTACATTGAGTGTGGAGCCTGCTTGAAATTTTCTCTCTTCTTCTGCCCCTCTCCACCACTCATACACACACACTCTCTCTCTCAAAAATAAAAATAAATAAAAAGGGATCTCTTTTGGTTTTCATCCCTCTCTTTTTCTCCCCTTCCCCTATGTTCATCTGTTTTGTTTCTTAAACTCCACACGAGTGAAATCATATGGTATCTCTCTGACTGACTTATTTCACTTTGCATAATTCACTCCAGCTCCATCCATGTTGTTGCAAATGGCAAGATTTCATTCTTTCTGATAGGTCAGTAATATTCCATAGTATACATATACACCACTTCTTCTTTATCCACTCATCAGTCAATGGGCATTTGGTCTCTTTCCCTAATTTCACTATTGTTGCTAATGTTGCTATAAACATCAGGATGTATGTGCTCCTTCAAATTAGTATTTTTGTAACATTTGGGTGAATACCTAGTAGTCATTTGCTGGGTCCTAGGGTAGTTCTAGTTTAAACTTTTTTGAAGAGTTCCATACTGTTTTCCACAGTATGCATTCCCAGTTTGCATTCCCACCAACAGTGTAAGAAGGGTCCTCTTTCTCCACATTCTCCCCAACATCTGTTGTTTCCTATGTTGTTAATTTTAGCCATTCTGACTGTTTCGAGGCGGTATCTCATGGTGGTTTTGATTTGTATTGCTCTGATGATGGGTGATGTTGAGCATCTTTTCATGTGTCTGTTGACCCTCTGGATGTCTTCTTTGAAAAGTTGTCTGTTCTTGTCTTTTGCCCATTTCTTAACTGGGTTATTTGTTTACTGGGTATTGAGTTTGATAAGTTCTTTATAGATTTTGGATACTAAGCCTTTATCAGATATGTCATTTGAAAATATCTTCTCCAATTCCATAGATTGTCTTTTAGTTCTGTTGACTGTTTCCTCTGCTATGAAGACACTTTTTACATTCATGAGGTCCCAATAGTTCATTGTTGTTTTTGTTTCCCTTGCCTCCAGAAATGTATCTAGAAAGAAGTTGCTATGGCCTATGTCAAAGAGGTTGTTGCCTCTTTGAGGTTTCTTGTCTCACATTAAAGTCTTTCATTCATTTTGAATTTATTTTTGTGTGTGGTGGTAGAAGGTGTTCCAATTGTATTCTGCATGTTGCTGTTCAGTGTTCCCAACACCATTTGTTGAAGAGACTGTCTTTTTTCCATTGTATAGTCTTTCCTGCTTTGTTGAAGATTAGTTGACCATGTAGTTGTGAGTCCATCTCTGGATTTTCTATTATGTTCCATCAATCTCTGTGTCTGGGTTTTTGTTTTGTTTTGTTTTTCATTTGATGCTTGTTTGTTTGCCAGGACCATTCTGTCTTGATGACTACTGCTTTATAATATAGCCTGAAGTCTGGAATTGTGATGCCTCCACCTTTGTTTTTCTTTTTAAAGATTCCTTTGGCTATTCAGGGTCTTTTCTGGTTCCATACAAATTTTAAGATTGTTTGTTCTAGCTCAGTGAATAATTCTGGTGCTATTTTGATAGGGATTGCATTAAATGTGTAGATTGCTTTCAATAGTATCGACATTTTAATAATAGTTGGTCTTCTAATCCATGAGCATGGAATTTTTTCCATTTGTGTCATTTTCAATCTCTTTCATAAGTGTTCTGTTGTTTTCAGAGTACAGATATTTCATCTTTTGATTAAGTTTATCCCTAGTTATCTTATGGTTTTTGGTGCAGTTGTAAATGGGATTGATTCCTTGATTTCCCTTTCTGCTGCTTCATTATTGGTGTATAGAAATGCAAGAGATTTCTGTACACTGACTTTATATCCTGCAACTCTGCTGAATTTGTGTGTAACAGTTGTTTGGTGGAGACTTTCAGGTTTTCTACATAGAGTATCATATCATCTGTGAATAGTGGAAGTTTGACTTCTTCCTTTGGATTCCTTTTATTTCTTTTTGTTGTCTTACTACTGAGGTTAGGACTTACAGTACAGTTTAGGACTTACAAATTAAATAGCAATGATGAGATGGACATCTCTGTCATGTTCCTGACCATAGAGGAAAATCTCTGTTTTTTACTGTTGAGTATGATATTAGCTGTGGCTCTTTCATATATGGCCTTTATGATGTTGATGTATGTTCCATATATACCTACTTTGTTGAGAATTTTTATCAAGAATGGATGCTGCATTTTGTCAAATGCTTTTTCTGCAGCTGTTAAGAGAATCATATGGCTCTTATCCTTTCTTTGATTAATGTAGTGTATCATGTTGATAGATTTGTGAATACTGAACTATTTCTGGAGCCCAGGAATAAATCCCACTTGATTGAGGTGAATAATTCTGTTGTTGTTGGATTAAATTTCCTAATACCTTCTTGAGGATTTTTGCATCCGTGTTCATCAGGGATATTGGTTTCTAGGGATACTGGATTCTCTTTTTAGTGGGGTCTTACTCTGGTTTTAGAATAAAAGTAATGCTGGCTTCATAGAATGAGTTTGGGTTTTCCTTCCATTTCTATTTTTTGAAACAGTTTGAGAAGAATAGGTAATAACTCTTCTTTAAATGTCTGGTAGAAGGGTGTCTGGGTGGCTCAGTCAGTTAAGCATGTGACTCTTGATCTCAGCTCAGGTCCAGATCTCGGTATTCTGTGTTCAAGCCCCACATTAGTCTCCATGCTGAACTTACAAAAAGAAAAAAAAGTATCTGGTAGAATATCTCTGTGAAGCTGTCTGGCCCTAGACTTTTTGTTTCTTGGGAGATTTTTTTATTATTACTGATTCAATCTCATTGCTGGCTACAGGTCTGTTCAAATTTTCTGTTTCTTCGCATTTCAGTTTTGTTAGTTTTTATATTTCTAGAAATTTATCCATTTCTTCCAGTTAGCCCAATTTGTTGGCATATAATTTTTCATAATATTATCTTATAATTATTAGTATTTCTGCATTGTTGTGATCTCTCCTCTCTTTTCTTTTTGGTAAGTCTGGCTAGGGGTTTATCAATTTTCTTAATTCTTCCAAAGAACCAGCTCCTAGTTTCATTGATCTGTTCTACTGTTTTGTTTGTTTGTTTGTTTGTTTGTTTCTATATCATGTATTTCTGCTGTAATCTTTATTATTTCTTGTCTTATGCTGGTTTGAGCCTTCATTTGCCTTTCCATTTCTAGATCCTTTGGGTGTAAGCTTAGGTTGTGTATTTGAGACTTTTTTCCTTCATTAGGAAGGCACGTATTGCAATATACTTCCCTCTTATGTCCACTTTTGCTGCATCCCAAAGGTTCTGGACTGTAATTTTTTATTTTTGTTTGCTTTCATGTATTTTTCTATTTCTTCTTTAATTTCCTAGTTAACCCATTGATTCTTTAGTAGGATATTCTTTAACCTCCATGTATTGGTGGTCTTTCCAAATTTTATTTTTGGTTCACTTCATGTTTCATAGCATTGTGGTCTGAAAATATGCATGATATGATCACATTCTTTTTGTACCTTTTTAGGCCTAGTTTGTGTCCCAGTATGTGATCCATTCTAGAGAATGTCCCATGTGCACTTGAAATCATGTGTATTTTGCTGCTGTAGGATAAAATATTCTGAGTATATCTGTTAAGTCCCATCTGGTCCAGTGTGTCATTCAAAGCCATTGTTTTCTTATTGATTTTCTGGTTAGGTGATCTGTCCATTGTTGTAAGTGGAGTATTAAAGTGCCCTAGTATTATTGTATTATTATCAATGAGTTTCTTTATGTTTCTTATTAATTGATTTATATATTTGGTTCTTTCATGTTGGGGGCATAAATATTTACAATTGTTAGATTTTCTTATTGGATAGGCCCCTTTATTATGATATAGTGCCCATCTTCATCTCTTATTACAGTCTTTGGTTTAAAATCTAGTTTGTCTGATATAAGTATGACACTCCAGCTTTTTTTTAACATCCATTAGCATGATAAATGGTTATACATCCCCTCACTTTCAATCTACAGCTGTCTTTAGGTCTAAAATGAGTCTCTTGGGGCACCTAGGTGGCACAGTCAGTTAAGTGTCCAACTTTTGCTCAGGTCATGATCTCACGGTCTGTGAGTTCAAGTCTCGAATCAGGCTCTGTGCTGACAGCTCAGACCCTGGAGCCTGCTTCAGATTCTGTATCTTCCTCTCTCTCTGCCCCTCCCCTGCTCGTGCCCTGTCTCTCTCTGTCACTCAAAATAATTAAACGTTGGGGCACCTGGGTGGCTCAGTTGGTTAAGCATCTGACTTCAGCTCAGGTCATGATCTCATGGTCTGTGAGTTCAAGCCCCGCATCAGGCTCTGTGACAGCTCAGATCTGGAGCCTGCGTCTGATTCTGTGTCTCCCACTCTCTCTCTGCCCCTCCCCCACTCATGCTCTTTCTGTCACTCTCAACAACCAATAAATGTTAAAAAAATAACTAAACATTAAATTTTTTAAAATGAGTCTCTTGTTGGCAACATATAATTGCGTGTTTTTTGTTTTTTGGGTTTTTGTTTTTATTTTTGTTTTTTAAATCCATTCTGATACCTGTGTCTTTTGATTGGGGCATGTAGTCTATTTATATTCAGAGTGATTATTGATAGATATAAATTTAATGTTATTGTATTACCTGTATAGTTGTTTCTGGAGATTTTCTCTGTTCCTTTCTGATTGTTGGCACTTTTGGTCTTTCTTTCCCCTTCAAAGTGTCCCCTTTAATATTTCTTACAGATCTGATTTAGTAGTCACAAATTCTTTTAGTTTTTGTTTGTGTGGGAAACTCTGTATCTCTCCTTCTATTCTAAATAATAGCCTTGCTGGATAAAGTATTCTTGGCTGCATATTTTTCCCAATATGTCATGCCAGGTGTCTGTGAAGAGATATGGCTAGCCTGATTTATTTTTCCTTGCAGGTTAGGGATTTCTTTTCCCTTGATACTTTTAGGATTCTTTCCTTCTGCATTTTCCAAATTTTATTACAACATGTCTTGGTGTTGGCTAGTTTTTGTTGATTTTGAATGGAGTTCTCTGCGCCTCCTGAATTTGGATGTCTGTTTCTTTACCCAGATTACAGAATTTTTCAACTGTAATTTGCTCAAAAAATCTTCTGCCTCCTTTTCCCTCTCTTCTTCAAATAATTCCTATGATACAAATGTTTTATGTTTTATGGAATTGCTGATTTCTCTAAGTCTACATTTATAATCCAATATTTTTCTTTCCTTCTTCTTTTCACCTTCATTGTTTTCCACAATTTTGTTTTCTATATCACTTATTCACTCCTCTGCTTCTTCCATCCTTGTGATCATTAGATCCAATCAGTTTTGTATCTCGGGTATAGCATTTTTTATTTTGTGTTGACTAGTTTCTAGTTCTTTTATATGTGTGGTAAAGGTTTCTGGTTTCTTCTATGCTCTCTTCAAGCCCAGGTAGTATCCTTATCATTGCTGTTTTATATTCTGGTTCAGGTATATTACTTATATCTATTTTTATGCTGTGACTTCTTCTTGTTATTTCTTTTGGGATGAAGTCTTCTGTCTTGGCATTTTTTTGAGGTCTCTGTCTTTTTTGTGTTAGGAAAGCCTGTGCCCAGTTCTATTTCCACTAGAGCTGAAGCCTTGCAGCACTCTATGATCAGTAGACCTGGTGCATGTGGAGGGGTTTATGCTGATCTTCTGGGGGAGGTGCTGCTGCTCTAGCTTTCTATCACACTTGTTATATTAAAAGAGACACCTCTTGGGACACCAGGGCAGTTAAGTTGGTTGAGCGTCTGACTCTTGATTTCAGATGAGGTCTTGATTTCAGGGTCATTGGGCCCCATGCAGAACATGAAGCTTATAAAAAAAAAAGAGGGGGTGCCTGGGTGGCTCAGTTGGTTAAGTGTCTGACTCTGGCTCAGGTCATGATCTTGTGGTCCATACCACAAGTTTGAACCCCCCATCAGGCTCTATGTTGACAGCCCAGAGCCTGTAGCCTATCTTGGATTCTGTGTCTCCCTTTCTCTCTACCCCTCCCCTACTCATGCTCTGTCTCTCTCTCTCTCTCTCAAAAATAAATAAAATTTTAAAAAAAATTAATAATTAAAAAAAAGACACCTGCAGAGCCCAGAGGGGGAAGTTTTAGTGTAAGTGATACAAGCCTCCACTGTGTGCACTGTGCTGCTGCTGATGGGAGGGATGAAAAATGGTATAGTCCTACCCTCTTCCCTGGAGAGGTAAGTTCACCCTTGATGCTGTTCTGGAAGTCCTCATGGAAGAGTGAACAATCTACAGAACTTCAAACTTTCAGCTCCATTGTTTGCAAAAACTTGCAATGATCAGCCCTTCTTTTTTTCCCAGTCAATGGTTTCAAGGAAGTGTTCTTCTTGGGCAAACTCCTGCATGCTGCTTTATCTCTCCCTCTCTCTCTCTCTCTCCCCTCTCCATGATCAGGGATTCCCCCCTCCCCAGCACCCATGATTTGTTTGTCCCAAGCTACATCATGACACCTCCTACCTTCCCCAACGTGGCCTCTTTTCTCCCTCCAATTGTGCAGCTGATTCTCTCAATCCTTTGATCAATTTCCTGGGTGATAAGAATGATTTGATAATTATCTAGCTGTGTTCAAGGGTATGAGGCAAGCATGGTGTCCTCCTACTCCTCCACCATCTTAACGCTTCTTCCCTACACTTACATTTCCATTCAATTCAGATTTCCTTTTTTTTCAGTATTATCACTTTTCATTTCTTTGTTGCATTTTAATTTTTGCTACCCTGTTGCCCCATTCTGTTATCCACTTCTGTAAATGCCACATGGGTTTCTCACTGTGAGGGAAAGAGTCAGAACAACTACAGCCTTTGCTATCTGATTGTAATAGATGCACAGGCTCCAACCATTAACAGACTTTGAAAGAAGTGATGTGACTGGTCCCTGATCATGATGTGCATTTGTTATTTACATAATGATTTGTGGACTGAAGATCTAGCAGTGAACTTTATGCTACTACTCACACTTAACATAGCAAGATAACTAAAATTGAACTATGGTGTCAGGATGCTGTTATTATTTACTAAAACATGGTAACTGAACCCTGAAAATCTTAAAATTGAAAGTTAAAAAAAGTAAAAAATATAAGTATACAATTTCATTTGCTATCTCTCACTATAATCACACTCTCTGTGTTTCTCAAAGGTAATTTCTCTTGGGGCCCTGGTTGGCTCAGTCAGTTAAGCGTCTCACTTCAACTCAGATCATGATCTCACAGTTCATGGGTTTGAGCCCTGAATCAGACTCTGAGCTGTCAGCACAGAGCCTGCCTCAAGTCCTCTGTCTCCCTCTCTCTCTGCTCCTTCCCCACCTCTCAAAAATCAACATTAAAAAAAAAGCAATTTCCCTTTGTATCCTTCCAGATTATTTTCAGTCTGTGTAAAACATATGAGCATAAATAGATTTAAAAACATGCATTTTGATTTTCTGTTTGTTTCTGTTCCAAAATAAATGGAGCACTGGACTCTAGAGCAGTATCTAGAACATAATATAGATGCAATGGACACCTATTGGACAAATGTCTACTATTTGCTATAGGCTCTTTTCATGAGACGTTAATTATTAAATATTCTTTCACAATAGCACACATTGAGTTACTCTATTCATTATAATGGCTGCATAATACTGCATAATATCAATAAAATTATATTTTATATATTATTTCCTTCTTCTCTTTTTGCCATTATAGAAGAAATCAACAAATACTGCTATTTATATCTTTTGTGTATCTATGAAATATTTCTCTAAAATAGTTGTTTACAGGGTTTTTTTTCTTTGCCTAAAGCTGTCTTAACTTCTTATATTATATGTTGCTAATGTTTTGAATAGCTTATCTTTTATCATTTACCCTGGCTTAAAGTGTATATTGCTATAAGTAAATTTTTAACTTCTGTAGTCACATGTATAAAATTTGAAAATATTATCAGTAAATCAATGAAAATAACAAAATGTATTACACATGCTGATTGAAAACCCTACATGAACTGGTCTGCCAAGTATTTTTAATTTGTGGTTAGGTGTTATGCAGATCTTTGTTAGGTAAAGAATTAAATATTTAAAAGAAATTATGAGATGAAATATTTTCTTATACAAATAAATGCAAATAATCTGATTTTTTGTTTTTAATTCATGGAGTCAATATTTTTATTAGTAGTAATATAATAATCATTGCAAAAATTTTAATCTATGAATAATAATTTTAATATCTTTTGGTATTATAAATATAAATGTATAATATTTCTATTCTTTTATGTTCAGATTTTAAGATATATTCATCCAAATTTTATTTTATTTTTTTAAACTTAGTTTTTGCTATTTTTTTAATGCTTATTTATTTTTGAGAGAGACAGAGCATGAGAAGCAGAGGGGCAGAGAGAGAAGACACAGAATCCAAAGCAGGCTCCAGGCTCTAAGCTGTCAGCTCAGAGCCCCATGCAGGCCTTGAACCCACAAACTGTGAGATCATGACTGGAAACAAAGTCGGATGTTTAACCAACCGAGCTACCCAGGTGCCCCTCAAATTTTATTTTTAACACATTTTATTTATTTTAGCAATATTAACAATCTTCACCCTACATTTTCATTCTGTTTTTTCTGTGTTGTCTAGAATGCTGATTCTTTCTATGTCTTTGAAGAAATAAATTATACAATATTTAAAATATGTCAAAAGCAACACATAGGGTTCTGACAGTTCTCATAAACTTTTCTTAGGATAAAACATATCTGTAATCATTTTGAATGTTTAGCAGTTAAGTGTAATTTAAAATAATAAGAACAAATATTTCCTTACTGAATACATACATTTAGACTTGATCTAGGATTTTACAAGCCATTTTAAAAGAACTGTAAAAAGATAGAAGATAAAGGACATATTTGTAAATAATACATATCTTAACTTCTTTGAAAATCATCTTTTTACTCTTGAATTGTCATCTTCCTTGACACTGGGAAGAAAGAACTCTCCCAGCCAAATATGGCTTCTCTCCTTGACTCCCAAAGGCCAATTCAGTTCAGACTAAGTTGTGGTTGTAAAGACCTGTGTCAAGAAAGGTGCAAAGGTTCTGATCTCTGCTGAAGCAGCCACAGGAGTCCATGCAATCTTATGGTCCATCAGACAAGGTCTAAGAATGATTTTCCCCCTACACGATTATTTTAGCAATAAATATAGAATTCCTAGAGTAAATAACTATGATTTTTATTTAGTGGATAAATATATTAGCAGAACACTAGATAGACCAAACAGTTTCATAGTCATTTTATATGTTTACACAATATACTGTCAAATTATGCAATATAATATTGCTATTTTTTAGAGTAAAAAATGTTGAACATTAACAACTTTATAGGGTTCAAATCAACATAAGTAAAATTAAGCTTCATATATTCCTTTATAAATTGAAATTAGAATTTTGGGGATTTTTTTGAGAAAATGTTTGTAAAGAAAAATCCTGCCCTAAATCATTTCCTAAAAGTAATTACGTCAAAAAATAGTAAAATCAAAACAAAAATTAAAAGAATAATTTTAAGGGGCGCCTGGGTGGCGCAGTCGGTTAAGCTTCCAACTTTAGCCAGGTCACGATCTCGCGGTCCGGGAGTTCGAGCCCCGCGTCAGGCTCTGGGCTGATGGCTCCAGCCTGGAGCCTGTTTCCGATTCTGTGTCTCCCTCTCTCTCTGCCCCTCCCCCGTTCATGCTCTGTCTCTCTCTGTCCCCAAAATAAATAAAAAACGTTGAAAAAAATTTAAAAAAAAGTTTATATTTAAAAGAATAATTTTAAGTTCATAAAAACAAAAGTTATTGGGGCACCTGGGTGGTGCAGTCAGTTAAGCGTCTGACTTCAGCCAGGTCACGATCTCGCGGTCCGTGAGTTCGAGCCCCGTGTCAAGCTCTGGGCTGATGGCTCAGAGCCTGGAGCCTGTTTCCGATTCTGTGTCTCCCTCTCTCTCTGCCCCTCCCCCGTTCATGCTCTATCTCTCTCTGTCCCAAAAATAAATAAACGTTGAAAAAAAATTTAAAAAAAAAACAACAAAAGTTATTAATTCAAATCTCTTCTCCAATATTGAGATTTAACTACTTGAAGGTATTACTTTGTTTTCTTTTCCAAAAAACTTGCTTGGATCTATTTCTTCATCATGAGGTAGCAATTAAAATTTTCTCAAACCATCAAATAAATCATTTTACAGGGTTCTGTGATCATTAAAAAATGTGGAAATCACTGATTACTTCAAACAGAAATAAACACTTATCCTTATGCATCCACTTTTATATGTTTAATATTCTACATAATATTATTTCTTTAAAATAATTTTAGAGAGATATGTAACTTTTAAGAAATATTTCAAAGAGATCATATAAAGAAGCAAACTGAAATGAAAATATCCATTCATTACATAATTATATGACTATTCTGAATATAATAATTTTCTAACTTGTTTAGTAAGCTCTAAAAATGTATATAATCATAAAGATGAATTTAATTTATTTTTCCCCATCGTCTTCACAGGAGCCACTGGGACATGAAAACAGAGAAAACTATTTAAAGATTTTCTATTTTTCAGTTGTCTCTCTGATTCTTTGTCAGTCATTACACCTATCTAGCTAGTATTGATTAAGAGCTTGAGTTGTATGAGTGTGTTTACTTCAGTTTTATCTTCTAACAGCTGTTAAAATTTAATATTCTGTTGGGGTGCCTAGGTGACTCAGTTAGTTGAGTGTTGGACTCTTGATTTTGGCTCAGATCATGACTCACATTTGTGAGACTGAGCCCCGCATTGGACTCTGTGCTGACTGTGTAGAGTCTGCTTGAGATTCTCTCTCTCCCTCACTTTATGCCCCTCCCCCACTCCCTATAAATAAATAAATAAATAAATAATAAATGAATGAATAAATAAACATTTTAAAAATTTTTAATATTTTATTTTCCCCAAATTTTCATGCTATATTTGAAAGTTAATTAACTAAGAACCATAATACAATCTTAATATTTTATTTAGCTTTTATCCTGTTTAAAAAATATGCCAGAATCTGCACCAAGTAGTTTTATGATTAAAGTATTTCCTTATTTTCCTCCACTCAGTCTATATTCTCAGAGCCTTCAGTGGCTTCTAACTTACATGGGTTTTCTTTTAAAAATGCATTTTTAGGGGCATCTGGGTGGCTTACTCAGTTGAGTGTCTGACTTTGGCTCAGGTCATGATCTCGCGATCTGTGGGTTCGAGCCCTTCAGTGGGCTCTGTTCTGACAGCTTGGAGTCTGGAGCCTGCTTTGGATTCTATGTCTCCCTCTCTCTATGCCCCCTCCCCACTCATGCTCTGTCTCTGTCTCTGTCTCTCTCTGTCAAAAATAAATAAACATTAAAAAAAAATTTTTTTAATGCATCTTTACCAAGGCACCTGGGTGGCTCAGTTGGTTAAGTGTCCAACTTTGGCTAAGGTCATGATCTCACTGCTGGTAAGTCCAAGCCCCCCATTGGGCTCTGTGTTGACAGCTTACGGTTTAGAGCCTGGAGCCTGCTTCAGATTCTTTGTCTCTCTGTCCCTCCTCTGCCCATGCTTTGTCTCTTTCTCTGTCTCTGTCTCTGTCTCTCAAATATAAAAAAAAACATTTAAAAAATACTTAAAAATGCATTTTTACCTAAAAATGAAAAGTAGGTATAGGCTTTCTCATATGAAAACACTCCATTATATGTATATATGTTTATATGCAAGAAATAAATATCCATTTCCTTCAGGTGATAAATATGTATTCTTAGGAATGCTTAATTTCCTCTGACAACCAATTTGCTTTTGAAATATTACTCCACATAATAACCACAAAATGTAATTGTTACAGTAAAGTACAAATAGCTTAGCATATTAACTGGTAAACTACTTTGACACTGTTGGGATTTTGTTTTCCAAAATAGTGTCTCAAGACCAATGCTCTTTGACTCTCACAATAAATTAAGATAGTGAAGTTTCTTGTTGTTTTGTGTCTGTCTATTTTCTGGTCCCAAATGTGCGAGTACAGTATATTTGATTTTCCTTGTGCTAATATATATGGGAGAGCCAGTGTTAACTCAAAAGAGCAATGGCTTAATATTAAAGTAGAAAAATATTTCATTATGTAATAGCTGTAGGGTCTAGGTGGTATTGAGGATGTCCCAATGTGCACAATTAGGCTTCCAGGCTTTATGCCAGAAATAATAGGAATTCTGGTTAATTCAAATGATTCCTGAAACCGACCAACTTAATGTAACATTCCCACCACACTTTTTAAGTTTTTTTTTCTTTCTGTACCTGCGTTTTCATTCACTTTGACAAAGATACGTAAGGATTTGTGTATGTTTGTGACATGCTATGATAGTTTAAATGTCAGTTAAATCAATAACCATGACAGAATTTTAGAATAAGAACCACTTTGAAGTCTAATTCTTCCATCAATACAATTTTTTGACTGACATGAAAATGAATAGAAATTACAGCTCTATACCAAGGAATAAATTCCTATGGATTGCACCGTGGCTAAGAATTATTTATAATCAGCATACTTCATCATTTCACCCAGGTAATCGTTGCTTGATTGAATGCTTGGAAATATTAAAACAAACCAAGAGAGTGTGGAGAAACGGTAATCATTAAAGAGAAAGGCAATATTGTTCATTTTATTTGAGGGTTTTATTGATAATGTACACTAGAGGGTACTGGCAGTTTGCAAAGACTGCTTTAATAATATTATCCTACCGAGGTGCCAAACTCCTCCGGAACAAACTAGAAACCTGCCATTCTTTTGGAGAGACTAAAATTGAAGTTATGCTACCTGTTTTTTAATCATATTTTAAAATCAGATTCAAGGTGGTATCTGTTATAAAATCTGATATTGTAATATAATCTATATATATATATTGTATATATAATCATACCACTTGTGTGTTAAAAATTAGAATATGAATGGGGATGTGTTAAGATATTTTATATTTTTTACCACATTGGTTTGCATCCAAATAGATTTGAATACTGTTTTCTAATTAATGCAGTAATTTACACTATATTGGTTGTGTATGGAAATTAGTCCATACAAATGCATAGATACAAATAAATTGAAGATGTTTCATCAGAAAACAATAATATATTTAGATACTACAGAGCTCTTAATGTTCCTAACAATATTTCTTACCCATGCATATGTTTTCTGTGTATTCTAGCATTTTTAAGTTACTAACTTTTAAATTAAAAAAAAACTCTATGTGCAGAATATAATGTCATTGACATATCATTAACCCAGTGACGAAAACACAGGACAAAAACCTAATCAAGGTAACAATATACTCATTGAATATCCTAAAGTTGAGGAAGAAGTTAGGTATCAGCTTCAGTATACTACCAAATCTGCAAATTGAATGGTGGAAAGACCACAAATACAGACCTTCAAAGATGGAAAAATATAGGAGTGATCCATTAATCAATTGTTTTTGCTGATGATACATTTATATCAATTTTGTTTTTACCACTAAACAGATGGCCTACTCAAAGGGGTGATTGAGGAAAATTTAATGAAGGTACTATTTGCAAAAATGCAAGCAAGAAAAATGAAGTCACTGAGGCTAATAATAATTAGTACATGCCTGGACCTAATGGACCAAGAAGGACCTGAGGAAGGTTGCTGTTTCCTGGACCTAGCAAGACTTGCAATTCAAGGGGACAACTCAGAATTGTCATTCCCTACCTGCTCTATCATTTTCCCTTTCCTACCTGCCTCTTTAGATAGCAAATTTCATAGTTTCTCATTTGTCCTTCCTAAGGTTTTATTTTACAAAAATTAACACATACCTGCATATTTTCTTATACTCTTCTTCTTACACAAGATACAACATAGTATTGACACTCTTTTGTTA
This sequence comes from Prionailurus bengalensis, assembly GCF_016509475.1. Lineage (NCBI taxonomy): Eukaryota > Metazoa > Chordata > Mammalia > Carnivora > Felidae > Prionailurus > Prionailurus bengalensis. The sequence goes on along the minus strand of NC_057345.1, from coordinate 173,722,717 downwards.
CTTACAAAATATCCAATTAATTACTACATATGTAGCCATTTTTTAAAGTATAGCTACTTAGTACACAATTGTGTGGATGGACCATAGTTTATCTAACCTTTGCAAAAGTATTTAAATAATTTCCAAACTGCTTTGACCATAAATAATGCTGAAGTGAATAATCCAGAGCAGATGTATTTTCACATTGTTGAAAAAGTACCTTCAGGGTACATTCTTAGAAAGTAGATTTTCTGGGTCAAAAGGTAAAGTCACATATATATATTTTTTTTAAATTTAAGAGGAAGCAAGAGAGAGCACACGCATGTGAGCAGGGGAGAGGGACAGAGAAAGGGAGAGAGAGAGAGAGAGAGAGAGAGAATCTTAAGCAGGCTCCACAGCCAGCACAGAGCCCTATGCAGGGCTTGATCCAATGACCCTGGGATCATGACCCCGGCCAAAATCAAGAGTCGGTCACTCAAACAACTGAGTCACACAGGTGCTCCATCATATGTAATTTTTAGTTATTGACTAATGATTCTCCTTAGGGGTTCTATAATCTCATATTCCCAATATCAATATATGAGAGTGTTTGTTTTATGATAACCTTGTCAAAAAATATATTGTCAAGCTTTTTAAATTTGCCAAACTGATGATTGAGATATTGTATCTTTGTCTAGTTTTATTTTGCATTTCTTTTATTCTCTCATATTAAGTGAAAATGAAAACCTTTTTATATGTTATAGGCAATTTTTATATTTTTTATGAGACTTTTTTCTGTCAGATTTTGGTGTCATGTTTCCCAGTTTTAAAAGGTGCTTATAAATTAAGGATTTTTTCTTTTTACCTATGATTTATAATGCAGTTTTTTTTCAGTTTTCACCTGTTGATTTTGTTTATGATAATGTGGAGAAACATACCTATGCTATCATCAAGTATTTGTATGTTTTCACTTTTTACATTTAGATCTCCAATCTGGTTGCAATTCATTCTTGCATGTGATGACAGGGATCCACTTTTTTTTTTAAGGCTATACAGTTATCCCTTCACTTTTATTTTTAAAAAAAAGCTATTATTCTTCCTAGTGATTTGAGATGCCAGTGTGGTCATATATTAGAAACCCCTATGGACTTACGTCTACCTATTGGCTTTTTATGCTATGCATTGCTCTATTTACCTATTTTGGAGGTAGAACCACATTTAATTATGGTTTAATTATGCTTATATATGTTTTAGTACCTGTTAAAGAAGTATCCATTTTCATCACCTTTCTCCTTCAGTTATTTCATAGCTCATTTTGCATATTCATTTTTCATTATGAACTTTAGTATTGACATGATTAGCTCCATTGAATTCATACAAATGAACAAACAAAACCTGATATTTATTTTTACTAGGATCATGTAAAATTGATAAATATCAACTAAGAAAGTTAGAAAAAGTTGACCTGAATAATGTTCAGATATTTTACCCAAAAATAAGAATTCTCTTTCTATTTTGTTCCAGTTGACTTTTAGTATACCTCTTTCTTTCTTTCTTTCTTTCTTTCTTTCTTTTCTTTCTTTCTTCTCTCCTGTTTATTCATTCTTGCAAGAGAGAGAGAGAGAGAGAGAGAGAGAGTGGGGAGGGACAGAGTGAGAGAGGGACACAGAATCTGAAGCAGGCTCCAGGCTCTGAGATGTCAGTATAGTGCCACACATGAGGCACAAACTCAGGAGCCATGAGATCATAAACTAGGCTGAAGTCGGATGCTTAACTGACTGACCCACCCAGGTGCCCTGACTTTTAGTATACTTCATAGTGTTTTCCTCATATAGATTTTTTACATACCTTTACAATTGTTGATTTTTTTCATTTTCTAACTTTATGTATTTTAATCATTTTAGTTATTAATATATTTGCTACTTTAAAATTTTGAAATATTTTCTAAATTTACTGTGCTCTGAAAAAAATACATGGCATGACATTATCCGGTCTTTCAAATTTTGGTTGAATTCAGTTGGAAAGCTGTTGGGGTATGGTGCTTTGTTTTAAAAACACATTTAGTGAGGATGAATTCTAACTTTATGGTGAGCAGTAGATAAGGATAGGTCACTTGCATTTAGTCTGGGATTGTGTTGACTTAAGATTTAATGTTTCCCATGGATTGTTTCTTTACCTCAGTCTAGGATGTAGCCCTTCTGGAATTCCAGTTTCAAGTTTGGAATGTTTACCAAGGTCTCTTCTCTTTTGTAGACCCTGGAGTTCACTTTTTAGTCTTCCAAATACTGACCTCTGCCTCTGTCTGTTTGAGTTGTTTGTTAGACTCTGCCTGTGCCACTTAACATTTAGCAAATGTCTCAAGCCAGGCTTAGGTTTGCCTATACATAAGGTTTTTGTTTCTGAAGTCTTTAGTTCTGTGTTAACTCTTTAATGTCTTAAAAAATTCATTTAGAATGTGTTCTGGATTTTTAAGGTGATATTGATGAGAACAAGCAGGAATAGCAACACACTATTTTTCTGTTAGCATATACAGAAAAATAACCTTTGATATTAATAAAGTGTTTATATAAGAACATTCTTACAATTAACCCAATATTTTGTCAATATATTAGTAACTCATTTGTTTTTAATATGATCTATGAGGAACAGGGTAGAATACAGTGACTGAAAAAAACTCTGTAGCATTTTTATCTTTATTTTAACAAAAGATGAAATCCATTGTCTTCTTTTCCTTGCCTTGACTACCTGAAAGTTCAGAGAATGACCTTGGAAATATTTGACCCCCTTTTGGAAGTTTATTAATTTCCTAGGACTGCTGAAACAAAGTACCACAAACTAAGTTGTTAAAATAATAGAAATTTATTCCCACAATTCTGAAGGCTATGGAGGCTATGGAGAAGTCCATGATCAAGGTGTCAGCAGGGCTGGTTTCTTCTGAGGGCTGTGGGAAAAGGGTCCGTTCCAGGCTTATCTCCTTGGCTTGCAGTTGGCGGTCTTTTCCTTGTATCTCTTCACCTCATCCCCTGTCTATGTGAGTCTATCTCTGTGTCTAAATCCTGCCACCCTTGTTTTTTGTTTTTTTTTTAAACAAGTTTACCAGTTATATTGGGCTAGGGCTTACCCTAATGACTTCATTTTAACTTGATTATTTCTGTAAAGACCCATATGTCCAAATAAGATAACATTCTGAGGTACTGGGGGTTAGGCAACCAGCAAACATTTAGGGGGGGCAAAATTCAACCAATTACAAAAGTACGTGTAGTATAGAAGAAAATACACAGATATATGCATTAATATAGTTAAATGGTTCTATTTACAAAATTAATAGCTTATGAATTTCTGGTATGTGGAAAGATTAAATTTCAGGGAACCAATCCACAGTAAGCAGCATAAAGCAGCAAAAACTATTGGTAAAAATAAGCTGATGTCAGACTTAGATTCTGCTAAGCACTAGAACAGAGTATATTATTAGCTCTTCCTAGGCAAATCCTTTCACAACTGGATTACTAATGTGGAAACATCAATGAGTCTATTGATTCTGCTTTTCTGAATTGTAAGGATTTAAATAAATATCTTTGAATCTCTTAACATAAAACCAGGTACATTGTCATGGGTTATTTAGACTATTCTATACTTCTTGATGAAAACATAAATCACATAGAAAATTTTAATAATATCAGAAATACTACTAGAATATCTGCCTCTATAAGAATATTTTTAAAACTGTCATCAATCAGGCATCCTCTGCTGTGACAAGGTTGTTTTATGAGCTAAATGAAGCAATTTGTACATATCCTATTCTGCAATTAGGTCTGAACTAAATAACAAATCAAGTTTGTGCTCTCATCATTTTAATACCAAATTAAATACAAAACTTTATTCAGATTTCATTTCTCAATGACATCTGGATGTACATCTTGTTAATAATGTGTATTAAAAGCAAAAATAATCATGTTTATGTGTAATTCACTGAAGAATTACTAAGTAAGTATAACTCATATTTTTATACTTATCCATGTTTGTCAGGGTGATGGCAGGAAAGAGATGGGATACTCATACTCCTGCTCACACTCATACTCATACTCATAGAGAGAATGGCTATTGGAGAGAAGCAGACTCTTTCAGTAGAATAATACAGTTAACCCTTTATAACCTCACAGGGAAGGAGGAAACACTTTTACTGGTGTAAAAAGTACATCAGTATCTTTTCTTCTCTGATGTTCCAATTTTTATCTGGTACCTCTCATTGCTTAACCTTTACTAAAAGCCAGACAACAAGGAAATTTTATGTCATCCATACAGGTCAGCCTCCCAGGATGCAGAACAGGTTAAGGAAGAATAGAAGGGTGAAGAGAAGGGATGGAAAATATCTTTAAAATTATACCCAAATTTTTCTAAATACTTTTCTTTATACATAGATTTTTCTCCTCTCATTTTCAGTCAATAGAATAACTCCCCTACATATGGGTGAGAAAAAAGGAGATAAAGGAAATTACATAACTTGCTGACCCTTATAGACTCCTTAAGCAGATGAGATTTTATTTAAGTCTACCTGTACTGCTTTTCTTGAATAATCAATTTCTTGAATTCACTCTCTAAATTAAAATGTATATATATCTTATATATATTTTATACATATATATTTGTATGTAATTATATATTGTAGCTCAGAATATTTATGTGGATATCATTAATACTATAATTATGTTTTATTTTAATGTTAAATTTTCCCTAAATATTTGATTTTAGAATATATAAAATACAATGTTTTGTTTTGTTTTTATGATAGAATGCCAAAAATTGTCAAATGTTGATATGTCATGAGATCAATGAGAAGTGGAGTGGTTACAATTAAATATTCCCTGTTTAAAAGTTCACTTTCTCTTTTTAAAAGAAAATGTGTGTGTGTGTGTGTGTGTGTGTGTGTGTGTGTATGGGTGTGTGTGTGTGCATATACTTGAGGAACTACTTAAATGTCATGTAATTGTTAACTCTGGATGCCTGCTGAAAACTTTGTGACTGAAATGAGGGATGGCACTGAAAATGAATTAGAGTATGAGCTGCATGCTAAGTGGCCTAGCATTTTCTTTTCTTGTGTTTTCTTTAATACTTCTGATTTCATGGTTATATAACTGGAATCTTGTCTTTTATAATGTTAGGTAGTATTTTTACATGAAAGATTACTTAAAAGCAGTTTTCCATTTTATTCATTGAGTTAAAACTAAATGTTAATGTAACAGTTAAAAATTAATAAGAATTATTAGAGTAAACTCTAATCTCAAATAATTGGAATTGGCACACATATACTTTTCATTCATTGTTCTGGAGGTTGCACTAAAGTATAAATATGTTCTAAGAGGATGTTCTAAGAGGAATGAAGATTTAATATTGAGAAGAGAACAGGGTATGGAGAAGGTTGCTATAAGCAGCAAAATAGACTTGAATTCATTACTTGGAGAAATAAAATATATGATGAAACATGCAAGAAGCGAAAGCCAATAACATATGATTTGGAAGCTACTTATTCCAATAGAACTTTGTAGAAATTCTGGGTTCAGTGTCAATAGATAAAATGTCATATGGATATGAATAAATGGATCAAAATCAGGCAATTAAATTAATGTGGAATGAAGGTGTTGGTAAGTACTCTTCTTTCTTTGCAAGGCATTAGTATCTGACCTTTTCTTGAAGGAAATAACTTTCCAGAATCCTCAATCAGTACATTTCTGGTTATGCCACATTGGTCAGAATTATGTCAAATGGCAGCATATAGGTATAAGAAAAGTAGGCAGGAGTGAGAAATTTTAATGGGAACTTTGCTGTCCAAAAAAAATTTTTTTTAGAGATCTATTAGTAATAATTTGATAAAATGTCTGTATTTTGATACCAGTGCTGGTCACACACACACACACACACACACACACACACAAAACAATAAGCAAGGACTATGTCACAATCTGGAAGTCTTTTTTTTTTGCAGTTTTATTGAGAAATAATTGACACACATAACTATATACGTTTAAGGCATACAGCATGATGGTTTGGTTTACAAATTCTGTAAAATAATTACCATAACAGGTTTAGCTAACATTCATCTTTTCATATAGATATAATAAAAAAGAAAAGAATGGAAAAAAAAACCTCTCCTTGTGATAAGAACTCCTAGGATTTACTTTCTTAATTTTTTGGTATATAATACAGCAGTATTAGCTATAGTTATCATGCCATACATTATATTCATAGTTGTTTGTTTGTTTGTTTTATCTTATAACTGGGTGTCTGTTTAACAACCTTCCTGTAATTCCCCTTTCTCTCACCTTCTGCCTTTGGTAACTGCAAGTCTAATCTCTTTTTCTATGGATTTTTTTTCTATTCCATAAGTAAAGGGAGCTCATACAAGATTTATCTTTCTATGTATGACTTATTTCACTTAGTATAATGGCTTCAAATTCCATCCATGTTGTCACAAATGGGAGGATTTCTTCATTTTTGTAGCTGATTGACATTTCAGTGTGTGTGTGTGTGTGTGTGTGTGTGTGTGTAAACTTCTTCATCTATTAGTTCATCAGTGGACACTTAGGTTGTTTCCATGTCTTGGCTATGCAACTATGAACATGGGGGTGCAGGTATCTTTTCATATTAGTGTTTTCATTTACTTTGGCTGTATTTCCAGACATGTAATTGCTGGATCATATGGTAGTTCTATTTTTAATTTTTTGATAATCCTTTATATTGTTTTCCATAGTAGCTATCCCGATTTACAATCCCACCAAAGGTATACAAGTAGGGTTCCCTTTTCTAACATCCATGCCAGCAATTGTTATATCTTATCTTTTTGAAGATGTCCATTCTAATAGGCATGAAGTGATAACTCATTGTGGTTTTAATTTGAAATTTTCTATTGACTAGTGATATTGAGCATCTTTTCATGTACCTATTGCTCTTTTGTATATTTTCTTTGGAGAAATTCTATTCAGATTCTTTGCTCATTTTTAATTGGGTTGTGTTTTTCTTAACATTTATGTATGTATGTTTCAAGTTTTTATTTAATTATAGTTAACAATAGTATAATATTAGTTTCAAAAGTTCAATTTAGTGATTCATCACTTACATATAATACCCGGTGCTCAGCACAAGTGACTTCCTTAATACTCATCATCCATTTAGGGACACCAGGGTGGCTCAGTTGGTTGAGTGTCCAACTTTGGCTCAGGTAATGATCTTATGTTTCATGGGTTTGAGTCCCACATCAGGCTCTGTGCTGACAGCTCAGAACCTGGAGCCTACTTTGGATCCTATGTCTCCCTCTCTCTCTGCCCCTCCCCATGTGAGCCCTTTCTCTCTCAAAAATAAAGAAACATTAAAAGAAATTGAAAAAAGCTCATCATCCATTTAGCCCAACCCTCCCCCCCCCCACTTCTCCAATAATCTTTAGTTTGTTCTCTATAGTTAAGAGTCTCTTTTATGGTTTGCCTCCCTCTCCTTTTTTCTCTTCTGCACAGAAAAAAACAAAAAACAAAAAACAACAACAAAAAAAACACCAATAAAGTGAAAAATAAACCTACAGAATGAGAAAATATTTGCAAAATATATATCCAATAAGGGGTTAAGATCCAAAATATAAAAGCAAAGAAAATATTTTTGTGAACAGTATAACATGTGGATCCAGTTGTATGTTTACATGTGAATATCCAGTTATTCCAGTACCATTTACGTAAGAGACTGTCTTTTCTCTATTGAGTGTTATTGATTCCCTTGTCAAATACATGTATGTATATCTACATATCAAGTTGCTTGAGTGTATTTGTGGGCTCTCAATTCTGTGCCAGTTATTTATTTTTATTCCAGTACCCTACTGTGTTGAAGAATATAGCTTTTACAATATAGCTTGAAATCAGAAAGTGTGATACCTCCTGCTTTGTTCTCCCTCAGATTTCTTTGGCTATCTGGAACCTTTTGTGGTTGCATATAAATTTTAGGAGAGGTTTTTTGTACTTCTTTAAATTATGCTCGTTTATAAATTATTGCTATTGGAATCTTGATAGAGATGGCATTAAAGCCATTTTGATAGTATTAGCATTTATTTCAGCCCATGAGCATGGGTAACATTTCATTTATTTGTTTGCTTTCTTGCATTAATGTCTTGTACTTTTCAGAATAGAGATATTTTGCCTTCTTATTTAAATTTATTCCTACATTTTATTGTTTTGATGCTATTGTAAATGGGAACAATTTCTTTTTTTTTCTCAGAAAATTTGTTAGTATATAGAAATGTTACTGACTTTTGCATGTTAATTTTTTATCCTTCTATAAACATTGGGGTGCAGGTACCCTTTTGAATTAGTATTTTTGTAAACTTTTGATGAAAAAAATTGTATCTAACTTAACTAGATTTATTAGCTATAACATTTTGTTGAATCATTAGGATTTTCTTTATATAAAATCATGTCATTTGTATATAGAGACAATTTTATTTCTTCCTTTCTAATTCTGATACTTTTTTTTTTTCTTGCCTGATTGCTTTAGTTAAGACTTCTAGTACTATGTTGAATAGGAGTGGTGAGAGTGGACACCTATGTCTTGTTCCTGACCTTACTGGAAATGAGTTCAATCTTTCACCACTAGGTATGATATTAGCTGTGGGCTATTGCCTTTGTTATTTTGAGATATATTCCTTCTATGCCTAATTTATTAAGAGTTTTTAATCTTTTGTAATATATGCATCCAATACTATAAATATCCCGCTAAGTACTGGTTTCACTGCATCTCACAAATTTTGATACATTGTGTTTTTATTTTCACTTAGTTCAAAATATTATTAAGGTTCTTTTCAGGTTTCTTTCTTGCCCCATGTGTTATTTATTTATTTTTTTAATTTTTTTTCAACGTTTATTTATTTTTGGGACAGAGAGAGACAGAGCATGAACGGGGGAGGGGCAGAGAGAGAGGGAGACACAGAATCGGAAACAGGCTCCAGGCTCTGAGCCATCAGCCCAGAGCCCGACGCGGGGCTCGAACTCACGGATGGTGAGATCGTGACCTGAGCTGAAGTCGGATGCTTAACCGACTGTGCCACCCAGGTGCCCCCCCATGTGTTATTTAAAAGCGTGTTTTTGAGAGGTGCCTGGGTGGCTCAGTTGGTTAAGTGTCTGACTCTTGACTTCAGCACCGATCATGATGTTGCCGTTTGTGAGATCCAGCCCCACATCAGGCTCTGTGCTGACAGTGAGGAGTCTGCTTGGAATTCTCTCCCTCTCTTTCTGCCCCTCCCTCACTTGCACACACACGTGTGTACTCTCTCTCTCTCTCAAAATAAATAAATAAACTTAAAAATAAATAAAAGTACGTTTTTGAAACTCCACATATTTTGGGATTCTACAGTTATCTGTTTGTAATTGATTTTCCATTTAGTTCCATTATGTCTGAGATCAGCCATTGTAGGATTTGTACTCTTTCATGTTTCTTAAGGTATGTTTTGTGGCCAAGAAAGTGGTCCATCTTGGTTATTCTTCCATGTGAAATTGAGAAAAATGTGTATTCTGTTGTTGTTGGATGAAATAGTTTGTAGACGTCTATTATATCTAGTTAATTGATGGTGTTGTTGAGTTCAACTGCATCATTACTGATTTTCTGCCTGCTGAATCTGTCCATTTTGGAAAAAAGGGTGTTGGCATTTCCAATTATGATAGTAGATTTATCCATTTCATTTTGCAGTTTTACCAGTTTTTTGCCTCATGTTGAATGATCTGTTGTTAGGTGCTTTTATAAGTTTTTTCTTGAACAGGCTTGTGGCAACTCAAACAAACTAAAATTTAACAAAAGTAACATAATGGGGCGCCTGGGTGGCACAGTCGGTTAAGCGTCCGACTTCAGCCAGGTCACGATCTCGCGGTCCGTGAGTTCGAGTCCCGCGTCGGGCTCTGGGCTGATGGCTCAGAGCCTGGAGCCTGTTTCCGATTCTGTGTCTCCCTCTCTCTCTGCCCCTCCCCCGTTCATGCTCTGTCTCTCTCTGTCCCAAAAATAAATAAACGTTGAAAAAAAAATAAAAAAAAAGTAACATAAAAGCCTTAATTATTGATTATCTAGTGTCAACCAGGCACTGATAAAGTACAGAAGAACACTGATGAGTGTCCTGCTCTAATACAGCCTGCAATCTACCTGGGAGATATAAAGAAAAGAGGAAGAGGAAAAACCTCAACAGCACACATCAGAAAGGTAATTTAAGATGGTGAGGTTATTGGGGAACTTTCTCATCTCTGTATTAGTTTCCCTTGACATCTATACATGGACATTCATATTCCTATTTAATATTCCACATACAATAATAACTTTATAATTTCATCTCAGCAGACAAATCAGTGACTCAGATGAACCAACATTGAACTTGGCTTCTAGTCAGAGAACACCTTTACTAAATGGATCTGCCTGAGGCCTTTTCACATGGTTTCCTGACATAAATTAGCCTGGAATACTTATAAATTATTTTACTATAAGTAACTGGCAGACTTCGCTATATTAGGGCCATTCAGGTTTTCTGTGCTAACAATTCTGTCATTATGTAGTCACATGATATTAAAACACAGAAGGGAAAGTCAGGCATTTGCTTTCATCTGGAGAGTTTATCAATGTACATTGTAATCATGAAATATTTTGGTATAGGAAGTTGAATGAATCTAAATTTAAAAATTTTGTACTTAATTTGTATCTTAACACCATGACTTCTAGTATAGTTTATAATTGTGCAAGATATATATTTTATTGTTATTGATACTTCTTTTCTTGGTTTTGTTTTCTTTAAATTTTGTTTTTAAAGTTTAATTATTTATTTTGAGAGAGAAACAGCACAAGCTGGGGAGGAGAAGAGAGAGAGAGAATCTCAAACTCATGAATGTGAGATCATAACCTGAGCTGAAGTCAAGAGCTGGATGCTTAACCGACTGAGCCACCCAGATGCCCCTCTTTAAAATTATTTTTGTTGTAGGCTTGATAATGGCTACCAAAGATATCCTTATCCTAATTCCCAGAATCTGTGAATATTAGTTTACAAGAAGATAACGGGTCTTTGCAGATGTGACCATGTTAAGGATTTTGAGTTGGGCAAATTATCTAGATTATCTTGATGTGCTCTAAATGATGTAATCCAAAAAGTCATTATAAGAGGGAGTCAATAATTTAAAAAGAGACCGTAGGAGATTAAATAACAAAAGCCAGAACTGAAGCAATTTGAACAAGGGGCTAAGAGCCAGTGGACCACTAGAAGTTGGAAAAGACAGTGAAACAAACCTCTCCCCAAGGCTTTGATTTGAATGATAGGAACAAATAAAATAATTTATCAAAAATGAAATTAAATAAAAAATTTAAAAAAGCACATTACACACAAATTGAAAGTAATTCATTGAATTGTATGTCAAGGTTTATATTAAAAACAATTTGTTTAAACAGATTAGTTCAAACAGTGTTGTCAATGAAAGTTTGAAAAGTATCTTTTTGAATCTTAATGAAAATAATCAATATTATATATTGATTATATATATACATATATATACATATATATATATATATTATGTTTCCATTTCAGAGGTTTATGTCCATGTATAATATTCTTCTATTCTTTTAAATTTCCTTTTTTAGTACTTTATTTATTCTTGAGAGAGAGAGAAAGACAGCATGAGCAGGAGAGGAGCAGAGTGAGAGAGGGACACAGAATCCAAAGCAGACTCCAGGCTCTGCGCTGTCAGCACAGAGCCAGATGCGGGGCTTAGACTCACAAGCCATGAGATCATGACCTGAGCCAAAGTTGGACGCTCAACCGACTGAGCCACCCAGACGCCCCATATTATTATTCTATTTTTATTGTTCATTCAACTATGGGCACAACTCAGAGACATTACAGGTTTAGTTCTTGACCACAGAAATAAACTGAATATTATAATAAAGCATCAAGTGAATTTTTTGGTTTTCCAGTGCATATAAAATAATGTTTTCACTATGCTATAGTCTAAGTGTGCAACAGCTTTATGTACCTAACAATAATGTACATATCTTAATTTAAAAATACTTTGCTGCACAAATGCTAACCATCAGCTGAGCTTTTAGTGAGTCATAATGTTTTTGCTGGTAGAGGGTTTTTCCTTGATGTTGACAGATGCTGACTGATTAGGGTGATAATTGCTGAAGGTTGGGGTGGCTATGGGAATTTCTTAATATAAGACAACAATGAAATTTGCCTCATTGGTTGACTCTCCTTTCACAAACAACTTCTCTGTAACATGAGATCCTGCCTAATAGCATTTTACTCACAGTAAAATTTTTGACAAACTGGAATCAATCCTCTTAAACCCTGCCACTACTTTATCAACTAAGTTTTTGTAATATTCTAAATATTTTGCTGTCATTTCAACAATCTTCACAGCATCTTCACCAGGAATAGATTCCATTTCAAGAAACCATGTTCTTTCCTCATCCATAAGAAACAATTCCTCATCTATTCAAGTCTGATCTTGACATTGCAGCAGTTCAGTCACATCTTCAGGCTCTGCTTCTGATTCTAATTCTCTTGCTATTTATACCACATCTATAGTTACTTCCTCCACTGAAATCTTGAACTCCTCAAGGTCATCCATAAGGGTAGGAATCAACTTCTCCCAAACTCCTATCAATGTTGATATTTTGACCTCTTCCCATAAACCACAAATGTTCTTGATGACATCTAGAATGATGAATTCTTTTTAGAAGGTTTCAATTTACTTTGCCAGGATCCCTTAGAGGAGTCACTGTATATGGCAGTTTTAACTGTATGAATGTATTTCTTAAATAAGAAGACTCGAAAGTCAAAATTACTTCTTGATCCATGGGCTGTAGATTAGATGTTGTGTTGTTAGCAGGCATGCAGGCAACATTAATCTTGTACATCTTGGGTGACCAGGTGAATTGTCAATGAGCAGTAATGTTTTGAAAGTAATCTTTTTTCTGGGCAGTAGTTCTCACTGGTGAGTTTAAAATATTCAATAAACCATGCTGTAAACAAATGTGCCATCATCCAGGCTTTGTTGTTCCATTGATAGAGCACTGGCAGAGTAGATTGAGCGTAGTTCTTTAAAACCCTAGGATTTGGGGCGCCTGGGTGGCGCAGTCGGTTAAGCGTCCGACTTCAGCCAGGTTACGATCTCGCGGTCCGTGAGTTCGAGCCCCGCGTCAGGCTCTGGGCTGATGGCTCAGAGCCTGGAGCCTGTTTCCCATTCTGTGTCTCCCTCTCTCTCTGCCCCTCCCCCGTTCATGCTCTGTCTCTCTCTGTCCCAAAAATAAATAAATGTTGAAAAAAAAAAAAAAAAAAAAAAAAAAAAAACCCTAGGATTTTTGGAATGGTAAATGAGCACTGGCTTCAATTTAAAGTCACCAGCTGCATTAGCCCCTGACAAAAGAGTCAGCCTGTCCTTTGAAGAGTTAAAGCCATGTGTTGACCTCTCCTTTTGAGCTATGAACGTCCTAGATATCATCTTCTTCCAACATAAAGCTGTTTTATCTACACTGAAAATCTGCTGTGTAGTGTAGCCACCTTCATCAGCTATTTTAACTAAATCCTCTGGAGAGTTTGCTGCAGCTTCTTCATCAGCACTTGCTGTTTTACCTTACAGTTTTATGTTACAGAGACGGCTTCTTTCCCTAAAGCTCATGAACCAACCTCTGCTAGCTCCAAACATTTCTTCTGCAGCTTCCCCACCTCTCTCAGTCTTCATAGAATTTACAAGACTTAGGGCCTTGCTCTGGATTAGGCTTTGGCTTAAAAGAATGTTGTGGCTGGTTTGATCTTCTATTCAGGCCACTAAAACTTTCTCAATATCAGCAATAAGGCTTTTTTGCTTTCTTATCAATAATATGTTCACTGGAGTAGCATTTTTAATTTGTTTTGAGAACTTTTCTTCTCCATTTACAACTTGGCTAAGTGTTTGACACAAGAGTGCTAGCGTTTGGCCTATCTCGGATCTTGACATATCTTTCTCACTAAGTGTAATCATTTATAGCTTTTGACTTATGGTGAAAGGTGTGTGACTCTTCCTTTACTTGAACACTAACAGGCCATTTTAAGGTGGTTAATTGGCTTAATTTCAATATTGTTGTGCCTCAGAGAATAGGAAGGCCAAAGGAGAGGGAGAGAGATGGGGGAGCAGTCAGAACACACACAACATTTATCAATTAAGTTTACTAACATGGGCATGATTAGCGGAGCCCTAAAACAATTATGATATAACATCAAAGATCATTGATCACAATCATCATAACAAATATAATAATAATTTAAAAGTTTGAAATATTATGACAAAATGTGACACAGAGATATGAAATGAAGAAATGCTGTTGGAAATATGTCACTGATAGACTTACTTACCTGAGACAGAGTTGCCGCAAACCTTCAATTTGTAAAAAATCAATATCTGGGACGCACAATAAAATAAGGTATGCCTATATATAAATGGATAAATGGATCCTATTTTGTACCAAAAAAAAGGGAAAAGTAAAAAAAGAGGGAAAGTAAACCTTATATATCCAAGGCAATAAGGTAGCTATACGAAATAAAGATAGGCCATAGACTCTAACATAAAAAAAAATGGCCAAGTAAAGGGCTCAAAAATCTGTCCTTCCACTGAAATAAGAATAAACTGGCAGACTCGCCAAATTACTTTTTCAGTGCTCTGGAATCAGCCAACTACTTACAGCAACAAAGCAAGGGACTACTTAAGGAAGAAGAGGTCATGTGAGTTTTGGTAAGAGAGCATTGTAGCATTTTCACCCTCCAGTCTATCAATCTCCATTCCCTAGTCTAGTGACAGCATCCAGGGGGACAAAGTCCACATTCCTGTTGTGGCATGTTGGTGCCATTGACTTACTATGGACTTGTTCTTAGAATAATGTGGTCATGCATTTTACTTGCCTGGTGGTTCCCTGAAGGTTTGTGGTTTTGTTTTTGTTTTTAACAATCCCTGGCCAGTTTTATATTTTTAAAATGTGCGTGATTTGCTGTTTAGGAGTCTGTTCTAACATGCTTCTAATGATATCAGAATCACCCAGATCAATGATAGCCAGAGTGTAGCGTATGTATTTTCCACTTGCTGTTCCCCTTTCAACAGTATTGCCACTGTAGTGTTGGACACCAGTTTTGGCCAACATGACATAGTAATCTATTTCAGATTTCCTCAATACTGGACAGTTGTTGATGAGGATGACCAGTTTTGCTTTGCCTTGTCTGATCATCTCACTCAGAGGATAAACTTTGTTGTCTCTTTTATAAGTTGGAGTGACTTGGTGGGAATCAGTGGAAATATTAAAACATACACTGCCTGTGTCTAAGGCAAGGGACAGCATATAGGACAAGCAGCAGACAGATCCAAAAGCCCAGGAAATGAGAAGTTAAGGAATAATTTTCTTGGGGTAAATGGACTCAGAAGGACTACCACACACACAGGAGAAAATGGAGTGCAACCTGCATGCCCAGAACCAGATGCATGCTCAGAAAAGATGTGAGATGACCCTTGTCTTACACCTGT
The DNA here is from genome assembly GCF_016509475.1 of Prionailurus bengalensis. Lineage (NCBI taxonomy): Eukaryota > Metazoa > Chordata > Mammalia > Carnivora > Felidae > Prionailurus > Prionailurus bengalensis. Next base: position 173,707,217 of record NC_057345.1, on the reverse strand, counting down.
AGATACCTCTAAGGCTCTGAACTCATAGGTAATGAAAGCCAACACAGACTTGTAGGTGGCCTGGCTTCCCAACTCACATCCAAGCTGTAAGACTGGGAGATAATTGTTTTTTAGGTTAGGTTCATTTTATTTTCCTCCAGGCATTTAAAATTTTATTTTAATCCAACTGATCATATTCTAGGACACTATGAAATATTTGCAGGCACTCCCAGAAAATAGCTGGTCATGACATTATTCTCCTTCCTCTTTTCAAATGATGTTTCCTCCATCTGTGATTCACTGAACGGTTGTAAAATTCTATGAATCAAGTTTAAGCGTGCAAAGCAAGATACACATCCCATTATTGTTATGCTTCATTCTATTTTACCAGATTTCTTGATTGGCACAGTAGACTCAAAGCTAAACAACCAATGTAGTATCTTACTCTCCTTGTCATTCTTTCAAGTGGGTCTGGAATGCATTAAGAACCATTAGAAAAAGTAGATGATGGTCTTGGGCAGTGTTCTCATATACATTGATTCCTAAACCATATTAACAGCAAATGGTTTTATTTTTTCCCTCATCTGGCATATTCAAGCCAAAAAATAGAGAAAAAAAAATACTGTAAGAGCATTGAAAACCATTGTTTTTCTATTAATCTCTAATGTAAAATTAAGATTATGACAGAGAGATTAAAAGAAGTTCTATTTATAAAATGAAATCCAAAATTTTAAGTATGTGTATTTTTTTTTCTTTTTCAAGCTATTTTCTTTGTTCCCTTGTTCATTTAGGAGTAGTTTCCTTTGGCACTGAGGGTGTAATTTGTAAGATAGTTTGTACCTATTTTAAGGATAGTTATTTTCAGTGTATCAACTCCAGTGGCAACTACTTGTGTTTAAACCCTGACCCAACCATTTTCTAACTGTAGTGCTTTGGTCTAGTTACTTATTCTTGTACCTTAGCTTCCATATATTTGAAATGGAGATAATAAAGATATTTACCTTGTAGACCTGTGAAGATGAAATGAAATGAAATGTATCAGTTATATAAAATATACCCTAAATGTCACATACACACAAAAAGACTAGCATAAGGAAATAAAATGATAAGTATAAGATGAAATGAAGCAAAGAACAATTCATTACTTGACATAGTTGTTGCATAGTGGAAAAAAATCTGTTTTTATTTAAAACCTATTATTTAGGTATGCTGGTTCACGTACCCTAGTAGACCAGTCCATGATTTCAATGTTCACAAAGCATTCTCCACATGAGTATTTCCCAATAATAAGTATTCTTAATGTTTCAAAATCTCTTTGAACTTTTTCCAAAATCACAATGTAAATTTATGCAAATTAGAGCTGACTATTCAGATGGATGACTAGCTAATTTCTAGATGAATAGAAAAATGACTGAAATCTTTTTTGTTGTTTTATTTATTTATTTTTGAGAGAGAGATAGCACAAGTTGGGGAGGAGTACAGAGAGAGGGGAAGAGAGAGAGAAACCTAACCAGGCTCTACACTGTTAGTGTAGAGCTCAATCGCAGGGACCATGAGATCATGACGTGAGCCGAAACCAGAATCAGACACTTAACCGAATGAGCCATCCAGGCGCCCTTCATTTTTTTAAAAAAATAAATGATTTCTTTATGTTTATACTCTAAGTATACTTTATCCAAGATTATCAAAAAAAGCATGATTACTATTAAAAAAATGTTACCTAACAGTGATACTGAATGTAATATTTCAACATTTATATCGACAGTAGCCATGTTTATACTGGTTATACTCTACACAGAATATTCTAGACATGAGGTTCTAACATCTATTTTCTTAGTTGTAAACAAAAGTTATTTTTTAGTTTCTTAAGTGTCACTTTTGCTTCTGTAAATAGACCTACCTCTAAGTAGTATTTTCATAAATATCACTGGTTTTATTAGATTATAGGATATAGATTCTGGTAAACTTTTTTCAAGTGTATAACTTCTGCTCAACGGCTTTTAAACATATAATTTAACTTTTTAAAAGAACCTGAGGTTTCTTTCCAAGTCGTTACCTGATGCTGAATAGTCCACATCTCCAGATTAATAAATATGGAATAAAAATTTGTCACCTCATATGATTTTGGTCAAGCACTCAACTTAAGTAAATGAAACTTACAAATGTTACTGAAACCCAATTGCAGCTGCCTGTCATTAGGAAGGCAAATACTCCAGAGACTAGTTTTAACTAGAAAGGAATATGAGCCTTATTCAGGGGAGAAGGCAGACTCTTGTCCAAAAGCCAAGTCCCAGATTTCTGCCTGGCCCAAAGATTTTTAAAGGGGTTTAATCAGTTAAGGGAGTTCAGTGGTCTGTGATATGTCTTGATTACCAGCAGACTTGATGATGCCAGCTCCAGGGTTTTCTCGGAGCTCGGAGATTGTGCTAGAAGTTCTAGTTCCTTGGTGCCTGGGTTGTGGGTTTGTGCAAGAAGGCCTGGTTCCTTGGTTTCTGGAGGTGGTTGTATAAGAAGGTCCCTTGATAACATGGGGTTATGCAAGTTTACTCTGTTCTTTCTGCGAAGGACAAAGATGCACAAAGGGAGGTCAGGAAAGTCATTGACCTCAAAAAAGAAAAAAACATTGTGCTGAAAAATTGCTGGGCTAATCAGAAAGCTGAGGTGGCTTCAAAGAGAATTGCTGACCTCTGTGGACTGGGACTGCTCTGGTCCTTTATCCCCCAAGGCCAGTGGTCTACATCTCAAAAAAAGTAAATTAGTTCTGTTAGAGAGCAAGGGACTTAGGTCAGTAAGCAAGGAATGTGTTACATAACTATTGGAGGAAAACTTGCCAATTTTATTTTTTAAATAGGTTTTTAATGTATTGCTAAATAAAATTGTTTTTACTCTTTAATTTTGAAATGTGCATGCTTTATTTCACAAAATGATTAAGACTCTTTCCAAAGTATACCTTAATAAATATTTTTAATTAAAATGAGTCTTATAACACTGATTCCTAAAACCTCAAACATTTAAAGAAAGGGTTTTTTAAATATCAAATGCAAAATTATTTTTAACTAATTTTGTAAATTGCAATGTACTAAATACAGGAGATGAGATCCACTGATCATAATATAAGATTGAATCAAAGAGCAAAAATATCATAGAGAATTAATACTGTTTTGATGTTCTATGTTTAATCCTTTCTTTTGTTTTTGACAAACCAATAGTAATTCAAGCTTAAGTTATTTTCTTCTTATTTGGCTGTTACTCAGACTTTCATAGTATCTCTTGATAGTGTTTCTAAAATAGCAACGATACAGGTATTTATTCTCTCTCACATTCTCTATCACACACATGCACACTCAAGCACAAACACACAGAGACACACACAAAGGAGGTCCTGGGAAACTTTAACACATACATATCAAATTTAGTATTTTTCCTTTCAAAGCCCAAGATTTAAATTAAAGCTTCACTTTCATTACTTAATTCGAGAATCTTAATTAATACAGGTAGTTTTGTGTATTTTACTCTAGAACATTTGTAGGAATAATTAATAGGCTCAGGGTCATAATATTAAATATATCAAATATTAAACATGTATTATATTTATACAAATATTAAATATTACTATTAAATAATGTTAAAAATCATATTAATATGAAATAAAGTCTAAAATTCTCTTTCTAGGATCTTATATTGGAAATGTATTCTTATTTAAACTAGGATGAGCACTACATACTCACCAAAATGGCTAAGAATAAAAAGAATGACAATACCAAGTATTGGTGCAGATACAGAACTGGAAATTTCATACATTTCCAGTAGGAATGCAAAGTGGTACATTCACTTTAACAACAATTTAGCAGTTTCTTATAAAATTAATTTTTTATACTTATAACTACCATACAACTCAACAATTTCACTCTTAAGTATTTATCCCAATGAAATGAAAAGTTCTCCAGGCAAACACTTTTACCAAAAAGTTTATACATAATAGCCTGAAGCTGGAAATAAGCTAAATGTCCATCAAGTGATGAATAGATAATTTTTTTCTCCATCTTTAAAATGAATACTACTCAATAGTACAACTGAATGAACTTCTGATACATGCAACTATATGGATGAATCTCAAAAACATTATACTAAAGGGAAACAGCTGGACATAAAAGGCTACATTCTCTATGAAAATACTTGCATAAAATTCTAGGAAAGATAAGCATTTGTTGAGCACTTTACCTCATGGATCATGTACTTGGAAGGTTAATTTCTGTAAATGTGGAATTGTCCTGGGCTGTTTTGCTGAAATAGTGCCAAAATGTTGACCCTCAGTTAAAGCATGGAACACACTGTTTAATAGTGTTGCTTTGTAACCATGGGTCTGAGGAATTTTGGAGTGGTTTGTAGGTATTATTTATTAATAATTTACTGTCAACATTTTAATAGGTTTAGTTATACTATGTGCCCCTTAAATTGTGAGATAAATACTTCTTGGCTATGTTATATTATACCTCAGCATAAAGGCTAGCTTTGATTTCTTCAGGTGCTCTTATCATGATCATGATAGGGATCCTAGGGCCTACAAAACAATTTGCACACTAAGGCTAAGGCTTAGGTTAAGTTCCAGGTACAGATCATCCAGTGTTTTCCGAGTTCAAAAGAATAGAGTTATCTTATAGCTGGACAGAGGCAGCCTCATTGCCTATTTCTGGGAAAGCCTAGAAGTCTGATACTGAACATTGGCCAAGAAAAGAATGGGCTGTAGTATCTAATAATTTATTAGATATAATATATGTATATTATACATATACATATATCTAATTATACATATACAATTATACATACACAGTTATATATAATTTGAGCTGTTTGACATTCAGATCTTTCCTGGGAATACATGGTACTAATTTGTCTCCATTGTTTAGGGAATTAAAATTGGTAATTTACCACTGGCTTAACAGATACAGGGGTTGGCTTTAGCCAAGTGACAAGTGAAGTATAAAAGACCCCTCAGTAAACTCCAGTATGGGCACCTCTGGATCTGAGAAATATTATACATTCCTAGGTGATTCATAATCCAAAACCAAAGTATAACCTGTGCGATGGAAGAAGGACCCTGGGGGACTGTGTTTGGAAATTTTGGATTTTCTACTGTTACTTGTGCTTTCTTTTTCCTGTTGTCTCATACCCTTTATCTTTACTCAAGCCTTGCATGAGTATGTCCTGTGCAGTCTTGTTCTTTTAATTATCTGGTCCTGTAATATTGCAATAAGTATTCCCATGAAGAATTTGTTTTCATTTGCTGAATTTTAATCATTTAATTTTTTGTTTTATTTTTATTCTCAGTAGTAGTATTTATTAATCCAATTCCCACTATTATCATTAGCATTGACTCAGAGAGCCTTTAGAATAGTGCCATATTCAAGGGTCCTGGACTCAGAAAGAGAGAGAAAGACAGGGAGAGAGAGAAAGAAAGAGAATAGCATGGTCTTGGATAAGACTTTGACTATTATTTTCAAACTGACAAAAAGTAGCACTTAGTGAAGAAAAATGTTATGCTAAATTTGAAGCCACTTAGTACTCATTGCACCTCATTGCCTTAAAGTTGCAAGTGTATGGCAGAATATAAAATAAGAACTCAAACATTATTTTTCTTTAAATGACATATTATAACCTACAAACTAAGAGCTATGTTTTAACTACAGTTTAGTTTGCACACTAAAAATATATCAGGAAATTTAATTGAATGAATGATCTTAAGAGCTAAATTCTAGAAGCTAAAATAGCCTGCAACAGTTATTTTTATCTTAGGAATATGCTTGCCTCAGTCAACTAATATTTCGGTTCTTGAGTTGGATGCCTTTCCACTATCCAGTGAAAGCTAGAAAATATTGCCAACATATGGTTCTTAGATATCTTTTAAAATCCTTTTTATCTATGCAAACACCTTGTGTTAGTGTCAAAGTCAATGTTTACACATAATAATGACTTCAAACAATTTGCATTCAAGTCACATGGCCAAATATTCTTTACATTCTCTTTTGTCTTGCATAGCATTATTTTGATCTACTAAGTACTGATTTTATAGGTTTGCACTGAGAAAAGAATTTTTAATTTCCACTTTTTTGAAGCAGAAAATAATGATATGAATTTCTCTGTGGAAAGACTCAGCTAGTTTGGGCTTTCATAGTATATCTAGATGCCTAGATTATATTGATATTATTTTCCTAAGAAGCCAATAGAAAATGCTAGCTATCCCAATGAAGGAGACCAAGTAAGAAGCTTTTTTTTGCACAATGAGTCCACTGATAAAAATAAATGTCAAATCAACAACCAAAATATTTATATGTGAGAGGTTATAGCTATTGCATTGACAATCCTTTTCCAACATCTTATACATATTTAAAATATTTTTATGTTTATTTATTTATTTTGAGAAAGAGAGAAGCAGGGAGGGACAGAGAGAGAGGGAGAGAGAAAGAATCTCAAGTAGGCTCCACAACATCAGCAGGAGCCTGATGCTGAGCTAGAACTCATGAACTGTGAGATCATGACCTGAGCCTAAATCAAAAGTCAGAGGCTTAACTGACTGTAAAAACTAGGTTGATTTTGGGGCACCTGGGTGGCTCAGTGGGTTGAGTGTCCAACTTTAGCTCAGGTCATGATCTCATGGTTCATGAGTTCATACCCCATGTGGGGCTCACCATTGTCAGCCCAGAGCCCACTTCAGCTCCTCTGTCAGTCTCTCTCTGCTGCTCCCCCACTTGTGCTCTCTCAAAAATAAAACATTAAAAAAAACTGGGTTGATTTTTACTGAGACCTATAAAATGCTATTACCCAACAATTGTAGACAAATGCCTTCCTTGAAAAGCTTTTCTTTAAGTTGATAGGTGCCCGGAGAACACTTAACAAATATAAAATATATTTCACTCTAACACATGTCTAAAATTTTCATCTTTTTTTTTTTTCCTCTCTGGAAGCATAAGTCACTGAAATAGGTGGGAAACTGAACATATAATCCAGCACTACTAAAGGGAGTCTTGAGTTTTCCTTTTTAAGAGGCAGTTGTTTTATATAAAGATGTATATTCAAAATACAGCCAAATCTGAAATTACTTCATGCTAAAATTTGTATTCCATGTGTGATTGAGTCACTCAATGTCAGTTGAACATTTTTTAAGCTATATTTATAAACATGTAACAACCCTTGTGATACATCAAATGATTTTAGATAATACACTGATAAGAAATAAAATAACATTAAGTATAAGTCACATTTTTTTTAATTTTTTTTTTCAACGTTTATTTATTTTTGGGACAGAGAGAGACAGAGCATGAACAGGGAGGGGCAGAGAGAGAGGGAGACACAGAATCGGAAGCAGGCTCCAGGCTCTGAGCCATCAGCCCAGAGCCCGACGCGGGGCTCGAACTCACGGACCGCAAGATCGTGACCTGGCTGAAGTCGGACGCTTAACCGACTGCGCCACCCAGGCGCCCCTTTAAGTCACATTTTAAAGAGAAAGAATGACTTCCTGTTTAATCCCTTAATTTTACTGATTTAAGTCAAGGAAAAATGATTGGGTCAAAAGCAACTTTATAAAACTTGATGTTTTCCTTAAAAAAAAAAGAAAACTATGATACCAGTATCTAATTAAATAACATTTCTCATTATGATTATTTTATTGTCAGAAATACTAGTTTTATATTTATAGCTAGATTACATTTCTTTTAAAATTAATATATTTAAGTAAAAAGATGAATCAATATAAAGCAAAAATTAAATAAATCATACTACATTTGTTGCTTATATAATGCATGCATTGAGAAGGCAATATGTGTGTGTGAGAGAAATTAACAAAATCCAGGCTAATCAGATTTCTGTAATACTGATAGGTTTGTACTAAGCCCACTCAATTTCATAAAATAAAGTACTGATAGAACTTCACCTAACAAGTCAAGCTGTTATGATAGCAACAATAGATTTTACAATTAATTAGGAAATATATAAACACAAAAAAAACTATATAAAATTAATAATAAATGATTTTCAAAAGAAGCAGATAAAAGTGATTCAATCATGTTTCATCATGGTGAGTCTTAAACTGGTCCTTTAGATGGATTTAAGTCGTTAGAAGGAATTGGAGAGAACAAGTAGTCTAAAGAAAAGACTAGAATAGACTCATGGATTGGCAGCAGCCTATTGTAGTTGATAGTGTGTATAGTATATAATATGCAATTAAACAGCAAAGATAGTTAGAAAGAACGTTATATTTCTAAGGATTTTGAATTTTAACCTCTAATCCAGCATTTTCAACCCTGTTCCGTCATCAAAGTGATACATGGGGGATTTTACAAAATACTTTGCATGGACCCTACCACAGACCAAATAAACCAAAGTTCTGAGATTAGGCTAAGGCATTATTGGGTTTTGTTTGTTTGTTTGTTTGTTTTCCAGGCAGCTTTTTTTTTTTAATGTTTATTTTCCTTGAGAGAGAAAGACAGAGAGCAAGTGGGGGATGAACAGAGAGAGAGGGAGACACGGAATCCGAAGCAGGCTCCAGGCTCTGAGCTGTCAGCACATAGCCCGACAGGGTACTCGAACTAACAAACTGCGAACTAACAAACTGTGAGATTATCACCTGAGCCGAAGTCGGAAGCTTAACCTAGTGAACCACCCAGGTGCCCCGTTTTGTTTTGCTTTGTTTTTCCCCCAGGCAGCTTTAAAGTGTAACCAGATTGGGGAACCACTTCTTTCATCAATGAGCCATTATTAAAAGCTTCTGAAGAAGAGTCCAACATGATTCAAAAGGTATTTTTGGTTGTAATATGTTTTTCAGATACTGACTTTTCAGAAAAAAAGTTTAAAGAAACATTATAGAAGTAAGAGAGCGTAGTTTAGGAAGTAAATTATGTTGGTCCAGGTAAGAGAGACTCATCTTTTGAATTAGGATTGTAGGAACAGAGAATATTGGATGAAAGTTTAAATGTGGAGATGTAAGTGTGCCATTGCAATATTGAGAGGACACCGTGCGAGGGTTTGTTTTGTTGTGGAGGTGAGGCATCTGCATTGATATCCAACACTTTCTATCATCACTGACATGTTGCCAGACCTTTTTTCTGAGAATGGACTGCTATTAAAATCAATGTGCATATATAATCAATGACTTTACTATTTATTGCTGTTTGTTGGTATGATTGCCTGTGGCTTTACATAGAAACATAGCTCCTGAATTTAATCTACTAATCAAATTTTGCCCTTGACCTTATTATCTCATTGATTCAAGTAATCTGCTTATTATTACTGGGTCATTTTACATAAAAAAAAAATAAGATTTGATGTGAATTTTCACACCTCGGTTTATATATTTTTATGTATTTTAAGGTAATAATAAATATTTATATTTTTATTTGATCATTTATCTTTATAATCTTCAAGTATGAAAACTGAAATGATAGTGATATTCGAACTAAGGAAGAGTGAGTATTAAAAATTGATATTGTTTTTATCTATTGCTAATCATTGAGAAATGTATATCTCCTAGAGATTAATAACATAGTAACCAGGCACTTTAGATTGATTTGGACGAGAATCTTATAAAAAAAAAAAAAACAGGTACATATAAAGGCTGTGAATTATTTTAAGGAAAGAAGTATCATGGCAAGTAAGAAATAGTTTTATCAACATTTTATTATGCTATCATATACACTCTTTTATATATAGTGAGGTTTTCCAGTATATAGAAGAAAAAAGTAAGAGATTGCCTAGTAAGCAGAGAATTTGACAAATAAATATTTGCATTCCCAGCTAGTAATGTAATCTCATAAAGAATAGACCATATGAATTCACTGTTTAATAAAAGCAAAGGAAAAATATATATCTAGATTGAAATAAATCATCCTACTGATTATTTCAGAGCATTTTAGTAGCTCTGAAAAATATAGACATTTACCAGAGAAGGGCAATTTGCTTGTCTAATTTCTTAATTTAGAAGAGACAGTATTTTAACTCCAAATTTTATTGCTAGTTTATTAAGAAAACATACACTTTTTACCATTACTAATATAGAAAAATAAATATGCCATTTAAAAACCTTTCTAAATGGTACATCTCATTTTTATATGTTATTTGTCTATCACTTCTATTGTTTACCTATTTTGTAAATAGTTTAATAAGGTTCTTTTGCACTTATGACCAATTTCAATCCATTATTAGGTCATTTACTGTTACAAGATCAAAAGACATGAAACAAAATTGCAATCTGATCAGGGTCACTTAGCACTAGTAATGCTCATTATTATGTTAACATTGCCCAATTGCCAATTCCCATCTTCCTTTTAAAGCTCATGCAACTTAAGCTGTAAAACATCTTATAAAAAATATTGATTTAAGCTAAATGCCCCATAGGCAGAAGCTCCAGAGGGGCTACTTGGAGAGAATGACTCAAACATGAAACTGTGTGGAAAGTATTGCTGTTTCTAAATGATGCATGCAAACACTGCCCACACCTAGCCTTTTCCTCCCACAACAAATGCCAAAAATCATAGGAAAATTGTCAACAGTATAACAGATAGATGGAAGTTATCTAGGTAGATAGATAGTTGTGGGGACATGAGAGGGAGGGAGAGAGAGAGAGACAGATAATAGCACTTAAAAATAATAAGCATGGTTCTTAAGGGAACAGAAACTGTATGGAATCCATGAAACAGGAAGGAGATGAGACATGATTGAAGAAACAAAGTTATACCAGCATGGAATGGAAGAGAATTACCACAGAAGGTAAAAGTACTTCAAAGTGTGTTCTGCGCCACAAAATGATGGTTACTAGAGTAGAAGGGATCTAGGGAAAACCAGCAGTTTGAGAGCTTTGGTATTGCAGTAGGAGCTTCTAGGCAAATATCATTTCTAAATATTCACCACAGCTCCTTTATTACTAGAAGCAGCAATGGGAATGATGCTTTCCCACGAATACAGAAAGTAAGTTTAGGTTAACAATAAAGGGCTGTGCTGTCAGATCACTAGGGATAGCTGGGAGAAAATAGGAACATGTGGCTTCAGAACACAACTGCTGAGATTGCTTTTTTTTTTTTTTTTTTAGCAATATGTCACTTCCATTTGTAGAAAAGCAGGCCAATATGAAGATGAATATAGTGCATTTACTTAGGCAAAGGATATATTTAATTATCATCTCTACTTTTAGCTTCCTTCTTAATAATATAAGAATATTTGAACCTTTAACTCTGATGATCTTTCCCATTTCCTCTTAGATACGCTAAATTTTTATGTCCACAGTTTATTTCTTAATAAACTTCTTTTTTAAAGTATAGTTTTAGATTTACAGAAAAGTTAAGACAATTGTACAGAGATCTCCCATACAGTTTCTTCTACTGTTAACATCTTACATTAGTACAGTACATTTGTCTCCAATAATGAACTAATATTGCTAAATTGTTACTAATTAAAGCCCACACTCGATTTCAGCTTCTTTAGTTTTTATCTAATGCCTTTTTTCTATTCCAGGATCACCTCCAGTGTTCCACATTATATTTAGTCATCACATTTGCTTAGTCAACTTTTGATTGTGACACTTTCTCAGATGGTCCTTATTTTTGATGACCTGACAGTTTTGATAAGTACTGTCCAGAGTACTGAAGTCTCCAAGTATTAGATTTGTGAGTTTCTCCTTTCTGGTCTAGTAGTTTTTGCCTCCTGTATTTTCACACTGCTATTAGGTGCATACACGGGATTGTTATGTCTTATTGGAAAATTGACTTCTTTGTGATTGTTTAATAGCCCTCTTTCTCTCTGCTAATTGTCCTGATAGTTTTTCTGCTTTGTCTAAAATAAACATAGCCACTCCAGCCTTATCTTGATTAGTGTTAGTATGTTTTTTCTGTTCCCATCTTTTTACTTTTAACTTATGTTGAATATTTATATTTAAAATGAGTGTCTTGGGGTACCTGGGTGTCTTAGTCAGTTAAGTGTCTGACTTTGGCTCAGGTCATGATCTCTTCGTCTGACAGCTCAGACCCCGTATGTAGCCTGCTTCAGATTCTGTACCTCCCTCTCTCTCTGCCCTTCCCCTGCTCACACTCTATTTGTCTTACCTCTCAAACAATAAGTAAACATTAAAAAATAAAGTAAAATGAGTTTTTTTGTGGACACGTATAGCTGAGTCTTGATTTTTTATCTACTCTGACAACCTTTGTCTATTAATTGATATATTCACTCATTTCAAAGTAAAAATGATTACTGATACACTTGGAATAAAATCTATTACTGTTTTCTGTTTACTGCATTTGTTCTGTTTCTTTCTCCTCTGTTTTTTTCTCTTTCTCTAGGTTAACTGAACATTTTATGTTTCGTTTTGATTTTCTTTCCTAGCATATATTTCATTTATACTTCTTTAAATTTTTTTAGATTGTCCCAGAGTTTACAATATACATTTTTAATAGTCTAAATTCACCTTCAGATATCATTATGTCACTTCACATATAGTGCAGATATTTTATTTTATTCTTTTTTTAAAGTTTATTTGTTTATTTTGAAAGAGAGAGAGAAAGAGAGAGAGAGAGCCAGCACAGGTGAAGGGCAGAGAGAGAGGGAGAGAGAGAATCCCAAGCAGGCCTGGAGCCTGACACAAGGCTCGAACTCATGAATCATGAGATCAATAACCTGTGCTGTCAGACAATCAACTGACAGAGCCCCCCAGCCTCCTCTGCAGATATTTTAAAACATTGTTCTGAATTTCTCCCTCCTACCCTTCATGATATTTTTTATGGAAATTTTAAAATTTATTTCATTTATCTACAACACTATATAGTAACCCAATGCATTTATTTATTTTTAAAAAATAGTTAACTTTTAGATAAATTAATTCTTTAAGCTCCCACCTCTCCGCTTACACCAACCATCTCTATGTTGTCTACTTTTTCCATTAAAGTCCTAAACATCTAATCAGAATTATTTTAAATTCCCCAATATAATAATTCCAACATCTGTGTCAGATCAGAGTCTGGTTTGATGATTGCTTTGTCTCTTCAGACTATGTTTCTTCTTGCCTTTTGGCACATTCTGTAATGTTTTATTGAAAGTCGAGCATTGGTAATGGGTAATAGACACTGAAGCAAACAGGCCTTTAATGTGATGATTTATGTTAATAGGGTATAGCCATATGTACCAGAGGCTCCAAATTCCTCTAGTGTCCTTGGTTTTATCTCTTTCTTGGCTTTGGGGCTTTCTAATGTACTGCTTCACAGAGAGCCTGTCTTACAGCAATTTCAGGTGTAACCCCGTTTCTAAATTGGAGCCTTGTTGATGTGATGATGATAGAATGTGGGCAAGAGAGGATCTTCTATAATCTTCTAAGTCTCTTTTTATGGGCCTGTGTCCCAGGGCAGTGCTCTTCCCTGGTAGTATAGCTTTTCCCTTCATGTCTCCTAATTCTTATACTGGCTGCACTGCTCTCAGTTGATTTTCTTGAGGTCTTGGTCCTTGTTGACAATATTGTTTCCAAAGACTGAGGGCCTACAGAGGGGAGGAACTCCTCTCCTCTAGCTGGAATAGGTTTCAGAATTGAACTCTAGGGAACTCCATTCCCTAGACAGTTGGCTTTTGTTATGGAGAAGGATCTGGGTTTGCTTCACAATAGTTGCTCTTCCCTTCCATCCATCAGGACTGGGGGATAATTTCTCAAGTCCTTAGTGAGATTCCTTGAAGAATAATCCTCAAAAGTCTCCTCAAAATTTCCAGGAGTTATTTTCTCTCACTAGTCCACACTCCATCTCTAGCAATTTGTCAAAATTACCATTTAAGTATTCTTGCCAATTTTTGGGTTCAGCGGTTTTGACTCCAAGTAAGCATATCTTAAATTTCTGTGTGTCTCTGTATGTGCTTGTCTCTTCAGATTTTAGAGTAGTGGTTTTTCCTGGGACCTCAGTTCTCTGGTTAACCTGAGAAAAGTCTTCAATTTTCAGTTTGTTTGGGCTTTTTCTTTTTTTAAAATGGGGATGACCATTTCCAAACTCTACATAGATAGGCTAAAGGGACAAATCTCCTCCCCACTTTTATATATCCCCATTTAGTCATTGATAAAATTTTTTACAGATAATATTTGTTTATTTAGAATTACCAACATATACAGTTTTAAATTTCATTCCCTGTGTTGTTTCCTTTCTTTTCAAGAAGCTTTACTTAGATACAATTAATATACTATATATAAAATTCACCCTTTTAAGTATGCAACTTAGTAGTTTTACTATTTTTACTGGATTATGCAACCATACCAGTATCTAATTTTAGAACATGTTATCTCCCAAAAAAGATACCCATACTCATTAGCAGTCCTTTCCCATTCCCATCTCCCCAGTCCTTTGGCAACAGCTAATCTACTTTTTGTCTCAATGGGCTTTCTATTCTGGACATTTCACAGAAATGGAATCACTCAATATGTAATCTTTTGCAACATGACTTCTTTCACTTAGCATAATGTTTTGAAGGTTCACTTAGGTTGTAGCATGTACAGATACTTTATTCCTTTTTATGACTGAATGTCATTAATTTATCCATCTGCTGATTGCCATTTAGGTTTTTTCCTCTTTTTGACTATTGAGAATAGTGCTATTGTGAATATGCATATACGTGTACTAGCTTGAGTTTCTGTTTTCAATTCTTTTCATTATGCATATACTAGTGAAATTTCCAGGTCATGTGATAATTCTACATTTAACTTTTTGAAGAGCTGCCAAACTGTTTTCCAAAGTGGCTGCACCATTTTACTTTCCTACCAGCAGTGAAGGAGTTTCCCATTTTTCCACATCCTTGCCAGATCTTGTTTTTATTTAGTCTTTTTGATTATAGCCATTCTAATGGGAATAAATTATTTCCTAATTGTAGTTATGATTTGCATTCCTCTAATGGATAATCATGTTGAGCATCTTTTCTTGTGCTCATTGGCAATTCATAAATCTTCTATGGAGAAATGTGTACTTAGATACTTTGCCCATTTTTTAAATTAGGCAGTTTATTTTTTTTATTGAGTTGAAAGAGGTCTTTATGTATCCTAGATATAAGCCCCCCATCATATCTGTTTGCAAATAGTCTCTCCCATTTTGTGCTTTGAAGCACAAAAGTTTTCAATTTGATTAAGTTCAATTTATCTTTTTTCTTTTGTTATTTTTGCTATTGGTGTCATATGTAAGAAGGCTTGCCTAATTGATGTCACAGATATTTACTCCTATATTTTCTTCTATGAGCTTTATAGCTTTAGTCCTTATATTTAGGTTTATGTTCCACCTTTTTCATGTTACGTTATGTTCCAGATTAATTTCCATATATGGTAGGAAGGAGGGTCAACTTCATTCCTTTTCATATTAATTTCCATTTGTCCCAACATCATTTGTTGAAAAGTCTCATTAAATTGTCTTGGAGGGCACCTGGGTACCTCATTCAGTTGAGCATCTGACTCTTGATTTCTGCTCAGGTCATGATCTCACAGTTCTTGAGTTCAAGCCCCGTGTCAGCTCAGCACTAACAGTGTAGACCTGCTTGGGATTCTCTCTCTCTCTCTCTCTCTCTCTCTGCCCCTCCCCTGCTCGAACTCTGTCTCTCTCTGTCTCTCATAAATAAATAAACTTAAAAAAATTCTCTTGGAATCATTGTCAAAAAGCAATTGACTATAAATGATGCATCTTTGGATTCTCAATTCCCTCCCCTTGATCAATATTTCTACCTTATGCCAGTCCCATATTGTCTTGATGCTTGTATATTTGTTGTAATTTTGAAATGGAGAAGAGTGAATCCTTCAACTTTATTCTTCTTCTTCATGATTGTTTTACTCATTCTTTCATTGTTTCTTATATGTAATACTTTTCCTCCTGGTTCAGCCCTTGCGTATCATTAAATGGTTCCCTTAGGAAAACCTGCAAATATAAGTTTACATCTCATTATCTGAAAACCTTAAGGTTATATGTGTTTCTTTTGAAATTAGGAGCTTTTAGATTTTAATTTATGTAACACTCCTAGCAGAGTCTGAGTCAATATACATATTCAAAATGATAATTTTCCAGTAATATGTGTAAATATTCACACTAGCTGAGATGGATAAAGGCTATAAATAGCTTCACATCATTTCAGATAAAATGTTGTTGCCAAATGAATTGCCTAAAATCTTTGGACTTCATGAACACTCTCTCATCCAGCACTCTTAGGCTTTTGAAATTGCAGCTGATGTACCTCATCACTTGTTGATTACATTCCTCAGACTAAGTCAGGTACTACTAAATATGAGCTTTAATAGCACTTAATTATCTTGTAAATGTTAGTAAAACACTAATTGTATAATTAATTGTTTAATGTCTTACAACCATTAGACTTCAACTCTATGAGTTCAGAAGCTTGTCTTTCTTGTCTGCTACTGGATGTTCACGGCCTTACAGTGTTGGACAAATAATTATTTCTCACCACAGGAACCTTGTGCTTACTCATTCCTCTGTCTGGAATAATCTCGTGCCTGGTCTTGATATGATTAGTTCCTTTTTATCCTTGTGTCTTAGTTTAAACAGTATTTCCTCTAAGAGTTGTCCCTATCCAACTATCCTCAGCAGGACTCTTCCTACATTATTCATCACACTGCCATTTTTATTTCAAATCAGTAAGGATAGGCCATAATTGATTTAACTATGTACAGTATATTTAAAAATGTATAAAATATATATTTAAAAAACGTGATTTTTGTGGCCCCAATTAACCTTGCCTCTTGGTGTTTATGACCTTGTATATTTCTCTCCTACATTGAACTTGACTGGCCCTGTAAATCAGTTTAAAATATAAAATGAAGTGGAAAGGATGCTGTGTCACTTGCAGTCTTGAGCTTTAAGAAGACCTAATAGTGGTTTATTTTTTTACTTTTGGAGCTCTGACCTAACATATAAAGGAACTTCTACTCTGCTGGATAGACCACATGGAAAAGCTGTAGGCTAAGGAAAAGTCCTGAGACTACATAGAGAAATAGAGAAGCTCAGTCACTCAGTGTTCCAGATAATCAGGCTCCCAGTCACTCTCACTCAGTAATATGTTGGGTATGTACATCAGCCATCTTAGACATACCTGCTGCTGTGAACTGAATTGTGTCCCCCACCAAATTTGTATTTGAAAACTTAACCCCCAATATGGCTGTATCTGATGATAGGGTCTTTGAGAGGTAATTGAGGTTAAATTAGGTCATAAGAATGGGGGCCTAATCTTATCAGACTTGGCCTTGTAAGGAAAGGAAGAGAGATGGCTCTTTCTATTTCTTTGTCATATGAGGATGTTGCCAGATAGAGAACCTAATATGAACTCCAGTTTGGCTGGTGGCCAGTCAAAAATCAATACCCGAGAGACAAGTGATGGTGGGAAAGGAAAGTTTGCTTTATTCAGAAAGCTGGCAACCTGGGAAGATGGTGGACTAACATCCCAAAGGCTATTTTCCCTGTCTAGGCAAAGCTGGAGGGTTTTAAAGGGGAAGGCATGGGAAATGGAGTTGGGGGGTGCAATGTGCAGGAGAAGTTGGTGCCCAGACAGTTAGTCATATGTCATCACGACCCTAAACAGACCCTAAACAGGCAGCTATTTTCAAATGTTGTCAGGCCTTATCTTATGGGGAAGTCTGGTCCTTCACTCCTCAAGACCACTGGTCTGCAAATCTCAAGAAAAATAGGTTAGTTCTGCTGCAGAACTTAGGTTGGCAAACAAGGGAGTGCATAAACTTGAAACAAATTAACCCTTAAGACCAGTTGGAGTGCTGTTACAAGGACAGAGCAAGAAATAGCTCTCTGTAATCCAGGAAGAGAGTCCTTACCAGATCCTGACCATGCTGGAACACTGACCACAGACTCCCTGCCTCAAAGACTGATGGAAAATAAATTTCCGTTGTTTAAACCACCCAGTCTAAGATATTTTGTTATGTCAGCCTTAGCTGACTATTACCCCAGCCCACTGAAGCCACAGAGCAGATGGCTACATCTCCAGCAGACTGCACAAATCAGAGGAGTTACCCAGCTATATCCAGATAACCCACACAATTGTGAAAGACAATAGAATTGTTTTTTAAAGACACTAAGTTTTGGAGGGATGTTTAAAGAAACATTAGATAACTAAAGTATATTATCTATGTTATCTTCCATCTTATCCCCAATATTTTGCACAGTTATTTCAACATGGTTAAACACTCAATAGCCATATGCTGAACAAATGCATGGAAGAAAATGCATGAATGTATTCAAGGTGATCAAAAAAAAATACACAGAGAGAGAATAAATAAAAATCATTTGGTAAAATAAAAATGTCCCTACTTTCAGTCAACCATTTAATTAAAATGAACACTAAGGCAGGGACATTTTCACTGTTTAAAAGTGTTTCTCAAAATGTGTTTTGATGACCATCTAAACACTGATCATTAGTTTTACAGTTCAGATCCCTGAGTTCCATCACAGACTTGCTGAGTGGGAATGGAAAATGTAAGTGTTTTTTGTTTTGTTTTGTTGCCAGAATTTTGTTTATTCTTTAATTTTCTTTTTTACATTTATTTATTTTTGAGAAACAGAGTGAGACAAAGCGTGAGTGGGGGAGGGGCAGAGAGAGAAGGAGACACAGAATCCGAAGCAGGCTCCAGGCTCTGAGTAAGGGGTCAGCACAGAGCCCCATGTGGGGCTCAAACCCACAAGCTGTGAGATCGTGACCTGAGCCAAAGTCGGAGGCTCAACTGACTGAGCCACCCAGGCACCCCTCTTATCAATATTCTTAAGTTATATTTAATATTTGTTCATGATGGTTTGAGATTCATTGTTTGTTTAATCTGTTAGTATGTACATATACAAACATGTATGCATAAAAAGCTACATGAATGGACAACACACACAGAGAATGAAAGGCAGCACCATTGCATTTATTTGGCTGACGCAAGTAAAACTGACTGATGCTTCAATGATCTAGTTATTTCAGTTAAAACACTTACCTTGCCCTTGCCCTTGCCATAATATATAGTTTATTATCATTTAAACACAAATTATCTTTGGATCTATGGAATCATTTAATCCAAATTAATTTAATTAGCTTAATACTAAAATGTTTCTATTAGAGCACTTGATTTAGACAAATGGTATACATAAGCTGTATTCTAAGGCTCCCCAAAGAGAAAATAATTTCCAATAGGTTTTCCTTTTTTTTTTCACATTTGTTCACTACCAACAGGTGCCTAATTTTCCAAATTTTCCTCCTACTTTCTCCTTCTGCAAGGAATCAGCAATTATCAACTTATGCAAGTGATTATACTGTTCTTCCAAATTTGTGTACTGAATTCTTACATTTACTGGTCTTCTACTAACTTATGATGAATAGAAAAATGTTTTCTTCTTCCTCTTCAACCACAGTGTAAATTTTAATGAGCAAACAAATGTGCGAATGAGTAAGGCATAGTATGCCAGAATAAAGCATAAGAATAAACAGAATAAGCATCAGAATAAACATCAGTCATGTTATTAAATTTATTCTTTAAAAGAAATAAAATGGAATGAAATAAACCAGTGATATAACTGACATTATTAAAAAATGATTTAATAAATTATATTACATTTTTTACTGGAGAAAATATATTTCAAATGGTCACAGATTTTTTTCAATTAATTAAATTATCCTATGTATTAAAGCTTTCAAATACATCTTTAAAATTTAATGTAAGTCATATTCATTGATTTTCTTTCATTGTTAGCTTTTTTGTATGTTTCTCTTTTAACCTGAAATATAGAGTTGTTCCAATTTTGATTTTATCTAGAGAAAAAATATTTTAATATATTTTAATTATTTTACTGCCCATTTTCTCAATCAAAACACTTACAAAAAACAGGAACAGTACAGATAAATTACAACAAGACCTTCTCCCAATGAACTGTTAACTGTGTGCTTCAAGATCATTAAAACATTTTGAACCAAAGGGGCACCTGGGTGGCTCAGTTGGTTAAACATCTGACTCTTGGTTTTGGCTCAGGTCTTGATCTCATGACTTCGTGGATTCAAGCCCCGCATCAGGCTTTGCGCTGGCAGCACAGAGCCTGCTTGGGATTTTCTGCTCCTTCCCCACTCATGCTGTCTTTCTTTTTCAAAATAAATAAATACACTTAAAAAATAACATTAAAAGTTTTAAACTGTGAATCCCATAGAATGCAAAAAAAAAAAAAAAAACAAAAACTATTATGTCCTCATAACAGCCTCAGTATTCTTTTGTCAATGAATGCCTCTGACTCTATGCAGTTGAACAAAATTAGTGATGTAATAGTGGGCACTTCGCAAGTTCATTAAATATATTGGCGCTAAACTTTTTGTTTTGAAATATATTTTGTTTTTTTTTAATGTAACAAAAGTATTATTAATTTTTGACAACATTTTTACTAAACAAAAATAGATATTACAATGTAAGCAAGCTAAAAGGTATGTGGTAATGATAGCCAATAAATGAGCGTTAGTACGAATTTTCCATATATATATTATAAAGTTTCCAAAATACTTTATAAAGTTAATTTACCTTCTTAATAAAGTATATCGCAAAAATGAATAATAAAATAAAAGCCAAGCACTGATTTCTTTTGTGTATACATTTCTTCACTAATAATCCTGAAGACCCTTACAGTGGTAAGCACTTAATATCAGGATCAATAAAAAGGTGGTAGATATCACTGATTAATACTTCACAGTATTTTAACATCACATGTATTCAACTAAGCCAATAAATTTCTTATTATAAACGGAATAAGTATATCAAAGAAGTTTAATTACAAAAGTTAAATATACCATATCCACAGATGCTAACATTATTAAACCACTTAAAATTTGCTGCTTTCTTTTAAGTGAGCCAGTTAAAATCTCTAATATAGTACATACTTCCTGTGAACTGCAAATAATTACAATAATATAGAAAAGAAAGAAAATATTAGGACAATTTATATAGCCATGTGTATATTCTCAAATGCTCTGGAATTTTAAAAATACATGTGTAAAATTATAAGAGAAATAAGTAACCATAAAAAGTATATACAAAAAGACTATCATTGACTTTCAAAAATGGTGTCAACTATAAAAATTACTTTAAGAAAAATAAAGCTATTAGGCTGCTGGTTCTGGCAGGTAATTTAATGTTAATTTTAGAGTTTGAATTTTATAATTTATGACATCTTATTTTAGACTTCTTTTTAAAGAGGAAAGCTATTAACTTAGAAATAATTCAGCTTCTTTGGATGACAAAGTCAAAAATATAAGTAGACAACAAAGTGAAAGCAACTATTTTTTCCCCTACTGGGTTTATGATGAGGTGAATGAGTCATTGTTTCTGCCCTCAAAAGACTTTTGACTTGGAAGTAAACAGGTAAAACAATAGAGAGAGGTCGATTACTCTAACGGGTGTGAAGAAATTAGGAGATCTTTGTTTACATGCAAAATTAATGAAAATCAAGTTTCCAAAGTTAAGTGTTGATATTGTACCTATGCAATATTTTAATATTGTCGATTTTTGAATGATGATTTGTGAGGGACAGATGAGGAAACTGGGCTATAAGGATGACACAAGCAAGCTAAAAGGAATATTCATTCTAAATTCTTACTCCAGTGGCATACTTGATTTTGTATTTTCTCACTGGAGTGTGAATATGAAAGGACATAGAAACAGGAG
Organism: Prionailurus bengalensis; assembly: GCF_016509475.1. Taxonomy (NCBI): domain Eukaryota; kingdom Metazoa; phylum Chordata; class Mammalia; order Carnivora; family Felidae; genus Prionailurus; species Prionailurus bengalensis. The sequence goes on along the minus strand of NC_057345.1, from coordinate 173,685,562 downwards.
CTCTTGAGTTCTTTAAATAATTCTAATTTCTTGAGCAAGATTGTTATTTGTAAGAATTGTGGGTGAAACTTAAAATATGGTATAATTTTGAAAACAAAAAAAGAAGAAGGCTTGAAGATGACAGTGGCCAAATACTTCCAAAATTTACAGACATGAAAAAATGATGTTATGAACTCTAGACAGATGGTATTTTTTTAAGTTAATTTTTTTTTAGAGAAAGAGTGTGTGAGTGGGAGAGAGTGGCAGAGGAGAGAGAGAGAGAGAGAGAGAGAGAGAGAATCCCATGCAGGCTCCATGCCCAGCACAGACCCCAACACAGGGCTTAATCCCACAATCCTGGGATCATGACCTGAGCAGAAATCAAGAGTCAGACGTTCAACTTACTGAGCCACTTAGATGACCATGGACATATGGTCTTCATAAAAAATAATAATGTGGAATCCTTGGAAACATTATGAAGAAAAAAATAATACATAATAATAGTTTCTTTGAGAAGAAATTATTGTGGCAAAATGCCCGCTGAGCAAGGAATGTTAAAAACATAGTATTTAATTTTCATCAAGACCATCCATGAAAAATTTGGAATTTATGGGCTACATGAAAATTGAGCCACACAAGTTCTAGGGTAGTAGTTGATGACAACCTGTATGAAAGCTTGTCTTTAAAAATATACCATGGAGCCTATTATTTGTATTATCAGTAATTCAGAGAAGCCTTATAGGTAATGATGATCATATTTTCAGATAAGATTTTAGATGGAATTGAAACACAAAAATTCATATGATATTCAGACACAAAAATTATGAGTTGAGCCTATCAAAATTGTATGTAAAATATGTGAACATAAAGTTTATTATTATATGGAGAATTTGAACTAATATGGAAAAGAGCTCAAAACCTAATGTAGCTAACAAAATAAAAATTAATCAAAAGTTTAAAAAATAATATAAAACTAGCATAAGTACAAATAGAGAGGCCTAACTTACTATGATGCTGAAAAGAATTAGAAAGTCCATTTGTTGCTATATTTTAATTTTGTTTATTCCCATAATCACAAGAATCTATGAACTTAATACAAAAAAAACTCAACTGAGAAATGACTAATAAAACCTATCTTCCTTTTCCTGAAAATTTCATTATATATAATCTTCTCAGTTAATTTTATTTCATATTTCAGATGCAATAGACAACTGATTGTGACAAGCCATCTCTCATTGTCATTCACAGCTTTCAATAAATGACTGTACAACATTAAATTGAGGAAATTAAATGCTCCAGAGAAACATTTGGGGATTTAGTTTTAATGTTTTATAAAAATTTGTTACCACTCTGTAAAGAAAAATCCAGTCATTGATTCAGTGAATCCTTGCATGATTGTACAACTGCACCTCTTAAGCAGCAAGATCAAAGTAGAAGAGAGGAATAAAAGTTTTTGAGAATGCAAACCTCAGCCTTCATATTTTTTTTCAAAAGCTGAAATACATTTGACTTGAGAACTAAAGGATCATGAAGATCTTATTTATCTATTTATCTTATTGAAGAATATGACACTGTCAAATCTCTGTATTATAGTTCTAGCAAGACTTAATGACTAGCTAAAATGGCATACAAAACAGTGCCAAAAAACAAATAGATATGCATGTGTCATTAAAATCAGTAGTGTCCATTTTAGTTGTTTCCATCCCTGCTGGTTTTTGTGAAACACATATATATACCTTAACTGTGTTTTTACTTTTAATATTTCAATGTCTAAGCCCTACTTAATACCTGCTATTCTGTCACATCCTTGCTACAAAAAGTTTTCTGATATCATATTTACCAGACAAAAAGAAAAATCTTATATTTTTATGTTAATATAAGTAAATCTTTGTAAATTATTTATGTGTCTACTAATTTCTATATAAAACAATGTAAAATAATTTTTATTGATTTATCAGTTAGTGGGAAAACAGGAATTTTGATCATTGCCCTTTATTTCATTTTCTATAATTTCAACTCAGTTATTTTATGCTTGATAAAATTAGGGGTCAGAGAAATTAAAGGGCTTTACATAATTTCTTTTTGCCAGAATGTAGCCTGGTAGCACCAAAAAAAAAAAATGTGCTCAACTATCATTTAGGCAACCACATGAAAACATTTCTTGAAGGTCCCATTAGAAGTATCAACCCTGTGTTCTGAATCTGAGCACCCAAATATTTTTGTAGTAACATAGAAATTGTATTAGGGTTCTTCACAGAAATAGAACCAATCATGTGTGTGTGTATATATATGTGTGTGTGTGTATATATATATATATACACATATATATGTATATACATACATGTATATATGTGTATATATGTAAATAACCAATTGTATTTATTTTTATATATAACTAATAATATATATTATATATATATTTATATTTATATATATTTATCTTAAGGAATTGGCTCATGTGATGGTGTGGGCTGGCAGGGCCCCAAATCCCCACAGAAGCTGATAGACTGGAGACCCAGGGTAAATTTAATGCTGCTCTGGGGGATTCCTTCTTCTTCCAGGGACCTTAGTCTTTTCTCTTAAGACCCTCACCCCACCCACATTTTGGAAGGTAATCTGTTTTACCTGAAGTCTACTGATATAAATGTTAATCACATCCAAAAAATACCTTCACAGAAATACCTAGGTTGGTGTTTGACCAAAAAAAAAAAAAAAAAAGGAGGGAGACACTATAGCCTAACCAAGTTGACACATAAAATTAGCCATCAGAAGGCAAAATCCATTTCCCTGAGGAAAAGAGACCCCTCATTACTGCTACAGCGTATCATGTCTTTGGATTGGTTACCTAGTAAAGAAGACAGTTCCTTAAGTTTAAATATAAGTAGGTCATTCTTTGCAGTCAGAGGCTAAACCCACTTTGAGTGTTATAGTCAGGTTTTTATGATGAGAGCTGTCTGAATGGAAGGAATTTTGATTTTTGTGTAATTAAAAAAGTGTTACTTAATAAACTGAACTAGATGGGATAATAAAAAATAATAATAGCATGTGGGAAAAGAAGGTTTTGAAGTGCCTAAGGCAGTTAATATCTATTGCTATTATGCTTCAGAAAGATGTGGGTTTTTTTTTAACAATATAAAACTATTATTAAACTTCATAGCCCTATATTCTCAAGTCTAAAAGAAATAATTTCTGTGAAAGTTATTTTGATGAATTTTCTAAACCATCGTGGTTGTTTTATGACATTTATGCACTGAACATATGTGTCCCGAACTCTAGTAAAAGTCTGGTAGACTTTGTATATCAATTCATAGACATTTTATTTGCTGACTTCAATACCTATCTAGCATGTTTCCAATATGAGAGTATATACTTAAATTCCTTTTCTTGGAGATAACACAGCATATCTGTGTGTGTGTGTGTGCGCGCGCACATGCGCGCATGTGTAGGTATTGGAGATGTTGCCCATCAATTCTGAAACTATGTGAATGAATCTATATATGCTACAAAATTCAAGGATTTATTTTTTTCAATATATGAAAGTTATGAAAACATAGGTTTCTTGAATACCTTTCGTCTGTGCATATCACCGCACCAAGAGACTATAGCACCAGAGGCTAACGCACTCCCCCCCCACACACATACACACACGGCCACATCATCTAACTGTAATGTTAGAATGATATTAGACTCTCTCTGGCTTGGCCTGAAATGACTTAGAAAGTCTTATCAATTGCAGGACCACAAAATATCATTAAAATCTAATAACAATATTGTCAAATTTAGCAGAACTAAGATGCTGTTCTAGCTTATATTTGTTGTATTCTGCTCCACCTTATTATGCTTGGTTGAAATGACAGTTGGGTTATTTTAACTATGAGGACTGTTAACTTGATTTGAAGGCAAAATATAAAGTGGGTTTTACTTCCAAAGAATGTCAATTTGCCCATGGATGTCAAATTCTAGACTCTCATCACTAATGGAGAGTTGCTGCTTTGTTAGAGACAAGCGTTAATTGTGGCATCAGTTTTGCAAATATTCTGTCTCAAATGAGATTGTTGTTTTACATTTTCGATGAGTGTATTGTGTGCATTCTGGAGAGGTTATAGATGCAAGTAGTTCTAGAAAAGGTGGGGCAGGATGTTTCACTTTAGGAAAATGAGGTAAAGATTTCACTATCCTCTTGCAAAAAATGGAACAAACATGAAGCTGAGGAGAACATATTCAGCACATATGTTATATATATATCATATTCAGAACATAGTCATATTCTCTAGTATGAGGTAGTGGTTTAAGGAGCATGGGCTCAGACAAACTTGGACAGCTCCTTACTAGCTTTGAAATGTGTAAATTATCTAAGCTCAGGTAATAATAGCTACTATTACCCTACATAATTTGATTCAGGAAAGAGAAACCAGAACTATGTCATTTTTACTCAGTGCATTGTACAGGAAATCAAGTAAAAATATCTTTGAAAACAGTACCAGAAGGAAGCATCAATGTGTTAAGAATATAGAGAAATTTCCCTGGATAATATGCCTTATATTGAATACCTCTTTCTGCTTAATAGATCAATGTGTAGTTGGAATGGTTTTTGGTGTTGTGCCAAAGAATATCATTCCTGGCCCTGCATTATTGGACATTTAAAAAAATTTTTTTAATGTTTATTTTATTTTTGAGAGAGAGCATGAGTGGTGGAGGGCAGAGAGACAGGGAGAGAGAGAGAGAGAGAGAGAGAGAGAGACATAGAATCTGAAGTAGGCTCCAGGCTCCGAGCTGTAAGCACAGAGCCCGATGTGGGGCTAGAACCCATGAACCTTGAGATCATGACCTGAGCCAAAGTCGGACGCTCAACTGACTGAGCCACTCAGACGCCCCTTGGACATTTTAATTGATGATCTGAAGAAGCCATGTGTGTCAGATCACTTCCATTTGATTGTCCAGATGTAGTCCCTGTTCTTCTCCACACTGCTTTCTGCTGGGGAAGCTGATGTGCCCTTTGGCTTCTGTTTGGTCAATGAAGGGCTCCGATAGGAGATCAAATGGTGGGAAAAGAGTGAGTGAGGTTCAGCTTCTTTGCTTCAGGCCAGCACATGACTCCTACATGGTGAGAGAGCAAAAGTCAGCCTTGCCAGGCTTCATCACTCTCCTGTTTGGACACCTCCTGTGTTACTCACCCTGTACCATCCCTTCCAGTTACTTTGCCTCTTGCTCATGTTTTTGTAAATAATCTCTTTATAAATAAATCCTGTTGAATTATACTTTAAAAAAAAAGACAAAGAAGGAGACAAATGAACCAAGAGTCTTCCACATGTCACTTTGAATATCCATAGATTCTTAAATCCAATTTTGGGAAGAAAAATCATATAAAGTATAAACATTTTTAAATGTTGAGTGAATGTGCTGATCTCAGATTACTATTTTGGACATGAATAATTGTATTTTTAAAATGTGTGTGTGTGTGTGTGTGTGTGTTCTCTTGCAGGCAAAGAGATTTTTTTTTCCTATTCGATTATTTTGGTAAATAGTAACTGTAATTTTTAATTTTTTTAAATGTTTATTTATTTATTTATTTATTTATTTATTTAGAGTGCAAGTGGGTGAAGGGCAGAGAGACAGGGAGACACAGAATCTGAAGCAGGCTGTCAGCACAGAACCTGACACGGGGCAAAAATTCATGAGCCATGAGATCATGACCTAAGCTAAAGTTGGACGCTTAACTGACTGGGCCACCCAGGTGCCCCTGTAATTTTTAAAGTATTTAATAAACTGATGGGTAAAGCTTTGCATTCAAAGTTTCAAAGTTTAGAAAGAAACTATTTGGTTAGAAAGACTCTGCTAAGAGAATAACAAACTCCTAATTAGAGAGGGGAAAAAAAGATTGACCTGATAAAAAAATAAGTCTGTGGTAAATTTTTTGTTTGAAAACTGTTATGTGTGCATATACATGTATGTAGGTGTACATATGTGTCCTGGCCAGCTTGCATGTGTGAATTATTTCTAAGTGGAAATTTAAGAAGATAAGAAGTTCTATGAAGATGTTTTTTTCAAACGTATCAAATGTTTATTAATTAATGTTTAAATAAAATTGGTTTCATAAAATAAACATTCTTGGCTAATAATTATATTTCTTCATTTGTTATAAATTTATCTTAGAAAATATTACTTTATTAAAATAAAATTTACTGATATAATGTAATAAGGATTAACCAAAAGATAAAGGGAAACATATAATTATATTAAGGCTACCTAAATTAATAGTCAATAGACTTTTGAAGACTATAAAATAAAGCAACAAAAAAATAGTAAAACTTTCAAGTCTTTAAAAACTTCTGGTCTGGAGATGCAGCTTTTTAGCATCAGCAGGAAAAGGAAGGACTGAATAGTCATGCTCACTTGTCTAAAAGAAGTTTGTATAAAATAGTTTTAAGGGGCACCTGGCTGGCTCAGTCGGTTAAGTGTCTGACTCTTGATTTCAGCTATGGTCATGATCTCACAGTTCCTGTCATTATTTCACATTTCATGAGATCAAGCCCCATGTCGGGTTCTCTCCTGACAGCAGGAGCCTGCTTGAGATTCTCTCTCTCTCTCCCAAAATAAATAAACATTTAAACAATAGTTTTAAAAATCTATTAAATGCCTTTTGTGTGACTATAAAATTCTGATCTCTGGCACTGCCTTCATCTAGGTGGCCCAATTCCAGAACTTTAATAGAAATCCTATATTAAGTAGTTTTAAAAGTCATTAAATTATTTTAAAAGTAAAAGATCATACACATGCATAGTGCAAAACTACTATGCAATAAATCAGTTTTTAGTTTGGAGATTTCATTGTTTTATTTTTCACATTGAAATAAAAAAATATTGAGTTAAATCGTGTGTAAATTCTGTTTTTTAAATCGATTTTTCTATTTAACAATCATGTACTTTCATAAAATGTAAAATGAAGCTATCTTCATTTCTTATCTAAAGGAAATGAAAATCACAGATTAATAATTCGAATGGGCTGCAAATCAAGTCTATTTGTGCTTTTTACTAATCATTATTGGGAAACAATATTTAAAAATTATAGGGACATGTTACAATTACATTATTTTCTAGATAAGTAATATAAATTCACTATTTGGTACCTCTGTAGTTAATAACCTGGATAAAATATGGTTTGAAATTTTAAAATACCCTATACAAAAATGAACAGTTTTATGAAACAAGAAATAAAAATTTATTCAGTGAATATCAGATAAATTAAGACTGTATTTTGAATTTATACAAAGAATCAGGTGAAGAGTTTCAGATAAAATCTCAAAAGCCAGTGTCACCATGTGTTTTTCCTTGCATTTTTTTTACTATTAAGCATAATAAAAAACTCCTCTGGTTCCCTCTCTTTCTCTCTAATAGCCAATATTAATGTTTGGGTGGTCCTGGGATTAGATAGTCAATTCCAAAATGAGAAAGGATGGAAAAGTGTTCAATAAACACAAGAACATATTGTTTCCATTTTTATTGCATATGTATATATTCTTATTTCATGAATATAATAATAATTACCACAGTGTTTTTAGGAAGATTAAATGAATCAATATTTACAAAACACTTAACAACTGCTCACAGTACATTGGTGCCTTAGAAGAATGAATGGTAGTTTGTCTTTAAAGAAACACATTTACCACAAAAATCATTATGTTGTACACCTGAAACTAATGTAACATTGTGTATCAACCAGATTATTATTGTTATTACGCCAGATTTTTTGCAATAGAAGAGCATGTTGCATTCAACTGTAGGTCACTCATCTGTGTTGGCATAAAGGAACAATTTTTTTTAATATGAACATAAATTAGATATAGCTATGATGGGGAAGTTTAGGAATCACTGAGCTCCTGAAGCTAGGATTGAAAGTAAACCTCCTACTGGCAAAGGAATGGCCAGAAGTTAGGATTCTCTTAGGAGACACCTATTTTATTTGGGGTAAGCATCTCTTTGATAGTATACCAAATAATGCACTGAGTGCCTATAACTTAAGCACAGATGGTGTTGTCCTGAAGTTGGATATAAAATCAGTGGGGATACACTATTTATTAGAACACATCTAAAACCAATGCAATTTGAATACTTCATTTTTAAATTTTGTTTGGACTGTAGTACACCACAAGGCTAAACAAACTCAATTCTATAAATTATTACTGAAAGCTGAATTTACCCATAAAGTTGCCACACAGGTTTGGGAGAACTGACACCAAAGGGATTTTCAAAGATTCCAATGAAAGTGTATGAGAAATACTAGGAAGAAATACAACAAAATATTTACAATGGTTTGATTGTGGAGGGTTACTTTTCTATCAATAACTCTGTGTTTTCCTCCGAGACTATAAATTACATTTATTTATTTATTTTTATTTAAAAAAAAAAAAAGAAGCTGGAAATAAAGCAATGTCACTACAGTTCCAAAATAAAAAACTGAATGGAATCCATGTTGATTTACTTTCATTTCTATTTTGGCTTTCTTGGACTATTACATATAGGTGTATATAATGTGTGTGTGTGTGTGTGTGTGTGTGTGTGTATTTTTATGTATGCATATGTTTCTCTACAACTGTTTATTTTCGTTGGTTGATATTATTTTCCTGTAGTTGCTGAAAAAAATTGCTTAGGAGAAAACAACACTGACCAAGGATGAACTTGAGGGGTAATTTCAAGTAACAGCAAGATAAAGACAAATTTAATTATTTCCTTCTTGCTCTTCAGTCAAAGAGAAACACAGTAGGGACAAAAAAGTGGGTAGTGAGTTCTGGAAGAAAAGCATATCCAATATTGCCATGAAAACTACCATAGCAAGAAAACCACTATACCCATAAAAACAAACTAGCTGTTTTTTTTTAATCAACAGGTAAAAATTCCACAGTTTTCTTCCTTCATAAAATGTTAATAAATATATTCATTGACAAAATAATCAAATTTAGTGATAACCTGTGAACTTATTAAGATCTTTTCCATAGTTGTGAAACAAAAATAATGCGCACATTATTTGAGTTTGTCAATTTAAGGATTCATTTAAATAGCATTTATAGAAATACATAAATTGTGAATATCTTATTATTTTGCTTTTATAAGTTTTCAGTTTATAACACTACTGCCAATTTTATAAATTGTTGACGGGAAACAGAAATGAATTTATAACATTAATCCTTTCTCCTTAGCTTTTCTGATTTCATTCTGATATATGTTCTAGGGATTGTGGCATGTATTTCTGCTGCCACTGAGTGACAAACTAACCTTGACCTACTTATAATGAAATGTGTTGTCACTCAGGCTCAAGAAGTCATTAAAGCTTGACAGCATTGCCTCCTGCCAGCTTTTCCAAATCCTGATTGAAGAAAACATCTACCAGAATTATGACTTTGTTTCACTATTTTTATTTTAAAATGACATCTTAACTAATTAAAAGTAACCTGTTGAATTGCAGTTTTGGCCCTCCGCAAGCCAAAGGTCAGCCCATTAAGGATTTTCTCATTGACAAGGTGGCTTTGCTTCATATGGATACATCTTCATAGCAAAATAGTGTAGTTTAGAAAAAGAAAAAAAAAAACAGTTCATCATAAACCCTGAACTTTGGCTTAGTCTTTTTTTTTTTCCTAAGCTTATGGTTTCCTGGACAATAATCCATTAAATCTGAAGGGAAAGCAAATAAAAATCTTTACATAAGACTGGAGAAAAGTTTTCAAGTAATAATGTTTATTTATAATGCATATTTTTAAATTGCATGAATTCATAATTACAATCAAAGTGCAATACAAGAGTCCAAATTGAAGAAGATATTTAACTATATAAACAAGGTCTAACTATCAAAGAAGAAAGGCCAAGTCAAAGAATGAAATGAGCTTAATTTAACTAGATTTGCCATTCTTAAGGATCAAAGAGAGATGAAGAAGGTCACAATGAGTGTCTGGGATCATAAGCTAAGCTACAATTTTCATCCATTAGCTATTATCATATTTTTAAACATAAAAGAACTAGAGAGAGAAACAAAGGTTATTTGAATTAATTCCCTCAAATAGCACTTTAAAATGCTTTTCCCATGGAGACTTCAAATTTAACTTAATATTATCTGTGATTGGCCTATGAACATGGCTAACTGGCACAAATAAAATACAATATAAGAAAATGAAAGACCATCAACATTTTAGAATATATTCTTTCCAATAAAAAGCTGTGTAGTATAGAATTATTGAGTTATATATTTTAAAAATCCTCCATACAAACTTATATCCTTTTAGCAAACCACTAAAATTTAGTGGAGAGTAGGTATTTCAGTCATGCCACATTTGGCAAGAGATGGTAACATCACTAAACAGAAATTAATGTGGTTCCAGACTTAAAGAGAGAAAGCATTTCTTTGATCAAAAATATGTAATTACTGTAGCTTTGTCAACTGATTGGGAAAGTGATTCCAAATCCTTACCAAACATAACAATGAGAGAAGACTTTTTAGATGACTGCTTACCTAAATGAGTTTTGTTTTTTTTTAACAGCCAAAATTTTTCAGAGGTGCCCACAGTTTATGCTAGTTCTTGTCTTCGTAAAATGTTTGTCTCATCCAATTACACTCCTGAACTGCACTTTTCTGATAACTAAATATACCTCCAGTGCCCCTTGCAAACTACTCCCATATGACAGGTGTTGTGGTGGGCACAGAGACCACCCACGTGGGAAAGACCTGGTCCTGAGAACCACTGCGGAATTAACAAGAATTGATAGTGTAAATCATTTAGAAAAGCAATTCTGGTTTACTCAGAGGAAAGTTATGTAACAGTGCAGGATTGAAAGCAGGAAAACCAATTAGGAGGGTACTGCTGGAGAAAATGTCAAGATTTGTTGATTAACTGTGATGTTTAAGGTGAGAGGGAGGGAAAATGGGTCAAATATAACTAATTTTCAAGGTTTCAAGATTGAGTGTCTAATAGTAAATGATGTTGTCATCCATGAGGTCAAGTATAAAAGAGAAGAGAAGTAGTTGGAGATTTAAAATGACTGAATGCAGTTTTGGGTATGTTGAATTTGCAGTGTCTTCAGAATATGCAGGGAAATAACACATTATGAGGAAAACAAGCATATGAGGATGTTGCCTGACTATCAATATATAGAGAAATTGTATGGGAACATAGGCCCAAGTACATTCTTGAGGCACAGAATTTTCGTAAGAAATTGCAATCCTTGTTTCTGAGAAACTTAGGTTTTAAATAGAGGCTAATACTAATCCATTTTTTCACCTATATAATCAGTTAACTTAGCCAGTATCTGCATTCAAGAGAAAAAAAAATGTCAACTTATAGAGGCCAGAGATATTTTAGTTTCACTTACACTTTGAAAAGAATACCTTATAAGAAAAATAAAGGCTGACTGATTTTGGAAATTTGCATTCTTCATATATGCCATTGCCAGTATATTATAATTATCTTCAGGTTTCCATATCTTTTAACAAATTGATGGATACATAACATGGTGTGCCAAATAAATATTAAATAGCTTAAAATGGGAATAGGCACTATTTAGGGATTTAGAAAAAAAGTGGCTATTTGTTTTAACAAAAGGGGTGATATGCTATTGGGTTTGAAAGATGAGCAGCCTTTTTCAAGCAGAAGACAAAGCTATACATCAGGGAAAGTAGACATTTTAGGCAGAGGGAAGACCATGTCAGAAAACGTGAGATGGCATTGCATATTTTAGAGTATTATTATATATGTCATGATTGTTATGAAGAGTACAAAAAATAAATAATTTTCTCCAGGGAAGTAATCTAGTGGTCATATTGTGAAGGACCTTACAAACCACGTTAAGAGCTTTGCACTTCAGATATTGATTCTGTAGCTGATGGAGAGCCAATGATGGTGTTGCATTTTTGCTGAGGAGTTAAGTGATGTGGTATACTTTTCTTAGTAGCTGACACTCTTGACAGTGTAAAAAATGAACACATGTGTAAACAGAGCAGCAAAGAGCAGTTAGCACGTTAGCAATGAGAAATGATATGAAAAAGAGCTAATGTCGAGACAGTGGATTAGAGTAATAAATAAAGGAAACATTTTTAAGGTAATAAAATGTAAGATAGAGCTTGAAAACACTCAAGTTGGTATCCTCACTATGCTGGACACTGAAAGTATTATAATCAATTAGGTATTTAATATGAAATTAAAAATTAAGTTTTGAAAGTAGAGATACTATTAGTGAGAATTTAACAGACTATAGAATAAGAAATTACCTTTTTAAGGGTTAAAATATACTCCAAACTATAATCTGATGGGTTCAATATGTAAATAAAGTACAAACATCTCTAGATTAAGCATCATATAGATAGTTAAAATGGTAAAAGTGGTAAAATGCTAAAGTATATTGGAATATTATAACAAATACTAAAAAAGTATCATTAAAAATGTCCTAGGAGGTGTGTAAATTAATTAAATACCCCCGTTACCCCAATAAATTTTATAATTTATAAAATATATAAAGACAATTCTTTAAAGAACAACAAATGGCCAATAAAAAGGAAAAAATATTTTATCATTGCTAACAATCAGAATTATAAAGTAAAACCAATATTGATTTATTCTTTATTTTTTAAAAGTTTTAGTTTTTTTAATATTTATTTTATTTTTGAGATAGAGAGAGACACAGCATGAGCGGGGGAGGGGCAGAGAGACAGAGACACAGAATACAAAGCAGGCTCCAGGCTCTGAGCTGTCAGCACAGAGCCCTATGTGGGGCTCGAACTCGTCAACCGTGAGATCATGACCTGAGCCAAAGCTGGATGCTCAACCAACTGAGTCACGCAGGTGCCCTGATTTATTCTTTATTTTTTTTTCAACGTTTATTTATTTTTTGGGGGGACAGAGAGAGACAGAGCATGAACGGGGGAGGGGTAGAGAGAGAGGGAAACACAGAATCGGAAACAGGCTCCAGGCTCCGAGCCATCAGGCCAGAGCCTCATGCGGGGCTCGAACTCACGGACCGCGAGATCGTCACCTGGCTGAAGTCAGTTGCTTAACCGACTGTGCCACCCAGGCGCCCCCTGATTTATTCTTTAAATTATCATATTTAAAAAAGATACACATCGGGGAAAGTAAGAGTGTAATATATATATATGTATCTTCAAATAAGCTTTTATTTAATAATACTCCTATGAGTGTTATATTTTAAATTGCATTAATAATTTGAACTGCAGCTTATTTCCATACATATCATAGTGTTTAATCAGAAAGTTATTTATGAAATCTTCTAGAGTCTATACAAATCAAAAATAATTATAATCAATCAGAAACAACCTCTATGTTTGATATATGTTGAATAAATTAACATAAATAGATAAATTACATAGTACATATTTTCAATCAAATGCTTTCAGATACCACTCAAGGGACTTCTTTCACAAAAAGACCATTATCCTATAACTTCATTAAAGAGAATTTACTCTAATTGCTTACTTGGCTTCTACCAAATCATTATTTAGCTTCAACAAAAAACAATGTCTTGATTATTTCATTCTAGAGAAATCAAAATTACCAACCACTTGAAATACTCTTTCCCGTCAGACTTAAAAATTCATATATTTTTCCAAGTTGTGCACCAAAAAGGATAAGACACTTATATTAGTAAAGTCACCCAAATACTCAAAATGAGCACTTTGTTTTTCAATCCACTTTTCTACCTGGATTTCATGAACAAAGAATTAAGTATATTTCATTTTGCTGAAACTTCATAAATGAGTTAGAGAAAATAAGTCAGAATTAATAACAAATACAATCTTTATATACTTTTAATATTTGTCCAGTAGTTCTTGAACATTTCCCATATTTATCAGATATTTTATTTTTGTCAGTTGAATTCCTGGCCAAGTGAGAGGTAGTAGGAGAGGTGATAGGTGTATAACATTTTACTGAAAACTGATGCCAATTTATTTGAGAAAAGATAACTGATCTATATTCTGTTCTCCAGCAGGTGTATTTAGTTATTCATTTCATTCTGTTTATTCTTTTATAACTCTCATCACACTACATTATAAATATATATTAACATTTCTAATTCTTCTGTATAGAATAGAAGCTAATGTATTTTGCTTCTTCTATTGGATCATGGCATATTGGGTAAAATAAAACAATTAAGTGAATGCATAACAGTGAACACTAAATATTGAATGCGTAAATGTTTTTGATAGATTCACTAACTCACAGATGAAATGATTACAAAGAGTGTCTACAGATCCAATTTTCATGTATTTAACTGAAGACAAGCTTGGATAAAAGTTAACATCCTAATAAATACACTACTTCTAGATCAACTAAACCTTTTGTCTTTGGTATATCCTATTGACAAATGGTTTATTCATCCAAGATAAAATATATTCTCTTCTAGTGAAAACATGATGGAAAAAAAAATGATCAAGGAGGAGATAATTAAATCAGCTAGGATGTATTATCAAATGAACTGTGAAAATCGTTGTATGCACTCATTCAATTGGAAACAGCATTGAAAATGCCTCCTTTTCATTTTGTTAAGTGCTCACTGCTCACTGTTCTTAAAGGCATTCTAGGTTTTTTCCCAGTATCTGCAACTATGCTGTTTTATGGGAGGCAACATAATATTGCTACCAGTTGTGGAGGCTTTGAAGGTATTTTGGGGGATTGTAAGCCTGGTTCCACCATCTCCTAAATGGATGATCTGTGGAAGGTTTCTTAACCTTTTTAAAGTTTCAATTTTCTCATCTTTAAACCTAAATATAAATGACACATTTACTGTCTCAATTATATTTACAATATCATTAATGTTGTATTTAGCATAGAGCCTGGCTACTAGTAAGTGTTTGTTAAGAGTTGTCATTTTTCTTTTTCAGTTTGTAAGTTTTGTTTTTGTAGATCTTATTGATTTGTCCTACTAAAAGCACAACTGACCACAACAAAATGATTACAATAAACTCTCGTATGGGAGATGTGCAAGAGATATGTATGTGTATCTATGTGCATGTATGAATGGGACTTTGCCATTGATTAAATTCATTGAATATCAGATTTTCATCTTAATTGGATTTCCAGTTTTGATAACAGATATTCTTTTTTTTCAATATATGAAATTTATTGTCAAATTGGTTTCCATGCAACACCCAGTGCTCATCCCAAAAGGTGCCCTCTTCAATACCCATCACCCACCCTCCCCCCTCCCACCCCGCATCAACCCTCAGTTTGTTCTCAGTTTTTAAGAGTCTCTTATGCTTTGGCTCTCTCCCACTCTAACCTCTTTTTTTTGTTCCTTCCCCTCCCCCATGGGTTTCTGTTAAGTTTCTCAGGATCCACATAAGAGTGAAAACATATGGTATCTGTCTTTCTCTGTATGGCTTATTTCACTTAACATAACACTCTCCAGTTCCATCCACGTTGCTACAAAGGGCCATATTTCATTCTTTCTCATTGCCACATAGTACTCCATTGTGTATATAAACCACAATTTCTTTATCCATTCATCAGTTGATGGACATTTAGGCTCTTTCCATAATTTGGCTATTGTTGAGAGTGCTGCTATGAACATTGGGGTACAAGTGGCCCTATGCATCAGTACTCCTGTATCCCTTGGGTAAATTCCTAGCAGTGCTACTGCTGGGTCATAGGGTAGGTCTTTTTTTAATTTTTTGAGGAACCTCCACACTGTTTTCCAGAGTGGCTGCACCAGTTTGCATTCCCACCAACAGTGCAAGAGGGTTCCCGTTTCTCCACATCCTCTCCAGCATCTATAGTCTCCAATTTGTTCGTTTTGGCCACTCTGACTGGCGTGAGGTGATATCTGAGTGTGGTTTTGATTTGTATTTCCCTGATAAGGAGCGACGTTGAGCATCTTTTCATGTGCCTGTTGGCCTTCTGGATGTCTTCTTTAGAGAAGGGTCTATTCATGGTTTTTGCCCATTTCTTCACTGGGTTATTTGTTTTTCAGGTGTGGAGTTTGATGAGTTTTTTATAGATTTTGGATACTAGCCCTTTGTCTGATATGTCATTTGCAAATATCTTTTCCCATTCCGTTGGTTGCTTTTAGTTTTGTTGGTTATTTCCTTTGCTGTGCAGAAGCTTTTTATCTTCATGAGGTCCCAATAGTTCAATTTTGCTTTTAATTCCCTTGCCTTTGGGGATGTGTCAAGTAAGAAATTGCTACAACTGAGGTCAGAGAGGTTTTCTCCTGCTTTCTCCTCTAGGGTTTTGATGGTTTCCTGTCTCATATTCAGGTCCTTTAACCATTTTGAGTTTATTTTTGTGAATGGTGTGATAAAGTGGTCTAGTTTCAACCTTCTGCATGTTGCTGTCCAGTTCTCCCAGCACCATTTGTTAAAGAGGCTGTCTTTGTTCCATTGGATGTTCTTTCCTGCTTTGTCAAAGATTAGTTGGCCATACGTTTGTGGGTCCAGTTCTGGGGTTTCTATTCTATTCCATTGGTCTATGTGTCTGTTTTTGTGCCAATACTATGCTGTCTTGATGATGACAGCTTTGTAGTAGAGGCTAAAGTCTGGGATTGTGATGCCTCCTGCTTTGGTCTTCTTCTTCAAAATTCCTTTGGCTATTCGGGGCCTTTTGTGGTTCCATATGAATTTTAGGATTGCTTGTTCTAGCTTCGAGAAGAATGCTGGTGCAATTTTGATAGGGATTGCATTGAATGTGTAGATAGCTTTGGGTAGTATTGACATTTTGACAGTATTTATTCTTCCAATCCATGAGCACAGAATGTTTTTTCCATTTCTTTATATCTTCTTCAATTTCCTTCATATGCTTTCTATAGGTTTCAGTATACAGATCTTTTACATCTTTGGTTAGATTTATTCCTAGGTATTTTATGCTTCCTGGTGCAATTGTGAATGGGATCAGTTTCTTTATTTGTCTTTCTGTTGCTTCATTATTAGTGTATTTAAATGCAAGTGATTTCTGTGCATTGATTTTATATCCTGCAACTTTGTTGAATTCATGTATCAGTTCTAACAGACTTTTGGTGGAGTCTGTCAGATTTTCCATGTATACTATCATGTCATCTGCAAAAAGGGAAAGCTTGACTTCATCTTTCCCAATTTTGATGCCTTTGATTTCCTTTTGTTGTCTGATTGCTGATGCTAGAACTTCCAACACTATGTTAAACAACAGCGGTGAGAGTGGACATCCCTGTCGTGTTCCTGATCTCAGGGAAAAAGCTCTCATTTTTTCCCCATTGAGGATGATGTTAGCTGTGGGCTTTTCATAAATGGCTTTGATGATCTTTAAGTATGTTCCTTCTATCCCGACTTTCTCGAGGGTTTTTATTAAGAAAGGATGCTGAATTTTGTCAAATGCCTTTTCTGCATCGATTGACAGGATCATATGGTTATCTTTTCTTTTATTAATGTGATGTATCACGTTGATTGATTTGCGAATGTTGAACCAGCCCTGCAGCCCAGGAATGAATCCCACTTGATCATGGTGAATAATTCTTTTTATATGCTGTTGAATTCGATTTGCTAGTATCTTATTGAGAATTTTTGCATCCATATTCATCAGGGATATTGGCCTGTAGTTCTCTTTTTTTACTGGGTCTCTGTCTGGTTTAGGAATCAAAGTAATACTGGCTTCATAGAATGAGTCTGGAAGTTTTCCTTCCCTTTCTATTTCTTGGAATAGCTTGAGAAGGATAGGTATTATCTCTGCTTTAAACGTCTGGTAGAACTCCCCTGGGAAGCCATCTGGTCCTGGACTCTTATTTGTTGGGAGATTTTTGATAACTGATTCAATTTCCTCGCTGGTTATGGGTCTGTTCGAGCTTTCTATTTCCTCCTGATTGGGTTTTGGAAGAGTGTGGGTGTTTAGGAATTTGTCCATTTCTTCCAGGTTGTCCAGTTTGTTGGCATATAATTTTTCATAGTATTCCCTGATAATTGCTTGTATCTCTGAGGGATTGGTTGTAATCATTCCATTTTCATTCATGATTTTACCTATTTGGGTCATCTCCCTTTTCTTTTTGAGAAGCCTGGCTAGAGGTTTTTCAATTTTGTTTATTTTCTCAAAAAACCAACTCTTGGTTTCGTTGATCTGCTGTACAGTTTTTTTAGATTCTATATTGTTTATTTCTGCTCTGATCTTTATCATTTCTCTTCTGCTGGGTTTAGGCTGTCTTTGCTGTTCTGCTTCTATTTCCTTTAGGTGTGCTGTTAGATTTTGTATTTGGGATTTTTCTTGTTTCTTGAGATAGGCCTGGATTGCAATGTATTTTCCTCTAGGACTGCCTTCGCTGCATCCCAAAGCATTGGGATTGTTGTATTTTCATTTTCATTTATTTCCATATATTTTTTAATTTCTTCTCTAATTTCCTGGTTGACCCATTCATTCTTTAGTAGGGTGTTCTTTAACCTCCATGCTTTTAGAGGTTTTCCAGACTTTTTCCTGTGGTTCCTTAGTCCCTTGATCTCTGTAGCAATAGATTCTCTGCTGTCCTCTCTACTGTTTTCTAGCCCAGCAATTAATTTTATGACTATTATTCTAAATTCACTTTCTGTTAAATTGTTTAAATCCATTTTGATCAGTTTGTTAGCTGTCATTATTTCCTGGAGATTCTTTTGAGGCGAATTCTTCCATTTAGTCATTTTGGATAGTCCCTGGAGTGGTGCAGAACTGCAGGGCACTTCCCCTATGCTGTCTTGAATAACTTGCGTTGGTGGGCGGGGCCGCAGTCAGACCTGATGTCTGCCCCCAGCCCACTGCTGGGGCCACAGTCAGACTGGTGTGTACCTTCTCTTCTCCTCTTCTAGGGTCGGGATTCACTGTGGGGTGGTGTGGCCCATCTGGGCTACTTGCACACTGCCAGGCTTGTGGTGCTGGGGATCTGGCGTATTAGCTTGGGTGGGTTGGCAAGGTGCACAGGGGAGGGAGGGGCAGGCGTAGCTCCCTTATCCTTCCGTGATCCTCTTTGGGAGGGGCCCTGAGGCACCGGGAGGGAGTCAGATCCAATAACAGAGATTCTTTAAGACAAGATACAATGGAATCAAGAATAAGCCATTTACCCCTCCAGATTTACATTCTACTTCTATATAATTATGCACACACACACACACACACACAATCAATATATACTATCATATCAATATAGAAGATGTCATTTCAAACTATATACATATTTAACTTTACAGCATTGATTTTCTTATATACAGTGCATATCCTGTTACCTTAAACCAGTTTGGACAAATGTATAAATGAAGAGATGAATCAAGGAGTTAAAGAGTCCTCAAATGTATTCACACGGTGAAAATTGATTGACATTGTACCCTAACTTAAGGTTTCAATTATTATGACAGTTGCTATTGTTATTTTTATGGAGAAAGAAAAAAATGTATATGAGAAATTATAATGAATGCATGGTTACTAGCTTCTGTGGAAAGACATGCCTTAGGTTAAGTATAGAACAATTCTGATTCCAATTCCAAAGTGTGTTTGTGTGTTTTTCCCCACACCACCAAACAGTTCTCTAACAATAGCCAAGTATCCTATAATTCAAGTCAATTCAGACACTATTTACCTGGAAGTAGCATCAGATTCCACAGAGTAAGGACTCAGTCCAACAAGACCTCTTCAGTTGCCAATCACAAGTTCTGATTTCCTGTGTTTCTGACTGATTGACTATAAATCAGAGGTTCCCATGACCCCCTCCTTGGGTTATACTAATTTACTAGGACAGCTGACAGAGCTCAGGAAAACCATTTACTCATTATATTACCAGTTTATTATAAAGGACATGAAAAAATACAAATCAATAGCCAGATGGAACAGATGCATAGGGCAAGGTATGTGGGAAGGGGTGCAGAGCTTCCATGCTCTCTGATTGTATCAGTCTCCCCAATGCCCTGTGTTGACTAATGCAGAAGCAATCAGAACCCCATTCTTTTGGTTTTCTTTGGAGGTTCATTACATAGACATGATTGACTAAATCATTGCTCATGGGTGATTGACAATTTATGGCTCTACTTTTGAGGAATGTTCTTGCTTCTGGTTCCAGTTAAGCAGAAAAGATATGATTATGTGAACTCTAGTGACTAATATTCCAAGTTTCCATTTTAAGGTAGGGCTTTCTTATCATCAAGCCCCAGGTGGGACACACAAGCAGATTCCATCATCACAAAGAATCAGGCCTAGGGAAGGGGGCTGAGCTATTGGCATGTTTGTATCTGCTACACTGTTATCACTTCAGCATTTTATCTATAGTTGCATGGGGCGTTTCCCCTATGGATAGCTCTTAGAGGAGAAAAAAAAAATCAAGCCTGATTTGCAGAGAATTCTGTAAATATGCTGGCATACTTCAGATCTGGACAAGTATAGCTGTGTGGCAGCATTATGACTACACTCATATCTGAAAGACAATTAGAGGATAATTATTAGCATAACCAACTATTAGAGCCTCTTAATAAATATATAAAAACAAAGACAGTAATCTCTACTGTATTTCCTTCCAAAGTGTGAAATAAATATATACTTATACATTCAAAAGAAATTTTATTTTTCTTTCTTTTTCTTTTATACACAGTTTGATATAAATATGTCCATGGTATATAAATTGCCAGTTTTGGCATTCAATTCTGCACCCAATTCCAGTGGGGGGGGGGGGCGTGTGGAAAGAGGGGAGTCCCCAGTAAGTACTTCCTCAGTGCCAGCTGGGTGTCCTACAGTTTTAACACTGTCTACAGAGAGATAACATCAGAATCCACAGGTTAAGGGCTCAATACCACATAACTGTCCCCTGCCCGTCAGATGCTAGTCACCTACCCAGGCTGTCACCTGGGGTCCTGACCAATCAGCTATAGATTGAAGGCTCAATGACCTCTTCCTTGAGTTCATTTAATTTGCTAGAGTAGTTATCAGAACTCAGGGAAACATTTTACTTACTAGATTACCAGTTTATTATAAAATTGTGTAACATAGAAACAGCCAAATAAAAGAGATGCGTGGGGGGAGTTATGGGGGGAACGGACAGAGCTTCCATTCCCTGTACAAGTACACCTCTGTCCAAATTAGCACATGTTCACCAACAGGAAGCTCTCTGAACCCTGTTCTTTTGGGTTTATTTATTTGTGTATGTGAGACTTCATTACATAGATATGATTGATTAAAAATCATTGGCCATTTTCCATTGATTTGTTCAATGTCCCTTTCCCCTCTAGAGGTTTGGAACTGATCACCTGTTTAGTTCTCCAGGCAACTAGTCTCCAATCTGAAAAGTCAACTCATTAATGTAATAAAAGACACCTTTCTTCCTCTTGAAAATTCTAAAGCACAATATCACATGGCTACAGTTTACAGATAACCCAGATGAAAACATCCCAGAATGGCAAAAAGATTTTATTTTAGCTAAAAATCCAGGATTTGTCTCTAGATACAGTAACTGAGGAGCTTTTGAATTGATTTCTTTGGGAAACATACTTTCTGTTAGTAATGAAGATTACATATAGATTTAGGGAGGGAAAGAGGTTGGTAAGGTGGAGGCAGAACCTTCTGCATTTACTATTGAAACTGAAAATTCCAGGTCCTTTTTTTTCAGTTCAGCTTGCCGTTCATGCATGAGGACATGATCAAATGAAGCCTCACAAATCAAAATCACTGACTTCAGGTTTTGAATGAGGAACCAGAAAGGCAGAGAAGTAGAGACAGAAAAGGATTAATCCCCCAGATTGCAGGGTTGAAAATATTAGGACTTCAGCAGCTGTGCCCAGTACTGGCAGCTGTGGCCACGATGGTATAAGTCCTGGCTATCCACATTAAACATTGATAGCAGAATCCTTATGTCTGTGGACATATCTGCTCAGACTCCTTTACACCATCCATTTCCAAGCGTTGTTGAGTTCAAAGTAAATTCTATCAACTCTTCTATTACTGTTTAAATTTTTTTTACATTTAATTCATCCATTGTTCATTTCTGATCCTTGCAAACCACAAAAAAACCAACAAACAAAAAATAACTCTGATACATAAATATTTCCTTTTTTTATTGTGAATCTTGCCAAAAACTTATTTATTTTATTTTTTTATATTTTTTTAAATATTTGATGTTTATTTATTTTTGAGAGAGACAGAGCATGAGTGGGGGAGGGGCAGAGAGAGAGGGAAACACAGAACCCGAAGCAGGCTCCAGGCTCTGAGCTGTCACCACAGAGCCTGATGTGGGGCTTGAACTCATGGATCATGAGATCATGACCTGAGCCAAAGTCAGACACTTAACCAACTGTATCACCCAGGCGCCCCAAGATTTATTTGATTTTAAAGAGAAAAAAATGATTCATTAAGACATTTTATTTTTTTAAATTACTGTTTTTTCTTTTATTATTTTATTTACCTTATTTATTTGGAGTTACTATTTTAATCTTTTCTAATTTTTTATATGAACTATTACTGCCTTTATTTTCATTTTTTTCTGATGAAAACATTAAAACCAGTTTCTGTTTCTCTCTTACTGTCTTTTTCTCAACATCCTTCAGTGGCCAGTTTGGATTTAGTTCATAAATTTGGAATTTACTTTTAATATATTTTGAATAAATGTTTCGGAATTTGTCATGTTTTCCTGTATAAGCCATGAGATATTTAAAAATATGACTAACATATTTGCACATTGACATATTTTATAAGCTATTATGTTTCTGTTTATGAGCTTAATTTCTTTGTAATCATTGGTTATAATGATTCTGTGACACTTATTGAGATTTGGTTTCTTTTACAATGTTTTTGTTTTTAATGTCAATGTTAATATTCTACAGCAATGGCATATAGTATTTATCTGTAAGGGAAACTGTTCTTTATTACTTTACTTTCTAATAAAACCTTTAATACTTTGATTATTCTAATCACATTTATCTATCAGTTCTCAAGATATATGCAAAACTGTAATTTTAGAATAATATATTTCTTTCTGTATTTCTGACAAACTTTGACATATAGGTATCAAGACTATATCAGAAGTGCAATATATTCTTAGTAAATTATTCTTTTAGCTATTCACTCTTAATATTTTATGGTTATTTTCAGTCTTGAATTGTATTTGAGCTGAAGTGAAATTGCCCGGTTGGGGTATCTACTCCATATTTGCCATATTCTGTGTTTATTTCCTTTTAAGCTTGTTTTCCTCAATGTGTTCAAAGCAACACATTGTTGAATACTTTTTAGAACCCAATCTGAAATTTGTCTTAAGTTTGAATATGCATTTTGTCAATTTAGAAAAACCTAAATAAAGCCTTTGTTGGTCTTGTTTTCCGTATAATGGAAATTATACAGAGATTGATTTTACTTCAGTTAAAGTAATTTTTAGAGTTTTTTTTCAGAGTATGTTCCTAGTGATGATGTATTTGAGTCTTATGCACCCAAAAAATATGCATATATTCAGTTTAAAATAAAATTTATTATGGAAACTTATGTTCAAAGTTGTTTTTCTCCAACATTTGACTTATATAATAATTATCTTCATACAGTATTTTAGATAGATGATTGAAAAAGTATAATTCTTGATTTTATAGGGTATATATTTTGTCTTTTTTAAAATTTTTTTTTAATGTTTATTTATTTTTGAGACAGAGAGAGACAGAGCATGAACGGGGGAGGGTCAGAGAGAGGGAGACACAGAATCTGAAACAGGCTCCAGGCTCTGAGCTGTCAGCACAGATCCCGACGCAGGGCTCGAACTCACGGACTGTGAGATCATGACCTGAGCCGAAGTTGTCTGCTCAACCGACTGAGCCACCCAGGCGCCCCATATATTTTGTCTTTTTAACAGTTATTTTCAAATTTGAATTTTTAGAATCATCACTATAGAGGACATTTTTAAATATGTTTAAACCTTACCCATAAAGAGTCTAATACATCTGATTTTTAACACATCCTCTGAAGCAGTGTATCTAAAATTCCCTAGGTGATCCTGATGTAAAGCTATGTGTGTAAAACAATGCCTGGAAGCCATTAACACTGTTTCTGCCTCTTATACTAGTTTTTTTCTTTTTCTTATGTATCCTGTTGAGACCATTTCGTACTCTTTCATGTGAAGTCTTCGTACTTTCCTCGGACCTATGAAGAATTTCTGCAAATACCACTTTGCCTTCATTTATTCTTATTTCTTTTTTAGGTTAAAACTCAACAATACTTAGAAACTGTCACACTCGGTTGCCTCTTGATCTTTGAGAACTACTTCTCAATATTAGATTTACTTGCTATCTGGAGAACTTGAAATTCTCAAACTAAGCATGTTCTAGCTCCTTTATCTTTATTTTTGTTTTGTTTTGTTTCTTTTAATTTTTTTTTAATGTTTATTTATTTTTGAGAGAAAGAAACAGAGCGTGAGTAGGAAAGGGGCAGAGAGAGAGGGAGACACAGAGTTGGAAGCAGCCTCTAGGCTCCGAGCTGTCAGCACAGAGCCTAATGCGGGGCTTGAAATCAGGAGTGGTGAGATCATGACCTGAGTTGAAGTTGGAGGCTTAACCACCTAAGCCACCCAGGCACTCCTGTCTTTTTCTTTTAGATTTTCATTCTTCTTTAATTTTAATGTATGCAGCAAGAAGACGCTGGGCCACATCTATTAATGCTGCCTGGAAATCTCCCTAACTTGATCACCCAGTTCACTAATTATATTTTCTATTTTTCATGTTATTTCAATGAAAGTATCACTGCCTCTACATCACAGGAATCCCTTTGACTAAATTGTCCTTGCTTTCCTTCAGGTATCTCTGTCAACACTTTGATTTCACCAGGCTTCTGCCAGCATTATGCTCAAAGATCTCTAACTCTGATGAACACATCCCTCAATGTCTTTCCAGCTTCTATTCTAGCTACAGACTGGTCCTAAAGCCACTTCCACATGTCTAGTTTCAGTTTTAATTTTTTTGAAAGAGGAAGCCTACTACTTTTGATACCACACTCTGTGTTAGTTATCATTTGTTCTATAATAAATTACCTCAAACAGTAATTGGCTTAGATGGATGGTCTGGCCCATGACTTTTTATGATTGCAGTCAAGGTATTGACAAAGGTTGAATCATCTGAAGATTGAATGAGAATCTGGAGAATCTGCCTTCAAGTTGACTGACTCACTCATATGGTTGTTGAGTTGCTACAGATTACTGGCATGAGGACTGAGTTCTTCCCACCTGGTCTTCTCCACAGATTCTTAAATGTGTTCAATGTGCTCATGATATAGAAGTTGCTATTTCTCAGAATTAGTAATCCAAGAGGCCAAGCCAGAAGCTATACTCTTGCATAAACCATACTTCATCACTTCTCTCACATTCCCACCACTTACTGGCACCCATTGGTGAGTGGAGTTCTGTTCTTTCTTGCAAGAACAGCCACCTGGGTCATCACAGCAAGGTGAATGTCAGCACAGTGCTGAACCTGGTCAGTTTGCTGTGTGCTAGTCTAGGGATGTGCACCTTTGTGGTGGAGCTGGATGCCACCAGCAGAGGTCTTTAGTGTGCTGCTGCTGTTCTTCTGTGTCCTGGGGCTGGGCATCCTTCCTTGGCCACTTTCCTGGGCTTCTAAGTCACCTTCTGCTATACCTGGCCAGTGAATAGGTCAAGGAAGTCTCTGTAGGACAGGACAGGAGCAGCTTCACCTCATTCCGAGGGCTTGGATGGGTACCTGGACCCAGCTGAGGATGACCCATGCCTTCAGCAACCCATCCTGGAAACCCACTACAACAGGGGCAGTAGCCCCCAGCCACTGCCTGAGCCCAAAGCACCTCCTGTCCTAAGAGCTGAGCTTAATGTGGCCTCTGAACACTCTTGTCCAGCACCTAGTCTTTCTGGGGCTCTGAGTCTCCCCACACCTGTCTCTGTAGAGTTGGCCCTCCCAGCTTCATAAGTCACTCCCCCGTTAAACACCCATACACACACAGGCACACATGCACCAGCATGAAGACAAGCCTACATTTGGTGTCTTGGAAACATATTTCAACATCGCTGCTTTGTTATCAGTAAAAAGTTGACATTCGGTTGAGGTCACATCTCTCTGGACATAGTGATTAGTTGCGTATCTTGTCTGCATGTGCACCTCTGGGAGCTCTGGGCATATCATGTCCACATGTGTAGATCAAGCAGGCAGTATCTGCCCAGTCTTCACTTACCTAATTTTGTTTCTCAAGACCCTGCTGCTAAATGAAAAGCCATTAAAGAAAGATATTTTCATGAAAAAAAATCCTTGATTTGATATGGAGGGAAACTATTCAAGAAAGTAAATATCAACAGGTAAGGATCACTGGGGATTGTTTTGAAGCTAGTTTTCACATTTATAAAACAGCAATCTTTCTCATATGATGGTTATGAATACTAGTCAGCAAACAAAAACATAGATATGATTCAGCTTTCTTTCTTTCTTTCTTTCTTAATTTAAAGAACAAAATTAAAGTCACTTGAACAAATAACTGAGAGATTTATGCCTCTCCATTGTAACATTTGCTGTATTCTTACCATATGCCAAGTATAGGGTTAATTTCTTCATATGAAATTTTAGTTTCATAATAAACTAAATGCTGGAATGCCTACAAAGATATATCTGTTTGTAAAAAATAAGATATTAGCTTACTATTTAACATTTATGAATGTATCCTGACACCAATTCTTTGGCAGCAAGTGGATGTGCTACAATTCAATTTGATTGTGATCCCACAAGTTAAAGGATGAGGACTCCAACAAGACTGCTCTCATGCCAGACTCCAGCCACAACTGGATTCCCCAGGCTACTTCCACTTTTCTCCAATTGGGCTATAAATTCTCATGACACCCTTTCAGTTTATATAATTTGCTAGGAAAACTCAGAACTCACTGAAAGTGCTATACTTAATTATTACAATTTTAGTATAATGGTTACACCTCAGGAACAGCCAAATGGAAGAGATTGATAAGGCCACGTCTCAAGGGAGGAGAGTGGGGCAGGGCTTCTGTCCTCTCTGCTTGTAGAATCCAGGCATCCCACCCTCCCAGGACATCAGTGTGTTCAGCAACCCAGAACCTCCAATGAGCTTCAGTGTACAGAGATTTTATTTGGGTTTCATTAAGTAGGAATGATTGATGAAATCATTGACATATGATCGAACTTAATCTCCAGTCCCATTACCCTCCTCTGAGTTTGAGGGATGGGGCTGAAAGTTCCAACCCTCTAATCAAGTGGTTGGTCTTTCTGGCATGGCTAGTCTCTCCCTTGACACTATTTAAAGACCCATCTTGAACCATCTCTTAACATAAACTCAAGTATAATCTAAAGGGGCTCATTAGGAATAACTAAAGACACTCCTGTTACTTAGGAAAATCCAAGGGATTTTGAAACTCTCTGTATAAAGAACCAGGGACAAAGAACACATATATTCTTTATTATATCATAAAGAATAATATATTACCCCAAGCCATTCCAGTTTTCCTTTATACTCTGCTTTTGAATAGTACTTGTATGAAATATCAAATAATTATAATAATCAACCATTGTAATGCTATTATGTCTTTGTTCTAGTGTTCTGAATACAGAACATAAATGATATTATATGATTAGGTATTCATTTCATAATCTTCCACTTTAAAGAATATGAATTATAGAAATATAGTTGAAGCTTGTTCATTTTACTTTCCATATATATATATATAGAGAGAGAGAGAGAGTTTCCCTCCATATCAAGTGTATAAATATATATATATGTATATACATATATATGTATATACATATATATATATATGTATATATACACACACACACATTTACCTGAAATGTCCCTCTTACAGAAAGCAACTGATGTAATTAATTTTTTAAAATGGCATGGGTTGATGGGAATGTTGTGGTATTTAAGTGATTAGTAAGTTATACTCTATGAAGAATGGAGAAAATCTAAAAAAAGTCTTACTTTTTATCAAAAGGAAATTTATCTAACATATTCAATTGATAAAAATGTTAGATGATAACCCGAGTCCTTTATATTTATTGATGTTGGAAATTCTTTGGCTAGGACAGGATTTAAAAATAACTCCAAAGCTATTTTAATGTAGTCGAAGGTTTTTATTTTTAAAAAGTCATTTCTTGCCTTCCTCTGGACTTCAATTCACAATGATCTTCTTTTAACTTGGAGTCAGTCCTGCATAATGCAGAAATTGAATATGCCCTTTAAAGACACTCCAAACCTGAGGTTCTTTGATTTTAAAATATAACTGTAGTGTTATTTAGTGTCAGAGTCACTTGTTTTCTTCTACTCCCCCTATCTTACAAAGGACCAATTTAATCCTTACACAAAACCCAGCTCCGCAAAAATCTGGCTCAAATTCTAGCTCTTGGAGAGGAGCCTTTATACTTCTCTGACTCGGAATCAGCTCAGCTTTGCTGTTCATCTCATCTGGCTCTTGTGTTTTAAACTCTCAGAGTCTGGGTTCGTGACATTTGTAGTCTTGGGTCTGAATTTCCAGTCCACCAACTGCACTGCTCAGATTCTATGTTTTCTAATTTCTCTTGCATGCTAACATCACCCACCAACTCAGCCTATGATGAGATCACTATTTCATTAAGACATTTATTTTGTTATGTTTTAGGAATTCATCATCACACTAGCAGTGAGTCCTCTGCATATCAAACTTACCTCTTTTTCTTTTTTTTTTTCCTTTTTTAAATTTTTATTTAAATTCCAGTTAGTTAACATATAGTGTAATGTTAGTTCCTGGAATAGAATTTAGTGATTCATCACCTACATACAATACCCAGTGCTCATCACAAGTGCCCTTTTTAATCCCCCCATCTCCCATCTAGTCCATCCCCCCACCTCCTCCAGCAACACTGTTTGTTCTCTCTAGTTGAGAATCTTGTTTTATGTTTTGTCTCTCTTTTTTTTCCCCCACATTCATCTGTTTTATTTCTTCACTTATAAGTGAAATCATATGGTAGTTGTCTTTCTCTGACTGACTTATTTTGCTTAGCTATTATAATACTCTCTAGCTCCATGCACATCCTTGCAAATGGCAAGATTTCATTCTTTTTTTTTTTTGTAAATTTGCTTCTTTAGTTTCATTC
Source organism: Prionailurus bengalensis (assembly GCF_016509475.1). Lineage (NCBI taxonomy): Eukaryota > Metazoa > Chordata > Mammalia > Carnivora > Felidae > Prionailurus > Prionailurus bengalensis. Next base: position 173,656,549 of record NC_057345.1, on the reverse strand, counting down.
TTTCCTGCCTTCCTCTTCTGCCCATGATTGGATTGCCATCATGAACTGAGATTTTGCTTTGATCTTGGTTTATGATACTCATATTCTACCAAGTCTTTTCCTTCAGTCTCATTTACTATTTCAATCTGCTAATTGATATGTTATCAGTATGCTTTGCTTCATTTGCTTTCATTATGTCACTTTACAAGTGTAAAGTGACATAAAGATTCTCATCTTCTAATACATGGCATAGGTATTCCCCACTCCTATATTTTCCTTCTCCTTGGAGAGTGTTCCATTCATGGTGTCTTTTTCAGAGAAGGAATAACTTTGCTGGTTAGAGATTCTGGGATAATTCATCATGTATTAATCAGACCCCTTTTCCTCTTCTGTTTCTTTTTTTTTAATTAATGTGTATTTTTTTTATTTTGAGAGAGTGAGAGAGCAAGAGAGAGAGGGACAGAGAGAGAGGGAGACAGAGAATCCCAAGCAGGTTCCTGCACCGTCAGCACAGAGCTTTATGTGGGGCTTGAACTCATGAACCGTGAAATCATGACCTGAGTTGAAATCAAGAGTAGGATGCTTAACCAACTGAGCCACCCAGGCGCCCCTCCTGTTCTGTTTCTTAATTGGAAGGCATGTTATCTTTCTCCAGCAAGGATATTCTTTAGGCTACTGTAATTCTTTTGGGAAAGGTGGAGAGAGTTTCCATTGTCTAGATTTGACTGTAACTAGCTATTTGATGATATATTCACATCTTTCCCGTTCAGTTGTTATATAGATCTCAGTCCTCCATTTGCTTCATGTAGAGGTTTCTCATCTCACCAATGAAATAATTTCTATAAAACAGTGTCCATGCTTTTTCTTCCACCTCTGTGCTTTTTGTATACTTGCATAGAAAATCTTTCATAAATAAAACCACTCTGATAAACATTTTGTTAAAGGGTTATATCCTCTTCAATTTTCAAATAAGTTTCCAAGAGTGTATATGGTTAAGTGAATTACCTGAGATACCTTACTGGATATGTCACCTCAATAGCCTACTATACCCCATTAGGACAAGGAATCCTTCTGCTGACCTGTGTCCATGCCAGCTTCCTGAATTTATTAGTCAAGCCAGTTGAAACAAGAGTTGAATTTATTTTCTATTTCTTCCTCCACTGCAAATAAAAAACAACAAAACCTGCCATATAGAAGTTTTAAAGTTGCACATAATTAAGATAATACATATCTGCACTTGGTACATATGATCGATGACATTAAAAAGGTTGGCTAGAATCCTTTAAAAATGTACCTACATTTAACAAACTGCTTTGTAATGAATAATGTTAGTTCTTTAATAGGATTATACCAACTCATGAGTGAGCTTTCTATGAAAATCAGTTATTTTACTAGTTATTATATCAGTCTCTAACTTATGGGTCCACTGATGCAATTCAGAAGGGTCCTTAAAATGGAATGGGGATAACATATCTTTGGTTTTCATTAACTTTGACTTAAATTTAGCATTTCCTTCAATTATGATGAAAGTAGATAACAAACCACAGTAGTATAAACAGTAACTGTAATTTTCTCCTGTACAGTCACTGATATTTTCATATTTTTTACTATAGATCTTTAAAAATTGTGAAAGATTGGTAATTTGCCTTAGTGCTTATCTTTTGATTCTTTTAACCTAATTTTCATCAGAAAATGACACCAAAGACAGGGCTTGCTATACAGTTTTGTTTTGGGAAATGATCCAATAAGCAAGGTGTGGGGCTGGAGAGAGAGAAACAAGAAATGAAGGGAAGGGTGCATGCAGCTGTGGGAAGTGATGACCAACTACACTGGTGTTTCTGGCATAGAACTAGTAGCACTTAGCCTATTGGTCAAGGAGCTGATTCATGGTGTGTTAACCATTAACTCCTGAACACTTCCACCAGGTATTCTGAGACACGGTCCTGTGACTATGTCAGGAGTCCCAATATGTTGAAAGTTTAGCTAACCTACTCCATAATATTGCTGCCTTGGCATCTATTTTGTGTGGTCAAGAGGCCTCAAGAACTTTGAACTGACACTAGCCTCTCCCACATGCCCTAGATAACATGTCGTAAACAGCTAGCAAAGTCACAAGTAGTTATAAGTATCTGATGTGACTTCCCCAATGTACCTTGCTTCCCAACTCCTTCCCCTTGTGGGCCCCTTGGATAAGACCCCACTGAGTTTACCAAAACACCACCCATTTTTGTTTGAATTACCAATCTGCTCTTACCCTGGGAACCTCAAAGCATTCAAACCTACTGGAGGCATGTGCCCCAAGTCCTGCTGCTAGCTGTCTGCCAGCATCCCACGTTGAATTCTCTGTGTGGCTCCTCAAGGCACACCATGTACCTCCTTCAGGACCTGTGAGTAATCAACTTCTCTATTACACTCTCTTGCACTCTTCTGGTGCACTATCCAATACCCGAAGGCTATAACAAATGTTAGTTTAACAAAAATGACAATACAACCATAGATCTCAGAGAAACAGGAAGCAAAAAAAAGTTGTGAAGCTGAGGAAATGCGCCATCTGGTAATAGCTCCATGAAACTGATGTGGGAAACAAAGGCAAAAGAAAAAATTAAATTTCCTTGCTACTTAGAACCCACTGACAAGTCCTTGAAGCAGGCAGAGTGACCTTCTTCTGGGAGCTCAGCTGCCTCAATGTTGACACTTTGCTAAGGGCAAAAGGCAATCTTAGCTTAATATTATCCAGGTCCCCCAGGGTCCTGTGAGTTTACTTTAAACATATAAAATTCCTTTGGAAACTTCCCTTTATCTCTATCTCACAAGATGTATGTTGGCAAACTTACTCCAAGCATATGGTCCCCTGATATACATCTGAAGGGTCTCATGACTGAGGTTTTACTAAACAGTAACAAATGACCTTTTCTTAACCATAGCTAGCCCCCTCAGGGTCCTGGAGACTTTGTTTTATTAAAGCAAGGACCTGTCCCTGTGCTTTAATAAAACCACCTTTGGCACGGAAGTCATCTCAAGAATTCTTTCTTGACCATTTTCTCTGAACCCCAACATTTCCACATCGAAACTACTACTACTATTGTCCCAGCAATGGCTAGAGTAAAACGTAGGCTTGGAAGTTATGAGGCAGGGCAAAAGAAATGGCTTACGTGACTTTAGACTTAGGGTTTTATATAACATATCTATTTTCTTTTTTTATTTATAGTATCAGATTGTTGTTATAAGAACAATAAAGTTTGGGGCACCTGGGTGGCTCAGCTGGTTAAGTGTCTGACTTTTGATTTCAGCTCATGTTATGATCACAATTTGTGAGTTTGAGCCCTGCGTCAGGCTCTGCTCTGACAGTGTGGAGCCTGCTTGGGATTCTTTCTCTCTGCCTCTCCCACCCTCTCTCTCTTAAAATAAGTTAGTAAACATTTTAAAAAATGAACAATAGAATTTGCTTTGACTCGTAATTTTTGTTACTGTTGTTACCTTTGTTAAAATTTACTTTCATATTTTTGAATACGCTTAGATTTCTTCTACTTGTTTTGTCAGTCTTGAGTCACAGTTACTATAGATGAGACATGCATTAAGCATTATTTTTTTCCTTTCTTAAAAATTTATTTTAAGAGAGAGAGACAGGGAGAGTGTCCCAAGCAGGCTCCATGCTGCCAGTGCAGAGCCCAACGCAGGGCTCAATCCCACAAACCATGAGATCATGACCTGAGCTGAAACTGAGAGTCAGATATTTAACTGACTGAGCCCCATGCATTAAGCGTTCTTATTTTTTCCTACATATTTCCTTGTTTTCCTCCCCACTTTTTAAAAATGTATTATTTCTATGTTGTCATTGTGTCTGAGGTATGCATTCTTCCTTATCTTGGCTTTAGAGCCAAGGATTTTTTATTTTTATTTTTTTAAAATTTATTTATTTTTGAGAGACAGAGAGCGTGAGCAGGAGAGGGACAGAGAGAGAGGGAGACACAGAATCTGAAGCAGGTTCCAGGCTCTGGGTTGTCAGCACAGAGCATGCTGCAGGGCTTGAACTCACAGACTGTGAGATCATGACCTGAGCCAAAGTCAGATGCTTAACTGACTGAGCCACTCTGGTGCCCCACCAAGAATTTTAAATTAAATATATTAAATATTCGGTGCCATTTCTTTTACTAAAATTTCCACAGTTTCACTTGAATGGTTGGAGATATTCCTCTTGCCTTCCCTTGGAATAGCTCATGTTAACAATATCTCCTATATTATTGCATGTTCAAGTGATTTGTCTATAGTTATTGCCTGGATATAAATATCTTTGTTCCCATGACAATGTTGGAAAATGTTCCTTCACTAATCTTCGTCATCAAATGTTGTTGAATCCATTAACTTTGCTTCACAAAAAATCACTTCAAAATCTCAGTGGCATGAAACACTAATTGTCTTTTTTGTTTTTAAGTGTTTATTTATTTATTTTGAGAGAGACAAAGAGAGTGTGAGCTGGGAGGGATGGAAAGAGAGGGAAAGAGAGAATCCCAAGCAGGCTCTGAAAGGGCGGGCCTACGCCAGCCGACTCCATCTTGTTCTGTGTCCTTCACCTAGACCACGCCTCCTCCCTTTGAGTGACCTCCCGCTCACCCATTCAAGCTTCCTGATCAAAACACGCCACTTCCCCAGCCAATCGGCTGCCCCTAGACCCCTATAAAACCTTTGTGCTTTTGAAACTCGCTCTCTTTCCCTGGTATCTCACCGCCGCGTCAGTGCAGGTAGGGGATTGAGCTTGAGCTAGCTCGAATAAAGGCTCTTTGCTTTTGCATCGGACCCGGCTCCCTAGTGGTCTTTGGGGAATCACGAATTCTGGGCATAACAGCTCCATGCTATCAGCACAGAACGTGATGCGGGGCTTGATCTCATGAAGCACAAGACCACGACCTGAGCCAAAATCAAGAGTTGGATGCTTAACCAACTGATACACACAGGTGCTCCAAAATTATCCTTTTTAAAACTTTTGTTGATGAGGTCCACTGACTTATTCTGAGCTCAGGCAAGCAGCTCTGATGATTTTGTTTGAGATAATTTTCACACATAAGGGCTGGTTCAGGTCACCTAGGTTGGGCTTAGATGGGGCAGTTCCATTCTACATGCCCCAGGAGAGACCAGGCTGCTAGTCAAGTCATGTCCTTTTCATGTTCATGGTGCAAGTGCATGAGCAAGCAAGTGCAATCATAGATACACTTTTGAAGCTTTTAGCCACATCACACCAGTAACATTCCTTTGGCGAAATTAAGAAATGTGACTTATCCAAATTTCAGTGCTGAAGGAAGTGTTTTATCTTTAGAAATTGCAAAATAATATGATAAAGAATTTGGATACAAGGATAGAGGAAGAATTGGACTAATACTGAAGTCTACCTCAATGCAGTCAATAAGTTCTACTATAGCTTGATTTTATTTTTCTAATGAAACAGCTTGACCTTATACTTGGCTGCCCCAAATACTATTTGTTATCTTTAAAATTCAAAATCATACTAAAATATGTATGCTCTAGGTCAGCTTTTCCTGGAGTACTACTTTCTTTTCATATGTAATTTATCTCATTTGATTTCAGGAAAATATTCTTGAATTTGTCAAAGTAAAAATTACATTGGGTAAAGTTAAACAGTCAAGGCTACTGTGGTAGAGAAAAAAGACCAGACAGAACTGAATCGGAACTCAACTCAGCTGAAAGTTAGCAGTGGGGAGTTTTTAAGAGTTAGCATAGTGTGAGAGGATAGAAGAATGCCTGTATTTGCTAGTTGACTTCCTCTAAGGAAAAGTAAACCTCCTATGTTTCTTTTTTTTTTTTAAGTTTATTTATTTATTTTGAGAGAGAGGGAGGCAGACAGAGAATCTCAAGCAGGTCCACACTGCCAGCACAGAACCCAATGTGGGGCTCAATCTTATGAGCCAGATCAAGAGTTTGATGCTTAACAGACTGAGTCACCCAGGCATCCGCCTTCCTATTGTTTTGATAATAGGTAGTTTTACAACTTGGAACAGGTGCGTGAGGAAATTAAGCTCCTACAATCCCAATAAAATTAGGATACAGGGATCTTCCTTTTTATTACATTTCAAAGGTTGTGGTTCCCGGGTCATTGAAAAAGGCATTCTTAGGTTATAAAACCATCAAGAAGCTTTTAAAAAGATTTACATCTCAAAAGGGCAGAGAAAGAATTTAAAATTACACATTTTCTAAAGTAAATACTCTAAGTAAATGCTTTAGGTCAGGGGTCTAGAGTCAGGAAGAAGCCCATTTAAAGTTTAGTCAAACTGAGGGAAACATTTAGGCCTTTTTGGTCAAATTGCATTTTTAAATATTTGTTCTGTTCTAGTTATTTTAGTTCTCTCTGGCTTAGCTCTTCCTGTATGCTGAGTCACCGAGTTCACTGGGGTTTAAAGGAATAACTTTTCTTGCATTTAAAAAGAAGTTCTATGGTTGTAAAACATATTTTGTCAACCATGAAGGAAAGTTAATCAGATTTTTTCTTATTTACTTTTATAATACAATACTGTGATAACTTTAAGAGGAAGGCAGATATTTTGAAAAGTAGTAGTTTGAATCAAGATGAGCTGTATAAGAATAAAACCCTATAATTGGATTTTTGGTCAATATTTTTCACTCCAACTGTGTACATCCTGCAGCATGAAGTGTGCTGTAAATAGAGTGACAAGGGTCCAAGTTCTCCTAAGAGAACTCTTGATGTAAGCAATCAAAAGTGATGTTTGTAGTAGGGTGTCCTAATTTTACCTCATATTGTGATCACTAATTCAAAAAGTAAATTATCAGGACGCTTGGGTGGCTCAGTCAGTTGAGCATCCAACTCTTGATTTTAACTCAGGTCATGATCTCTAGGTCTTGAGATAGAGCCCCACATGCCCAGCATGGAGACTGCTTGTGATTTTCTGCCTCCTTTCACTCTGCTCCTCCCCTGTGCATGCTCTCCCTCAGAAAAGAAAAGAAAAGAAAAATTTTAAAAAGTGAAAAAGTGAAAATTATTTAGATTCATAATCTAAATTGTAAAGTAAAACATGTGAACATATTTCAGGCTGGAAGCCAAACTTTTTGTGTGTTAGTACATGTTATGTATAAGAGTAAGATGTGTGGGTATGCATGTATATTGTTTTTTCAATTTCCATTCACAGATAATTTGGAACTGAGATCACACAAATTGTAGGAAGGAGATAAATGCATGGCTTTCCAATCACAACAGTTTCCCAAAAGGAACTGGTTTGGGAAGAACTTCATGTGATATTCAAAAGTAAACAACCCTTATGTTAGAAAATAAATTGTTTGGATAATTGTGGTTTGATGTGACCCATATTGTCAGTCATATTTCTATTGGAATTCTCTTCTTATATTGTAAACGGAGGACCAGGGAGTGGTGCTGGTGGTCATATTATTGACATTAACAGTTTAGCCACTCAAGAGCCTGAGGAGCACAGGGCCAATTGCATATACAGAACCACAGAGGAGGGATATGCTTTATTTGAGTTACTTCCCTTCCCCCCCCCCCCCCCCCCCCCCCCACGAAATCCAGGGTAGCCACAAGATCAATGGTTCCCAGATTCCTTCTTGGGCTATCATCCCATTCCTCAGGAACAATCCTCAACTATTCATAGATTATATTTGTTACAAGGAACTATTAGGAGCTTACTACTTTAATATGCTGTTAATTCAACCTACAAAATTGGTGACAATGTTATACATTGTAAGGCTTACAGTATTTTTCCAAATTATAGTATTTTTTTAAGGTTTATTCTCAACAACTTACCAATGATGCAGCTGTTTCTGTGGAGGGGAAGGTTTAGCCCCTGATGGTTTCATTTAATCCATTGGCAGTATATAGACAGAAGTTTTCTAGACTACTCCATAATATTCTAAAAGGACTGCATATTTTCATCATTTTTATATTATATAGATATGTCCATAGGTTGAGGTCACATTAAGATCATATCCAGATCTCCCATGCTCATCTCAAAGTTTTTAGCTTTTGGTCCATACTTGGTTGCTGTTGATAGTCGATTGGTTGATGTTCATGGCACTGTTGACAGCGTTCAGACTAAATTTAAAAGACCAGAGAGTAAAAACACATCTGTAGTGGTAGCAATATAATGTTTGCTAACCAACAGAGACTACCAGCTACAGACATAATATTACAGAGGTCAAGCTCAAGAAAAGTATAATTGTCCTCCTGTATGTGGGGGGGGAAAAGTGAGTAGAAATATCTAATATAATTTGAATCCTTGATAGATTATAGGAAAAACGTAATTTTTTTTAGTAGAGTCTTATGTGCCAAGGACTACTCAATGATTTTATTTCTCATTGTACATATTTCAGTTGTTTTAAAGATATTCTATAGTTATATTTTCTTCAAAAACCAATAGCTAATTCAGAGGCATTCAACAAGTCATCAGATATTTCTTGTCCTTCCTTGTAAAACACAGTTAAACATTGCGACAAAAACATATGGAAAAATAAGACAGGGGTCATATTTTATAATGCAATATTAAACAAGTACAATAACTGTGTCAATAGAATTTTGGGATGTTTCATAGAAGAAATTTTGGCTTTGTTGTCAAAACATATAAAGTACCACAACTGTTTGTCTTCCACCTTCTATCCAAGTATCTTTCTTCTTTTAGTAGGAGGGGACTTCTTCATTATGTCAAGCTTCTCATACCCTTTCTGTTTCTCCTGCTCCCCTTTCCCCAAAGTATCACTCAGCAGCCTTCATGATTATTTGTGTATATAACTCAGGTAACTTCACTCTTTTGTACAATGCCCTAGTGAACTAACTCAACTCCAGACTCCCTGGCTTACATGCCATTTCTTTCCTTCTTTTCTTTCCCTAAGTTTTTATTTAAATTCCAGCTAGTTAGCATGCAGTGGAATATTAATTTCAGGCATAGAATTTAGTGATTCATAACTTACATACAACATTCTGTACTCATCACAAATGCCTTTCTTAATTCCCACTGACTAGTTATTCCATCCCCCTGCCCACCTCCCCTCCAGCAACCTTCAGTTTGTTCTCTATAGTAGAGTCTCTTATGGTTTGCCTCCCTCTCTTTTTTCCCCATAAATTCATCTGTTTTGTTTCTTCCATTCCACCTATGAGTGAAATCATATGGTATTTGCCTTTCTCTAGCTTATTTTGCTTAGTGTAATACTCTTTAGCTCCATCCATGTCATCATAAATAGCAAGATTTCATTCTTTTGTATTGCATGTCATTTCTTGTATGTTCCAGGCATGCTCCCTTCTCATGGCCTTTGCCCTACCTGAGTCCCAGCTCTCCCTGTAGCTAACATCCTCATTTTCTTTTGTATTGTATTCAAATGTCTCATTTTCAATGAGGCCTGGTTCTGAACATCCAAATTTAATACTTGGAAGAAGCCACATGGAAGAAGCCATGTAAGATAGCAAGTAAAGGCAAACTTGATTTCAGTGGATCAATGCAGGTTTTTATGTAAATTATTGTGTGTTTAAGAAAAGCAGCAAATCTGGGAATTGAAAAGTAATTTAAGGTCATGATCCATCTAATAAGGCCCAATAATAGATTTTTTTCTATATTCACAGACCAACTTAATAAACTCAAACTCACAATTCAGAAACCATATATTTAGAACAAAAATATTGGTATTAATAACTTCTTAAAACATGGGACACCTTATTGGCTCGGTGGGAAGAACACATGACTCCTAATCTTGGGGTCATGAGTTTAAGCCTCATGTTGGGTATAGATTACTTAAATGAATAATTAAATAAATGAATAAACAAATAAAATACTTTAAGAAATAACTTCTTAAAATAATTTTTACTTTAGTGAATATGTTTGTGCTATTTGAACTATAATTAGCAACTTGCATTGAAATTATTCATCTCATAAACATTGATTGATAACCTAATTTATCTACAATATTGTATATTGAAATACTGAATATTTAATATTAAAATGTACCTACATACCAAAATTTCAACACATTTAACTCTATAAATTCTGATGCTGAAATTAGAAGTTTTTATTTTTGTTTTATTTGTATTTGTTTTCTTAAGTTTATTTATTTATTTATTGAGAGAGAAAGAGAGAGAGAGAAAGGATGAGTGGGGGAGGGGACAAGAGAGGGGGAGAGGGACAATCCCAAGCATGCTCTGTGTTGTCAGCTTGGAGCCCAACATGGGGTTCGATCCCACAAACCGTAAGATCATGACGAGTCAAAATCTGGAGTCGGACATTTAACTGGTTGAGCCACCCAGGCACCCTCAAAATAGAAGGTTTTTATATGTGTTATCAAATTGACAGTAGTTTTAAAATATCATCACTTGTAAGATGCATTGCTATGGTAAGTAAAATAAATGTGAAAAAAAGTGTTATCTCTAAAAGTGATAAACTAGAGTAATACAAAGACAAAAGTAAACTTGGGAAAAGACTTTCTGAAGACAAAATCTATATTTAGAAAAATAAATGCCACAAAATTTTTTAAATGTGGAAAGAGGGGCGCCTGGGTGGCGCAGTCGGTTAAGCGTCCGACTTCAGCCAGGTCATGATCTCGCGGTCCGTGAGTTCGAGCCCTGCATTGGGCTCTGGGCTAATGGCTCGGAGCCTGGAGCCTGTTTCCAATTCTGTGTCTCCCTCTCTCTCTGCCCCTCCCCCGTTCATGCTCTGTCTCTCTCTGTCCCAAAAATAAATAAACGTTGAAAAAAAATTTTTTTTAAATGTGGAAAGAGAAAATGATGAAAATCATTACAAGAAACATTTCAGTAAAGTAGTTTTGTGTTTTCCATTACATTTACTTAGTACTGCTTTTATGCTTTTAACTATTAAATTATTCAAGTTTTCCACGTTATTGACTAAGTTACTATTTTATATATTCGCAGCATTGCAGACATGCGGTATTTCTAGGAAGAACTAAACTGTATTACTAGTGATAACTTTAAGCATTTATAATAATTGATCAAGCCATTTCTCAGGATAAATTTCTTTACAATCCTTACTGTCTTCATTAACATAACCATACTGTTCAACACTCTGCATAAACATTATTTTACTCTTCCAAGAAACCCTTATCCAGGAAGAAAGAATTACAAATAAGTTTGTTCCAGAAACTTCATGAAAATCCGGACACTCAAGTAGTAGAGTATTTAATCAGCATTCCCAAAATACTACTCTCATCTCATAACCACCCGCTCAGATGTGCTCATCAAAGCTCACTTCAACAACTCTCTCTCACTGAGTCTCCCACTGATATATTATTATTCCACAAATCTGACCTGATTTTAAATACAATCACTCGTACTGAAACACCCACATGTAATTGGACCCCCCATATCTTATAAATATCCTGTCCTTGACCTTCCAGTTCCAAGAAACTCCTAAGACTGTCAATAGTTCACTCCTTTACTGCAGTGCCAATAAACCTATCTTTACTTAATCAACAGGTTATTTTGGTCATCTTTCTAGAGAGGGTAGTCTTTCAGGAGACACTCTACTACTTAAAAAAACAGTTTAAGATTAGTATTGATTTATTTGCTATGAGATTTCTATAAAATAAAAGAGCATTAGCATCACTGTTTTGTTATACTCAGCAGCTTGCCATATGGTAAACATACATTAGAAGACAGTTAAGGGTGAAAAGGGACTGCTTTTCCCACATAACACAACTACAGAGTGTGAAAATATTGAGGGGTGTTTATGAACTCAGTGGATGCTGAAACATAAGCTATTTCTTCACAAGACATAAGGAATTTTCTAAAGAAAATATAACCAGTATTTTTGTTCTTTTTTAGAGATCTAATTAGTATGTCTCTTAAAGAAAAACTGCCTGAGATTCAGATTATTTTTATGTGAATTTTAACTACATGAAATCTTCAGATTATAAATCAGGCAAAAACCTTTTAACTCTTGATACTCTCACATATGGTTATATAGCTTTAAATTAGGTTAACAGCAGATCACCGTTTATATTAAAAGCTAGTCCTCGATTTAGTTGAACATCTAATGTGAGACTGTTACAATGCTTGGGAGATTTGAATCTTTATTCATAAATGTGTGAAAAATATTTTTGTACAGAAAAAACTACACAAAAGGACATTAAGACTCAAGTAGAAAAAAGCACAAGGGATTTGATACAAATCAGAACTGTTTTTTTTTTTTTGATTGAAATATACATTCAGAAAAAAATGTACAAATCATCAGTTTAGACCTCGGTGAAAATCCTCAAAGGCAACTGTACAATCAACACTCAGATGAAGAAACAGAATATTACTCATATCTTGGAAAGGCCCCACATGTTTCCTCTCCTTCACTATTAACTCTCAAAGATGATGTTTTCACGAAGGCATTTTGGTATTTTCATAAGTATATACTTATGTCAAAATTATACTCCATAAATGTGACTTTTACATTATGGTAATTATACCTCAATAAGTTATTTACAAAAAGTAAGCATATAGTGATTTCCAACAATGATAACTGCTGTAAAGTATTTAAATGGAAGGAGAAGAAAGAACATTAAAAATATCTCTTCTGAACAGATTGTGTTTCTTCATGATAGACCTGAATAATAAGAATGAGTGAGGCATGCAAAGATCATGGAAAAAGAAATCTACACAAAGAGAATAGTGACTGCGTGCAAAAAATATGGAGAGCCCTCACAAACTTAATCTTGTGTTAAAGAAGACAGGCAAAAATGAATATTTATGAAAAATTCTTCATTTATAATGTCAAAGAAGAGCTTAATACTGTTAGAATTAAGAACAATGACTAACCCTGGGGAATATGGGATGGGAAGAGACTGGTATGGGTCCAAGGGAGGCTTCTGGGAACCTGTTAATGTTTTTTTTATTTTCCTGTCCAGGAATATTGTGTTTGTGAAAATTCTGTGTCACACTGTTATCATATCATATAAACACTGTATACTCATACTCATGCTATGGTATATAGACTAAAATTTAATTTAAGTTAAAATTTTTATTAAACATATGAAATAGTTGTATTATCCCATTTAGACACTTTTCCAAGAGTTAACTTTTGTTAAAAACTGATGTCTTGGGGCGCCTGGGTGTTCAGTCAGATAAGCGTCTGATTCTTGATTTTGGTTCAGGTCATGTTCTCAACGTTGGAGACCCATGTTGGGCTCTGTGCTGACAACGTGGAGCCTGCTTGGGATTCTCTTTCTCCTCTCTCTCTGCCACTCCCCCACTCACACTCTCTTTCTCTCTCTCTCTCAAAATAAATAAATAAACCTAAAAAAAAGTGATATCCCTCTTCTGACATTGTAGACTTTAAATGTACATAATACGGGTCAACATGTCTATATTTAATACCATCTATCACAATAATTAAAGTACTTCTTTTTTATTCCCAGTATTAAATATCTATATGGGTATTAGTTTCCACTTAAGATGAAGAAAGTTTTATATTGCTTTGCATCTTTCTAATATGTACCTAAATGTGAATCACACTTCAGATCTAAATTTGCTGACCTAATCCTCACAATCTACTTTTTTAATAGAATGTGCAAAGAATTCATCAATTTCAGTGTAAAGCACTATAAAATGTTATTCCTAAAAACAAAAGAACACACTTTTACCAAAACATGAAGTATCTACACTGAGAAAACTGTGTACAATCTAGCAACCATACATTGAAACAACAGAATGGAGACACTAGAAATTATGGTGATGACACCAAGGAGAGAAAATAGGAACTATTATAACTATATGGAGCATCTACAGTGAGATTTAAAGGACTCAAAAATTAAAATTTAATTATAAGCTAGTTATTTTCATTTCAGGTTTACAAAATATAAACTGAGTTTAGAAGGAGTAGGTAACTTGTTCAAGATTACACAACCAAGGAGTGGCAAAATCATGTCTGCCTAACATATATATTTCTCTAAGACTAAAGACATTTAAAACATAATATCATAATACATACATAAAAACATACATACATAATACATACATAAAAATGCATACATAAAAACATACATACATAAAAAATACATACATAAAAACATACATACATAAAAACATAAAGCATTTAAAACATAATATCAAAAAGAATGTGAATATAGCAGTTACTATCTTACTCATAACTTCCTTTAATTAACCAATAATTTATCCCTACTTTTCTAACCTCTTAAGGCAGGGATCAATCAATAAAGGGCGTAAGTAACAAACTTGGACTACATATCTATAAATACAATCAATCCTGGGAGCACCTTATGTTTGATTGTAATTGGGTTTTGCCATAAATAGATACCAACACAAGAATTTGGATACAAGAAATTTCTTTGTGAGTAGATCCCTGAAACCAGTTGAGAGAGAAGGGAAGTGAGAAAATGAAACGAGTAAATCCAGTAAAGATAAGTTGAAGAGCAAGTTTCCACAACTGGAAATGGGCTTAATATCAGAAGCCACTGAAAGACTGTGCAAAACATGCCACAGAATATTACCACAGAATAGCAGAGAATTGAAGAATTTATCTACAACTCCTGGCTCTACAACTAAAAGCTGGAGAAATTATCTACAAGTCCTGGGACAATGCGGATTCCAGCACATTGACTTTCAGGTACTTCAAGCTTGCCCCGTGTGACAGCCAGAGAAATATCCAGAGCAGAGATGAATACAGTTGTTGCCATGTGTAAGATGTCTCTGCAAACTACCTCAGGTGTAGACCAAAGGGACAGAGTGAAAAATTGACAGCTTGTGCTACCTATTTTGCTCCTTTTTTGGTGAAAAGTGTCATTGGCATTCTTCTTTTTTTTAAATTATTTATCTATTTTGAGAGAGAGAGAGAGCACAAGCAGAGCAGGGGCAGAGAGAGAGGGAGAGAGAGGATCTCAAGTAGGCTCTGCACTGTCAGTGCAGAGCCTGGTGTGGGGTTCAAACCCATGAACCATGAGATCATGGCCTGAGCCAAAATCAAGGGTCAGATGCTTAACCGATTGAGCCACCCAGCCAATGACATTCTTTTTTTTTTTTTTTTAACGTTTATTTTTGAGACAGAGAGAGACAGAGCATAAACGGGGTAGGGTCAGAGAGAGACAGAGGGAGACACAGAATCGGAAACAGGCTCCAGGCTCTGAGCTGTCAGCACAGAGCCCCACGCGGGGCTTGAACTCACGAACCCACGATATCATGACCTGAGCCAAGTGCGACGCTTAACCCACTGAACCACCCATGCGCCCCAGGCAATGACATTCTTAATGGAACTCTTGATTCATTGGTAATTAAGACCGCGGATATGCTCAATGTTGGTGGCTCACAGAGCATTCCTTCAGAGGCAGTGTGAACCTAAAATCATTTATCTCTTTTTGGTATGTCATATGGTGTTTAATTAACCTTTCCTACTCTCCATCATACCCCAGAGTAGGCTAGCTAGATCATTGTTTTTCATACATATATATTCCCCATGAATTATAACCTATTATAATTCTCATAAAATATGAATAAAATCAACCACATTCGAAAGGTGGACCTTGATGATAAATAAAAGCAGATGGAATTGTTAGTGTCAAGACTGTTAGTCCAAGTAAATAAGATAGTCACAAGGTGGGTGTAGTAATAGTCACAAATAAGATGTCATGTGGTTTAGGCCACTTAATATCTGACAGCAAAGCAAGAACAAGTACAGAAATAGATTATGTCAACTCTGAAATAGAAGAAAGTAACTGTCAACTGAAATAGAAGAAAGTAACTTATAGGAAGAAAATACAGGGCATGAGGATATTTCAGAGAACTATGGGATAGTGGTGCACCACAGAGGTACTGGGAAGTTGTTACTCAGACATTTATGAAGAGGTCTTCTATTGATATGCCTGTCTCTAAATGTCTAAGATCAATGAGTATAAATGGTACTCATTTAATTCAGGTGAGATACATATACCCATACTATTGAAAAGATGTACATCTTCCTGACACCTGGGTGGCTCAGTCTGTGAAGCGTCCAACTTGGGTTCAGGTCACGATCTCATGGTCTGTGAGTTCAAATCCCACCTCGGGCTCTGGGCTGAGAGCTCGGAGCCTGGAGCCTGCTTCGAATTCTGTGTCTCCCTCTCGCTCTCTGCCCCTCCCCTGCTCATACTCTGTCTCTAAATAAATAAATAAATAAATAAACAAATAAAAGGTGTACATCCTCAAGAAATAATTTGGAGCCTATAGTGCCTTACGAATAACTGGAACTTAGTGGCATAGGCCTTAGGCCTCCTCATGGCTGACACATTTATGAAATGATTGATTAGGGCTTCTAGCACAACACCTCTGCCTCATGCAAAAGAAGCAATGTTTGCAGCATGAAGTGTCTGATACATGCATAGTAGTGAAGCTTGTAAAAGTCATGGGGAGGTGTATATGACAGTTTAGCAGATGTAAAAAAGAAAAGTTACTTTCATACTGTTAAAGATGTGATCCAACCACTATATTTTGATCAAAGCCTCTTTTAAGTCTCATTAATAGATTATGAGAGAGGACTTGGATGAGGAAGCCTTTAAAGACAAGCTTTGCATTGTCAGAATAGTCTCTAGATCTCATGTTCACCTGCATAGTAACCTAGATATATTCTGTGAAGCTGCTAATGTGCCAGAACCAGCTTAGTCTCTGGTCTATTTGTAAGGTGGGTGGAGGGAGGGTGGTATGTAGTATGTGGGCTTCCAATGCCATATAACCTGTTCACCATGAATATAGAACATAGATCCAGGTGGTTCCTGGTGGCCACTGAAGCATATGATGCAAAGAAAAGACAGCTTAAGTCATAATTTCAATGAGATAATGCTATTTGAGTGTGGCTTTATTAATGATATCAAGAAACCGCAGATTGTTTGGCATATGGCTAACTATCTCCTAAATTTGATATGCATGTCATTAAAAATTCAAACTCAAATTTACTATTCTATTTTTTCTCTGTGGATTTATTTTGTGGAGTTGACTTATTGAGACTTCTGTTAATGAGCAAATATATTCAACAATCTGTTTTTGAGAAGAATCATGAAAACACTCACAAGAAACACAAGCACTATGATAACAACTATATCCCTTTAATTGATAAAAAGGATAGCTCTGTTTTGGCCTAGATTTCACTTGAAGATGCATTTAGTTAAAGCAATGATTATTCTTCTTACTTAACTTTAAAGATGATACTTCTGCGCATCTGAAAAGCTTTCCTATCTAAGAAACCTCAATCTGCTATAGGTTTTGTTTGCACTATTTGTAGACCTTTTCTAAGAATGATCAGTTTAAGCTTTGGATATTTCCCTCTTAAGGATTTTAACTTTTATTTATTTTTCTAAGCAAAATAATTGTTTAAAGATAGCAGTCCTGTGTCTGATGTAATGTCTTTCTCACATATCAATGTTTCTTGCATGTCAATGTTGATATCAACTTATTTTTTAGGCACCCGTTAAGCAAAACCTAATGTATTTGATGCTCAGATTTTCTCCATTATTTTTATTTTTCATGACAGTTTGAAATTCCTTTTTCACTCTATCAGACTGGGTTAATACATGGAGGGAGTTCAATGAACATGACCTAGATATAATTCATAATAAGAAAGTGGCTATCATATCACTGAACACACGTGCAGTTCCGAGATGTCACAAGAGATGTTATAGTTTCTACTGAAATTTACTTCTTTATTAATGTGAACTTTACTAAATGGAGAAATTACCTTCTTTTCCCCACTGCTACATTTATCACTTACTAACATAACAAAGTGTTGTGAAGCACTGTTTAAAAATACAGTTTCCTCATGTTACTACACGGACCACTAGTAAACATTTTCCCAATCTAATACTGTGTCTAATTTCCATTAAGAATATGTGAGCCCTCTGTGCTCACAGTGTGCAGCCTGCTCAGGATTCTCTTTCTCTTTCTCTCTCTGCCTGCCCCTCTCCCACTTGCTCTCTCTTTCTTTCTCCCAAAATAAATAAATTAAAAAAAAAAAAAAGAATATGTGAACCCTTACTCTCAACAAATCCAGTGCTAAGTAGTTTATGTATTAAAATTTTTTTTAATGTTTATTTCTTTTTGAGAGAGAGACAGGGAGACAGAGTGTGAGCAGGAGAGGGTCAGAGAGAGAGAGAGAGAGAGAGAGAGAGAGAGAGGGAGATGCAGAATCTGAAGCAGGGTCCAGGCTCTGAGCTATCAGTGTAGTTTATGTATTTTATGTCATTAAATATTTACTGAAAATCTCAAAACGACATTACTGTTTTTCCCATATTACAGATAAAAACCCTGATGCTTAGTGAGATTAAATAATTTGTCCAAAATCACAGAGCAGTGGAATTTGGGGAAAATATTTAAAACCAAGTCATCAGACCTCAGACATCTTGCTCTTAATCATTACATTACACCAAGTCCAGCAAGGTTCTTCAGAGATTATGACACCACCTCTACTCCATTCTATTAGAAACTGCTAATGGCACCTAGCAAGCATGTGGATTCACTTCCCCTTTTCAAGTAAAGTAAAAACACAAGTAAATATTTTCATTATTCTTGGTACTTCCCACCCACACATAGATATATCCTCTCTTTTATTTGCTTCAAGGTCTTGCTCAAGATTCCTGTCTTTGAAACTCCTTTTTAAATTATCTTTACCTGATAACAGTCTTCCAAAGTGTATACTACATAGCAATTTTTTAAAAATTTAATACATCGTCATTTTTAATTTTGTCAGTTAGTTCTCCAGTAATACCATGTAATGATTTTTTACAGCTTTACTGAGTTATGATAAATACAAAATAAAATGCACGGTATAATGTGTGTATATATACATATATACAGATATTTCTAGTTGAATAATTGAATAATTACTGGCACAATATGACTGTGTTGTTTTTTTTTTTCTTTAGACAGTGAAACTACTAAAAATGTTCTCTGGCACATCATCTTTTTAGAGTAATGACCTTGTGAGCACATCCGATACTATTTTTATGAGATTATTCCCTTAGTGACATTGCAATATCAGATTCATATTTTTCATAGGACTTACAACATTGCATCTCTAGTGGGCTGGTCTAAATTTAACATTTTTCATGGCTTTAAATTTGAGTGAAAATGTTGTTTTGGAAAGAGAACTTTCTTATCCATTTTCAAATTTTCAAATAAAAACAATAAATATGTCCATAGTTCAAACTGTTGGTATTTAGTTAAGTCTTTATTCCAGGTCAGATATGTAGCAGGCACTAGAAGGAATTAAAATCAAGGTACACAAGAAAAGGAAAATATAACACTATGTGGACTATGTGGATAAATCTTAGGTTCCATGGTACAGTTCTTAAGTATAAAACATACAATTAAGACCCAAGGTTACAGTTTAATGCACAGAAAATATACATATGCCAGTATTTCCCCTCTTGACTAATAAGCAGCAAATTTTCTAAAATGTAAAAGCTAATGTTTGCCCTTTTAATCCTAAGTTTATTACTGAAAGGTAAAAATCTGAATAAAAAACCCAGTATTTTTTAAACACCATTTTATGATTTGGAAGTCTATTACTAATCTATTATTTCTCCTGTATGGCTAATATTCTAAATTTAAATTCTAAGACATGACTTCTAAATGTCACAAATAGTGTGAAAAAATGTCTTTAAAAAATTGGCTCAAATTACTGTTACTTTGGATTCTGGATGGTTATATTCCATTTTAATTAGACCCAAGAAATTACAGTGAAGTTATATTCTCATGGATGAATATAGAAAAAAAATCCTAATTAAGTCCATCTAATTTTATTCTTGTCTAAAAATAATAAATTTATATTTTTCAGGTTCATTGTTTTGACATATGTTAACCTATCTTTCAATCCTGTCACAGTGCATTCA
Source organism: Prionailurus bengalensis (assembly GCF_016509475.1). Lineage (NCBI taxonomy): Eukaryota > Metazoa > Chordata > Mammalia > Carnivora > Felidae > Prionailurus > Prionailurus bengalensis. The sequence goes on along the minus strand of NC_057345.1, from coordinate 173,636,740 downwards.
TTTGCTTTTAAAAATTGTTTCATTCATACTTATAAAACTTTCCACCAGTGCTTCACAACTCATTTAATACTGTTTTGGAAATTATAAGATAACAATGTGCATAAACTTCTTTATGTGACATTATCACATGTGCCATATACTATGGTGTCAAAAACAGCATTCTCTGATCTGTTTATGAAGTATGTTAGACATAAAGCTTATATTCTTGTGGTCAACTCAAAAATAAGTTTGAAAGAGATGGATCATTTGCTGTTATCTCATTTTACATCAGGAAAACAAGATCCTGAGAAATTAGACAATGTGTAGACATTGCTACAAGTATCTGTATGGTGATCAGCGGGTAGAAGACAAAGCTCTCTGCCCCCCAATCCAGAACTCATGACACCGCCATGCTTCCTGTGTGTGCACAGAAAGCAGGTGATCTTTGCTCAGAGCCTGGATTCCTGGACTTTCTCTTTCTCAACAATCTGGAAAGGCAGAGCCAGAGCAGATTTAAAATAAATGTGTTTCCTACTTAAGACCACACCTATCTTGACTTTCAAAAGAACTAGCAGTTAACAGCAATAGAAGGAAAGTGTCACTGAGATTTTGGAAGCCACGATCCAGATTATTCAAAATACATAACTTTCTCAGCTACTGAGGAATTCTCAGGGAATAAGTCTGACTGTGAATATAGGTGTATAATTCCTACTCATGGACTTCTGTGTATAATTTTTATTTCATGTAAGAAGAAATTAGTCATTTGTATAAAACAAGATAATAAAATAAATCTGAAATTAGATGAAATTGGTTTTAAGGGGAAGTAACCTCATATTTAAATACACATATATGTAACTGAGTCCCTGGGAGATCTTCAAAATTTACAAATTATGACTAAATATTAATGGAAAGTACTGATTCCTTCAACATATTAAATATGTATTGGGATGCAGGTCCTATTTTCTTCTCTAAGCACAATTTCTGTAATATAGCACTAGTTCAAAAAATAAATGCTGTCTATACATTTACATATACTGTGAAATTTATCCTTTTGTGTTTATAAATTTTAAATTAGTCATTAACATTCCAAAAACTTGTATTATAATGTAATAAATGAATTCCTCTTTTAAAAATTTGCTGCCTTCTGTTGTTACAAGGCTCACAAATACAGATGTCTAATTATTTTGTAAATCCACACATATTTATAGAGACTTCCTAAACTATTATTCTACTTTTTCCTTCATTTTCCCACTACATACTCACCATCTAATCCCTGGTTTAAGAAAGGTTTTCTTCAAAAGAACATAGTAAATATTCAGGTTTTACAGGTTTTGCAAATTGTTGCAATAATACAACTCGGCCGTTGTCATGCAAAAGCAGTCATAGATGATATGTAAATACAGGAGCCTCACTGTGTTTCAACAAAACTTTTTTTATGGAAACTAAAGCTTGAATTTCTTTTTTGTTCTTTTTTATTTTTTATTTTAGAGAGAGAGTGCGTGCAAGCAAAAGAGAGAGACAGAGACAGAGACAGAGACAGATATAGAGAATCCCAAGCAGGCTCCATGCCCAGTGTGGAGCCCAACGCAGAGCCCAATATGGGCCTCAATCCCATGACCCTGGGATCATGACCTGAGCTGAAATCAAGCACTGGTGCTCAACTGACTGAGTCACGCAGGCACCCCAAATTTAAAATTTCTTATTATTTTCACATGCCATGAAATGTTATTCTCTTTTTGCACTTTTTTTTGTAGCAACCAGTATATAACAATGACTTTCCCATGTTTTTTTATTTTGCCCCCACAATGGCTAAGATATTTTACCTTATGATTTAGTGCACATTTATATATCTATATCGATTTGTAAACTTATTGAGTGTAAACGCTCTGATATTCAGTCTATTTTGTTCTACTCTACTCTATCCTATTCTGTGTAATCACATATTTGTAAAATTGCCCATGATCTACTAAATTGACTTTACAACCAACTAATAGCTTGTCAATCACAACCTAAAATATGCTGCCTTACAAAAACCCATGCTTAGTAGCATAGATTAACTGTTGAGATTTATAATTTAATGCTGGCCTCTCTTTCCATCCCCTTAGACTGTCACTTCCCTACCAACACTGGCTGCAAGCAACACGCAGTATCCTACTTATATAATATGTACACCTATGTTTCAAACAATGATTTTATCCTTAAACAAAAAGAAGAGGGTTGCTATATCTGCTTATGTAGATAATAATCCTATAAGTAGATAAGATATCCATATATATGGTTATATATACACATATATATGTATATATATGTACTTTTGACAGAATAGTATTCTTTTCCTAATGTTTTATAAACTGATTTTTTTAACCTCAGAATTATAAACATAATGTATATTTTTGGAGAAAATTATTTTTATTGATTATTATAATCCATTTTTAATGTATTTTTTCCTGAAATTCCAATTGGTATGTATTAAAGGTATTTCTAGTTATTGGCTATTATAATTTATTCTATAGTGAATATTTTTATATCAAAATTGTGTATTTATAATCCTTTTCCCTAAGAGCAATGACTAGAAACAAAATTATAATGTCAACAGTTATGATATATTTAAGACTATTGATAGTGTATCTATGAGTTTTTAAAGATGCTTTTATCAGGTTGAAAAGTTCCCTATAACTCCTAGTTTGTGTAGTGTTAGTGTTTTTATCCTGAAGAGGTGTTGGATTTTGTCAAGTACTTTTTTGCATCAACTGAGACAATCAATTTGTTTTTTTTTTCTCTCATTCTATTAATGTGGTGTATTACATTGATTGGTTTTCTTAGGTTGAGCCAATCTTGAAAAATTTTATTAATTAGAAAAAATCAATTGACCATTTTTGGGAGTATTCCTGAAATTTATATTTTATTCCGCTGATTTACCTATTTATCTTTTACTAATATTACCTTTTCTCGATTAGTGGCTTTAGAATAATCTTGAAGTAAATTAGTGTGAATTCTTAAACTTTTATCTTCTTTTTCAAACTTATTCTGTCTATTCTAGCTTCTTCATATTTGGAGAAAAATTGTGGATTTGGCTTGCCAATTTCTGCAAAATAAGCCAGGGAAGGGAGTTGGAAATTTTAGTTTTAATGAAAAAAATTATGTTTATTTTTTACTGAAGTTATATACACATTATCTATTGGCATGAAGCTTTAAACAAGTATTAACATTAATTAATTTACAGATGCTATAAAAATTAATGAACAGTAGAGGTAATGCTGAGAATTTTAGAAAAAGCATATTTCTCTTTGATATTCACAATAAAGTCTTTCTGTATGGGTGGGGTCAGGCAGTTATTTACTCCTTGTTCCCTTGTGTACATTTATATTTGAAATACTATGTTCTCGAGTCCTTTTCAAAAGCGATTGCTGCCAGCTGTAGCCAATCTGTTAGTGCAATAGAAATGGAATTAAATACAGTTTTTAGTTAGCTAAACGTATGTGCCAAATCCCATACACAAAAAAGACACACACACACACATACACACACACACACACGCACACACGTATCTCAGATGCAGATGTCAAGGGTTAAACATGTAGATACTATATGTGAGAATGATTGTTTATACTTCAGAAGTAAAGAAGACCAATTTGCAGTCCAGTACAAATTCCCCCTGAATAATCAAAATGCTGGTGTTACCTAATAGCTAGCAAATACCTTCGTCCTGTCTTTAAATTTTTACTTTGTTTTTGTTGAATGGAATATAAATCAGTCATCAGGAAATTTGCATCTCTGAATCTTTTTAGTTAGTTCTTAATTGACTATATTTCTAACATTGATGCTTCAGGCTTAGGATACATACAGGTTATGTCTAATGGGATCTGACTAGTAAGAGCCAATACTAAGGATTTTACCAATAAAAAATACAAAATTTGGTGCACATACGCCAAATATTATAAAATAGCAGTTGCAAATTAAAAATCTAAAAACAGTCAAGGTCATGAAAAGTCCTTATACTGTAGTTTCCCTTTATAATTGACAGTTACATGAACAATTCATTTTCTAAATTATTTCCACAGAGGAATTTATCTTTAAGACAAATTTATCTTAAGAATGTATCTCATATGTAAAAGTTTAAATAGATTGCCAAATAGTTGTGAAGTTTATAGGGAAGAATATAATTTTTGGAGATTGTTATTCCTCTTTATAATGAAAATAAAATATTTACATATTACTTTGAATCTTTTAGAAACAGGGTCTATAAAGTTTCATAGGTGAAGGGATGTGACTGACAGCTGGAATTATTTGTTATTAAAGTTCAATTTACATAAATTGCACAGACCTTATATATTCACAGGAACTGAACATGAAGCATATTTTTATCATCCCAAAGAATTTTTCTGTGCCTTTCCTGTCAATCTGGACCTCACTTACCATAGGCAAATGATGTTCTAATTTCATTCACCAAAGATGATGTTTGCCAGATCCACAACTGCACGTCAATTAAATATCATATCATGTATACTTTGGTGTCTGAATTTTTCTCAGCATAATTTTTAAAAATATTTTCCAAGTTGCATATTATTAATAGTCTATTCTTTTTATTGCTGAACAGTATTCCATTACATGTATACCACAATTTATTTATACAAGCAATAAAAAAATCTGAAGGTTTTTTTTTTTTTTTGCCTGGTTTCAGGCTTCTACAAACCTTTTTGTACAAGCGTTTTTATTATTGTGTTTTCAGTTCTCTTGGGCAAATACCTAGGTACGTAATCTTTAGATCAGAGTATAGCTATAACAACACCCCAGCAGGTCTGAAGGATTAACTTGCTTCAAGCTTATGCACATCTTGCTTGCTGACTCAAGTCCCTTGATCTGTAGCAGAACTAACTCACTTTCTTTGAGATTTGCAGACCACTGGCTTTGAGGAGCGAAGAACCAAACTTTTCCATAAGATAAGGCCTGACTGCATTTGAAAACTATTGCCGCAGATGCTAGCAGATGCCAGCAAATCTGTTCAGGGTCGTGCTGGCATATGACCAACTGCATGGGCACCAGGTTCTTCCACATGTAGCCCCTTCCTTTTGCCACGCCTTTACCTTTGGACAGGAAGCAGTCTTTGGCCTCCCTTGGACAGGGAAGATAGTCTTTGAGACATTAGTCCACTATCTCCCCAGGTTGCCAGCTTCCTAAATAAAGTACTTTCCTTTCCCACCATCCCTTGTTTATGGAGTATTCAAATTTTTTTAATGTTTTCATTTATTTTTGAGAGAGACAGTGAGCAGGGGAGAGGCAGAGAGAGAGGGAGGCACAGAATCTGAAGCAGGCTCCAGGCTCCGAGCTTTCAGCACAGAATCCAACATGGGGGCTCAAACTTGTGAACCACCAGATCATGGCCTGGGCTGAAATTGGATGCTCTACCCACTGAGCCACCCAGGCGCCCCCAGAGTATTGACTTTTGAGCCTCAAGCAGCCAAATGTGAATTCTGAACCTGTTGGTTCTCTAGTAACACAGGTAAATGTTTACCATTATAAAAACTTGTAAACCATTTTCTAAACTGGTGATACAATCTTGCAATCTACCAGCAACATATAAGAATTCACATTGCTACAAATCCTCACCAGGTATTGATGCTGTTAATAAATTTCATCTTTGCCTTTCTGCTATGCACCTAGTATCAGGAGCTCACCAGGGTTGAGGGAGAAATTGCTGAGCTCCCAAGTGTTGGAGTAGCCGATTAAAGCAAGTCAAAAATGAAAGAGTTAAGCCTTTAATCACTTACTGTGATGCTGTAAGCAAGAGACTAAAAAGTGCTCTGATTCTCCCTGTTACATGTCCCCCTATAGAACTTCCCCTGGAACTACGTGGCTCAGCACAGACCTGTGGATTTTCTCACTGTTGAGGGAGCCTGAACAAAGTCTGGTACTCTGGAAGCTACTAGATGGATTTTTGGGATGGAGCTGTCGTGGAAAGGCTAGGCATGGAAAATACTGGGTACTGAGTCAGAGTGGGGAAAAGTATCTTCATGATTTCTCCTCTTCCTCTCGTACCCAATAAGTAAGTCTCAGTGAATGTACCTGAGAAAGACCTCTGTCCAAGACCTCAGATAAAGAGACCTAGAATGAGGGCATCAGGACTGGGAAAGCAAATTTTTGTGCTTTTGCTGCTGATACTTCTGCTTAATTCACAAAACTCTGAATACATTGTGATTATCCTTGCTTTAATCTTTCAATGATCTTTTAAAGAAGTAAAAAAAAATGATAGAATATTGTCTTTTCTATCTATCTACATATATACCATTTCCAGAATACTTTTTGTTCTTTTTAGTGGTTTTTAGTTTCTATTTGATGTTATCTTATCTCTGTTTGAAGGATATCTTTTTGTATTTCGTGTAGTCCAGAACTAACAGTCAAATTCTCTGAGTTCTTCTTTATCTTCTAACACCTTTGTTTTGTCCTAATATTAACAAATATTTTCACCTGATAATGAATTAAAATTTGACAGACTTTTCTGTCAACACTTTAAAGATGCTGTTCCATTGTGTTCTTCTCTCAGGCATCAAAATCATGTCCTACTTGCTTTCCAATGTGTTAAAAAGGTTTCTTTCTATAATTTGTATAGTTTTATAGTCTTACAGAAGAGGTTAGGCTGATAAGACACACACTGTTGTAGTTAAATGCCTAAATATGGCCTTACTGACAGCAAATATTATATTTCATTTCACTGGATTCATATTTGTATTCAATGAATGAAAATTCTAATACATATAGAACTATGCTTGGCTTAGTAATAATATTGGAACAATGTTGTCAAAAGTATTTCCATTGCCTATGTCAACAATATAATTGTGTTTTTTCTATAATGTTCAATATTAGACAATCATAATCTTTGATAATTTTTGGCTACTATAGAATACTTACATTTTTAAGTATTGTTCAATTGTTATTACCAATAGAATTATGCCAAAATGTGGCCTTTCTGGAAAGCTTGATAAGTAACAGAAATAGTATGCCTAGGTGATTTAACTTTTCTAAAGTGAGCGCTTTTGGGCGTCATTATCATGCAATAGTATATTATTACACTATCAGTACAATATACATTGTTTCCAGGAGGCCTAGCAACTGTTTGACTTAAACTTGTGGTACCTGGTTCTTGATGATTTTGAAAATAATAAAAATTAATAAATATCTTGTAATTGTTAATGTTCTGAAAATTATGATCATGAGTTCAACTAAGTTAATATGCTTCTTTGAACATTGAAAACTATGTTGAGTTTTGTTGGTCCATAGAACATTTGCTGACTGTTATATTGAGTAAGATGCATGGAAATTTTATGTTGGAGTTGAAAATTATCAGTTCTTGTACACTCTGAAAAAAGCCCTCCAGAGATCAGAGCAGCATTGACTACAGTATTAATATTTTAGATATTGTTTACTTTCAGGAGAAATCTCATTGGCAATTTATTTGAGCTAAATAATTGATGGTTCTGGTTGTGTGAGTTTCCTCAGAATATTACAGCCTTGTTTGTATAATTTTATTTGTATTTCCAATTGTACAGCATGCTCCTTTTCTACTGAACTATTCACAATTCACTGAAAATGTCTAATTCTATCAATTCTGTGAAATTTCTCTTATTATTACACCTGCATGGAATGACCCAACCCACTTGCTACTACTGAATACCAATGGACAGTTCAAAGTTAATTCAAGTACCACACCCTCTATGGAGTGTTCTGGTTTCCGAAGGAGAGTTGACCAGTCCTTACTTTTTGCCAGCAAACATCTCCATGCTTTTTAAAATATATTTCTATTTCTCTTTAGAGACATAAGACTTGAAGGATCTGCAGAAAAGTAACTATGTAAAATAATTTAAATGCCGGGGTCTGTGTAGGTATTCAGTACTAGCCATGGCCTTTTTTAATTTTTTTTTTTTTAATTTTTTTTTCTCAACATTTTTATTTATTTTTGGGACAGAGAGAGACAGAGCATGAACGGGGGAAGGGCAGAGAGAGAGGGAGACACAGAATCGGAAACAGGCTCCAGGCTCTGAGCCATCCGCCCAGAGCCTGACGCGGGGCTCGAACTCACAGACCGCGAGATCGTGACCTGGCTGAAGTCGGACGCTTAACCGACTGCGCCACCCAGGCGCCCCTAATTTTTTTTAATTTATGTCCAAGTTAGTTAGCGTATAGTGCAATAATGATTTTAGGAGTAAAATCCAGTGATTCATCCCCTACATATGACACCCAGTGCTCCTCCCAACAAGTGTCCTCCTTAATGCTCTTACCAATTAACCCATCCCCCTACCCACAACCCCTCCAGAAACCTGTTTTTTCTCTGTATTTAAGAGTCTTTTATGTTTTGTCCCCCTCCCTGTTTTTATATTATTTTTGCTTCCTTTCCCTTATGTTCATCTGTTTTGTATCTTAAATTCCACATATCGGTGAAGTCATATGATATTTGTCTTTCTCTGACTAATTTCGCTTAGCCATGATCTTCTTAACTCTCTATATCTCAGCTTGTTTGAAGCCAACTCTCATGACTACTTGAGTTGTTATTAAGATTATATGACCTAATGAATATAAAGGACCTAAAACAGTAGGAGCATAATAAGCTTATGGTAAGTTTTATTGCAATGTTCCAGAAACACTAGCTAGGTGTCTCCACTTTCTAACACAGTTTTCAAAGTGCAATTAAGCAGACTCTTTACCATTTATCTCAGTGATAACTGGTAAGTAAAAGAAAAAAAATACTCAGAAATTATTTAAATGACATTTGATTATATTTTTCAATGACCAAAATAAAACATTCAGTCGTTTGGAATTATTGCTAGATTGCCAAGTTTAAATTATTTCAAACAAACAGAGCTCAAATTAGAACTCATAATCACCAATCATTATGTCATAATTTCTGAATATATCCAACAATTGATGGAAGGCACAAGGTGAAATATTGCTAATGCACACACATAAATAAGGTTGGGAGACAATCATCATGGAAATGTAATTGCATTTTCACATTTGTTTATAAAATACTTCAAACCTTGTTATGTGAGATATTCTTTTTAAGTGATCCTATTCCATAAACATTGCCATAATTATAATTTTTAAAGAAATAACAGAAAAAATGGATTTAGTTTAGTTATTTATGTGAAGTTAGTGAGAAAGTGTCATATTTAGTGAGTGGTGAGCAGAAAAAAAGGAAAGCAGCTCTAATACCTAGTAAAACTTCCTAAATAAAATTTTACTTAAACACATATAAATATCACTCTTATTTGTAAAGTTGCTTAATGCTTCTTGGAAGGTAATGGGAGCAGTGTTTTTAAAAAGTGAAGCAAAGGATCTACTAAGCACTAGTATTTCTATATGAGGGTTTAGACTGATGGATATTTGTTTCATTCAAAAATCAATATTAATTTTCTAATGATGCAAAAACATAATACATCTTTTCACTTACAAAACAGAGTTAACAGTCACTTATTTTGTGATTTGACATTAGGTCCACAATGAAAGGCAACTATGCAAAAGGTAAAGGATTTTGCTTTAGACATAGATCTTCATTGGCAAATATTCCTTTAGAGTAAAATGGTAGCCAGTGTCTACAGAGTTATATAGCACAGCTCAGAGGAGTGCTACAGCAATTTTCCGCTTGGATAGATTGTTTTAGATTGCTTCTCTCATCTGAAGTGAACGTGATTAACAAGATGAAAGACAACACTAAAAATTGTTCAAAGGGCTTTAAAAGTCAATAGTGAGAACAAATTAACTGGTTATATAAAGTAGCTAATTTCTACCATCATAAGAATCACTCCTCTTACATGGAATCCATTCACTTATCAGACACATCTTTGGTGATTATCTTTAAAGGTAGAGTAGAAAAAATGCTTTATAAAACTTAAGCTTTTTATGGGGAAAATATGTTATTTACAATCTCCTTACTGATTTATTTTCAAGTTTACTTTCCTTATAGTTTAACAAATGGTAGGATATGTAATTTAGGGTAATAATTTTTAGTCAAAATATGTTTTCCAATTCCTTAAGTGGATTTTCCAAAGTCACTAAAACATGAATAAAATCAAAGACATGTAAAGATTTGGGCATATTTAAAAATAATCAATTCACATTCTTAAGACCAAACAGCAATCTTACTTGTTAACCAGAACAAGATCTTCTTTTTATTCTGCTCATATAATCCTATCAGAGCCCTGGGTAAAATACTGTTTCTCAGAATGATTATATTTATTTTTTTCCACATTCCACATCATGCATTTAACAACTGACAGGGTACAAATATAAATGAATAAAATCAGAATCGACCTAACAAATGTGATCCTCAGAAATTTTTTACCATGTAGATGACTTATTAATGTATTGACTCTTAACTACATTGTTATCACTAGTATTGTTACTTTTACTACTACTTAACTTTTTGTGTTTGCAAATTTTGACTCCCTGTAGCGAAATGTCGGTTAGCTGAGTCAGCACCTGTAGCAAATGATGTCAGTGCTCTGCCAGTATCCCCTTGGATGTCTGTACCATTTTCAGGTACTTACATTTCCAATGGCCAGCACTTGTGTCTATTTTTCAGATGGTTTCCCCTACACTGTCAGAACTTAGATATAGAGCAAGGGAATTACTTGTGCAATTACTCTCTCTAGGAAGCTGCCCTGAACCAATGACCTATGGGTATGGAAATATAAATATTTCTGCTGTCCTGTCCCAAACAGAAGAATAATGTGACCTTGCCACTGATCCTAAAGTTTCCTTGTGGGAATGAGTTAAAATCATGCACTGGGGTGCCAGACTTGATGTTGTTGTACTTTTGCTTGGCTTTCTTCCCTTCTTCGTTTCACTCTGCTATCTCTATTAGATTGTCCTGTAAATAAATCACTTTTTTGTTGTTGCTGATTTAGGTTATTTATTAAATCTAGGTAATTAGCATATAGTGTAATATTAGTTTCAGGAGTAGAATTTAGTGATTTATCACTTACATATAACGCCCGGTGCTCATCCCAACAAGTACCCTCCTTAATGCCATCACCTATTTAGCCCATCCCCCACCCACCTCCACTCCAGCAACCTTCAGTTTGTTCTCTATAGTTAAGAGTCTCCTACGGTTTGCTTCCCTCTCTTTTTTCCTACTTCCCCTATGATCATCTGTTTTGTTTCTCAAATTCCACATATGAGTGAAATCATATGGTATTTTTCTTTCTCTGACTTATTTCACTCTAGCTCCATCCACATTGTTGCAAATGGCAAGATTTCATTCTTTTTGATGGATGAGTAATATTCCAGTATGTATGTAAATATTATATATATATATATATATACATATATATAATTATATTTAATATGTAAATTGATTCATTGATTGATTGATGGACATTTGGGGTCTTTCCAAAATTTCACTATCATTGATATTGCTGATATAAACATTGGGATGCATGTACCATTTCAGATCAGTATTTTTGTATCCTTTGGGTAAATACCTAGTAGTGCAATTTCAGTTCAATCATAGGGTAGTTCTAGTTTTAATTTTTTGAGGAGCCTCCTTACTATTTTCCAGAGCAGCTGTACTAGTTTGCATTCCCACCAACAGTGTAAGAGGGTTACCCTTTCCTCTGCATCTTTGCCAACATCTGTTGTTTCCTGTGTTGTTGTTTTAGCCATTCTGACAGGTGTGAGGTGATATCTTATTGTAGTTTTCATTTGTATTTCCCTGATGATGACTGATGTTCAGTATCTTTTCATGTGTCTGTTAGCTGTCTTTATGTTCTCTTTAGAAAAATGTCTAGTCATGTTTTCTGCCTATTTCTTTTCTTTTGTTTTAATGTTTATTTATTTTTGAGAGAAAGAGACAGAGCATGAGCAGGGAAGGGCAGAGAAAGAGGGAGACACAGAAACCCAAGCAGGCTCCAGTCTCTGAGCTGTCAGCACAGAGCCTGACATGCACTCGAACCCACAAACAGTGAGATCATGACCTGAGCTGAAGTCTGGCATTTAACTGACTGAGCCACCCAGGTGCCCCTTCTGCCCATTTCTTAACTGGATTATTTATTTTTTCAGTGGTGATTTTGATAAGTTCTTTATAGATTTTGGACTAACCTTTTATCAGATATGTTTGCAAAAATCTTTTCCTATTCTGTCAGTTGCCTTTTAGTTTTGTTGATTGTTTCCTTCACTGTGCAGAAGATTTTTTATCTTTATAAAGTCCCAATAAGTCACTTGCAAACAAAACTTCCAGGTCTGATTCTGTGGAACACAATTTAGGACAATACCCAATTCCAAGTTCCTTCTCCTTTTCTTGATTTTACTAACAGTTTTTAAAAGCTAAAAATTCAATTTCCCCACCTTCCTTATAGCTCAACTAACCTAAGGCTTTCAGAATTCTGGGTTTCACTTTACTGAGCCTCTGAAATAAAGGAAACAGCAATCTGTCTATGGTTTTTATAATGAGAGACAAACTTGCATTTTTCTTGTTTTAGCTAGAAATTTGAATATTTCTGAATAGATTTTGCTTTTGGAAGAAAGTCACCATATTTTCTACCTCTTTATTTCTTTTTATTGCTATCTGTAGCATAAAAATATTATGCATGTCCACAAAGACTATTATGTGCAATTATTATATATTGCATGTTGATAAGTAAAAAAGTACTTCGCTTATTTTTCTTTAGTTCATTTATTTACTCTTAAGAGAGATAGAGAGTGAATGAGAGTGAGTGCAAGTGGGAGAGGGTCACAGACAGAGGGAGAAAGAGAATCCCAAGCAGGAGCCTGATGTGGGGCTCAATCCCACTATCGTGGGAGCATGAGCTGAGCTGAGATCAAGAGTTAGATGCTTAACCAACTGAGGCACCCAGGTACCCCTCACTTATTATAATATATTATTTATTGATATCATACATGTATAATTTATTTCTTTTCTCACCTGAATAAAAACTGGGTGAGGGCAAGGAAATAGATTTTATCACTGTGTCTTTAATGCTTAAAAGATGTCTAATGCACATTAAAACTTTTTTAATTAATTAAATCAGTTGAAAAATACAATATATGCATAGAGCCATGTAAATTAATATTCTACTTTTGAAGCTTTCAAGGTAACATTGTATATGTTTTGCCCCTCAAAGGAAACTCAGAAAACATATTATCGATTATTGGATCTAATATGCTGATGCTGCCTAAATATTTTTATGGACAGCAGACTATCTGGTATACATTTAGATAAGTACATATGTGAGTGGATGAATGCAAGAATGAATACAGGCTAATAATTTTGACTGCAGTTTCTATAAAGGATTCCTTCTGAGTTCATGAAAAGCATGTATGTTATATTTTATTTCAAAGTGCAAGTTTTCTTTCTTCTTCTTCTTCTTCTTCTTCTTCTTCTTCTTCTTCTTCTTCTTCTTTCTTCTTCCTCTTCTTTTTTTTAACTTGCAATAATTGATGGGGATAACAAGCACCAGGGGAGAGGTAGTGTGGCATATAATCCAAAGCACCCTGGACCCAAATCAGGGAATCTTAGTTTGCTATTTATTAGCTACATAACTTTGGAGGTGTTTTAAGTCTCTTCTAAAATAGGGGTAGGGGCGCCTGGGTGGCTCGGTGGGTTGAGCGTCCGACTTCGGCTCAGGTCACGATCTCGCAGTCCGTGAGTTCGAGCCCCGCGTCAGGCTCTGGGCTGATGGCTGAGAGCCTGGAGCCTGCTTCCGATTCTGTGTCTCCCTCTCTCTCTGCCCCTCCCCTGTTCATGCTCTGTCTCTGTCTCAAAAATAAATAAATGTTTAAAAAAAATTAAAAAATAAAATAAAATAAAATAGGGGTAAGTGTGACCTTACAAAGCTGCATTGTCATCAACAGTAGCTATGCATACTCTTCATGCAGTACACAAGCAATGGATGTGGTTTTTAATACTTTTTATTTTATTTTTGAGAGAGAGAAAGCATGTGGGAGGGGCAGAGAGAAAGGAAGACAGAGCATCTGAAGCAGGCTCTGCCCTGACAGCACAGAGCCCAATTCAGGGGCTCGAACTCATAAACCATGAGATTATGACCTCAGGTGAAGTCAGAAGCTCCACTGACTGAGTCACCCAGATGCCCCTAACCAATGGGGATTTAAGGTATCTGCTATTAGATCAAAGTATATAAATTTGCTGTTTTTATGAATTTAAAAAAATGGTTGGATATTGGTAATTCACAGTTCAATCTAATTTAATAAAATATATTTTGAGAATATAGAAATTGATACGATTCTGCCCTGCCTATCAGGATTCTCACACAGAGAGGTGTGACACCGAGGGTGTTCCTTTCAGGAAGCAACTTTATTGGTACCGGCACTGATCAGTTGGGTTTGTATGTGGCTTAGTTTTTTACACATTTTCTATTCATTTGTCTCCCATATATGGTAGCACACACAAACATACAGTCTGATTCAGTGGTCTCATGGTACAAGGTCGTGAGGGATGTCATGTGCATGTATAGCCAGGTTGTTTTGAGGCTTGCTTCTTTGTTTTGTTTTTCCTTAGGGAGGGGACCCTACCACACTGCTGTTTGTGTTCATTGAAGGATTAGGCGAACAAGTGAGTTTTTATATTAAATGACCTAAACGGTAAAGTAAATCATATAGTTGACTCAAGCCCTATTTAGAATCACTTATTGCTGTTAAAGCTGGCTTATAGTAAACATTAGCTAAATGCCATAATGGAGGACCTGTGAGTCATATTTTTATTATTTAGGATTATCGATGCCTTTCCTCCAGTTTGGTAATTTTAGGTTAGTGTATGTTCGTATACTCATATGTATGGGTTAAACGTGCCCACTTATAACATAAAACACGTTAACTACTTTGTTTATATAATTTAATGAGAACAGAGGGCAACTGAGTATTCAGCCTTGTGTCCTAGGTCTACCATAAGTTGACCAGTAGGTCTTTACAATGAATTGGAAACTCTAGGTCACACCTTTACCCCATTATCAACATACTGAGACATATCGTCTTTCCTTAATTACATGAAAATTGCCTTGAGGCATTTTTAGTCATACTCTCCACTAACTTCATATTTTCAACATATCACTATTTAATTGCTTTAGGATACATTATCAAATGAATTAATTCAGAAGGAAATGCATCCTTGAGGGAACTCTCTGTGCATGATTTGCTGAGTATTCTCTGACCTAACACAGTTAAATTATCAGTGATTTTTTTTTTTTGGTCAAAAATCTTTACATTTGTATGTTAGTAATATCAAATATCAAAAATAATCCGTATGTACCATACATGACTAATTCATAAGAACTAAACGAAAAAGGAAATGAAAATTTCCTTCTAAGTTCCCGTGGGGAGAGAGCAGTTGTCAGTTTAATTACCTTTTTTTTTTTTACATTTATAAAGTAGACCCGTGAAATTAGACACTGTTTATTGCAATGTTTCAAGTGAGTTTTATATTTATGTCAGCTTCTGGATTGAGGCAAAATTAGTTTGGGGAAAGAACTTAAAGGTCACGTAATCCAAACAGATAAGAAAACAGATCTGTGAGGTTTAGTGATTAATCGAAGACTGCACAGTTATTTAAAGATAGACACAGTGTTTGAATACAAGAGAATGAGTAAGAGGGAATAGTTGAAGTAGAGGTGTCAGGCTACGAGTTACAGAAAGAAATCAGGAGGCAGAAATGATTTTTCAGAAGAGTGAAGAGCAAGCTTTTAGATGTGTTGCATTTGAAATAGAAATGCCCAGCAGGCAATTAAGAGATCCAGGCTTGAAACTTAAAGTAGAGAGATTAGAGTTGGAGATGTGGGTTTTAGGATCAGCCTCAGAGTGGTGATTGTTAAGCACTGGGCTCAGTGAATTCTCTGGGGAGGGTTAAGACTGAAGACTAAAAATTTCAATAAGCATATATAAGGGGGTAAAAAATAGGAAAATATAAAGTGACTTCAGGAGACTTTCTCTCATTTGCCTCACTCTTGCTTATGTATTCCTCTGCCCTATCTCTTCTGCTTCACATCCAACACTATTATAAAGATCACTAAGAACCAGTCATCTTCAGTACAAAAAGAAACAACATCCCATTTCTCTTCCCCAAACACATGCATAAGCCTATCTCTACCTGGTGTTTCTTAGCGACCTTTCTTGAAAGATTATGAACTCACTGTCTTCCTTCCTTTCTATTTTTTTTTTTTTGAAACTCATACACTATGGCTTTAGCTCCTACTGCCCTACTCAGCTTTATAAAGTCACCAATCAATAGCTCCTTATAGTAACTACAAGGTACAAACTTCAGTGCTTATTCTGTTTGACTTCCTGGAATGAAGTGATTATGTTAACCACATTCTCCCACAATATTCTCTTTCCTAAGCGCTATGCCAAACCTCTTTGGCTTCTCTTTTTCAGTCACAATTTTATTGAGTCTTTTTCCTTTTCCCTAAGTGTTAGTGTTCCGTGAATTATGCAAGAGTTGTACCTCATTTCTTACCTAATAACCACATCTGGATAATTTTCTCACAACCTTTCATTTAAATGAATTAACACCCATAAGTCATTTAAATTTTTTTCAATGTTTATGCACTTTTGAGAGAGAGAGAGACAGAGTGTGAGCAGGGAAGGGACAGGGAGAGAGGGAGACACAGAATCCAAAGCAGGCTCCAGGCTCTGAGCTGTCAGCACAAAGCCAGGGGGTCAAACTCGCAAACTGCAAGATCATGACCTGAGCCGAAGTCGGATGCTTAACCGAGTCCCCCAGACAACCCATCCATAAGGTATTTAGAAGTAATACAGAGTAAGTGCTGTACAGGAAAAAAAAACATTATTACCACTTGTGTGCTAATTAATCACAGGTTATACCTCTATTTTTTTCAGTTATTTTGGGCTTGACCAAAATCATGTTTTCTAATATACAGAATCCCTAGGAATTGCATTGAGCAAAGATGGAAGTATACCCATATTGAACTTCACAGGCAAGTCACTTGGTACTATAAACTAAATATGCTTAAAACTGATCTAAGAACTAAGCCCCTTCCCTCAGTCTGTTCTCTTTGTGAAATGCTGATCTCTTTGTGTAGAGATATATGCTATGTGTAGTTACCTGCCCTTTTGCATTGTGAAGCGCTTAGAATTTCCATGCTTACAAAATAAACTCCTTATTAATTTGTAAATAAGGCTCACATATGAAAGTCAGTATCATTTTCCAAACCAAGTCATTAACATCTTGACATAAAACAATAATTTGTAAAGTACACAAAATGTAGAACAAATCTAAATTTAGAATGTAGTCTTTTTCATGAGCTTGTGAGTTTGAGGGGAGGAACACACATGTAAATCTGTCGGTTTGTTACCATCATATTCAAGTCAATGTTGACAATTTTTCTTTCACAGTAATATAACCCAAAGGAAATAATATTTCTTTTTTTTTAAGTTTATTTATTTTGAGACAGAGACAGAGAGAGAGTGAGCATGATCAGGAGAGGGGCAGAGAGCGGGGTGGGGGTGGGGGAGAAAGAATACCAAGCAGGCTCTTCACTGTCATCATGGAGCCCGACAGAGGCTTGAACCCACAAACCATGAGATCATGATCTGAGCAAAAATCAAGATTCAGACATTCAACTGACTGAGCCACCCAGGCAACCCAAAAGTAATATTTCAGGTTGAAAACCAATTATATCTTCATACATGTCTATTTCTCCCACTTTACTGTGAAGTCCCAAAGAGGCTTTAAAGTGTTTGCAGCACTCAATAAATTTCTGATGTGTCAGGAAGAACTAGAAATTACAACATTACGGATATAAAAAAGAAACGATTTCTAGAAGGGTAATCAGTGGTTCAAAGAACAGAGAAGACAACTAGGAAGTAATCAATGGCCTTTGATAAAGAAGGATAACTTAAATGGTGGGATATGGAATTAGAGTAGGATAAATGAAAAGATAAATATTTATGAAATTATGCTAAAGAGAAGGTATGATTAGGATGGGTGTGATACTATTCAGGGTAGGCTAGATAATACAAAAAATAATAATAATAAACCCTCATTTTGACTTCTTAACATCAAAGGTTGAATTCCTTTTTATGGTTGGCAGGGGTTTGGTTACATATAGTCACTTAGGGATCCAGGTGACATAGGCTCACCCATTTTGAAGTTGTCAATACACCTTACATTTTCATATTGGAAATATGGCTTCCTTAATATTTGTAGCAGGAGAAGGGAGCTGAGGAACTACAAGTGGACTTCTCCTGAATCACTTTGGAAGGTTTTAGATTTCAGGTCACTAATCAGAACTAACCACACGCTCAGCCTCACTGAAATGCAGTGTGGGAAATCAAGAACAGATACTGGAATATTTGGTGAACACTTACTGTGATTTCCATAGATACTGAATTGCAGAGAAACTTGACATAGATACTGAATTGCAGAGAAACTTGGCAGAATTAAATTCAGTTTTATCCCCTTACAATATATGGCAAATTAAAAATAGAAAGGGTTAGAAAAACATGTTACAATGGCTGAAAAGAGAGATTGCATTCAATATTCAAGAGATGACTAATGTTATGGCCTAGGCACAACTTGCTATTCACTCTTTTCTTTTAATTTCCTTTCTGTTCCTTTCCTTTCTTGATTCATTTTTCAGTGTCTGGCTGCTCCAGTCATTCCAGGTTAGTGTCATAATTATCTGATTTTCTATTATTTTCTTAACATTGTGTCTATTCCATAATGTACCACCCTCTTCCTGGGACCAGGCTAGCTGTCACTTACCCTTCTTACAAAAGACTTTTAAAATCCTTTCTCAGTTTTTTTTTTCTTTATAAACTGCTTTAGTAGTCAGCCCCAAGTGGACTATAAATAAAAGCAAGAAATAAGAATCAATATCTTGTTGGGAACAGCAGGACCAGTCTACACAGAAGCACTCTTTATTAGATTTTTAATCAAATGTGTTAATTTGATCTAGGTATACACTCAATCATACCTGTTATATGATATACTCTTTTTAAACTCTGGGAAATAGATATGAAAGAGTAAGTTTACTTCAAAAGTCTCACTTTTATGTTATTACAGTTTCCAAAGACAATAAACTTGGTTGTTATTCATTTAAAAAACATAGTTCTTGGAAAGCTTTGTGGTTTTGTTTTGTTTTGGTACACACCCAGGTCAGGAAAAACAAACAAAAAATATTGCAGAATATTATTTATATTTAAAATCACAGACAAAATTAAATTCAAAGAAAAATTACTCAAAACATAATATATATCATTCATAAAACGATTGCCTCTGTGTAAGACAGGGGGGGAAGTATGATTGAGGATTAGGATTTAATTCTATATTTTATTTGTTATAAATAAAGACATGGGATACAATTCTGACAAAATTTTATTTATTACTTCTAAATGGTATATGAAGACATTTTTACCATTATGTTTTCATTTATGTTTTTATAATGTAGTTAACAAAATAGCAAATGTAATTTTTAAAAGACCATTCAGTACTTTCTGTCAAGTACTTTCTGTCAAGTAATGTGCTATACAACTTTGAAAAGATAGTCTATTTAAGGTAATTTATCAAAGTAATAAAAGCAGGAATCTTTTTATAACAAAAATTTTAGTGTTTTTATTTTTGAGAGAGAGTGTGTCAGGGGAGGTGCAGAGAGAGAAAGAGAGAGAGAGAGAGAGAGAGAAAGGTGTAGAATCCAAAGTGGGCTTCAGGTTCTGAGCTGTCAGCATAGAGCCCAATGAGGGGCTCGAACTCATGAACCATCATATCATGACCCAAGCTGCAGTTGTATGCTTAATTGACTGAGCCACCAGGTGCCCCTTAAAAGCAGGAATCTTAACTCAGATTATGAATGGATGAAAAGGAAGTCTGGAAAAATTAATTTTGAAAAGTGAGACAATGCAAATTATGCACATTTGTTTTACTGCATTTCCCTCTATACATAAAATATTTAATTCTATGGCAATATATATATACAGAAATATGACAATATGGACTTCTTGATTCTTTAGAGAATGTACTCATATATAACCACTTTATAAAAAATATCTCATGTTAACTATACTGAAATTAATATAAAATAAATTAATAAAGGCTGGGAAAAAATAAAAATAAAATAAAATTAATACTTATTATGCTTTATTTGCAATATTTATCCAATCTGAGATGTTTGAAAATGTTATAACCAATCTAAAAAGATCATGTAAAATGGTCAATAAACCACTGATTTTTCAAATTTAAATTATTTATCCAAACAGGGAAGAGAAATGGACTATTTGTTGCCCTTTTAAATAAAATTAGGTATGCTATCCTGATACTTCAATGCCTCTAGTTGTTAAATTCTCATTCTTTCATAGAACACAATAATATTTACTTATAGGATATTTGTCCAGTCATGTTTTGGAAAAGTCACAAGCTTTTCCAGTTGGGTTTCACACATATTAGAAAACAGCAACAATACTTTTTTGTTATTTGTTTGATTGATTGACGTTTGTAAATTTCAGAGACAATTAGAAGGGAATGATACAATGAGAATTAAGTTATAATAAAATTAACATCATAGAAAGTAGGAATAAAGGGAACCCCAGATGTCACCATTTCAATTTCATGAAGGAAACAACATTCCTAACAAGTGGTAATTCATTTCTCTTTTAGCCTTCCATCGAAAAGAAAGAGAAAGAAAGAAAGAAAGAAAGAAAGAAAGAAAGAAAGAAAGAAAGAAAGAAAAAGAGAGAGAGAAAGAAAGAAAGAGGAAGGAAGAAAGGAATACAGAAAGAAGAAATGAAAAAAGGAAAGAAGGAAGAAAGGGAGGAAGGAAGAAAAAAGAAAGATTATTCCTATAAAACAGAGAATGTATCCAATGAATCTATATGTCATAGAACACTTTTAGTGAGCAAAATGTGCTTCTCTTAATTTCCATTTATTGATCCAATCCCTGAAGTTAGGTGTGTAAGAAGTAACCCTTAATTTTGCTTGGAGTAGTTTCATATTTACCATTGAGCACCATTTGGCCTAATGTATGAAAACACTTAAGCTAAATGATTCTTAAGTTGACCCTTTTCCTCTGACATCATCTCAAGATTCTGGAATCTTATGCCAGGCCAAGGTATATGTTTGGACAAGGGAGGGTGAAAGAATGACACCATTATTAATTAATCAGAAATTGCTTCTCTAGCCTGCTGGTGAAATGGGAACTGCAGCATTGGTTGGGTCATCCCATGTCAAATGTCTCGCACATGAAATGATCTTCTCTGGAATCTCTCCACTGCCCAGAAATGATGCCAACCAATGGGGCACAGGTCTTCATTGCCCCAGTACTCACAAACTTTTCTCTCTCTCTCACCTGTATTTCCCTCAAACCACTGAACAAGGAAGCGATTTTCCAAGACTGTTTTGCTCTTCTCTTTTATCTTTTTTATAGACCCTCTAATGTAATTCACGGATTCAGGATTTTTCAAAAAAAAAAAAGCTAGAAACAGCGAGATCTACCTGTGCCTTCTGCCCTGCTACATACTTTTTTTAAAGTAATGAGAAACATTGAATTTGTAAAAATGTGAGAGAAGAGTCATGGAGGAATAAAAACAAAAAACAGAAATAAAAATCCCAAATTAGTATCAACTACATCAATAATCTAGGTACTACATATTATCTGTTCCTTCACATGGAGATTATAACTCATACCTTCTCCACAGTCTTCTTATTTTACCACCTCAGATATATCAGCAGATGAATTCTCTGTCCTCCTGTTTCCTGGTTTATATTGTGATACATTCCCATGGATCAATATCCAATTTTAAACAAGGCTGTCTCCCTGAACATAACCCTCCTGATAAGATATAACAGCTGAACATTACAGAAGGCTAGATGACACTTTAGTATATGCCTTTTCTATCATAATGACACATAATTTTATCTTAAGTTTATCATCACTTCAAACCAGATCATCTCTTTTCATGTTAACAAATGCTGAGATCTATATTCAATAATCTATGTGTATAATGTTGTGTGTATTTAAATTTAAGCATAAAACTTTCCATTTACCTCTATTAACTTCATTGACATTTAGTTATTAATTTAAAAAATTTTTTAAATGTTGATTTTAACTAGACTCCACACCCAGTGTGGGGCTTGAACTCATGACCCTGATATCAAGAGTCATATGCTCTATCAGCTGAGACAGCCGAGTGCCCCATTAATTTTAACATTTCTGAAAGTAGTAGAAGAAACTTCTCCTAGGTTGTCACACCATGTATGTTTATCATGCAACAAAAATTCACCAGTTTGGATTGTACTATTTTCTGAAGTATTTCCCCATTAATTTATCTGAAAAGATACTGTTAAAAACAATTTTGAAAATCCATGGGTTTGACTTAGTGTATCAGTTGAGTAGAAACATATTTTAAATATACAGCATTATTTGTGTTTTCTTCGTAGTGAATTTGTGCTAATCTGTCATTATTTCCTTTTCTAAACACCTATGGAAATAATAACCATATTCTAGAATATGGTGGGGTAAATTACATGGGTTATTAGTCTCTAATTTTGAAAATTTATCTATATACATTAGGTAATATTTGCTAGTTTCAAGATTTAATAACCTCTGGGATTATTCATTAATAACTATTTTTATATTCATGTTATGTAATATAATTTCTTTTTTTTTTTCAACATTTATTTATTTTTGGGACAGAGAGAGACAGAGCATGAACGGGGGAGGGCCAGAGAGAGAGGGAGACACAGAATCGGAAACAGGCTCCAGGCTCTGAGCTGTCAGCCCAGAGCCCGACGCGGGGCTCGAACTCACGGACCGTGAGATCGTGACCTGGCTGAAGTCGGACGCTTAACCGACTGCGCCACCCAGGCGCCCCTGTAATATAATTTCTAATATATAACAGTTGCTAATTTTTTTTTCAGATGAAAGTAGAGAGGAAGAAAGAAATGACATTCAAATAAGTGAGTTGGAAGAAGTCTTTCAAATAATGTAGTGTTTCCTCTTTCTTGTATTAAAGATATAACCAACAGATATTTAAAAGATAGTCACAGAGCCTCTGCTTAAGACTAAATATCTCATTTCAAATGAATTTAACATATTTCTAAATAAAAAATCAATGTAACATTTTACTCCCCACTGATTTTGCTATATAAATTTTACTTTTCTATCACTGTCATTTACATCATATTTATTTAAATAAATTTAGCACAGTTCAAAACTGTTTAACCTTTCAGTGATTGGTTCCAATTTTATAAGTATTGGAATGTTCAATTGTAAAAGCACTTAGACATACACTCTGGAACTTACTAAACCATTAATACATATTTGTAAAATAATTGAGTACAGATCTACAAACAGCTTTTCCAGAAAATCAACTCTGTCAACTCAAGCAAGTCACCTAATATTTTAATGACTCTTCTCCTTGGCTGTAAAAGGAATATAAAAATACCTACTTCATATAATTTTGGGGAGGCTGTAACTAAATAAGTATATGAAAAAGCTTAAGTTTAAAAGATTATTTTTCAGGACTTTTGTGTTTTTACCACTCTATATCTTTCATATTTCATAGCCAAACTTCCTGAATGAATTGTCTAAATTTATCATCCTTTACACCCCAACCCACTGAAATCTATTTTTGTTTCTGAATTATTTAGTTCAATTTCTTTGTAAACTGCTTATCATCAGCGTATTCTTTATTTATTTATTTGTTATAATATAATATAATATAACTTTATTTTTTATTTTTTAAAATATACATCCAAATTAGTTAGTATATAGTGAAGCAATGATTTCAGGAGTAGATTCCTTAATGCCTCTTACCCATTTAGCCCATCCCCCCTCCCACAACCCCTCCAGAAACCCTGTTTGTTGTCCATATTTATGAATCTTTGTTTTGCCCCCTTCCCTGTTTTTATATTGTTTTTGTTTCCCTTCCCTTATGTTCATCTATTTTGTCTCTTAAAGTCCTCATATGAGTGAAGTCATATGATTTTTCTTTCTCTGACTAACTCATTTCACTTAGCATAATACCCTCCAGTTCCATCCACGTAGTTGCAAATGGCAAGATTTCATTCTTTTTGATTGCCGAGTAATATTCCATTGTGTATATATACCACATTTTCTTGATCCATTCATCCATTGATGGACATTTGGGCTCTTTCCATACTTTGGCCATTGTTGATAGTGCTGCTATAAACATGGGGATGCATATGTCCCTTCGAAACAGCACACCTGTATCCCATGGATAAATGCCTAGTAGTGCACTTGCTGGGTCGTAGGGTAGTTCTATTTTTAGTTTTGTCAGGAACCTCCATACTGTTCTCCAGAGTGGCTGCACCAGCTTGCATTCCCACCAACAATGCAAAAGAGATCCTCTTTCTCTGCATCCTCACCAACATCTGTTGTTGCCTGAGTTCTTAATGTTAGCCATTCTGACAGGTGTGAGGTGGTATCTCATTGTGGTTTTGATTTGTATTTCCCTGATGATGAGTGATGTTGAGCATTTTTTCATGTGTCGGTTGGCCATCTGGATGTCTTCTTTGGAGAAGTGTCTATTCATGTCTTTTGCCCATTTCTTCACTGGATTATTTGTTTTTTGGGTGAGTTTGATAAGTTCTTTGTAGATTTTGGATACTAACCCTTTATCTGATATGTCATTTGCAAATATCTTCTCCCATTCTGTCGGTTGCCTTTTAGTTTTGCTGATTGTTTCCTTTGCTGTGCAGAAGCTTTTTATTTTGATGAGGTCCCAGTAGTTCATTTTTGCTTTTGTTTCCCTTGCCTCTGGAGATGTGTTGAGTAAGAAATTGCTGCAGGCAAGTCAAAGAGGTTTTTGCCTGCTTTCGCCTCGAGGATTTTGATGGCTTTCTGTCTTACATTGAAGTCTTTCATCCACTTTGAGTTTATTTTTGTGTATGGTGTAAGAAAGTGGTCCAGGTTCATTCTTCTGCATGTCGCTGTCCAGTTTTCCCAGCACCACTTGCTGAAGAGACTGTCTTTATTCCATTGGATATTCTTTCGTTCTTTGTCAAAGATTAGTTGCCCATACGTTTGTGGGTCAATTTCTGGGTTCTCTATTCTATTCCATTGATCTGAGTGTCTGTTCTTGAGCCAGTATCATACTATCCTGATGATTAAAGCTTTGTAGTATAGCTTGAATTCTGGGATTGTGATGCCTCCTGCTTTGGTTTTCTTTTTCAAGATTGCTTTGGCTATTCGGGGTCTTTTCTGGTTCCATACAAATTTTAGGATTATTTGTTCTAGCTCTGTGAAGAATGCTGGTGTTACTTTCATAGGGATTGCATTGAATATGTAGATTGCTTTGGTTAGTATCAACATTTTAACAATATTTGTTCTTCCTATCCAAGAGCATGGAATATTTTTCCATTTCTTTGTGTCTTCTTCAATTTCTTTCATAAGATTTCTATAGTTTTCAGTGTATAGATTTTTCACCTCTTTGGTTAGATTTATTCCTAGGTATTTTATGGGTTTTGGTGCAACTTTAAATGGGATCAATTCCTTGATTTCTCTTTCTATCGCTTCATTGTTGATTTATAGGAATGCAACAGATTTCTATGCATTGATTTTATATCCTGCAACTTTTTGAATTCATGAATCAGTTCTAGCAGTTTTTTGGTGGAATCTTTAGGGTTTTCGATATAGAGTATCATGTCATCTGCGAAGAGTGAAAGTTTGACCTCCTCCTGGCCGATTTGGATGCCTTTTATTTCTTTGTGTTGTCTGATTGTAGAGGCTAAGACTTCCAATACTATGTTGAATAACAGTTGGGGAGAGTGGACATCCCTGTCTTGTTCCTGACCTTAGGGGTTAAGCTCTCAGTTTTCCCCATTGAGGATGATATTAGCATTGGGTCGCTTGTATATGGCTTTTATCATCTCGAAGTGTGATCCTTCTATCCCTACTTTCTTGAGGGTTTTTATCAAGAAAGGATGCTGTATTTTGTCAAATGCTTTCTCTGTGTCTATTGAGAGGATCATATGGTTCTTGTTCTTTCTTTTATTGATGTGATGAATCACATTAATTGTTTTGCAGATATTGAACCAGCCCTGCTTCCCAGGTATAAATCTCACTTGGTTGTGGTGAATAATTTTTTTAATGTATTGTTGGAGCCAGTTGGCTAATATCTGGTTGGGGATTTTTGCATCCATGTTCATCAGGGAAATGGGTCTATCATTCTCCTATTCTGTGGGGTCTCTGTCTGGTTTTGGAATCAGGGTAATGCTGGCTTCATACAAAGAGTTTGGAACTTTTCCTTCCATTTCTATTTTTGGAACAGTTTCAAGAGAATAGGTGTTAACTCTTCCTTAAATGTTTGGTAGAATTCCCCTGGAAAGCCATCTGGCCCTGGACTCTTGTTTTTTGGCAGATTTTTTATACTAATTCAATTTCCTTACTGGTTATGGGTCTGTTCAAATTTTTATTTCTTCCTGTTTCAATTTTGGTAGTGTATATGTTTCTAGGAATTTGTCCATTTCTTCCAGATTAAACATTTTATTGGCATATAATTGCTCATAATATTCTCTTACTATTGTTTTTATTTCTGCTGTGTTGGTTGTGATCTCTCCTCTTTCATTCTTGATTTTATTTATTTGGGTCCTTTACTTTTTCTTTTTGGTCAAACTGGCTAGTGGTTTATCAATTTTGTTAATTCCTTCAAAGAACCAGCATTTGGTTTCATTGATCTGTTCTACAGATTTTTTGGTTTCAATAGCATTAATTTCTGCTCTAATCTTTATTATTTCCTGTCTTCTGCTGGCTTGGGGTTTTATTTGCTGTTCTTTTTCCAGCTCCTTAAGGAGTAAGGTTAGGTTGTGTATCTGAGATCTTTCTTCCTTCTTTAGGAAGGCCTGGATTGCTATATACTTTCCTCTTATGACCGCTTTTGCTGCATCCCAAAGGTTTTGGGTTGTGGTGTTATCATTTTCATTGGCTTCCATATACTTTTTAGTTTCCTCTCTAACAGCTTGGTTACCCCATTCATTCTTTAGTAGGATGTTCTTCAGTCTCCAAATATTTGTTACCTTTCCAAATTTTTTCTTGTGGTTGATTTTGAGTTTCATAGCGTTGTGGTCTGAAAATATGCATGATATGATCTTGATCTTTTTGTACTTACTTAGGGCTGATTTGTGTCCCAGTATATGGTCTATTCTGGAGAACGTTCCATGTGCACTGGAGAAGAATGCATATTCTGCTGCTTTGGGATGAAATGTTCTGAATATATCTGTTAAGTCCATCTGGTCCAATGTGTCATTCAAAGCCATTGTTTCCTTGTTGATTTTTTGATTAGATGATCTATACATTGTTGTGAGTGGGATGTTGAAGTCTCCTACTTTTATGGTATTACCATCAATGAATTTCTTCATGTTTGTGATTAATTGATTTATATATTTGGGTGCTCCACATTTGGCACATAAATGTTTACAATTGTTAGGTCTTCTTGGTCTCTAGACCCCTTGATTATGATATAATGCCCTTCTACATCTCTTGATAGTCTTTATTTTAAAAAATATTGTTTAATGTTTATTTTTGAGATGGAGACAGAGCATGAGTGGGGGAGGGGCAGAGAGAGAGGGAGACACAGAATCTGAAGCAGGCTCCAGGCTCTGAGCTGTCAGCACAGAGCCTAATGCGGGGCTTGAACCCACGAACCATGATATCACGACCTGAGCTAAAGTCAGATGCTTAACTGACTGAGCCACCCGGGTGCCCCAATACAGTCTTTATTTTAAGTCTAGATTGTTTGATATAAGTATGGCTACTCCAGCTTTCTTTTGTTGACCATTAGCATGATGGATGGTTCTCCATCCCTTGATTTTCAAACTGAAGGTGTCTTTAGGTCTAAAGTGGGTCTCTTGTAAACAGCATATAGATGGATCTTGTTTTCTTATCCATTCTGTTACCCTGTGTCTTTTGATTGGAGCATTGACTCCATTGATGTTTACAGTGAGTACTGAAAGATATGAATTTATTGCCATTATGATGCTTGTGAGTTGGAGTTTCTGGTGGTGTTCTCTGGTCCTTTCTAATCTTTTGTTGCTTCTGGTATGTATGTATGTATGTATGTATATATTTTTTCGTCTTTTCTCCCTACAGAGAGTACCTCTTAAAATTTCTTTCAGGGCTGGTTTACAAACTCCCTGGTTTGTAAACCTGGTTTGTGGTCACAAACTCCTTTCATTTTTGTTTGTCTGGGAAAATTTTTGTCTCTCATTCTATTTTGAATGACAGCCTTGTTGGATAAAGAATTCTTGGCTGCATATTTTTCTGATTCAGCACACTGAATATATCCTGCCACTCCTTTCTGGCCTGCCAAGTTTCTGTGGATAGGTCTGCTGCAAACCTGATCTGTCTTCCCTTGTAGGTTAGGGACTTTTTTTCCCTTGCTGCTTTCATGATTCTCTCCTTGCCTCAGTATTTTGTGAATTTGACTATGATATGCCTTGCTGATGGTCGGTTTTTGTTGAATCTAATAGGGGTCCTCTGTGCTTCCTGGATTTTGATGTCTATGTCTTTTCTTAGGTTAGGAAAATTTTCTGCTATGATTTGCTCACTTAACACTTCTACTCCTATTTCTCTCTCTTCCTCTTCTGAGACCCCTATGATTCTGGTGTTATTCCTTTTTAATGAGTCACTGATTTCTCTAATTCTTAAATCGTGCTCTTTTGCGTTAGTCCCTGTTTTTTTCTGCTTCATTATTCTCTGTAAATTTGTCCTCTATATCGCTGATTCTCTGTTCTGCCTTGTCCATCCTTGCTGCCGCTGCATCCATCCATGATTGCATCTCAGTTATAGCATTTTTAATTTCATTCTGGCTATTTTTTACTTCTTTTATCTCTGCAGAAAGGAATTCTAATCTATTTTAGATTCCAGTTGTATTCTTATTATCATGATTCTAAATTCTGGTTCAGACATCTTGCTTGTGTCTGTGTTGGTTAAATCCTTGGCTGTCATTTCTTTGTGCTCTTTCTTTTGGGGTGCATTCCTTCGTTTTGTCATTTTGAAGGAAGAAAAGGAATTAATGAGGTAGAAAAATTGAAATTAAAAAACTTAAAATTAAAAAAATACTAAAATTAAAAATTAACAACACACACACACACACAAATCGAATAGGTGATGCTAGATCCTAGGTGTGTTTTGGTCTGGGTGTAGAAAGTGGTTTGACAGATTAGAGAAACAAACAAACAAGAAAAATACAGAAAAAAATTTTTAAAAAAGGGGGGGAGAGAAAAAAAGGAAATCTGTATTTAAGAAAAAGAAAAGAAAAGAAAAGAAAAGAAAAGAAAACAAGAAAAAAGAATAAAAAAAGAAAAAAAAAAACCAAAAAAAAATCGTTTGAGAATTTGAAAAAGTGAATACAATGTGGTAGACTGAAATAAAATGATGGGAGTAAGGTATAATTTGAAAAAAATTACATAAAACAAAAAATATAGTAATAAAAATTAAATAAAAATATTTTTAAAAGAAATTGAATGTAAAAATGAAGTTTTTCTCTTTTGGCATTCAAGGAAAAGAAAAGAAATGAAAAAGAGAAAAAAAAGAAAAAAAAAAGGAAATTGTTTGAAAATTTGAAAAGGTGAGTAAACGGAAGTAGACTAAAATAAAATGATGGAAGTAAAGTAGAATTTGAAAAAAAATACACAAAAGTACAAAATATAGTAATAAACATTAAAGACATATTTTTAATAAAAATTGAATATAAAAATGAGTTTTTTCTCTTTTTGTATTCAAGAAAAAGAAAAGAATTGTAAAAGAGAAAAAAGAAAAAGAGACAACAAAATTGAATAGATGAACCTGCTAACAGGTTGAAGTAGGACTGAAATTGCTTCGTTTACCCCTAGAGGTCAGTCCATGTAGTTCTTTATAGTCCATAAATTAAGCCGGCAGTGAGGTTTGTGTTCTTGAAGAGCGAAATTGGCCCAGTTGCGCAGGGCTCAGTGTAATGGCTCTGCTCTCCACTAGATGGAGCTGCTAGCCTACTGGGGTGGATTGTTGCTGAGCTTGTAGGTGCGCATGCGCCCTGGGAGCCGTGAAAAATGGCACCATCCAGCCATCCAGTCTGTTCTCCCAGATCAGCAATTGAGCACTGGTCCTCCGTCTTCAGCTCTCGTCCACTCCCCGCTTTCCCACTCTCCGTGGCCAGGCCCCAGGCAGTACCTCTCTCCCGAGTGTTGCCTCAGATGCTTCTGTTTTCCCGGCTGTTTTGAAGGGCTGCGGCTTTGACCCGTTCTGCTCCTCTGCGGGAGGGTCTCACTGAGCAGTGGCCGAATGAGCAATGGCTGAATGTCGGCTGCACCCAGGAACACTTGCTGGACCCTGCTGCTGCCGGTGCCCTGAGACTGCAGCCAGGTGCCAGCCCGCCCTAGAAAAAGTTCGCGAGAGAGTGTAGCAGCAGCGTTTCAGGGATTATGGAAAATCAGAAGCCACATCTGGCACCAGGCTTCACCCTCAACAACCTTGCCCCAGTATCAGCGAATGTGGCTGCCTTCCAGGGTCTGCTGGGACCAGGTGGCTTCAACAGTCTCTACCAAATGTCCTTCCAGCAGTGGAACCGCTTTTCCCTGTGTGGCCCAAGAACCTTCCGGACCCCACTCTGTTCCTGGGGATTCACCTTTCCTACCAGAGCACCACCAGGTATCGAGCTGTGGAATTGCAGCCTTTGTGTTCCCCTTGTTTACAGTCTTAATGGAATTTAAGCCCTCTCCTTTCTCCCTTTTTAGTTTAGTCCCTGTGGCTGTTTCCAATTTTCCACTTTCTCTCCAGCTGCTTTTGGGGAGGGGTGCTTTTCCCATATTCTCCCCTCTCCCCAGTCTCTGTCCTCTCTCTGCCCCCCAAAGCAGTTCCCTACCTTCTGCGGCTTCTCACTCCCCATGTTCAGCTCTTCGTGTCATGTACTTGCTGAATTCTGTGGTTCAGGTTGTGCAGATTGTTGTGTTAATCTTCCAATCCGTTTTCTAGGTGTGTAGGATGGTTTAGTGTTGGTCTGGCTGTATTTCATGGACGCAAGACACACAAAAAGCTTCCATGCTGTTCTGCCATCTTGGCTCCTCCTTGGCCTATCCTTTAAATGATGCTATTTTTAGAGTCTGATTTTAGCCCCATCTTTGCTTCATATTAAAAAAAAAAACCCTGAAAGTAAAAATAAAATATATCCCTTGACGATCTCATCTATTTTTATAACAATTATTGTTTATGGTTAGATGATTACTGAGTATGCATCTACAGACCAGGAATTTTGAAGGTAAGGGTGATGATCTTATGTCTACTTTTATTGAAACTCTCTAAGTAGATGTTGTATGACATCATCAAAAAAATATGTAAACACAGACTTCATTCTTTAAAACCAGGGGCTCAAGAGATTTGAGATATTTGAAATGTGTGGGCCAGAAATTGTTTTAAAAGTTCCAAAACAAGAGAGGAAAATTAGGATTTTAAGGCGAGAAAAAGGAATTATGACCTCTTTGGACACGTGTCAAATGGAAATTATAGAAATGGAAGATATAGCTATTGAAATATAAAAGAAAGCAGAAACCTACTTTTAATAAGTGGGTTAAGTGGTAGATTCCACTCAGATGAAGATAGAATCAAAGATTTGAAAATAGACTTGATGAATTCACTCACAATCCAATATAAGTGTATAAAATATTAAATATATATATGAATACATATGTGTGAATGTATTTGGGTATATATTATGTATTTGTAAACATATACGTATTTGCAGTATATATGTGATATAATATATTAATATAGAATACATGTTACATACATACATATAATACACACATATATTATGTATAATATAGATGTCCATTTAGGACATAGAAGTAGAGTGTAAACAGCTAACAAATATGTAATAAGAGTTCCACAGAGAGAAAATAGAAATAATTTGGCAGAGAAATCTTTGAAAGATAATGGCAGAGGGATTTCTGTTGTCTGTCATAATGAAGTAATTGGTATTGAACATGTTCTCCTAACACAAATAAGTTTAGCACAAGATAAAATATATGAAGCAACTTTTTTCAGACATTTATATGCAGGCATCTCAGAAAAGTGATCCTTGAGAAAAAAAAAATCCACATTCACCTCATTCAAAACGTGGGCACTTTCTGGACAACAGAGCAGGAAGGTGGAGTCTCAGCTCTAACTTGCAGTTGTTTAAGTGGTTCATCAGGACACTGGAGAGGAGACATCTGTGAAGCAACA
Organism: Prionailurus bengalensis; assembly: GCF_016509475.1. Taxonomy (NCBI): domain Eukaryota; kingdom Metazoa; phylum Chordata; class Mammalia; order Carnivora; family Felidae; genus Prionailurus; species Prionailurus bengalensis. The sequence continues at coordinate 173,604,590 of NC_057345.1, read as the reverse complement.
TGACTCCATAAGTCTGCATAGCAGGTCTTGCATGTGTGGACCAAGGATTAGGAAGAAAATTAACAGGACAAAATTCAAGGGGTCCAGAAGAGAGTGGCTTCTTTGGGGCTACAAGTTGAACAGAGATGCCATAGGGTGTTATGGCTGGAAGGTGTTGGAGTTGAGGTCTAGTCAGATTTGAGAGACCTCATTGAACAATTTAGTCATTCAGTTGGTATATCTCACAAGGTCACACCTTGTGAGGTATTTCCTAAGCTGTTTCATGGTCTACCACAGAGGACAAAAATATTCTAACCTTGACAGATAATCTAAGCCTGATGGAGTCAAGAAGATAACCCTGCAATGTAAGTACTTATCAAATAAGACCATCAAACCCCTTGCAATTGTTTACAATATCAATCACACAATAAAAGCAGTAACAAAGAACCAGATGTTACAATACCAGATAAATGCCTTAGGTCAAGTATTATAAGAATGCTCAAATGTAAAGAAAAACATTGCAAAAAATGGAAATTATAGAAAGAAATCAAATAGAAATGCAAGAACGAAAGAATAATAGCTAAAATTAAAATATAATGCTTTAGTGTCAGCTAGGTTTTGAAATAATTGAAATATTCATGCATTATAGACAAGTTCATTGGTGCACCACTATGGAAAGTGGTTTAACCAATTTTTTTTTGTAATTAGCCACAGGGACACCTGAGTGGCTCAGTCAGTTAAGTGTCCAGCTTCGACTCAGGTAATGATCTCAGTTCATGAGTTTGAGCCCCGCATTGGGCTCCATGCTGACAGCTTGGAGCCTGGAGACTGTGTCTTCCTTCAGATTCTGGGTCTCTCTGTCTCTCTGCCCACTTGTGCTCACTCTCTGTCTTTCTCTTCTCTCTCTCTCTCTCTCTCTCTCTCTCTCTCTCTCTCAAAAATAAATAAACATTACAAAAATAGTAAAAAAAGAAAGAAAAGTTAATCATATACCTACAGATTTTCCAGCAATTCTACTTCTAGATATTTACCCAGGAGTAATGAAAATGCATTTATACACAGAGACTTGCACACAAATATTCATAGATATTTTATTTGAAATAGCCCCAAACTAGAAACAATTTTAATGTCCATTAACAGGTGAATGAATAAACAAATCCTGCTATTTCAGTATCTATTGCTGAAGATACAATAATCCTCAGTAATAAAACAGGAATCAAGATACATACAACAGCTTATATCATTCTCAGAATTATTATGTTGAGCAAAAGAAACAAGACAGTAAAGAACACCTACTGCACCATTTTATTTGTACAAAAGTCCAGAAAATGCAAACTAATTTATAATGATGTAAAGCAGATCAGTGGTTTCAGGGGATGAGAGTGGAGAGAAAGATGTATTACAAAATGGCATGAAGAAACTTGGATGGAAGAAAGATATGTTTATCTTGATTGTGGTGATGATCATGCAATTTATACTTATGTAAAATCTCATTAAGTTATAGTTTTAAAATATGAAAAATTCATTATACATCAGTTATAACTTAACCAAACTGTAAAGCAGAAACAAACAAAAAGCCTTGTATTGCCTGGCTTAAGAGTAAAATAGGATACGTGAGAAAAAAAGGCTTAGTGACTTAAAGGCAGATCAACACACTGTATCCTAACTGAAGAACAGAGAGTGGGGAGATTTAAACAGAACCTCAGTGACTGGAGGACAACAATAGCAAGTAGTCTAGGAATCATGCAATTAGAGCTCCACAGGAAGAGACAGATGATGTGGAAGAAAAGTATGTAAAAAAATAATGGCAGATAATTTTCTAAATCTATAAAAAAAAAAAAACCCTGCAGAAGTCTAGCAAATCCCAAGGAAGATGGATACAAAGAACTTTCATAATCAAACACTGCAAAAACCAACATAAATAGAAAATCTTATATCAAAGAAAAATGAGCCATTGCATACAAGTAGTTTGTTCATGTGAACAATAGGCTACAACTATGAAGCAATACACTAATTTATAAGGCTTATTTTAGAAGGACATTTTACACAAAAGTGAGATTCAATATTTTCCCTACATATGATTCAAAAGCATTTCAATCAAAATAGTAATAGATTTTTGTAGAAGTACAAAAAAATGATTCTAAATTTTATGTAGCAATGCAAAGGACCTAGAAGAAACAATATAATCTTGTTTAAAAAGGGGGGGAAAATGGAGACTCGCACCAAATGGCTTCAAAATTCGTTATAAAATTGGTAGCAGGAAAGACAGATTGATCAGTGACACTGAATAGAGAGTCCAGTAATAGGTCTAAGCATAAATAGTGAATTGATTTTTGACAAGGGTCCCTCATACCAATTTCATACAGTAATGTAAAACTCCATATTTTTTTTTCTGAACTGATTAAATGTATAGAAAAACTAACCTTGATTCTTAACAGAATGTACTGAAAAATTAATGCAAGATGCGTTAAAGACCTAAGACTAAAACAAAAAAAAATCTTTTAGAACAAAATAAATAAATTCCCCATTAATAAAATGGCCTGAATACAGGAAACCCACTGGCAGGTAAATTTTTGTAACAAGTTCTGAAATAAGGCATTGATATTAAAATTGGGATGGGCCCAATGTAGTCTCAAAGATTCGGAATCAGAATTATGCAATGTGGGAAAGACTCATCAGACCATTGCTGGCATTGACAATGGAAGGGGGCAACAGGGCAAATAATGAGGGTACCCTCTGGAAGCTGGAAAAGGCAAAAAAAAATGGGTTCTCCATCAGAGCCTGTCACAGAGCAAGGCAGTCTTGTCAACACCTTGATTTTAGACCCATGAGACCCATTTCAGACTTCTAATTTCCAGAAGTAAAAGGTAATAATTTGTGTTATGTTAAACCATTATGTTTGTGACCATTGTTTGTGGTAATTGTAAAGCAGCAGTAGCAAGCTAATACACTACAATTCTAGTTGTTATTCTCCTCATAGGCACTATTTTCCTAGATACAGTGTTGTTCTTTTTACACTATAGTCACACCGACTTGCTGGACTCCTGGATAAGAGCTCTGTGCATTCAGAATTCCCAAATCTTTACTATTTCATTCCACCTTAGAGCTTAGTCTGCAGTATACACAGCACTAGCTCTTTTCTAAAACTATCCTTAAAATTACTCACTTTAGCTCTTGTGAAACTTTTCCCTACTCCAACATACCAAAGAACCAGTATTATTTAATATGGGAGTTAGGATAGGCGGCAAAGGAAGCATTGTTTTTACTCATCAGGTATTTGCTTATATCTACTGCTCATGCTCAGAATGAACTCCAATCATGATTTCAACAGTAACCATTTAACACTCAAAAGTTGAAAGTAGCTCCTATTTTTCTTTTTCGAGTGTCACAACCTCCTCCTAAGGAATAATTTGAGAATGTCAAAATGTTTGAATGTAAGAAAGGACATAGGCTGAAAAGACATAATTGGTAATTAATATTAAAAATATATTATGTATGAAATTTTGTTAAAAAGTACACTTACATTTTTCTGAGAATAATTGTCAACATACATGTACACATATTACTTAAATTTGATATTCGAGGTTGTATTTTTCACACTCTCTTCTTTTAATACTATTATTCTTTTCTTCTTACTGATATTTGAATGAAGAACAATGCACTCACAAGTGTTCTCACTTGAAGAAGTATAATGAGGGCTACATGCAAAAATCAATAGGTGAATGGTGTTAGCTTCTAATTCATGTATTTTCACATTTATAAAGTTATAATCACATCTAGCTTTAGAATAACATAATTTATGTCTTCCCTTTAGTTCTTCTATTTAAACCATTTTATTCTTCAAACATTACCATATTCAGCGATTGAAACATACCATCTAAATGTTAATAAATATTTTATTGGGCATAATCATGTTCACAATCAAATTAACGGAATTAAAAGCCCTCCCAGTATTCAGATTATAAAATTAGCTTCCAAATACTATGTTGAAAATCAGAGCACTTTCATGTATTTTTTCCAAGTTACTAGTCTTCTAACTTGCTATTCTTCTAACATGCTATTCATTGTTTGCCAATTATTTTATTCCAACTTTTATAAATTCATATCCCTGATGTTTATTCTGGATGGCTCATATGCCTTCTCTGTCTTTTTTACTTTTGGGTGGAAGTACTTTTTAATGTGACAAAGAGGATGTTAAGTGGTAGGCAACCATAACCCCATTTTCATTATTAAGATTTATTTCCAATAAGTTCAAGTGGGGGAAGCAAAAATTACCATTACACAAAAGTATTAACTGATAAACTGACCACAGTATAAGCTAGTTTCTATTCAAACACAGGTCTTCTTTAATATCAGTACCCTTTTTTGGTCTCTCTAGGGAGTTTCAAAAATCAGTATCCTGTTAACTAACAAAAATGCAAATCAATTACAAACTGATATAGTTTATTTTTCAGCAGAAGAAACATTTCATAAAGTTAACTACAGTGGTTTTGAAAATATTCTCATAGCAAATCCAGGGCTGAAAATCAGCTGAAATGAACTGGTTCAGTATCTGCTCAGATGCTACAGCTCCATGTCATTCCAGCTATAAATATTTTCCATAAAACTATTTAAAAGAACCCTGGCAGAGATAGACTAGTGATCAACTGAAAAGGAGAAAATGGACAAAGATGTTGATAGTAGATATGCTTCTAAAGAAAATCATTATCTTATAAAAAGGTTAAGAGCGATCTTTGGAAAAAGTGATAAAGCTTCAGATAGTTTGAAGTAAATGACCCTTTCATGATCATGTTTTGAGAGCCTCCTGTAAAGATGATTTATTTTGTAATTATATAATTTTGTCTGAAAAATTATCCACAAAATCAACTTAACTCATTTTTACTCACTCATTTGTTTATTTGTTCATTTACTCAGTATGTAATCTCAATTTGAAGAAATATTGTATTATTTATATACATTTACAGAAATGGTTTTAATCTCATTTAATTTAATTGTTTGCTTTATATTTACAATATAATTTTGACCTATGCCAAAGAATTTACTTTAAGTAGCCTTACTCAAGTAATAATTTCCCATGATTGGTAAGAACCTCTTCAAATGACAAACTGTGATAAATAAAGATAAGGGAAATATTAAGAATTAATGGAGAAGATTTTTAGGGCAGTGAAACTATTCTGTATGATACTATAATGGTGGGTATATGTCATAAATTTGTCCAAATCCACAGAATGTATAACACCGAGAGTGAACCTTCTTGTAAACTCTGAACTAATGATGTCAATGGAATTTCATCAATTGTGACAATTGTACCACTCTGGTAGGAGATGTCAGTAATAGGGCAAACTATCCATGTGTGGGACCAGAAGGTATATGGGAAATCTGGGCACCTTCTGCTCAATTTTACTGTGAACCTAAAACAGCTCTAATAAATAAATTCTATTAAAAAGAAAATCCATGGAAGCCTTCTACGGAGTAACCATTCTTAATCATAGACGATTGGGACACCTCACTGAGAACGTTTTCATTAGGCTAAAATATGTATGCTGAATAAAGCAGGAACACCATTCAGGAAGATGCAGCATGATCTTCAGAGAGATAGGAGCTTGTGGGAAAACCTGTTGGTAGGACTGAGCACAGTACATTTGGCAGATGGAAAGAAAACAACAACCTGGCCACAGCATGTAACACAAGAAGCGCAATACAGGGAATCGAGAAGTACAAAGAAACCAGGTGTGAAGCGTACTTGTAAGTAATATTTTTAGTTAGTGTATTAGCTAGTGTAGAGAAAACAGAATCAATTATATAGCTGTATTGATAGATAAATATGTAAATAAAGATTTTAAGGAATTGGTTCAACACAATTGTGGGGGCTGGCAAGTTTGAATTCTGCAGGTCAAGCTGGGAGCATGGATCCAGAAAAGAATTGATGTTTCAGCCTTGAGTCTAAAGCAATCTAGAGGCAGAATCTCTAGAGGATCTCATTCTTTTTTTTTCTAAGGCCTTCAACCAATTGGATAAAGCTCACCTGCATATGGAGGGTAATGTCTTTTTTTTTTTTTTTTCAGTAAGCTGCATGCCCACTGTAGGGCTTGAACTCAGGACCCTGAGATCAACAGTCACATGCTCCAACAACAGAGTCAGCCAGGTGCTTCATGTAAGGTAATCTCTTTACTCAGTCGATTATTGATTTAAATATTAATTACTTCTAAAAAACACCTCCACACAGGGGCGCGGGGGTGGCTCAGTCCGTTAAGTGTCGACTTTGGCTCAGGTCATGATCTTGTAAGGTTTGTGAGTTTGAGGCCCACTTTGGGCTCTGTTCTGACAGCTCAGAGCCTGGAGCCTGCTTCAGATTCTGTGTCTTCTTCTCTCTCTGCCCCTCCCCCACTTGTGCTCTGTCTCTATCAAAAATAAATAAATGTAAAAAAAATTTTTTTAATTACCATCACAACCAGTAATGGAGAGGAGGAGCTATAATGTAATAATATAGGTCTACAATCTCAAATCTGAGTCCTGGGGTCATATGTGTTTAGGAATTCACACTGAGGGGGGTCGTGATTTAGAGAGATAACAAGTTGCATATACTACATATTTTATTTATTACATTGCAATCAGAGTCCAGGCATGGAAACTCATAAATATTCAAACTAAGTCAGAAAAATAAATAACATTGTGTCAGCTAAGATAAAGTTTCATTATTAATGGATTTTGGCAATCAACTTATAAAAAAATATTCCAGATCAAGATTATAAACAAAAATCCACATTATTAGGCCACCTTTTTTCTTTCCCTCTCTCTTTCCTTTCAAATGTGTGTTTCTTCTCTGGCCATATTATGACCATAAATATTGAATTCTACATAACCACTACTCTACTCTTTTGAACTCTTGACACAATTAACATTTGGTAACTTGGTTTCTTCAAACTACCTCCATCATATGTCTCACTTTGCTGAGTGGAGTTCTGTTTACAATTGTGCCCTCTTTCACCTTCAATACATTACGTAGTGGCACTATTACTAAGTCAAGCAATTAATCAAAGTATTTTCCCCAAGTATTGACTTTTTTTTTCCATGTGAAATTCTGATTCAATTGGTAATTTAATTCAGTGTTCTTCTATTAAAGTGACTGGGGTACCTGGTAGTGGAGATAGAAATTAGAGGTGTATTTGTAATGTGAAACATGAAGGACCTAGGGTGTTGTAATTAAAAGGGAAGGAAATCCTTTTCCTTTTCAAAGTATCACCGAGACCAACGTGAGAAAGTACCCCAGCCGGAAGCCCCAAAGCTCTGCTGTCCCTTTCAATACAACTTTAATGGATTCTTTCGTAATCTTAGTGAACTCACCCTGGTCTGCTGGAGCTGCTTCTATAGGCTGAATAACGGATAATGTTGCTTCAGATATAAGAAAAAATCTGCTCCAATAGTTTGACACTAACAGGGCTTCTCAATCAAGTTAGCAATAAAAGAAGATGCATTCTTAGTATATCAGATTGGAATTCTGAATGCAACTTTCAAATGATTTATTCAGCAAATATTTTGAAATATCTGTTGATATACTAGATCTATTCTAGGACACGGCATACTCCCCTGCTCATGTGCCATTTACGTTGGTAGGGAGAAACAGGCAATAAATACTATACATGTTAAATGTGTAAACTGTATAGTACTTAAGGAGGTAACACATGCAAGAAAAGTTAAAAAGTAGAGCAGAACATATTACTCAGGATGCCGACAGGAAAAAGAAATGATGCATTCAGAAATGTGATTAAAAAGAAATTGATAAATGGGCTATTACAAAAGAGTGGACATGGTTATGGAATCATGTTAGGGACTAGCAATACTAGAAAGGCTTTTCCACATCCAGGACTAAAGTAGCCAGGGAAGACAGCCATAAAGCAGTATGTGTTGGACGCTGTACCCATGGGAATATGGTTGACCCACAGAAACCATAGTGTTAAACTAAGAAAGCACCATTGCAAAACTAGGGTTTAGAGAGAAAGAAACCATGGGAATAAATATTCTGGCCTTTCTCTCTCTCTTTTTTTTCCTAATCTCCTGAGAGTGCCACATAGTAGCCAGCCTCAATATGGAGCTTTAAGAGAGCCTGAAATGCCAGAGCACAAGGCAATCCAGATATATGGAGAATGGAAGAGGAGGGTCTCACAAGGCTGAAGTTATTGAGAGAGTTAGTCATCGTGGTATGGGTAAATTACAAGTGTAAATACGTAAGTCCAGGGCCATCTCACTATTGAATATGTTAGTCATGTTCCAAAGCATTGTTAGCAACACAAAAATTAAGCACTATTATATACTGCATTGTTTACCATAAAACTTAGTAAACATGAAAAAAATGTTTCTAGTGGGTAACAACTTCTGTTTATCAACACCTGTTTGTGCATACATTTTTATGATAAGCCATTAATAAGTCGGGTATTTAGGATATTTAAGCCCTAGAAATCAAATTATAAATTCTTATTTTTGATAAGCTATCAAATAAACAGTGTGTTTTGTTTTGTTTTGTTTTGTTTTGTTTTTTTAGTTCACTCATAATATAACTGTGCAGTTTGGTGAAAGCTTTTCTAGCTTCAAGAGTTAATGTATAGAGCAGGAAATATTGACAAAAATGACCTAAATTAGATGTGACTAGTCCATCATAGACAATGTGATAAAAAAAAAAGATTTTTTTCTCATTTTCAGACTTTACTACCCTAAATTCAAACATTAAATTCAATATTTCAATATACTAATTTAACTATAAATTATGGCCAATTAAATGCACTATAATTTTGTGGTCCAATGAAGCTCGTCTACAAAGCTAAACTAAATTGTTGTTCATTTAGTATGTTCTACATTTATGCAGTAAATACTGGAAACATGAGGCAACACATTTAATGCCAAACTGTCAAGAACAGTAGATTGGGATGATATCAGTGGTGGTGATTTGAATAATTCCCTGAAACCAACTTTGAATGTCCAACTTCCTGAAATATCACAAGAAACAATTAAATATCTTCCTTCATTCAGGAATTTTAGTTGGATATTCTGTTGTTTTCAGTTAATGACAAAGCTAATGGATGCAACAAGCTTGGTCTAACAGGACAAAAGTACATAAAAACAGATAAACATAAAACACTTGCAATGATTTAACATGTAAAGGTATGGTAATATGGATTTGCTGAAGATGGTACTAAAGCTTGGTTTTGAGAAGAAAATTTTGTGTTAAAGTTACCTCATAGTACAGTTAGTTGGATAAACTAGAAAACAAAATTTTGGGGAAAGGAAACCATTTGAGCAATGCCAGAAAGGTGAAAAACCCAACTCTGATAAACCCAACAATTGGGTAGGGAACCCAATAAACGTTGTAAGTGCTGGAGATGAATGTTAATAAAGAAATAAGCCTAGAATGCTAAGCAAAGGTAAAATCGCAGGAGGCAGGAGCACCTGGGTGGCTCAGTTGGTTAAGCATCTGACTTTGGACTTTGGTTCAGGTCATGATCTTGAAGTTTGTGAGTTCCAGCCCCCACCCTGCGTCAGGCTCTGTGCTGACAGCTCTGAGCCTGGAGCCTGCTTCAGATTCTGTGTCTCCCTCTCTCTCTGCTTCTCCCCTGCTCTCACTTTGTTTCTTTCTCTTAAAAAAAATGAATAAACGTTAAAAAATTAAAGACCACAAGGAGCATTTTATGTTCTGTTAGATGGAAAAAAATATTTATTCTGTGGAATTTGGGAAATAATGAATATTTTTTAAATTTTTAAAAAATGTTTATTTATTTATTTTTGAGAGAGACACAGACAGAGCATGAGCAGGGGAGGGACAGAGAGAGAGGGAGACATAGAATACAAAGCAGGCTCCAGCCTCCAAGCTGTTGGCACAGAACCCAATGCTGTGAGGCTTGAACTCACAAACCACAAGATCATGACTTGAGCCAAAGTGGGATGCTTAACCAACTGAGCCACCCAGGAGTCCCTAATGAATATATATTTTTAATTGTCTTTGACCAATTACCCACATTTAAGAAATGGAATAAAAAGATATCAGGAAAAAAAAGACAAAACACTTAAGGGTAATATGATAAGAATTAAGAGAGTTTAGTTACATAGCAGCCATTTAAGCAGGGAGTTTCAATAATAATACAAATAACCACTCTTAAATTTTTGTGTATAACTATTTTAGTTTTATTTTTCTCATGTACCTGCATTTTCTAGTAAGCACTCTGAAATCTATACTGAATACATTTAAAATTAGATTGCTAGGGACGCCTGGGTGGTTCAGTGGGTTAAGCGTCCGACTTCAGCGTGGGCATGATCTCATGGTTTGTGAGTTTGACCCCAGTGTTGGGTTCTGTGCTGACAGTTCTGAGCCTGGCACCTGCTTCGGATTCTGTGACTCCCTCTGTCTCTGCCTGTCCCCCACTCATGCTCTGTCTCTCTCTAGCTCTCAAAAATAAATAAAAATGTTAAGAAATAAATAAATAAAAAATAAAACTAGATTGCTATTATAAAAACTTTGTGAAAAGATCTTTGCAAATAAATATGAATCACCTAAGTGTAATGATTTATTTTTAGCCCATTTTTATATACTAGGAATTTGAAGATCACCCTAAGTGAACGACTTATCTGTATATTGATAGATGTGAGAAATGCTATCTTCTCTAAACATTACCTAAATGTATTCCAGTTAGTATGCCTTTGATCAACAATTATTTGATAGGACGGCAGTGTGTATGGAGTTTATCTGAATATATAACTTAAATGTAATCTCAATTACATAGAACAAAACTACATGGCAACATGATATTCATGGATTGTTTCCATAAGAAAAAGAAAAGGGTGATTCTACATTTTAAAAATAAGGTCATAAAAAAGAGAAAATATTCCATCTTGGTAAAAATATTGGTTATAGGTTTATAAATTTTGGTTTTTAAATCTTATATCAAATATTAGTGCAACTTTCAATCTGTCGTGGATATGTATTTAAAAATTAACTTTGATCATTTTCTTTAAATTATCTTAAGGAGAAGGAAAATCTTAAAGTGTTTCTATTATTTCTAACCCCTCTGATGAAGATATCTTTAATTGTAGAAATATATTCAGGGAATTGCTTTCAATATACTTTAAGGTATTGATTGATTCAAGAGAATGTCATTGTGAGATGTATGATTACATCATGCTATTATTGACTGATGGCTTTAACTACTTGATTTACATAAATGAATTGTATCTTTTCTGATCCCATGCCAAGAAATTGTTTTGATGGTTCAAATGTAGCTTATTTAAAGTCACTAAACATATTTAATTTTGTTAGAAATAAACCCAATTTACTGATATGGAAAACAACATATTTAAGTTTGTTAGGAATAAACCCAATTTACTGATATGGAAAACAATGTTATCGAATATGAAACCAATCCTTCTAATGCCATACAAGTATCATGTACTATTAATGATTTTTTAACTGCACACTTGCAATTTTTGAAATTTATCATGTCTCCAGGGAGATGATCTATTGGCTTCACCCCGTAAAGAACAGATAGCCATCTAAACATTTTTTGGCATTATATGTTTTTTATTAAATAAAAAATCCTGACATGTGATATACAAATTTAAGGTGTGTATTACCTTGGTATATTCCTATGTTGTAATATGAGTCCTGGTGTTTATCACATTACATAATTATGCTACAATATTATTGTCTATATTCATTATAATGTGCATTAGATCTCTATGGCTTATTTACTACTTGGTACAAGTTTCTACCCTTAAACACCATCTCTCTTATCCCCCTCACGTTATCACCTGGTTACCACCATTTTACTCTTTCCTTTAAAAAGGTTTAACTTCTTTAGACTTCACATTTAAGTGATGTCATATAGTACTTATCTTTCTCTGACTTATCTTATTTAGCACAACATACTCAAGGTTTATCCATGTTGTTGCAAACGAAAGAATATCTTTCTCATGGCTGAATAATATTCCATTGTGTATATGTATATATCTGTTTTATTTACTTATCTCTTGACTGGCATTTGGGTTGTTTCCAATCTTGGCTACTGTGAATAATGCTGCAATAAACATGGGAGTACATATATTTCATCCAAAGCTTGTTTTCATTTCCTTTGATTATATAATCAGAAGTGATGTTGTTAGATTGTATGGTAGATCTATTTTGAATTTTCAGAGTAGTTGGGCCGATTTACATTCACACTAATAGTGTATAAGGTTTCCCTTTTACCATGTTCTTGCTAGCAACTCTTGTTCCTTGTCTTCTTGATAATAGCCATTCTAACAGGTATGAGGTGATATCTCATTGTGGTTTTGATTTTCATTTCCCTGATCATTAGTGATGTTGAGCATATTTTCATTCAGTTTTTCTGCTATTTTTTAAATCAAACTGTTTTTTTTATTACTGAGTTGACTGAGTTATTTATGTATTTTAGATATTAACTCCTTATCTGATATGTGGTTTGTAATTTTTTCCCATTCTGTAGGTTGTTTTTTCATTTTGTTAATTATTTATTTTACTGTGCAGAAACTTTTGAGTTTGATGTAGTCCCATTTTTTAATTTTGTTTGTTTGTTTGTTTTTGATGTTTGTGCTTTTGGCAACATACCCCCAAAATTATTATCAAGACCAATACCAAGGAACATCTTCCATATATTTTCTTCTAGGAATTTTATGGGGTCAGGTCTTATTTTTAAGTCTTTAATTCATTTTGAGTTGATTTTTATGAATGGCATGAGATAGGAGTCCAATTTCATTGTTGGTTTTTTCTTAAGTTTATTTATTTTGAGAGAGAGAACAAGTGTGAGTGGGGGAGGGGCAGAGAGAGAGGGTGAGATGGAGAAGCTCAAGCAGTCTCTGTGCTGTTAGCGTGGAGCCTGAAGTAGGGCTCGATCTGACAACCCATGAGATCATGAACTAAGCCAAAATCGAGAATCAGAGGCTAACCAACTGAGCCACCTAGGTGTTCCAATTTCATTTCTTCTGCATGTTTCTTCAGTTTTCTCAGTACCATTCATTGAAGAAACTCTCATTTCCCAACTGAGTATTCTTGGCTCCCTTGCCAAATATAATTTGACCAGGTATGCTTGGATTTAATTCTAGACTCTCTATTCTGTTCCACTGACCAATGTGTCTATTTTTTGTGTGTTGGGACCATACTATTTTTATTACCATGGCTTTATAATATAGCTTGAAGTCCGGAAGTGGACATGTCCAGAATGTGGTGTTATAATACAAGTTTTTGGTTTCTCTCAACATAGCAGACTCACTAAGGTTGGCATTAAAAAAAATAAATAAATAAGAAGGAAAGATTGGCAGCTGAGTAGGAGGAGGTGTACACATAGCACTTAGAGATTTGAGTGTGTCCACATCCAGGTGGGGGGGTCCTCAAGTGGGAAGATCCCAGAGGTCTTTAGGCAGTCCTCTCATCTCCTGAGGTAGACAGCAGGAGACGCCATCCTTCAGTTCTCTTTGTCTGCCTACTTCCCTTTCCTTTCCCTCCCTCTAGTCTCTGCAGCCTATTTTCAGAGAAAGCAACTGGTCCCTCCACCTGTGGCACATGTGACTTGGCAGACCCTCATTGCTTTTACCCTCCACCTTCTTTACCAGAAAAGTCATTCTGACTCACTGCCTGGCTGGCCACTGCCTTCTCTGCTCTCACCACCTCTGCACTGAGCCTCTACTGCCACCTCCCTCACTCTGTCTCCTCCATTAGCAGGAGGTGCACAGATGGATAGATCTGTCAGGTGTCTCAGTATGCTGTACAGAAACACTTTTGTTTCTTTTATCTATGGATGCCTGATTAATTATAAATCAAAGGGGAGAAAAAATAGGCACAAGTCACACTGTCATAGTGCTGATATATATATATATATATATATATATATATATATATATATATCTTTAAAAGTTGAGGTTTAAAATCCAATAAACAATTAGATTGACTTCCTATTAAATATGTCAAATTAAATATATGTATTCGCCCATGTTTCCCCCTAAAAATTTACTAAATTGATAGTAAATGTTCACCTAAATAAATAATACATGCTTCAGGAAAAAGTAATAAAAGAGGGATCTTTAGGAGCACAATTTTGGATGTTGAGAAATGTATGGATTAGTGAATACTGATTTAGCAAATTTGAGAAAGAGTACTTGAGTCATAGCATAAGAAACCCAAAAGTAACTTATTTTCACTGTGGAAACCATAAAAACCTCAGAAATGGGTAACTCTAAACATGGGGGCAGAGTTAGCTTGTCCACCAAAAGGATTTGTTGACTTGTTGGGTTTTTTTTCAAAAAATGAATAGATCTTCAGAGTCTTCCTTTACAATAGCAGAAAGCTGAAAATTTGGTCTTTGAAGAAGGTGTTCCAGAGTATCTGTATGGAACACTCCAGAACATCTAACTTCAGGAATGCAGTAGTGAAAACAATAAGATATGTTGAAAACCCAATATTTAGGTTTTTTAGAGGCTGCACATTCTGATTTAGTAATAACAGATATAGAACAATCATATACTATGGGACAGGATTCATTTCTAAAGGAAAAAAGAGTTGGATTCATCACCACTGAAAGAAACAGAGAGATTTATTATTTGGGGAGGTAACTAGGCTTTTCACCCTCACAGTGGAGCTTGGTGGAATGATAATGGAAACTCTATGTTACAGTAGAGGGACAGTCAGCACTATGGCACATGGATAGCACCCCAGTGAATCATCTTTGGACCTCCCTTATTGGCAGCCAGGCTTGTATCCTTTTCACAGGGAATGGGAAGATTTTTATCTGAGTATTATAACCAGCCTGAATTATATCTCTGAAGATGCTTTTAGATTATTGATTTGAAGGCTTTACTTGATAAGCCTTGCCTAAATACACCAAGCTTCTGCTCAATTTAGTGCCTCCCTCTTAAACATGAATGTATAGCCACGACTCCCCAAATATTTGAGGAAAGTTCATAAAAATCAGATTCTGAGACAAATCTTCAGGAAAAATAAGCTTGGATTACCAAAGACAATTTCCTCAGAAAGATGAAAAAGATATATTCTGTGAATAAAAGTATTCAGAGAATAAAACAGAAGTTGTTTGAATTAAATATATACAACAGAAAAATGCTTTAAAGTAATAAAATTTTTGGAAGATAAAATTGAAAACATTCCATTAAAAAGGAGAAAACTATGTGAGAAGTAATGGAGATAGGATAATGAAATTTGAGAAACACTTCAGGTGTCCAAAACCAAGTATTTGAAATTCCAGAAATAAAGACAAAATTTATGTCATGGGGCATGCCTTCTTAAGCTGGAGAATAATGAATATTTGCAGGGTTGCATGTGCTCTACTATTACCTGGTTGTAAATTTTCCTCAATAGTTTCTATTTTCAACCTGCATTTCTTGGTGCTATGATGGTGATCTCTATGCATGGTATCACTTTAATGGTTAGGACTTAGAAACCTCACCATCGTCATTTATCCGTCCCCTTTTTTATACATAATATTATTCATCCAAACTTACCAAGTCCTTCTGTTTTGGCTGTCTGTTAAATATTGCTCAACTCTATCTTCTTTCCCATCACTCCGATGTTTGATTAAGATTTATTTATTTCTTGCCTTATTGTAGGAGACTGCAGAAATATATAATCTAATTTGAAATCTTTAAAATAAAAATCCTAAACATTTAACTGTTTGAATTCATTGATTTGACTGACTTTAGTACTGAGAACTAACTGTTTGCTTTCTGCCTCCTTCTTCAAGAAATGCTGGGTGTGAGAGGGTCTCCTCTTAATAAAAGCCAATAGAAAAATTCACATTGCGATTAATATTTTAAAAATTAACCTTCACAGGAATATATTGCTCATTTTATCACAGAAAATTGCTTCTACTTAGAATTGAGTTTGGACTTTATCAATGTGTAGTAGGGGCAACACAAATCTACATTTGGAAACTAGAGAAAAGGACTTTTCAAAAGCACATGTTGTATGCTATTGTTCTGCAATGAAGTGTCAGCAAAAATGCAGGATAAATCTTATTCAAGACATAGCAAGTAAAGGTTTCTTGTGACTCCTCCCTAGACAAAGATTCGTCTGACTTCAAGAGAGGAGCAACAGCTCTGGGATTTTTGAAATCAAGTGGAGAGGGCATGTAGACATGCCCTTCAAAGGATCAATACCCCAACTGGTAATGAGAAGTAGAGGTGTATTTCAGGAAGTCCAATACCAAAAATCATGGATTAGGAGTTCTATTATACTTAAACTTTCAAACCCAAACAGAAGGGCTAAAGAATTCATAAGAGAACAAGAGAGACTCGATGGTCTTTAATAAATCACCCTGTGACTTTCTCCACCACCAATAAAGTTCCTATTACAAAGACTAAATTAAGATCTAGGTCTCACAGCTTATTTTGAAGGTGTTTCCAGGGGAAGAGGCTGAGGCAGTCAATTTTCCTTTTAAAGGAATTATACTAGCAAATACTCATATGCCAAAAAGCTTGAATATCTTCCTGGATAAAACAGTCCTTGAGGCAAGAAAAATCAAACAAAAATCTGTCTTGAGTTTTGACGAGTCTTGATCTTTTAAAGTTTTATGTTTTAAGCTTGAGCAAGGTTTTGTGAAGTATGTGCCATATTTAAGGTTATTTTATCTAAAAGCAATGTATCATGTGCCTGTAATGGCCACCTTATATTTATATTAATTTTAATTGTTTAATTTTAATGTTAATCTAGTAGGATATTAGGTTTTGTCATTTTTCTGAGTCTGGAATTCCTTTTTAAATCATGGACTGTTTCCCTTGTTCAGTTCCAATTACATTTCTCCCTTAAATTCTTCCATTAGTTTCTAAATATGATAAATCATTCCAGTCAGCTAGGGATTAATCATAGGATTACGGAGGAAAGACATAGGGGTTCAATATAAATGTCAGTGACACAAGCTGTCTCAAGAAAGAAACAGGATCCCCTTTTTTAATTTACATTTTGGGATTATATGATTATGTTCTTTAAAAATACTTTTTTTAAATCAGTTTTCCATCCCATTTTCATAAAGAATACAAACACACACACACACACAAACATACACAGTTATAATATTTTTTAAGTTTACAAAAAGATAATGTATTTTTTTACATTTATTTATTTTTGCTAGACAGAGAGAGACAGCGTGAGCAGGGGGGGGTTGCAGAGAGAGGGAGACACAGGATCCGAAGCAGGCTCCAGGCTCCGAGCTGTCAGCACAGAGCCTGATGTGGGGCTCGAACCCACGAACTGTGAGATCACGCCCTGAGACAAAGTCGGGTGCTTAACCAACTGAGCCACCCAGGCGCCCCACAAAAAGATAATTTAAAAGTAGTCGTTGATAGATACTATATCTATGATTACTGCATGTATAAAATTTGCCTAAGAATTCCTTTAATTAGAATTAAACAAATTTTTAATGTTTATCCATTCTTGAAAGAGAGAGAAAGAGAGACAGAGACAGAGTGTGAGCAGGGGAGAGGAAGAGAGAGACAGAAACAGAAAATCCAAAGCAGGCTCTAGGCTCTGCACTGACAGCACAGAGACCAATGCGGGGCTCAAACCCATCAACCAGGAGATCGTGACCTCCTCCAAAGTCAAACATTTGACTGACTGAGCCACTGAGCTCATATCAAAATATGAGATATCATATGAGCCACTGAGCCACTGAGTCATATGAGCCACTGAGCCACTGAGCCACTGAGCCACTGAGTCACTGACTCATATGAGCCACTGAGCTCATATCAAAATATGAGATATCTGTGTTTAATGCCAAAACCAAACCCTTTAACACTATCCTATACTGAAATTATTGCTCCTTTTCTATGGACAAATTATGCCTCAAAATTTACAGTTAAATATTGACAATCTGTCCCCGCTGCTTTAACCTTCATTATCCTGGGGGTGGAAATACAAGCCAATTGATTCCTTCTACCTTTCTTTCTTTCTTTCTTTCTTTCTTTCTTTCTTTCTTTCTTTCTTTCTTTCTTTCTTTCTTTCATTTTCTATATCCAGTTTTGCAAGATTTCCAGCCTCGTTTTTATAATTACCTGGTCTCTAACAAAACTGAGGACAATGGTGACTAGCTATCTAAAAATATCCTGGAAATTTTCTTATTCTAGACTAATACTTCCTGCCCTCACTATGTGGCAGGCTGAAAACCAATTTCCCACTTGGTGCTAGGAATCAGTCACCATAGCCATTACACCAACCTCTTTTTCTGTTCTATTTTTTTGGCATGAGATGCCACCAATAGCTAAGTAGTAAATTTCCCCCTTCAATTCAATGTGAATATTACATCTTTCAGTGGAAACATGCTTCTCAGCCAGACTAAAGTTTCAGACAGAAGGGTAAAAAAATATTTTAGTGGGACTTTAGGTCTATTTGTGATAAGGACCACTCTCACACCTTGATTCCCAGACCTATGTATTCTGGCTACAGGAAAATGAGGCTCATATATAGTACTCACTGTTTCAAAGCTTAGGGTGTACTTTGTAAAAACAGCACAACAGGTTTTCAGGGTATTATCTCCAAGAGAGTAACACAGTAAGTGTTAGCAAGTATTTTTCAAACTGATAATAATTTGTTTAACTAATTTAAACTGATTCATAAAATTCCTAAGTTACATCTGGCCTGGTAGAGCTAATGCTATTCAAGCTACCTCATATTTTGATGTCATTTGGTATTCACAGCACAGGTACAAGTTAGGTATACAATAGGAGCCAAAATATTGTGTGCTCCTTGAAACCATTAACTGGGGATATCCTACACAAGACCTTATTCGGGTGTACCATAAGTCTTCTGACAAGTGTTAAAGGACAGGCATTGGTGGGATGAGGAAACCATATCATCCCTGTGTCCATGGCTCTCAAACAAACCAGGTTCTCTTGTCTCTTTCCTTAAAGGTGTTCCATCCAATTTATATTCAGTGTAGATGAAAGAGCAAATCAAATGATATTTCAGGTATGTGGTACCAATCATCTCCCTTCACAAACAGACAGTTGTCTTAGCAATGTGTCATCTTGATTCATAGTCACCCAAGCTGTAGGTGACTGAATGTTCAGCAATTTCCATCCTGTGCCAATCAAAGGTAATCTCTCAGGTTATCAGAAAAAGAAATAAATTAGTAAATATAGCCCAGAAATTTTGAACCAAATGGTAGGTCTAACTTGGTACCTGTCAGTTGAATGATCAGGGGATTCTGTGTCAAACCTTTTCTCCAAATTATCCAGATTCAGTCTTTAGACAGTCCATAAATCTTCAGGAGTCCTTTTTCCCTCCTATCAGCACCAGCTGTCTACCAGCAAGAGATTGACAGAAATAGCTAAGAGTATTATTTTCTTGCTCTGGGACACTCTCATTGGAAATAAGGTACTGAATTCCTTTCATTACCCAGCTGGTTATAACCTACTTTTTGTGCCCTCTTTCCTCTCACTATAATCTCTTCCCTTGTCCCTGTTTTAACTCACACCCTTCCTCCCCCAGCAGCATTTGCTGGTTTAGAAAATAGGTGCATCTATTTCATTAGGGCTTTCTCTTCAGCCTAATCTTAGGAGGATGCTGGGGGATGTGACAGGAAAATAATTAAAGATCTGACCCTGCCACTTAGTAACATGGCCATATTCATTTTTTTTTAATCTTTATTTATTCTTGAGAGAGAGGGTGTGAGCAGGGGAGGAGCATAGAGAGAGGGAGACACAGAATGTGAAGCAGGCCTCAGGCTCTGAGCCGTCAGCACAGAGTCCTACGAGGGGCTCGAACTCACAAACTGCGAGATCATGACCTGAGCCAAAGTAGGACCCTCAACCAACTGAGCCACCCAGGCACCTTTAAAATGGCCATATTCAAATTTAATGACATGGAGAAGTTATAATGCACTTTGATAATCCACTAGAAATACATACATACAATCAAATTCAGTAGTATGGGTACCTCTCTTTCTCTAACAGTAATGAAACAGGTGAGATGAAAAAAAAATTGAGGATGGAATGTTATAAAGTTGTGTGGCTGCAGCATTGTTACCCTCTCATTCCTAAATATTAAAAACATTTCCAGTGGAATCTTTCTATACTGCCTCTCATTTGTGAAAACATTCATTTAGTCAATTTAGGCAGTCATGTCAAGCCTTTTACACCACTTAAATAGCAAGTGTTCAATTGTCTGTTTGATTTTCAATGAGACCAATGGGACTGATGTTCTGAAGGTGATAGGGAGTGTGATATTTTTATGTAATATTGTGTTACCTTGCCTGTGCACACTACTTGCCTTTGTACAATAGTAATAATAAAGTGCATACCTTGATCTTAGGGAATACATGCATGTAAGCAAATTGGTAGATTATTTGCAGCTACATTCCTTTAATTATGCTCACTGTGGTTAGTTCTGTTACAGAATAAGGAAAACCTAGAATAGAGTAGAAGACAACCCATAGAGAAGAGAATATATTTGAAATGTATATATCTGATAAAGGTCTTTTATCCAGAATATATAAAAAGTAATCAAATCCAATATTTTTTTTAAACTAGTAAAGATTTTGAACACATATTTTACCAAAGAAAATAGGAAAATGATAAACACATGAAGGGTTATTAAAGAAATAGAAATTAATTTGTATGATTTGATTCCTACCAAATTTGTAGAGATTATTTTTATGAACAAGAATATGGTCTACTTTAGGAAATATTTTGTGTGCATTTGAAATGAGTGTGTGTTCTGCTACTATTTGCTGCCTTTTCCTAATATGTCACTTGGGTCAAGTTAGTTGTGTCTTTCAGATATTCTATACCATTACTGATTTTTTTCTACTTATCCTATCAATTATTGAGAGAGGCACCTTAAACTCTCTGAATGTAATTGTGGATTTGTTTACTTTCATGTTTGGTTTAGATCAGCTTTTGCTCCATTTATTTTGAAGTTATGTTATTAGATGGAAACATATTTGGGATTATTGCATTCTCTTGAGGAATTTATTTCTTTGCTATTACGAAATGTCATTCTATATCACTGGTAATACCCTTTGCTCTGAAACCTACTTTCGGTTTTCTGAATTGTTTTTTTATGTTCTCAATATTACTGATTTTATTCTGATCTTTATTATTTTCTTCCTTCTACTTTGGATTTAATTGGCTCTTCCATCTCTAGTTTCTTAAGGGAAAGCACAGGTTACTTATTGTCAATATTTTTTGTTTTCTTATATAAACATTTCTTGCTATAAATTTTCCTCTGAGCATTGCTTTAGCTGTACTTCACTATATATGTATATATTATATACACACATAAACACACATGCATATTTCAGTTAGCTCAAAGGATATAATTTCCTTTAAAACTTCCTGTGACTCATGGTTTACATACTAATATACTGTTGAATTTCTTAATTATTAGGCATTGGTTTCAATCTATCTTCCTGTTATTGATTTCTAGTTTATTTATTTTATATAGTTTTATTTTAAATTATTGTAAATGTGCTAATATTTGTTTTATAGACCAGTACATGCTCATCTTGGTGGTTGTTCTAGACACACATAAGAATAATCTGTATTTTGATGTTGAGTGGACTGTTTTCTAACATCAATTAGGTCAACTGGGTTGACAGTGCAGATCATGTTATTTATATCTTACTGATTCTCTGTTTTTTTAATTCTGTTACTGAGGAAAGCATGTTACATTTCCACGTAAAATTGTAAATTTTCCCATTTCTACTTTTAGCTTTGTCAGTTTTTGTCTCATGTATATTGCAGCTCTCTTTTTAGGCACATAAGTATTTATCGTTGTTATGGTTATGTCTCCTTGGAAAATTGACCCTTTAGTCACTACGCGAGGCCTCTCTTTATCCATGATAGTATTTTTTGTTCGGAAACCTATCTTGTCAGAAGTTATAGCTTCTCCAGCTCTCTTTTGGTTAGAGTTTGCAAACTACGCCTTTGTCTCTCCTTTTACTTTTAACTGGTCTATGTCATCATGTTTAGAATAGTTTCTTGTAGATGAAAAATTTGAGGTCATGCTTTCTTATTGAATCTGACTCTTTCTCTTAACTTGTACTTTTAGACCATTCATATTTAAGGTGATTATTAATATAGTTGGATTGAAATCTATCACCTTGCTGGCTGTTTTTTATATTTTCCATGGATTACTTCTTCTTTTATTCTTTTATTTTCTTTGCTTTCTCTGGGTTTAACTGGACATTTAAATAATTCTATTTTATCTCCTGTACTGACTTAAAATTGAAAAACAGTGGTTGCTCTAGTGATTACAAATATGTTTTTAAATATCTTAGTGCACAGCAGCAAATTACCAATTCCTCACTCCTTGAGCCATGCATTTCATTTTCAATAAGGCTATAAAAACATTATAAATTTGCTTTAAACACTCAGGTCTCTTTTAGACCAATTAAAACAAGAAAAATCATCATCTTATTTATTTCATCTTAACACCTTTATTCTTTTGTGTAGATCATGACTAGATAGATCATATTCCTCCGCTTGCAGAACATCCTTTACATTTTCGTATAGCCTGGCGTTGCTAGAATTGTATCTCCTCACTTTCTATCTGAGAAACTCTTAACTTCTTTTTCATTTAAAAGCACTTTTAGTTGGTATAGAATTCTTGCTGGCAAAGTTTTTAGTTGTTGTCGTTCCTTCTTTCATCGGTTTCGAGATTCTTTTTGCCTGCGTGTTTTTGGATAAGACGTGTTATGATTATCATCTTTGTTCCTCTGTAAGTGAACCCTATTCTCTGATTGCCTTCAAGATATTTTCTTTCCCTTTGTTTTCAGAAGTTTGAATCTTTTATGCCCAGATATTTTTGTGGAAGGGGAAGTGAGTAATGGAAGCGTTTATCCTGCTTGACGTGTATCTGAGATCTGGTGCCTATCACTAATTTTTGAAAATTCTCAACAAATATTTATTAAATTATTTCTTCTGTTCTACTTTATCTTTCTTCTCCTTCTGAGATTCCAATTACATCTCGGTCTATATTGAGCCCATTGATGTTGTACCTCAGCTCATGTATGATCTGTTCTGTTTTTTTATTATTTTTCTTTCCGGGATGCAGTTTGGGTAATTTCTTTTGACTTATATTCAAATCCACTGATTCTTCCCTGAGATTCTGCAGATGAGCCCTTCAAAGTCATTCTTGGATCTCTGTTACCATATTTTTCTTTCTTTTTAATTTTTTTTTTAGTTTCATTTAAATCCAAGTTAGTTAATATATAGTGTAATAATGGTTTCAGGAGTAGAATTTAATAATTCATCACTTACACATAACACTCAGTGCTCATCCCAACAAGTGCCCTCCTTGATGCCCATCACCCATTTCATCTATTCCCCATCCAACACCCCTCCAGCAACCCTTAGTTTGTTCTCTCTATGTAACAGTCTCTGATAGTTTGCCTCCCTCTCTGTTTTTATCTGATTTTTCCTTCCCTTCCCATATGTTCATCTGTTTTGTTTCTTAAATTCCACATATGAATGAAATCATATAATATTTATCTTTTATTTATACAATTTTTATTTCGCTTGTTCTTTCGATCTTCATCTCTCAGCATTACTTTTGTGATCCTTCATATTGTTTACCTTTACTATGAGAGCCTTTAGCATATTAATTAGAGTCATTTTAAATTCCAAGTCTGATAGTTACATCATCTTTTTTCATATATGGGGGTGGGGAGGTCTGATTCTGGTATATATTTTGTTTGAAGTGTGTTTTCTCTTGCCTTTTTGTATACTTTATTTTTTGTTGTTGCATTTGAAAGCCAAATGTATTGTTTGGTGCAGCAAAAACTAATTTGATAACTTTTATGTTTGGGGACAACACACTTTTCCTTCTCCTGGGCCTTTGGTGTGGGGTTTTATGTTAATCTTGTTAGGTTTGGACCGAGTTTGAAGCTTCTTATTATTATGGTTTTCTTCTTCACACCAAGGCTTCTAATTTCTCTAGTGACAGCTTGTGTTTATGGTGTGGGCTAGTTAACCAGAGTGTTTCTCAGTGTCTCTTCCCCACTTGCCTTCGGGTCTTCCCATTTGTCTTTGCCTCTTTGCACAGTTTGCCAGAAGGAATCTATGCCTTACAGCATTCTCTGGTGCATCTTTCCCATTTATTTTTACCTGATGTTTATCAGCATTGTGATGTGGGGTGGTGGAAAGCAGCATTCACTGATACCCTGATTAAGGCTCAGTGTTAGGCCAGGACTGGATCCCTGGGGTCTGGATTCCCCATGTACTTCTGCTCTCTTGTAGATGTAGCTCTGGGCCTAACAGTATTCCTAGTCCTCCTCCATGAGGAAGTTCTCTTTCCTTTCCCTTCCCTTCCCTTCTCTTCCCTTTCCCTTCCCCTTCTCCTTTCCCTTCCCCTTCCCCTTCCCCTTTCCCTCCCCTTGTCTTTTCTTTTCTTTTCTTTTCTTTTCTTTTCTCTTCTTTTCTCTTCTTTTTTCTTCCTCCTTCAAAGAAAGATGTCTCTAATTGTGGCTTTCCCCTAATTCTCTTAGGATATAGCCTTTATTGCTCTGCCACCTGCAGATTGAGATGGCTGTTTTGTGGGAAAGAGAAGGGAGACAAGTTTGAGTAGGTTTCCTACAGTGACCGCTATTCCCTCCTCTCAGCTGCAATCATTTTCCACCAGTTCATTCTATTCACTGTTACCATTTCCCAAAACCAGAAGTTTTGTTCAGTAGAAGAAATGAGAGAAATAGTTGTTGATGGCATTGGCAAGTGGCTGCCATTCTTCCCCACCAACCCTCAGGGGGGTAATTTTTCTCTCTCTGGATGTCCAGTGAGGTTCCTGGAGAAAAATCCTGCATAAGGCTGTGAATCCCTTTATGTCTGCAGTCTAGTGGCTTGACATTCTCAGTCCTGATGAAGGACTTGCTTAAAACTGGCTGGTGAGTGGTCTTATTGGCTAACATGGATGAGTCAGCCTCCTCTGTCTCCTTCTATCTCCCCATCCACCTCCCACCATGTTAATCAAATGTTGTGCCACATTTTTCCCTTTAAGCACCTCTCTCTCCATATTTCAGGTTAGTTGTTTGGCGTGACACCTTACTCTCTAACGGAGTCAAGACAATCATTAATTTACAGTTTGCTCAGGATTTTTCTTGATTTAATTGTACAAACATTCTTTCCAACTTTCTAAATCTCCAATCTAAATCTGCAAGTCTCTTTCCGAAAAAAATTTGGGGGGCTATTTTTAATTGATGTTTAATTTTTAGTTTAGCTTTTCTCATTGCTGTGTACATCCATAGTCCTCACTACGTTTGCCACAGAATCAGTTCTTCATTGAAACCCATATTTTTATTTTTAATTTTATGTGTTTTGCTTGATTCCTGTGTTTATATCGTAGCTTCTCATATTTCGTTTTCACATATTTTTCCTGAATTCTCATGATTTATATGTGTGTTTTTTCCTACACATGGGCATTTTTAAAAATAGTTTAATTCTTGACAAAATGCTTAAACACTTTCCTTTCTATTTGGTGGCAATAATTTTCTTGTAAAACTTTCTTCTTCATCAGTGGGGTGCTGCTGTTTATTTCTTCACTTATTTATAAAATCTATACCAATACATTGCAGTTTTTTCTATTTATTTATTTTTTAAAAAGCTAGAGTTTTCAGGGCATGGTATTTGCAGGAAATTTCCAACACAAGTTGGTAAAGGTAGTAGCATCTTACTTTTCCAGACCATCTAATTTTTGCAACTCAAAGATTCTCTTTTTCTCTACTGACATAAAGATTTACTTGTTCATGCAAATGTAGGTCCCCTTCTTTGAACCAGGCAAGATGCAGGGGAGCTATAGCTGTCAGCCCTTCTAAACTCAGTTCCCAATCCCATTGTTGTAAATAAAAGGCAAATGTATTGCTTTTGAGTTCCTGTTGCCTTTGTTGAGATCTGCCAGATATGGGCCCTTTCAATATTCTATGACTACTACTTCTCACTTTCTTGTCTGTGGTTTCTGCTTAATCACAGGTGATTTGGGAAACTCTTCTATGTATTTTTGGAATGTGAAAATATTTTTGTCTCCAAGTAAATATGGAAATGTATATTGTTATACAAATGTGTGCTTATATATTTTCCATGACAAAATTGTTCCATAATAAAAAAAGATTTACGTATTTTTAATATCCAGTAACTACACATACTGTAATTTAGGCACATGTTACATCATAAAGGTAGGTGTTATTTTCCATTAAGAACAGACACATTATATATTTTGGATGACCATAAACACCCTAGTAACATGGAGCAGACATGATCTATGTAGGAGAGATTACATATGGTTCATTATATATACCTGCATCTAATATTTCATAATATATTTAATATCACATAACAAGGTATGGAAAGTGATTGTTTTATTTTATTTTATTAAAAATTTTTTAATGTCTATTTATTTTTGAGAGAGAGAGAGCACAAGCAGGGGAGGGACAGAGAGAGAGGGATACACAGAATCTGAAGCAGGTTCCAGGCTCTGAGCTGTTAGCTCAGAGCCTGATGTGGGGCCGGAACCACAGCGAGATCATGACCTGAGCCAAAGTCTGATGCTCAACTAACTCAGCTACCCAGGCGGCCCAAAAAGTAACTATTTTGATCTAGATAAGATTTATTTAAAATGTTTGGACCTTGGTAGTAAAAGGAAAATAATCATTTCAATGCTATCACATTTCTGTTAGTAAATATTTCTTATTGTGCATGTATTCCTTCAACTTCTAATGCTCAGTAACTTGAAAATCCTTATTAGGAACTTTCAGTGAAATATTATCTTGGGTTGTGAGTAATATATTTGTCCACATTTTATTTACAGGAAACTTTCAGAATGTAATCTTGCCTATTTCAGGTTGCTTCAGATTAAAACTTGGCTCATGACTCTAAGTTTTTATGCATATTTTATTTACAAATTATTTAAATTTGTATGTCTGACTTTGATTTAGTGATCAGTAAAATGAAACCTCATGGCTTTGGTTGATTTTTAGTATTCTCTAGATAGGACCTGTTTAGGGGAAAAAAAAACACAATTTTGTGAGTGTTTGGGTTTTAATGTTGGTATATTGAAGTAAAAGTGCCTCTAAAATCTGTTCGTACTTTTAAATATCAAAATTTATTGCTGAGCATATGCAGTGGGTAATTTTATTTGTTCTCTCAAACCACCATTGGCAGCATATTAGAATCTTGTAATGGCATAATTAACCAGATTATTTTCTCAATTTTACATTTTGAGTATTCCTAAATAACTTCAAATAAAATATTTAAATATATGGACACAGTGATATATTAAGTGAGTTTTTAAAAAAAGTCATAACGGTCTAACACCATAAATCCCATGTGTTAAAAACAAAACACATTGCTATATCATATATAATATGACTTTTAAGTGGAATATATTATGTTAATATGTAGATGTACTTTCTTCCACAGTGTTACAGAAGCCATTTATATGTGATTATCTATATCCATATTTTCTGAGCAGCCCACATTTATATTGGCAGAAAAAAAACCACACTTCTTGTCTTTCCTTATAACTTGGAATGACTCTCCCATAAATATTTTCCCCACTGTATCATATCCTTGGCCTTATTTCATGCCTCTATGTCTCCTTCAGGTGGGTCTTTGGCTTTAGGGGGAAAATGGAGTGCAGCAATCTCCATCAGCCAACCCAGGTGCTGGGGGTACGTCAAAAGTTGCTGTCTATTGCTGGTTTGCTACCTCAAGGTTTGCCCCAATGTTGATGCAGCATAAATATAGCTTGCAAAGAAAGTGACAATAATATGAACTTTTATTTATATTTTAAGCCATGTATTTTAAGATCTAATAGAAAATTATATTGATTTCATTTCAGTGATAGCCTCATTTACTTTGTGAATAAAGAAACATAACATGATGTTTCCTTATGGGAGTTTGCTGTAATCAAACATGGGGATACACTGACATAATGGGATAATCATGGGGATATAACTGAGGCATAAGGAATCATATTATATTACTGAGAGAGCCAATCGCCAAATTGTCCCTAGTTCCTGATAGCAACCAATCTAGAATTGACTCCCATTTTTTTATTCCCTTCAAAAACCTTCTGTAGAAACAAAATCTTTTAAGAAGATTCCTCTTTTTTATTTTAAAGTTTTTATTTTAATTCCAGTAGTTAACAGATTGTTACATTAGTTTCGGGTATACAATTCAACACTTCCCATGCAGCACCCAGTGGTCATCACAACAACTGCACTCCTTAATCCCCATCACCTATTTCACCCATCCTCCTGCCCAGCTCCCCTCTGGTAACCATCACTTTGTTCTCTATAGTTAAGAATCTGTTACTTGGTTAATCTCTCTCCATTTTTTTCCCTTTATTTGTTTTCTTTTCCCAAAATTTTATGTAAATTCTAGCTAGTTAACATGTAGTCTAATATTAGTTTCAGGAGTACAAGCTAATGATTTATCACTTAGATATAACACCTAATGCTCATCATAACAAATGTTTACCTTAATACCCATTACCCATTTAGCCCATTCCCCCATCCATCTCCCTCCATCAACTTTCACTTTGTTCTCTATCATTAAGAGTCTCTTATGCTTTGCTTCCCTCTCTTTTATTTTTTTCCTTTCCATATGTTCCTCTGTTTTGTTTCCTAAATTCTACATATGAGTGAAATCATGGCATTTGTCTTTCTCTGACTTATTTCACTTAGCATAATACTCTTTAGCTCCATCAGTGTCCTTGCAAATGGCAAGATTTCATTATTTTTATGACTAAATAATATCAATTTTATATATATAACAAAGTGATATATATATATCACTTCACACACACACACACACACACACACACATATATATATATATATATATGTTTATAGCAGCATTATTTACAATAGCCAAATTATGTAAATAGCCCAAGTGTCAATCGATTGATGAATGGATAAAGAAGATATATATATACACACACATATATATATATATATATATAGAGAGAGAGAGAGAGAGAGGTGTATATATATTACTTGTGTTATTGATTTTAGCCATTCTGACAGGTATGGGGTGATATTGCATTGTTTTATTTGAATTTCCCTGATGGTGAGTGATGCTGAGCATCTTTTCATGTGTCTGTTAGCCATCTGGATGTCTTCTTTGGAGAAATGTCTCTTTATGTCTTCTGCCCATTTTTAATTGGATTATTTGTTTTTTGGGTGTTGACTTGGATAACTTCTCTATATATTTTGGATACTAACCCTTTATCCGGTATATCATTTGCAAATTAAGAATATCCCTTTTGTTCCTCTAAGTACATTGCTCTTAAAGACCTCTTCAGGTTCCTTCTCCTTTACTTCAGTATGATAAATAAATCTAACTTTTTCTCTCATCTAGGTAAAAGTTTATTCTTTTTTAAAAAAATTTTTAATGTTTATTTATTTTTGAGAGAGCAAGAGAGACAAAGAAGGAGTGGAGGAGGACCAGAAGGAGAGGGAGACACAGAATCCCAGAATCTGAAGCAGACTCCAGGCTCTGAGCAGTTGGCACCAGAGCCAGATGTGGGGCTCAAACCCATAAACCACGAGATCATGACCTAAGCCAAAGTCAGATGCTTAACCTGAAAACTGAGCCACTGAAGCACCCCGGTAAAAGTTTCTTCTGATGGTCCTTGTTGTTGAGTTTTGACAATCTTGGAGCTTCTACTGAGATTTTGTTAAGGCTCTTTTTGCCACAGATTAATACCTACAACTTGGAAATAGTGTACTTGCCTTGTCTCTAAACCTACTAGAGGCAAATTTGCCCATACTAGTAAGGAAAGTTAATGCGAAATCTGTGCTCCAAGTATTTCACTGACCTGTTCAAGATTCTTTTTGTTTCCTCCTCAAGATTGAAGGACCCAGAAATTTTTGCTTATCTGATCTGTTTATACCCATTTTCCTTGATGAAAGACTGACAAATCATTAGCCAATAACCATCCTGTTTGTTTGTTTGGTTGGTTGGTTTTTGGTACTGCAGGGTTTATTAAAGGCTGTTCAAGACCACTATTGGTATGAAAAATGTCTTTCCAACTGAATTTGAAGAGTAAAAGCTCTCATTAGACATTGTCTTTTTAGGACAAACTTTGTCTTGTGTCATTAACACAATATCAACACTTTCCTGAGTCTTGTTTATTATGTATGCAAAGCTGGCTTTTAAAGATATTTTCTCTCCACAAATTCCACCTGCCAGGGAATTCTGCAGATTTCTCAGGTCAGCAGACAGAAGCAGCTTGACTTGAAGTTTGAGGATCAAAGATATGCACAAGAGATACTTTTATTTTTGACTCTCGGCCATCCTATAATGGGTTGTCTGCTGGTAAATTTGTTACCTCTTGGCACCTGTTTCTGTATTATCCTTCCTGCATGTATTTGTCTGAAGGGCACGACTGTGCCAAGGACAATTTAAAATGGCTGCAGTCACTTTGGAGAACTTTAGATAGAACCAAAATTGTGTATTTGAAATGCACTCACTTGAAGAAAAACACAAAAAAACACAAAAACAAAACAAAACAAAACAAATAGATCCTGAGACCACAAAATACTTCCACTGAAATCATTATACCATTGTCATTGGAACCAAGCTCATCAGGAATTAAAGCAGATACTGTTGCAATCCTGCAGCAGTTGTCAGTCTGTTTCCTTCAGATTGTTTTCAAGAATAATTCAGTTCAACATAGGAAAAGTTTCTACCTGGAGAGACCAAGAGTCCTTAGGAATTGGTATGGAAATTCAGAAGCGGTTTGTTTTAATATGGCAAAAAGAAGGGGATACTTTTACTTTCTTGTCCAGAGCTATGTGAACTCTTCTGTACTTTGTCTTAATATTGTCTCCAGAGACATTTGTCATCTTGAGATAGTGCAGCTCTATCATGTTGACCTATTGTACTATTGACTCATACTACTGACCAGAGAGTAGAAGCACCCTATATTCCTTGATATGACATATATGTGCCAGAGAATGCAAGATAAATCTTGTGAACATTGAAGGGCCTGGTTTGGGGCATGCAGAGTTATCCCCTTTGTAATGAGAGACAAAATACTGCACATTACACTACTCACCATGAAAGCAGAATAAAAAATACATTGCGGCCTCTTTGGATTTCAGAGGTAACATATATCATATATGCTTTAACCTTTTTATTGGTAACTCCTGGAGCTGTCAGTTTCAAGTGGTATCTAGAGCAAAAAGATGGCCTTGCATCACTGGCTCTGTTGCTGTTCTTCCTATAACTTTGACTTTATGACCCAGCAGACCGATGGAATCAGAAGTGGCTCTTGCAGACAGAGATGATGCACGGATCCTCAAGGAAGCCCCATGAGCTGGGAAATCTCAACTGAGACTACTAAGATTTTGGTTAAATCTTTGCCATTATCTGATGAAAAATCTTTGAAAAGTTGTTCTGGGATTGCTGCTAGACCCTGGTAGAGACTGAAACCTTGACAATGTGACCATTAACACATAATATTGGACATTCACAAAATCATTCCATCATAAAGGGAAATAGTTTATTCCAGACTAGGTCAAGTTGCTCAAAATCTTTATAAAATGTGATCTTACACTTTTAGTGCTTCTCTCTTAATCCCTAAAAAATGCTGTTTGGTGAAATTGCTGTGATTGTTTAATAAAGGAAAAAGTGAAGGTTCAGTCATGTTTGCATTGGTAGGATATGCCACAGACTGTCAACATGAATGGCTTTTATACTATAGCCTCATTTAAGAGTGACCTTCAAAACACTGATATAATGAAATACTTTCTATGCGTGGTCTGGAGGCAATGCATCTCCTTGTCTACTTCATGGGGACTGGGTATGGTTCTAAAATGACTTGTGGTAGTATCTAAGGGATTAGCTTGCTACTCAGGGCTTAGGAAGAACAAAATTGGAAGTAAATGGTGACAAAATTATGTGGCTGAGCCTTTCACAATGTGCAGAGTATGAAGATTTTTATGTCTTCCTTCAATGTCTGCGAAACAGCATCCATGAAGAAAAACATTCTTAATATTTAGATAGAAATACTGATTAGTCCTTTTCACAGCTACCCCAGTATTTATTCAGAAAACATATATGAAGTAGGCATGTGAAAGTGATGTTGCGTAGCATGGATTCAACTACCTGTTTTTCCCCAGATCAAGGCTAATCTGGCCATTCTTTCCAATAAATACTAATATGGTACTATTTCCTCATCAGTCAGAAAACTACCTGGTAGCAGATAAATTTTATTATACTGCTCCTATAATGAACTGTACAAACCTCTGTCCTCATAGAGTTGGCCATATATTTCAGATATGGATTTGCATTCCCTGGCTAGAATACTCTGCCAGCTTCATAATTAATAAATTTATAGAATGCCTCATTCAGCTCTGTAGTGCTGTACATACATTGTCTGTGTCCAAAAAACAAAGTTGAATCTACTAGGCAACACAATCTGTCACTGGGCCATTTTGTGTCCCTCAGGGCATTGAACCAATAGACTTGAGAGGAAAGTGGTCACCAAATTGTTTTGAAAGATAAATCTCAATTACAAGTGGTAAATTGGGTTGCTGCCCTACAATGATGATAAAGTGTACTCTATTTGGAATTAAGAGGATTAATTGGAGTACTTTTATTTTTAAGATCTTTCTCAAATGTACTTGTGGATAGTAAATTGTCATAGCCAGACTTGGTTGAAGGACTCAGATTCTGAAGTATTTAAGACTTGGACAAAAATCCCCATGCACCTGAGACGCTGGCAGAGGTGAAGAGAACAATGAATGGGCAGTATAAAAAGATGGCCATGATAACTCTCTGAAGCCTTAAGACCAGTACTTTAACTTTCTTTGAAATCGGCTTTCCCTCTTTCCCTCTATAAATTATATGAAGAACATCAGTGATGGCAAATATTTTAGGTAGGTATATAAGTGAGTGTCTTTGTATGTCCTCATATGCCTTCTATGTCCATTTATATGATGGACGATGGAATGTCATTGTGTTGGGACAACTGGGTGAAGGGAATACCAATGGACTGTGACAGATATCTTTAATTTGTCCTTCCTACCCCTGCTTTCTAGTTTAAGAGGCTGGCTTGTACAGGTAACAAAAATATCTCCTGTGTCTTCCGGTTTCCAGTTAAGTAGGGCCATTGGGAAATAAGGGTAAGAAATAAAAGGAAGGGAGGAATATAAGATCAGGAATCTATTCCCCTGGTTATTTACCTGTGAGATCAGCAGGGACTCACCATGCCCTTTGACACAAGTTCACTGATTCTGTCAAGGAGGTTTATTCTATAAAAGTCACTCTTATTCTGATAATCATTCTCTCCACTTATACCTTCAGGCCATGGATGAAAAGAGCTTTGCTTCTTTTTGCCATGGGTTGCTCTATTAAATCATGTGGTTACATCTTTCCAAATGACTCTTTGTAAATAAACCCTCCTCTCAGTTTCTAATTTGAGTGTTCCATATCATTTTATTTAGATGGGAACTAGGGGTTTAAAGAGTGGCCTATTTTGAAATGCAGTATTAAGTTATTTCATTGATAAATTGGTCTTAAAATTATATCTATGAAATTAGAGACAAGGATTTAAATTTTTTGTTTAATGTTTATTCATTTTTGATATATATATATATATACATAGAGAGAGAGAGAGAGAGAGAGAGAGAGCATGAGCAGAGGAGGGATAGAGAGAGAGAGGGAGACACAGAACTCAAAGCAGGCTCCAGGCTCTGAGCTATTAGCACAGAGCCTGACGTGGGGCTCAAACTCATGAACCATGAGATCATGACCTGAGCCGAAGTTGGATGCTTAACCAACTGAGCCGCCCAGGCACCCTGAGACAATGATCTGAATAAGCTATAGAGACCTACTATTGTAAAAGGATCCCTAAAGGCCATTATATCTAACAAAAATATTACTTTGGAGATATGCTGTAGAAATAACAGGGAAAAGTCTAACAAGGGAAATTTGCTAAGAAAGAAAAAGAAGAATTATAGTAAACATAGAGACAGAATTTACATAGGGACTTTGATGAAGAGAATATCTTATATATGGAAGAGACAGGGTGAATGTAGTACTCATGGCAAATTATAATAATGAGAGGGAGGAATAAATTACACATATGTAAAATAAGAGTTATATAAGCTGTTGATTCACCTGCAAGGCATATTCTTAGGTGAAAATGATTTCTTATGTATTGTTAAAAACAAATGAGGAGGCTACATATGCATTGTTAGAATTAAGTAAATTCATGCTTCAATGTATATCCATAAAAGAAGCTAGGAACAGATTCAAAAAGCTCATAATCACTATTTCAAATTCTCATTTCTGGGTAGAAATATATAAATAATTAGACTGATAATGAAATTTAAGCAAAACTGATGCACATATAACTTCAGGCAAATGCTTACTCTCTGAGTATCAGTCAATGAACAGTTAACAAAAAACAAGAATACAAATTCTCATGTGACTACAAAAAGCAGAAGCTGCTTGTGAGGGAGTTAAAATCATGAGATTAGGATCATGAACAAAATGCAGGTACTTTGGGGATAGTTCATGATCAGACATTCTTAGGGAACTGTTAAGGGCTGATATCTGCTAATACCCTAAATGTATCTTAGCAAGATTCTTCTATCAGAATTAAGTAGCAAAAAGTAACATTTATATGTATCATCACATTGTGGAATATTTTTCACAATGTTGTTTTATTTAAACTTTACACAATCTGTGATGTAAGTATTAGGTTTAAGTTATTATCCATATATATAGTATCCATTATAAATATTTATATATTTATTATATATTATACATTTAATATATATGTGTGTGTGTGTGTGTATATATATATATATATATATATATATATAAATGTGGGAACCAGATAAAAAAGTGAAATTAATTGCCAAATATATCTGGCAAAATAGGTTATTGAGCTAAAGCCAGAATTGTTTCTTTTATATAATTTTTCATAATGAGATGTTTTTCCATATGAAGTTTTTGCTTTTTTTTTTTAATTTTTTTTCAACGTTTATTTATTTTTGGGACAGAGAGAGACAGAGCATGAACGGGGGAGGGGCAGAGAGAGAGGGAGACACAGAATCAGAAACAGGCTCCAGGCTCTGAACCATCAGCCCAGAGACTGACGCGGGGCTCGAACTCCCGG
Source organism: Prionailurus bengalensis (assembly GCF_016509475.1). NCBI lineage: Eukaryota > Metazoa > Chordata > Mammalia > Carnivora > Felidae > Prionailurus > Prionailurus bengalensis. Next base: position 173,569,486 of record NC_057345.1, on the reverse strand, counting down.
ACCGCGAGATCGTGACCTGGCTGAAGTCGGATGCTTAACCGACTGCGCCACCCAGGCGCCCCTGAAGTTTTTGCTTTTTTGGAAGCACAATAGAAACTGAATGGTTGATTTTTCTTACTTAAGATTTTGTCTTTAAGATATCCTCCAGTTGCACTAAAACCACTCCCAAACATCATCAAGTTGACTCAAACTATATCACCTGTCATGAGAACACCCTCATGTTTTCTTGTGTCAGTAAATAATTGTTGACTTCAATGCGGACTGGGTATAATACAATTTAGGTTAATGCCAATGATTTCATATGGCCTAAATTATGAGATCTCTCTAGATCAAAGGAAAAAAAAAACTCTACGTTTCTTAGTGGCAGATGCATTTTTAGTTGCTTTTCAATTAAACAGACAGGATTGAACTTGAAGATCTGACTTTACCTAAATAATCAAAGTTATTAGTTCATTACTAGAGGCATAGTTGTGAATTTAGAACACAATCAGGAGCATCAGTCAAGCATAACAGGAAGAGTTCTGTTCACATATGTTCAGTTTTAAAATGGAACATCCATAACAGTTCAGTGGAGCTCAAAATTACAGCTGAGAAGTGATCAGTTAACCACCCCAAAAAACTGCATATGGGAAATAGACTGAAAAATTAGTTTCTTAACATTGACATGTTGCTGCAACATTATATTCATGGAAAGATCTAAAGAACATTCTCCTCAAAATAAACCATATGTATTCAAAATATATTAAAACTTTAAAGGAAAAATAAAAAAAATATATTTAGAATAAGCATACATTTTTAAGATCACTTTTTTTTAAGATCACATTTTAAAAAACAAATTCTAACAGCAAACACTAGAAAGATAAACTAAGAAAATGTATGACATGTTACTTATCATTGTGATAGGTACTGATGGCAAGAAAGATGATTTAGAAAGTGGTTTCATTTTTACAAGAAAAATATTTCATATATGTTTACATTTTGGAGTTTCCTATTTATTGATTTTCAAAAAAATAGTTAGATGTTCATAGTCGTACAGACACAGAGCTTTGTGCCAGGCAAAGAAACTGTGCCATGTAATCTCACACTTTTACAACACTTTCCCTCATGGCAGGCATCATTTCAGCAGAGCTGGTTGGTGCCAGTGCTGGTTGGGTGTTCCAGTTAACGGGAAGGTACACAATCTGTGGAGAAAAAGCAGATAATTGTAGAAATGAGGACCATGGTCTAGCAACCTCTTTTTGTAATTGCCCATCAACAGCAACAAAAATAACTGTGAAGTAAATTCATAAGGCAGAGAAGCAGTGGAGTAAATTGGTGTGGAATACAGACTCTATACTAGAGTAATCCTACACCAACCATTTACTGAATGACTATGAACAAGCTAATTATCTGTGCTTCAGATTCCCCTTTGTAAATTGAGATTAATAAAAAAAATTGAGGATAATACTCGTGCCTGATTCATGGGGCTGTGGTAAAAAATCAAATATTGGTTAATATAAAATGTACTAAGGAAGTGATTGGCATGTTGTAAGTATTACATAGATATCGATGTGTTATTTAAAAAAAAATTAATGTGTATTTATCTTTGTGAGCCAGAGACCAAGCATGAGCGGGGGAGAGGCAGAAAGTGAGGGAGGCACAGCATCCAAAGGGCATCTAGGCTCTGAGCTGTCAGCACAGAGCCCAAAACAGGGCTTGAACCCACAAACTGTGAGATCATGACCTGAGCTGAAGTCAGACACTTAATTGACTGAGCCACTAGGGTACCCCTTGATGTATTATTTTTATTCCATTAAAATATACATCTCCAAACAAAGAACATTTTTCTTTGAACAGACATACTAAAATATCCCACTCACTACATAATGGGCTCTGACTGAAATACAAATTGTATTCTCAATTAATTCCCACACTCCTCTCCTAGCTCAATAGAGCTGGATCCCATAGAGGTCTTTATATTATATGGAGAAAGTCCCCAGGAACAGAGTTGCCTGAATGCCATTGCCTTTGGCCTTGGCAAATGTTATTCGTATTAGATTCTTAGATCATGAAGTCTCCTCTTTAACTTTTCTGATTTAAAATTGGCCTTTAATTGAGGCCTACTTTGATACCCCATTTAAGATTTTTTCTCCCTTTCTCATCTCTGAAATGTCTTTCCCCCAAAACACCCTGATTCATTTAATGGAGAATAATACTTCCAATGAACTCACTGCCAATAGTTTGTCTTTGCTTCTACTCCATTTTGATCCAATATCATATGCTGCAGCCTAGACTTTGTGCTTTCTGTATTTCTAGCTGCCTTCTACAACAGTGCAAAATAGGACTTTTATCATCCTCAATGCACTTACTTATTCATTTGTTCAGATCTAGAATTTCTAGATATTAGTTTAATAATTGTTACCTTATATCATTGTGAAAATCAAAGCTTTTAGCTAGAATTCAATATATATTTACAGTATGGTTTTTTTTAAGGTAAAATCTACATACAGGGAAATATACAGATCTTAAGAATACAATTTGATGTGTTTTGACAAATACAGATATTGACTTAACCACACCCCCATTAATATATATATTCACATTCTCAGAAAGTATCTCAAGCTCCCTAATCAATTCACTCAAGAGGCAATCATTTATTTAAAAAAATATTTTTCATGTTGAGTTATTTTCTATTCTATAGCCACAGATCAATGGAGTCACATGGTATGAGCTCTTCTGGGTCTGAATTCTGTCACTCAGTGTTATGTTCAACAGACATATCATTTAACATATTATTTCAAAGGTTGCACGATTTACAAAATGTGTGCAAAAAGAAATCAGTCAAAGCCATGTTTTGTATCTGTCTATGAGGAGTTACATGATGAAAGTACCCCTGAGGCCAACAGTGCTTTCTCTGGGTCACATGCCCTCTGACCCCTTTGAACCAAGTCTTCCACACAGATTGGCAGTTTAAGTCCATGGATATCATCTAATGAAATGTACCTACTGTTGCCAAATAAACATTTCAGGCAATGTTTTGCTTTTAAGGATATAATGATATAAGTTGTATTGTAAAAAAAAAAAAGACAAAAATTAGGAAAATTAATTAATTTTGTACTTTTCATATAAAGGAGGAAGACAGTAGAAGAAAATAACAACATTGAAAATGCTTTTACATATTGAAGGGGAAAATTATAATTTAATTTGAGAGCTTATTACAATTAATGGAGATGTTTTTTATTTATTTTTTTTTCAACTTTTTATTTATTTTTGGGACAGAGAGAGACAGAGCATGAATGGGGGAGGGGCAGAGAGAGAGGGAGACACAGAATCGGAAACAGGCTCCAGGCTCCGAGCCATCAGCCCAGAGCCTGACGCGGGGCTCGAACTCCCGGACCGCGAGATCGTGACCTGGCTGAGGTCGGATGCTTAACCGACTGCGCCATCCAGGCGCCCCAATGGAGATGTTTTTTAAAAAGTACTATTTGAGAACCTGAAAGAAGTATATAAAAATTGGAATTTTAAGTGGCTGTTTGGGGTTCATAGTCAGAGGTCCCTAAAGACAGTAATGGTATTTCTTGAAACAATGACTTTTTAATTTGACTAAATCATGTTTACCAATATGTCCAGTTAACATCAAATGTTTTCTGATTCTGTATTTCTTCTGTCACTAAATAAGAAGATAATACAAGTAACATTAATAAGTGAAAGTGAGATTATTGTTTTCATAATATTAGAGCTGCTATAAATTTTGAGGCTGTGAGATTCAAAATATTAATGATTGGGTGTCCTAATTGAAGCTGAGCCAATCTTTGAGTTTCAAAATTTCATGATGATGATTTAAAAAGACATGTTAGAAGAAGCTGAAGCTGCTGGTCACACAGATAAATCCCTGAAGAAATTGATTATACAAAGCTCTATACACAAGTTCTGAAACCTGTAGAGTTTGTTCTTTCACCTTTCAAACAATTTATCTTCAAAATTAACTATTTTTTGCTTTATGAAGATGGCGGCGTAGGAGGACGCTGGGCTCACCCTGTCCTGCTGATCACTTAGATTCCACCCATATCTGCCTAAATAACCCAGAAAACCGCCAGAAGATTAGCAGAACAGACTCTCCTTAGCCAAGCGTAGACAAGAGGTGCACAGAAGAGGGTAGGAAGGGCGGAGAGGCAATGCATGCTACACAGACTGGCGGAAGGGAGCTAGGGTGGTGGAGGGGCAGCCAGCTTGCCCAGCAAGGCAGAGCCCCCGAGTCTGGCTTGCAAAACCAGAGGCGCCAGACTGTGTGAGTTCTGACAGCCAGCAGGACTTAACATCTAGAATGTTAAAAGTGAACAGCTCTGCTCTGGGAGAGCGGGGAGGGCAAGAGGACACTGGGAGGGAGAGGTGTTGAGCCCTGGAAGACAGAGCTCAGCTCAGCAGGGAACAAAGGCGCTGGCCAGCACCATCTCCTTCTCCCATCCCCAGCCGAAATCCCAAAGGGAACCAGTTCCCATCACTGAACTTGCTTGCACCAGGCAAACACGCAACACTGTGCTTCTGTGGATCCATCCCCCAGACGGGTCTGCCTCCCTCCCGGTGCTGCAGGGCTCCTCCCACAGGGGATCACCTATGGCAAAGGGAGCTAACCGGCCCCTCCCACCCCATGCACCTTGCAGATCCACCCAGGCTATTATGCCAGATCCCATCAAAGCAGCACCACAAACCTGGCAGTGTGCAAGTAGGCCAGACAGGGGACATACCACTCCACAGTGAGTCTTGCCCCTGGGAGAGGGGAAGATAAGGTACACCCAGTCTGACTGTAGCCCCAGCAGTGGGCTGGGGGCAGACATCAGGTCTGACTGTGGCCCCACCCACCAACACAAGCTACTCTGGACAGTACAGGGGAAGTGCCCTGCAGTTTGGAGCCCCCCAGGGAATACCCAAAATGACAAAATGGAAGAATTCTCCTCAAAAGAAACTCCAGGAAGTAGCAACAGCTAATGAATTTATCAAAAATGAATTAAGTAATACAACGGAACAAGAATTTAGAATAATAGTCATAAAATTAATCGCTAGGCTTGAAAAAAGTATAGAGGACAGCAGAGAATCTATTGCTACAGAGATCAAGAGACTAAAAAATAGTCATGAGGAGCTGAAAAACGCTATAAATGATGTGTAAAATAAAATGGAGGCGACCACAGCTCGGATTGAAGAGGCAGAGGAGAGAATAGGTGAATTAAAAGATAAAATTATGGAAAAAGCAGAAGCTGGGAAAAAGATAAAAAAAAAAATCCAGGAGTATGAGGGGAGAATTAGAGAACTAAGTGATGCAATCAAATGGAACAATATCCGTATCATAGGAACTCCAGAAGAGGAAGAGAGAGAGAAAGGGGCTGAAGGTGTACTTGAACAAATCATAGCTGAGAATTTCCCTGATCTGGGGAAGGGAAAAGGCATTGAAATCCAAGAGGCACAGAGAACTCCCTTCAGATGTAACTTGAAACGATCTTCTACACAACATATCATAGTGAAACTGGCAAAATACAAGAATAAAGAGAGAATTCTGAAAACAGCTAGGGATAAACAGGTTCTAACCTACAAAGGGAGACCCATAAGACTAGGGGCAGACCTATCTACTGAAACTTGGTAGGGCAGAAAGGAATGGCAGGAAATCTTCAATGTGATGAACAGAAAAAAATATGCAGCCGAGAATCCTTTATCCAGTAAGTCTGTCATTCAGAACAGAAGGAAAGATAAAAGTCTTCCCAAACAAACAAAAACTGAAGGAATTCATCACCACTAAACCAGTCCTACAAGAGATCCTAAGGGGGATTCTGTGAGTGAAATGTTGCAAGGACCACAAAGTACCAGAGACACCACTACAAGCGTGAAACCTACAGACATTGCAATGACTCTAAACCCATATCCTTCTATAATAACACTGAATGTAAATGGACTAAATGCTCCAACCAAAAGACATAGGGTATCAGAATGGATAAAAAAACAAGACCCATCTATTTGCTGTCTACAAGAGACTCATTTTAGACCTGAAGACATCTTCAGATTGAAAGTGAGGGGATGGAGAACTATCTATCATGCTACTGGAAGTAAAAAGAAAACTGGAGTAGCCATACTTATATCACACAAACTGGACTTTAAACTAAAGGCTGTAACAAGAGATGAAGAACGGCATTATATAATAATTACAGGGACTATCCATCAGGAAAAGCTAACAATTATAAATGTCTATTTGCCAAATGCGGGAGCCCCCAAATATATAAAACAATTAATCACAAGCGTAAGCAACCTTATAGATAAGAATGTGGTAATTGCAGGGGACTTTAATACTCCACTTACAACAATGGATAGATCATCTAGACACAAGATCAATAAAGAAACAAGGGCCTGAATGATACATTGGATCAGATGGACTTGACAGATATATTTAGAACTCTGCATTCCAAAGCAACAGAATATACTTTCTTCTCGAGTGCACATGGAACATTCTCCAAGATAGATCATATACTGGGTCACAAAACAGCCCTTCATAAGTATAAAAGAATTGAGATCATACCATGCACACTTTCAGACCACATTGCTATGAAACTTGAAGTCAACCACAGGAAAGAGTCTGGAAAACCTCCAAAAGCATGGAGGTTAAAGAACACCCTACTAAAGAATGAATGGGTCAACCAGGCAATTAGAGAAGAAATTTAAAAATATATGGAAACAAATGAAAATGAACATACAACAATCCCAATGCTTTGGGATGCAGCAAAGTCAGTCCTAGAGAAAATACATTGCAATCCAGGCCTATCTCAAGAAATAAGAAAAATCCCAAATACAAAATCTAACAGCACACCTAAAGGAAATAGAAGCAGAACAGCAAAGACCGCCTAACCCCAGCAGAAGAAGAGAAATAATAAAGATCAGAGCAGAAATAAACAGTATAGAATCTAAAAAAAACTGTAGAGCAGATCAATGAAGCCAAGAGTTGATTTTTTGAAAAAAATAAACAAAATTGATAAACCTCTAGCCAGGCTTCTCAAAACGACAAGGGAGATGACCCAAATAGATGAAATCATGAATGCAAATGGATTTATTACAACCAATCCCTCAGACATACAAACAATTATCAGGGAATACTATGAAAAATTATATGCCAACAAACTGGAAAACCTGGAAGAAATGGATAAATTCCTAAACACCCACACACTTCCAAAACTCAAACAGGAAGAAATAGAAAAATTGGACAGACCCATAACCAGCGAGGAAATTGAATCAGGTATCAAAAATCTCCCAACAAATAAGAGTCCAGGACCAGATGGCTTCCCTGGGGAGTTCTACCAGACGTTTAAAGCAGGGATAATACCTATCCTTCTCAAGCTTTTCCAAAATAGAAAGGGAAGGAAAACTTCCAGACTCATTCTATGAAGCCAGCATTACTTTGATTCCTAAACCAGACAGAGACCAAGCAAAAAAAGAGAACTACAGGCCAATATCCCTGATGAATATGGATGCAAAAATTCTCAATAAGATACTAGCAAATCGAATTCAACAGCTTATAAAGAGAATTATTCACCATGATCAAGTGAGGTTCATTCCTGGCCTGTAAGGCTGGTTCAATATCGCAAATCAATCAACGTGATACCTCACATTAATAAAAGAAAAGATAAGAACCATATCATCCTGTCAATCGATGCAGAAAAAGCATTTGACAAAATTCAGCAACCTTTCTTAATAAAAACCCTGGAGAAATCCGGGAACATACTTAAACATCATAAAAGCCATTTATGAAAATCCCACACCTAATATCATCCTCAATGGGGAAAAACTGAGAGCTTTCCCCCTGAGATCAGGAACATGACAGGGCGGTCCACTCTCACCGCTGTTGTTTAACATAGTGTTGGAAGTGCTAGCATCAGCAATCAGACAACAAAAGGAAATCAAAGGCATCAAAATTGGCAAAGATGAAGTTAAGCTTTCACTTTTTGCAGAAGACATGATATTATACATGGAAAACCTGATAGACTCCACAAAAAGTCTGCTAGAACTGATACATGAATTCAGCAAAGTCGCAGGGTATAAAATCACTGTACAGAAATCAGTTGCATTCTTAAACACTAATAATGAAGCAACAGAAAGACAAATAAACTGATCCCATTCACAACTGCACCAAGAAGCATAAAACACCTAGGTAAAGATGTAAAAGATATGCATGCTGAAAACTATAGAAAGCTTATGCAGGAAATTGAAGAAGATACAAAGAAATGGAAAAAACATTCCGTGCTCATGGATTGGAAGAATAAATATTGTTCAAATGTCAATACTACCCAAAGCTATCTACATATTCAATGCAATCCCAATTGAAATTGCCCAGCATACTTCTCGAAGCTAGAACAAGCAATCCTAAAATTTGTGTGGAACCACAAAAGACCCCGAATAGCCAAAATAATTTTTAAGAAGAAGACCAAAGCACGAGGCATCACAATCCCAGACTTTAACTTCTACTACAAAGTTGTAATCATCAAGAGAGCATGGTATTGGCACAAAAACAGACACATAGACCAATGGAATAGAATAGAGACTCCAGAATTGGACCCACAAAAGTATGGCCAACTAATCTCTGATAAAGCAGGAAAGAATATCCAATGGAAAAAAGACAGTCTCTTTAACAAATGGTGCTGGGAGAACTGGACAGCAACATGCAGAAGAATGAAACCAGACCACTTTCTTGCACCATTCGCAAAAATAAACTCAAAATGGATAAAGGACCTGAATGTGAGACAAGAAACCATCAAAACCATAGAGGAAAAAGCAGGAAAAAACCTCTCTGACCTCAGAGAGCAAAAATGACCTTAAAAGCAAAAATGAACTATTGGGACCTCATGAAGATAAAATGTTTCTACATGGCAAAGGAAACAACCAACAAAACTAAAAGACAACCAACAGAATGGGAAAAGATATTTGCAAATGACATATTGGACAAAGGGCTAGTATCCAAAATCTATAAAAAAGTCACCAAACTCCACAGCCAAAAAACAAATAATCCAGTGAAGAAATGGGCAAAAACCATGAATAGACCCTTCTCTAAAGAAGACATCCAGAAGGCCAACAGGCACATGAAAAGATGCTCAACATCGCTCCTCATCAGGGAAATACAAATCAAACCACACTGAGATACCACCTCACGCCAGTCAGAGTGGCTAAAGTGAACAATTCAGGATACTATAGATGCTGGAGAGGATATGGAGAAATGGGAACTCTCTTGCACAGTTGGGAATGCAAACTGGTGCAGCCACTCTGGAAAACAGTGTGGAGGTTCCTCAAAAAATTAAAAATAGACCTACCCTATGATCCAGCAATAGCACTTCTAGGAATTTACCCAAGGGATACAGGAGTACTGATGCATAGGGGCATTTGTACCCCAATGTTTATAGTAGCAACAATAGCCAAATTATGGAAAGAGCCTAAATGTGCATCAAATGATGAATGAATAAAGAAATTTTGGTTTATATACACAATGGGATACTACTTGGCAATGAGAAAGAATGAAATCTGGCCTTTTGTAGCAACATGGATGGAACTGGAGAGTGTTATGCTAAGTGAAATAAGTCATACAGAGAGAGACAGATACCGTATGTTTTCAGTCTTATGTGGATCCTAAGAAACTTAACAGAAATCCACAGGGGAGGGGAAGGAGAAAAAAAAAGTTAGGGAGGGAGCCAAACCGTAAGAGACTCTTAAAAATTGAGAACAAACTGAGGGTTGATGGGGGATGGGAGGGGGGAGGGTTGGTGATGATTAGTGAGGAGGGCATCTGTTGGGATGAGCACTGGATGTTGTATGGAAACCAATTTGACAATAAATTTCATATTAAAAAAACCAAAATTAACTTTTTTTTTGACTGGCACCCTGTAGGACACTACATCCAGACAAATTAATGATGTTGCCTATTAAATTACTAAACTTTCCTCTATTTGGTCCTGCTTCTTATAAACTTCCAACATTTACATATGCTAAAGTTTTCAATATTCTGCAGTTATTCTTACCTTTTGAACACCACCAAATCATTTACATGTAAACTTAAATGGTAAATTATCATCATTCCTCCAATAATGTGAAGTTGCTGGATGCCTTCTGTCTGGAAGGTGTGTCTACTGCTCTTACATCCAGCAGTGGTGCTCCAAATGTCTGTGTTCCATGAAGAGGTCCTCAAACCATTAGCTCTCCGTCAAGGAGAAGGTTAGGAGTTTGAGCCAGAAATTTAATCTACCACATGACTAAACACATGATTCAGGTGGCCCTCTTTTTTTTTTTTTTAATAGGAAGACTTCTAAATAGAAAGTAATACATTAACTCACATACCGACACAAGCTTCTGAACTTGTTGCGGACTGGCACTTTGAATAGTATTTATTAAAACTAGGGTTCATCAAATTTTTCTGTAAAGGCCCAGATAATAAACATTTTAGACCTGGGCACCATAGGTTCTGCTACAAATACTCAACTCTGTCATATAGCATAACAGTAGCCATAGACAATATGGAAGTGAATATGGTTGGTTGTGTTCTAATAAAGCTTTTTTTATGGACAATGCCATTTGAATATCATAATTTTTTACATGTTACAAAATATTATGAAATAATGTTTTTTCAACCATTTTAACGTGAAAATCAGGCCTAGCTTGTGAACCACTGAAAGATAAGTAGTTTAATTCCTGCTTTAAGCCATGCTTTAAGTATCAGTTAAATTATTACTTGTAAGGTAAAACTTTCTGTGACTTAATCAGATTTAGTATTTCTTCTACACATTGTTTAGAATTCATGGCATCTGTGTAGGTTTATTATGTTTCATTCGTGTGACATTTTTTTTTAGAAGATTGAAGTAACTTATCTAAGGTTGTATATCTATTAAGTGTGACTGGAATTTGAACCCAATAGCCTTGCAGCAGAGAGTGTAAGTCACAATAGCAAATGTCAGTTCATAAACTATCTCTTTGCTATCTAGTTCAAAGTAAGGGATGAGGAACAGAATTGGAAAGGTGGAGAAGGAAGCAGATTTTGGGGATTCAGTGAGTAACATTTAGGATATCAGTATATCCAGTGGATTTGTTGGACTCCGGATAATTTATTCATTATTTGAGTTTCCGTTTCTCCATCTAGAAATTTAAAGGCTATGATATATTCTCTAAGTTTCTCTCATTTTTTCCATTTTCGTTATGCTAGATTATCAGGACACCGTAGACTCAGGGAATGGTTTATATAGTGAGTATCCAAAATATACTCATTTGCATATTGAAAGGACAAGGGAAGGAGAATGTTAAAGAGGTTACACCAGAAAAACAATATTTTTTAATGGCTCATTAATCAATGTGAGTACTGGAAATAATTCAGTAAACACATTAGTACATGTTACACTGATTTTACCATCAAATTAATGAAGCTGTATTCTGATGCAGTGCTGGATTGCAGCATTTACAGATAGAGCCTCTGCAAACTTGAGAATTATCCATGCACCAATCTCAGCATTTTCAGACAAAGCCTACAGTCATGTGATTCTCTGCCTGAGCTAATTTATAACATCAAGAGATCAGAACAACAACAACAAATCTAGTTTTGCCAGATCTCTGACAGTAACTCTCTGACTTCACTTTACATTATTATAAACAGTGCCACTCCAGCAGAATTCTGTTTGGAGTTTTGAAGTCTGTTTATCACATCTTGCCTAATATTCCTGTCATGATTGGTTACAATCCACAATAAAAGCACCCCCCCCCACTCCTATTCTTATGTGCATACTACTTGGAGACTATTTAACTAATTCAAGTTCCCCACTAGCCTCCTCCAAAATTTTTCCTCTGAGGTCTCTGCAATCCTTAGCTTAATAGTCACCTAGGATATCAAAGCATTCAAAGAAAATCTAGGAATAAGTGAACTTCAAACTTCCTTCACAGGAATTATAGACGTTGAGAAATTCCCTAGCTACCATATTCTTTGAGATGGGAGATAAAGTTGGCTTCCTTTTTGTTCTTCAAAAAACATGCTCCCATATTTTTTCACCTGATACCATTTAAAAAAAACATTCTATTTCACTTCATTGCACTATTCATATGCTATATATTGCCTTCCTGAGCATAGAGACATTCCCTAATGATTTTAATATTTGATTAAATTTTCACTGCCCCATTTGCTATGGACCAGATAAATCATTGGAATAATACTATATGCTATTGCCTCCCTAGTATATAGAATACATAGGTTGCCAGAATTATAAAATAAAATACGTAATACCCAATTAAAGTTGGGTTTAGGATAAAAAGCATTTTTTAAAGTATAAGTACCCCTGTGCAATATTAGGGGTATACATACACTAAAATAATTATTTGCTGTTTATCTGAAATTCAAATTTAACTGAGTGTTTTTGCATTCTATATGGTAACCTCAATATATGGCATATAAGGCATATTTGAAGTAAAATGTATATATATTTAGTAAGGGAAATTAATTACATGTATGTATGTAATTACATGTGCATGTGTTTTGAGAGCAAGGTTTATGCCATTTTTATTTTCCATTCCCAAATGATGTGAATCCCATGGTTATATACCTGCTGCTATATTTCCTTTATTATAAAATGAGTTCATTAGTTTGAGGCAATATCATGTTGAATATCATGTTAATAAATCAAACATACTGTGAACCCTCAAATAGTGATGCTGATGCAAGTTCTGTTAGCAGGAAAGACAATTCATACTCAGAATACATGTTAATGATAAAGATGAATTATTGTCCTTCCCAGGATGAGATGGGTATTAAGGAATCAACTCCACATCAAATGGCTGGTTGGCTTCTGTGACAGATCATGGTATGCAGGGGCCTCAGAGTCATTAGCGTCCACTGCTGCCAGATTGGATATTTAGCACCTCTAGTGACTAGATCAGCTTTATTGAGAAAGATACCTGTAGTTTGGTTTATGCACAGTCTTTCTATCTGTTGCCATGGCTTTTCCATTTATGTGCAACCACTGGAGTGATGAGTGGAAGAGGTTAAGTTGATATCTACTGCACATCATCCTTACCACCTGGTTACTGAGTGCTACTCATCTGGTAGAGGCTGTCTTGGGTGTATGAATGGGTGCTGGAGAGATCCTCACATTTTATGTCTACTCCTATTGGTACATTCCAATATCTATTTTTCAAACCTCTGGACTTCTAATCTCTCTCAATACATGTCCCTACCAAAATAGTCATTACTACCCAAGGGTCTACCTGTATGCTCTTCCTTCAAACCACGTGTTCTCACATAGGTGGATGGCTAGATACATAACCCAAACCTTTGTCCCAGGAGTATTTCTTTTACTACCGTTTTTTCCAAAATAGCTTGAGAGGGAATGTCATGAAACAGCAACAGATTTTTGGCTCAAAAATATTTTGAATTAACCAATTAATCCAATAAACCTAGCCCCCCACCCCACCCCACTTCTCTGTTGATTATCTGTAAGATACCACATAAGAGATCATAGATGTAAGCTGAGGGAGAAGCATTAGAACAACAGAGACAAGACCCTGGGGGTGGGACATGGTAAGGTGCAGAATTAAACTTCCAGGCAGTTCTGATTCTGCATATGTATGGAGCATATGGTTCTAGTAGTCTGATGGCAGCCCTCCAAAATAGTCATGGGTGCCTGCTGTTGAAAGCAAAAGTACATAGAAGTCAGAGGAGGGATGTATAGAAAGGGTAAAATGGATCTGAGAGGGATCAGAGGGGAGGGCAGACAAGTGTCTGCACATTTTGTAACCCTGTTCTTCCTTAACGTCTGTTTAGCAATCATCCACAGAAATTTAATAAGTTCTCTACTCCATGGAGCTCAGCAAGCTGGAGAAAAATGACTGAACTATCTAGAAAGATGTTTACAACTTTATGTATCTCACCTGGGTCTTCACTGTAACTGTTCATGGTCAACAGTCACATGATAAACATTCCAAATCCACAATCATTACTTTAAGTCCTGCCTCCAACATTCTCAATAGACAACTTAAAAACTAAGGTGATCATGGGTGCTCTTCTCAACTTGCTGTGCCCAAGTTCAAATATTTACTTACTACCATTCCTCTGGTCTCAGATAGTGAGTTATTCTTACTTGGGATTAACCCCATATTTTACCCTTAGTTATATAGTATCTCCCTCTTTTCTCTTACTTTTTTTTAGCCTAAACTTATGAAAATATCTTTTTATTAAGAAAAAAATTCTTTGGCCCTACAAACATGCTAGTCATTGTCTAATATTCCTGTTTGTGTTTATGTTAAAATTATTTTTAAAAACTCATCAAATAGTCGTTTTATCCACTTTGACACAGTTCAGTCCCCAATCTGTTATAGTCTTGTGTTATTGCTCTTTCAAGTCCTAAAGCTGCCATGGTTAAGATTCTAGTTATTTATTAGCCAAAATAAAGAATATATTTCAGTTGCTGCCTACCTGTATATCACCCAATCATCATCACAGTTATACACCTCATCCTAGATATAAGTATTACTTCTTCAAATATGACACTGCATTTTCTTTGATTCTTCTCCTATGACTACTTAGACAATGTATTTTACATGACTTCTCATTCCCTCCCTAAGGAATAACACAAATTGTCCCCTGACAAACCCATTTACTATAAAGGTCTTGAACTCCATTAATATCTGTATTTTAGACTGGTGGGTTTCAGGCTCACATATACAACTTCCTCTTGTAAACAGTTAATTTATACTTATAGCTTAATTATTCAAAACTGAAATCATAATTTCTCTCTTTTTAGTCATCATTTAGTTATGACCTAGTAATGAAGACGTCATCCTTGACTCCTTTTTTTAATTCCACTACACACATTCAGTTTCTGTAGCTATGTTCAATTAATTGTCAAGTCCTGCTGAGTTTCTTTCTTATGCATTTCTCACACCTATCCTAACTTATCCATTCCAACTGCAACTACTCTCATTCAAACCTTCACCATTTCTTACTTAAATTACTACAACACCCAATAACTCTTTCCTAAGTTTCTAGCTCCATGATGCTAATGTGTTTTTTTCTATGTCTCTGCTTGAAAGATTTATCTTACACATAAACCTAACTGTCTTTGACTTTCACCAGATGCAGACCAGGAACAAGGTTTTGAGTACAAGTAGTTTACATGAGAAGTGATCCTTGGAAGTACCATTATGAAGTGAAGTGAGACAGGAGATGGAGGAAAGTCAAGCTTTCCTTAAATTAAAAAGCAAGTTATCATATTGGGAAACTGGGGTTCAATCCCCTTGAAGGCCCTGTAAAAGAATTGTGTATCATGCCTCAGAATTACTCTACTGAGGGTTAAGAAAGTTGGAAGTTCATTCACAAATTTCCATAACTCACCATTGAGGATCACTTCTATGGTGAGTTAACTTCCTGGCACTTCCATCTGCCCCTTGGGAAGGCTAAGTTTTATATCCAGGGCAAGTGTCCAACAAAGAGAAGCAGGTGCTTGATATAGGAAGCCATTACTAGGTATAGGAACTTAACTGAAACCATAGGTGACCTCCAGTTTGGGCTAAGGGCATGGCAATGAGGCATTGGCAGACTCTGCTACCATTCCCACATTACTTTTTTATTTCAAACCCTCTTACTATTACATACAAGGTGAATTCTGAACCTCATGTTAGGTTATACAAGGACTTCCACAGATTTCTCTAAGATGCAGCAAATCCGTTTTTACCACTCCCCACTTCATTTTTGTTTTTGTTTTTGTTTTTACTCTAGCACAATTTGCTTGTAGATATTAAACACATGACTCTGTTGCTTGTAGATATTAAACACTTACTTTTGTATTGTTCAAAACTCATTTTCAACTTTTACCTGGCTAATAATCATTGTTCACGATGTAGATAAAGATTTGCCTCTTCCAGGATACCAAACTGGAAACTCTCATCCTTAGTACATCTTTTCTTCCTCCAATACTATTCCCACAGTCATGTAACATGTTTTCCCCCACAACATGTCCATTATACTTAATTTATCTGTGCTTGCTTTTTTTTTTTTATCTTATCTCTACTTAACTTTGAGCTCTTCGAGGAAAAAAAGTCTATCTCTCTCTTATTTATTAACTTTTTTTGCAGTCCTAGTATATGGCTCAGTGTCTGACATAGCAAATTGTTCATACTTACTGAATAAAACATTAACTTCTTGGTGTCTCATATTTAGAGGAGTAATTCAATCGGAGCAAGTCACTTTTTAGAGCACAATGGGCCATAACTCAAAGGTATATTAATTTTCTGTGTGAAAATTTTTTATGGTTTAGTTCCATTTATGTCAAAACATCTCTTCTATATTCAATCTTAGAATAAAGTATGCATTGTATAAACATTTCAAGTGTTCATCTAAGATATAGGAATAAATCAATGCTACTTTAGCTGTCAGGAAAAAAAAGTATTAAAGGAAGAAGATTTCTACACTACTTATTGGCTCACTTGTTGGATGAGGTGACACTAGAAGATAAAATGTAGAATTTGAATACCTGTGGCACATTATCATTTATTTTCTTGGAATTGAAGGAAATTCTTTCAGCTTAATTTCCCAGATATCTATTTTTCTGAATTCCTTCTAATAGCACTTTCAGAGTGAATAGCTTTATTTTTCATGTATGATGGATATGCAAATATTAAATTTAATTCATATCTTAAAAGCCTATTCTTCTTTTACATGAAGCACTATTGAGGAACAATACTGCACTTCCCTGTATCTCTACCAAATAATAAATTTGTTCTAATGACTAAAAACAATTTTACTGAAGACTCATAGTTATTAAATAAATAAAAGTGCACATTTCTACATATATTTGAAATATATATTAGTTAATATGAAGAAGTTTAGAAGAATAAGATCGTTTAAGAAAATAAGAGTGAAATGTTGAAAGCATTTTGTATAAAATGTAATATGGCCAGGTAGAATATGTATCAGTAACACATAACAGGAAGAAAGCAGGTCCTCCTAATTTTATTTCTCTTGCTAGCTAGTAAAAGGAGGGTTCTTGAATTACCAGAATCTAGTCTTTGTTCTTTCTGTTGAGATCTGACAGATGCAAGCTCAGTAGCAGCCACACAGAATGTTGCTGGATGTGACATGTGTACAGATCAGATAATACCTTCTTTCGTGGGGGGCTCACTTAGTCCTCTTCCACATCTTTGACCCATTTCATCCAATACATCCTCACAACAAAAAAATTATCAGGTATTTGTGGATTTTTTTGTGTGAATAAAAATAAGCCTAGGCCATGCATCATTGTGTTTTTTTTTTTTTTTGGATCCCTATATTAAATATGAATAAAAACACATTTTCCCAAATAAACATTACTTAATTTTTTTCATTAAGATTGATGATCATTTTTTCTTTAAATTATCATTAAATAAAAATTTCTTTCTATAAGGCATTTGGGCTATGTAGTCGATGACAGATATACAAACCCAGTTAAATTGAAACTATATTCAAAATATGCTGACTGATTCATTTTCAAGTAGAGTTTTATCTTTAGGTAGGGTTTTAAATTTTAATAATCATTAATTTTGGCTTATTTTAAGCTCACTAATGAAGAAATAGTGACTTTGAAAATGATTCAAATGTTTTGTTTTGAAAAGGAATTTGGATAGCAATCCTTGATGTTTCCTCCTGCGACTTCTTACTAAATGAAAACAGAGGAAAATATAATGAAACACAAACAAAAGACTCAGAACGCTAAAAATCAAGACTGGCAGAAAGTCTTATGCTGGAATTGATAGTACTTTTAAAGCAATCAAAGCTGGATTTGGAAAGGCTTAACCAGAGTTAACAAATTATAGTTTCACATCATGAAAAAGAGAGCCTGAAAAAAGATAGTTCATTCCTTTGTGCCCTCTGACTCAAGGGATTAGGACTGGCCACAGACACTGAGCACCTATCCTACTGCACCTGCCACTCAGTGCTTTGTTCCACAGGTGGCAGTACTGAGTTGTGTCACCATCTGCCTTATGAATCCGGTCAGTTAGAGATTGAACCTACTAGAACATTCTGGCAAGTTATAAAGGCACATGGTCCTCTGAATTTAAGGAGATGGGGTGCAAAAACAGTTTATTTCATAAGAAGAAAGGAAGAAACCATAATTAAGAAACAATAAAAGTTATTCCATGAAATACTATTATTAATTAATAATACTATTATTGTGCTAGATGTTTTTTCTTGTAACAGTTTTATTTACATCTAACTTATGTGTCATACAATTCATCCATTTTAAATGCACAATTTGGGACAACTGGGTGGCTCAGTCGGTTAAGCGTCTGACTTCGGCTCAGGTCATGATCTCACAGTTCATGAGTTTAAGCCCCACGTTGGGGTCTGTGCTGACAGTTCAGAGCCTGGGGCCTGCTTCAGATTCTAAGTCTCCCTCTCTCTCTGCCCCTCCCCCGCTCATGTTCTTTCTCTCTCTCTCTCTCTCTCTCTCTCTCAAAAATAAATAGACATTAAAAAAAATTTTTAAATTGCATTAAAATGTACAATTTAATGGTTTATATTCATGGAGTTGTGCACACATCAGCATAATTTTAGAACCAACACATTACTTCAGAAAGAAACACTGTACCTTTTAGCAATTACTCCCAAACCCCATTATTTCTTCCAGGCTTAGGCTACCACTAATCTACTTTCTATTAAATTCTTTTCAATAAAAAATGTATATGTTTAAGGTGTACCATATGATGATTTCATATACATACTAAAATTGTTACTATAGTCAAACCAATTAACATAGCATCTCCTCACATAGTTATAATTTTTTTTATATGTGATGAGAACACCTGAAACTTACTTTTTAAACAAATTTCAAGTATTCAATACAGTATTGCTAATCCTAGTTAACATGTTGTACATTAAATCTCTAGATTTATTCATCTTACATATCTGCAACTTTTTGCCTTTTGACTAACATCTAATTTCCTTGACTCCCTGCTTCTAACAACCATTGTTCTACTCTCCACTTTTATGTATTTGGCTTTGTCTTAAAGTTTATTTATTTGAGAGAGAACATGGGTGGGGAAGGGGCCAAGAGAGAGGGAGCAAGAGAGAATTCCAAGCAGACTCTGGGTCTCGAGCTGAGCCCATCGTGGGGCTCAATCTGATGACCATAAGATCATGACCTGATATGAAATAAAAAATTCGACACTCAACAGACTGAGCCACCCAGATGCCCCTACGTATTTGACATTTTTAAAAAGATTCCACATATAAGTGACATCATGTTTTGTTTTGGTTTTTCTCTATGTTCCCGGTTTATTTCACTTAGCATAATGCCATCTGGATCCATCCATGTTGTTGTAAATAACAGGGTTTCCTCTGTCTCATGATGGAATAATACTATATATATTACATATATCAAATCTTCTTTATCCACTCATCTGTTGAAAGACATGTAGTTTGTGTCCATATCTTGGTTATGTGAATAATGCTGCAACACACATAGGATTTCAAATATCTTTTTCGTATTCTGTTTTATTTCCTTTGAATGTATACCCAGAAGTATAGTTGCTGGATGATGTGGTACTTCTATTTTTAATTGTTGGAGGAACACTTTATTGTTTTCCTTAGTGGCTGAACCAGTTTATATTGCCACCAATAATATACAAATATTTGCTTTTCTGTGAATTCTTACCAACACAATTTATTTCTTGTATTTATTTATTTATTTATTTATTTATTTATTTATTTATTTATTTAATGATAGCTATTCTAACAGGTGTGAGGTGATATCTCATTGTAAAATACAAAGGGTAGCTTTTGATTTGCATTTCCCTGATGATTAGTGATGTTGAGCATCCTTTTCATGTACCTGTTGACAATTTGTATGGCTTCTTTGAAAAATGCCTATTTTGGGTCATTTGTTAGATTCTTTACAAGCATAATCTTATTTATGAGATTTATAGTCTTTGAACAATTGTATGAGGAATGATTACGACTCCCATTTTATCCATCAGAAAGAAGACTGTCAGGTACAAATAACCTGCCTAATTTCATACCTCTGTCCCTGACTCTGTGACATAATTGATTCAAATTTCATAACTTAGCCCCTGACTCTGTGACAAAATTAATTCAAACTCCATGGAAACTTTGTCTAGACTGTGCCAATCTGATTTGCTTTCTTTGGAATTCTGAACTTAGTAACGGAGCTAGTTAATTTCTATATGTTAATCGATTATAAGATAGCTGAGTGGCCATATCCTGCTAGATAGCAATAGGGACAATAAAAAGAGCAAAAGAGGAAAGTAATAGCAATAAGATGAAAGAAGAGAGCAGCAGGAATAAGAAAATGAGTCCTGATCTATTTCCAATCTCATTACTGCATCTACCTGACACCAAGATGCATTCTAGACCCTGCTTTGTGATTATATACTTTATTTTAGCTAAATTTAGATAGAATTGTTTTATATAATAGTTATATATGTTAATAAAAAACAAACTGAGAGATAATATTGGTTATTTTGATATGGGATTTGTTAATTCATATTTTCTTATTTATTTTTTATATATTTGCCAAATATTCTATTGCTCTAATGAAGTAAATTAAGCATAGATCAAATAAAGAAAAATTTAACTACTATAGCTGGTAAATACACATTCAATTATATGTTAAAATTAGGAATTTACAAAACATGTTTGATAGTGATGGAGAAATACTGAACTCAGATCGGAAATGTTCAGGGAAGCATTTGTACTAATACCAATCTTTTTAATGTATGCCTGTTTTTAAGAAAGAACTTTTTAGAAATAATTATTTATGTTTGTGCATATATATGTGTATGTATACACATGTATATTCAAATTTAATTGAAAACATACAATTTTATATAATTACTGTCTTTTTTTTCTTAAAGGAAAAGCAAAACAATTCATAACAAGCAATGCAAAAAGATGATATTCTAATATTAGTGGACAATTAGGAAAATACAAAGGGTAGTTTTAGGTCTAGACATATCTAAATATAAATAGAATAATATTCAGTAAAGATCAAGTGTAAGGCTGTAGACTTATTTGAACCTTCCATTTTTTATATTCTTAATTTTTAACTATTAAAAATTAAACATAATTCTTCAAACATTATTTCACACTTTCTACTGTAATGCAATAATCAGCCTAAGTCTTGTCATTAAAAGTATAATATCTGATTATAAGGTTCAGTTTTTCTAAATTAGTAGAGATACATATTTACTGTCTTAGTGAGAGAAATGTAATGGTTGGAATTAATATAATATGTATTTTCAGGACAGAACAATTATCTGTTTCAATTTCCAAGCTGTCATTACTTAATGTCTCCAGAATAAAGACATAATTTTTATTTTACATTTAAGGGCAAAATCTTAATGCACTGGTTGCACTGACTTTCAGAAAGAGTAACTGATATATTATTTTAGAAATCAAGCTATATGTTATTATAACTTGTCTTTAATCTCAATAAAAATGAATAAAATGTCTTTCTTTTCTTCTTTTAACTATCTCAAAGTATCTATTTCAAGTATATCAATATTTCCTACATGAAATTTCAAATTTGATCTCTTTTTAAATATATTATTTTATATACTTGAATCTTGTTTCTGAATGGATAGCAATTGTAAGTTTAAAATCCACTGCATGTAAAATTTCCCTCTTGAGAAAGAATTTATAGGCAGTCTTTTGCATGTTCTTCTCAATTAGCAATTGCAAAGTGAGACACTATCTTTTAGTCTACATTTCACTTATTGGAAATATGACGCAGGCAGATTGGCTCCTGGCTTCCTTGATATAAGTCAAGGCAAAATCATCAGTTCTGTCCCCTGTGAGCCAATTAATTTCACATAGAAAAAACACCTATTTTTTTTTTTTTTGCCCTGGAGTAAAACTATGTTTCTATAGACTTATTGAAAATATCATATGCCATTAGGTTCAAAGTGTAAATGGCTCAAATGCCATCTCTGAGTACCTGACAGTGTGCTGTTTATTAGGTTCAGTCCAATGATTCATCATGCAGTGAAGGCACACACCTACGAATTAAGTGGGGTGCAAAACCACATTTATGAAGGCTTGGGTTCTCAAACCATTTGAGTTTGCTAAGATTTTTATTGACTAAGTTTCTTTAAGTCCTAACTATTTTACCTTCCTCGAGTAAGACATAATTACCTCTACTCCTGGAAATGAAATATTCTAGCTTTTTATATGGGGGATAACACAGTTTGACAACATAAAATACCTTTACCCAAGTTACTTTGAGAAAAATTATTAGGTTAATAAATCAGTGTTTGTTTATTTGTATAAAATGCATTGCATGTCACCCTGTTCCCTATACATAGGTGGAAATACTTCATCTTCCCTGGCATACCTCTGTGAATTTGCAGTAATTGGTCTGAGAATATTTAGGAAAAAAACAAACTAGCTCCCATAATTAGCATAAATATAATTCATATATTCCTATTGGAAGCTATATCCAGGCTTTGAAACCTGAAATTCTGCTTAATTTCTAAAATTAAAAAAAAATCACAACTTATAGTTACATGCAACCTGATATTTATAGGAGCGTTATCTACAATAACCTAATTATGGAAAGAGCCCAAATGTCCATTGACTGATGAATGGGTAAAGAAGATGTGGTGTGTGTGTGTGTGTGTGTGTGTGTTTAGTGTAATATTACTCACCCATAAAAATAATAAAATCTTGCCATTTGCAACAACATGGGTGGAGCTAAAGAGTATCATGCTAAGCGAAATAAGTCAGTCAGAGAAAGACAAATACCATATGATTTCATTCATATGTGGAATTTAAGAAACAAAGAAAACTAACATTGGGTGGGGGAAGAGAGAAAAACCAAGAAACAGACTCTTAATAATAGAGAACAAACTAATGGTTATCAGAGGGGAGGTGGGTGGGTGACAGGTTAAATGGCTAATGGGGATTAAGGAGGGAACTTGTAATGAGCACTGGATGTTGTATATAAGTCTTGAATCACCAAATTCTACATCTGAAACTATTATTACACAGTATGTTAACCAACTGGAATTTAAACAAACACTTAGAGAAACAAAACCAAACAAACAAACAAAAAACCAAATAAGCAAAAAAGAAATCATATGAAACATTTGCCGCACACACACACACACACACACACACACACAATCACACCCTGTAATATGAGTGCCAACTAAGCTAAGTTTAAGACAAAGAAAGAGAATAACATAGACAGGAACAATTATAAGCAGGATAAATAAAATTGTAAGTAGAAAACAACAGAGAAAAATCTATGAAATCAAAAGCTTGATTTTGGAAAAAAATTAAAATTTATAAACTTCTACAGATATGGATCAGGAAAAAAAAAGAATGCACAATTTACCAACACAGGAATGGAACAGTGGGAATCACAACAGATTTTATAGACATTAACAGAATAATAAAGGGACGTTATGAACAACTGTATGGCAATCAGTTTAATATGTTATGTGAAATTGATACATTTCTTGAAAGATAAAAACTAAGAAGCTATCTTAAGAGGATATAGGTACTCTCAGGGTGCCTGGGTATCTCAGTTAAGTGTCTGACTTTGGCTCAGGTCATGATCTCACAGTTTGAGAGTTTGAGCCCTGCATTGGGCTCTGTGCTGACAACTCAGAGCCTGGAGCCTGCTTCACATTCTGTGTCTCCCTCTCTCTCTCTGCCCTTCACCCACTCACACTCTGTCTCTCTCTCTCTCTCTCTCTCTCTCTCTCTCTCTCAAAAATAAGCATTTAAAAATTTAAAAAGAAGAAGAAATAGATACTCTAAATAGTCCTGTAGCTATTAAAGACAGTGAATTCATAGTTAAAAACTTTCCAACAAATCTAAGCCCCAGGCCCAGATGGCCTCACTAAAGAAATCTACCAAACAGAATGAATAACACTAATTCCACACACATATTTCCAGAAAATAGAAGAGGAGGAAGTATTTTCTAATTCATTTCAAGGGGTCTGCATTATGCAGATACTAAAACCAGAACAAACTTTCCAAGCCCTCATGGATATAGAAAAAAGTATTGTCATCATCATTATCATCCCTCTATCTCTCTCTCTTACTCTTTCTATCAAATAAATCCTATCAAAGTAGAATTGACATTAGAGAGTTGTTCAACTCCCAATAATTAATGTAATATAATATAACTTAATTAATGTAACCTAAAACCAATAATAATAATAAAAACAATATAGATTCATTTTGACACATGCAGCGATGCAATTGATAAAGTTCAGGATCCGTATATTATAAAAAATATCTGTACAAGCTAATAAAAGGATAACTTCCTCAAATTGATAAAGAGTGTCTCATATAAAACTACAGTTAATATTATATTAAATGCTCAAAGATTGAATGTCCCCCCCCCCCAAGACCAGAAACAAGTCAAGGATGTCTATTTTTATCACTCCTATTTAAAATTGTACTGGAGATTCTTGCCAGTAAAATCAGAGAAAAATTCAATTGAAAGGCATTCATTTGGAAAAGAAGAAATAAAATGTCTCTGTTTGCAGATGGCTTACTTGTCTATGTAGAAAATTTCAGAATCCAAAATGAGCCATCAGCCCTAACAAGTGTGTTGAGTGAGGTCACAGGATGCAGGGCCAATAAATAAAAATGAATTGTTTTTCTATGTAGTGGCAATCAACAATTGGAAATTGGAATTTTAAATAGAACTACTTAAAATAATACCAAATGACTTGAAATATTTATTGATTATTCCCCCAAAATATGTGGAATATTTTTAAATTAAAAATCATAAGACCTTTGGCGAGAGAAGTCAAGTAAGACCAAAGTTTATGGAGAGATGTGTGCTTATAGATTGAATGATAAAAATAGGCAAAATATCAATTCTCCCAAATTATCTATAGACACAAGGTAATCTCAACCAAACTTCAACAGACATTTTAATGTAGAAATTAAAAAGCTAATTCTAAAATATATATGGAAAACAAGAGATATAGAATATAAAAAATAATTTTGAAAAGAAAGAGCAAATTTGCATTATCTGATTGTAAGAATGACTACAAATCTCTAATGATCATGATAATGTAATGCTGCCAAAAATATAAACAAAGAGATTAATCAAACAGAATAGAAAATGCAGAAATAGACCCATGCAGATATGATCATTTGATACTTAATAAAATTGTCAAGGAAATTATACTAAAAATAGATGGTCTTGAGAAAGACACGTACCACATGATTTTACTCATATGTGGAATCTATAAAACAGAACAAATGAC
Source organism: Prionailurus bengalensis (assembly GCF_016509475.1). Taxonomy (NCBI): domain Eukaryota; kingdom Metazoa; phylum Chordata; class Mammalia; order Carnivora; family Felidae; genus Prionailurus; species Prionailurus bengalensis. The sequence goes on along the minus strand of NC_057345.1, from coordinate 173,544,232 downwards.
TAAACAAATAAAAAGCAGAATTAGACTTATACATACAGAGAACAAAATGATGGTTGTAAGAGGGAAGGAGGGATGGGCAAAGTGGGTGAAACGGAATGGGGGATACAGGCTTTCAGTTATGAAATGAGTAAGTCATGGGTATACAAGATACACCATAGAAACTATAGTCAATGATATTGTAATAACATTGTATGATGACAGATGGTAGCTACATTTGTGATGAGCATAGAATAATGTATAGAGATGTTGAATCACTATAGTGTACACCTGAAACTAATTAGAATTGTGTGTAACTATACTCAAAACTAAACCAGACCAAACCCAAACAAAAGAAACAGATAGTCTTTTCGGTAAATGAAGCTGGGCAAACAGAGCAACAACATGCAAAAATAATGCATCTCTACCCTTAACTGCATCACATACAAAAAAGAGCTCAAAATAGATCACAGACATAAAATTACAAAATATCTAGGAAAATAAATCTTTATGACTTTGGGTTGGGCAGAAATTTATTATGTATGACACAAAAGTAAAAAAAAATCGATAAATTGCACTTCATTGAAATTAAAATTTTCTGTTCTTTCAAACATAGTGTGAAGGCAATGAGAAGAAATGCCACAAATCAGGAAATGTAAATTAAAATGATAATAAGATACTACTTTACACCTATTGAATTATTTAAAATAGAAGACTTGATAATACTAAAAGCAGGAATGTGGAACTGGGAATTTCATATATTCCTGGTGTGCATACAAAATGATACATCCATTTCAGAAAAAGGTAAGGCAATTTCCTATTAAAGTGACAGACTTACCATGTGGCCTAACACTCCCACTCTTAGATATTTACTGAAGAAAATGAAGACATGTTCAAACAACACCTGTATGTGAACATTTATAGCGAGATTTACTCATAATCACCATAAGTTAGAAACAACCAAAATGCTCATCAACTGATGAATGGTTTAAAAATTGTCATTCATACACAAAATGGCGTGTGACAGTGAGATGAACTACAAATGCATATACAACAATAAAAATAAATCACAGAGACATTATGTCGAGTGAAGTAAGTCATCACCTGGAAGGACCATGGACTAGAGGATTCCATTTAAATGACACTGAAACTATAATTGTAGAAAATATAGAGACAGAAATCAGATCCACAGTCGCCAAAAACTGTTGGTTGGTGTAAGGGAATTGGCTATAAAGTTATGAGGGAACTTTTAGGAGTGGTAGAAATAGTCTATGTCTTAATCATAATGATGGTGAAATGAGTTTCAATTTGTCAAAATTCATAGAACAGTACTCCTGAGAAGGTGAATTTACTTTATGTAAATTATACCTCCACAAACCAACAACCAAACAACAATATCAACAAAGAAATATCACATAGGACATTAGGGAGGGAAAAAATCATTATATGGGCCCTTTTCTCATGTAAATGTAGGCTAAGTAAACTACTCATTGTCCCTCATCAGTCCCGAATTTCACTCTAACTCTACCTGATCTATAAAGTTCAGAAGCACTTCTCTCAAGACTCATGCTTTCTTTTAAATCATCTTGATAACCTATGATATGGATAGAATTTATGTTTGTCAAATATGTTCATAAATAACAACTGCTAATTTGGTTGAACACAGATTTTCTGTTTTGTCTACGAACTTAATGCCTCATTGACCATACTTTCCAGGTATACTTCCTGTTTGGCTGGATAACTTTTCACATGCCCTGAGGCCCTATCTATCTATCCTAAGTCAGTAGTAGTGTTTAGGATCCATGTCCTTTTAAATTCTAATTTATCCACTTGCCAAATGAGCTGAGTGTTTTTATTTCCAGATTATTATTAATTCTAAAGGCAAGTTATTTTTATTTCTCTTCTATCGCATGCTCTGTTTCAGTGATCCTTATTTGGTAATGCAAAGTAATATAATCTTATTAATGCATATTCAGGGTTCTACTTCAAACTTACAAAATCAGAATCTATGAGTAGGATCTCAGGAAAGTATTTATTTTAGTATCTGTAAGTAATTTTAATATTTATTTCTATTTGCAGTTTTTGAGTGACCAGTTTTGTTCCAAACAATATAACTTATATTAATATTTATTGTATTATTACTAAGTCTGGAATTTAGATTCTTTTAGTTGTAGCTGATTATATCAAAGAGACTACAAAAAAGCAGATCAGATTACTACTAGATATATATTTACATCTAGGCTGACATATGTGCAACATATGAAAAATGTCAAATCAGTTTCCTTTATTTTGTAAAATTAATATGAATAATATGCCTTTTGCTACTAAAAGTGACATTTTATAAATAAATTCTAATTCCTATCTGATTTAAAATGTAAGCCTAGACACATTTTCCCCCTATACTGTGTATGCATGTGTATGAATTATTGATTAATTTTATGTGTCAAATAGTTTAAATCATATGAACCAGATATCTGATCAAACTTGCCTAGATGTAGCCATGAAGGTTATTTTTAGATGAGATTAACATTCTTTGAGCAGTGTTAGTAAAGCAAAGAGTAATCTCCATATGTGGGTGGGCATCTTCAATCAGTTGAAGGCCTTGAGAAAAGACTGACCTTCCCTGAGGAAAAGGACATTCTACCAGAAGACTGCCTTTAGACTCATGCTTCAATATCATCTTTTCTACATCTCCAGCCTGCTTGCCTACTCTGCAGATTTTGGACTTGCCAGCCTCCATGGTCATGTGAGCCAATTCCTTAAAATAAACCTAGTTCTCCATAGATAGATAAATAGATAGAACCAACAGGTTGTGTGTGTCTTTATATATGTATTAATATATACATCATATATAAATATATATGTATATATATATTTACTGATATATACATCCTATTGGTTCTGTTTCTCTGGGAACCCTAATAAATGCATTTGTGTTTGCACAGAATCAATTATATTTCAAAAGCCTCAGTACAACTTAGTGCAAAACAGATGTTATTTAAGATATAACTTTCAATATTGACTAATAATTATTTAGTAGCATTCAAATGTTATTAATACCTTATTTAAAATAATGTATAGTTTCAAAGCATTTTCAAAAATATTTTCCTTTTTAACTTTTATAAGATATTTTAAAATAGATACATAAGGCATTATTGATAAGGATTTCAAGCATAAATTGGAAATAAATATAAAATAAAATTTTGAGACAAACACTTTTAGGCTAGAATCAATCCACTATGCAGAGTAATCCAGTTAAGCAAATCCTAAAACAGGTACTTAAAACAGAATAGAACAGGCTGATACTGGATTACTAACTAAGCACATACTGTTCAAAAATTAAAAAAAAAAAATAAAGTAACTATAGCAACACTGGCACATTCAGGACACATTAAATTGAATTCTTAATAAAACAGTTGTACGATACCTCTACATTTTGAGCAATTCTAAACAGAGTTCTTAATTTTAAACTGAGGGTAGACAGAGGCCTGAATTTTACCCATTCCCATACGAATCAGAAATTACAATGTTAAAAATATCTCAATATATTTCCCTCCTCACCAAGAAGTATCCACACTGAGTTTTCGATACATAAAATTAGTTGTCATAGAAATTCAATGTTTACTGTAGAATGTTTTTTTTTCTTTATTTGAATTACTGTCAAAACTATTTTGGGGTGCACCCAATCAGATTACAGAGGTTCCCAAACTGTTGTTGTGTTGTGGAAACTGGCCTGGATCACTGGGCAGAAGAACCAAGCGGCACTCAGAGATCTTGGAAGGCAGGAGGTTTATTTTACACCAGTGGGCTCAGAGGAGATCATTCTCCAGAGGTCTGTGCCCAGAGCATCAACAGAGGGGACAATTTATAGTCTGTTACTTCAGCATTACCCATTCATTAGCAGTAATTTGGTGCAATCAGCAAGCAGGGTGGGAAGAAGAATCCGGAAGGGGACTGGAATTCCCCTATCAGTCCTATCGGCCATCTTCTAACAGATTTTTCCCTATCGGTTGGAGTTGAGCATTCCCTGTAGATATTATTATCCTATTTCTATTGGTCTCTTCTTAGGCTTAGTATTGACAACAACAACAAACAAGCACTGTGTTAGGCTAGAAAGAGCTAAATTAAGCAGTCAGAATTCTAAGCCAAGTTAAATATTGAAAACAGGGTAGGTTAAGACCTCAAAACAGACATAGCCTGCAAAAGTGTGATGAATCAGTTGTAATGATATGTATGCAAAAAGAGTGTATCAAGAAACCCGGAAACCCGAGAGCTACCTTGTTTCTCTGATAAAGTAGAATATAATTACTAACTCCCTGTTATATAGATAACAGCAAATCTACCTCATTGCTAGGACTAATACAGAGTTTCTGATTGCATTATCTCAGAAGTAGATTCTGAAACAGAGTTTAGTGTGTGGGTTGTTTTGCTGGGAGTGCTCTTGGGATCAACAAATATAAAAAGGAAGGTAAGAAAGCAAGATGGCACAATGGGAAAAGGTGCTGACTGGACAAAGAGGTCTGGCGCTAAATGTGGTGCAGAGTTTCACTGTTTGGCTAAAATGGCAAGACTTTTATACCCCCACCCCCCACCTTCTTTAGTCATTGGATTTGAGTTGCCCTAAGATAAATGTGTTCTTGGGGGAGGTTACTCTGCAGCTGAGGCAATCCCAGTGTTTGACTGTCAGTCTTCTGAAGGTATGCCCAGCTTGAGAGACAATTCCTTACTAGAGCCGGGTCTGGGTGTCAGAGCTCTGTGTCCCTCACTGCCAGCCCTGTGCCTCTTTCATTTCAACTTCTTTATATACATTTGTAGAGAAGCTCTTTTGGCACTTTCCAGGATTCGGATGGATCTCTATTTCTGGGGGACACTAAGAAAAGGAAGATAACTGCAAAGTACTGTAGCTGCCACCACTGCAATTGGTCTTGGGGACATAACCTGACACTTGTTACCTCTCTTGTCAACTATTTGTTCTAGTTGAGGGTTTGATAGTTGAGGGTTCCCTTCACCCTCAGCTATCACTTCTACTAGCCTTATCTAGAACCTTATCCCTGAGTGACTGAGTCTCCTGTCAACATGGTCTGCAAAGGCCAGGGATGCTATAGCTGTTCATTTATACTCACGATTGCTCAAGGGAGTTAAGTTCCAAGAGCCAATGAAGCAAATCACCTGGGTTCAAAACATATTGCTCTTAGCCTCCATTGTGAAAGCAACCCTTGTTCCTTCTGATAGGTTTAATTATTCCTATCAAGATAGTGATTATTATTATTATTTTTAAACTTTTGGTCCCCAGATACAAGAAATACAACATGCTCCAGCAACATACTTAGGTTGTAGCTCACTAGGGTTCTTACTGTGTCTGCTGGATGAAGTGCTCTACCTTTGATGACTCAGGCCTCTAATGCTATGGAATGCAGTGATGTAGTTATGGGAGACACAAATCCCCCAGGAAGCTCACTGGGAGTGATGGTAAGTATAGTCAGGACTCATGGGGATGTAGTTTCATGTTAAAAATCTTTGACTTAAGATATATACTTCATACACAGCATAGAGTTTAATGGCTCATCTGTACCATCCTTTTAAACTTATCGTCTCCACGCTGGTGCTCCAGCTGTGCCTTCTGCAGACTGTAAAATGTTTCTGTCTGGCTAGCAGCTCCTAGTTGGTGGAACATGCCATACAGTCAGTGGATCTAAGACTCATGAGCACACTTTTGTACTTCCTGTCCTCTAAAAGGGGTCCCATGATCTCACTTAATGTTATGTTGGATCCTGTGACATTTTATAAGCCATGTGGTAATGCTAGTACTTCCTTGCAGACAGGAAAATAAAACCCATACCTATAATACATGTCCATTCCTTATAAAAGCATATTTCTAGATCTTTCATATGAAACAGACGTATTGTAGTAAGACTAAGACATTTGGCATAGCAGTTGTAATTGGTGTTATTATTTAGCTGAGTTTTCTCAATTTAGTCTTCTCAGCATGTCCCAAATTAAGAGATGAGAATCTCTTTTTTTTTTCCATTGCCAGTGACACTGTGTTGGCTTTTCACGCTTGACTTTCAATGGCCTGTTAATTGTCCTTAACCTCTCCTTTCCTTCTATAAGAGCATCTGTTGATCTTAGCAATAGCCACATAATTCCATTGTTCTTGAAGGGAATATTCAAGAAAAAGTAACATTCCATTGTTCCTGTTTTCTCATATTTCTCAAATACTCTAATATATTGCTCCACCTAAACCTAGCCTTAAGACTGAGGTGACTGGTAGATTTGCAAGTGGATGAATTGACTAGGAACCTGCATATATAAGTCTGAAATATTGAGGAGATATCTGCAAAGGGGCAATCTGGGGGTGTGGATGAAAATAAAAATTTTTTCCTGGCCAGGGAAATTTATTCTCTCTTCCTAAGTCTGCTTTATTTTCTCTAACACATGGGTAAAATTGAAATTCAACATAAACATACACAACCTGGCAACAGCAATTACCAGATGTATACTAGGTTAGAAATTATAAGGAAAATAGAAGAATGTGGGAATAAAGGATGTGGTGACATATTAACATTCAGGAGTTAAAAAGATAAGAAGAATTTATTCTGATGTTCAAAGATATATCTGAAGAGCTACTTGGGCACTGAAAACACCCTCTCAATTAATTTTTATTGGTATGGACAGATATAACTCCAGTAAAAATTCATATAATTGGGAATTAAGCTCAGAATCAAAATTTGAGAGTATGTCATTAGGCAGTTCATGTTAACACAAAGTAGCATTTAATAGAACCAAGTAAATTTGAGAGAGAGAATATTCAAAGTATTTCATGTGGGAATGACATGGCCAAATAAATGCCTATCAAAATAATAATATAACCACTCAGTGGTGGAATATCTGATGTGAGAATCTAGAATAATTTATTTCATGACTGGAGAAAAAGTAGATGGGATAGTTCAAGCATGTCTATGAAATATTGATTTTACCTGAATTTTGCATAATATTATAAAGCTTTTTATACCCAACAAATGAAGAATAAGTACTTCAGTCTTCAAATTTATGGTCAAGTTGCTTGAATATTCAATTTCTTTCAGATGGAGGAAAAGGAAATATCTTCAGAACAAGCAGTTTTGCGGGAGAGAAAAAATAATTTTCTTTTTACCCTTCTAGGTTCTTGGCTGAAACCCCTTTGTAATAAAAGCAGATTAACAGGGGAAAAACGAACAGAAGTTTAATAACTTCTATACCGCCTATATACGTGGAAAATACCCAGGAAAACTATCCCCCAAATGATCACTACCTTAAATACCATCTCTAGATTAAAGACAAAAGAAGATGTTGGGCGTGGGAGAGCCAATTATGCGAGATTATCAAGCAAAGTAGAGTAAACAAAGGTAAGATTGTGCAGATTGAAGTCCATGTCTTCTCCATTAATAACTTTTTAGAGATTTAGCTATCCTCATCTTCCTGGTACAAAGACAGAGATACCCTGTCACTGGGAATTTCCATTACAAATATAGTTTTCTCTGACAGAAGGGTAACTTCTACGAGTTTTCAGAGTTTTTCCTGTGTCTGCAGTTTAAACAAAAAGAACCAGCTAGAGATAATCCTAATGCCAAAGAGGCATATTTTGGGTGACAAATTCTGCCCTCTTTCAAGTTCATATGTAACTATAGTACCTCTGAAGAAGATAAAAGTGAACTCCCTTTAGAGTTTCCCTGTGAAAATTCCTGTTAAACCTGAATGTCTTCTGAGACTGTTATAAATTAGTCTTGACTGTTCCAAGTACCACCACAGGTGACAGGGCAGGCAAAGTCATACCTACCCAGGTATGGAACTGAGCACAGCTAGAAGTTTGGCTTAAATGATGCCAAGTTTCCTGAGATGCAAAGTCTTAAATAGCTCTGATTTTTAAAATGTTGAAATCAGATATTGAAATATGTTCCAGTTTCAGGAATTAAGATCTTATGTAACACTTATCAATGTACAGCTGACCCTTAAACAACACACATCTGAACAACACGGGTTTGAATCCATTTATAAATGGATTTTTTACAGTACAGTACCATAAATATGATTTCTCTTCCTTATGATTTTCTTAATAGCATGTCTTTTTACCTAGCTTACTTTATTTTAAAAATACAATATATAATGCATTTAATATGTAAGGGGCACCTGGATGGCTCAGTCAGTTAAGCATCTGACTTTGGCTCAGGTTATGATCTCATGGCTCTCATGAGTTGGAGCCCTGCGTCAGGTTCTGTGCTGACAGCTCAGTGCCCAGAGCCTGTTTCAGATTCTGTGTCTCCCTCTCTCTCTCTTCCCCTCCCTCACTCACACTCTGTCTCTCTCTCTCTCTCAAAAATAAATAAAAAATTTAAAAAGGAGTCTTTAATATATAAAATATGTGTTAATTGACACTTTATGTGATCGGTAAGGCTTCCAGTTAACAGTGGACTATTAGTGTTTAAGTTTTGAGGGAGTCAAAATCTATATGTGGATCTTCGACTGTGTGGCAGGTTAGTGCCCCTAACCTCCATGTTGTTCAAGGGTCAACTGTATCAATATATATATATATTTTTTTAATTTTTTTTTTCAACGTTTATTTATTTTTGGGACAGAGAGAGACAGATGAACGGGGGAAGGGCAGAGAGAGAGGGAGACACAGAATCGGAAACAGGCTCCAGGCTCTGAGCCATCAGCCCAGAGCCTGACACGGGGCTTGAACTCACGGACTGTGAGATCGTGACCTGGCTGAAGTCCGACGCTTAACCGACTGCACCACCCAGGCGCCCCTCAATATATTTTATGTACACATTTCTCACTGTATGCCCTCATGCTCTATTTGATAAGCCTATGTTTAATTTATATAAGTAGAAATGGTGTTCCCAGTTCCTAGCAATACCTATGACTTTGACATTTTTAGCAAAGTTCTTTTCTGGTTTAATTAAACTGAAATTTTAGTAGTGATAAGGCAATCTCCTGTGTTCTTCAGTACACACTAGAATGCTGGATTTTAGAACAAAACTCTGGACAAGAGCAGAGAAATCTTATTTAGCTTCTCACCAGCTGCATACTCTTAGGCAAGACAAATATTCTGTGCTTCTTGTTTTGTTGTTTGTTTCTGTAAATTGAAGAAACTGATTAAAGTCCTATCATAGCTTTTTCAAATTTTGTATACTATAATAGAATCCTTAAATGATTAATTTTTCTAAAAATAGGACTCATGATATTTTTACGCTAAAGAATAAGTCATCTTGCATTTGACTCATTAGTGACTTTTATTTTATATGAAATATGTTTGGCATTTGTACTTATTTATGTAGGAGGACAACCATGAAAATTAAAAATTAACTCAGAATGTAGATATGGGTTTCTTGTGTTTGAGAAAGAAAATAGTTAAGATGAGTTGATCTATGGTGCATAGCAATTGGTAAAATTGTTGCTGATTTTGATGTTTATTGGGGAGAAATTTCTATTAGATTTCATTTAGTGTGGAAAATTGGGCCCTGCTAAAAACTCTATAGTATTCCATGCTCCAGACAGGCTTACAGACCTCTCCATCTGTCAAATATCATGCTCTTTGGTTTGGAACATATTCCTTGGTTTTGAGCATTATGTTTGAACAGATGGAGTGGCCTGTTTGTAGATAAAATTAACAATGCATTTCTGTATATATTAGTTCGTTCTAGTTTTCATAATTTTTTTCCCCTGTGGTATTTAAAATCCAAATTACGTGTGTTGTCTAAAAGAGAGAGAGAGTATGAAAATGCTGAGCTTGAGCAACTTAAAATAACCCTGCCACATTCATGACCAACATGAAAGGTTTTGAAAATTATTTGACATGTAGAGGGTATCTTTTGAATACATTTAAAAATATTGAACAGCAAAAATTCTTATGTTCTAAACCTCTAAAACTAAGTTAGAATGATAGCATTACACAATCAATAAAATTTGATACTTTCTATTAAAATGTCACTGTCAGATATTATAAACTATCATTGATGTAAGAATAGAAAGAAAACAAGAACTTTAGTCATCAATAGAAATAGATGGCATTAAGATTGCTCAAAAATGAAAATTATTTCCTTCCATGACAAATGTACGAACAGGTTAAAGTCATAATTACCTGTCATCTAATTTTAATTGTCTTCATATTTTCTTTTTGATTTGTAAAACATATATGTACAAATATACTTATAGATATGAATATATTTTGGTAAAATTTCAAATGTTTTGCTATTCTGGTTTTATTTAAATAACAATATTACATTTGTGTATATTCTATATATAATAGCAAAATAAAAATAGTCACAACTATTCCTTGTTTTGTTTGTATTTTCTTCCTTTTTTAGAACTTTGAGAAATTCTATTCTATAAGATGACATAAATATTTTGGTATAATTACATTTTTTCCGCAAGTTTTATATTTGTGGAGTAAATATTTCATCATGACCGCTCTGTCTCACGTCTCACATTTAGTTAGTTTTTTTTCCAGATTATTTTATAATTTATATGAAATCCCTAACACCCCACCAAATGTTTTCATTGTGCTTAAGTTTTGCTTTTTATATGTAAAAATTTACAAAATATTGTTTGACCTTATTACACAAATGAAACTTCCAATCCATAAATAAGATATGTTTTCCACTTATTTTATGTATTTTTATTAAATTGAAAGTAAATTTTCTTTTTTAAAATTCTTTTGAGCTGGATTTTTGAAGGACTATGTATACAGGAGAACTATTGCTTTGTAAATATGTATTTTTAAATGACTAATTTACTTTGTTTTAAAATTACTTTTGTTAGTTTCTTGGTGTTTTCCTGAATATTTCCAGATAATTGTATCATGAATAAATGATAACTTTATAAATATATTTATTGCTATTTTTTATCTCAATTGCTTAAAAGTTTCCTAATTTTTTTTTTTAAAGTTGAATAGCAACTGTGATAGCAAACTTTTTTTATTTACTGGGAATGTCTCTAATATGAGATATATGCTAATGATTTACATACCCCTAACTATTTTAAAATAATGTCCCGTAATTCTGGTGCAGTGGAAATTAGCTAAACTGTTTTTCAATATCCACATTCTTTTTGCCTTGGTGAACTGCTAGACACATTTCCCAGACCTTTTGCTTTAGATGGGGCTATGTAACTACCTGTTATGTAAGTGCAGTTGGCCTAGAGCTAAGGTGATTAAAACCAGATGTGTCTTTAACATTCTCTCTCCCCTTTCCTGAATGTCATCTGAATGCAGACAATCCAGTTGGGGTTGGAAAGAGCTCCCTGATTCTTCCAATGTCTTTGTGGAGCTGAGGCGCTACTTGGTCCACTGAACATATTAAAGAAGAAATAATTGAACATATCAAAGAAGAAATAATTCTTTTTGTCTTAAGCAAACTGATATTTGGGGAATATTCAAATAGGTTTTACACACTGAATAAATACACTTAGGTTTCTGAAAAAGAATTAATGAAGAATTGATGCGGAATATTTTAGGGGAGTCAGTTTGGTAGATCGTATTGTATTTTTTTTGCATTATTTAAACTATGGTTGTGCTGAATTATATTAACAGCTTTTTCATCAGTGAAAAACATTTCACACTAGAATATCTCTGCTTAATCACAGCGACTTATTTTTATTCCAGTAGAGCCAATTGTTAATATTTTTTGAAATATTTCTATATATATTCAAAATTATGACAGGTAAATAGGTACTTTTTATATTAAATTTATAAAATATTAATAAAGAAATTATATGGCCTGATTTCAAGCTAGAAATCAGCTAGTGAGGATAATTGTTTATACATTTATTTATTCCTTCAATCGTAATGTTATATAATTGCTGACAAACTTTTGTTTAAACACTTACATTTTTATTTAAAGTCTGATAGCCTTTAGAAAAAGTATAAAGCATAAATATCCGGGTTATAGAATTTACTTGTTATTTATTTTGCCATTATATATAAAATATATAGATCTGGAGTAAACAAGCTTGTTAGATTTTGATACATTAATGGGCACCACCGCTCAGTTAGTACTTAAATAAAATATTGAATTAGTACACATAACAACTTTTGACATACATAAAGTCTAATACTGCTATAACCAACCCTGTGAGAAAGACAACAAATGCCTTGGTAATATATTCAGAATTTAAATATCTAGGATGAAGTAAATTATTTATTTAAGGATAATATAAGTAAATTTTTGGTTTCTAGCTTCTTAAAAGTGTTAGTTTACATTCAATATTAAGCAAAATCATGTAAGTGTCATGGACAGCTCATTAGATTAAAAGTTAATATCACATAGCGCTATGTCCCTAATTATGCAATGAAAATATCATCTGCTGACTTAAAATAAAATTTTTAAATTCTTTTAATATTTATTTATTTTTTGAGAGAGAGAGAGAGAGAGAGACAGAGCATGAGCAGGGAAGGGACAGAGAAAGAGAGAGACACAGAACCTGAAGCAGGCACCAGGCTCCGAGCTGTCAGCACAGAGCCCAATGGTGGGCTCGAACTCACAAACCATGAGATCATGAGCTGAGCAGCAAGTCGATGCTTAACTGACTGAGCCACCCAGATGCCCCAAAGATTTATTTATGAAGAAATTCATAGCCTCTTTTACACAAATATATAATATTAAGTCTCATTATCTCTAGTGGAAATCAGTTATAATTTAAATTTTTTAAAAAATCAACATTTATATGTTTCTACCAAATGGATATTTTATAAAATATATATCATGATAGTTTAGATTTATGTCATCTAACTACTTGTCTGTGTGGTTTTCATATTTCAAAATACTATTTAGCAAGCTGATTCCTTGTTCTTTAAAACAGTAAGACAACCTGATTTAAGCAAACTTATTCTTTTAGTTTTTTTGAATGACAGGCATTACAAATTAGATATGGGTTTGCTATTGTCATGTAACCTGAATGTTGGTCAGTCACCCTATCCAGACACCTCTAGACACATTGACAATACCCAAAGAAACAACTGCATCCATTTTTTAAAACTAGGTACCAAAGACAATTTTAGTGGAAAGATCAAAAGTAAATTCAAACTGTTTGCCAAGTGTCCATCATTTCTGCTTTCACAAAAAACAAAAAACCAAAACCAAAACAAAACAAAACCCTTAATGATACTTCACCCCACTCTAAAATACCTGATGTGTGCAGCCAACCAATGAATCATCTTGAGAGAAAAGCCAGACAAACCAATCATCTTTGTATAAAAATCTGTTCATCAATGATTTCCTATAACAACAGTTTCCCTTAATCTAATTCATTTTGTGAAGTACTTCAGTGTTGTAAAACTGAAAAGATGTCAGGCTGCCATTTTTTTTTGGTTTGGTGTTATTGATTAAAAATTTTTCAGGTGCGACAATTGAACATTGAGGTTCTGGGGCAAGCAGAAATGTCCTGTCAACTTTTCCATAGTGGTTACTTCAGAGAGTTAGTTTTGGCATTTTGTAAAGCAATTTTGGCTTTGACAATACTGAACTGTCACTTCATTTCAAAAGCACTTTATAGCCTGACAATGTCACAAACATAATTGTGTTTGGCTCTTTCAATCTCTTTCTCTCTCACTCTCTCTCTCCATGTATACATCTACACACATATGTTTGTGTGTGTGATTGATGATTCCTGGTTTCTGGAATCAAATCTAGCTCTACTTCTTACCAAATTGGTAATCTTGGCCAAACTATGTAAGTTCTCTGTGGTTCAGTTTCCCAACCTGTAAATAAAGATAATAATAGCAATTGAAATTTTTTTGAGACTTTATTTAATACATGTGAAGTTTGTGAAATATAGGGACTGTTTTTCAACTTTGAAAGTGAAGTGAACTATAGCATTCCTTCCTCTTTCTTTTTACAAGTTAAGGCATGGACATTTTTTAATAGTCTTGGCCAGTTTGGACTTTGGTCTTTGAATTTAGAACAAGTGACTTAAAAAACAAAAACAAAAACAAAAGCAAAAAACAAAAACAAAGCAGGAATGCCAGCTATAACTCAGAGCAAAGGTGAAGTTTATTACCCCACAATAGCACAATGAACATGCAGAGGTGGTAGCAGGCCATCCTAACAAATTATTCCTGTGGTTGATAATGGTTGTATTTTCTCTTTTTAAAAAATTTTTATTTATTCATTTTGAGAGGAAGAGCGAGCAAGTGAAAAGGGGAGGGGCAGAGAGAGAAAGAGAGACATAATCCGAAGCAGGCTCTTCACTGTCAGTGCAGAGCCTGATGTGGGGCTCAAACCCATGAACCATGAGGTCATGACCTGAGCTGAAACCAAGAGTTGGACGCTTAATGGACTGAGCCATCCAGGCACCCAACAATGGTTGTATATTCTGTTGCCTCTTTTACAAAGGCTGTTTCTCCAGGCTTCTTTCGATTCTATACTTTTTCTAATATACTTCCGCTAAATTCAGTTTTGTTATTCTGTTTTTTTTTTAAGTAAGCCAACTAATATTTTTGTTGTTTTTATGGATATCTCAACTAACCTACACTTGACAAATATTGTGATAATGATGACTACCTTAGAAGAGAGAACTTCTGGGGGAATGGTTAGGTTCACAGCTTAGAACAAAAGGGTTCAGTGCAACATCTACACCATTTTTGATAGAGTAACACAATGGAACTTCATAGAGAGAAAATAATCATGGCGGTGGTGGTAAGATATGCAAGTCACTGGCCCTTAGTCTGTAGAAAATCTTGCTACAGGGGCGCCTGGGTGGCGCAGTCGGTTAAGCGCCGACTTCAGCCAGGTCACGATCTCGCGGTCCGTGAGTTTGAGCTCCGCGTCAGGCTCTGGGCTGATGGCTCGGAGCCTGGAGCCTGTTTCTGATTCTGTGTCTCCCTCTCTCACTGCCCCTCCCCCGTTCATGCTCTGTCTCTCTCTGTCCCAAAAATAAATAAAAAAAAAAAACGTTGAAAAAAAAAAAATTTAAAAAAAAAAAAAAAAAAAAAAAAAAAGAAAATCTTGCTACAGCATCTAAAGTCTCAACACTCACCATGGCTGAGCTTACATGGAGCAGCCAGTAGGAGACGATACTTGGGAGGAACAAGGCTTCCCAATTCCTAGTACCACAGATATGCCATTTTTGGTTAGTGTTGTTACTATATTGTTGCGTACTGTTAAGATAACCTAGGAAATTATAATAATCTTTCTAGCTAACATTATTGAAGGCTTACTATGTACCAGGTATTCATAAAAGCTTTTGACACATTTTATTTCCATATTGATTTACCCATAATAGTAATAATTATCTTAATTATACAAACTAGAACATGATATAACAAAAGCAATTTAAAAGAGATTCAAGTACAAGTTAAAAAATTTGCTCATAAATGATACAACATTCACATTCATTGACTATTCTCACTGTAGGATTCCCTGCTTATTCTCAGTTGAATACAATTTGTAACTTATGACTTTAGCATTGGTAAATCTCTGCTCCCTACTTCCTCAACACTGATATCTTACCTGATCATTAGCACTCCTCTCATGTGGAGCCCTCATGTGTCTTCTTTATCTCTTTGATAAAGGTAATACTAAAGGACAGTATTGTGATTATTTCATGAAAAACCACAGTTAAATTCTGACTTTTTAACTTGCTACCCATGGGCCTTGGTCAGGGTACATAACTTTAAACTCTTTGTGCCTATATTGTACCATCTAATCCATATAATTGTAATAATTGCATCACTCACCTCATAGGCTTGTTGTAAGTATTAAATGCATCAATCCACTTGGAGCTCTAAAAATAGTACCCAGAACAGGACACAGAAAACACTCAAAATATGCTATCAATTTATGAGGAACAAGAGGATTTTTCTCTTAGTTTACCTCAATACCTCTATCTTGTCTCTCAAATTTAATTAGAAAGAAAATAATGTATGTTTTAAGAAAGTAAAATGATTGTCATATAATGGTCTTATTACAGTGATGTAAAAATGGCATATAACAATGACATACATCACTCATTGTAACTAATTTACAGTGTGTCCTCCACTTTGAGATTTAATGCATGTACATAATAATTGTAGCATAAAATATTTGATGGTTTTGATATATATAGATATAGATTTAATATATACTAAGGTATATAAGAATTTTATATCTAAAGACTTTGCTTTACATGAATGATTTCTAAGAGCTTTCTTACAGAAATGCTGACAACTAACCTCATAATCCTAAAATTTTATACATAAATGGTGTAAAGTTTAATAAATAAAACATTTAAAAATAAAATAATTTAAAAATAAAGTTAAATCTCATTTCTGAAAACATATTTGTAAACAAAATAATATGAAAATGAATAGGCTCAATGGTTTTGATAAGAAAATTAGATTTATGTACAACTTTTTGGCAACTGGTCTAATCTATATATTGTAGAAAATGCATGTAACTGTTATTTTTTAGACCCAGAAAAGAGAAGCTAGAAGTTCAGATTCAGATGGAACATAATATAGAAATATAATCTCTTAAAAATATGCTTCATATTTTACTATACTAAAAGATCCATTTAGGGGCGCCTGGGTGGCACAGTCGATTAAGCGTCCGACTTCAGCCAGGTCACGATCTCGCGGTCCGTGAGTTTGAGCCCCGCGTCGGGCTCTGGGCTGATGGCTCAGAGCCTGGAGCCTGTTTCTGATTCTGTGTCTCCCTCTCTCTCTGCCCCTCCCCCATTCATGCTCTGTCTCTCTCTGTCCCAAAAATAAATAAACGTTGAAAAAAAAATTAAAAGATCCATTTATATAGTTTTTGTATGTTAAATCAAATTGAGCCATATATTTTAAGTAGTAATATAATATACATTTGTTAGTTGATTTCACTTTTAAACTTTTTTCATTAATAAAAATTCATCCTAGTAATAGTTAAGGCTTATTAACTAAGTAATAGTTGCCCAAAACTATGCTAAGTGATTTAAATCATTCATAAATTGTATTATGTTTGATTATCTGAAGTGGCTACCATTTTTATTCCTTTAAAAAAGTTTTTTTAATGTTAATTTATTTTTGAGAGAGAGAGAGACAGAACGCAAGCCGGGGAGGGGCAGAGAGAAAGGGAGACACAGAATCTGAAGCAGGCTCCCGGCTGTGAGCTGTCAGCACAGAGCCCAATGGAGGGCTTGAACTCTTGAACTGTGAGATCATGACCTGAGCTGAAGTTAGATGCTTAACAGACTGAGCCACCCAGGTGCCACTATTCCTATTTTATAGATGAGAAAATTAAGGATCAGAAAGGTTTGGTAACTTGTCCAAAGTTACATAGAGCCAGTGATCTCCATTGTCTGACTCCAAACTCAAGTGCTTTTAACCAATAAATCTTCCTGTGTCAAAGGTTAAAGTTTCCATTTTTAACTTTTAAATATATTTACGATTTTTATCATATTTTCAAGTGAAATATCAGTTTTCCATTTGACATTTGTCTTAAATACTAGAAATTATTTTTTAAAAAAAGGGAGGCAGAGAATCTGAAGCCACCCAGATGCCCCAGATGCAATATCATTATTAAATAAATTTAATTGTACTTATATAGAGCAGCAATAAATATAGTACATTTTTAATTAGCTTAAAATAACATGAAAAATCTTAAAACTTAAAAAATAAATTAAAAAAGCTACAAAACACTTCAATGCAGACAATTACAAACTTTGGAGAAGAACATACTAGGAGTAATCAAAATTTATTATATACTTTTAGAAATTTTTAAAGGGTGGTATTGTCACAAGAATAGAAAAATAGATTTAGAAACAAAATAATGGCCAATAAGAGACCACATATACATATTTGGTCACTTGATTTATCACAGAATCCCACTTCAGTATTGTGGGATAAAGAATTTATTTTCCAAAAAAATGTACGGCATTGATTGGATATCCATTTTGGAAAAAGTATAAGTATTCTCCTCTTTAACTTACTCTATACTCAAAAATTTATTCCAGATCAATCATAAATCTAAGTATGAATGAATACACAACCATATAGTGCCTGGTTATATTATATATATAATATACATGAACTTGAATTTAACTGAAATTAAGATCTCCATTTGTTAAAATATATCAGGAAAAGAGGGGTAAGGATACTGGGTACAGTTAGAAGAAAATATCTTCTATATATAATTTAACAAAGCTTCTTTTATGATTTTTGTGCTAATCTAAGAATCATCCCTATGCTCTTTTCATAGTTAAGTAGACAAATTTTATTTTATCATCTTTTTTCTTCTAGAATGTACAGCCATTATGAAAGAAACAGAATCACCAACTTAACTGTCATTTACCAAGATTCCTAAATTGATTAAAATATAATTAATATTCTTGCATAGTGTTAATATCTAGTCTACAGATGGGAGAAATTTGATTGCCTGTCACTAAAGATATTGAGTTTCTTTCTATGAGTTGTTACTGCTAATTTTCAAGCTTACTTTCTTTATGTATAGTTGTAAGATCTTTCAATAGAGAGGATGTTCACTTTTCCCTAAGCTATCTGCTCAAAAAAAAATTTTTTTATAAGGAGGCTTTATTCTCTATTAGTGTCCCTGAAAACTTTAAATAAATTGACTAATTTAATCTAAATGATGGTTAAAGACCCTCTTAATTTTATGAGAAGTTGTAAAACACTGCATTTTGAATAAAAGAACAGTTTTATTGAGGAATAATTGAGAAATATAATTGTATAAATTTAAAGCATACAGTGTAATGATTTGATATGCATAAACATTGTGAAATGATTATTAAGATCAAGATAATTAACACATCCTTCACCTCACATAGTTAACTCTTTATGTATTTATTTTTTTGCATGGTGAAAACCCTTAAGATTTACTCTCAACAACCTTCAAGTATATAATACCAGGTTATTAGCTACAGTCATCACGCTGTACATTAGATCCTCAGAATTTATTCATCTTATAGCTCAGTTCATACTCTGACCTACATTTCTCTGTTCGCCCTTCTCCCCAGGCCTTGGCTATGTAGGTAAGAACATAGTATCGTTATTTTATTGTTTTTTATTGTTTTATACTTCTCTTGTTCCTTTCTTTCCTGCTGGGTGTTTTATTTTGTGAATTCTTGATTTTTATAGTGGTATGCTTTAATTCTCTTCTCTTTATCATTTGTGTATGTATTCTAGGTTTTTTGCTTTGTGATTACCATGAAATTTTCATAATATGCCTTATATTTATGTCTATTTTAAGTTAATAACTACTGGAAGCAATTTAATTATAACATACTTTACTCCATTATTTTCACAAGGCTTGTTTGAAATTCTTGCCTTTTAATTGTAAATGGCTGCATGTTGATGATGGCTCAAAAATCTTCAACCTAAGTTATAAATTTTACTCTACTGAATAATGAGAAGTATAGATAATTCATTTTCAGTAACAGTAATGGTTTTATGTATTCCCCTAAAGGAAGCACAGCAATCTGCTCTTAAAAATGTTAGCTCTGAGAGGCACCTGGGTGGCTCAGTTAAACGACTGACTTGATTTCGTTTCATGAGTTCAAGCCCCGCATCAGGCTCTGCATGCTGATTGTGCATGGAGCCCGCTTGGGATTCTCTCTCTCCCTCTCTCTCTCTGCTCTTCCTCAGTTGTGCTTTCTTTGTCTCTCTCAAAATAAATAAGCTGAAAAAAAATGCTAGCTCTCAAGTAAGATTGACAAGATGTGAATACAGGCCGTACCATTTGCTTAGCTGTGTGGATCCTGGAAAAATTACCTAATTACGCTTTGGGTCAGTCTCCTCCCATATAATATGGTGTAACAATCACACCAAATTCACAGGTTCTTTAGAGGTGAAATGAGTTAATAAAATTGTAATGAATTAGTCAATACATAATATGTTAACAGAGTTTCAAAAATAACTATTAATGTTATGTATGTACCTGGCACAGGCCACATATATAGTATGTTAGCTAGTATTATGATTACTACTTTTAAAAAGATAAGCTTTTTAAAAATGTTTATTTATTTTTGAGAGAGAGAGAAAGCGTGAGTGGGGAAGGAGCAGAGAGAGAGGGAGACACAGAATTCAAGGCAGGCTTCCAGGCTCTGAGCTGTCAGCACAGAGCCTGATGCAGGGCTCGAACCCATGAACTGTGAGATCATGACCTGAGTCGAAGTCGGATGTTTAACCGACTAGGCCACCCAGGTGCCCCTAAAAAGATAGGTTTTTAATGGCAAAAGTATCCTTTTGTCTGGACCATTACATTGTTCCCTCATCCTAATTTTCTTTATTGAGTGTTTATTCCTTCTTAAGGGCTAGTTCAAATACTCCAATTTTCTAACCTGAGGCTGAATTATCATTTTCTGTATCTCTTATCAACTTGTATGTTTCTAATTTACTGATTGTGAATATTTATGTATGTTTTCTCCTCTAGAAACTGTACCTTGAGGACTATGCTGTATTCAGATTTCTTAGCTCAGCATCTTGAACTTAGAAGAATCTATAATTAATGTTTGTAGAAGTTTGCTTTAGGTTTTTATTTTAGAGGGTGGGGTGGGGTGAAAGAAAATCTTAAGCAGGCTCCACATTCGACAGGGCCTAATCCCATGACCCTGGGATTATGATCTGAGCTTAAATCAAGAATCAGAAGCTCAATACACTGAGCCACCCAGGGACCCCTGCTTTAGATTTTTAGATTTCAGTGATTATAGTTGTGGTTTACCAAACTCTAATCTTAGCCTAAGCAATTCTTTTTTTCCCCTCTCTCTCTTCCTTCCTGTTTCTTCTGCCCTTCAGAAGAAATAAATAACTTATTTCCAGATCATTTGAAACTGACAGATGGTTATTTTACTAGAAAAACAAAAAAGAATCTAAACTATGCTAGGGAAACCATTTATTCATAAACTTAATAACTATAGGGAAAATATAATTTTGTAAATATTCTATATAGTTCTGCCATAATGTATGGTTATAGCCATAACTAAACCCTCAGGCTCCATGCCTTAATAAGAGATTTGGGAAATATGGTTTTTGGAACATTTCCTCCATGAAGGACCCTGTGTAGAATTCCATTAGGACTGGGCACACAGAAGACTTGGGTTCAAGCCCTAGCTGTGTCACATACCTCATGTTTGCAATCTGAAAGTAGCTTTCCACTTCTGTGAAATGTACAGCATGAGATCAGTGCTTTAAAACACAAGGTTTATAGAGACTTAATCAATAGACTAGGCAGGGCCTCTTGGGTGGGAGAAGGGAAAGCAGAATGTGGCATCAGAAGCTCCTTCAAACTAGGTAAATTCTACTTGTATTTACTAGTGTATATATGCACATTCTTAGAAATCTAGATTGATAAGAAAAAGTTACAAAGATGAAACTTTTTTTTAAATGTGTATTGGGGCACCTGGGTGGCTCAGTCTGTTAAAAATCTGATTCTTAGTTTCAGCTCAGGTCATGATCTCACGGATGGTGGGTTTGAGCCCTTCATTGGGCTCCATGCTGACAGTGCAGAGCCTGTTTGGGATTCTCTATCTCTCCCTCTGTCTGCCCCTTCTCCACTCTGTAAATAAATAAATAAATAAATAAATAAATAAATAAATAAAATTTACATGTTTATGTAAGACAGAGCATGAATGGGGGAGGGACAGAGCGCAAGGGAAAGGCAATTCCAAGCAGGCCCTGCACTGTCAGTGCAGAGCCCAATTCAGGGCTCCATCCCATTTAACTGTGAGATCATAACCTCAGCCAAAATCAAGAGTCCACACTTAACTGACTGAGCCACCCAGGTGCCCCAATGACGAAACATTTTAAAAATTACTAAAACACTTTATTTCAAGTTTTCTAGCCACTATCATATGTATAAATTTTCCAATAATATTTTGTTTAATGACCTTATAAATGGATGTTGAAGAAACACTTAAGCAAACATTTGATTTATTTATTCTACAGCACACACCTGCAGGAAAGTGTTTTAAAATCAAGTTGTCTGGATACATAATTCATTTCAAGTCAAATTCGTCTTTAATTTATTATTTTTGAGAAATATGTATGCATAAATTAAGTTGTGGCAATGAACATAGGACAATTATAATTATTTTCAGTGGACGAAGATTTGACAATTCATATTTTCAACAATTGTTTTCTATGCTCATATTTTAAATAGTGTAACTATTTTTCACAATTAATAAGTAGAAATGGCAAAGTGAAAATTTAATGGTTTCTATAACATCTCTTGGGAAATGCATGCCTCCTAATATTATATTATATGTTAAATACTTGGAATTTAAATAAAAACTGAAAAAAAATAAGAAAAATGCATGCCGAAGTATAGGAGATACAATTTTTTACATTTAGATTTTATGTGCTTTTCTTCATTTTACTTAATCCTTTGCTTTTAAAATACAAACTTCCTATCACTGCCACTGCACATTTAAAACATAATGGCATTTGACAGTAAATACATAGCCTCATCAAATCACTTATCTCCCCATGCTTCTGCAGTAATAGTGAGGGAATCTGAATAAATCACATCTCAAAGGGTACAGCTGCTCTCAAACAGCAAAACTAATGAATTGCCTTGACTGGAAGAGAGCAAGTAATGTCTTGCATTCATAATCTAAGACAGCTGACGGCCCAGTGCTTGATCTGATTCAGTCACCATAACTAATTACAACTTGAAAAATTATAGCCATTTTCTATGCTAATAATTAGTAAACCTCTAGTAGCAATTCTTAGAAAATATATTGCCATAGAGTGTATAGAATGGTGAAATAATACAATTTGTGCTGAAATACAGACCCATGTTTTTGTTTTATTTTTACCTTTCTCTTTATAAAAATTACAGTTATCTAGTTATTGTTTTAAGGATAATTGATAATATGAATCTATGAAAGGAACTACTACTACTAATACTGTATTGAACACGAGAAACATGCTAAAAAATAGATTTCAGGTACATTCATCACACACACACAAATGGTAACTCAGTAGGTACGTTAATTGACTATAATTATCATTTCACTATATGTATATCAAATCATCATTTTGTACACCTTAAATATATACAAATTTTATTTTAAAATATATAAATAAACAAGGATACAATGATATAATGATATAGAGATATTAAAAGGTACCATAAAGGAAAGGTAACTAGCTGTAAAATTAGCTCTCATTTCAGCTATGTGTTTATATTTATTCAAATTGCATAATATTTTGGCACCTTCCCAATGCTGTAGTGTAGGATTTGTGATTAATATCTACTAAAATACATTCTTGACACATTTGAGAACTGTTTCAAAGCCAGAAACAGAATTAAGAATTGTATATTTATTTAGTACATCTGACTGATATTTAACTTTTATAACTCTACAATTTATTATACAGCTAGGTTATCAAACTCACAGGTAACATTTGTATTTGTAGAATATAGTCAAAAGAGTAAATAACTTCCCTATATAATCACAAGAATTGGAAGTATGTAAAGTTTCTTAGAAAGGTAGCAAGAAAGGAAAGAGAAGGTTTATTCAATCTTCCTGTTAGTCAAAAAATGTGAAATAAAATTACACTTAGGTGAGTTGCAACAAAATTTGTCCTCTTTTTAGTGCTAGTAAAAGTATAAGTTGTTAATATACAGTACACTTTCCCTTTCTTATACTTATGAACAGTTATTTTATGGGGAATGCACACCTTGAATTTAAAATTAAAGTATACATGTATAGTATAATTATTTAATATGTTTATACATAGCTCAGATTAAAAACACGGAAGCCCAGACATCAGTTTACCTCACTTCAAGCGCAAAATGAAGCTACATCACCTTACTACACTATGAATCAATCAGACAATGTAGAAAATATTTCTAGAATTACAAAACTAACATGGTTTTGTCTTACATAGCAATTTCTAAAATATGTGAATATCATGTTGTCAATGTTTTACAGTTTATTTTTAATATATTTTGATAAAAATACTAAAACTTTTATTATTGAATCTTTAACCATACTAGTTGAAGTCCTCATTCTTTTTATTTTTGAATATGCCATATTTAGAGGTTAATGCTTTCTACTATTTTTATTTATTTTTTAAAAATTTTTTTTCCCAACGTTTATTTATTTTTGGGACAGAGAGAGACAGAGCATGAACAGGCGAAGGGCAGAGAGAGAGAGGGAGACACAGAATCGGAAACAGGCTCCAGGCTCTGAGCCATCAGCCCAGAGCCCGACGCGGGGCTCGAACTCACGGATCGCGAGATCGTGACCTGGCTGAAGTTGGACGCTCAACCGACTGCGCCACCCAGGCACCCCATATTTTTAAATTACAAAGTAAGGAGGTAGCATTCCATTTTGATGTGTCATATGTACACATATAAGAAAACTGTATTTCTTTCATTTCCAGAGTTTGAGTCATCACTTTCTCCTAAGAACACCTCTGATTTTCCCTAGAGATTTTCCTAATAGAATATTTTTCAGATGCACAAAATTGATTTCTTTGCAAAAGATAATATATGTAGACAATTTATATCATCATAGATAACATTTTCACCTCTAGTGTTAAAAAACCATGCATTTTATACTCAATATCCCAGATAGTGCCACAATAAATATTTTGAAATGGTGCCCAATTCCAAGCAGTAAGATAGAATGATTATAGAATCTCTCTTCCACATGCATATCATTCCAAATATATTGAACTAATAAATATGCTATGTTTAAATTTAAAAGCCATAGCTGAGATGAATTAATGAACAAATAAAATCCTTAACACAGAGAATGGGCCCAAGTTGGAGAAACGGCAGGTGGATGCTGAGTATAAAATCTCAAGGAGCCAGGATAGAAGCTTTAGAAATTGGTTTAGATATCAAAGCTCACAGTATCAACAAATGCTAGACATCAATCAAGATAGGTGTCAAAAGCATAAAGGCAAAACAAATCAAAACAAAAAACAAAAAAACTTTAGTTGATCTATAAGTTACATATAAAATTTTAAGTATTGAAAATAATACAGAAATATAGAACTGTTTTTGGGGTCTAGGAAACTTCGAATGTATTAGTAATTAATTTGTTATATTTTAAAAAGGTAGGGGTGTCTGGGTGGCTCAGTCGGTTGAGCGTCCAATGTCGCTTAGGTCATGATCTCAAGGTTGATGAGTTCGAGCCCCGCGTAGGGCTCTGTGCTGATGGCTCCGAGCCTAAAGCCTGCTTGGGATTCTGTATCTCCCTCTCTTTCTGCCCCTCCCCCACTCATGCTCTGTCTCTCTGTTTCGAAAATAAATAAACACTAAAAAAAATTTTTTTAAATGCTGAGGAAGAAAATAAGATTAAATATTTACAATGATCATTTGTTCATGTATTAGAGTTTAATAATATTTTTTTTCTGGCTGTACTTTTCTCTATTTTAAAATAAAGTCTCCAATGATTCAATTCTACAAAATAAAAATCCATATCTTAATGCATCACTTATAATTCAAACAGCTAGTTTGAAATCTGGAGAGAGACAGGTACTTGCAAGTAGAAACACTGTCCATACATATGCTTACCTGAAATAGAGGCCACTGATGCCATATTATTTAGTAGGAAGAGCCAGGCATTTTTACCAAATTACCAAAGGTCAGAATAAACTGGGGCGACAGTATGAAGTTTGCAGGGAACCACAGACATAGGATAGGGAGCCTGTAATATTTCACAGGCTTTTCTGGCAGATAGTTCAGTAACTATTCACTCTCAGGAAGAATCAAAGAATAGCTTCCATCATGGGGTTGGCTGCATGAGGGGAACAGCAGCCACTGCCAGAACCGCCTAGACCCATGTCACTTCCCTCCACAAATTAATACAATTCTTAATCAACCCAGGAAAGGGCAACAATATTTGCAGGCTTATGAAAAATCTAGAAAAGCAGTATAGCTGAGGGAGGGAGACAGGTAAATAAAATAACAATAACACACACACACACACACACACACACACACACCAGAATAAACATCACTGCTTTTTTATCAAGAATAGTAATACATGATAGACTCAGCATTACCTCCAGATGAGAGGCAGAAACTTGTGAGCCATGACACTGATACTTGGTTTCAGAGTCCCTAATCAAAATTGGAGTTCTCACCAGAGAACACCTTGCACCCCCATACCGTCTGTCAAATAAGCAGTGAGTAAAAGTAATAGTGGAATACAATTGTGAGAGCTGCAAGAGATAAATTCTCCCCGGGGAACAAAGTAAAAGGAACATCTAAAGTCAAGAGTGAAAATAACTAAACAAACAGTGGGACAGAAATTGCAAATAGCCCATACTCTAACACAAGAATCACTGGAGGAATTTAAATCTTGTGATGCATTGAGAGTGACCATTATAATATATATAAAAAAAATCATACCAAGTCAACTTTCTGACTAAATGAATGTAAAATCTAATACTAAATACCTAACAGAAGGAAAGGTGTGCTCATTTTCAAGCATAAACTTATTCACCTCAGTATCATCTATATTTTACAACATGTCCATTTTGAATCAAAAATTTATGAGGGTATGTAAAAAAGGAAGACTAATCATATTGAAGACACAAAATAATCATCATGGACAGAAGCAGAGATATTGACAGAGGTATTGAAACAATCAGATAGGGAATGTTAAATAACTATGACAAATATGTTAAAAGCTGTAATGCAAAATTTAGACAACCAAATAGACATTCAACAGTGAAATGGAAATGATAAATAAGAAAACAGAAATGCTAGAAATTAAAGCACAGTGATGGAAATGAAGAAGACTTCATCAGTCCCTCAGTAGACTTGACAGAGTTGAAGAAAACAAATCAATATACTTGAAGGTAGGTTAATGGACATTGCCCAAACTGAAATTCAAAGAAAAAATGTGAAAAAGAAAAATAGAAAACAGTATACGGGAAATACAGTACAATGTCAAATCGTGTGATATACATACAACCAGTTATCACAGAAGAGGGAATGGGACACAAGAAATATTTGGAGAAATAATAGCCAAAAAAATTCCAAAATTGATACCAGGTATGAAACCACATATCTAAAAAACTTGGAGAATAAAAGGCCAGATAAATATCAAAAAAAAACCCAAATCTATCATATTTAAATAGCTGAAAAACAGAGAAGTGGAGAAAATATTGAAAGTAAGCAGAGAAAAAGACTCCTTAAACACAAGCGAACAACGATAGAGATTCAGCAAACTTCTCTTCAGAAACCACATATGCAAGTAAACAGGAAGGAAAAAATAATTAAAATGTTGAAAAAGAAAAAAGTCAACCAGAATCTTGAAGAATATTCTATAACAATATCCTTTAAAAGTCAAACAGAAATATAAAGTTACTCAGATGAACATAAACTGAGGAAATTGTCAGCAGACATACCTTGTAAGAAATGTTGAAAGAAGTTCTTCAGGTAGAAGGAAAAAGATACAAGCGACAGGAAACTAGATTTAAACAAAGAGCTAAATAACATTTGGAATGAAGATGAGATCATCATGGTGCTTAGTTTCTCCAAAAGATAATTGAATGATAAGAGCAAAAACATTAACAATTATTTTGTCTTTATAGTATATGTATAAGTAAAAAATGACAAGGTATGGGAGGGAAGAACTGAAAATTACTGTTATAGGGCCTTCACACTACATGGGAAGTGGTATAATAGTCCTTGAAGCCAAACACAGATTATTTAAGCATTATATATATATGCATATTTATATATATATTAATATATATTATATATGTTAAGATATATAATATATATTAATATGTATTATATATATTAATTATATATATAATTGCTATATATATTGCTATATAATTGCTAATAATATATATATATTAATATTAATATATATTATTTAAGCATTATATATATGCATATTTATATTTAAGCATATATATGTATGTGTGTGTGTGTGTGTATATATATATATATATATATATAATATTAAAACTAGAGAAACCCCTAAATTTTGTTTAAAACATATGAATAATTGTGGAGATAAAGGAGAACAACAAAACATGTTCTGTTAAATCCAAGGAAGGTAGGAAAAATGACAAAAGAAAGAAAGAACGAAGGAAACAAACTGAAAATAGATAATGACAAATTTTAATTCAATCATATCAGTAATCACCATAAATAAAATGCTCTAGGGCACTGGGTGGTTCAGTCGCTTAAGCATCCAACTTGATTTCAGCTCAGGTCATGATCTCAGGGTTGTGAGATCAGGCCCCAGGTCAGGTTCTGTGCTGCATGTGGAGTCTGCTTGACAATCTCTCTCTCCCTCTCCCTCTGCCCTTTCCCCACTAGCACTCTCTCTATCTCTCTCTCAAAAAAAGCTCTAAATCAGTTAAAATATAAAAATTGTCAGATTTATTATCAGGATGAGAAAACAAGACCTAGCTACATTCTATCTATAAAAGATACTTTGGGGAGAGGTCTTCAGTGCATCCTTATATCAAATTTCCTTGTTGTAAATTTCCATAATAGCACTGTGCTTCCCTTTTTGTAATATTCAGCATGTTGCAAATAGATACTATGTTCTGCTCTACATCAGAAATGATATTTGCCTCTTTCCTAAAATAATCCCACTGCCTCTCACAGAGATGAACAAATGTCTTGTATAAATTCTCAGTGTCTTTAAACAAATCATAGTTTTTCACAAAATTCATACAA
Source organism: Prionailurus bengalensis (assembly GCF_016509475.1). Taxonomy (NCBI): domain Eukaryota; kingdom Metazoa; phylum Chordata; class Mammalia; order Carnivora; family Felidae; genus Prionailurus; species Prionailurus bengalensis. The sequence continues at coordinate 173,515,634 of NC_057345.1, read as the reverse complement.
AAAAATCAATAATATAGTGAGAATTTCTAAGAATAAGCCCCAGTTTTTTTAAAGATACATTTATTCCTTGATTAACTTTTTTACAAAAGTAATCATTTAAATGTAACAGGATGAATTATAACTTTTCACATGATGACAAATAAATGAAAAGAAAAATTATCACTATGTAAAAATCTGAGAAAATATATTAATATTTCAGTTTTATACAAAAGAAACATAATACTGGTATATCTCTGGAAGTTAACATGGAGAATGTGCATAATGATATTCAAAATTGTGTTCATGATATTTCATAATATTTGTGAAAGAAAATATGATTTCAAATAATAAGTAGAAAGAATATGCTAATGGATTTTCAGTTACTTTGGTTGATGACTCTAAATTACATATAAAAATGGAATCAGATCAAGAACAGTTATTCAAGAACTGATTTAATATTTGGCAGATACAAATTTATGGAATAGAACTTCATTATCCTCTCAAAATAGCTTATTATTCTGATCTATTATTTTGTTTTACATACTTAATTTTTAAATCATTTTCTCAGTATCATAATCCTGACATATTTCAATTTATTAAATATTTGTTTTATATGATTTAATATAAACCATAGCTGTCTTATAAGGCATGAGTTCTATTTCAACACCATGATTGAACTTTGAAGGCTTTGTTATCAAAGAAAATTTACATACGACATTCAAATATATGCCATATGAAATCATATAATATCTCAAAATCATTAACAAAAAATATAAATGACATAGGAAAATGGACTAACTAAATTATAATTTAAAAGAACACTAATGAAGACAAATATAATTATCCCAATACAACCTGTGAAGTTAAATATATTAAAGAGAAAAGCTACTGACGCTGTAAAGAACTAATAGAAAACATGTATACACATTTTATTTGCAAACCTAAGGCAATCAAGTGCACTGGTTTCTCCACAATAAAAATATGTCTGTAGGGACAGATCAGCATCCATATATAATGTGTAAATTACATTAAAAAACCCCAACCAAACTCTAAAACAAAAATATATTTTCATCAGTGTTGTATCATACAAAAATCTAATCACAATAATTTTGTGCCATATCCTAGATTTATTTCATTACATGTTTAGCCATAAGAGATTTAATGGTTATGCTTACTGGAACATGAAAGCAGAACAGTGTATTGTCCTTTCTTAGATCTACCTTGCATGGATTCTCAGTCATGTATAATAAAAAGTATACAGATTAATATTTACATGTATCAAAAACATGCATCATTTCATTTCAGATCAGTGCAATATCTTTAAAATGCCAATGTTTATCTCATTATATTAATGTTCAAGCCAGGGAAAGCCTCCAAATTATGCACATACCATCAGCCCATTTTCTTAATCAACATTGATTGCAAAATTCTTGCTAATTGACTCAATTGTGTTATGCCTGTCTTGACTCATCCAAATCAAATAGGGTTCATTAAAATTCAAGTTTCCTGTAATAACATCAGATTATACATTAACATGATCCATTTATTTAGAGACAAATGGATTGAATTGCAATATTTTGTACATGCACATAAGCAAATTTGGTCAATGGGCATAGACTCGTTTAGCGTAGAATAAGAGATATTAGAAATCACATTTTTATTTTATTCATAGTTCTAGTTATTTTTGGGATAATGTAAAAAAGGAAAAATGCATGTGATCAACAAATAAAGAGTTGAAATTATATATTTAATTATTCTGGTAGCTAAAAGGAAAAGTCTTTTTTTTATCAAAAAAGTAATGGATTTTTATTTTGATCAATATGTGATTTATTTTTATTTTGAAATTACACAACAAATGGCTGACTAAAAATGCTAATGTATTTTTGGTAAGTAGATGTATTTTTTGGTAAGTAAATGTATTTTTGGTAAGTAAAATTCTGGTACTGAGTTTGTTCAGTGGGTTTTTCAGTTCTGAAGTTACCATTTGTTTCTTCTCTATTTTATATATATTCTCTCTATATTTTAACATTTGTTTCAAGTGTTTGACTACAATTTTTATTACAACTGCTTCCAACATCTCCCTGTCATCTTTTGAATGATTTTCCAAGCTGGTTGATATTACCATGGTTCATTGTACACTGAGAAATTTTGGATCATTTTGAGGAATTTTAACTTTAGAGCAATTTTTGGAATGATTTTGACTAAATTTGGAGATTTCGAGTTTCATATCTTGAGACATTGGGTCTTGTTTAAATTCAAAGAGGAATGTTAAAATTTATGTTTTAGTATGAAATTCGCCTGATTACATTCAAGCTGCAAGGACTAACCTGCATTCTCCGTGCTGTGGTTCCAACATTAGTCCACTTTTCAAGTCTATTGTGGTATACAGACAGTTCTGTTCCATGTATGCCACACAGGGTTTAGTGAAAAATGTGAGCAGAGATCTGTTATCCCAGTTCTTTAGTTTTTTTTTTTTTAATGTTTATTGATTTTTGAGAGATAGAGTGTGAACAGGGGAAGGGTAGAGCGAGAGGGAGACACAGAACCCAAAGTAGGCTCCAGACTCTGGGCTGTCAGCAGGGAACCTGATGCAGAACTGGAACTAGGGAGCTGGGAGATCATGACCTGAGTGAAGTCAGAGGCTTAACTGGCTGACTCACCTGTTATCTCAGTTCTTAGAGCCTTCTACATGTTAATTAGGGTTAGATCCTTATATGCATAAGCCACAAGTGGGCCCATAAATCCTACACTACTTTATGGAGTTGATTTTCCAATCTTCCTCTCCCAAATCTCCCCAGCATTTGTCTGTTCCTTTGTGCTCCTCTTTCCCACTGTGTTATTAAAGACAGAAAGCAACTACTTTTGCCATTGAGCCATCCAGGAGCAAAAGGTGAGAGGATATAGAAATAGAGAGAGTAGACAGCTGGGCTTTGGCCGCACGCTTCGAATCAATAGCCCCAGAGAGAAGAGAGAAAAGTTCCCATTGCTTAGACTGTTGGCTCCTGCAGGCTCCCAGCACTGCAACTGATGCTGTCACCACTCGCAGCACCTCTGCAGGGCTACCTAGATTCTATGGTATGAGCAAAAGAGAGAAAAGAGAAACAAAAATGTTTTTTCCTGTTTCCCTGAACTTTCTACTTCCCTTGCCCACTTCTCAAGCTAGAACTGAACAGCTTTTCCTGGACTGCTTTTTGTTTGTTTGCCATTGCTGTTGTTGCCCCCCAGCACTGGGTCTAAAGTTCCCAACTAAGTTAAACTCAGGCCAGGAGACACGAAAGGATGTGCAAATGGCAAACTCATCACCAGTTTGGAGGCAGTCTGATTTTCAGTGTTTTATTTCAATCTGCCTGTTGCTGTTTACATTTTGGAGTTCTCAAGCTGCTGGGCCATGCATTCTGTCAAGGTTTTATAGGTGTGTTCTGTGGGAGAGAAGGGGGTGCACTTACTCATCTTACCCAAAACTGGAAACTCCTCAGTTATATATTTTTTCATATATTGCTTTTCAAATAACAAATGCATCATTTTTATAACTGGAAACTTGGGCACAAAAAGCTTTAGTTTTTAAAACCAGGTAATCTATGTACTATAGTGGAATGCTAGGGGCTCTGAATAGACGTGAAATTGGCAAGTGTCTTAGGTTACTTTACAGGATTTTGTTCTTTTACATTAAATCTTGGCAGAAAATGCAGCATTGATTTTCTCCATATGTTAATACTATCGACATTAAAGCATTTTTATTGTATTTTCACTGACATTTGTGTAATATAAAGATAGTAAGAGATACTTTTATGTGTCTTTAAGATCGAGATTTTCAAGGCTTATACATATAGAAAATAGCTTACATAAATTACAAATTCCTCTAAATAACAAGTATCTAAAAGAAAAGATCCATATACATTTATGTAAATAATACTTTGTTCTACTTTCAGGCCACGTTATTTTGCCCAATACCACGTGAAGTAAATAGCAATTATTTCTCCAATTCCTTTTTCAAATGTTAATTTCTAATTTTACCATGATAACATAGACAAATTCAGTATTTCTGTATTAGCTTGAAATATTGAAACTGAACTAAAAATGTGACTTTAAGGACTAATAATTGAAACCAAATCCTGTTCATTGTAGACACAAAGCATAGAAATCTAGTATCTACCAGTGCCAAACGTGAAACCAAAGTATTCGATCTTGATATATATATACTCCATCAGATGGTGGCTTCCTGCTTGATATCCATCAGATAGTCAGTGATAAAACACATTTGTTTGTCTATTAATGTAATTTATAGTATTTTTGCAGACAGTGCAATTGTCACTTCTTTTAGAGATTCAAAGTATTCATAAATGCCATTTTGCAAGAGTATAAAAATCCTAACATAAAATAAAACTGCTAATATTTTAAACTGGTAATGAGAATTGCATCTTTTACATTTTTATGCCATACATAATAATTTTTAAAATTATTATGAGAAGATTTCAGGTCTGTAAATGGTCTTGTACTTAATTGGTACTATTTTTCAGCTAAGAAAAGGTTGTTGTAACCTAGGAACTGCAGAGGCTTCCATAACTGATACTGAGTCTCTACTGCTTTATCATTTTTGGCAATGTTTCATCATTTAGACACATCAGGTACTTACACTGCCACTATCACATAATTTAAATTGGCATTGTTTAGAATGATGAAAAAAATGACAAAGTACCGATCAGAAACTGAATTTTATGTAGTGGAAAAGATTCATCCATGTATTATTGGACTGATGGAAGGTGAGACAACAATTTAGGAATGTTATGTTCATCTTTCTCTTTCTCGGTTGACTAATGTTGACAATTGAATGTGTAGGTCTCTTATATCCACAAAACGTTGCCTGTGGTCTTTTCCTCAAATAAACCATTTGACGGTGTTTTTAAATTTTGTAGACATAAAATTATTTCAAAAATAAATACTGAATTTAGGTATGTATTTTTATTTTTTGCAAATACAGTACATGATCATATTCTTAATTTTTATTTTATTTTATGTTTTAATAGGTTTTTCCTTTTGAGAGGGAGAGAGATAGGCAAAGGGAGGAAGGGAGAGAGAAAATGTTAAGCAGGTTCCACATTCAGTGTGGAGTACGATGTGGGGCTCAATCTCATGACCCTGGGATCATGACCTAAGCCAAAATCAAGAGTCAGATGTTCAACTGATTGAGCCACCTAGGCACCTTATTATTAATTTTTTTAAATAAGAGAATGTGGTATTTTATATATTGCTGTGTTTTATGAACTCAGTGTCCAGAAACATTCCTCTATAGTCAGATAAAATGTGGGTATATTAAGAAAGTCTATTTTCTGTAATTACAAAGCTTGGGAATAGAAGTTGTACTTTTTAACGCTCCTCTATGTAAGTCTATTTTAGAAAATTGTTCTCAAGGATTATTGTTCTCAAGTATTATACTGCTTCATTAGTCAGTGGCTCATTTGCTTTCTTTAATATTTCCCTAAATACACACCTTTTAAACACACACATGCACGCACACACATACATATTTTTGTTGAATTAGTACATACATATAGTTAGATATTATTGATGATGTAAATGAAAAACAAGTATTCTAACCAGCTGCCTCCTGCCAGTCCTAACCTTCAGTGCTATACTCCCAACATCAGGCAAACACATCTTTTCATTTCTTTTTGCAACTGGTTCTCTCACCATTTTTAAATTTTATGCTTCATAATATTTTCTCAATTTAGATGTCATCTATTAATTTCCTTTAGTGAAAATTAGGATTGAACATCTTGACACCATATTCCTTAGCTTTGGGAAGAAGAAACCCACTCCCTCTTCTTGGAGAGGAGGATACAAAACACAGCTGCACTTTTTCCTTGATGAATAATTCCAGACTGAGAATCTACTTTTTCTTGAGCCTTATGTTTTCAAAGATGAACAGCTGTGTTGATGTTTCTTGGTATTAAAATTTGTTTGGATTAATTTATTCCTACTAAATCCTAGAGTGGCACCTGGACCTAAAACATTTGTTACTTGAAACCACTCTGTTCTTAGTTTTAGTCTCAGTTTGAGTCTCAATTACCAAGTCAAGGACAAGAAGTAAAGTCTATCACGAAATCCTGTATCAATAGTTTTACCACAAATTTTCAGTTAATGATCAGAATTTATACCATTTTGACTTTGAATGTATTAGTCGATGTCATGCCAAGCATTTCCCAGTGGTAAAAATTCCACATTGCTTTGTTTCCTATTCATTTTTTTAAATTTTATTTTGTTGTTGGTAAGAACACTTAGCACAAGATCTATCCTCTTAACAGATTTAAGTGTGTGAAACAGTATTATATATAGGCATAATGTTGGACAGATTTCTCATTATTAATTTTCTTTTTTTAATATGAAAATTTTTGAATTAATTTATTTTTTTAATATGAAATTTATTGTCAAATTGGTTTCCATACAACACCCAGTGCTCATCCCAAGGGGTGCGCTCCTCAATACCCATCACCCACCCTCCCTTCCCTCTCACCCCCCATCAATCCTCTGTTCTCAGTTTTTAAGAGTCTCCTATGGTTTGGCTCCCTCCCTCTCTTTTTTTTTCCTTCCCCTCCCCCACGTTCTTCTGTTAAGTTTCTCAGGATCCACATAAGAGTGAAAACATATGGTATCTGTCTTTCGCTGTATGACTTATTTCACTTAGCATAGCAGTCTCCAGTTCCATCCATGTTGCTACAAAAGGCCATATTTCATTCTTTCTTAATGCCATGTAGTATTCCATTGTGTATATAAACCAAAATTTCTTCATCCATTCATCATTATTAATTTTCACACTTACATGTGTTGGTAACTACAAAGCTTTATATTTTTCTAAACCCTCTTCCTGTTTTATAACTATTTTTCTTTTTAGACATTTCTGTTCCTCCAAGTCTAGTCACTTTTGGAGAATGCTACAGAGATGATAACCAATTTTTACTCAGGATGGCTCTAAAATGTCCAGGTTTCTGTCGTCTTCCCCTGCCCTTTTCTTCTTGTTGTTATTGGTGGTGGTGGTGGTGGTGGTTATGTGGATGTTGATGATCTTGATGCAAGAGTACATTTGTGTGGGTTTCCCAAAGAAAGCAAGGGAAACATATTTTCTATTGCCCCTTTTTTTGTAAGTTGAAATGCTTATTTATTTTTGAGAGAGAGAGAGCGGGATAAGGACAGAGAGAGAGAGAGGGACAGAGGATCCGAATCGGTCTCTGCACTGATAGTAGCAAGCCCGATGAGGGGCTCAACTCGTGGACTGTGGGATTATGACCTGAGCTGAAGTCAGATGCCCAACTGACTAAGCCACCAGGCACCCCTTCTCTTGCCTTTTCATGTCTGAAAATATTTTTATTCTGTTATCAAAAATAGTTGATAATCTGTTTTTTTTAAAAAATCTTTTCACCCTACTTTTTCTTTATTGGCTAATTTATTGTTTTTGTTTCTTTCTATGCATGTTATAGTCAAGGCTATGATGATTTGACCATAGTTTCATACTTAAGAGTGAGAAATAAGAACATGTATGAATCTGAAAATAACATGAATTGGTTTAAATTTTTCAGTGAACTAACCCCTCTTCCACTCTGTTAGATAAAAGGAGTTTAATTTTATGCAACAGCTGTAACTGGGGATTTTTACATTTATAGTTAACAATAACAAAAAAAAAAGTAGGGATGAAAGTATCTGGTAGACTTTATACTTCTCATTCTGAGAGATGAACTCAAGTTGATAACCAAAAAATGAAGTAATTTGAAGGAATGTCCTTCGAGTACCTAAAGAAGGCTTTGAAATACTGGCATTTGAACAGCTCACCTCAAATGCACAAATCTCCATCTAACCACAAAACCATACATCCTTCCACTTGGTAAGTCCCATCCATGGTTTCAGAAATTCTTAGTAAAATAACAGGAATATTATTGGATATATCTCAAGTGTTATGGGAGTACAGGAAGTATGATGACATTTCAGCTTATTAAAACTGGGATTACTTAAGAAGGAAGAGATATTTGTAGTGCCCATGAAGAATTAACATTTCAGAAATAGTTCACTGGAGCAATGTTTTCAAAGTAGAATGCGATGTGTACAAGAATAATAAAGTTTAAGATATATTTAGAGCACAGGAATTTTTTCTATGTGTAGATATAGTTTACTTGGGTAAATAACTGTTACTTGAATATTTAGGTCCTTCCCACATGTTTGTGTTGTATAAGAAATTCAAAAATTTTTCCAAAGTGGTAGTACCATTTTACATTTCTAACAGTGATGTCTGAGTGTCCTAGTCATGCCACAGCTTAGCCAAAACTTAGCATTGTCTTTTTTTTTCCTCAGCCAGTCAAGTGTGGAATGGTATTTTATGGGATTTTAATTTGTGTTTTCTGACCGCTAATTAGGCTGAGTATCTTTTTACACAGTAATTGGTCATTCACTCTCCTCTCTTGCGAAATATCACTTCATATATTTTGCCAGTTTTGATTGAATTTTTTCCGTATCATTGAGTGTTTCAGTTTATATTTTTGATACATCTTTGATAAACATATATATCAAAATGATTATATATTGATATAACTAATACAATATTACACATTGATAAATATATATCAAATCAAACACTCACACAGCAGAATATCTTTCTACAGTTTGAAGTTTAATTTTTATTGTCTTAAATATGTTGTTCAAAGAACAGATGCATTTTATTTCAATTACGTTTAATTTATAACACCTATTTTTCAATGTTTATGTCATACCTAAGAATTTTGCCTATCCAAGGGGCGCCTGGGTGGCGCAGTCGGTTAAGCGTCCGACTTCAGCCAGGTCACGATCTCGCTGTCTGGGAGTTCGAGCCCCGCGTCAGGCTCTGGGCTGATGGCTCAGAGCCTGGAGCCTGTTTCTGATTCTGTGTCTCCCTCTTTCTCTGCCCCTCCCCCGTTCATGCTCTGTCTCTCTCTGTCCCAAAAATAAATAAATGTTGAAAAAAAAATTAAAAAAAAAAAGAATTTTGCCTATCCAAGATCTCAAAATGTTCTGCTACATTTTTTTGTGTGTTTCATTCTAGAAGTTTTATTTATTTATTTATTTATTAAATATATTTTTGAGAGAGAGAAGGAAAAAGTGTACAAGATGCAATGTGAGGGAGGAGCAGAGAAAGAGAGAGAGGGAGAGAGAATCCCAAGCAGACTGCTTGCTCAGTGCAGAGCCTGACACAGGGCTCAATCTCACGACCCTGAGATCATGACCTGAATTGAAATCAAGAGTTTGTTGCTTAATTGATTGAGCCAACCAGGTGTCCCTATAGTTTTAATTTTTATCTCCCAAAGCTGCACGGGGCCAACACTGAATACATCTGTGTCAGGTCAGCAGTGTGGTATGAAAAACCTGGGAGTGATGGTGGGCTGTAGAGCCAAAACACTCCCAAGTGACACAAAAACCTGACTACTGAGCTCTGAAGTATAGACTAGTTAAAAATATTAGCAGAGGGGCTATGAATGCTTTAAGTGTTCTTGGGAGACTAGCCAATTGAACACAAAGTCTTAATTCTCCACAATGTATTTGGAGCTAGTGGTGAACTGATTGTAAGGAACATTCCCATAACTGATTCTACAAGCCTCCATCCAGTTCAACTATAATTAGACTAATTCAGTACTCTATTCCAGCATACAGATAGATAAAGGGAATGCATACACATTTCTCTGGCAGCAAATATTACTATCTTTAGTCCATTCTTTTCTCCAACTCCACACAATTTTAGAAATATAATTTTTAAAAAATTAATAGGCACACAAACAAGCAAAACAAACAACTAAAACTGTGACCACGAATCAAAAGAATATTCCAGGCAATAGAAATAAATCTGCAAAGGGATCAGCCTTTACAGAGGGTTTAGAAATAGCATATAAGTTTTTAAAAATAGCTTTGATAAGTGTTATGAATTCTAGAAGAAAATATGGATGAAATGTAAGAACATAAGGGAATTTCAGCAGAGAAATAAAAGATATAAAAAGTACTAAATTTAAGCAGGAAAACTGAAAAAATATAATAACCAAAATGAATTCATCTATGGGCTTAGCCAAAACTTGAAAACAGCAAAAGAACAAAATAGTATATTTGAAGGGAGGTCAATTTAAGTGATCCAAGTCATAATACAAAGAGAAAAAAAACTTAGAAAACTACTTATATCTTGAGAAACAGTGTGAAATATTCTAGCATGGATATAATTTTATTCTGAGAAGAAGAACAAGAGTGAGACAGAGAAAATATTTGAAAGACAAGTTCCAGGATTTTTTCCAAAGGACATAAATTCAATGATTCAGATAACTCATTAATTTCAGAGCATGGCTAAATAAAAAAAGTACCCCTTACACATAACATAGTCAAATTGCTGAAAAGGAAAATTAATAGTAAATTCTGAAGCTGCCAGAGAATAAAAGACACATTACATAAAGGGGAAAATCCATCAAAAGGCCATGTAAACTTCAAAGCATAGTAATTTTTGTAAACTCACCATAGGTTTAGGACACAATGTTATTTAAATGAACTAATGGGAGAGGGAAAAGGAGAGGGAGAGGAAGAAGATGAGAGAGAGAGAGAGAGATTGAGAAAGAGTCAGAAGGCAAAATCCCTTCAAATATTGTATTAGTAGCTCACCAATGAAATGCCTTGGTAGGCAAGAAAGCTAAGAAACAATCTTCCAAGACAATCTAGAAATTATAGTGTATATTACTACACAGAAAACTAATGCATAGTGTATATTACTACACAGAGAACTAATGTAGGACTGAAAAGCAAAGGGAACTTCCCAAAGATTCAAGCAATCGGCAAAGCAGATGAGCTACCCTTTTTACCCATGGAAAAAAAATCCTGATTTTTCCCTGAAAACATTTACAGCTAGTGGTCAACTGAATCAAAATAAAGTTGTAACGAAGATCTAACCCACATGAGCCAAAGTTCATATTGACAAGTTCAGGTCTACTCTAATGGCCCAAAAACAAAAGGAACATGCTGCTTTTGTGTAACAAAACAAAACAAAACAAAACTAACAAAACAAAACAAAGCAAAACATTGCTTCATCTTTCATTGTTCTTTTGTATAAAATATCTGACATTATAGGTTAAGGGACATGTGAAAAAGCAAAAAAAATGAGAACTGTGGTCAAGAGATAAAAAATACCAATAGAAGAAGACTCTGAAATGGTTAAGATTTATCAGACAAAGATCTTAATATGACTATGGTAAAATGCCTAATGCAACATGTTTTGGCAAATGAGATATTTTAATAGACATGGAAACTATGAAAAAGGAAAAATGAAAAGTCTAGAAATTAAAATGTATGTTAACTAATTGGAATTTAAATAAAAGCTTAAATAAATAAATAAATAAACGACAGGGAGAATCAAGGGACCTGAGCTAGAATGGTTTCAACAAGGTAGTAAACATTCGGTTGACATCTGATTATATCCCATGAGTCTTGTTTCTCCGATATAACACACTATGATTAAAATTATTTTGCACTTAAAAAAATTTCCTTTATAATTATGATGATGTATTATAGGCACATGTTCTCTATTTATTTCTTAAATTTTTAACTGTTTGTTTTGGAGAACTATTTTAGGATACGTGGAGATTATATTTTTTCTTCTACAATTTAGGCAACTGTCAGATATTAATCTACAAATAATTAAATCAACTACCAAAGTGAAGATACTCAGGTCTTATATAGCCTAGGGAAAGATTTCTGAATGTGTAGTTCCTACAATGTGTTATATGAAGTGTATTGTGTCAAATAACATTCCCCATTGTATACCTCAATTAAAGTCTGAGAATTTCTACAGTAAAAATATAATAATAATAATAATAATAATAATAATAAATCTTTAATACCCAATAATTGTTGCACACATCTGATGAAATGCCATGATTACACTGCTCAAATAGTTGTAGCGATTTTAGATTCAGATTAATAATCAAACTTCAAGAGACATGATAGGCTTTTCTCAATATCAAATTTATTTAGCCTTTCAGTGAGGCACAGGATGGGCATCAAAACAATATGCAAGACCAAAACCAAATATCCCTGAGTCCCTGTACACCTAGGATGTGATGACTCCAGAAGACCATGAAGATGAAGTTGAAGATAATTTGAGCATAAGCAAACAACCTCAATTTAGGCAGGATGTCAGCTCCATAGTCCCTTCAGATCAAGGATGAATAACTAGTTTCCACTTTCCAAGTTGTGTCTTACCACTACAAGTTATTCAGGACTTGATAAATAATTTAAACAATTATATACCACTGTTTGATGTGTACATCATCCTCAACTGGTGTTCATCTCTCTCTAATATCATACATGCCTAGATATGCTGTATTGGTGTTTTGAAGGTGATTTGATCAAGGTGTTCCTAAGACTGGAGGAAATTCTGTGCAATATTTGTTAACTATTTTCTTCCAGCAAGAAAATATTACTGTTTTAAAATATCCACAGGGCTCAATTTAGGAAATGTTTTTACTAGTAATTAAATTAATATTCACATAAATTAATTAGACTAAAATGCTATATTAAAAAACTTATTTTTTTTAAAATATTAATGTTTAGAGAGAAAGAGAGAGAGAGAGAGAGAGACAGAGAATGAGCTGGGGAGGAGCTGAGAGAGAGGGAAACAAAGAATCTGAAGCAGTCTCCAGGCTCTGGGCTGTCAGCATAGAGCCCGATGTGGGGCTTGAACCCAAAAACTTTGAGATCATGACCTGAGACGAAGTTGGACAATTAACTGACTGAGCCACCCAGGCACCCCCCCAAAAAACTTATTTATGCTTGGATGGACATATATTGCATTGAACTTATCTGTTATGATCTTGAAGATATAGTAATGTGATTGATTTGGTCTGTTTGAGATTACAGAGGCAATCCTTTATGTACCATGCGGATCAAACAACATTAGTACACAAGTGTAGAAGGTTTGTGTCTCTTCAAAAATAGTGGACATTAGTAGTTAAAAAAATAAACATGCTGCAAAAAAACTTCCTTATTATAATCAATACATGTGTATATGTGTTTGTATATTTGCACATGCTAATGTGTGTGAAAATTTTTTAGCTATCATGAGGAATAAAGTTAGATAAGATCATGTTCCTACTTCATGAGCTTACACAACATGGAAATGAAAAAAATACTTGGAAGCAAAACTACTAGATATTTAAATACTAAGTAAAAGTATGAATTCAGAGGAGGAGTTGAGATGGAGGAGTAGTAAGGGGATCCCGAGATTGTCTCATCCCTCAAGCAGAGCAACATCAAACCATTTTGAATGCTTAGGAAATTGATCTGAGGATTAAGAGAAAAATCTGCATAATGTGAGGGAGAGAATGTGGTGGGTACCTGGTACAGAAGAGGTGAATTGGGGGAGAGAAGAGCCATGGTGCCACAGAGGGGAGGGAGCCATTTTCATGGAGAGGAAGAAGACAGAAGAGGAGAAAGAGCAGCATATTGGGTTTGCACAAGAAAGTCCTCCCCCTGAAAGCAGTTAGAAAGAAAGAGTGAAAACATGCACAGGAGACTGCAGAAGAAAACTGCTCCCCCAAACCACTAGTGGGAGAAAAAGGAGAGAGTTTCAATACTGCCAGTTTTTTATAAACAGTGGAACACAGAGTCTGGTGGTGCTCTGGTGAGGAAGAAGTACGGATCCCCAGCAGCAAGCAAGGTGGTCTGGGATCCCATGGGACACAAGGGGAGAAACAGTTCCCCTGCTTGGAGTACATTTGGTAAAGATTATATGGCCTCTCGCAGGGGCAAAGACCTGGCTGGTACTGTCAACTACCAAGTTCACCCATGTAAGAACAAAGACGCTGGCTGAGGATAGCAGACCCTGAAGTAGGCTGTATGTTGCAATTTACCATAAACTCTGAACCACTGCTGCTGCAGCACAGTGGTTCAACTGTTTCCTGGGACAAGGCAGCGTGGGACACAGCATGGCGAGACGCTCCTCCAGAAGATCACTGTGGGCCCAAACCAGGGGGTCTCTGAAGTGTGAGGTTTTGAAACACAGCTGCACCTGAGATAAAACCCTGGAGAGAGGCGTCACCTGATAAGACAGCTTGGACACAGACAGGGGAAAGGTGGGGAGTGATGGAAGGAAGGACACAGGAGGGGTGACTGGCCATGTATCTGTAAGGACTCAAACTTCTCACTCTGGAGACTGGAGAGCAGGAGGGTGAAGCCCTTTTCACCATTAGCCCACCATCACTAACCGACCCCAGTGAGCCACCAGGTAGAGAACGGAGCTGTTACACCAATCACAAACCCCTGTGTCCTCCAAGCACATCTCCATCAAGGCAAGATGGTCTGAGAATCAGAACAGCAGGCTTCTCCCTCAAAAGACCAGCACAAATCCTTTCCACAACCTTAGTCTACTAACTACAGACTGCTTCAAAGTTTTAGCTCTAGAGGAAACTGGATCTAGCTTCATCTGGGTTTTTTGTTTGTTTGTTCATTTGTTCATTGCTGTTGTTTTTGCTTCCGTTTTTGTTTTTATTGTTGTTTTTATTTTCTTTTGTTCTAAGATACAGAACGTGCAATTTTTTATTTTATTTTATTTTTTATTTTAGTATTTTTATTTTATTTTATTTTATTTTATTTTATTTTATTTTATGTTTGCTTATTTTGAGAGAGAGAGAGAGAGAGAGAGAGTGAACGGGGAGGGGCAGAGAGAAAGAGAGAGACAGAGAATTTCAACCAGACTCCACACTGTCAGCGCAAAGCCCGATGTGGGGCTCAGACTCACAAACCGTGAGATCATGACCTGAGTCAAAATCAAGAGTTGGAGGCTTAATAAACTGAGCCACCCAAGTGTCCCTATTTTTTTAAAAATTTATTTTTTATTTTTTTCTCTCTTTTTTTCTCCTTTCTCTTTTTTCTATAAAGCTTCTCTTAACAAGCAGACCAAAACACACCTAGAATCTAGCTCCCTTTAATTGACTTCTTAAAAATTTTAAAATTTCTATTTAATTCTATTAATAGAATTGACCTCAAAAGTAAGAACAGGAAGAAATGAGAGCCAAGGATTTAGTCAATGCAGCTAGCTATAAGATGTCTGAATTAGAATTTAAAACAACAATTATAAGGATACAAATTGGACTTGAAAAACATCATAGAAGACACCAGAAAAGGGGCGCCTGGGTGGCGCAGTCGGTTAAGCGTCCGACTTCAGCCAGGTCACGATCTCGCGGTCCGTGAGTTCGAGCCCCACGTCAGGCTCTGGGCTGATGGCTTAGAGCCTGGAGCCTGTTTCTGATTCTGTGTCTCCCTCTCTCTCTGCCCCTCCCCCGTTCATGCTCTGTCTCTCTCTGTCCCCCCAAAAATAAATAAACGTTGAAAAAAAAATTAAAAAAAAAAAAGAAGACACCAGAAAATCCCTTTCTGCAGATATAAAAGAAATAAAAGCTAGTCAGAGGAAAATTAAAAATGTTATAACTAGATGCAAACCCAAATGGAGGCCTAAAAATGCGGATGGACAAGGCAGAGGAGTGAATGAGTGATATAGAAAATAAAATTATGGAAAATAATGAAGCTGAAAAGAAGGAAACAAAGGTAAACAATAATGAAGGCAGACTTGGGGAACTCAGAGACTTATTAAAATATAACATTCTTATCATAGGAGTCCCAGAAGATAAAGAGAGAGAAAAAGAGACAGAAGTTTTATGTGAGCAAATTATAGCCAAAAACATCCCTAATCGGGGGAAGGACAGAGACATCAAAATCCAAGAAGCACAGAGAACTCCCATTAAGTTCACCAAAAGCTGGCCATCTCCAAGACATATCATATTCAAGTTTACAAAATATACAGACAAGTAAAGCATCCTGAAAGCAACAAGGGAAAAAAAAATCCTTAATCTACAAGGGAAGACAGATCAGGTTCACAGTGGATCTGTTTACAGAAACTTCCAGGCCAGAGAGAAATGTCAGGATATATTCAACTTGCTGAATGGAGAAAATTTGCAGCCATGAGTACTCTATCCAACAAGGCTGTCATTCAAGATAGAAGGAGAGATAAAGAGTTTCCCAGACAAACAAAAACTAAAGGAGTTTGTGACCAATAAACCAGCCCTACAAGAATTTTAAGGGGAACTCTGAGGGGGGAAAAATGACTAAAAAAACAAAGACTAGAAAGGACCAATGAACATCATCAGAAACACCAACTCCATAGGTAACACAATGGCACTAAATTCATATCTTTCAATAATTACTCTGAATGTAAATGGACTAAATGCTCCAATCAAAAGACATAGGATGTCAGAATGGATAAGAAAGCAAGATCCATCTATATGCTGCCTACAAGAGACTCATTTTAGACCTAAAGACACCTGCAGACTGAAAGTGAGGTGATGGAGAACCATCTATCATGCTAATGGACATCAAAAGAAAGCTGGAGTAGCCATACTACTACCAAACTAGATTTTAAAACAAAGACTGTAGGGCACCTTGAGTAGTTCAGTAGGTTGGGTGTCAGACTCTTGATTTTGGATCAGGTGAGGATCTCACAGTTCATGAGATTGAGCCCCATGTCAGGCTCCTCACTGACAGTGCAAATCTTCTTGGAATTCTCTCTCTCATTCCCACCTTTGTTTGTGCTCCTTCTCTCTTTCCCAAAATAGATGTTTAAAAAAATAAAAATAAAACAAAGACTGTAACAAGAGATGAAGAAAGACATTATATCATAATTAAGGAGTCTATCCATCAACAAGAGAGAACAATTATATTTAGGCCCCCAACTTAGAAGAACCCAAATATATAAATCAATTAATTACAAACATAAAGAAACTCACTGATAACAGCACAGTAAGAGTAGGGGACTTTAACACCTCACTTACACCAATGGACAGATCACCTCATCAAAAAATCAGGGAAACAATGGCTTTGAATGACACATTGGACCAGATGGACTTAACAGATATTTTAAGAACGTTTCATCTAAAGAAGTGGAATACACATTCTCTTCAAGAGCACATAGAACATTCTCCGGAATAGATAACATACTGGGTCTCAAATCACCCAACACATACGGAAAGATTGAGATCATACCATACATATTTTCAGATCACAATGCTATGAAACTTGAAGTCAATCTCAAGAAAAAAAATTGGAAAGCCCTCATACATGGAGGTTAACAAACATCCTACTAAAGAATGAATGGGTTAAATAGGAAATTAAAGAAGAAATTTAAAAAAATAGATGGAAGCCAATAAAAATGAAAACACGGCAATCCAAAACCTTTGGATGCAGCAAAGGCAGTCCTAAGAGGGAAGTGTATTTATTGCAAGTCAGGCCTATCTCAAGAAGCAAGAAAGTTCCCAAATACAGAACCTAACCTTACCCTAAAGGAGCTAGAAAAGGAACAACAAATAAACCCTAAAGCCAGCAGAAGAAGGGAAATAATGAATATTAGAGCAGAAATAAATGATATAGAAACAAACAAACAAACAAACAAGAAAATAGCAGAACAGATCAACAAAACTAAGAGCTGGTTCTTTGAAAGAATCAACTGTAGCCAGACTTATCAAAAAGAAAAGAGAAAGAACCCAAAGAGATAAAATTATGAATGAAAGAGGAAACATCATAACCAACACCACATAAATACAAACAATTATAAGAGAATAGTATGAAAAATTATATGCCAACAAAGTGTGCAATCTGGAAGAAATGGACAAATTTCTAAAAACTCACCAGCTACCAAAACTGAAACAAGAAGAAATAGAAAATTTGAGCAGACCTATAACAAGAGAAGAAATTGAACCAGTAATACAAAAACTCCCCAAAAAACTAGAGTCCTGGGTCATATGGCTTCCCAGAGATGTTCTACCAGATGTTTAAAGATTTATTACCTATTCTTCCCAAACTTTTCCAAAAACATTTAAATAGAACTTCCAAATTCATTCTATGAAGCTAGCATTACCTTGATTCCAAAACCAGACAAAGACCTGACTTATAAGGAAAATTACAGGCCAATATCCCTGATGAACATAGATGCAAAAATTCTCAACATGGTATTAGCAAACAGAATTCAACAGTAAATTAAAATAATTATTCACCATGGTCAAGTGGGATTTATTCCTGGGCTGCAGGGTTGGTTCAATAGTCGCAAATCAATCAACGTGATAACCACAGTAATAAAAGAAAGGCTAAGAATCTTATGATCTTGTCAATAGATGCAGAAAAATCATTTGACAAAATATAGCATCCATTCTTGATAAAAACCCTCAACAAAGTAGAGATACCTCAACATCATAAAGGCCATATACTAAAGACCCACAATGAATATTATCCTCAATGGGGAAAAACTGAGAGCCTTTCCCCTATGGTCAGGAATAAGACAAGGATGCCCATTCTCACCATTACTTTAACATAATACTGGAAGTGTTAGCCTCAGCAATCAGACAACAAAAGTAAATAAAATGCATCCACATTGGCAAGGAAGAATCAAACTTTCACTATTTGCAGATGATAGAATTCTCTATGTAGAAAACCTGACAGACTCCACCAAAAAATTGCAAGAAATACATGAATTCAGCAAAGTTGCATTTCTATATACCAATCTTTTGCATTCCTATATACCAATAACAAAGCAACAGGAAAAGAAATCAGTGAAATGATCCCATTTACAATTTCACCCAAAATAATTAGATACATAGAAATAAACTTAGCTAAAAAGGTAAAAGACCTATACTCTGCAAACTATAGAACACTTATGAAAGAAATTGAAAAGGACACAAAGAAATGAAAAACATTCCATGCTCATGGATTAGAAGAACAAACATTGTTAAAATGTCTATACTACCCAAAGCAATCTACATATTTAATGCAATCCCTATCAAAATACCACCAGGTCTAGAATAAACAATCCTAAAATTTCTATGAAGCCGCAAAAAACCCCAAATAGCCACAGCAGTTCCGAAAAAAAGAAAAAACAAAGCTGGAGACATCATGATTCTAGATTTTAAGCTATATAATAAAGCTGTAGTCATCAAGACTGTATGGTACTGTAACAAAAACACACACATAGATCAATGAAACAGAACAGAAAATCCAGAAATGAACCCACAGCTATATGGTCAACTCATCTTCAACAAAGCAGGAAAGAATATTGAGTTTGAAAAAGGGAGTCTACTCAACAAATTGTGTTGGGAAAAATGGATGGTGACATGCAGAAGAATCAAACTGGGCTGCTTTCTTGTACCATACACAAAAAAAATAAATTCAAAGTGGATGAAAGACCTAAATGTGAGACAGGAAACCATCAAAATCCTAGAGGAGAACAGAGGCAGTAACCTCTTCGACCTCAGCCATAGCAACTTCTTACTAGACATGTTCTGAAGGCAAGGGAAACAAAAGCAAACATGAACCATTGGTACTTCATCAAGATAAAAAGCACACAATGAAGGAAACAATCAACAAAACTAAAAGGCAGCCTACAGAATGAGGGAAGGTATTTGCAAACAATATGTCTGATAAAGGGTTAGTATGCAAAATCTATAAAAAATTTAAATCTAAAAAAAATCTATAAAAAATTTGTCAAACTCAACACCCAAAAAACAAACATCCCAGTTAAGTAATGGGTAGAAGACATGAATAGACACTTTGCCAAAGAAAACATCCAGATGGCTGACAGACACATGAAAAGATGCTCAACATCACACATCAGGGAAATCCGAATCAAAACCGCAATAAGATACTACCTCACATTCGTCAGAATGGTTAAAATTAACAACACAAGAAACATCAGATGTTGGTGAGGATACCCAGAAAGGGGAATCCTCTTGCACTGTTGGTGGGAATGGAAACTGGTGCAGCCACTCTGAAAAACAGTGTGGAGGTTCTTCAAGAAACTAAAACTAGGACTACCTTATGATCCAGCAACTGTACTTTTAGGTATTTACCCAAAGGATACAAAAATACAGATTTGAAGGCGTACATGCACCCCGTGTTTATTGAAGCATTATCAACAATAACCAAACTATGGAGAGAGGTCAAATGTCCACTGATGAATGGATAAAGAATATGTGGTATATACATACAATGGAATATTACCCCACCATCAAAAAGAATGAAATCTTGCCATTTGAAATGACAAGGATGGAGCTAGAATATATTATACTAAACTAAGTCAATTAGAGAAAGACAAATACTATATGATTTCACTCATATGTGGAATTTGAGAAACAAAACAGATGAACCTATGGGAAGTGGGGGTTGGGGGAGAGAAGAGAGGGAAACAAAGCACAAGAGCCTCTTAATGGTAAAGAACAGACTATGGGTTGACAGAGGGGGAGGGAGGTGGGTGGGAGATGGGCTAGGTGGGTGATGGTTACTAAGGAGGGCACTTGTGATGAGCATTGAGTGTTGTATTTAAGTGATGAATCTGAGTTTCTCTCCCGAAACCAATATTGCACTGCATGTTAACTAACTAAAATCTAAATTAAAAAAAAAAAGTATGACTTCAGAGGAAGGTCAAATCATTGAGAGTTGAATCATTAGTTCAAGGTGCATATAGAAAGTAAATTTCCAGTCTAACAATAGGTAGCTGTATCAATAGAAATATGTAATCAAATTATGGGAGAAAAATATCAAAAATGACATAGAATTAGGAATCAAACAGGTCATATCTATACAGTTTGGATAGTAGAATCATGGAAAATAGAATCAGACAATTATGGTGTAAATTGTGGCTTTGCATAAAAAAAAAATCTGTACATCTTTCAGCAACCAATTAGTAGCTATGGATAAGGAAGGTGATGTCTTTAGAGAGTGATTAGGATCATTTAAGACTGATATCTGTACAAATGATAGAAATGAAAATATAGTCAAATGGGCTTTTTTTTAACGTTTATTTATTTTTGAGAGAGAGAGATGGAGCATGAATGGGGGAGGGTCAGAGAGAGGGAGACACAGAATCTGAAACAGGCTCCAGGCTCTGAGCTGTCAGCACAGAGCCCAACACGGGGCTTGAACTCACGGACTGTGAGATCATGACCTGAGCTGAAGTCGGCCTCTTAACCGACTGAGCCACCCAGGTGCCCCATGGGCTTTCTAAAGGTAGAAATAATGGCAGGGGAGAATTATTCTAATAACTTCAGGTTTAAGATGTGAAATAGAGATAAAAATATTTCATTGTAAGGAGGCTGAATGGCTCAGTTGGTTAAGTGTCTGACTCTTGATCTCAGCTCAGGTCATGATCTCCTCGTTCATGGGATCAAGCCCCATGTCGGGCTCCATGCTGAGAGACAGAGCACAAGTGGGCGTGGGGCAGATAGAGAGGGAGACACAGAATCAGAAGCAGGTTCCAGGTCTGAGCTGTCAGCACAGAGCCAGATACAGGGCTCAGACTCATGAACCATGAGATCATGACCTGAGCCGAAGTCAGAGCTTAACCAGCTGAACCACCCAGGAGCCCCTACGTACTTTTGTATTTACTAAAAAATCAAAATAATTCATTTGGCTCTCTTTATATCAATATTCACTTTATTGAAGTAGTCTGGAGCTGAATCTGCAGCATCTCTGAGGTATGCCTGTACTATACTTATAATTTAAGAAAAATTTTTTAAATGGTACAGAGTAATGACAAAATTAAAACAAGAAGAAAAGTTTTTTAAAATGTTTATTTATTTATTTTTGAGAAATGAGAGAGGGAGAATGGGAGAGGGGCAGAGAAAGAGGAAAACAGAATCCAAGTGGCTTCTCACTGTCAGCACAGAGTCCAACGCAGGGTTCAAACTCACAAAATGAGATCATGACCTGAGCTGAAATGAATAGTCGGATGCTTAACCACCAGAGCCGCTCAGGTTCCTCTATTATTTAAAAATTTTATTTGCTGCTTTTTCAAATGTGTTTTGTTTTCAAATCTGATAGGTTAAATTTCATTGCACCTGATACCTAAAAACATCTTAAAGTTTATCTTTAATTTTTTTTTATTGGTAGGTCTTTATTTTTGAAAGACAGAAAGAGAGAGAATTATCAGGGGAGCGGCAGAGACAGAGGGAGACAGAGGATCTGAAGCAGGCTCTGCACTGATAATAGAGAGACTGATTTAGGGCTTGAAATCATGAAGAGATTATAACCTGAGCTGAAGTCAGACACTTATACAACTAAGCCATCCAGGAGCCCCTATCTTTAATTTTTTTTTAACAATTAAAATTGCTTTTATAATATATGCCTTATAATTTCAGATCTGGAATCTTTGTGGGATTCTATTTTATTTTACTTTCTAGTATTATTTTGTTCTTTATAAGCTTTTGATTCTGCTTGCTTTTACATACGGTACACTGTTTTTACTCCTTGCTTTTACACATCATTTTTACACCTTTTTGTTAAGGTGCTTCTCATCTGCATAACATGAATTGTTCTTGAAAATCCTGGCCTAGGATGAAAGTTTTTCCCTTTCTTTCCTTCTTCCTCCCTCCCTTCTTTCCTTCCTTCCTTCCTTCCCTCCTTCCTTCCTCTTTCTTTCTTGCTTGCTTGCTTGCTTGCTTTTTTAAATTTCCCAATTAGAGAACATTTCCGTTTCCCTTTACCATTGCCTGGAGCACTGCTATGGCACTAACTATTATACCTTTAGGTTCCAGAATCCCCAGATGATCTGAGGCTCAAATATGCATTATAAATAAATAAATAAATAAATAAATAAATAAATAATAAATAAACAAACAAATAAATAAACATTAAAAATTGTTTAAAAGTATGTTTATACTATTATCTCATCTATTAAATATGCAATAGCATGTCTAAAATGTACATACCTTAATTTAAAAATTATTTTATTGTCAAAAAATACTAATCACCATCTGAGCTTTATGTGAGTCAGAATCACTATCACAGATCACCATAACCAATACAATAAGAATAATGAAAAAGTTTGAAATACTGTGAGAATTACCAAACTGTGACAAAGAGACATGCAGTGAGCAAATGCTGTTGGAAAAGACTTGCTCTAATGTAAAGTAGCCACAAACCTTCAATTTCTAAAAACTCAATATCTGTGAAGTGCAATAAAGAAAAGGGCAATAAAAAGAGGTTTGCCTGTTATTGAAACGAGGAACTGAGCCTGAAGCTTCAACAGAGGATTTGTCATAGCTGTGTCTTTCTGATACCACAGTCCTCTTTAATTTGGTATCTGTTGTAGAATTAAATTGCTCCAGAGTATGTATTAAGCTTGATTTATTTATTCATAGTTAGTGCATATGGTGCTTGTGCTTGGACATTAAAGGAATCTATTTTATGTATCAAAAATAATAATCTATGCTGGTATTTTTTTGGTGTAACATTTACCTGTCAGTGAATGAATATGATCATTGTTATAGACCAAAAGATCTTTCTCATGCTCATATTAAAATGAAGAGTAAAAATTTTTATTTTTTATCATTTTTCCCATTTTATTTTATTTTTTTATTTTTTAAATGTTTATTCACTTTTTTTTGAAAGACAGAGACAGAGTGTGAGCAGAGCAGGGGCAGAGAGAGAAGGAGACACAGAATCTGAAACAAGCTCCAGGCTCTGAGCTGTTAGCACAGAGCCCGATGCGGGACTCAAACTCACGAACCTTGAGATCATGACCTGAGCCGAAGTCGGACACTTAACTGACTGAGCCACCCAGGCACCCCTCATTTTCCCCATTTTAAAAGTGTTTCTATTTCATCTATCAATGACAATACTTATTATTTTTTTGCATATAATATTGGTTCATATATTTACCAGCTTTAATATTTATGTGAGTGTGTAATGTAATGTAATATTTATGTAATTGAGTGCTTGCTGACATTCTTTATAGCATCAAATAACCCATTTACATGAAGTAACTGGATATGTGTTGCCTTCCTGATTTTTGGTAAGTTGCCTTAGGAATTATTCTTTCTTATGTGAGCACATGTACTGATTTAACAAAACCATGGATCTCGAGTTGTTATATATTAAGCTCATGAACGGATAGTTGGTCAGATCCAAGATTATTTATAAAAAGCTCCCATATATCTACCATGATGAATGAATTAGAGAAAGCCCCAACACACCTATACAGAAGACAACCACCTTGAAAATCAGTCTGCAGCCACTATAACCATGTTTCAAATTCTTATATTAATATTTGAATTGCTTTTGGAAATCTTGTTGGGCTCTTTTTAGGGGATAACCTCAAAAGCACATTTTTCCTAAGAAACTATAAACCATTTTAAAACAATTTGTAGGAAAACTATGAATGCATCTTTCTATGGCATTTTTTACCTGTTCATAGATGAAAAGATTTTCTCCCTTCTTTATTAGCTGTAGTATTAGCTCTTTACATCAGTTCTCATTTCCTAGCTTGTCAATAACAACTCAATGCAAAACATATTTAATGAAGTCCGTACTAAAATCAGTGGTCTAATTCATTAGTTCTATGTCATATCCCTCACTTACCATTAAACAACATTATTTTTTAAGAGCTCTTTTTTTTCCTCTAAAACTTTCTAGTCTTAATCAAATTTCCAATCCTTTCTCTTTCAGTTTGTAAAATTTTTGCAAAATGAATTTTCTTACAAAGCTTTTTTTTTTTTTTACTTTTCCCATTTTTTCTTTTTGCCTTTCTCTCCCCTTGTAATTCAAGACATTCCCTTTTAACAGCTTTTCATTCATCTCCTCTGTGTTCACTCCATAGCTTTCAATTGTTCTATATAATAACTTATGCACTGTAGGTTAAAAATGATACATATAGATGAACATTAAAATTATGTGAAAACAGACAAATTCTCTGGTCTTCTTCCAACATGTATTTGTGAAAAATATGCTGCTTTGTCATTTTTCTGACACTCATTTACATGACAACCCATCTCTTACACTCCAAGATTAAATAAACCAAAGATATCAAGAGACAATAAGTTTGCTTTTTAGTATATTTTCATTCCGTTTTCTGTTATCTCAGTACAATTAACAAACTATATAGAATCTGTGAATATCACCTTTTTATATTGTTTTAAAACAGAAAAATGATAACTTCCCCCACATCTTGCTTTATATTTCTTACACCATCTCTGCTTTTTTGTCATTCCCAGTGCTCTTCTTCGAATGTACTGAAATAAGGCCCATTGCTGCTTCGAAAAAGACAGGGTTGCAACAAGCTGAAACTTACTGCTACTTTACATGATATTCTGGCAAATTGTCTTGTTCATTCTTTTTTAGAGATCTTAGAAAAATACCAACTGCTCCTTGAATTTGAGCATATAAAATACCAATCTCTTACATTATCTTTTGAAATGGTTAAATCTATTAGGCCCAAATAAATATTCTTTGGGGTCAATGTCATTAATTTTGGCATAGATTCCAAATGTTTCGTATTTGGACATATTTTAAACTTAAACACCCTTTCTTATTAGAAATATCATTTGGATAAAGATAATATTTTTAAGTAAATTTACAAAACATGACTTTTATCTAATTTAAATATATAAATGTTAGAGAGCAATGCAAACATGGGGTCCCTCAAATAAGTTAAAATTGATGAGGTTTTTCTTCAGGATACAAAGAAAATGGATATGGAAGATGAGCTATGGATGCTGCATACCTAAGTAACCAGTCATGTGGTAGGCTGGAGTGTTTGTTTCTGCACACAAAAGGTGGAAAGAAGTGGTCCTAGGAAACAAATTCAAATACCAGGCATCCAAAGATGTTCCTTTTGTTTTTTCAACAAGCAATTCCTAAATCATATTCAATCCCAATGATATTGGTGTACTATCATAATTATTACAACAGCTTTATATCACTTTTATTTGTAAGTTATTTTATTGTAAATATTTAAAATGTTTTATTGTTAACATTAAATTTTATTGAAATATTAAAAATTGCCAATTCAAGCTGTTGTTTTTTAAGTAAAATCCAACAGAACAAGAAAGTTTTAAAATTCAGTTTGTTGATGTAATGAGGACCTAGGATTTGAGAGTTGATGTTGAATTGCTCAAAGCAGGTTACCTGTAGGTTATATTTTACTTATTATTCACATATTACTTTGCCATCATATTTATATAACAAAAAAAGAGAAGTTAAAAGAAGAAAATAGTGAATTAACTTCTTATGGTATGTTGAAAATTTAGGATACTGGGGACTTCATTTTTAATGGAGAGATAGGCAAAACTAAGAATGGTCTTCTATAAAGGGTTACTCTTATAAAATTCCCACCAATTCAAAAGTACTTCGACTCTGAACTCTACTTGTTACTCACAATAAATAAAACTTATGAAAACATGATAAATCTAAGTTTTAAATGTCAATTCCTAAGACCTAAAAAATTAGTTTAATTGATCACTCTGTGCTATGCAAACAATCCATCATTATAAGAGTTTAAAATGAGTATGCCATTACAGATGGTCCCTGACTTATGAGGGTTCAACACACAATTTTTTGACTTTACAGTGGTGCAAAAGCAGTATGCATTCAGTAGAAACTGTACTTTGAGTACTTTGAGTTTTGAATTTTTATCTTTTCCCTGGCTAGTGAGTTGATAGTTTACTCTCTAGTGATGCTGGGCACCATCAGCACCGTGGCTCACAGTTAGCTACACAATCACCAGTGTAAATCCACTGACATTTTGTTCCCCTACAACCATTCTGTTTTTCACTCTCAGTAGGGTATTCAATACATTTTATGGTATATTCAATACTTTAATATAAAATAGGCTTTCTATTAGAGGATTTGATCCAACTGGAAGCTAATGTAAGTGTTCTGAGTACTTTTAAGGTAGGCAAGGCTAAGCTAAGATGTTTGGCAAGTTAAGTGTATTGAACGTATTTTCAATTTTCGGTATTTTCAACTTATAATGGGTTTGTTAGGACACAGCCCCACAGTAAGTCAAAGTCAAAGAAGTCTATACTTGCAAAGGGGAATTTAATTCATTTGAAATGGCACTTCTGAAATACTAACGAAAGTCATAAAATACTAATTCTATGTTATTAAATATAATTGCTTAAAATAAATTATAGTTATATAAAAAGTAAACACTTTCATTGGGTGCATGCTTTCCTGAGCACTATTTATTAAATTAAAAAGGAAATGGATATGGTGTATACATGCCCAGAATTGCCAGGTTACAAGATGAGAATGGAAGATATGAGGTAAGGCACAGTTCCAGATATGTCCTATTGAAGAAAATTAAAATCTGAAGGTCTTGTGCTGACAAACTCCACAGTTTCCATGGATTATAACTCTGAATTAGAAGCATTAAAAATATTTTTAGGGGTGCTAGGCTGTTTCGGTAGGTTAAGCATCTAACTCTTGTTTTGGGCTCAGGTCACAACCTTACAGTTCACAAGATAAAGCCCAGCGTTGGCCTCTAGGCTGGCAGAGTGGAGCCTGTTTGGGATTCTCTCTCTCTCCTGCTCTCTCTCTCTCTCTCTTTCAAAATAAATAAATAAACTTAAGTTTTTTAAAGAACACACTTTTCCTAGGTAAGAAGCATTACAAGGCACATTAGCATAAAGCCAATTACTATCTACAGCAAAGAATAATCTTATTTTTTGGCTATGATAAAGCAATTTTACAGCATTTTCCTAGGGAAATTTGTACTACAAACACCATATTTCTTCCTGATAGACACAACCAATTAAAAAATACTTGTTGAATAAAGAAATTATAATGATCTCAAATGATTGGGGTGCTATTGCTACAATGGCAATCATATTATAATACATAAATGTATCAAATCAGCATGTTGTACATCTTAAGTTTACACAGTAAGTCAAATATATTTCAACAAATAGAAAGGTAATAAAAAAAAACTTGTTGAATCAATGAAATAAGCCATAAAAACGTCATCTCATTTTGCTATTATTTTCTACCTAAGGAAACATTCACTTGCAATGTTTCATGAAGATGCCACGGCTGGTCATTAGGTTAACTCTTAACTGGATCTTGTCATGTATCTCTAATATTTTTGTCCAATATACTTGAAATAACCAATTTGTTACCCTATCATTGTTTTTATTGGCCATTGTTTATCACACCTGCAGTGCTCCTGGTAGTTAAGAATATTTTAATAATGTTGAATTCGCATACATACTAAATCTTTGAGACTAGACAGAAATCTGTCTCTGCTATGGATGTTTTACACTTGGGAAAATCTTATTTCTGGTGATCCAGCACAATTGGTAGTGTGGTCAAGTCTTGTTTCATCAGCATTTATCAATTCTTTATTAGGATGGAACTAAGATAAACCACAGCGTTCCTAACGGAACTTAAAAGTAAGATAAACCATGGTATCTTAATTGGAGATTTAAATGCTGAAATACATCTTTTTTTTTTCCTTAAGAAAAATCTCACAATGATTTATTATTATTCACAAGAATAGGGCATTCTAAAAATGGGTCACTCCATTGTCAGCATGTTGCAGATTAGCTGACAGTAGAGAAAAAAATAATTTGGAATTTAGCCATGTTCATTTTAACTAATGGGTCACATTTGAACAAGTTTTTGACATACAAAGAAAAATAATCTAATTCCCCAGTCAAGTCACTGTGCATTTTACATCTTGTTTAGCTAATGAAATTATCTGACTCTGGAATATATCTTCCCGATTTTTACATGGAAATAATAGTATTAAAAATTTTTGTCTGTGTCACAGCACACTGCCTAGACACTAACACTGAGAATAAGCAGGGAGGATATTAAAAAATTTTAATGGCTTATATTTAATAACTAGAGACTGTATGGGGCATTCCCTTATTAAATATTTACCATCTGCTAGAAAACCAGATGGCCAAGTTGTTCTTTGATAATATAGTTCACAATAATGTATCGGTTTTGCTCTGGTGTAAATAAATCTTTTTCTAAAAGTAAAGGAAAAGAAAAACCATCACATAAACAGTTTCTACATCAAGATTTTTATTATTAAATTTTAATTATTTAAAAGCTAAGTTTATTATGGTCTGTTACTAAGATTAATTTTCTTCAAAAAACTACAAATTTTTTGAATAGGAATAAATGAGACAAATGCCAATGGTTACAACATTTAGGTGCATTGGAATCATCTGAGGACTTTGCTAAATACTAAAAGCACAGATGTTATAAATTTGCTAAGGATATAGTAGACATGAGTCATAAGTTTTAAATAGATTACTGTTCACTTTGCCTGCCTAGAAAGAATTCTTTTTTTCTTGATTTGGGGTAATAAAATATATATTATGAAATATTAGGTTTAAGTAATTTCGAATTGTGTACTGAATGCTGAACTTATGTGAGTCCATGTAAATCGAAGGCAAATGCAATGAAATTTAGTCAGGTCATGGTAGCATTTTAATTTGTCCCTGGCATGGATCAATATAAACCTAGAGGGATACAAAAATAACATTTATTTACAGACATAAAATATTTTATTAGCATTTCACACACAAAAAAAGAGAAAAATAAATAGTACATGAAAAATCATGATTGATTTACACAGTCTTGAAAGTAATTTGCTATATTATGAATTCCTTCCCTTTGTTATACTTCTACAGTAGTTACGCCTCCTTTGGTAATTAGATCATAGTGAAGTTGGGTAAAACAAATCTATAAAATTTGATGTTGCGCATTACTAGTTCTGCATATTTAAAATTTAGCTACAAATAAAAACAAAGTATAGTCTCAAAGAATATATTTAAAATTTCGTGAGGGCTATAGCTTTTTCAATTTTGTTCAGGCCATTTTTTCTTTTTTGTGATTGCATTATTATAACATTAGTATTTTACCTATATGTCTGTAAGATTTAAATATTATGTTGTATAAAAACCAAGACAGAGTCAAAATAGTAGTAAGAGTAAATTGTATATATCATACCGAGGAGGATTAAGCTATTTCTTACCAAGTATGGCTTAGAGAAAATCTTGCCAAACGTTATTTTCTCCTCCATGACAATATTTTGCCTGAAATTCCCAGGATTTACCTATGTGACTTCAAGTTAAGGTAGAAATATGCCATTAATTTTGGACAGAAGACTTTTTATGAAAGTAGCTATTTCTTTGTAAGATGTAGAAAGGGATACACAGTTTGCTAATTTTGCAAGAGGAACAGACTAACATGTTTGAAAGAGGAGGAAGCTATGATATTTGTAAGTGCTCAGCAATATGGGTGTCCCTTTAGATTCATGGATTCCTTGTGTTATGGATTGAATGTGTCCTCCCCAAATTCAGAAATGAAGCTCTAACCTCCAATATGACAGCAATTGGAAAGGGGTCCTCAAAGGAGGTAAGGTTAAAGGAAGTCATAATGATGAGGTCCTAATTGAATAGGATTAGTGTCCTTATAAAAAAAGATTCGAGAGAGAGCTCTTTCTCTGCAAGCATGCAAGGATCATGTGAGGACACATCAAAAGGTGATCATACACAAACCATGAAGAGAGCCCTCACCAGAAACTAAATCCTGGGGCACAGGCTCACCAAAAGACTAAGACCTAACCTTACAATAGAATGTGTCCCTCTTCCTACACTTTACCACTACATTACTAAAGGCCTATTTACCACTTACTCAGTACACAATGTCTACTTTTCAGCAAGAATATACAGGAAACACTAAAAATTAAGAAACGCAGTTTGAAGTGACTGAAGAGGTATCCAAACCACCAGAGTCAACTATCATAGAGATGTTGGAATTATCAGACCAAGAATTTAAAAAAAAAAAAAAAACTATGAATAACATGTTAAGGGTTTTAATGGAAAAAAAGTATACAGCATGAAAGAATAAATAGATAATGCAAGCAGAGAGATAGAAATACTGATTTAAAAAATACTAGAGATCAAAAACACTGAAACAGATTGAAGAATGCCCTTGATGGCTCACTGTATGTGGCTGAGGAAAGAAACTTTGAACTTGAGACTATAACAATAGAAACTTCCAAAACTGGAAAGAAAAAAAAAGACTGAAAATACAAAATAGAATATTCAAGAACTGTGGGACAACAAAAAGTAGAACATATGTGTAATGGAGATATCAAAACTAGGAAAAAGGAAAAAGAGAGAAATGGACAGAAGCAGTATTTAAAATGGTAATGCCAAAGAATTCCTCCAAATTAATTTCTGACACCAAACCGTAGGTCCAGGAAAATTAGAGAACACCAAACTAGATAAACACACACATGCACACTCATATGAACACACACACACACACACACACACACAATTACACCTAGAAATGTCATATTTGCACTTCAGAAAATTAAAGATAAAGAAAAAATCTTTAAGGAGAATAAAATGCCTGCTACTTATGAGCAAAGATAAGAATTATATTTTACTTCTCTTTAGAAATCATGCAAGCAAGAGAGTGGAATGAAGATTTTAAAGTACTGAGAGAGGGGAAAAAAAACAAAACTACTGCCTAGAATTCTGAAACCTTGTAAATTTATCCTTCATCTGTGAAGAGAAAATAAAGACTTTCTCAGAGAATAGAATTGAAGGAATTTGTTACCAGTAAGTCTGCCTTGTAAGAAACGTTAAAAGAAATTCTTTAGAGAGATAAGTTTTTATAGGTCAGAAACTTGAATCTACATAAAGGAAGAGCATCAGAAAAGACATAAATGAAAATGAAAGAAAAATTATTTTTCTTTTTCTTGGCTGACCCAACAGATAATTTGTTCAAGATGATAGTAACAGGGGCGCCTGGGTGGCGCAGTCGGTTAAGCGTCCGACTTCAGCCAGGTCACGATCTCGCGGTCCGTGAGTTCGAGCCCCGCGTCAGGCTCTGGGCTGATGGCTCGGAGCCTGGAGCCTGTTTCCGATTCTGTGTCTCCCTCCTCTCTGCCCCTCCCCCATTCATGCTCTGTCTCTCTCTGTCCCCAAAATAAATAAACATTGAAAAAAAAAGAATAAAAAAAAGATGATAGTAACAGTGTATTCAAATATATATGTACACTTATGTGTGCTGATAAAGAAACAGAATGACAGCAATGCTCTAGGGGACCAGAGAGAAGAATTAGAAGTCTTTTGTCATTAAAAGGTACATCACACTACTCATGAAGGGGGTCAGTGTTATTTGAAAGTGGACTTAGATTAGTTGTAAATGTATATTCTAAGGCAATCACTAAAAGGGGTTAAGTAATAAATATAATGGATATTCTAAGAAAGGAGGCAAACTGGAAATATATAAATGCCCAATTAAGCACAAAAAGCAGAACAAGAGTGAAAGAAAAATTGTAACAATGAACAAAGGCAACAAATATAAAGTAGCTTTTTATATACACTCATTTAATGCAGTAAAAAATTAAAAGTTAAAATTTATGTGTGCATTTTGTTTATAGATTAATCATCGCTCTCAGATACAATATTTCATTCAAATCTATATTAGGCAGTTAGGAAGTTAGGAAAATTTTGTCTCTTTATTTCTTTCTATATTTGTAATTTCTATTTATTTTATTATTATAGGTGAAGAGATAAGGAACAGTGTGGTAATGTAGATAATAAATGGTTGACATGAAACTTCTGATTCTTTACCTGGTACTGTAGGATTAAATATAGATATTAAATTTTATCAGGAATATTTGCAGATTTTAAACAATTTTTCAACTTTTTAAAATTAAGATTTTGAATAATTTATATTTTCTTATTAACTTAAACATAATGAAGTAAAAAAACCAATTTGTTATACACATAAAGTATTTTCTTCAACATATTACTACAAATCATTGAGGAATTTGTGGTGATTTATACGTACAAAATGCATGGAGTGGGGGCATCAGGGTGGCTCACTCAGTTGAGGATTCCACTCCTGATTTCACCTCAGGTTGTGATCTCAGAGTCGTGAGATCCAGCCTCACATGAGGCTCCATGCTGAGCAGGGAACCTGTTTGGAATTCTCCCTCTGCCCCTTTCTCTCACTCTCTCTCTCTCTCGTTCTCAAAAAGAAAAAAAAAAAAAAAGAATAGAGTGTGTTATTTTGCTAAAATTAGAAAAGTTTAAGAGCAACATTTTATTTGTTAAAAATCAATCAATTAAACATACACCAACAATAAAAATGACTGAAGAAAAAGAGTCATGTTTATTTTGGTCTGTTTTAACCTTTTCTGTTTGATATTGAAAACCTAAGAGGAAAAGAAATCACAATATTATCTAATAAACAAAGTAAGAAGTTTTTTTTTAAACGTTTATTTATTTTTGGGACAGAGAGAGACAGAGCATGAACGGGGGAGGGGCAGAGAGAGAGGGAGACACAGAATCAGAAGCAGGCTCCAGGCTCTGAGCCATCAGCCCAGAGCCTGACGCGGGGCTCGAACTCACGGACCATGAGATCATGACCTGAGCCGAAGTCGGCCGCTTAACCGACTGAGCCACTCACGCGTCCCAAAAGTTTTAAAGAATACATATTTAACTATTAATTATATTAAATGTATCAACTCTGGCTCACCTGGGAGGCTCAGTTGGTTAAGCATCCATTTCTTGATTTCAGCTCAGGTCATGATCTCATGGTTTCTGAGATAGATCCTGCGCTGGGCTTCACGCTGGCAGTGTGGAGCCTGCTTGGGATTTCGTCTCTTCCTCTCTCTCTGTCCCTCCCCTGCAGGCTCTCTCTGTCTCTCAAAATAAATAAATACACTTAAAACACATCAGATTTATAAATTACATTAAATTGATTATTTAATTACTTATTAAAGTATATTAATTATATCGAATATATTATAGAAATATATTAAATATATATAAACATATATAAATCTGTGGATTTGGCAGAATATATACATATTAATTCTCCTTTACCCAAACTTTTATTACATACATGTTTTGGAAGTTTTGCTTGCCTTACTTTTTCATGTTTTAAAATAGAGTTCTTTGTTATCTACTTTGTACCTAGTGTGAGTGATTTCTTTTGAATACTGACTTCATGGAAAAGCTCCATAAACTCCTTCTGACCTAGTTTCCATGAAATCATATCTGTATGTAATTCAAAGCTGTAATATATATCTTACCTCAATGTTTAATGATATTCAATGCCTTTCGTTAAGAATTTCTAAGAGTCTAATTATAGATACCACTATACATAAAATACATTCGCATCAACCATAGGCTACCTAGAAGAAGCAGCTATTTGCATAAATAACTATATAGAAGAATATAATCATTTTTATTAAAAATAGTCAAAATAGTGGCGTGGCATCACAGATGGAAAACATACCTTTTAACTGAAAGTTTTGAAAAGAGATTATTGAATTTTGTACCATTCTTGTAGCTTCAAAGGATAAGTATGATTTCAACATTTTGGCTCAGAGTTAAGGGAGACCCAGGTAACAGTAAAAGTGAGGATTCTTTAACATTTTCTTGAATGAACCAATCTTATAATATAAATTAGGTAAATGTTTTTATTTATTTTACTACCAAATGTTTAACTTACATATTCATGCCTTTTAATGTGGATTGAATTTTGAAAGCTTTCAATTTTGAGAGAGTTTGCAAATAAACATGATGCTAATACACAAACGTGCAGTAATACTAATTGTTTTTAGAATTTTAAATATGTGTGGAGGGTTTTATCTAATGATTTGAGAAAGATTTTTGAAAAATCATAAATATGAGTACAATAATTATTCAGAAAGCTTTTGGAAAAGACAGCATATTTCAGGTTCCTACTAAAATGGAGTACAATGGAGTAGAATGGAGTAGAATGAATAGGGAAAAGGAAGTATGTCATATTAAGTTAAAAATTAATTATTTGGGGAAACTAGAAGATAGGGTGTAACTGATAGTAACTAAAGTCACCAGTGGGTTCTTTCTGTGGTGGTTGTTCATAAAATTGAAGGTGGGAGTGGAAGATATTCAGCTATGTTTGTTTATTCAGCTTTATTTGGTGACAATTTTTATCATAAGGTGTTTTGTTTCTTAGACACGTGTGATTTCATTGTATTTTCTACCTTCATAAACCCTTTGCCCCTAGTAATGAATTAGACACTGGGTTAGTAAACTGAAATGACCTTTTATTTTATTTTTTAAATAAAAACTAACAATTATTTATGAGACATACAGTGTTTTTTTTTAAATTTTTTAATGTTTATTTATTATTGAGAGACAGAGAGAGACAGAGCATGAGCATGGGAGGGGCAAAGAGAGAGTGAGACACAGAATCCGAAGCAGGATCCAAGCTGTCAGCACAGAGTCGGACATGGGGCTCGAACTCACAAACCGAAAGATCATGACCTGAGCTGAAGTTGGAGGCTCAACCAACTGAGCCACCCAGGCACCCCTAGAATACAGTGGTTTTAAAAAAGTATCCTTCAGATTCATTTTCTCATCTTCTACTTAAATGAGAAATATTTCATAATCTGGCATTAAACACAGTATCACTGCTATCATTTCATAGCTAACTACTTACATCCTCAAGAATAGGTCTATATAATATGGCATGACAACAGTAAACCAACATCAGAACACTTTTATGTGTTAGAGTGGTCATGTGTCCAAAAAATCAGTGCAGAAAAGGCAAGTAGATAAAAGTATTTCCTGGATCATACTGCCTGGTTTCACATCCTAGTTTCACTTCTCATTACCTCTGTGTCCTTGGCAAATTAATTGATATCTTTCTACCTCAGTTCCTTTACACACATATGAATGCTCAGAAGATGAAATTATAAAATACATATAAAGAAAGTTTTTAGAATAGTTCTCCTGGAACATAGCAATCCATCAATAAATTAGGCTACTGTATACTGTACAATTAATAGTCTCTACTGTCCCTGCTGTGCTAATGTTTAAAAGGAAAGGAAAATAGGTAAAATCTGAATGTACACTAGATGCCATAAAATGAAGACAATGATGATGATGATGATGTGATGACAATGATAAATGGAAAGTACTTGATTTCTTATTCTATTTATCTGTCATTTGTAGCCTACTTTCTATGAAATGAGACTGAGATTGGGGAAGATTAAGCTCATATGGGAGCAGCGTAGCAAAATAAAGGTATGTGAAATGTGAGCATAATCAATGGAATTCCATTTTACCTTCTTTTCTATGATTATTGGGATGGAAAAATTTGAAGCTTAGTATAATATATTCCCTCTAATTTCATCTGCCTATACAGAAATTTCAATTGATAATATAGGTGAAAATAGCTATTAATATTTATTGCTAAGAGAATTACTTAAGAGGGGTGCCTGAGTGGCTGTGTCAGTTGAGCATCTGACTCTTCGATGTTGGCTCAGGTCATTATTCCAGGCAGGGTCATAGTATCAAGCCCTACATTGGACTCCACGCTGGGCCTGAAGCCTCCTTGGGACTCTCTCTCTCTCTCTCTCTCTAAAGGGAAAGAAACAATTACTTATGAATCAAAACCAAAACCTTAAAAAAACCCAATTCTCATATATGCCTTCAAGTCAGGTGTCCATAAATATACCCAAGCCCTTTGTGGCAGCAAAGCAAACAGGCAAATATGAATTCAGTTTATTCAAGGCAAATGATTATAAAAATACTACTATGTTATCTAATATCATGCTAAGCATGAGGGAAAATAAAAGATTGACCACATTTTAATTTAAAAACAGCATTTAAAATTATATTCTCATATCATGTACTCTCATAGTTATTATCATAAATATCTGTTCAATTCCTGTCTTTTTTTGATGAAATATAAGCTAGACAAGGAAAAAACATATTGATCTGGTTTATTATTGAATTCTTGGTACACGATACAATTTATGCAGTGTATTCCAAGAACATTTATTGAATGCTTGAAATGATGAATGTATGTATTAACGAATAAAATTCAAGATATATTAAAGACAGAGAGAGAGAATTAGCTATCACACTTTCAATAAGTCATAATCACAAATCTTTGCAGTTAAAAAGCTCAGGATCTAAAAATATACTCATTTTACAAGACTAAATATATAGTTATAGACACATTCACAACAAAAATTGGAAATGAGAAATTTTGCTTTAGCTTTGAGGCATTTTAAAATTGTAATTCCCCAAAGAAATATTTTATCTTAAATTTATAAATTGTATTTCTCTTTTTGGCCACAACAAAGTGTTAGATGTTATAATCATCCTCTGTTATAAACAACTGAAAAGTTGACAAATTATGTAAGGCAATAGTTTTCACAAATCAGACATCTGGCAGTGTGGAGCTGTGGTCCCTGAAGAAAGGGAAGCCCATGAAGTAAGGTCCATAGTCATCCACGCTTTCTTTATACAGACATTTTCCAAACTACAGCACAGAGTATTTCAGCCCAAATATAAAGAAATGGTCTTGCTGGTGTGGGAAAAGGGATGACAGCTAGTAAAATAAGTTTAATTTGTGAGGCAAGTTAACAAACAGCAGGTTGCTAAGTAGAGAAGAAGCTTTGAGAAATAGGCAAGATGGAGGACCTTTGATCAAATACTAAACTGTGCATGTGCTTGAAAGAATCTGCAGGGCCTGGAAGAAAAGATCTGTATGTAAACAAAGATTCTGCTGGGATACAAGACTAAGACAATTTAGCGTTACAAATCACCAGAATAGAAAGGTGTCATTGAGGGGCGCCTGGATGGCTCAGTCTGTTGAGCGTCCGACTTCGGCTCAGGTAACGATCTCGCAGCTGGTGAGTTCGAGCCCCGTGTCAGGCTCTGGGCTGATGGCTCAGAGCCTGGAGCCTGCTTCCGATTCTGTGTCTCCCTCTCTCTCTGCCCCTCCCCCATTCATGCTCTGTCTCTCTCTGTCTCAAAAATAAATAAACATTAAAAAAAAAGAAAAGTGTCATTGAATACCAGAGGACTTCTGCTGAAAGACCAGTAATGCCATGCATGAAAATAAGGAACATTCTCTAAAGTAAGTCTACCCTAGACCCACAATAAAGAAGCCTACAGCCAGGCATGGAATAGATCAAAGTTGAGAGGCAAGTAAATCCATGGTTTTATAGAAGAAAACTCAACTACATTCTTTAAAGAAAAGAAACATATTCCAGACTCTATAATGTAGCACCTGCAACAGAAAGCTATGATTTAAATACA
Source organism: Prionailurus bengalensis (assembly GCF_016509475.1). Classification (NCBI taxonomy): domain Eukaryota; kingdom Metazoa; phylum Chordata; class Mammalia; order Carnivora; family Felidae; genus Prionailurus; species Prionailurus bengalensis. Next base: position 173,477,712 of record NC_057345.1, on the reverse strand, counting down.
TATTGGATTTAGGAAGGAACAGGACCTTACAACTAACATTAGGAGAAAAAGGAGCCAACAGAAATTGATTGAGAAATGAACACAGATATGGGAATATGCAGAGACGAACTTTAGAATAGCTACTAAAAATATGTATATGCTAAAAATAATACCGTACTTTGAGTTGGATCTGGGAACACAAAAGGACATTCGTGAAACAGAGCTAGTATTCTCTAAATATTATCTAGTATTTTTAGTGGGCAATAATAGTCCAATATTAATTTATTAGTTTGACAAATACCCTTGTTATGTAAGATGTTAACCGTAGGAGAAATTGGAGGAAGGGCATATGGAAACTCTATATTATCTTTGCAACTTTTCTACAAACCGAAAATCTTTTTAATTAAAAATATATACATTAAATATATGAATGTAAAAGTAACAGTAGCACACAGTACAGAGAAGATAGGTAATTTTAGTGGTAAGTGGATACTAATTTTATTTTATTTTTTTATTATTTTTATTATTTTTATTTTTTAAATTTTTTTTCAACATTTATTTATTTTTGGGACAGAGAGAGACAAAGCATGAACGGGGGAGGGGCAGAGAGAGAGGGAGACACAGAATCGGAAACAGGCTCCAGGCTCCGAGCCATCAGCCCAGAGCCTGACGCGGGGCTCGAACTCACGGACTGCAAGATCGTGACCTGGATAAAGTCAGACGCTTAACCCACTGCGCCACCCAGGCGCCCCGGATATTAATTTTAAAAGTAACAAAATAAAAAATTTGAACAGTGAAAAGAAAAAGGTGTGCAGCAAATACACAAAAAAGCCTAAAGCAAAGAGTCAATAACAGGCTCAGGAATTAGAGTATTCAGACACGAACTTTAAAATAATTATGATTAGTATGTTTAAAACAACTGACAAACAGAAGGAGAATAAAATTAAAATTTTATGGATAAATTACTCCACTTCTGGTCAGTATGTATTAATGAGGACTGGATTTATGATCCTGCTTGAAAAGAAAACAAAAAGACTGTGTGTTTGAGTATGCGTGGGTGATTTTCAAGATGTTGGATATAAGGCGATGTATCAGCTTCCTGAGGTTGTTGTACCAAATCATCACAAACTGACAAACAACAGAATTTTATTTTCTCATAGTTCCAGAGGCTAGAAGTTCAAGATCAAAGTGTCATCAGGCAGTTTCCTTCAGAGGGCTGTGAGGGAAAGATCTGTTTCCTGCCTCTCTCCTAGCTTCTTGCAGCCTCAGATATTCCTTGGCTTAAAGATGGCATTCTCTCTGTGTCTTCATGTCTTCCCTCCATACAGGTTTATTTATGCCTAAATTTCTTCTTTTTATATGGACACCAGTCATATTGGATTAAGGCCCATTCCAATAACCTCATCTTAACTTGATCATTTGCAGTGACACTATTGCCAAAATAAGGTCATATTCACAGACACCAGGGGTTGGGACTTACACATCTTTTGCTGGTGACACAATTCAAACCATAGCAGGCAACTAAGGAGAGTAATCCTGAGAGACCAGAAACAAGAAAGCCACGTGAATGCTACAGTTGCTTTACTATACAGCTTTGAGGCCATTTCCAGGGAAATATAAGAGGGGGGTAACTCAGATGGAGCTCAGAGAACTACCAAGATAAGGTGATGGAATACAAGAACCAAGATGAGTAGAGTTCATAGGACAGATTATCAGAATAGAGAAAACAGCACAGCGCAAAAGCACCAGCCATTTGAAGGCCCTTGGAGTTTTCAACTGAGTTACTTATAAGTACAAAAATGAGAAGAAACTACTTGAAGCTGGGGGGGAAAAGACCACACAGAAGAATTAGATGCAATAGTACCAAACACACAGGATCATAGATAGTTCCTGTCCCTACAAACCAGAGGGATTCAGAATTCCTGGATAGTTAGATAGAGTATACAGATGGTTCTTGTCTAGATGGGGAAGAATTAGTCTTAGACTGAGCATTGCTTAGGCCCCACTAAAAAAACAAAAAGAAAAAAAAAAGAAAAGAAGGAAAAGGAAAAAAAGAAAAGAAAAAGTACTACTTGACATGATGAAAGTAACATCATGTTTCCAAGTAACAACTAACTAGGAATACAAAAATGTCCAGAGCCAAATAAAGTAAAATTTGTAATGTCTGGCATCTAACAACAACAAAATAAGCAGCATGCAAAGAAGCTGGAAAATGTGACCCATAATGAGAATAAATATCAATCAATCTCAAACCACTCCCAAACTGACACAGATGTTAGAATTCACAGAGAAAGACATTAAATAGTTATTATAACTCTATTCCATATGTTCAAAAATTAAGTGCAGACATGGATAATATAGAAAAGATCTACACCAGATATCTAAAGTGAAGGTTGAACTGTATGGGATGAAAAATTTGTTGCATGAGATTGAGAGTAGATTTGTTATTGAAAAAAAAAGATTAATGAATTTGAAAACATGCCTTAGAAACTATCCAATATAAAGCACAGAGAATAAAGAGTAAAAATGATATGAACATGGCATTAGTGAGATGAGTGAAAATTTCAAACGGAGCTTTGTAAAATCAATGAGAAAAAGACAACACAATAGAATAATAAGAGAATAAAGTTTTTGGTTTATTCATTTCATGGAGTACCAGCAGTGAAAATGTGTAAACTACAACTACATGCAATAATGTAAATATATCTCAGACACATAATGTTAAGTGCAAAAAGCAAGATATTAAAATATATACATAGTGTGGTTCAAGAACATTTATGGAGAACAAAATTCTATAATATAATATGTCTGCATATGAAACATATATGATAGAAATGTGTAGAAAAAATTAATTTTTTTAATCTTTATTTTTGAGACAGAGAGAGAGAGAGAGAGAGAGAGAGAGAGAATGAGTGGGGGAGGGGCACAGAGAGAGGGAGACACAGAATCTGAAGCAGGCTCCAGTCTCTGAGCTGTCAGCACAGAGCCTGACACAGGGCTCAAACCCACGGGCCACAAGATCATGACCTGAGCCGAAGTTGGACACTCAACCAACTGAGCTACCCAGGCACCCCCAAAAATATTAAATATTAAGACTCAGGATATTGCTCATCTCTTAGGTGAAAGAGAGGAGATGAGATTAGGGAGGGCTCATAAGAGCCAAGAGATTGGAAGGGGATACTTAAAACAAACAAACAAACAAAAAAACCCTTAAATATATATTCAAATATATCAAACTCAAAAATGTATGAAACAGATACTGCTTGTTTTTAATTCTTTTATACATATATACACATCATATTCTATTGCATCTAGCAGATATTTAATATAAGAACCATAAATGTTATCGTGCCAACAAGGGAATATCTCATAATAAAATATGTAGAGGGACTTGACGTTCTTTTTTTCTGTGCATCTATATTTCATAGGAGGCACATTCAAAGTGCATTTGCATGCAAGTTACCACATTTTAGTTAGTAAATATAGACAAATGGAACCATTAATTCAGGATATGATTATAGCAAAACAGAATTAGTTCATAAGCTAATCTTGGATCCTGACACCCATAAAGGGTTCTCTGGGATCCCACCCACCTGCTCATCCTCATACGGCGTCTTCCATACAAGCCTCAGGACCCCCCATACCACTCTTAAAGATGACTGGACATCAGGAAGGCAGGTGACCCAAGCTGCATGAGGGTATTTAGTCATTGTGATATTGTGTATTGTGAAAAAATAGCTGGAATATAGTAGCTTTTCATTCTCAAGAAGATGAATTGAGAAATACAAAGTTAATCAGACATTAGCAGAAATTGAAATTGAAAGCACACATGAACTTAGAAGACACCATTGTGTGGCGATTTAAGTTGATGTTATGAAAAAGTAGAAGCTAAGAGTAAAATAATCAGTACCTATGAAAAACGAGAAGATACAAAAGTAGGGAGAATCTTTTACCTGCTAGGAAAACGGAAAGAGAAGGACACTGATAGAGTAAATCTTTTATAGTACTGCTGGAAAACTAAAGCTTCGATCCATAGACATATTCTGCTGAGACTTCAGAAATGCTTTGCATTCAGGTCATCTTTTCTGTTCCTAAAGCTCTGAGATTCTTCAACCTTTCCTGGCTTCTTGTACACAGGTGGTTTTATAATATAGATTGCTTTTCTTGTGTTAAATTTCATTAAATTTATCAGTGCTGAGAGCCTGTGGGAAGACCACTAAGAATAAGGTTTGTAACATTTCTACCCAAACTATAATCTTAAATGTGAGGCAAAAGGTGTCAGTCATGTAAATACGCGTGGATGTATATGCATGTACATATGCACACACAGGCACCCACAGTATATGGATACATAAAGTTAACTTGAATCTGAAATGTGTGTATCAATTATTCCTATTATTTGGGCTTGTTGCCAAATAAATAAAAAGACGTCTACAGTGTGGTATGTGCTGATGATGGTACCTGTCCATATCTGGACTTTTAAATGATGCACCATAATGCAAAGGGTAGTTCATTTTACACTATTCATCAAAAAGCTGTTGCCTAGAATGTAAGCCCTGACCCCCCTCTTCCTTCAACGAAAAATCTACCTGTGCCAAGTCCTGCATTAAGAATATGAATTATGTGACAGCAGCTGTAGTTATGCTCAAGTGGATGCATATTCTGGCAAGCACTTTACATCAACCTGGATCTGCCTGACATAAGAGTAGGCATATTTATATTCTCTTTGTTGAATACTGATAATGTAATATTTATAGTGTGAAAGGCATGCCTTTATTCTGGTGCACATTACATTTATTAATTACATTTGCATGCAGAGAAGGGTGAAAAGATTGATGAATACAGTTGATCGCTGTCTGAACACACTGCTCCACATACTTCTCTTATTGCTTTATACAGTAAAGCCTCATCTACATTTACTACTAATATCCTAAATCCTATCTACAGCATTTTGAATTATTGGAAAAAAAAACCATTTTCACACCTTTTAAAAATAAATTCTTACCATATTTAAACCTTGTAGTACCAGTACAAGGTTTATGTATTTTCTTTATTCTTACCACTATTTTTATCATACATTTTTTGTGTTGTTGTTGTTGTTGTTAAGTTTCTATTTAAATTCCAATTAGTTAACATACAGTGTAATATTAGTTTCATTTGTGCAATATAGTGATTCAACCCTTCCAAACAACACGGGTGTCTACCATAAGTGTCCTCCTTAATCCCATCAACTATTTCACCCAGCACCTCCCTCCCCTCTGCTAACCATCACTTTGTCCCCCATTGTTAGGAGTCTGCTTCTTAGTTTGCCTTTTCTCTCTTTGTATGCCCCTTTGCTCATTTGCTTTGTTTCTTAAATTCCAAATATGAGTGAAATCATATGGCATTAAACCCAAAATCTGAGAAATAGAATAAGAGCATCTACTTTAAATTAGACTTTAAGAAAATATGTCCCCCATGCTATACTTGCTTAGTGTGTGCACTCACTCAAAGAAATCTTGGATGTTCTGAGATTTTCATTTTGTGAAGACTGTTCTGAATAGTGTATGGCTCCTTTCAAATCATTACTTCGGTAACACATTTTCATTTACAGTTTGTGCGTGTAATCTACAGTGATGTGGATGAATCTCACATAGACCACTAAAACCTATAGATGCACACAAAAGGCATTGGTAGCTAAGTACTTCTAAAACTATGTTTCACAGTCCCTAGTTCTTGGGATATTTGTTTCTAGGTAAAATTAAGAACCGTGGTCAAAGTTTATGGGGAATGCTGAGTTATAAGCAAAATTAAACGTAAAAACATTACATGTTTCTTTCTTGGATTTTTCTTAATTCATGGTATCATAAATCATAATTTTTTCCATAGGAAAAGATAACCACTTATTTTGCCTTTATATTCTTAAGAGCATTTTATCTTATTATGTAATTTCACTACCAAATGCAATAGGTATAAACAGGTCATGAATAAAGATAGATTGTAATTTTTGGTAAGCATACATCTCCATGAGTAGGTGTAGATGTATGTAAGTGTGCATCTAGTAAATCTACTTGCCATAAACCTTTAGTGTACAATGGACATAGCACAGAATATTTTACAATAAAAAAGGGATATTGGGTGATCTGGCAAGGGCATTAATTAGAAGTTTGGGGAGAGTTGCCTACACAGTAGTATACCATTTTTATTGGTTAGCACAGGAAAATAATGTTATATCTTGGTTAAGGATAAAAGAATCTAAAGATCAGCAAGTAGTGCAGATGTGCATTCCCTTCCAGGGTATGCACATACTGCCCAAAGGCAAACTAGGACTCAGCTGATAAGAAACTCTGCATGGAATGATGATGGTGGTTGGCACTCAGCAGGCAATTAATTTTTGTTGGGTCACTGAATAAGTAAATGATTGAACGAATATTGATAATTTATGAGTTTTATTAACACAAGGAATAGATGCTCATCATAAGCAATGTCCACTTTAATATTCAGCAATCTAGATATCCTAAGGGAGAATAAAAAACCTTAGAGGTGGATTTAAGTGCACTTATTAACTAGTGGAACATGAAGATGGACCTACCACTTGATGTTAAATATTTGGGGTTACCCCTTCCGTCCAAGCCATGTCAAAGAACAGTATCGATGTGAATTGTAACTCTCTTGAAGACATGAGAAAATGGAAAGCATGCTGAAACAGCTTACAAAAGCATTGAATCTTTATGTGCCCGATAAGGCAAAATCAGGACCATGGCCATAGGTAAAATTATTCATAGTTCAAACAAGAAATAACAAATTCTTAGGGAAATTTCAAGACTCTAAATCTAAGGTCAAGAACTGGTAACTGCAAATTAAAGACAGGTAGGAACAGTAAGTCAGTTTCAGAAAGTTTGAGGTAATATCTTTAGTAGTTGCCCTTAGCAACTCTATTGAAATAGCTAGGACCTACAACTGTGGGAACCCCTGGGTCTGTCCAATGGCATATAACTCCTGATGTCCAGCACCTCTGCTCTAAACCATTTATGACTGCAAGTATAACACTTTTTCTTCGAATAATCTGTCTATTCTTATTGAAATTCCATCTTAAATTTCTGTTCCCTAAAATGCATCTCAAATCAGGAAGAAAGAAATGAAAACTGTATTTGCATAGCTTCCAATTCAGAATTGAATTTTAGTTTCTTTCCCCAACTTTCTATTTTCACTTGGTTTTAAATAAATTCTTCAGACTGCACTTCTCCATCTCTTTTAACATTCAGTAACAATAGAACAAACAGTACCACTCTTAGGTGAAGCGGCAGAATTAGAAGGTGAAGTGGTTGCCTAGCAACATCACCTGTGAGTAATTAAGCATCTCTTGAGAATTGCTGAATTTGGCTTTAAATTCTTGGCCTTCTTACAAAGAGCTACTTAGACAAGTTGGACTCTGACTAACTATTGCATTGAAGATTATAATGCCCAAGCTGGGCAACCAAGTAAGAAGGTCTTATCACCAAAATTTGTTTTTTGCCAAGGCTCATGTCTCACTCCTTTCCTTGCGGTCATCTAAGACACAAACAAGTTAAGTACAGATGACTGTGACTGTCACAGATGAAAACCTACATCCCTTCCAAGTATTCACAGTACAACACAGTTTTCTGATTCGTAGCCATCTTTTGTCTTAGTCTGCCTTAGGTCAGTGCTAAAAATATGTGGAAGTATCCAATGCAGGTGCTCTGACACTAAAGAAAGACATCTACACATAATAAAGTAGGTTTGAACACCTATATGATATTGGGAGCAAAATCAGTTTTCATCCAAATCTGAAGACTTATAAATCATTTCAAGCATTTGATACAGAAGGTCATCACATTTTATGACGCTTCAATCATCATGCTCTCAAGCAACGTCTTCAGAACACCTTTTCCTCCAAAAATGAATATTGTCATCAAAAAGCATCCTCTGAAACACATCACGAGAACAAAGGCTTTAGGATGCTCTTGATTTTAAATAGATAGCTAAAGATACCTAAAACATCTTTACAGAATTACATATGACTTGTGAGACTCATATATGTTAAAATACTTGGACTGTGGTATTTAAATAAAGTCAACACAAAAAGTAATAATAACAAACTATGTTTAATTTATAATGGCAGTAACTTTATAGTTAATAATGACATAAGTGTTAAAATTATCCAACAACTTCATGAAGTAAAAAGCAAGAAAAGGTGAGGTAATGGTAGAGCTGAAAATTTAATAAAAGAAGGCTATGAAATAGGAGTTTTATTAATTTTTTTTTAAGTAGGCTTCACTCCCAGCTTAAAGCCCAATGCGGGGCTTGAACTTGAAACCCTGAGATCTGAGCTAAAGTCAGTAGTCAGACATTTAACTGACAGAGCCAGCCAGGTGCCCCAAGGTAGGAGTTTTAAATGTCTTTATTGTTAATAGGAAAAAGGATGCCATACCATCAATGATAAGGACATATCCATCTATAGTGAACAACTGTTCCATTATTAGCTTTTTAGAAAAGACAAATAAAATACTTTAAAATAATCATGTCCAATTTTAACATAAGGAAACACACTAATTTATAAAAGAGAAGCACAGTGATCTGATAGAGGGAACTAGGTGGATAAGGTGAAGTGTATATTTTAGAAAGATACAGTAGTATGAATTGTCAGTATCTAGTAGGTCTTGGAAAGCTTTGCCACTAAGGGAGCCAAAAAAGTTTTGAAAGCAATGGAATATAGCGTCCTTTTTAGAAGAAGCAGCTTGTCCCTAGCTTGTCAATGTCAGCCATAGGTCTGTTCCTAAGGAAATTGATACAGCTTAATGGTGACTTAAGAGATTCCAGGTGGTTTGGTGGTTTGGTGACATGCATCTTTTGGCAGACCCAGATAACTCACACATTTCAAATTTCTGAACAGTTAAGAAGCCAATACCTTGACATGGAATCAAGCACCAACAATATTGTGAAATACTACGCATGATATGTTTGCTCAATTTTCTACTAATTTTGGCATAAATACAGCCCCATATATTCCCTTGAAAAGGAAAAAAAAGTTTTAGAAGATGACAGAAAAATGTGAGAAAACACACAGGATTTGGAGTTCTTGGTTTCAACCTTTACCTAATCAATAAAGATTTTATGATTTAGGGGTCATTTTTTAAACATTCTTTTATTTTGTTTAAAGCTCATTTATTTATTTATTTATTTTGAGAGAGAGAGATAGTGGGCATACATGCAGGGGAAGGGCAGAGAGAGAGAGACTTCCAGTCTCCACACTGTCAGTGCAGAGCCCAATGCAGAGCTTGAACTCACAAACCGTGAGATCATGACCTGAGCCGAAATCAAGAGTTGGACACCCAACAGAGCACGCCACCCAAGCACCTGTAGGGGTCATTGTTGAGATCTTTGAATTTCACAATTTACAGATGGCACTAAAATATATAATTCATAGAATTGTGATCTGTATCTATATCTATCCATATATTGGACTCATTGCTTATGCTATATTAGTAATGAGGAGATTAATGTTATTAGCAGTATGTTATTTAATACTCCTTGGAGAAATTTTTATTAATCACTTACTCTATGATGAGTACCATGTTAGGTTCTGGAATCAAAAGGGTAAGCAAAATACATGCATCCTTAAGACACGTATATTTTAGTGTGGAGTTACCATGGTAAGCTACACATGGAGTTACCAGCTTTTTTTTGTTTTTAATAAGCAAATGACTGAACTAATGTCAATAATTTATGAATTTTATTTAAAAAAGGACAGATGCTTATCATATATAGTGCTTACCTTATTTTCTTTAATGTTTATTTATTTTTGAGAGGGAGTGCGAGAGTGCAAGTGGGGAAGGGCAGAGAGAGAGAGGGAGACACAGAGTTCAAAGCAGGCTTAGGCTCTGAGCCCTCAGCACAGAGTCCTATGTGGGGCTCAAGCTCACAATGAGATCATGACCTGAGCCCACATCAGGCACTTAAACGACTGAGCCACCCAGGCACCCGTTCAGTGTCTACTGTAATATCCACCTATCTAGCTACCCTGAGGGAAGAAATGTAGAGGTGGATTCAAGTGCAGTTATCAACTAGTGGGACAAATAAAGCATTTTGGAGCTAAGTCATTTCATCAGCTGCACATTTTAATAAGTGGCTGGGTTAACTGTGTGTTAAAGATATAAATTCACTCTCTAGCCTTTAGAACTACTTCCGAGGTATATGTAATATGCTTGATTTTTGTACCTCCTATGATAGGTATTTCCAAGACTTGCCACTCCGAGGAAGGTTCAGACAGCCTATCAGTCGCTCTTAGCATCTCTGTGTGAGAACTAGTGGTTACTTCAAGTCACAGCCTGTTCTACAGAGTTGGCAAAACTAATTGCAAGTGAAAGGCTACTGGAGGTTCTGGAAATGCATTTTGGACTGAGCTATGAATTCTATCGAAATCTATCGGGGTGCTACCCAGCCATTAATAAAGTAGCATTTGTTTCTGTTTGTATTTTGTCCCCTGCATTTATATTTTATTTCTAAACCTCAGAAGTGAGGAGAGCAGAGTGATGATATTAGTACCCAATCCCACCTCAAACCCAACTTTTATGATTATAAATTATTTACAAGGGAGCAGTTTTCCTTTTTTAGACTCAAGAAATTTTCACTAACATAATCACAAATGGAATAAAATAAAATCACTTCTGTACTAAAAAAAACCCCCAAAAAATGGTAGGATGAATGTTTTCATCATAGACAAATTAAGCCAGGGATGCATTACCATAATAATAATAATGAGGAGTACTTCATCATGAAATAAATAACTGATGAGAAGTAATTCTAAGAGATAAGAAATGATTTTGAAAGTAAAAATTTTTTATAATAGCAACATCAGAATATATTGAATATTTCAAATTACAATACCATTGTATGAGTTAAATATTTTTGAAAAAAACACAACAGAAAGAAAACACTTAAAAACATTTCAAATAGATTTGTTTTAATAAAACTTTTTATAATATTAGTTTATAATCTTCTATAAGGCCAATGCCTAGTGATGCCAAAAAAGCAACTTCATATTTTAGATGTTTTAGTGAATATATTTCCTTTTATAATGGGTGGTAATTGGTTAACAGCTACACATGTTAACAGATTTTCCTATTGCTGGAAAAGTCAGCAGTTCAATTGAATGACTTTTATGCATGTAAAAAGGTCTTTTTTTCATGTTTACATTTAAGGGGTCAATCTAAGGATTTTTTTATGTGTTCATTAATGTAAATATTCTTCTTTCAAATGGAATAGCATATTCATTTATTTTTATTCTGCTATGGAAATTTTCAAAAATATACAAAAGGAAAAAGAATAACATAATAAATTCCCAGATACCTACTGCTCAGCTTCAAAATATCAATATCTTTGTCAATATTGTTTCATATATCTCTCTACCATATATTTGTTTTTTGTGTTTGTCATTCACCGGAGTATTACAAAGCAACATTCCCAAATCATATCATTTAACCATAAATACTTCATTCAGAATGTATCTCTAACTCATAGGGATTTATGTTTTTAAAAAATGATCGTACCATGATCATACTTTACAAAATTCATAAAATGTTTATATCAGGTAAGACACAGTCCATGCTAAAAATTACTCAATGAATTTGCCCAAGAAGAACTTCAAAGTTCTTCTTGAAGAGGATTTATTTGATTGGAACTCATGTATTCCATTGTGTGATCTCACAATGGAATTGCAGCACAGAGGACTACACTGAACTTTCAAACACTAGCGCCAATTTATTTTAAAGATTTATTTAAATTCTAGCTAGTTAACATGTATGGTAAAATTGGTGTCTTGTAGAATTTAGTTATTCATCACTTATATATAACACCCAGTCTAGCTCTAATCTTTAAAGATTAATTAGACTTGCATCTCGCTTCTTGGGGAAGAAGTACAATTACCTTGTTCTGATATGACATGTGGATATCATCATCAGGTACAGCATCTCTGAGTGTGTACTAGATTTGTTTAGGTATCACTCCACAGTTCACAGCCATGTCTGTTATGGCTTGTCCTGCTCCCTGGCCTGTGTAGCATCATCAAAAATCCACACCGTTCTAGTGGTTCCAGAGCCAGCTTATTGCAGCTGCCACTCCCTTCTCTACAGACCTAGAAGCCGAAGAGGCTCCAACCTATCAGGGACACCTAAAAAGTTCGTACAAAATACAGGCGAGCAAAGGAGGAAATATTCAATGGGGCATTTTAATATAAAGTTGAGGACTTAGGCTACCAGATATAAAGATTAACTGAAAGTGATGTGGTGTAAACCTGTGTATATTAGTGAAAAGATAGACAAGGAGATCAATAAAACATAATGGAAATAGTCCTAAACATAAATAGACACTTAATTTGCTACAAAAATGACAATGAAATGTAATAGGGAAAAAGGTTTTATCAGAGTTTTGGCTATCTACGATGAAACAACTATCCTTAATTTTGTGGCATAAACAAAAATAATTTAAAAATGAATCATGATGGTGAATTTGAAAAATAAAATAATAAGGCTTCCAGGAGCAAAAAATAGGAACGTGCCTTCATAACCTTAAGGTAGCAACATATTTTTCTTTTTGCAAGCAAGACACAAAATTCACACACAAGAAAGGAAAAGATTGCTCAATTATACTACAGTAAGATCAGGAATTATTGCAATCTATTTACAGAGTGAAAAATAAAGTCATAAATTGGGGGAAGATACTTAAAAAATACTTATAAAGAACTTACAAGTAGTATTTATTAAGAATTTCTGAACATCAATAATAAAACAAACCAGAATATAAAAATGTGTAAATAAACTTTAATAGGCACATCACAAAGGAGTATGTAAAAATGTTTAAAAATAAAGAAATATGTTCAAACTTATTATTCACCATGGAAATGCAAATTAAAATCACAATATGAATCTTTTATATCCACAGAAATGGTTAAATTTTTAAAAATCAACAATACAAAGTGTTAGCAAAGATTTCAAGTAGCTAAAATTCTCATTCCCTGTTAGTGGAATATAAATTAGTATATCCACTTTGGAGAGCATTTTGGTGGCATCTACAAAAGGAAGATATATATAACATAAAACCCAGTAATTTCACTTTTAGGTGTGTATCCAAAATATTCATAAATCTCAGTCTCTAAAAGTATGTATGTATGTATGTATGTATCTATCTATCTATCTACCTACCTACAACAAAATATTGAACCTTTGAAAGCAGCATATTTTTGCAGCCAAAATTTTCAAGGAACCTAGATGTCCAACAACAGTAGAACGATATGTGGATTATTCATGCAATGGAATTCTATACTATAATAATAATAATAATAATAATAATAATAATAAACTACTACCTAATGGATAAAACTCAAAATGTTGATTGTGAAGTGATAGATTCAAATGATACATAGTGCGGTTAGTGACTGCAATAGAGGAGTAAATGATATTGCTATATTTATAAAGCCTGTTGGTGATATACTGTTGTGTTTATTTTGTGGTCATAAACAAAATTTATACTGAAGACTTTTCAACTGGTTCTTTGTTTATGTTAGAAAGCAACTAAACGTGTATAAAATATTTTAAATAATTTCCTAGTTAAATTGTTTTAAATCATGCTTACATCATAGTTGATGAGTGGAATTAGAATTATAGGAAAATGAGGGGCGCCTGGGCGGCGCAGTCGATTAAGCGTCCGACTTCAGCCAGGTCACGATCTCGCGGTCCAGGAGTTCGAGCCCCGCGTCAGGCTCTGGGCTGATGGCTCAGAGCCTGGAGCCTGTTTCCGATTCTGTGTCTCCCTCTCTCTCTGCGCCTCCCCCGTTCATGCTCTGTCTCTCTCTGTCCCAAAAATAAATAAACGTTGAAAAAAAAATTAAAAAGAAAAAGAATTATAGGAAAATGAGTGGTCTTTCTCCTTTGATTTCACCATCATCCCAAGGCACAAGCATACATTCTTTGGGAAATGAGAACTTTTAAAAATACTTTTAAATGACTGAAGAATTTTGAAAGATAGCCTATAACTACAGATTTTCCCAGAAGCATTCATTTGAAATAAATGCTGGTAACTTGAGGATTCATAGATGTGTTTTGCTTCTTACCAGAGGCTTAATTTTGTTAGATATAAATAGGCTTCTCAGCCTTTATCAGTTATTTTAGCCATCTTCTCAGATGGCATTCCAACCTTGTTGTGCCCACTTTGGTTGGGGTATAATCACACTACTCCGTTCCCCTGAACTCAACAATTACCTCATCCAGTGATAAACCTGTGAGTTACACTAGGGATTATGCATACTTTTTCACAAAATCTGGCCTGATGTATTTCCTTCCCTAGGATTTTTCAGAATGAATCTACTTAGAAAGACCCTCTCTGGTTTCTTTTTTTTTTTTTTTTCAACGTTTATTTATTTTTGGGACAGAGAGAGACAGAGCATGAATGGGGAAGGGGCAGAGAGAGAGGGAGACACAGAATCAGAAGCAGGCTCCAGGCTCTGAGCCATCAGCCCAGAGCCCGACGTGGGGCTCGAACTCACGGACCGCAAGATCGTGACCTGGTTGAAGTCGGACGCTTAACCGACTGCGCCACCCAGGCGCCCCAACCCTCTCTGGTTTCAACTCATGACTATCAACTCAATTATTCCTGCTCAGGTCAAGAAACCAATGACAGCTTCAGTTCCTCAAGTATCAGCTGCATAACTTTTAGATGGTGAAACTGAGTGGTGAAATTGATTGTTAATTCAGAACCAGATTCACGTACATAAAATGAAAAGTTTATGTACAAATAATGTATAGTTGTACCATAGGTTTAAGGCAAGAAATGCCTATTAAAACAGATGTCTATTTTCAATTAAATAGGTACTTCAAGTATTCATACAGTCTTCACTAGGTTTTTGGAAAATCATTCTTGATTTCTCAGCTTCAGTCTCCCCATATTGTGGAGCTATCCTAGACATTGGATTTAACATTGCAAATTTTGTCCTTATTTGAAATTTTTTTGTCTGAATGTGAAAAACTTATGAAATTATTGTAAGATAACAAACTCCTAAAATCTATTACTTATTTCTTTAAACTTGAAAGGGAGTGCTAAGAAAATGATTTTATGTAAGTGTCAAATATGCAAGGTATGCTACTGGAAAGCATATAGCATGTTTTAAATTACATTAAATATACTAATAAGGCCCAAAATATAAAATAAAAGTACATAAAAATGTATGTGCTGGGATAAACAGTATTCATTAAAATGAGAACATTTTTGCTTGTGAATAAGAAGACTACATATTAAAGAGTTAAGATATTAAATGTCCCCAAAGTACACTTTTTAACGTGATTCCAATTAAAAGGCATAATTCCAATTAAAAAAATGGCTTGGCTCGCATAGTTTGATTTGCTATGATGCTGGAAATAAGCTATCCCTGTTCTCTTGGGTTCTACATTTGTCTCTATGTATTTCCTTTCTTTATCCTACATAAAAAAAAATAGATCTAGATTCTCCAGTATTCAATGGGGAGCTCCTTGGGAATTACTGATTGTAACATAAACCACCATCAGAGGGTTTTTAATCATTTCTTTCTCTAACACTGTAGCAGTTGCTTTATCAACCCAATCATAGATGAATGGCTTGTGAAGAGAAGTTAAAACATATAATAAAGACTTGTAGCATTATAGTCATTAGTAGTTCAAGTCTCTGTGTCTTCACCATTTCACAATATTTTTTCATTTGGCCTTTAAAAAAAATCAGTTTGGCTATATATAATTCATGAGCCACAACTTTCTGGCCTTTGTCTTATTTCAATTTTTCTATTTTTTTTTCCTTCTTTCAATATGATTCCTGAATTATATTTAATAATATTCCATGATTCTTCCTTATGGCATAAGTTCTTTATAGAATTCTTGAAAATGCACTCAGCCAAATTCACACCCAAATTCCCCAGTAAAGCTCAAATTTGTGGAATTTTTATAGTTTCAAAAAACATACAAAAGTTTGATCTTTTGATATCTATATTCATATCTATAAAAATCGATGAAGGAAAAATTCATGTAAGTTACTGTGCTAGGCATTATGAGCAACACAAAGGTGGAAAAAAGACAGGCATATTGCTTGTATGTTTCTTAGAATCTTACTGATGCCTCGAAATGAAGCAAAGCAGCTCCTCTTAGTTGTGAGAGCAAGTCATTTTGCCCACCATATGTTATCTTTACATGTATTTTGTGTAATTTTAACTTAAAATACATGAGAGAAGAATTTATAACTTGGGGCACTTCTTTTGCCAGAAACAATTTGGAGCCATTTCAAGGTATCTTGTGAAAATCTTATATATACTTTCTGTGCTGAAAATATGATAATCTTTGTAAGTAAGGCCTCGGGGTCATATATATAAATATGGAAACAGAATAGTTCAAGAAACTATTGTGACCATAATTTTATAGATGTGTTTCATTCATTGTACTGTTAGAAAAAAATGCTATTTTGAGTCTTTGCTGACAGCTGCCTGTAGGCAAACTATTAGTGCAATCAGTTAAGCCAAAACATCAATTATAACTGCTTTTTAAGACAATCATTTTGGAGCTTTTACAAACATTCTTAAGTTATGCCAATCTATATTTAGGGATTCTCCTTCTCTATTGGGCCCCAATTCCATATTCAATGATAGAGAATAAATATTGTTTATCTTTGGGAATTAAATATGATGTACACTTCTCAAAACTTATTTCTTATGCATACAATTGGAGTATGTGTACAAGTTGAGTATCCTGTTATCTTGAAGTTCTCTGTCTTTAGCCCAAACATGTTGATATGAAATATACAGCCTCTAAAATGTCCACTACAACCCACCTCAGCCATAAGGAAAATAAAATAAAATCTAGGAATGTTCAGGTGAACTTTGCTTACACACAAAAAAATGAATTTCCTCCTGAGCATTTCTGTAACTCTCCTTTATAACTCCAATGCACTGTTGAGGGCTTCCATTCTTCTGTTATCTCCCACTGAGCATGTGGCTCTGGCCATGGATACAGTTCCTCTTGACAGGTGCAATAGTCTCCTTCTAAATATCACTGCTATTCTTTTCTAGAGGATTATGCTCACTCTTTCTCACCTCTTTCTCCTCCCTCCCTCCTCCATTCCTTGTCCTCTTTTCTCTCTCTTCTGCCTCCCTGTCATTACATTCTTCCTTCAGGAATAGAAACTCCACTGCTGTTTCTTGATAAATAATTAAGTCCCCCATCGGTCTCTACAGCTGTATCACTGTCCACAGAGGACAATGGGATCATGGCATTCAGCTTGTATGCTACCTGTCAGTGAAATAAGAGACCACATCTTTCCTTTTTGTTCTTCTTTTTCTTAGGCTGTACCAGTATAATGTTCTTTGTGGATAAGGGTTTATAATTTTGTGGGTTTTTAAAAATATTTTAAAGTGTTTTTACACACTCCTTTCTGCAGACTTTGTTGCTAACTTACTGATTTACTCATAGGGCCTAAGTCCTTATTTCTTGGCCTGAGTCCTCTCCTGGAAAATATCACATTTGTAGTCATGTCAACTTTCTTGGGCCAATATATCAGTTTGGCAATCAAGCCTATGTACATCTAAATCCTACTATTGGACATAACTGACTTAATTTTTAATCTCTATCTGCATATATTTTTTAAGGGAAAAATAATAGAGTTTATCAATGTCAAATAGAGCCTAGGGATAGATATATTTCTTTATCAATATATTGTAATACACCAAAATGGTAATTACTCTTTCCTAAACAATTTTTAATGCCTGTGTTATTTAATGCAGCTTCTCTTGGTTGTATAATAAAACATCATTGATATATAATATAATCAGCATCAAATTTGTTTTAACATTTAAATTATCATCTCAATAATAATATTATGTTTGAATTTCAATTATGACTATTAAAAAGTAATGCTAGTGACATTCACAAAAAAGGAGATTTTGCTATTGTCTCAGTTACATGAATTCTGATAGAAATATCACAGCATATAATTCACCAAAAAATTATAAAGAAATTCAGAGGTTAAAGGAAAAAAAAACCTTCAAATCGTAATAACTGTTGGGGGTGATGTACATGATATATATTAGTTTGAACAAGGATATTTCAATATTTATTTTCTACATTTAACATTTGTTAACCTGCTTACATCTCAGCATGGAAAGAAGTCATTCTAAGCTGCCTATTTTTCTCCACAATCAGATACCATATTACAAAGTGGTTTTTTTCAAAGTGTTTTATTTTTTTGAGTTTTATAATTCAATCATTTTTTTTGAAATTTTTTTGCTAGTGAATATTGAAATCATCTCATATGTTTGCTTCAGTCTCCCCTTGCACCAATAAAAAAAAGGCAAATGCAACAACAAAGCAAAACTTCCATTATAACACTAATATTACACAAACTCTTAGGGAAAACAGTATTAAAACTTCTACTCTGTGGAAAATATTGGTTTTGTTAATGCTTATGGTACTTATTAGCTAATAGTATATAATTAATAGATATGTGCCTTGATGTAAAAGAAGAATATGGTTGTTCATGTTGTTTTTGTCATGTCTCCCTTTTTAGTTGTTTTAAATTGATGGTCATAAAAAATTTTTAAAAAAGGGGGCGCTTGGGTGGCTCAGTCAGTTAAGCGTCTGACTTCGGCTCAGGTCATGATCTCATGGTGAGTTCGAGCCCCGCATCAGGCTCTGTGCTGACAGCTCAGAGCCTGGAGCCTGTTTCGGATTCTGTGTCTCCTCTCTCTGCCTGCCCCCGCTCCCATGTTCATGCTCTGTCTTTCTCTGTCCCTCAATAATAAATAAATGTTAAAAAATTTTTAAAAAATAAATTGATGGTCATATACAGAATGGTCAAGGGCAACAACTATCAGCAAATGTAAACCAAAATAAAAAAAAACAGATGAAAAAAAAAACCTAGATATATAAGTGCATTAATGAGATATGTAAGTGCAGGAATAAAGGGGTATTTATCCTCAGTATCAAAGCCACAGCATTGCATATTTATGCTTTACTAAACTGCACAGGAAGTTTTGTGTTGAAAGGGCTTTGGGGAAAAAAATTCTTGTATAAACTTTGAATTAATATTTATATTTTTATTTTTTGCAGCATACTTGGAAAATGAATTTTTCATTAACATTAATCCAGACTATTTAGAGCAATTGCTAACTTGATATATACTATATTTTGTCTTTTGAAATGTGTCTTTCCTAGGACACTTATTTTATTTAGTGCCTTAAAACAATTCTATTCTTTCTTTTTGCCATTCACCAACCTGTTTTAATCAGCTTAATTTGTCCTAATTCTGATTGTATCTGAATGTCTCAAGACTACATAACTTCCCTTTAAAACAGCATATGCTTATAAAAAAGGAACTCCTTGCCATTTAGTTTCAAAAGAAGAAAACATTTACTGTACTAGACCTTACAGTAAGAACATATGTCAAATTGTTTGGATGTAAAACATCAGGTTTTTAAATCTTTTTTTTTAAAAAATGTATACTAAATCTCTCAATTCCATAAGTAGGTGGTTGTTCTTGAGTTTTCTTTTCACAATAGCTTAAAAGAGCATTTGAGCAAAGATCCAGATACAACCAATTTAACCGTGATTGCTTGAAATGATTTCATTCTTTCTGCACACCTCTGGTTATACATGATGTTGCTGATCCTTGATGTTCCATTGTGAAGATATGGATCAATGCTTTAAGAAATGCAATGTGATAAAAATGTGAAAAAAGGAATAATTTAAACAATATGCTTCCATCAAGGCAAACATGGTGTGTGTGTATGCACATATATATGAGTTTATAATGTATTAATAAATGATTATTCAAATTACTTTTTTGTGTCCTCTTTGCACAGAGGCTATGCTAATCTCTGAATCATTTAATTTTAGAATATGTGCTGCCAAAGCAAGTACCATTGAAATTAATTTTTAAATTAGGAAAGATACTATAAGTTGGAAAAATAAATGAATGTAAAATTCACTGAAAACATTATAGAAATAGAACAGAAAGTCTTAAGACTTGAATTGACCTCTATCTGTCAATGATTTAAAAATCAGTAGCTTCACTGAAGTTCTTTCTTCTGAGTTCCAACAATATATCCACTGTCACTGGATATACCACGTAAGGCTCAAAATAAATTTGTAAGAAACTACAAATCTTTCATACTTTATTACATATAGCCCCTGCTTACTCCTCATAATAACCTTTAACAACTTTAACTAGTTCTCAAGGGATCATCTATCTCATTATTTTGCACACATTAAGCTATAGACCTAGTCAGTCATTCCTCAGTCCACGGAAATTAGTCCAGAAGACAGACACCTGGCTCAAAGAGACCCAGTAAGATCCTCCTCGATACGTTTATTTTAATTGGGGTTTCTTCCTCTGTGATCATCATCTCCAAATTACAGGCAGCCGTATTGTCATCCATTATTGGGAACTGTTTGTGAATTAGGCTATGCAAATAAATCAGATCCAAGATATGTAGAAGGAGAAATAGCAACTTGAAGATATTAGTTCTAGCAGTGACCATAGTCTGATTAAGTCTTGAAAATATCAGAGAAATGGATCAATTGATTATGTTTAAAGTGAGGTCTATCTCTTGCAACTGAGAAAATCACAGCGTTACCACTCACTGTTACCCACAAACTTATTCCTCCCTCTTCATTAATAATGGGGTGTGATGTCACCATCTTTGTTTTCCCTACTAACCTCTGGTTTGACCTTGGACAGACTTTGAGTATAAAGTTTTTCATCTGTTAAAGGGAAAATACAATATTTATACTCCAGCATTGTTTTGAGGGTAAAATGAATCCACTGCCTGCACTGCAATAGTAGTTAGTTATCCACCCAGGTGACTAAGAATCATCTTTGACTTTTCTTGGCCATTCATTACTTTGTATCCTGCTTACGTTCCTTTTAATCCACTCTTCCTTCACTCTTACTGATTCAGTTCTAAGTACATCTTGTCTGGGAGCCTGGGTGGCTCTGTCGTCGGTTAAGCCTCCGACTTCGGCTCAGGTCATGATCTCACAGTTTGTGGGTTCGAGCCCGGCATCAGACACTGTGCTGACAGTTCAGAGCCTGGAGCCTGCCTTGAATTCTGTGTCTCCCTCTGTCTCTCCCCCTCCCTCATTCGTTCTCTCTCCCTCTCTCTCTCTCTCTCTCTCTCTCAAAAAAATAAATAAGCAGTAAAAAATTAAGTAAGTATATCTTGTCAATATACTATGTAGCTAATAAAAAAAAACTCAAAATTTCAGTGGCCTCCAGCAATAACATTTCCTTTTCTCTCATGTTAGATGTAAACAATTGCTGGTAGACGACTACAGCTTGTACTCCATGTATCTTCATATTCTCATCCCCAGGCTGAAGAAGCAGCCCCTCTTTGGGACATACTGTCCTTATTGCAGAAGGAAATGAGTGAGTGAATGGTAGATATGCCCACTGCTTCTTAAAGCATTTCCCTGGAACTGACAGTCTGTTACCTCGCTCACAGTTCCTGGGTGCAAGTCACCTGGCCAGGCCAGTCAGTGGGTGAGGGAAGTATACTTTATCTATAGGGAATCACAGAAAACCACATGGGGACTAGGGATATGAGCACAGAATGAGGTGTGACTAGAGACTAGAGCACAGAATAAGACAATTTACCACAATCAGGCTTCCTTCAAGTCAATATATATGTATATTTCCAAAACACAAATCTTTCCATACCACTCCCTTTTTCCCTTAGAAACTTTATTCTGCTTTCCATCATAAGAATAAAATTCAAACTTCTTTGTGGACAATGAATCCCCAGCTTGTAAACTTTTACCTGTTGACGCTACTGCATATGTTACATTCTGTTTCCTAAATGTTTCTCATTTATCTCTGTAGATTTACATATGTTTTCCCCCATGCCGAAAATACCATATTCTCATCTCAACTCCTTCTGTTTCTTTTCATGGGATGTAAGGCAAGAAAAAAAAAAAAACTCAAAAACAAAACAATTTTACTTCATGTGGTTTTGGTAGCCACCTTCTCACTATTCAACAGTTGTGCTAGGCATTATTGTAATTATATCTTTCTCCCTTAGCAAGCAAGTCAACAACCTGTATGTTTACATCTATGAATATTTAGCACGAAGCTTAACAAATAATACAATAGAATCCAATTTGGATCCCTGCAGACAATCTTGTCATTTTCTTTTTTTTTTTTTTAATTTTTTTTTCAACGTTTTTTATTTTATTTTTGGGACAGAGAGAGACAGAGCATGAACGGGGGAGGGGCAGAGAGAGAGGGAGACACAGAATCAGAAACAGGCTCCAGGCTCCAAGCCATCAGCCCAGAGCCCGACGCGGGGCTCGAACTCACGGACCGCGAGATCGTGACCTGGCTGAAGTCGGACGCTTAACCGACTGCGCCACCCAGGCGCCCTAATCTTGTCATTTTCATGGTATCATGTTGTCAACTTGGATTGAACATCTATTTATAGTTCTTCCCCATTTAACTTGTCACCTTCACTATAAATAGCTTGCAAAATGAAGTAGAGAATAGCTGTTGATTTTTGATATACCCTTTGAGGAATTATCTCCCAGTTATGTCTAAAGATGTCCATGGACTAGTTGAGATTTTCTAAATATATACTCTCTTCCTCTTTCCTATGCTATTATTTTTCTACCCTTGAACCTTGGTTTCACTCAGTTAACTATTATTCTTAATAATAGACTTTCATTGAAACACAGAGTGCACATTGTAAAACATGCACTAATTTAAGAACATACTTTTAATCATTATTATAAATGTTCAAAACTACCCCCACGAGATCAGGTTTCTTATTATCCATATTTAATTGATGTGAAAATTGATTTAAAGATATATTAATTAATTTGCCCAAATCTACACAACTGGTAATCTCTAGGAAGATAGCAGTAGTCCCCAAGGAAACCAGTGAAATGTCTCCTTTATTCCTTGCTTCTGTTCTAGGTCAAGTGACCAATAAGACAAGGGAGTCATAGAAGCTATGCCGTCACTTTTGTTAATGATGAAAGCTAAGTTGGAAGACATTGCTTATGTTTACAAGTAATTAGATCTGTTAATAAGGGCTGTGTGTGTAGGGCTGTGATTGGCCCAGGACAGGTCCACCCAAATAAGTTAATGTCATGACATGGAGGAGCAAAGAAGATAGTCCACTCATTTCAAAGATGTTTCCACAAGGAAACCAGGATGAAACCAAACTATGCAGTCCCAGTGTATTATTTAAAAATTTATCAATAAGATATGGTTTTCTACCTCTTTCAGGGCATAATGAGAGAAGTACCAGAAAGACCAGTCACACAGTAAAATCCTTTACACATCGCAGGGGTTGCAGGGTGGGGCTTCAGGAGTAAAGAAGTATTGCTTCCTAACAATGATTACTTCACATATGTTTTTTTCTTACACCTTTCTGCATACCCCATTATGCTGAGCTGATGACTTTGCTTCATACTTCACCGACAAATATTAATAGCTAACACTTATACTTACTTGGGGCCAGACACTGTTCTAAGAGCTTTACATAGATTAACTCTTTTAATGAAATGGAAGCAATCAGGCAGAAACTCCCTCTGTTACATAATGCCAAATCCACAAAACTTCTTCTCTTCCTACTTGTATAATCTTTCTTTAATGTTACAGTGGATAAATTTTTCTGCCTCTATAATGGCCAAACACACAATTCCAAACCCATGCTCATGCTTTGTATCAAATCTGTCCTTACTTTCTCAAGAACTTTGCTCCTGAAATTATTTTATTTTTATGACTGAATCTTTAATAATTTCCTTCCTCCTCAAGTACAATATTACTTCTCCATTTATAAAATAGTTTTACACAAATTATATATTTTGTAGGGCTGATGTAATTTCTGTTGCTATTTCCTCAACTCTTCTTCATCTGGCCTCAAATGACTTGGTTGTCAACCATTCTAATGACACCAATTTTATCAGACTCAACAGTTTCCATGATATAAAATCTTGTCTTTTTCTCTTGGCATCATTCTTTTATTTTGTTAAGTTTATTTATTTATTTTGAGAGAGAGGGGAAGAAGAGCAGGAGGGAGTGGGGAGAGAGAGGGAGAGAGAGAATCCCATGCAGGCTCTGCACTGACAGCATGGAGCCTGACATGGGGCTTGAACCCACAAATCTGTGAGATCATGACCTGAGCTGAAATCAAGAGTCAGAGGCTTAACTAACTGAGCCTCCTAGGCGTCCCTCTTTAGGCGTAGTTCTTAATCTTAGCATCTTTTTTTTTTTTCATTTAGAAATTTATCTCTCTTATAGTACATTTCTTTTTTGATATAGTATGCTGATCTGACAGTATTTTCTCTTATTTATTTTTTTTAGTATTTTACTTATTTCAATATTTTTGCTGTGCCCTCCCCCTAATAACTAAATCTAAATGTTGGGATGTCCCGGAATATAATTCTAGGCCTGCCTTCCCCTAATGATTTTAGAGTCATCTAGACTAATATGTCCTCAAAATATTTGTCTGATGAGGCCTTACACTCTGTTTCAAAATAGTTTTTCTAACTACTTTCTTAATATTTCCCATTTTTTTTAATGTTTATTTGTTTATTTTTAGAGAGAGAAAGACTGTGCCTGCAAGCAGAGGAGGCACAGAGAAAGAGAGGGGTGAGAGAGAGAGAATCCCAAGTAGGCTCCACGCTGTGGAGAGCCCGGTGTGGGGCTTGACCTCACAAACTGTGAGATCATGGCCTGAGCCAAGATCAAGAGTCGGACACTTAACTGAACCACCCAGGTGCCCCATTGTTGTTGTTGTTTTGTTTTGTTTTAATTTTTTTTTCAACATTTTTATTTATTTTGGGGACAGAGAAAGACAGAGCATGAATGGGGGAGGGGCAGAGAGAGGGAGACACAGAATCGGAAACAGGCTCCAGGCTCTAAGCCATCAGCCCAGAGCCTGACGCGGGGCTCGAACTCACAGACCGCGAGATCGTGACCTGGCTGAAGTCGGACGCTTAACCGACTGCGCCACCCAGGCGCCCCTGTTGTTGTTTTTTTTTTTAATACTAGCATGCATCATACCTAAAACTTGATTGTCCTTCCCTCAGAACTGTTTTTCCCTGAATTCTTTCTATCTTAACAAATGGCCCCACCATCAACACAGAGGCTGAAGCAAAAACTATGATGTCTTCATTCCATTTTTTCACTGAACCATCATGTCCTGTGCAAACACAAGTCCTTTCAGTTCTACCAAAATATAGTTCAAACCCATCTTTTTTTCATTTCTACTGCCACTTTCTTGATCTAAGTCACACAGATTTATTGCAATAGTCACCTAACTGCATCCTCTGTTGTCCCTTCTGTACTTCTGCAATTAGTCAGGTCTTCACATGGTTTTGAGAACAACCATTTAAAAATGTATTTTGTTACTTTCTGAAAAAAAAAGACTACTAATTAGAAAAAATTTAAACAACTTTTGTGAGCTACGTGGTTTCAAATATTTACTCACTGAGTAAATTTGGGCTTTCATATGACCTTGTATTTTTTTGGTTCATATACATTATGTTCAGAGATTCCTTCTCTGGCCACATTCCATAGTATTCCACCCATCAAGTCACTTGGTTTCATTAAGTTCCTTCATACTGCTTATTCACTCTCTGAAGTTAGTAAGTTGGTGTACTTTTTGTTTACATATTTTGTTGTCTCCTCCCACTAAAATATAAGATCTAAAACATCAAGGACATTATCTGCTTTTGACATTACCATATCTCCAGTGGTAAAACAAGCTTGGCATATGGTAGGCAATAAATAATATTTTATTAGGCAAATGGATGAATATGCATCGTATAGTAATTGGAAGAACACATGCAAAAAACATCTTCACTCTTGCTAATGTCATTGGAAAATAATTATTCATCTTTTGACATTGTGCTAATGTTTTTATAATGAAGGTTTACCACTGTAGTCATGTGCAGTCAGAAGACATATATGTGTTTGTAATATTAGTTTTCAAAAAGTGTACTTTAAGATGAGAGATTGTGTAAAAGAATATATAAAAGGGAATTTAAAAAAATCAAACAAAACCAATAAATGTTATGTGCTTGAGGAGAATATTAAAACACTGAATCATAAGCTATTTACTTATTAGATATATGTTTTGAGTCTTCTGAGATTTTATGCGTTATTCATTATTATAAACACAATAATGGACAGACAACAAGTAATGTTAAGCTTACATTCACAACTTGTAGGTGTTCTTAGTGTTGATGATTCTTAAAGACAATGTAAGCAATATCTAATATATCTGTGATATGCAATCTGATTTCTAATTGGAATTACATATACAAGCCAATATGTGATTTTCTGAAAGCATATTTCAACAAAACTGAACACAATTATTATTTTAAAAGTAAAAATTAAATTTGGATTTTTTCCCCTTCTCTCTAATTTAATTTTTCATACATATAGTTAAGGAAACACTAAATCATTAGCTTTGTTTATACGAATTTCTGTGATAAATAAACATCTATCTCTGTGTCTAAGTGTCTATCCATCATCTATTTGTCTATCATCTATCTCTATCTTATTTCTCATACCCATTCTTTTTTTTAAGTGAAGTGTAATGTTATATTACAAATGTTATATTAACAAATGATATTGCTGAAGAGAAAAATAGTGATTTATGATTGATTACAATTCTCAATTTTTATTTGCTCTCCTTCTTTAGAAATAAATCGGCAATTCTACTGGGGAACTACCACCCCCATACAAACTCATTCCATTCTTAAGCAAAGATGACTCTAGGAGTAGATTCAATTGGCTTATTTCATCAGTACTTCCTACTTTCAAACTAAAATAATTAGGGATAAATTAAAAATCCAATCAAAAGCAAATGGGTCCTCTATGAAGAAAAGAAGTCTTTCCTTGGGAAAGAGGTCATAAAAGTAGGAAATATAAGAAAGTTTCAATTCTTTTGCCTCCAGGGTATAAGGGGAAAAAAGCAAGGAGAGAGGAGACTCTGAGGAGTCTGAAGATAAAAATCATCAAGGAAATGATGGACAGAAAATTTTTGAAAAAATAATTCTCACTAAAAAACTGACAAAAATGAAAATTGAATACATAAAAGTAATATACGCATATGGAAAATGAAATAAAATTCCCTTATAGAATAATCTTTGAAGTTCCATGTTGTAATGAAGTTCAATACATAGCAGAGTATCTGCTGCATACTTTATGACATTTACATCAATATTTCCTCTACTCAGCTATTTATTAGCACAAAAATTTGTGGGATTAGGTAAATATTTTCAAGAAGGAAGTCAGAAATTTAAGAATAAATAATCTTAATCACAGAGATAGCTATCAGAAATAACTTTTCCTAAGTTTCATTATCTTCTCCAGTAAGAATATAACATATTTCAACCCATTATTGTATGACTTGAAGTTCCACCCCGATGACATTGGATCTATCCATGCCTGAGAGAAAAAATAACATCAACCACATCTTAACAGATAATTTAAGAGTCATTGCATGGTTCCACCAGTTCTCCAACTTTTTATTCAGGGCTAAAAATATAATATGGAAAGTAGGAGCTCCTAGTTTCTAGATAAGACACAAGGAGAAGATCTACAGTTGATTCAGGGTAACCTCTAGCTGATATGTAGCATTTGTAAGTCTATATTGCTGATATTTTATTTTATTTTATTTTATTTTATTTTAATATTTCATTTTATGTTTATTTTTGAGAGAGAGAGCATGCAAGTCGGGGAGGGGCAGAGAGAGAAAGGGACAGAGGATCCAAAGCAGGTTCCATGCTGACAGCAGAGACTCCAATGCGAGGCTCAAACTCACAAACTATGAGATCATGACCTGAGCCAAAATCAGATGCTTAACGGACTGAACCACCCAGGTGCCCCATATATTGCTGATACTTTAATGTTATGTGTTACCATAGTAGAGAGTACTAAGTCTAGAGCTGTTTTTGAAAATTTGATGTATTTGGATTTTTTCATGGTTTTCCAGGATAGTAGCTGAGGTAGATGATGATGATGATAGATGATAGATAGGTAGGTAAATAGATAGGCAGATAGATAATAGATAGGCAGACAGATAGACACACACAGACAGACAGATGGCCAAGGATAAAGCTAAATATATTTGTGAATGGAGAACCTTTTAACACATGTCAATTTAAAATTTTTTCATTAGAAATGCTTAATTAATCCTGAATGACCATCATCTCTATTTTCTTAAGTAACCCAATGAGTTTCTTACCTTGGTAGTTTTGAAAATTAAGTTAAATACAAATCATAATTTAGCCCTCTGGATGAATCCTATTTTGTACATACCTATATTAGTGAGCCAACATATTAGAAGTAAGCAGACTTTAGATTAATACACTGGGCTTAAAACCTAAAACCTATTTTTGCCTTGGCATGTTATTAACCTGCTCTGAGGCAATCTGCTTATTTCTGAAACAAGAATAGTATTTGCACAGCATAGTGTTGTTGAGACTTCAAGGACATAGGAAGGCCAGTAACTAGAGTTTAGTGATCTAGAAGTTCCTCCTGGATAAAGCGATAATTAGGTTACGGCAGGAGAGTATGTGGAAGTTGGCCAAGGGAATCTGGAGTGGGAGCAGGAAATAAATGGATGAAGGCTGGGAATCAGAGATAATAAAATCCTGTCATGCGGCTATAGTATGAAGTTCAGAGGAAGTTGAAAGTAGTCAATAGAAGAGGCAGCAAGAATAGAGACCTATGAATTTAAAAAAAGGCGGGGGGGGGGGGCGGTTGGTGCCTGGGTGGCTCAATTGCTTAAAATTCTGACTTGGGTTCAGGTTATAAGCTCACGGCTCATGAGTTGGAGCCCTGCATTGAGGTCTGTGCTGACAGCCTAGAGCCTGGAGCCTGTTTTGGATTCTGTGTCTCCCTCTCTCTCTGTCCCTCTCCCACTCGTGCTCTGTCTCTCACAAAAATAAATAAACATTTAAATAATAAAAGAAAAAAAAGAATTGGGACCTGTAAACCTGTAAACTAAGTTCAAGAGTTTTTAGGTACTAATCTAAGTAAATGTCACGGAAGGATTTTAAGCTCTGACAAGGTCAAAATTTTGGAAAATGTTTTTCCTCACTCTCAATAAAAAAACCAACCAACCAAACAAACAAACAAAGGATTCTGGAGAAGAAAGACTAGAGGCTGATAAACTAATTAGAAGCTGCTGGAATGTAAAAATTTCCCCAGTGGCTTAATGGTAGCACCAGTGGCACCATAAGGGAGAGGTGGATGAATTTTGCTGCTGGGGATGCAAACTGGTGCAGCCACACTGGAAAACAGTATGGAAGTTCCTCAAAAATTTAAAAACCAGAGCTACCCTATGACCCAGCAATTGTATGACTAGATATTTATCCAAAGGATAAAAAATGCTGATTTGAAGGGGCACATGCACCCCAGTGTTTATAGCCACGCTATCAACAATCGCTAAATCATGACAAGAGCCGAAATGTCCATCGACTGATGGATGATGAATAAAGAACATGTGGTATATATATGTGTGTGTATATATAAACACACACACACTGGAATGCTAATAGTACTTGGCAATGAAAAAGAATGAAATCTTGCCATTTGCAACAATGTGGATGAAACTAAATAGTACTATGCTAAGTGGAATACGTCAGTCAGAGAAAGGCAAGTATCATATGATTTCACTCATATGTGGAATTTAAGAAATACAACAGATGAACATAGGAAAACAGAAGGAAAAATAAGATAAAAACACAGAGGGAGGCAAACCCTAAGAGATTCTTAAATACAGAGAACAAACTGAGGGCTGCTGGAGGGGAGGTAGGTGGGGGGTGGGTTTAATGTGTGATGGGCACTATGGAGGGCACTTTTAGGGATGAGCACTGTCATACTTAAGAGATGAATCACTGGGTTCTACTCCTGAAAC
The DNA here is from genome assembly GCF_016509475.1 of Prionailurus bengalensis. NCBI lineage: Eukaryota > Metazoa > Chordata > Mammalia > Carnivora > Felidae > Prionailurus > Prionailurus bengalensis. The sequence continues at coordinate 173,447,795 of NC_057345.1, read as the reverse complement.
CACGACTACACTGCATGTTAACTAACTTGAATTTAAATTAAAAAAAAAAAAAGTGATTTAAAAGGTAAACACTGTGGAGCTTAGTGACAGATTGGATTTGTGGGATGGCCCAATGAGAGAGAAGAGAACTATGTGCATAGCACTCGGGTTTCTGGCTTGAGCGGTAGATTATCTCACTGAGATTATACACTAAAGGATGAGCAAGTATGGAAGAGAAGTTAAAAGCTCCAGTTGTTTTCCATTTAAATTTTGAGGTTCCTGCAAAACATGCCAGTTAAACTGACTGTAGATAGTCACAATGGGAGTTCAGGAGAGAAATTTGATGAGCACATCATTGAAGCCAACAGGATGGGTGATTTCGTCTATGAAAAATAAGTAAGCTAGAGCAGAAGGAAAAATAGTTTACAATAAAACAGCTAAGAACAATTCTATAATGACTAAAAAAGAGGAAAACGACACTGCAAAGAAACTGTAGAAAAAATTCAGGAGAATTAGAAAAAAAATCACTCCTTTTGGCTTCAAACTTCAGCATTACTTGCAATCATATAACTACTTATGGTTTTATTTATTATCTATCTACCCACCTACCAACTACTTATCAATCATCTATCATCTCTAATGTAATTATATATTAAACTTAATGGACAGAATTATTTTTAAAAGTTAACATGAAAAATCCCTTAAGTCCATTTGGTCACAAATAAGTAAGTGTTTTGATAGTATAGGCGTAATACTTCAGTTATGTTTTTGAGTATTCTGTGATTTATTGCTTTCACTGTGTTTTATTGCAATTTTCAAAAGGCACTGAGAGTATGAAGCTGGACTAATAAGAATAAAATATTAACAAATAATACAGACGTAAGCAGTACATACAATATGCCAACACATACGAATAGTTTTAAACCAGTCACTATTTTGGTTAGTGTGAAATAAAAATGCGTAACTGTCATCTCAGTGCAGGCGCAGTGCCCACTTAATGAAAGGAAAATCAACCCCATGATTGTAATTGATTTATTGTATTAAAATTGTCTTAATATTGTAGGGGAGGAAAAACTCTACCTCTGTCCTCTTAGGGTCTCTGACTGGGCCTGAGAAGTAAATTGACATAAGACTCATTAAAAGGAGAAAAACATACAGAGTTTTACATGTATACGGGAGCCCTCCATAAAGAAATAAAGACCCAAAGCAGTGGCTCTGTTTAACCGTTATCATAGGTTGAACAAAGACAGGCAACTGTGGGAAAGTCACTAAAATGTATGGGGAGAATAAAGGAAGATAAGAGTTATTTTAAAGAGGCCTGTTTGTATAGTTCTCTTGGTCTCTACTCCCCCTCTCTTGATAAGAGAGTTTCTTCTCCCCTGAAATAGGAAATGAATCCTTCACATGGGAGTTTTATCTCTTGCTTTCAGGAAGAAAAGGAGAGGTCAGCACGTTCTTCTTGCACCTACTGTTTTTCAAATGCCTTTTGCTCAAAATAAGTGCCATGTATTGGAGTGGAGTGCCATCCTTCAATATTTGAGGCACCAGTTTCAGAGATGAGATACTGTTTATTTTTAATTTTATAACTTTGAAGGAATAACATTTCCCCCAGGGTTATTTTTTTTTAATATAACCATGTTAAATCTCCCACCTTGTCTCTCATTCTGTCCAACTCTCTTAGGAGGAATCTCATTAAGAAAATGAAATTGCCCCTAATTTTATCACTATAGATAGCTCTGGATGACATAAAATTAATGCTGTCCCAGTACACATCCAAAACGCAAACCAATCAAAATCTTATGCTGGTGAGGCACGTTTAATTGATAACATTCAGCTAAAGACAGAATGAATGATCTTTGGCAATTCTAATGTAATGCCTGACATCCTTAAAGTAAAAGGAGTAACTCTGATGGTTTCTTTTTAAATGTGAACTATATTTCAATTATCAACATATGTAACTATGCATAGTGACCTCTACATCCTTCGCCAAGTATGTTTTGTAGATTATTTCATTATTCTTTTTGCTACATGCCCATAGATATAACTGCTGATAAAAATTCTTTTATACAAAAATTCTTCTAGAAAATGCTACACTTTCCTAGTTACCCTGGAATAGGGTGATGGGAAAGTGTTTTTAATAATCCATTCTACAATTCTCCAAAGACTTTGAGAAGAAATGAGAAAGATTTCTCAAGTTTCACAGGTTGTATTTGGAAAACATATATTTGAAATATATATAATGTATATATGTACAATATATGTATATATGTGTGGGGGGGTGTAAAATATGTAGTTTTATCTTACATAATTATACAAAAAACTCACAAGAACATTTTATGAATCATTTGTATAAGCAATTTAAATCAAGTTCTGCAAAGCAGTGTCTGTTTCATTTACAGTTGTATTGGTCTTATTAGTACCACTTTAGGGTACACGGTAAGATATATATGGCCATACAAGTGGAAAAAGGGCAGAAAATCTTAATGTAAATAATGTATTCTGAATTTATAAGGCTAAGGGAGCCATGCTTTCTTAATCAAACATTTTGGATTCACAATGTTTTGAGTTGGAGAAAAATAGTAAAAAAAATGAAATCATCATCTAGTAGTAGTAGTATAGATATAGAAAATTGAAAAGGACTGCATTGTGGATATCAGGGTCTTATATACTGTACAAATAAATGTCATCAGAGCCAAAACACCCTCAATCATATTATATTTATGTTACTTTGATTTTTTGGTTTATTATTTCATTTGCTAATACTAAGTAAATCAATCATAGTTTTATATTTCTACATAATTAAGAAATACTACAATAAAAATAATTTAAAGCAATATTGGATGAGCAATAAGATGTTTCTACCTTTAAAGTATGTTTTGTACATTACTCAGTGAACTTGACCTTTCCATTGAGAATTTTATAGCAAAAACAAATAAAATAGGCTAACAAATAGTAAGGGGGGATTTTTTAAGTTTATTTATTTATTTTGAGAGAGACAGAGACAGCACGAGTTGGGGAAGGGAAGCTAGAGAGGGAGAGAGAGTATACCAAGCAGGCTTTGCCCTGCCAGCACACAGCCCAATGTGGGGCTTGAATCCATGAAGCCATGAGATCATGACCTGACCTGAAACCAAGAATTGGATGCAAAACTGACTGAAACACCCAGGCACCCCAGGGGAGGATGTCTTGTGACCTTATTCTTATATATATATAATTGGTTGTCTTGTGACCTTATATATAATATAATTGGATGAATTATATATCCAACTGATTGGTTGGTTGAAATCAGTCATTAATGAGCATTTCCACACCATCCACCCAAAGGTTCTCACCTTTATGGAAAGGTTTTATTCATGCTCAAGCTTTGCTAGAGAACATGTACTGGAGAAAAGTAACCGAACTGTCTCAATGAATAAAACAGCACCATAACTTTCATACTTTCACTTCATAGATATATGTTTATTGATGGCATTATTCTTATAGTCACATAATTTCAAACTGTAATGCTCAAGTTAAGATAAAAATATGTGTTTTTCTTTTGTTTTGCTTTGTTGCAAGCTCTACTAATTTGTTCTGGAGACAGATCTGTTCCTCAGCACATCAGATTGGCAGAACTCATTCTAAATCAAATTTATTGAAATTTTATATAGAGATCATATAATGACAGACAGAAGGAAATGATATTTCAAACAATTTCACAAGTGATTCTCATAGAGATTTTTTCCTTAAAATTCAAGCAGAACCCTCATGTATACCTGACTTCCTTGTAAAAATTCTATTTGAATGGAGAAAGAAAATTAAAAACTTACACGACAGCACCAAAAAATAAAATAAGTCAGTATGTTACTGATAGAGGAAAACATTTAAGGAGCCTCTGAAAAACAGCAAACAGATGATATTTGATTGAAAAAAATTAGGCCAAAAAAACTCTAATCAAAACCAGCTAGGACGCTTCTTGCCAGGAAAGCCCCAAAGAAACTCGTTGTCAAGAATCTCAGAAACAACCTGTTTTAAGTTTATCATTAAGAGATGATAAAGAGACTCCTTGCCTATGCCTACCCTTTAAAACCAGATTTCCAATTAAAGCCAACAAAATACAGGAAAAAAGAGAAGAGTTGGTGAGAAGTAGAATTTTTAAGGCTGTGAAAAGGAACTACAACCAAGCTTGAGATAATTCCGATTTTCAAAATTGATATGGAATAAAACATAAAATGCATTCTGTCCATAAGTAAAATAATAAAGTTTGTCTCCTTATGAATGAAAGTTTTTTAGAGGACTCATTTTCTTGCTATCTGCATATGATTTCTAAAGAAATGTGTGCTAATTAGAATTCCCTGCTCATTTTTATTCAGAACCCTACATTTGGTTTTCCATGTTGGAGGGATCAGGGTCATGGAATGAGACGTATGCAGTTGTTAAGAAATTCTTTCTGCCATCACCATATTGTGCAATTTTATTTGTTATCCACACATAATATCGTGCCAACAATGATTACTAGACTTTTGAAGAAAATAAGGACATTGAAAAATAATTGCACAATAATAAATAATACATTCAAGTACATAAGAAGGTTTGAAAAGCAGTTATAATATGGAAATTTAAACTTTTTAAATTTTAGAACAGTTCTACATGCATACAATTTTTGTAAAGCTAGTATAAACATTTCCCTTATGGTCCACACTCAGCTTTCCTATTATTAATATCTCACATAAATATGATATATTTTGTCACAATTAATGAGTCATTATTGTTAACTAAAGTTCATACTTTATTATAGTTTCCTCTTTTTTCTAATTTATTTTTTCTGTTCTAGGATCCAGTTCAAATCACCACACAACATTCAGTTTTGTCTCCTAGACTCTTTCATACGGAGAGTTTTTCAGACTTTCCTTGTTTTTGATGACCTTGACAGTTTTGAGTTTTACTAGCCAGATGTTTTATAGAATGTCTCTCAATTGGGATTTCTATGATGTTTTTCTCATGATTAGACCAGGGTATTTTGGGAGAAAGACTATAGATGTTCGGTGTATTTTATCACATCCTTTTTAAGTGTATATTCTATCAATATGACTTATCACTGTGATGTGAACCTAAATCACCTGGCTTGAGATAGTCTTTGTCAGGTTTCTTTACTATAAAGTTATACTTCTTATTTTTCCTTCTCATTCGGTACTTCTGAGAATAAAGTCTATATATGCAGCCCAGGCTTAAGAAGTAGGGGGTTATAATTTAACTTCTTAAGGGCAGAATATCAAAAAAGTATTTGGATATCTGCACAGGAGATTTATTTATTCACACTTATTTGTTTATTATGCTATAATTGATTTATATCACTACAGATTCATGGACATTTATTGTATAGATTGAGGTATCATCCAATACTACTTACAAATTTTCTTGTTCAAATCATTCCCTATTTGGTCATTGGGGAGATTTTCAGAGTTCCTATATCCCTTTGATATGATACTTCTATCATTTTATTTTATGTATGTATGTATTTATTTACTTAATATGAACACTGTCTCATTTTCTGGCACCACAAGTTTTCCAGGCTCATCTTGCATGCTTCCTGTTCTAGGGCTAGAATCAACCATTTTTCCAAGGAGAATACAATTGTAAACTTACCCTCATATAAAAATGTCTATAAATTTTTAAATGTAACCAACTATATCTATATCAAGTTAAGCATAAGTTCATACTGATGATTCCACTCTAATCCATTTCCACACGAATTGTTCTAGCGTTTCCTTGCTTATTATCCATAACCTCTTATTGCAACAGTGAGAAACTTGTCTGCTAACACTTATTCCCATTTAGTTAGCAGTTCAATTCCATTGTACAGATACAGTGATTTCAGAATTGTTATCCCATACTACTATGGGAAGATGGGACAAGGGAACACATTGTCAGAATGCGGTGCTTATGTTCAGTTCCTTTTGCATTGACAGCCACTTATTTTGAAAGTTGCTTAGGTTAATTCTTTATACCTTCACCATATTCCGTTAGCTTGTTTCATACACTTCCAATACATTTATTTATTTTGCCACAACACACATTCCATCCTAGGATACTCTGACGTCCTAAAAAAAAAAAAAAATATATATATATATATATATATATATATATGTGTGTGTGTACACACACATATATATGTAAATACATACATATATTTATTTACAAATATTAAGTTTTACAGCTTGTACTGTAAATTTCAGCATGTTTTGATAAATGCAATGGTATGTATCCACAGAGTATCAAACAGAGTAGTCTTAGTCAAAAAATCTTTTTCTTCAGCTCTTCAACACTGTTCCCCATCTCTGACCCTTGGTAACCACTGACTTGTTCATTGTCTATAAAGTTTTCCCTTTTTCAGAATGTCATATAATTGGAATCACAAGCTATGTAGCTTTTTCAAACTGGCTGCTTTCACTAGCAATATGAATTTAAGATTTCTCCATGTCTTTTCATGTCTCGATAACTTGTTTTTTATTACTACTGAAGAGTATTCTGATGTATGAATGTACCAGTTTGTTTACCCACTAACCTAATAAAGGACATTGTGGATGCTTCCATTTTTTGGTGATTATCAATAAAGCTTCTATATATATTCATGTACAGATTTTTGTGTGGACATAAATTTTGAACTGGATTGAGTAAATACCAAGCATATGCAATTGCTGGACTATACAGTAACAATATGTTTAGTTTCATAAGCAATTGTTAAACTGTCTTCTAATATATTAAAAGCATTCTTCATTCCCACCAGCAATGAATGAGAATGAGAGTTCCTGTGCCTATATCCTTGCTGACAGTTGATATTTTCAATCTTTTTTTATTATTATATTAACGATTCTAATTGGTGTTTAGTGGTATCTAATTGTTGCTTTAATTTGTAATTCTTCTTTAAGTTTATTTTGAGAGAGAGAGAGAGAAAGCATGTGGGAGACGCAGAGAGAGAGAGGGAGAGAATCTCAAACAGGCTCCACACTGTTAGCACAGAGCCCAATGAGGGCTCAAATTCATGAGCTGTGAGATCATGACCTGAACCAAAATCAAGAGTTGGATACTTAACTGATTGGGACAACCTGGTGCCCCAATTTTTAATTCTTTAATGAGAAATGATATTGAGCAAATGTTTATATGCTTATTTACCACCTGTATACCTTCTCTGGTGTGGGATCTCTTCAGATCTTTTGCCAATTTTTTATTTGGATTGTTTTTCTATGAAATTAGTAGATATTAATATATCTGAAAGAAAACAAATCTGGAATTTGCTTGTCTTTTGTGTTCACTTGTTTAAATTTCCTTTGGATAAATTAATTTAAAACACAGATTCCCATAAAGAAACCCTAGGAGCAAAATACACAAATATTAACTTCTGTTATTTATAAGATAAAATTGAATATTTTATTCTTCTTGGACAATGTAAGAAACATGATTTGTCTTGACTTCACTAGTTATTTATTACCAAAAACCAATAACTTCACAAAATAGAAGTTGCTCTTTGAATCCTCAATTAAATATACTCGAATGCATAGACCATACTGATATTTATATTTTTCATGTAATGCTTATTTAACATCTGAACAAGATTACTTGCTATATAAGCATTATTCTTTTTTTTTTTTTTAAATTTTTTTTTTCAACGTTTTTATTTATTTTTGAGAGAGAGAGAGAGACAGAGCATGAACGGGGGAGGGGCAGAGAGAGAGGGAGACACAGAATCGGAAACAGGCTCCAGGCTCTGAGCCATCAGCCCAGAGCCTGATGCGGGGCTCGACCTCACGGACCGTGAGATCGTGACCTGGCTGAAGTCGGACGCTTAACCGACTGTGCCACCCAGGCGCCCCTATAAGCATTATTCTTAACACACTTTGTTATACTAACCATCATTATTTATTCAGAGTAGAGAAAAAAATCTTAAGATGTTTCATAAGTGTAGGCTTATGCTCAGAAAATATAAAAAAGTACTTAATGTACTATCTGGATAATTTATCCTTTCCATTATTGATATTAACTGTGATAACATCTGTACTCAACTAAGCTGTGTCTTTAAAGTTTATAAAACATTCAAGATAACATGCTGCTTTATGATTAGCATTCACCACTTCATAGAAAATAGGGCACATCTGACTTGACATAATAAAGGTAGTTCAGGATGCATTTTTTTAATACCTGAGAATCAGTTTTTCTTTATGGTTGGTGCTCTATCTTCCATGTGCACCTCCAGATCCAAGCTCCATCCTATGAATCTTGGAATGTTGATTTCTTTGGGCTGCATCAAAAGCTCCTTTCCTTTCGGCTTTGGTAGGCTGCCCAATGGAAAGCACTAGCATGACATCATGGGACACTGTGAGAATTTGATTATATATCACCCAGCATCCCTCAATGCAGACTCAGTTGCCTGGCTGTGCCCACAACTAAAAATCACAGGTCATGTCAGATAATCCTCTTTATATGTTCTTACCTCTCTTCTGCTCCCTCCCCATTTTCTTATATTCTCTATCCCTTCTCTCTCTCTCTCTAATAAAGTGATCTTATTAACTACCTAGATAAAAAACTATATTGCATGTTTTTAAAAATACCAAATACTTTTTATATATTTACACAAAAAAAGAGAAAATCAATAAAATTTTGTTCAGAGAATAAACAGTGTACAAAATTCTTCTGTATCATGAATGTTCTATTTATTTGTGTGTGTGATTGTAAAAGATCTGTTCAATTTGCCAAAATTATCAGGAAACTGATATATTTTCAGGAAAAATGTTGTAAAATGCATATTTAATTAATCTACTTCCAATTCTAACTATCTTTCTCAGTCACCTTGAAGAAGCTTTTTGCTATCATAATGAATATAATGGCCAGTTTAAAACAAAATTACTATTATAAAATAATAATTAAAGAATCACAATGCATTCATAATATTTTCATATATTTTGTATTATACTAGAAAATAAAATTCTAATATTTTATAAAATAATATAGTATCCTATATTACATATGTTTTATTTTCTTTTTACCAGATGTATCTCTGAACTATTACATGTTGACATTCATTATGGTAGAAAATGTATTCATTTAGATTCTAGGACACGGTGAACTTAATATAAATGGCATATTCAAACAATGCACAGTTATTTGGTGGATACTTTCAAATTAATTAAAAGCATAAAAAACAGATGTAAACATGAAAAACATCATGTATCATTTGGTTGAATAAACACAAAAGAATAATACCTCAACTTAAATCAAATCCCATTCAAGGGGTAAAAAATTTATATTTTCTCTTTTGGCTGAATTTCTTTTTTGTATTTCAGTAGTATTTATACTAACAATTATCTTGGAATACAGATGCTAAAAGTTATGACTCATGCTTTCTATTAACTACTGAAAATGTTATATAGAGACATTTGTAGAATGTTGAAAATGTTCATATGTAGAAAAACGTCCAGATGGAATTCTAACATCCAAATAATTTTGAGTGCCAAATAAGCACAGCTTCAGAAAAAAAACTACAGTTTTTAGAAATCAGAAAAAATCAAAGTGTTTATTAAGATTAACAATCTAACTTTCACTACAAACTAAATTTTTACTAACCATTGTCAAACTTGCCCCTACCATCATTATTACTTTAAATCTCTCTTAATTACGGTGCATTGGAAATCGGTTGCTGACTAGTGCCTCCTTCTAATCCTTTTCTTTTTACCATAAAAACAGTTTTAAATCAATTCTTTACATTACTTAATCCTTCAGACTTAATTAAATTCTGAAGCACTATTATCTGACTTATATTGTGTTATAACAGGACTATCCCACGGGTTATGTTGCTGCTGGCTATTTTTCCAAAAGCTATTTTTATGGATACTTTGAGCTTACTTGCATTGTCAGAAATTGGTTATAACTTATTTTAACAAAAGTTTGACAAGTGCAATTTTTCTTCACCAATAATGCAACAAAGTAAAGAGCCAGAAATACCCTTCACAGCTACAGCAACATTGTCCAGGGGGTATAGAACAGTAGCATATCAAAGACATAGAAATGCAAAGTGTGAATCAGGGAATCGTTTCATCCTCAACTAAACAACTTGCATACAGAATTAAAATTTATTGTTCTAATTATATTGTTTACACTGGAGATTTTTCATATTTTGCATGATCCATATTTAGTATCAAGGACATTTTATGCTCTTCCCTTTCTTCCAAAACTGTTTTATTTTCAATTTAAAAAAGCTGTTATACATCTAATTTGGCAGAAGTAAATTGTCTAATTCTCTTCTGTTAACAGCCATACTGAAACAATTTGAATTCACAATTCATATGAAGTCTTGAAAATTTTTATTAAATATACATATAGTTTTTTATTTAAGTAGTCTTTCCACTTACTATCTAGATTATATTCTCTGAGAGCTCTGGCTATGCTGCAATGGCTTATAAACTTGCATAAAAAATATACTGATATAGGGGTGCCTGAGTGGCTCAGTCGGTTAAGCGTCCGACTTCAGCTCTGGTCATGATCTTGAGGTTGGTGAGCTCGAGCTCCACATCAGGCTCTGTGCAGACAGCTCAGAACCTGGAGCCTGATTCAGATTCTGTCTCCCTCTCTCTCTGCCCCTCCCCACTCACACTCTCTCTCTTAAAAATGAATAAACATTAAAAAAATTTTTTTTAAAGTATACTGAAATATTCTTGAGTCTTTGCCATGGAAGAAAGCTAAAATGGAGAAACTGCACAAAATCTAAATAAGAAATACAATATATGTGCATTAGACAAATCATATAAACTTTAAAATGATTAAAATAGCATGCTAAAATGCTTTAAGTAAAAATATTAGAATGTGTTTACTAAATCCATGCATTCATATGCGTCCTACCCCTTAATCTTAAATTGGTCTGGTTACAAATATTTAGGTTTCTTTCTTAAATGGATATGACGCAGTAATACTTTTATTTATTTTCAAAAGCAATCATATTTCTTATTCAAGGATGCTCTGGGAGGTTTTACATGTAACATCATACTTGTTTTTAATGGATGTGCTCCAAGTTCAGTGGTATTAACACAATACCAATAAAAATTCCAAATTAGAAATGTGAAAAATAAGAATTAGGCCTGGAAGCAGTCTTAGTGATTGTGACGTTCATCCCCTTCATTTTTTTTTTTTTTTGTCTTCAAAAAGTTTTTTTAAGTTTATTTATTTTGAGAGAGAGAGAGAGCAACAGCAGGGTAGGAGCAGAGAGAGGGGGAGAAAGAGAATCTCGAGCAGGCTCCCCACTCTTAGTACACAGCCTAATGCAGGGCTCAAACTCACAAACTGTGAGATCACGACCTGATTGGAAATCTAGAGTTGGACGCTCAACCGACTGAGCCACCCAGGCACCCCTGCAGTGACTGTCTTTTAATGAGGTACATCTTGTACATGGTCAAGGGCAGTGCTTCATCCTCACATTCTGAAAACTCAAGAAGGGAACTTATGCTATCTGGGTTCCAACCCTCATTTTACAGATGAGGAAAGTGAGGCCCAGACAAGTGAAGCTATATTCCAGTCTCTGGATCTGGTTTTACATTTGCAATGCTATCTGCCCGACTGTCCTCAGACTTGATGATTCTTCATTTGCCTCTCCAGATCTGCTGCCCTCCTCTCTTCAGCTTGCTCTGTGCCCTGCCAGCTGACCCCTGTGTCATCTACCATCCAGCTTCTCTTGCTCTGTGGTTTCAGTCCATGGGAAGGCTGACAGGAGAGTGGAGGGAGGATGGAGAGGGGGCGGTGAGCCTATTCTGATGCCTTGCTTTCCAGGCCTTGGTTTGGCAGGGCTGAATCTTCCCCTCCAGGCCAGACTTCCTCCAGTGGCCCCCTCCCAAAAGTCCTTGCTGGTTCTGGTTGTGGTTTCCTCTCTTTGACCTTTCAGGTGGGAGACGTACTGACATCCCACTGGGGCTAGTCCTGGGTGTATCAGTGTGCCCACACCTCTGTGTAGCCCTTAACAGACTGGAGGACAGTAAGAGGACTTGATGTTGACTCGATCATGAAAACAAATTGTAGAGCTAGGATTTGAACCCAGACCTCCCAGGAACCTGACTCCCAGAACAAGTACTCCTTTTCTTACACTAGTCTACAACATTAGCATTTCTAGCTGTGTGCCATTAAATTCAATCTACTGATTCTTCTCCCTGTCTTGAAATTGTATTTTTATTTTTTTAATTTATTTATTTTTAAAATTTTTTTAACATTTATTTTTGAGACAGGGAGAGACAGAGCATGAACAGGGGAGGGTCAGAGAGAGGGAGACACAGAATCGGAAACAGGCTCCAGGCTCTGAGCTGTCAGCACAGAGCCCGACGTGGGGCTCGAACTCACGGACTGCAAGATCATGACCTGAGCCGAAGTCGGCCGCTTAACCGACTAAGCCACCCAGGCACCCCTTGAAATTGTATTTTTAATTAGATACATTATACACATTATTTTGTAATCTAAATTTAACTTGAAAAAGTGTGAAAGATAGGTTGTGTGTTAAGGTAAAGGCATGTTAATTTTCCAGAATTTCATAACAATTTTGAAAATACAAATTTGAGTCAACCAAACAAAATCCATGTTAAGTATACCACATGCTAAAGTTGTAAGATTCCCTAGAAAATCTCCTTAATTAGTATCTGTGAAGTGGAGAGTGGACAATTTGGAAATTGTCAGGTCAGTCTGTCATTCTCTGATGAATTAATTGAAGGATTTCTACAGACACAAGTAAATTATGAGTTAAAACTGATGTTTTATTAATTATATATAACATTTTCATTGTGATACATTTAGGAATTAATAACATCATATTAAATTTCTTGACATAATCCTTTCCTGTATTGCACTCCAAAATATTCTAATCTAGTATCAAAATTTTTTCAATTACTTTTCAATGTAGAAGTACTAATTGCTCCTTTTTACTCTTTTCAAAAAATAACAGCTTTATTAAATTTAATTTGCATACTATACAATTCACCCCATTAAAATCACTTTTAGATACTCACATAGATAAGTAACTCTTGCCACTATCTAATTTTAGAATATTTTATTCATTTCCTGAAGAAACCCAATAAGCATTACCCCTCCCTTAGTGCCTGGCACCCATTAATCTACTTTTATCTCTAAAGATTTGCCTATTCTGGAAATATCATATAATGAAATCATACAATATGTGCTAATTTGAGACTGACTTATTTTATTTAGAATAATGTTAAAAAAATTTTTAAGATTAATTTTGTTTATTTTTAGTCATCTTTATCATAAAAACATATCGTTTCAAAACTGACAGATTGATATGAGTATATTTATACTTATGAATTTTAACAACTTAGTATGAACCTATAACTGCTAAACTGTTATCACCAGCACAATAACACTATACAGAAAAAAAATCAGAATTTATCCTTTTCCCACTGCTTACAGAAGATGTAGATATACACCATTTCTAGGCCTTTCCTAATAATTGGATACAGGTTTGCTTTTGGGTAAAGCTTTGTTGTTTGAAATGGGACTTTGATTTCTAGAAGCCAATAAGTGAAATCTTCCTTTTGCCAAAATGTTGTTTTAGATATAGATAATAACCCAGTCCTATGCCAATCAACACATGGGATTTTCATGCCCATAGATATGGTTAAGGTTAGACCAATTAATGTAAAGTTCAATATTCAGATATAAACAAGAAACCTTATAGCTCCAAATGCTAATGGCAGAATTGTAACCATGTATGTAGCTACACAATTAAAAAGTCAAGCCACCATAATAGGGCATAGAACATTAGAGAATTGGAGTTAATTCCTTTACTGAACATGCCTGAAGACAGCCCTGCTTCTAGAGTTTCCATTTGCAATAACCTGATAAATTCACTTACTCCGTAAGCCAGTTTGAGCCTGGTTTTCTGACACTTGCAATCGAAAGAATTCTTCACCCAGCTCAAATTTAATAACCCTTTCCTCAAAATTATTCTGAAACTGTTTTTAGAACTTTTATTCTTTTTTCCATATCATTTCCATGATTTTCAACAAGTTGAAGATCAGAGCAGAAATAAACAATATAGAAACTAAAAAAACTGTAGAGCAGATCAACGAAACCAAGAGTTGGTTTTTTGAAAAAATAAACAAAATTGACAAACCTCTAGCCAGGCTTCTCAAAAAGAAAAGGGAGATGACCCAAATAGATAAAATCATGAATGAAAATGGAATTATTACAACCAATCCCTCAGAGATACAAACAATTATCAGGGAATACTATGAAAACTTATATGCCAACAAATTGGACAACCTGGAAGAAATGGACGAATTCCTGAACACCCACACGCTTCCAAAACTCAATCAGGAGGAAATAGAAAGCTTAAACAGACCCATAACCAGCGAAGAAATTGAATCGGTTATCAAAAATCTCCCAACAAATAAGAGTCCAGGACCAGATGGCTTCCCAGGGGAGTTCTACCAGACGTTTAAAGCAGAGATAATACCTATCCTTCTCAAGCTATTCCAAGAAATAGAAAGGGAAGGAAAACTTCCAGACTCATTCTATGAAGCCAGTATTACTTTGATTCCTAAACCAGACAGAGACCCAGTAAAAAAAGAGAACTACAGGCCAATATCCCTGATGAATGTGGATGCAAAAATTCTCAATAAGATACTAGCAAATCGAATTCAACGGCATATAAAAAGAATTATTCACCATGATCAAGTGGGATTCATTCCTGGGATGCAGGGCTGGTTCAACATTCGCAAATCAATCAACATGATACATCACATTAACAAAAAAAGAGAGAAGAACCATATGATCCTGTCAATCGATGCAGAAAAGGCCTTCGACAAAATCCAGCACCCTTTCTTAATAAAAACCCTTGAGAAAGTCGGGATAGAAGGAACATACTTAAAGATCATAAAAGCCATTTATGAAAAGCCCACAGCTAACATCATCCTCAACGGGGAAAAACTGAAAGCTTTTTCCCTGAGATCAGGAACACGACAAGGATGCCCACTCTCACCGCTGCTGTTTAACATAGTGCTGGAAGTTCTAGCATCAGCAATCAGACAACAAAAGGAAATCAAAGGCATCAAAATTGGCAAAGATGAAGTCAAACTTTCGCTTTTTGCAGATGACATGATATTATACATGGAAAATCCGATAGACTCCACCAAAAGTCTGCTAGAACTGATACAGGAATTCAGCAAAGTTGCAGGATACAAAATCAATGTACAGAAATCAGTTGCATTCTTATACACTAACAATGAAGCAACAGAAAGACAAATAAAGAAACTGATCCCATTCACAATTGCACCAAGAAGCATAAAATACCTAGGAATAAATCTAACCAAAGATGTAAAGGATCTGTATGCTGAAAACTATAGAAAGCTTATGAAGGACATTGAAGAAGATTTAAAGAAATGGAAAGACATTCCCTGCTCATGGATTGGAAAAATAAATAGTGTCAAAATGTCAATACTACCCAAAGCTATCTACACATTCAATGCAATCCCAATCAAAATTGCACCAGCATTCTTCTCGAAACTAGAACAAGCAATCCTAAAATTCATATGGAACCACAAAAGGCCCCGAATAGCCAAAGGAATTTTGAAGAAGAAGACCAAAGCAGGAGGCATCACAATCCCAGACTTTAGCCTCTACTACAAAGCTGTCATCATCAAGACAGCATGGTATTGGCACCAAGACAGACACATAGACCAATGGAATAGAATAGAAACCCCAGAACTAGACCCACAAACGTATGGCCAACTCATCTTTGACAAAGCAGGAAAGAACATCCAATGGAAAAAAGACAGCCTCTTTCACAAATGGTGCTGGGAGAACTGGACAGCAACATGCAGAAGGTTGAAACTAGACCACTTTCTCACACCATTCACAAAAATAAACTCAAAATGGATAAAGGACCTAAATGTGAGACAGGAAACCATCAAAACCTTAGAGGAGAAAGCAGGAAAAGACCTCTCTGACCTCAGCCGTAGCAATCTCTTACTCGACACATCCCCAAAGGCAAGGGAATTAAAAGCAAAAGTGAATTACTGGGACCTTATGAAGATAAAAAGCTTCTGCACAGCAAAGGAAATAACCAACAAAACTAAAAGGCAACCAACGGAATGGGAAAAGATATTCGCAAATGACGTATCGGACAAAGGGCTAGTATCCAAAATCTATAAAGAGCTCACCAAACTCCACACCCGAAAAACAAATAACCCAGTGAAGAAATGGGCAGAAAACATGAATAGACACTTCTCTAAAGAAGACATCCGGATGGCCAACAGGCACATGAAAAGATGTTCAGCGTCGCTCCTTATCAGGGAAATACAAATCAAAACCACACTCAGGTATCACATCACGCCAGTCAGAGTGGCCAAAATGAACAAATCAGGAGACTATAGATGCTGGAGAGGATGTGGAGAAACGGGAACCCTCTTGCACTGTTGGTGGGAATGCAAATTGGTGCAGCCGCTCTGGAAAGCAGTGTGGAGGTTCCTCAGAAAATTAAAAATAGACCTACCCTATGACCCAGCAATAGCACTGCTAGGAATTTATCCAAGGGATACAGGAGCACTGATGCATAGGGCCACTTGTACACCAATGTTCATAGCAGCACTCTCAACAATAGCCAAATTATGGAAAGAGCCGAAATGTCCATCAACTGATGAATGGATAAAGAAATTGTGGTTTATATACACAATGGAATATTAAGTGGCAATGAGAAAAAATGAAATATGGCCTTTTGTAGCAACGTGGATGGAACTGGAGAGTGTGATGCTAAGTGAAATAAGCCATACAGAGAAAGACAGATACCATATGGTCTCACTCTTATGTGGATCCTGAGAAACTTAACAGGAACCCATGGGGGAGGGGAAGGAAAAAAAAAAAAAAGAGGTTAGAATGGGAGAGAGCCAAAGCATAAGAGACTGTTAAAAACTGAGAACAAACTGAGGGTTGATGGGGGGTGGGAGGGAGGAGAGGGTGGGTGATGGGTATTGAGGAGGGCACCTTTTGGGATGAGCACTGGGTGTTGTATGGAAACCAATTTGTCAATAAATTTCAGAAAAAAAAAATAAAATAAAATAAAATAAAATAAAATTCTGAGGGGAAAAAAAAAAAAAAGATGTTTATGTCTACATTCATAAGGAATATTAACCTATGGTATTATCTAATTGAGGTGCTCTTAGTTTTGGCATCAGGGTAATACTGACCTCATAGAATGAGTTAGGAGGTATTTTCTGTTTTTTGGAAAAGTTTCTAAAAAATTAGGTTAATTTTTCTTTACATGTTTGGTATAATTTACTAGTATAGTTACCCGGCCTGGGCTTTTCTTTATAGGAAGTTTTATATTGTTTTAGTTGTTTATAATATTCAACTTTTAAGTCCCTTGGGACAAGGCTTTTGTGGAACTCCAAACTCAGTCTGTCTCCTCCGGTTTCTGCTAGGCCACTGCTTTCCATGGCTGCCATAGTTGTGAAGCTGCTTGTTGAAGGCTTACATGGAGCCGGGGAGAAGGAAATTGGGATAAATCGAATTACAATTTCCTGACACTGAAAATTTCACTTAATGTAGTTTTCACTAAAATTTTCTCTTGGTATTCTAATATGATAAAAGAAAACTCTTTGAAATGGTAAGTGTTAGTAAACTTAATATACATGTGTGATACATACCATAGTAAAGATCAGGACTGGCTTTGTAAAATCAGCCTTCACAGATCATCTGGTATAATTACATTTTAAATCTCTTAATAATTTTAAATCAGTTGTTTTGGCACTTAAGTAATGAAGATTACCTTGCCAGCAGACATTATTTTATTCTTAAACTTTTTATTTTTATTTTGAGAGAGAGCACATCCATGAACAAGAGAGGGGATCAGAGAGAGAGAGAACCTTGAGCAGGCTCCATGCTCAGCTCAGAGCCCTACATGGTGTTCAATCCCACAACCCTGGGATCATGACCTAAGTGGAAATCAAGAGTCGGTCACTCAACTGACTGAGTCACACAGGTGCCCCCATTCTTAAGCTTATGGCTATAATAAAATAAGACTTAACCACAGTTTAAAAAAGAAGAAAAAACTTTAAAGATCTTACATGCGTCCCAATGTTTATAGCAGCACTATCAACAGTAGCCAAAGTATGGAGAGAGCCCAAATGTCCATCGATGGATGAATGGATAAAGATGTGGTATTTATATACAATGGAGAATTACTCGGCACTCAAAAAGTACGAAATCTTGGGGCGCCTGGGTGGCGCAGTGGGTTAAGCGTCCGACTTCAGCCAGGTCACGATCTCGCGGTCCGTGAGTTCGAGCCCCGCGTCGGGCTCTGGGCTGATGGCTCGGAGCCTGGAGCCTGTTTCCGATTCTGTGTCTCCCTCTCTCTCTGCCCCTCCCCTGTTCATGCTCTGTCTCCCTCTGTCCCAAAAATAAATAAAAAAACGTTGAAAAAAATTTAAAAAAAAAAGTACGAAATCTTGCCATTTGCAACTGCGTGGATGGAACTAGAGGGTATTATGCTAAGTGAAATTAGAGAAAGACAAATATCATATGACTTCACTCATATGAGAATATTAAGACACAGAACAGATGAACATAAGGGAATGGAAGCAAAAATAATATAAAAACAGGGAGTGGGACAAAACATAAGAGACTCAAATATGGAGAATAAACAGAGGGTTACTGGAGGGGTTGTGGGAAGAGGGATGGGCCTAATAGGTAAGAGGCACTAAGGAATCTACTCCTGAAATCGTTGTTGCACTATATGCTAATTTGGATTAAATTTAAAATATAAAATTAAAAAAATTATTCTAATATTTTGTTTTCCAATTTTTTTATCTTTAAATTTTCTCTCTGATGTTCTCAGTCTTATGAATGAGTTACATTTTGCAGCTAGAAGAAACTGATTTACTGTTGAGTTTCTGAAGCTAAATTTGTAGTTAATCTTGTCAGGAGTATTATTAAAACCCTGTAACCTATAACAGAGTCAACTGGGCTTTGGGAAAAGGTACTGCTTTTTTATCTTTTGTTTTTGTTTTTTCATGTTTCAAGTTTTTATTTAAATTCTAGTTAGTTAACACACACTTTAATATTAATTTAAGAAATAGAATTTAGTGATTCATCACTTACATATCATACCCAGTGCCCATCACAAGTGCCACCATTAATTAATACCCATCACCCATTTAGCCCATCCCCCTGCCCACCTCCTTCCAGTAACCCTCTGTTCTCTATATGGTTAAGAGTCTCTCTTATGGTTTGCCTCCCTCTCTTTTGTTTTTCTTTCCCCTATGTTTATCTGTTTTGGTGCTTAAAATCTACATATGAGTGAAACCATATGGTATTTGTCTTTCTCTGACTGACTTATTCCACTTAGCATAATACATTTTAGTTCTGTCCTATTTTTAAGAATATCTGGATTACTGGATATTTCTATGCTGCCTTATTTCTACTTTTTACATAATAATTTTACAGTCAGTGATGCTGTGCTGGATAATGACTGTGGAGCAAACCCCACCGGTTTTAAATACTGTGCAATGTGTATTTAAGGTGACTGGCTGATGGCAGTCATTTTTCCACTGACCAGTGAAATTTCTTGCTAGATGGGAGTTACTAATGCTTGCCTAAGAGATAGCATTGGCCTCTCTGAGCATTCATGACCACCCACAACCTTAGTACCTAGAATTCACTACATTCAGTCTACTAAAAGTCTCTGACCCAAAAACAACCTTGGTACCTCTGAGTATTTCAGGACAAGAGCAGATGCAAATTGCATGTGTTCATTACTAGTTGTCTTTGAAAGTTTTGTGTTTGACAAAATACTATTTTTTATTAAAGCTTCAAACAATAAATTAAATCCATGGTGTGTGATGTTTAGCAAACTCAAAGTGAAAGAAATCTATTTGAAACAATATTACTTAATGGAGTCTATATACCCAGATTTGCTACATCTGGTCATTGATGTTTATCTATTACTGATAAAAAAAAAAAGAAAAATGTGCTAATTAGAAAAAGTACAGGGAGGAAAACATAAAATTACAACCACTTATAGTCTTACCACATAAAGACTGCTAGTATATGTGTTAAAGTTTTCCTTTACAATAGTTGTTGGATGAAATGTAACATACAAAATAACAGATGAACACAGAAGTGGAAAGGTATATACTTGTGTATATAAGGCAACACTGTATGAATAATTTATACCTTGCTTTGTTTTCTCTACATATAAGAATCTTTCTGCCATTAGATTCTTCATGTTAACTATGGCTGCATGATGTTCTAGTGTATGCATCTGTTGGTTCACAACCTCCTTAGGAACTTTCCGGGTGTAATTTGAAACCAGCCCCTGTATACATGGAGGGCAGGGAGAGACCAAAGAAAGAGGCAGATGAGTCCAGATTGGTTGGCAGGTTTAATATGCAAGGGAACTTACTGGAGAGGCTTGTCTTGGGCAGAGAGATGAGTAGATTTCTGCATTCACCTTTTGGAATCTTAGAAGTTTCTATTTGGGGGCTCAACTGGCATCAGTCATATATCCAGTCCAGATAGCTTTAACACCACATCTCTGTCCCAAGGCTGGAGCAGCTTCTGAGAGCATAGAAGGCACATGAAACCAACATTCCAAGGACAGGAAAGGGTTGGGGTCTACCCGAGTCTAACTCGTGAGTCAACTGGGAGTCATGACATTTTTATGAACCTCTGATATTGCACCCATTGTGATCCAATCTCATATGCTCCTCTTCTTCAATGTGACCTCAGTAGTCAGGAAAGTGTTTCACTAGTATGGAGGTAGCTCATCTGGCAGTAATCTGGCTGTATTGGAAGCAGAAGCCACGGTAACAATACAGGTGCATACAGGAGAAAACACAGGTTAAGACAATTCCCAAGATCAGTGACCACTTTTTCTATCAACAGCCGCATGATCCCAACCATTGATTTATTAAGTCCTCTAGGCTGGGGGGTCAGATCGCTCAGGGCATTCACTTGTGCCCTCATGTGAATTACTAAAGTTCATACATTAGCAGACTCTTCAGGTATGAACACAGAACATTCTGTTTGGTTAGTGGCACAAGTGCATCTTTGTGAAGCGGTAATGGTCCAAAGCTATTCATTTTGGAGGACAGCTTTTCTCATTAGTGTTCAGTAAGGATAGGCTCTGTTGGCTATCATTTAAGGTTTGCTAGGTAAACTTAATAAGAGCTTCTATGTATGTCATAATGTCCTCCAGAACAACGAAGCTGAAGCTGACAAAGACTGCAGCCAAATGACTGCATCAGTAGACAATAGAAAATGCTCACCTAGCCTTGAGGGGAAGGAAGTTGGCAGTTGTACCAATGGAGTAGATTTTCCCCTCTGCCCAGGGAAATCCAGGGTACAGCAACCCAACCGCCCAGGTAGAAGCCACAGCAAAGGTTTATGCCACACAACACTGGGTCCCATTTGGGGCCACCCAGTGAATACCCGGTGAAGCAACCAGTCAATGCCAAACTAGTTGCTATCCACTAATATGGCAGTATGACTACACAGTTCCAGTGATATCCATACCATATCCTTGATATAATTAGATTGATTTTTTTTAGTCATTTTTCTGTTCCCAACATAGGGGTGCTCAGGTGCTTAGTGTTCATAACCTGGAGTAAGCCACATATACCCATCCCAAATCTGAGCATAGCCACCCATGGGTGCAATAGTGTACTGTTAGGAACCAGATGCTATGTTCCCACAAACCAAGGCATATTTAGAACTCACACTTGCAGGGACAGGGGCAGTAAAATCAGTTCCTTACTGGTTGGGAAATCAGGTGGATGGCCCCACCTGATATCCTTTGGCAGTTGCCTCGGATATTGTTTAGAACACAGAAGACATGCTGTTACCGCATTAACCAAATCACTGTACTTTGAGGATAATCCAGCATCCTTGGCAATAAGCCATCCTCCCTGGGCACTGTACTGTCCACTGTTTCTATCATCCAGTCTGCTTTATCTACTGAAGGGTCCGTTGCTAGGACTCATACCTGATCTAAGGCATCAACTTCCTGATTGCCAGGGAACATCAGTGCCTTAAGAGCCAGGATGTGGAAAAGAGTGAGGACTGTCTCAGTCTCTTGCAGGTGGACCCAAATATCTTTCCACATATCCTGATCTCACAAGGGCCTATTCAGGATCTACCCCTGGCTTCTTATTTTCTAAGCCATAGAGTTAATCCCTTTAGAAGAGCCTCACTGTCAATGTAAAGGATTAATGGCCAGGACTGGTGAGTGATCACCAGAAAAACCACTCTGCATTCTGCCCACTGGCTGCTGTGGTTTGTTTCTGTTTCTATCCAGACAGTGTCAGTATTGGGCTGCTTGGCAACCACAGTCCATGTGAATGTGAATGGAATTTCCTTGACTAGATCCATCTGTATACCAGGCATCAGCAGGAATTTCTCCCATTTTCTGTTTCTAGGCCATGGAGGCCACCACAGAAATAGAGGCAAGGGCATTGGGGGATTTGCATATTCTACAGGGCCTAATAGCATTCATATTCCATCTGCAGTGGGCTGGTGGACAGGAAAGTCCTCTGCTGGAAATAGGCATGTCCCTTAGTCAAAGTGGGAGTTTGAACCATGGCAGAGGTGGGTCTATGTTCTTACATACTGTGCCTTTGTGAGACTGTGCCTGGGGGACCCCTGTATACACATCTAGGAGCTGTTGCTCTGTGGGAGGATTTCAGATTTCTGCCCACTTCCAGAGCTGGGACCCAAATCCTAGGGGTACTTTCTCCTCTTGTTTCTACCACAGTGTCCAACCCATGCCTTCTGGAATCACAGACCTGTCTAACTCAAATGGTAGCCCTTTTTGGGAGATGCCTAGAGATTTAATCTAGTAGTGTTTACTATTTGTAGTGTTTTTGATGTAGCAAAGGCAACTTGCCTCCCTGATCTGCAGTCCCACACATGCCCTTCCTTTACCAGGCAGCATAAGGGACAGAAGCATTGTGCCAGGTGGGGAATAAAAGTCCTCCAAAACCCTAACATCACTAAAGAGGCTTGCATCTCTTTCACATTTTTCAGTGTTGGGTAGTCTTGTACATTACCAATCATCGTCTGGGGGACAGCATGTGTCTTATCTGAGCAAATGACTTGCAAAATTTGCAGCAGTGCCTAGTCTTTGAATTTTCAGTGGATTCACTACCCATCCTTCCCTTGCAGATGTTTCAGCAAAGGCTGCAGTGTCCTGCAGAAGAGGCAAGTATGTTAATATTACATCCTTTTTCATGTACTTCTGGATTATTGCTGGATTATTTGAGTCATTATAAGGAAGGGTTGAATATCTGACCATACATGGAGGGCAGCATTTTGCATTGTTTTCTTTGGAGAAATTGCCAGAAGTAGAGGTTTGGGGTCAAAGAAATGATTAACTTAATACTATTGTAATGATGGGAAATAACTCTCTCATGCTGTTACATTTTTTTGCTTTGCAAATTGATCTATATTAAGAGGTTAACATTTTTATTTAAATAGAAGATAATATTCAGGGGCAACTGGGTGGCTCAGTCAGTTGAGTGTTGGACTTCAGCTCTGGTCATGATCTCACAGTTCCAGAGTTCAAGCCCCACATCGGGCTCTGTGCTGACAGCTCAGAGCCTGAAGCCTGCTTCAGATTCTATGTCTCCCTCTCTCTCTGCCCCTTTCCTGCTCATGCTTTGTCTCTCTCAATAATAAACATTAAACATTATTTTTAATAAATAAGTAAATAAATAATATTCAATAATTAAGTTTTGTACTTTTTAGTTACTTACAAAGCTGACAGTCTATAAGCTGTGTTTATTTACTCATATTTTTAAAAAGATACTTAATCCTCTCAAGGATAAAATTTTGTATATGTGTAAGATATTGCTTTTTCTTTTCATGCTGTTTTGATAACCCTAATTTTTATATCAATATGATTTTATAATTTGCATAATGTCTGTGAGTTTTTACAATGGTAATTATTTTAAATTTCTGATATTGGTTTTTTGTGCCTTTTTTATTTTTTTGAACAATTTCCAGAGGTGTATCACTTCATTGATCTCTTAAATAACCTAGTGTAGAAATTTTAAATCACTGGATAAAAGTTTCAAAAATACTTTTGATAATTTGACTCCTAAAGTTTATAATTTTTTTCAACTTTATTTAGATCAAACTTCTTGTTCTGTCTTTACATTTTCGACATAGTTGTATGTGTCACTACTGTTCAGACTTTTTTTCTTTTCTAACATATACATACATGTTACTATAAAATTCATTTCAAGTACTGATTTAATTACAGCTCCTAAGTTCTGATATGTTGTATTTTCATTATTTTTATATTTAAAAACTACTGAGATATAACTGACATATAACATTGTGCAAGTTTAAGGTGCACAACAGGTTAAGGTGATACTTACATATATTGCAAAATAATTACCATAACAGTATTAGTTCACACTTCCATTAGTTAAAAAGTGTCTCTAATTTTTGTTATCCTCTTTTCACCTTTCTTAGAGGCACATGCCTTAATTTTCAACATACGAGATTTTTCCAGTTATCTTTTATATAGATTTTTTACAATATACAAAGTAGTTAGAGAACTATATAATTTCAAATCTTTGAAATTTGCTCTGATTCAGCCTAAGACCAACTGCTGTATATATCCCATGTGCTTTTGAAAAGGATGTGCATTTTGCATGAGCGAAATGTTCTGTTGAGTATATTATTTTAAATATG
Organism: Prionailurus bengalensis; assembly: GCF_016509475.1. Classification (NCBI taxonomy): domain Eukaryota; kingdom Metazoa; phylum Chordata; class Mammalia; order Carnivora; family Felidae; genus Prionailurus; species Prionailurus bengalensis. The sequence goes on along the minus strand of NC_057345.1, from coordinate 173,423,102 downwards.
CACATAAATTCAAATCTGTTACATGCATTAGTCAAATATTCACTCTGCTCCCTCATGGTTTGTGGTCATTTATCAATTAATGAAAGATGAATTTGTTTTTGTAGTTTTGTCAGTTTTGACTTTATAATTTTGAACTTTTAATATTAGAGACAAAAATTTTGAATTTTCATCTTCCTGGTGAAATGAAGGTAAAAGCAACATGAAAAGAGGAAAAAAAAACATAAACAAGAGAATAAGAGAAGTTGAGACAACTTACCATAGCTGATAGCATCTTTCATTGCATATCTACAAAAGTTTACATATATTAATATGGGCACCAAATTATCTAAGAGATAAATGGATTAGCATATGGAGTCCAGAAAATAGTTTTTAAATGGCACAGAAAATGAATAGGCAAAGGTGTTTGGTACCTCTGTTGTAGTCATGCCAATAAATGACAAAGTCATAAACACTGACCAGACTATAAAGTAAACAAACAATTTAAACATTCATGCAGCACATATTTTTTGAAAGTTATTTATAAGATTCAATTTTTTAATTTTGTAATACCAAAGGAATAATATAGAACTCACAACAATAACTCAAATATATTTTAAATGAATACATTTATTTTAAATGGGCATAATTTTCCTTGTGAAATAATACATGTAAAATGTATCAAACTTCTATAATGAAATACTGAACTAAACTCAATATAAAATAAAATAGAATATTACTTGAATTTCTACCATAAAAACACAGTGATTTCCAATATTTGATATACATTTTTTTCAAACTTTGTCTCTGAAGAGTGATATATTAAGTCATTGAAGAAATACATATTAAATGTACTGAATGCCAGCGTGTGGGTGTTGGCGATATGATATTGAATAATAAAATTACTTAGATATCATATTCTGGATACTGTCCAGAGTATGTCACAGGTACTAACCTATTTAATGCTTACTCTAACTTCCAAAGGTAGGTTTTTATATCATTACTTGCAAAGTATAAATGAAGGATACAGTACCTTAGAGGTTTTTTATAACAGGCCTAAGAATATTCAGCTAGAGAAAGAATTTAGGCAGTATGGATAGATTCAGTATTCCAAATAAGCATCTATAGTGAAAGGTAGACTAGTGAAAAGACATTTATAATTTAGTGTTATATATGCTTTGATGTGATAATTACAGCGTGGGCATAGATTAACATGGAAATAACATGAAGAAATGCGTATGTTTGCCTGAAAGGAATTCCAGATAAAGTGACACCTAGGCTTCAAGCGTGACTCAAGGAAAAATAAATCAGGAAGTGATTATCTTGTATTAACAAATAGAGATGAGGAAGGATATAGGGCTTTTGAAGAGTTGTTGTGGTACACACTCTGAATGAGAAAGCAATGTGAAAATGAGGGTAACGTGATATATATAGATATAGATGATATAGAAAGATATATACAGATATAGATATATAGATATCTATATCTATCATCTATCTCTACAGCATATATATGAATGTTATTTTGCACATACCCACAATAATTTACTAATTTATATAATTTAAATTACTTATAACTCACATATTGAGATATGTTTTATCATTTAAGTTTTCTACAAGCTGATTATTATCCTATTATATATGTAAAACAAATATTCACTCCACTTCTCAATGAATATCTCTTTCCTTTTTTCTTCTTATTTTCAGCCTTTTAAAAATCTGTCTTTAGGGGCTCCTGGGTGGCTCAGTCAGTTAATCATCCATGGTTCACAAGTTTGAGCTCCACATCAGGCTCTGTGCTGACAGCTCAGAGCCTGGAGTCTGCTTCAGATTCTGTGTCTCCCTCTCTGTGCCTCCCCAGCTCACACTGTCTCTGTCTCTCTCAAAAATAAATAAACATTAAATAAATAAATAAATAAATAAATATCTGTCTTTAAAAATTTGGAGAAAAAAACTTAATGAAACCACACTATGAAAAAAAAATCTGTCTTTTACTGTAGATATTTATTTATCATGCAACTATTTGTAAACTCCTGCATCCCAAATTTGATGGCTTTATAATATTGAATATTCTGCTCACCATAAATATATATTTTCCTTGAATTGAATCATGAAGAGTATGCATTTTGGTAGCAGTATAATGTTATTATAAGTGAGTTCTTCATGAGCAAAACATCACTTTATATACTGTAGAATTGATGTCAGATTCTCATATTATCAGAAAAATTCAAAACTGTTTCTTGGTTTTTAATTTACCACTCTTTTGAGTGGATTACAGCATATCCTCCTTTAACTTCCATAAGTCTTGCTTATTAGGAAAGGAAACAAAAAAGACCCCAGGTATTTACTGTTATTTACACTTGACTACATGAACGTTTCATTGCCCTCATCTTACATAGACAAATGATCCTATCAGTCTGATAATTCACAAGAAATCAAAAGTTCCAAACTAATGCATAGGATTAGGACCATATATTTCTGTATTGGGGTCTTAGCAGAATATTTCTTTGTTAAGTTCGATTTTCCTGAAAATTTATTGAAAAGTTCCACAGTAGCAGATATTAACTGGATCATGAACTTGAATTAATTCAAGGTCTGAGATAATCATATTTTTATGAGTTTCCCTCGTACAAATTGGGATATTAGCTTTTTCATACCATGCACTCAAAAATTATCAAATAAAAATGTATAACTCTGTCATGTTTTTAATACTAAGAAGAGAAAATATATAAGCACAGCTACCATTTATTAAAACCCTAGTATTTATCAAATTGTGTTATAATGTATTATAGGCATTTTATCTCCTTTCATTTAATTTCTGCAAGAACACTAAGTTATAGGAGGCATTAACTTTATTTTATAGATAATTATGTTGAGGCTCAGAGGGTTCTAGTGTCAGGCACAGTGCTAATTAATATGTGGTAGGCCATAGTTGAATTTTTTTTTCATTTTGCAACCCAATAATTTCACAGAGAAGGCAATATTTATTTTCTCATGAATTATGAAAAATCCTGAGAAACAGCACTCTTTTTTTCCCTAGTGGATTCACCAAACTTCATACATATAATTGAAGATAGTCAACATTTTACAACTTGAGTGGCTTATGTAGGATCAGAAGAATAATACAAAATACCTCCGAGATATTTTTTTTTATTTATAAAATGATATATTTCCTTTTGTCATGTTATGGTCTTGTGTGTTTAAATACCATTGTCTATAAATCTTACCCTGTTGTCTCCCATTTCCCCTACTGAAGAAGAATTAATTTCCCATCTCTCCAGTTTACTGTGAGAGTCTTTTACACATCTATTTATAGCACTTAAATGACTATGTTCTAATTATTTCCGTATGTCTATACTTCATTCTGTATTATAAATATTTTGAGAACAATACTATAATTTTATAGATGTTGTCCAAATTAGCACTTTGCACAAATGTTGGGATGAGACTATGGTGGGGGATCCTTACCCCTTGGTTTAGTGTTCCATCATCTTTTAAGAAAACCATGCCTGACTTTAGACCTTCTTCACTACTCTCCAAGGAAAGAGAATGATTTACTTGTTTGAGGAGTTTGAGAGAAAAAACTTAAAATGCTCAACTCAGTTTCTTCTCTTGTCTTTACACTTCTCTTGCCTATAGATAACACACAGTAGGGGCACCTGGGTGGCTCAGTCTGTTAAGTGTCGGACTTCGGCTCAGGTCATGATCTCAGGGTTTGTGAGTTTGAGCCCCACGTCGGACTCTGTGCTGACAGCTTGAAGCCTGGAGCTTGCTTTAGATTCTGTGTCTCCTTCTCTCTCTGCCCCACCCCCACTTGTGCTCTGTCTCTATCAAAAATAAATAAATGTAAAAAAATTATAGATAACACACATTAAATGTAAATGTAACTGTAAATTACAGAAGTTTAGTGCAAAGTTGAATGACTATTTTGGTACAAGAATACCAGTTTTGTGGGTTTTAGAATGTTGGATGCTGCAGTTGATACTAAATTATATAGGGGCGCCTGGGTGGCACAGTCGGTTAAGCGTCCGACTTCAGCCAGGTCACGATCTCGCGGTCCGTGAGTTCAAGCCCCGCGTCGGGCTCTGGGCTGATGGCTCAGAGCCTGGAGCCTGTTTCCGATTCTGTGTCTCCCTCTCTCTCTGCCCCTCCCCTGTTCATGCTCTGTCTCTCTCTGTCCCAAAAATAAATAAACGTTGAAAAAAAAAATTAAAAAAAAATTATATAAGCACATTTCTTACCTAAGCATACATGGATGTGAAAAAAAAATGGGGCTCTGTGGAAAAATTAGTTTTTGGGGCACCTGGGTGGCTCAGTCAGTTAAGCATCTGACTTCGGCTCAGGTCATGATCTCACAGTCTGTGAGTTTGAGCCCCGCATCGGGCTCTGTGCTGACAGCTTGGAGCCTGGAGCCTGCTTTGTATTCTGTCTCCTTCTCTCTCTGCCCCTCCCCAACTTGTGCTCTGTCTCTCTATGTCTCTCAAAAAATAAATAAATGTAAAAAATTAGTTTTCAATTTTCAGTGCCAGCATGTAACAGATAAAATTCAATAGCAAAGTTTTTCTGTTGGACTATATTTCTCATTCAAGTGTGCAAAATAGTCTGTGACTTACATATTTTCTAAATTGGCTGTGTTTTCAGTCAGTATTTTATTATTTTTAAAGATTTTGTTTAAGTTTTTAAATTTATTTTGAGAAACAGAAAGAGAGAGCCTGAGCAGGGGAGGGGAAGAGAGAGAGGGAGAGAAAGAATCCCAAGTGGGCTCTACACTGTCAGTATGGTGCCTAACATGGGGCTTGAACTCACCAACTGTGAGATCATGACCTGAGCCAAAATCAAGACACTTTAACTGACTGAGCCACCGAGGTGCCTCTTAGCCGATATTTTATTAATCTAACTTACATAACCCCTTTAGTCTTATCATATATAAGAGATCAACTTAAGTTTTTAGGTTCTGAAGTAATGACAACAAAAGAAACGACCCTATTAACCTGTTTTAGGAATCTCACCTACCTCAGTGATTAGTCTGACTTCCCCCTGGTTGAGGCTAAGCAGAATAAGAAATTTAGGAGAAGGAATTTTGGTTATGCCATGGGCAATTAATGCATAAGATAATTACTTTTGACATTAATTCCCTTGGTCTTTATTTTGAAATTTAACTTTCAAAGAAATTTTTATTTCATTTGTATTATTTCCTTAGGAACTTCTTAATGGGAGACAGTGCTGTTAAAACTTGGTGTATTCTAATGTCATTCAATCTCATCAAAATCCCTATGATGAATTATATTCTACATATATGCTTGAGCCAAACTTGGGACAAGAAATGAAATAGACTCGAGTATAAAAAACTTTTGAGTTAATTTATTAATATATTTCCTGATTCGTGGTAATATCATTTGAAAGCAAAATTCATATTGCCAATAGCAGTTCCACAAGTAGCTGCAGAAGAGAAAATGAGGGCTTTAATTTTCTTATTTTTCCTACAACTGAAGGTCAAATCTATTTAATTCGGGTGGAAATATTGTTAAACAAATCCATCCACTTAATTAGGATTTTCCCTAAATATTGCTTTTCATAAATAATAAAGCTGATTTCTTGTTTCTGTCAGACATCTTTCTCTTTCTCAGAAATTAGATTGGTAAAATGGGAGTCATTGTAGTTTTGTCTTTGTTTGAGTCGTGGACATTTGCCTCCTCCTAACTTTAAGGAACTCATTGAGTCACAAATTAAACATTTCAACATAGACTGGAAATTTCCAGATAAAATGTATTTAATGAGAATATCATGAAAAAGACTTGAAGTGGCACTCATACTTTTGATATCTGGAGTTTGGAAATAGTTGGTTTTTCTAACCCTGCAAATCTCCAAATTACTGGACCCCTGGTCAATTTTGACTGCAGATCATAACCAGAGAATGCCCCTATTAGCACAGCTGTCTTCCATCTTATCTCTAGTCTCAAGTTGATTAATTCCTTCCTAAGGTTCTTCTTTTTTCTTTGTCTCTTTTGTGGTAAACATATGTTCTGAGTTTTTCTAATCTCTTTTGTTAGATCTTTGGGTTTTTCAAGCATATGATCTGCCTTCTAAGCGATTAAAGATAAGAAATTTATCACATTTGCTATAGTGTAACAGGGGTCATCAGACTTCCAACTTCTATATTTATATCACAATGCGAAAAGTCCAATTTGTAAGAGATTTTACCTCCAGTATTAGTACCTCCAATATTAGGTTTATTGTTACATGAAGGCAACACAATTGTAACAAAGATATCTTAAATATGACCAAAATGAAATAGAGATTTTTCTCTTGCATAAGACCCAGAGGACAGGGGTTCCTGGGTGGCTCGGTTGGTTAAGTATCCAACTCGATTTTCATTCAGATCATGATCTCATGGTGGTAGGGCCAAGTCTGTAGTCAGGCTCTGTGGTGGGTGGAGTTTGGTTAAGATTGTTTCTCTCTCTCCCTCTACCCATCACCTGCTTGAGCACACACTCTCTCTCAAGAAAAAAAAAATCCAGAAGTCATAAATTCAGAGATGACCCGGTAACCATCTTCAGCATGTAGTACTCATCTTTGTGTTTTAAGCATAAGTTCTAGGATATTTCATAGTATGTAGCACATGAGGGGAAAAAAGAGGTATCTAATAGCTTTCTTCTAGAGATTGTGAAGTGTGTTGGTGTAATTTCCAATCATAAGCCTTTGGCCAGAACTTGGTCACATGACCAAAACTAGCTATGGGCAATGCTTAAGCACGCTATTTACAGTAGGCTACCATCTTCCCAGAGAAAACTTGGGAAAAGCCAGGTAAAATAGATGTTGATTGGACAACTGGCTGTCTCATTATATGATGGAATACATTTATTTTGAGTATTTCTTTATGTTTCCTTCTTTACAAAGATGATTTTATGAGCATCTTAAAGTTATGAAAAAGAATATAAGTATGAATTACAACTATTTATTATAAACAGTAATTCAGAGAAAACCACTTGGAGTTGATAACTTTCAGTATTTCTTAGGGATTGATGAAAATGTTAGCCTTTCCATAATTAACACAAGTTTAGAGTACATATTCTATGCTTAAAAATCTCAGCTAACAAAGGTATTTAAATTTTTTCCCCTAGATCAAGACTCTGGCCTATTGTTTTGTTTTTGAAAATATTTACTTATTTATCTGTTTATCTATTTATTTATTTATTTTTGAAAGAGAGAGAGGGGGGAGGGGCAGAGAGGAAGAGAGAGAATCACAAGTGGGCCACACTCTGCATGGAGCCTGATGTAGGGCTCGATTTCACAACTGTGAGATCATGACCTGAACCAAAATCTAGAGTTGGATGCTCAACCAAATGAGTCACCCAGGCACCCCAAGATTCTGGCCTTTTTTTGGAATTTAAAATATTTTGCTTCCCTGGACAAATAGTTACACATCTTTTATTTTTCTCCACATCTTAGTTGACAAATATTGCGACAACTTTTATTATCAGTATACCTTTCCAATAGACTTTTTGAAGTTAGCTAGCTTTGACTATAAGGTATACCTTCTCACAATTTCTCATGTGACACAGCTTACCTGGGTCTTCTGCTTCAAGAGTCTCTCAGAAGGCTGTGATCAAGATGTCAGCCAAGGTGTTAGTTATCTCAAGGTCTATACCAAGAAAGATTCACTTCCCAGCTGACTCACATGGTTGTTGGTAGAATTCAATTCCTTGTGAGTTATTAAACTAAAGTTCCTGTCTGAGTGTTGGCTACAGGCTTCTTAGTTTTTTGCCATGACAACTTCTCCAATATGGCAGTCTGTTTCATCAAATCATTCAAACCAAGAACGTAGTAAAAAGTCTACAAACATGATGGAAGTCAATGGCTTTTGGTAGCCTAATCACAGGAGTGACATCCTATCACTTTTGTTCTTTTATACTTAAAAGTGAATCACCAGGTCCAACTCATACTCAGGTGGAAGACATTACATAAAGCATGTGAATATTAGAAAGACGATTATTGTGGTCCATCTTAGAAATAAGTCTACCATACAAACTGTGCCTACACCATGTGGGCTGAAGAAATGTGGCCCAGTGCATCAAACCCTTTGCTATAGTTAACCGTAAAATCTTTAAAATATCTTAATATAGTAGATTCATAGGAAGTTATGTCATTCCACATGAACATGTAAATGAAAAATATATGCATAATGCATATTAAAGAAGGCTTTTTATTCATTCATACTTTCTCTCCTCAAAAAACAAACAACCAAACAAGATGAAGAAAGTAATTATTACCTACATATTTTCAATACGAGACTCTGAAAATCCAAAGATTGCCTATAGTTTTAAAGTTGAGCGGTTAACAGAACAACATAGGTAAGAGCATTCAAAGAGCCAAACTAAAAATAATAAAGCAATTTTTCAATATCATTACTTGATTATAACCAAATTAATCATGACTAGCAAAAACACTAATCAAGCAATGTAAAACAAATTATATACTTGAAAGATTTACAAATGAGTCAAGCTTAACCTAGCTTTTCTGAATTCAAATCCTTATTAAAAGATCTTTATCCCACTGGATTTAAGTAAAAGGCTAGCAGGACAATAACTGCTTCCTTTCTCCTAGAAAGAGTAGAAGGCTAATGGAGAATGGGAGCTATAATTTATTAATTTTAAAAATGTAGGTGAATTAAAGTGCTGATTCTTACTTTTTGGTAATATATTGTTTTTTTACAATAATTTTAAATTATTTTAACAAGTGATATATTGTTCTTTGCACCTTTCTTAAAATTTGTACTTTTAAAGAGAAAAAGTAGGAAGCACTTACCCAAATACATTTAGGTTATTTCTTAAGAGATTATAAATCATGTTAAGAACATATATTCTATATCACAAATTGTATCTGTGTATAAGTGTGCACATATTTATATATACATATGAATATATATGTATAAACATATATCTCTACATTTATAAGGATAAATTTATAGGATGATATATGAAAAAGTTAAACTTTAAAATATTTCTAGATTTAGTATTCTTATATTTTATTAAATATTTGAAAAGCTACAATAAGACCACTCCTCAGTCTCCTCCTACCACAGAGTGTATGTATATAAGAACCACAAGTTGTTACCATTTGGGAATTGAAGATATATAAAGAAAGAGAGGTTATCAAAAACCAAAGAGGATCACCCTTTTATAAATAACAGCTAATCAAGAATACTCTAAGGATGAATTCAGAAGATGAAATATCTTGGTTTTACTCTGATCCCTCCCTTCAATCGCATTCTGGGACTAAGTGTTGGCTGAAATCAACCACAAGTCAGAAGGCAAGGAACCAGATGACATAATTCATACAGAACATTCACTAAGGCATAGAGGATGAATCTGGAGGAGTAAATAAGAGATATTTGACAGAACATCATACTAGACTTACAGAAATAATTGGAAGATTTTCCACCTGCCATTTTATTGGAAATGTATAGATAAGAATGTAAATTTCTGAAAATAGTGATATTGATGAGGGAGCATAAGCCAAGCTGAAGGCAAAGCACAAGCTAGCACAAACCCCACCTCCAGGTGGGATACATGTGGTATTCCTCAGGCATTTCTGACGGCCTAAGAAAAAGGAAAGGACAGAAAACAAATGGTTAAACCGACAGGAGTCTCCTTCAGTTTACAGATAACTTAGTAAACTACAAGAAAAAGGCAATCTTATCCATAGCCTAATTTCCAGAAACCTATAGACTCCATTTCCTGGAGCCCTAATATCATACCCAGTAAGATGTAAGGGGGTTTAAGTGCTTGTTATCGTGATGTGGGAAACAAAGGCAAATTAAAAATTAAATTCTCTTACTGCTTGCAGTCCATTGACAAGTCCTTGAAACAGGCAGAGTGACCTTCCTCTAGGAGATCAGCTGCCTCCATGATGACACTTTGCTAGGGGCAAAAGGGAATCTTGGCTTACCATTATCCTGACCCCCCAGGATCCTGTGAGTCTTCTTAAACACACAAAAAAATCCTTTGTAAACATCCTTTATCTTTAACCCCAAGTATATATTGGCAATTATACTCCGAGTGTATGCCCCCTGATATACATCTGCAGAGTCCTGACTGAGTTTTACTGAACAGTAATAAATGATGTTTTGCTAACAATAGCTAGCTCCTCAAGGTCCTGAAAACCTTGCTTCCAAAATTCCTTAGAGACTTAAGCTATCCCTAACCACCTCGCATCCTGAAGGTGTAATAATAGGTCACTCTTCCTAACCCCAGGGCAGCTCTTTTTGCCCGTGGGTCCTGTCCCCATGCTTTAATAAAATTACCTTTTTGCACCAAGGACATCTTCAAGAATTCTTCCTTGGCCATCAGCTCCAAACCCCACCATCACCCCCAAATCCCATCAATATCAAGGCAAAAACTGCACCAGATGAAGTTAATCCAGTAAGGAAGACTATTACAATAGATGAGAGAAATCAGAATGCAGTCTGAACTGAATTCCAATGAAACAGTGAATGGGAGATATTTTTTTAAGGGCTACAGTGGGTGGGATAACAGGTTATCTGTGCTTGTTAATTGGCTTTACCTGGAAATAAGAGTAAACTTTCTCCAATCTTCATGACAGGGTGAGGGAGACGTCTGGGGGCCTAGAGGCAGGAGGGGGGTCTATCTAATGTTTAGTTAGGCTGAGAGAAAATCAATGGTCTCTATTTCTTCAATGGTTGCTTTTATTTATGTTCAGGGAATTTGCAATTCGGCCCTATTTTTTACTTTCTGTACTCAACCAGGTAGAAATAATTCACTAGAGGCATTTCTGCTTTTTTCTGAGCAGGCTCAGCCTTCTGCCTGTGCACAATCTTCCAGACCGCCAGAGATAAGTGGGATTTCAGCAAGGCCTCTGGCTGTCTCTTCTGCTGGATCTCCCTGTTAAATTTCTGGCTGGTCTGCCTTTGTGATGCTTACCCCAACTAGTACTATGACCTCAAGCTAGCTCATATTAGCCTTCTCTAATTATTTGCCACTGAGATCTCTATTGTTTTTGACAGTGCCCTGGGCATAGATTTTTCCACACTCCACTCCAAATAAAATGAGCCCATCTGGCAGTGAGGCAGGGCTGCTGGTTTTTAAGGCCTGGCCTACATGTTGGGGGAAGGGAAGCAGTCCCTAGCTGAAATGCCATAGACTCCTAATCTTACCAAGATTTAGTGGGTTCTCTTGAATAAATAATGCTTCTCCATTTGCTAAATCTTCAAGTGGTTATTCTGACAACTTTATTCAGTCCTATTGATGAGGTAGCATTAGGCAAGCTGAGGGCAAAGCACAAGCTAACAACACCTTTCCTCCTACCCCCCCCCCACCCCCACACCAGGTGGAATATGTGTGATATTCCTCAGGCACTCTTTGCTGTCCAAAGGCAAAGGAAAGGAAAAGAAAACCAGTGGTTAACTGATGGAGATCATAGTCATGCTGGATATGAGTCTCCATCAGTTTACAAATATTTTAGTAAGTTACAAGAAAAAGTAATCTTATCAATAACCTAATCTCCAAGAACTCCCTAAGGTATTAATGATAATGCTTTGCTAGAGGGAAAAACAACCTTAGTTTGACAATAGCTAGGCCTATAATCTGTGAGTCTTCTTTAGTATATGGAAAACCCTTTAAGAAACTTTGATCTCCCCCAACTCCATAGTGTATAACCAGTCACTCTTCACAACCCTAGTGTAGCTCTTTCTGCCCACTGGTCCTGTCCCTATGCTTTAATAAAATCACCTTTTTGCACCAAAATGTCTTCAAGAATTCTTTCTTGGCCATTGAGTCTGAACCCCCAGCACTCCAAAACTTCATCACTATCACTGCTTTGGGGAAATAGGCTTATAATTAACTAAGCTCCTTATTTTGCCATTCTGAAAGTCCTACCCTCTCCACATTCTACACTTTTTTATTCAGAACTTTCTTACCCTTAGATATATAGGATGTTCCCCATCTGTGAGGTTAGAAAAGCTATTCCTCGAGGTCCTTAAGTAAAAAATATTTTATTTTTTCCCTTTTCACATCAGATATCTAATAAAAAATTGTCACCAATCTTATTGCTAAACATTCTCAAATTAGGATTACAATTTTGTGGTTTATAATAAATATAACACAGAGCTACTAAAACTCTTGGAATTTTCTAAGTGATGAGAGCTATAAAGATGTCTTTTGTTAAGCTAATGGTTTACTTTTGTGTTAATGAGCCCTCTAAGGTTGAGGGCATATTGACTAGGAATAGAGGTTTGGAATTTTCAGTACCACACTCCGATCCCAGGGAAAAGGAGAGGGGCTGCAGGTTGAGTCAATCATCAATAGCCAAAGATTTAATCAGTTTAGCCCATGTGATAAAGCCTCAATAAAATACCAAACTCATGGGATTCAGAGAGATGTTTTATCTCTTCATCTGGATGGTGATTTGTATCCTTTGATATCCTTTGTCATAAGCTAGTAACCTAGTGATTTCTGTGAGCTGTTCTAGAAAATGAATCCAATGCAAGGAAGGGGGTTGGGTTAGGGGAACCTCTGGTTTATAGCCAGTTGATCAGAAGCACAGGCAAAAGCCTGGCTGAGCCTGGCATCTGAAGTGGAGAGCTGTCTGTGCAACTGAGGAATCTGATGCTATCTCCAGGTGATAGTGTCAGAATTTAACCGAATTCTAGGATGTCCAGCTAACATCCAGAGACTTGCTTGCTTGGTGATAGTGTGGAAGAAACCTACCTCCACACATTAGAACAGGGTGCAGAACCCAAAATGAAATGAAGTGCATTTCATTCCATTCCATTCCATACTGTCTTATTTTAGGGAAAAAAAAAATCTCTCCTAACTGGTCTCCCTGCATGACCAGCTTAAAACCAATGTTCCACTATGCTACCACCATAGAATCTGACTGAAATGTAAATCTGACCATGACACACATACTTGCTTAAATATTTGACAGAAATGCCAACACTTCTCCAAAATTATAATCTTCTGCCTCATCTAAACCCATCCTACCCACTGTTTCTCATCTTTACTATCCCCCACTTGTACTTTATCGTTTAGTAACATGGATAGTCATGTAGTTCCTTGGTATATACCATATTATGTATGTGAATATTATACCATATTTCACATCTCACCAACCTGGAATGCTTACATTACAATGTAGGCATTACTTTTTTCCTAACATCTGTTTAATTACCATTTACCTATCTTTCAAGAGTATACAAGTACACATTCTAAGAACCCTCAGCCTTGAGGCTAGGTTGTTTAGCTCTTTAGCCTCTCTAATAGTTCCTTGTGCGTACCTGTAATAGTTTGCCATAGTCTTGAAAACTTTATCTCTTTCTGATACTTCCACTTAGATGTTTGTTACTCAAAGGTACATAATCTTTCTTATTCGCAGTACTTAGCATAGTGCCTGGCAAAGGGAATGGGTTTTATAAATATTTGTGAACAAAATCCAACTGATTCTGGCTGACAAAAATGCAAATTATAGCTTATTTTTCTCTATGTAAATTTGCATATATTCTTTTACATCAATCCAATTTTTTCACATCAATTCAATGAACATAAGCCCAATGACTATGAACTTCGTTTGTAAAATGGAAAGGATGGACAGATGTACATCTCCATGAGCCCAATTATCTTTTGCCTCTGAGGGGAAAGCAAGCTGTCAAAAAGGGGCATTCAATGCCCTCTGTTGTTTGCACTGGGTTAGAGAAAATAACTAATTTCTTCATACGTAAGATCAAAACTGCACTATGTCACTGTGTCACCATGTCACTGTACTCATGTGTGTCTCTTGGCTTTTATCATTTCCCCCAAAATTCATTGCCAGGAGGCACTAAGATAATGCACAGATGGTGCCTACTATATGCACTGCAGCCTGACCTATGTTCCTTTTGAGGATTATTGCTATGGTCATTTTGAAGAGGATTGATGACTTTCTTATGAAGACAGAGCTGCTGTCTTTAAAGAGGTATTTACAAGGCAGAACATAGTACTGCATTGCATTTATTATCTGTGTTTTATTATGTTAACAATTAATTAAAAATAATAAGTTGTGGGAAATCAATACCAAATTTATTAGTGACATCATAGTGATACAATTTGTCAGTTTCTGAATCACTTTGTATTAATGATAAAAGAAGAAAAGAGCATCACTACAAAATATACTTGAAGTCACCTCTATATCACTTAGATTTGGTATTCGTGTTGCTGACTCCTTAAAGATTAAGAACTTGGATGAATCATAACAGAATGGATAAAATTATCAATTAATAAAAATCTTTAAGATTAAAAAATTAGATAAACTAACTCCATACAGAGAATTTCACAGACAACATGTCTCTTAAATAAATTTGTCATTAAGAATATTTAGCGCAGGGGCATGTGGGTGGCTCAGTCCGTTAGGCATCTAACTCTGGATTTCAGCTCAGGTCATGATCTTGGCTCAGGTCATTATCTCATGGTAGTGCAATCCAGACCTGCATCAGGCTCCCAGCTGAGTGTGGAACCTGATTGGGATTCTTTCTCTCCCTTTCTATGTGCCCCTTCCCCATTCATGCTCTTGCACTTTCTCTCAAAATAAATGAACATTGTTTAAAAAGAACATTTAGTTCATATAATAGGGAAAAATCTGTTATAGAATGGCCAACAGGACGGGTAGGGAATTCCAGTTCTGCCGGAAGACTCCCCTTCCAGGTTTTTCTTCCCACCCTGCTTGCTGCTGGTACCAAATTATTACTAATGCGGAATGCGGAAATAACAGACTATAAATTGTCCCCTCTGCGTATGCTCCGGACTCAGACCTCTGGAGACTTATCTCCTCTGAGCCCACCAGTGTAAAATAAACCTCCTGCCTTCCAAGATCTCCAAGTGTTGCTTGTTTCTTCTGCTGGATGAACATACTTTCCTTGATTTATTTAATCATTCGATACATGTTTGAGTACTTAAATATGGAACGAATATAGGCACTGAAAATATACTGATTTTTCAAAAATAAAAAATCTTCATAAATTTGATAGAAAAAGAAATTCAAATTAACAATGTGCAAACATACCATTAAAGTCAAAATTAGGGATATACAATAATTGTAAAAATTTTATTAGATATCGCAGATAATGTAATAAGAAAAGAAATGAAGTATAAATTAGGGAAAAACAAGAGCTAGTGCTCTTATTTGTAAATGGTATGTTTGTTTACAGAGAAAGTCAATAGAACTAATCCCCAATAAAAAACACTTCTAACTAAAAAAAGGGTTCAGAAAATTTTACTTTGTATTAGCTCTACATATGCAAAGCAATAGCTTTCTACCCACCAGGAAAATATATTTTAGTTTATAAAATAATCCAGACCATTTGGGGCACCTGGGTGGCTCAGTCAGTTAAGCGTCTGCCTTTGGCTCAGGTCATGATCTCAGGGCTTATGAGTTCCAGACCCACATCCGGCTCTGTGCTGACAGCTCAGAGCCTGGAACCTTTTCAGATTCTGTGTCTTTCTCTCTCTCTCTGCCCCTCCCCTGCTCACACTCTGTCTCTCAAAAATAAATTTTAAAAAACCATTAAAAATAAAATAAAATAAAATAAAATAAAATAAAATAAAATAATAAAATAATCCAGACCATTTGACAACAGAAAGGTAAAGGATATGTGTGTGTGTGTGTGTGTGTCTGTGTGTGTGTGTCTGTGTGTGTGTGTGTGTGTGTGTGTATTAATGGCTACTACTATGTATACTAACATTAAAGTAAAATGTTTGCACATCTAAGAGATGACATATTTTGAACAGGACAAAGCAATTCTTTCATTATGCAGTAGGAGAAAAAAATAATCATTGTATGGTCATCTAGTCTGAAAAAAACTCAAGGAGTTTTTTTATGCCCCAAACAATCATATCTATAAAGTGGACATCAACATTTTCTTATTCTTAGTGTGTTTCAAAGTACATTTGAAAGATGGTAATCCATTACAAATAGGTTTTCAATTTGTGGCATGACAACTTAGATTGTTTTTACATTATGATAATTTTTTTTTTTTTACCAACAGGTCTTATTTGTTACACCAATCCATTCAACTTTTAAATAACTGTATGTGTTTGTGTGTGTGTGTATGTGTGTGTGCGTGTGTATGTATATATATGTGTATATATATACATACACACACATATATATAGATTTTTCTTTTTTATAAATCTTATAAATATGCACATTCCTAAGAATAGTCTTGGCAGTTTTCACTAGCTCTTTGGATTTTAATCTCATGATGTTCTTTCCTCTGATGTCCATCTATTAGAGCAGAGTTCAGTATTGTTGCTATCCTACCCACATACAGAGACAATACAATCCTTGAACAGCTTTCTTATATTGTTGTCTGTGTTTTATTACACTCCAAGGAATATGGATTAGAATGAAAATCTAAAAGTTTGTAGTGACATAAGATATTAATAAAAAGAAGTCTTGTTGGGCATATTACTCATAGGATTCTGTTTTTTTTTTTTAATTCTTTTTTAGATGCTCACAAAATTGTCTATTTACAGAAGTGGTGATTTAAGAAGTTGAACTGCCATTGGAAAAAATGTTCCTGTCTAGGAAAGAGTGTAAGAGCTTGACATATTCATTTATTTCAAACTTGAAAACTGTTTGTACTTGGTCAAGACTAAAAAAGATAAAAATAATTCTGAACATGGCTTTCACATTTTAAGTCTACTCACACATAGTAACAATGAATAGTACAAACAAATAGGGTCTGATCTATGACATTATGTTCAATAACTTAGCAGCATATACATTCTTTTTTTTTTAACATTTATTTATTTTTGGGACAGAGAGAGACAGAGCATGAACGGGGGAGGGGCAGAGAAAGAGGGAGACACAGAATCGGAAACAGGCTCCAGGCTCTGAGCCATCAGCCCAGAGCCTGACCCGGGGCTCGAACTCCTGGACCGCGAGATCGTAACCTCGCTGAAGTCGGACGCTTAACCGACTGCGCCACCCAGGCGCCCCAGCATATACATTCTTAAGAAGCAGAATAAATTCTTTCTTCAGTACACTAAATTTTAGTTATTGCTAATACGTGCCTATCATTTTGTTAACAGCTGTAGAAACATTAGAGTCTCTGCCCATAGGGTATTTGTTTCTTTCTTTCTTTTTTTTTTATTGGGAGAGGAGGAGAGGGTAAGGAAATGAACAAATAAAATGTGCATTTTAAAAAATTATTATAGTTGTGCATGACAGGAAACTGTAACAAAGTATAAAAGATGATTCTTAGATCATAGAGGGTTCTGAGAAGTGTACTCCGAGAAAGGCATGAAGGAAGGGACTGTTTTATGAAAGGAGAGCACATATGAAAAGGCAGTACCACACTGTTAATAAAAAAGAACTCTTAGTGTTTTTTGATGTTCCTAAATATCGTGAATTTCATCATTACATGTTTTTCAGATGGGTGTGAAATGTGTTGTTACTCCTTGATCATATTATGCCTACTTTATTCCAAAATACATGATAGTACAATTAATTGACTATTGAATAATAGTTTATTATGAGAATGACTAGGTTCTTTTTTCTCTTGTTATTGAAAATAAACCATAAATGCCTCAAATGACTTTCCTAAACCTATAATATCACCATTCTGCTATCATAGTTTTGTATTGTGTGTGTGTGTGTGTTTTTGCATAATGCATTATATATGCTTTCACACTTTAAATGCAAGTAGCCCATAGAGGATATCCCTTGTGGGGATACAGTGCTGAAATAACTTAAACTGAAACTCTAAAGAAAAAAGATATTCCACATGGTGATATTGGGTTAAGAAGATGAAGAATTAAAGAAAATATTTCACATATAAGTGAAATCATAAGGTATTTGTCTTTATCTGACTTATTTTACTTAGGATAAAACAACAACAAAAACAACAAAAAGAGAGAAACAAACTCCTAAATATAGAGAATAAACCAGTGGCTTCAGAAGGAAATAGGCAAAATAGATTAAAAGGATTAATAGGTACAAACTTCCATTTATAAAATAAGTCATAAAGATGAAACATACAGCATAGGGAGTGTAGTCAATAATATAATAACTTTGTATGGTGATAGGTGGTAACTACTTATCATGGTGCGTAATTGATAATGTATATTATTATTGAATTGTGAATCATTACATTATATACCTGAATCATTTATATTATATATTATGTTATATTAATTATATTTATTACATTACGTCAACTATACATCAATTTAAAAATTTAAAAATACAAAAAGGTGAAGGAAAGGGTAGGCAACTTTAGAGAAAAGATTTTTCTGCTTGAGTGACTATAAGATAATTTTTTATTTGCTTCAGTAACTTAGAATATTATTCTGGTAAAGGACAGATCTGGGAAAGTGAACAAGAAAGCATGCCAAATAGAACACATTATATTTATATATTTCAGAGACAACCAGCTTACTCAATGGAAAGCTAAGACATCTGAGACAATAAAGTGAAAATCTGAAACAGAATTGTCAGTAAATTGGAGTAAAAAAATAAGTGAGAAGAATGGGAAAATTAGAGATATATTAGTATTAGGTGTTTTCAGTTTCTGTTTGTGATGGATACATTTTCAGTTGGGTGTATTTGTTTCAGAATATGTTTATTCAATTAAATAGATTTATAGTATCTTATGTTAGAATGCAAGAAATGACATGGCTATTTTCCCAGTACATGAATTCTAGCTGGCACCAGAGTTAGAAGGAGCCAGTGAAAGAGTAGGAGATTTTTCAGAATTCTTTTCCTTCTCTAGCCCTTATTAGCTGATCAGTTGAACATTCTAAACACCAAATTAAAGGCCTATTAGATTGTTGCTAGCAGGCAAAGGCATAAGTAATAATAACAAATTGCCGTTTTCCCTTAACTCCCACATTTTGTCTCAGGGCAGGTTATTTCTTGGTCTAGACATTCAGTATGATGATGGAGGCTCCTCTGATGGCTGGTAATATGAAATGCCTCTTAGTTCATAAACTGATGATTACTTGACAATTCTCTTCATTTACTTCTTGTTTTATTTATTTATTTATTTATTTTTATTTTTTAAAAAAATTTTTTTTTTTCAACGTTTATTTATTTTTGGGACAGAGAGAGACAGAGCATGAACGGGGGAAGGGCAGAGAGAGAGGGAGACACAGAATCGGAAACAGGCTCCAGGCTCCGAGCCATCGGCCCAGAGCCCGACGCGGGGCTCGAACTCCCGGACCGCGAGATCGTGACCTGGCTGAAGTCGGACGCTCAACCGACTGCGCCACCCAGGCGCCCCGTTGTTTTATTTATTTTTGAGACAGAGACAGCAAGCAGGGGAGGAGCTGAGAGACAGGGGGAGAGAGAATCCTGAGAAGGCTCCGTACTCTCAGTGTAGAGCCCAACACGGGGCTTGATCTCATGAACTGTGAGGTCATGACCTGAGCCTAAACCAGAGTCGGACACTTAACTGACTGAGCTACCCAGGCACCCTTTCATTTGCTTCTTCAAAGGGAGAATACAGTGTTGAGTCTGAATATGACATGTGATTTTAACAAGCAGGATGTTCAGACTGACAGAACATATAAGAGATAAAGAAAATCAGCTAACGGAATTAATATAGGAGCCCAGCAAGATAGCATGCTATACAATCAACATACAAAATGAATAGTTGCCATTTATCAGAAATAATGAGATAGCATGTCTTGTGGATAAATACTTGGTTCATAGACAGCAAAAAACAATACTACATCTAGGGAAAAGGTTACCAAGATATGTGTGAAATCTTTATGAAAGAAGTGGTGACAGTTTATTTAAGAAAAAAAAACCTCTAAAAACATGCTTAGAAATACTATACTAATGAATGGAAAGACAGAGTATCCTAAAGATTTCAGTTCTCTAAATCTGATAATAGAAGTATAATAAGTAACCAGGATAATATTAATGGTAGAGTACAAAAAATAATAATATAGTATCACAAAAAAGATTTATATATATAGTACATTAATACATAATGAAGTTATCTTAAATTAGTAGATACAAAGTATAGTTTAATGGCATTATGGATATTATGAAGAATTAATATCTATAAAGTATATATGTTCACCCATATTTATCCATCCATATTTTAATGAATAAATAAGAGAAGAAAAAAACATTTTTGACTTAGATTATTAAATTTTCATACACAAGATTACAACATGAGGGGTGCCTGGCTGGCCCAGTCAGTAGAACATGCAACTCTTAATCTTGGGATTGTGAGTTTGAGCCCCATGTTAGGTGTAGAAATTACTTAAAAATAAAATCTTTAAAAAAAAAGATTATAACATGAAAATAAAAGCAACATACCAAAAAAATTTGCCATATATATATATATATATATACACACACATATATATACATATGTATACATATATATATATATATACATATATATACATACTTACATGTATATATAAATATGCATTGTCTATCATCTATTATCTATCTACCTATCATATCATGAGGTAAATTACATCAAAATTTAAGAAAATAAGAGTCATCATATAAGGTTGCTTGGGTTGTATTTTGTATAAGTGTGCTTACTGAGTGGCAAAGGGGACTGAATGCCAGTCTACATTGTACTCACCAAACAGCATGAGGTTGTATCTACTTGGAAGAAGACTTTATTTTCTATCTTCAACAAGGGTACTCAGTGGTTTATCATGGTCCTGATGAAGACAAAGAGTATTACCAGGTAGTTCACACAAAAATAATAAAGAATAGAACAACTTAAATGATTTAAAATATGTGATGTTGGTATGGGTAAAAAGAAATTAGTACCCTCTTTGCAATGTCAAAGTATGAACAAGTATAGAATTTTTGGAATACATCTGTCAAAATGAAAAATATGTTTAAGTATTAAGTCAGTGATTATACTTCTAAATATCTATTATACAGATGCAAAAATATACAAAGATTCATGAGCAAAGATTTTAGTTGCATCCTGGTTTCTAAAAATAAAGTAGTAAAACAATCAAGTTTTCATCAATGTAATATTGCATAATTATTATTATTATTTTAATTTTTATTTATTTTTGAGAGAGAGAGACAGAGACAGAGCCAGAGTGAGAGAAGGGAAGGGGCCAAGAGAGAGGGAGACACAGAATCTGAACCAGGCTCCAGGCTCCAAGCTGTCAGCACAGGGCCTGATGTGGGCCTCAAACTCACGAATGGTGAGATCATGACCTGAGCCGAAGTGGGCTGCTTAACTAACTGAGCCACACAGGCGCCCCAAATTACTTTAAATTCATTTCATACAATTGTATGCACATAGAATTGTAAATAAATGTAAATAAATTTATTACGTTGGTAAATGTCCATAAATCTTTGTTTATGGGTATAAGAAATCTCTATGCATTTTTCTATGTAAAAACAAAAACAAGTTGTACCTAGTAATAAAGTTACCAAGCTACCAAATAAATAAAACCTGTGAAGTTTATACAGGTAATTGTAGTGGTACATTTGGTTGCAATTTAAATAGGAGTCCATGGTAGACTTCATCAAGAAGTTGGAATTTGAGCAAATACTTGAAAAACAATAGGTTGACCATAGATATTTCTAGTAAAAGATTTTTCTACTGCTGGAAAGAATAAGTCCATATGCAATGAAGCAAGCATGCACATGCCTAGCTGTGCAGAAGATGGGAAAAGGATGTGGCTAGAGCAGACTGAGTAAAAGAAAGGAAGTTTAGCAAGAGATAAGATCGGAATCGAAATAAAAATAGGACTTCTACAACTTCACAAGTTGTTAAGAATAAGGTGACAGCATAATTTATTGTCTAAAACTAGATATTTGTGAAATGAAGGTGACCAAAATAATGAAAAGTAAATAATGTGGAAAATATTTATATACTGATAAATTGGTCTGCTTATAAAATGGCTTATTTAAAAAATTAAGGGAATAAGTTATATCTTTAAATAAGACACTTATAAATTGTAGGTACTTTACATTAATATATAAATATACATTAAATAGGCAGCAATAACTGAAGAGTTTTGAGATGAAGAATGTCATGATATAATTAACTTTGACATAACTGTATGGCTAGTGTATCGAGAATACACAGTAGGACCAAGAGCAGAAAGTAGGACATCAGGTAGGAGGTCATGACAATTTTCCAGGAGAGAGAAGATGGGGGGGTTGTACCCAGATTTAGAATGATCATAACTTGGTAAATTTTTTTGAAATGAAAATAAATTAAAATAAATCAAATGTAAGTGGGGGGTATATACAGAGGTATGGTTGAAAATTCTTAAATTTCCAAAAGCAGACATGCAAAACTATTAACAGACTTTGCTTCTGGAGAAAGCAACAAAACATTCACTCAATAATTAGAATCTAAGAGTTTCCATTTGGATTTTATATTGAGGTGGGTTTTTTTTTTTTGAAGATTTCATTTTTTAGAGCAGTTTTAGATTCACAGCAAAATTGAGATGAAGGTAAAAAGATTTCTGATATATTCCCTGTCCTCCATAAATGCATAGTCTTGAAAATAAGTTGACACATCATAATTTCCCAAAGTCCATAGATTACCTTGAGGTTCACTCTTGGTATTGCACTTTCCTTGTTTTGGACAAATGTATAATGACATGTATCCATAATTATAATATCATACAGAGTATTTTCACTTCCTTAAAAATCTCCTATCCCCCACTATTCTTGCCCTCACCCCTAACTTCTGATAAGCTCTGACTTTTTTCTGTCTCCATATTTTTGTCTTTTCCAGAATGTTATATAGTTGGAATCATACAGTATGTAGACTTTTCAGATTGTTTCTTTCACTTAGTAATATGCATTTAAGCTTCCTGTGTGTCTTCTCATAGCTGGATAGTTCATTTCTTTTTAGTGGAGAATAATATTTCATTGGGTGTACCGCAGTTTATCCAAACACCTACTAAAGGATACCTTGATTGTGTCCAAGTGTTAGCAATTTATAAATAAACATGTTATAAACATACATATGCAGATTCCTTTGTGGACATAAATTTTCAGCTCCTTTGAGTAAATTCCATGGAGCACAATAGCTGGATAGTATGGTAACAGTGTATTTAGTTTTCTAAGAAACTCCCAAAGTATCTTCCATAGTGTCTGTACCATTTTGCATTTGCACCAGCAATTCATGACAGTTTCTGTTGCTCCAAATCCTTGTCAGTATTTGGTGCTGTCACTGTCCTGCATTTTGGCAGGTAATAATAAGTGGTATCTTATTATTGTTTTAATCTGCATTTTACTGAAGACATATGATGTGGAGTATCTTTGAATATGCTTATTTTCCATCTATATATCTTCCGTGGTAAGGTATTTCTTAAGGTCTTTGGACCTTTTTTCCATCAATTCTTTGTTTTCTTATTGCTGAGTTTTACAAAGCTCTTTTTATATTTTGGATAACAGTCCTTTATCAGATGTACGTTTCACAAATATGTTCTCCCAGTCTGTGGCTTGTCTTATCATCCTCTTGAAATTGTCTTTTGCAGATCATTAGGTTTTCTTTTAATTGTAATAAAGCCCAGCTTATCAGTTATTTTAACATGGGTCATGTTTTGGGTGTTTAAAAAGTCATCTCCATACTGATGTCATCTAGGTTTTTTCCTGTAATCTTCTAGAAGTTTTATAGTTTTGTGTTTTACATTTAGTTCTACAATCCATTTTGAGTTCATTTTTATGAAGAGTGTAAGTTCTGTTGTTAGATTCCCCCCCCCCTTTTTTTTTTTTTGCATGTGGATGTCCAGTTATTCCAGCACCATTTGTTGAGGAAACTATCTTTGTGTTCCTTTGCTCCTTTGTCAAAGCTCTATTGATTTAATTTATGGGAGTTGATTTCTGGACATTATATTCTGTTCCATTCATCATTTATCTATTCTGTCTCCAATACTATGTTGTCTTGATTACTATAGTTTTATAGTGAGTCTTAAGTATGGCAGTGTCAGTCTTCCAACTCTGTTCTTCTCCAACATTGTGTTGATTATTCTAGGCCTCTTGCATTTACATATAATCTTTATATAAGTTTGTCATTATCCACAAAATAATATACTAGATAAAATTTTGGAATGGATAGACTAGATTTTGATTGAGATTACATTGAATCTATAGATCAAGATGGGTATAACTGACATTTGATAATATCAAGTCTTCCTTTCCATGAATATAAAATATATGTCCATTTCTTCAGGTTTTCTTTGACTTTGTTTATCAGATCTTTGTAGTTTTCCCCATATGGTTCTTGTACAAATTTCATTAGATTTATACCTAAGTATTTCCTTTTTCTTGGGTGCTAGTGTGAATGGTATTAAATTTTTATTGGTATGTCAAATCCCATTCATTTATTATTGGTATGTAGGAAAGTAATTGATCTTGTATATTATTTTTGTATTTTATAACCTTGCTATGAATGCTTAGTAGGTCCAGGAGATGTTTTTTGTTAATTCATTTGAATTTTCTACGTAGATAATCATGCCATATATGAACAAAGACAGTTTTCTCTCTTTATTTCCAATTTTCATAACTTTTAATTCCTTTTCTTTTATTATTGCATTAGTAAGGACTTCCAATTCAGTGTTAAAATGGAGTGCTGGAGAGGAAAGCCTTTCCTTATATTTGATCTTAGGGGGAAAGCTTCAAGTTTCTCTATTAAGTATAATATTAACTGTAGGTTCTCTGTTGATAGTCTTTATAAAGTTGAGAATGTTCTCCTCTATTCCTAGTTTACTAAGAAATTTTATCATGAATGGGTGCTATACTGAGTTTTATGTAGGAGAAACCAATATGTGAAATCAAGATAGAAGCTTGTGGTGATTATATTTGATACCAACTATTTTTTTCCCAACCATTTCTATGTCCTTTATAAGAGGAATATACTTTTCTACCCTATTCTGGACCTGACCAAAGGTGAGTGAGCATTATATATGACATAACCAAGCACAGGTTTTAAAATTGCATGATTTGGGTCCTACTCTTATTCTTTATGTTTCTATCATGTCCTGTAAATGGAAGCCACACTTTCAACTTGGGTTGTGAATAAAACACATGGTGAGGAAATATGAAGCAACATCTTACCCTATAAGAGAATCTATTGAGTTTATTGCTATTGTTCCTGAACCTCTTGACAAGAGTCAGTAGCATATCCTAGATTTCTTTTTTTTTTTTTCAACGTTTTTTATTTATTTTTGGGACAGAGAGAGACAGAGCATGAACGGGGGAGGGGCAGAGAGAGAGGGAGACACAGAATCGGAAACAGGCTCCAGGCTCCGAGCCATCAGCCCAGAGCCTGACGCGGGGCTCGAACTCACAGACTGCGAGATCGTGACCTGGCTGAAGTCGGACGCTTAACCGACTGCGCCACCCAGGCGCCCCCCTAGATTTCTTAAATTGAGAAAAGAAAAATGAGATATGGCAAGTGAAGATTATTGATGATTCTGATGACTATCTACATAAGGAAGTGTTAGAATCATCTCTCCTCTTATAGAGATAATCTGGTACTTAATTTGACAACATAAAATTTATTCTGGCTGCATACACAGAAAATCTAGGAAATGGAAATGTTCCTCTCAATTTTATAAAAAATAAAAATGGTTTTTACAGAACATGAAAAGACACTTAGCTTTGTTATGCCTTACGAAATTTCCTAGATCTATTTCTCAAATATGGGAGATTAAGAAGCAAATAAAGGATATGAAAATGTTAGCTCTTAGATTACTTTAAAAATGTACATATTTTGCCAAATTCAATTCATTTTTCAAAGGTCATCTATCCTAGTACTTAAATAATTTGACTTTCTTTATTTGCTTTTGTCTATCTTAGATGATAAAAATACCTATCTATTAATTAGGGTATGTCAGCTATTATTACAGGAAAGAGACAGAGATTAATTTCCTTTACCTTAGAAAACAAATAGAAGATAGTATTTCTCTTACAAATACTGCATAAATATATAAATTATTTTACTGATTTATTGATTTTTCCAGTTATTATTATCAGAAAACATTATTAAATGAGTCTGCTATTGGAAACATAAAAAAAAAATTGTTCCAGAACTTAAATATCAGAAAAGCAAAGATCAATAAGAGAAATGAATTCATTTTAAAAATCAGACATGAATCTGAGATATAAGCTCTAAAAAAAATTAAATTCCCTAGAGCTTCCCATCAGCCAGCTACGACAGGTTTGAAGGTCATTGTTGCTGGCTATTTGGCTAACTTTCAACTCAATTTGAGCCCTGATCAGTGACTCAAAACTGACCCACACAGATGGGCAACCATGTGGTGCCCCAGTGCATATTAAACAGAAGATTCCCCTACTCTGAAAAGGAAGAGATCGGATGTTTAAAAATAAACTGTGTGAGGACAAAATGTAGAAGGCTTGAATGGTGTGCCAAACAATTTTGAGACACTTTGCGTATTGACTCTTCATTCTGTGGTGACTTTTTGCCTATAGGGAATCTAGATCCTATGTAAGTCATCTTCCCATGTGTGAAAGGAAGCAATCAAGAAATATACATTTGGTTCAAATGATTTGCAGGCATTTTAGCTTTAGAGAATATAAGACATCCTAACTTTCTATTTTATTGGTTCTCTATAGTAAAAAAAATATATAGTTAATTTTTAATTACACATTTATTTTGTGCCTGATCTTAGGTCTTGATATCTTGAGGTATGATGAACTGGAAGTATGAAGTAATCAAATTATAAATGTACATGATTTTGAGGCTTGTATTTCATTTTGAATCCAAATCTAAGTGATACCTACATTGGTTTAAATACTATTACCTTTTCTATTGTCTAATTACAGATGTCTGAAAATGGTATCTATTTTCTCAATATGCTTTGGTAAAAATAATTATACGTAGGCTAAAAAATAATGGAGATGACAAAATATACAATATAGTAAAAAGTTACTTGAATATAGTCTATTCTCATACATTCTTTATTTCCTTAATAGATTCATTTTTAAGAAAAGATATAACTGGAATAATTTCATGACTAGCCCAAATTACCCAATAAAGCAAAAAAAAAAAAAAAAGATTCTCATGTCTTCACAGTATGAAAGCAAATATAATAAAAGAAATATTGAGTTTCTGATTTGAAAAACTGAACAATGGTTATCTGATTCTTAGATTCTGACAATCCTTTGCACTTAATCAAAACTTCTATTAAGTGTCTTATTTTGATAATTTAAGTGAACTCTAGAAACCAACTTCACTCTTCATTATATAACCAAATGAACTTTATCTAATCTTTGCCTCCTTTTTAATCATTGCTTTGCAACAAAGAACTACAATAGCATTCTTTTACAGCTATTTTTAATATTTCTACTACTGATATATAAGGACTGCGATTTATATTCCCCTTAAACTCAGAACTTTCTCTCTTGTTTTATATCACTCATTTCATAAAGTTTTAGAAATTATATTCTCAAATTAAATATGAATAATCAGAGCTTGTTTTATCCTTTGAGAACTTTCCCTTTGTGGATCATTTGAATTGGTATCTGTGGTTACATCCAACTAGGAATCACTCAGACATTTTCAGACACATCCCATCATATTTATCTCCAAAGCACAAGCAAGAACAATAACCACTGACAGTTCTGAATGGGCCTGGAATTGTAACATAAACTTTACTTATGTTATCTTTTATGTTAATACTCACAAGGATCCTGTTGTATGCTATGATGGCATCCTCTATTTCCCTTTTCTCTTTAAAAGTATACACAGTAAAACCTTGGTTTGCCAGCATAATTAGTTCTAGAAACGTGCTTGTAATCCAAAGTACTTGTACATCAAAGTGAATTTCCCCATAAGAAATAATGGAAACTCAGATGATTCACTCCACAACCCAAAAATATTCATACAAAAGTGATTAAAATACTGTAATATAATACAAAATAGTAAGGGCAATACAAAATATAAAGAAAATTAAACAACTTAACTTGCACTTACCTTTGAAAAACTTGGTTAGTGTGAGGGAGACGAGAGAGGAGGGTTATTGTGTAGGATGACTTTCACTATCACTAATGGAATCAATGCTGTATATTGGCTCGAGGGAGTCTTTTTCTTTTTGTACAACTTTATCCAATGACCTAGAATGAAGCAAAGCATTCCTAAGCTTACTCTTGTATGGAAAAGCAATGGACTGTCCATAGGTGCTTGGAAGTGACAAAAAACACACTAGTGCCAGTTGTGGGCACCTTCCAATGTTCTGAAAAATCACTGATTTCTGCCAAACCCCATGGCCTGAGACTAAGCATCTGAGCATGGGAGACGACCACCCACAATCCCACAGTGAGAGAGACAGAGAGAGAAGAACCATTGGCTCAGTTGTGATCATGTAATACTTGGCATCGTATACTAGTTAAAATTTGTAAGCTCCATATTAAAGATGCTCTGGACATGCATTTGCCTTTTTAAAGGGAAAATCCAAAATAATATGCCTGTCCCATAGCATTTGGTCAATAAGCATTTGCCAAACAAACAAATTAAGATATGAAGAGGAAGATGTTATTGTTAAAAATGAAGAATCTGAGGCTAACCAAGTGTAGTAATTTGCCTGCCATCACATAGCTAACAAAAATCAGATCTGGGAATCTGTGAAGTCCATGTATATGTCTATTCTAAATGAATCTCAATAACCAGCCCTTAGTCTTACCATCATAGAAGCATATGCAGATACAGATCTACTCAATTACCAAACTTCTTTCTTTCTTTTGTTTTTGCAATTATTTTTTCATCTTAATTTTTCCTTTTTATGTCAATTTATCCAGTAAAAACTTTGTCTCAATAGTCAGGTAAAATATTTATTTTATTTTTTATTATTATTATTATTATTTTATTTTTTTTATTACAACACAATTTTCGCATAAAGTGTCATTATACAGAGGCTCCAAATTGAATTCCATGTATGCTTAATGGTTTCCCTGAGATATGGTGAGGGGTAAGGCCTGGGGAGGCACAGCTACATCTACCAATTTAAACAGAATAGATCTGCTTCTGTCAGTTTTATATATTGGGTTTTCCTCTGTGTTTTAATTTGAAGGAAGTATTCTGATATTGTCAATAATACTGGTAATAACAATAGCAAACATATTTCATCTTACTTAACTAAGTACTTAATAATTCAAATTTCAAGCCAAAGACTACAAATTAACATCCTTAATCTCAATTATACTCCTATTTTAAAACACTTTAATTTTGTCCTGGGTACTATCCTCTGGCCCATTGATAAACCACATTGTTATGGGGTTCCAATACCCTCAAAAATGAA
Source organism: Prionailurus bengalensis (assembly GCF_016509475.1). Lineage (NCBI taxonomy): Eukaryota > Metazoa > Chordata > Mammalia > Carnivora > Felidae > Prionailurus > Prionailurus bengalensis. The sequence continues at coordinate 173,393,856 of NC_057345.1, read as the reverse complement.
TAGTTATTATGAGCATAGTCAGGAGTTTGAAATGTCATAGAAGGTCTACATTGAAATCATAGACATTCTTGAAATTTTAAGATCAGTAAAAATGAGCAGAGGTCATAAAAATCTATCACTTAGCATAGCTCAAAAGCAAGGATCCCAAGCAATTCAACTTCCCTCTACTCACCCAACTTATGTTTTTCCTGAACTGAGGGTTTGGATTGTGTTGTTTGGTGATAGATGATATTAAAATGGATTCTCCAAGTCCTTGGTGCTCTTTTATGCCAATATGTGAAACTCTGATAAACTTGAAGAGTTATTTCGATTGTCCCCCAGCCTCCGCTTCCTTCTTTGTCCTTTGAAAAACAATATCGAGAGGGGTTAATATTCAGATTTTCTATAGGTGATGATAGTTGTTTATGTTGTTCGTTAATAATTAAAAAGTCTCCTTAAGAGTCTTTGGTTTGAATTTATTTCCTTTACTGGGCATGAATTATTTAGGTTGTCATTAAAGTGTGATATTTTTCAATTCAGTAGTCAATATCCAATTTAAGTAAAGAAAGCAATTGCCAGTAAATTATAATCTTTTTTCATTAAGATAAAAGCATGTCTGGTCTTGTGTTTCCATGTTTTTCTTAAATTATTTTATAATATCAGGGTAGAAGAGAAGCTTATTAACTGAAGTGTTAATCACTTAAAATAATACTGGGGAAATTGTGCCACCTTGAGTTTCTCACTATTTTGGGATAAAATGCTCACAATTAGAAGCTTTCCTCCTGTGACTAGATCAAGGTATATAAAAATCATTGTTCTTAAGTTCATTTATCAGTGTTAAGACCTTTTCCAAATATACATTAGAAATTTCTAAGAAAAATATTTATTTTACCTTTCCTCACTTCTTCAGGAATCCCCTCAAAGATAAAGTATTTGAGGACACATTCTGACAGGAGAGTGCACGCAGATTATTCTCATTATTGAATGAATTTGTCTCAATCCTCTTAGTTATTGAGAATCTAATGTGAACATTTTTTTAGTCTTCTAACAAATAACATGAAGAAAAAAAAACACATTGATCTTGAAACTGTGACTGTTTCAGAGCAAAGAGCTGTGGTACAAATCCTGCCTCTTGGATCTAGTGAGAGGTTCTATAAATTGCTATGTATGTAATATATCAACTTAAAGCTAGTTATTAATAAATATTAAAATGCTTTCAGGAGGCCAAGTCGTGACTTGAACCCAAATGAAGGGAAATAGTACCATTATTTTTCCCAACTAGACTAGGCCACATGGATAATTCCACCAGATACACTTGGCTTTAATCCAATAAAATATGGATAGAATGGCTGAAAATATTTTTCACAATTACTTGGAGTTTAAGCTTGACCTGCAGGACTTCATACATTTTTGGTGCCATTCTTACATCATCGATCTCTCCTTTTTATTCATACCTGTTTCATTCTCTTTTGTGAGAATCCTTAATTTTGGAGTTCTCGGGATTTTAGTCCTTGGTCTCTTCATTTCTCTGTCTGTTCTCAAATCTTTGGTAGTATCATCCAGTCACAACACTTTAAATACCATCCCTTTGTTGATGATGCCCAAATTCCTATCTGTTCTCCAGATCCTCTTCCCATATACACTAGACTTTTATAACCAAATGACTAGTTGACTTGCCCACTTAGATGATTACTAGACATGTCCTATTGAGGGAAATTTCTGTCTCATAGCCCAGTAGCACATCACATTTTATAGTTTTCCTTTACTTATATTCATGATCCTTTCCTTTATCTAGAAAGGTCTTTGCACACATTTGTGTTTATTATCTACCAAAGTATCCTTTAATTAAAATGTTAATTTCACCCTCTCTTCAGTGCTTTTTCTGCAAGAGTAAGCAGAAAAAACCTTACCTGTTCTGAACTTCTTAGTCTTGTCTTTAGCATCCTTACATATAGAATTCTCCCTACATTTGGGGGATAAACATCTCATCTTGGAATATGAAGTTTTGTTTTGATATGAACAATTTATATATACTATCATGTTTATTTCAATTTGAGAAGAGGTAAATAAAACATCATGATAAAAATATTTACATCTACAATTTAAGGATGATTTTCATTAGAACATGAGCTATTAAAAAACAACACTTAAGCTGGCATATAAAGCTTGCTCACATGAACATACAGTACGGTAGATGATGCTGGCTTCAATTTGCATCTTTAAGCAAAATAAAGCAGTTTCAATAATAATTACAACCCACTTTTCTGTGTGGGTTTTTGGAACAAATAAGCTAATTGTACATATAATAAACTTTGATATGATAAATTTGGGGAAGGAAGATCAAGGAAAATTTTCATTGCCTAGATTGGCTAGAGTAGGTTTGGAGACGAAACAAAGGAAAATCAGCAAAAGTGGAGAAAATTTTTTTAAAGATCCCTTTTTGTCACAGGCTGAAAACTGCTATATTTAGACAACACTGAACATTCAAAGCGGTTTCCGCTAGAACAACAATACCATGCTTTTGATATTCAAGGCTGACTAATCACAGCAAGTGTACAAAGGGAAATTACAAAACAAGTATGTAGGAGCATATTCTCACCCTTCTTAAAAGTTAAAATCTGGTAATTGGGATTTTTATTGTATTTTTAAATTTTGACTTAATTATAAATTCACAATAAATTATAAAAAATATCTGCAGGGTGATCCCATCCACCCTCCCCACCCCCACCATATTATCATCTGATATAACTCTAACGTAATACCAAAACTGGGAAGTTGACATTGGTATAAACCATAGAGATTATTCAGATTTCACAACTTTTATGTGCACTGATTTGTATACATGTATCTTTGTGTGTGTAGCTCTATGTAAGTTTTTTTTTTTTTTTATTTATTTTTTTTTAAAGGTATCACTGAGTGGTAGTTATTCACTCTGGTGAGAAGCCCTCCAATTGAGCTCATGGTTGAGTCATTATTTCTCAACTGTTTTTTTTTCAACGTTTATTTATTTTTGGGACAGAGAGAGACAGAGCATGAACGGGGGAGGGGCAGAGAGAGAGGGAGACACAGAATCGGAAACAGGCTCCAGGCTCTGAGCTATCAGCCCAGAGCCTGATGCGGGGCTCGAACTCACGGACTGCGAGATCGTGACCTGGCTGAAGTCGGATGCTTAACCGACTGCACCACCCAGGCGCCCCTAAGTTTATTATTTTATCACAAGTGCAGTTTCACTTCACCACCACCACTGTCAAGATTCTTAACTGCACCATCATCACAAGACCCCCTGTGCTAGGTTTTTATATCCATATCCTACCCTCCATTTAAAAAAAAAATTTTTTTTCAACGTTTATTTATTTTGGGGACAGAGAGAGACAGAGCATGAACGGGGAAGGGGCAGAGAGAGAGGGAGGGAGACACAGAATCGGAAACAGGCTCCAGGCTCTGAGCCATCAGCCCAGAGCCCGACGCGGGGCTCGAACTCCCGGACCGCGAGATCGTGACCTGGCTGAAGTCGGACGCTTAACCGACTGGCCACCCAGGCGCCCCTCCTACCCTCCATTTAATCCCTAACTTCTGCAATAACTAATTTGTTCTCCTTCTTTATAATTATTTCACAAATTTTAGACAAGTGAAATCATCATGCCTTCAGTATAATTTCCTCAAGATTCTTTGAAGTTGTTATGTGTATGTATATAGTTCATTCTTTTTAATAGCTTAGTAGTATTTTGTTATAGATGCACACAGTTTGTTTAACCATACCCATTGAAGGATATTTGGGCATTGACAGTTTGGGGTTATTACAAATCAAGCTTTTATGAATATTCATGTACAACTTTTTTGTGTAAAAATAGATCTTTATTTATCTGATGCCCAATAGTGCAATTGCTGGGTCATTTGGTAAGTCCATTTTTAGTTCTAATCCATTTTCTAGGAATCTGTACTTACATGAAACTTCTAGAAAAATAGAAAATTTTAGGAATCTAGGGCAAGGTGAATACTCAATACCAAAAGAAAGATCAAATAAAAGGAAAAAATATATATAAATTATACCTAATCACAATTAAAAATCTGGGGGAAGATATTTGATAATAACATGTCTGATCAAGAACTTGCATATAAAATATTTAAAAAATTCTTTAATCAGCATTAAAAATATTTTCTTAACTCCCTGAACTACACAGGAGCTTTAATTGTAGGAGGAATGAGAGAAGAAGCCTAGAGTTTCTCCAGACAGTACGGAATATGAAAAGCACATGATACCATATTAACATAGCATGGGCTACCCTCTACTGAGTTTATGAGTGAACTTACCCATTTCCTTATTAGGCTGTGATCTGAATGAAGACATAAAAGTCTTTGAAAACTCAGCAAATAAAGCAAAGTAGAGTGGAAACAGAATAGATGCAGAATAAATAAACATTAAATTTATTGTCCTTTATTTTGTGCAAGACATAGTGAAAAGCATCAGTGGAGAACAAGTTTATTTCTTTGAGTTTTACATTATGAAAAAGAAAGTATACATACATTGGAACTAAAAATGGGCCAATGGTAAAAGAGGTATTATCATAGGGTTATGAGACCATTTGTATGCCCTCTAGTTCTAGTCTGTAGGAAACTTATGCCTTTTTCCCTAAGGAAGCTACCTACATACCACAAACTAGGACACAGACTACTTATGACAATGAAATACCTAAACAGAAATATTAAAGGGAGAATTGAAAAAGAGAATCTGGTTTCAGAGATGCATAATGGATTGGACATAAAAACATGAGGCCAGAGTCAGCTTATAGAGAAGCTGCAAAGATCTAAAGGCAGATTAGATCAAGATAGGAGAAACATTTCAAGAAATTTAGAGATATTATAGTAAAGATCATGAGCAACAAAAGTCAATCATCAAGACTAAAGAGAATGACATAGAAAAGTTTTAGATAATTAGTATTGTCTAAATATCCATTTTAATCACATATTTATGTGTGTTGGTAATTTATGGCACTATCAAGTAATTTTTGTGAAACTTTTCATGGGTCTTTTCAAAATTATGTTGTAATCAAAGTTCTCTGGCAGATAGTGAGGAGGGAGGAGAGTTGGCAGAAGGGAATATATTTTCTATCATGCAAACCATTATATAGGTGGACAGCCAAATAATATTCTTCTACATAAGGCCAGAACTATAAGGAAATTAATGATTTTTAAGCCATTATGTAAATCATCTTACTAAAATAAAATTACTAACACAAATAACTAACAGAGACCAGAACAGCATGAACTAAGACTCTTACTGAAACTTACAAATGGTATGTTTTATTCATCTGTGTATTTACTCCCACAAATTTATCTTGCCAAAGTGACTTTATGTTTTAAACATTTTATTACCCAGTTTCCACTAAATTTCATTAGAGTACGCTTACTGTGTAGGTAAGTTCTCTACTTCCCTTTGACTAATTCCTTGAGTTCTAAAAACATACCATAAAAGTCATAAAATTTCTCACCATATTAAAATAATCCTAGCAAATATTCCTCAATCATATTTCCACTCTTAGCTTTTTATGAGAATTTGTAGAAGAGTAAAAAATATCACACAGTGGTACAGATATCAGTTTTCTCCCACTCGATGACTTTTTGTGTATTCATCTATAATTTATTTAAAGAATTTCATTCTGGCATAGAAATGATTCATCTGTTCTCTTCTTAGCAGTGGCTGAAGATACGCAATAAAAGTAACAAATTGAGGTTATTTTCCAAATAATGAATTTTAAAATGTTGTAAATAAATATATAACAGGGATAATACTATTCATTTGATGGTAGTTTATCTAATCTTCATAAATGTGCTTATACTTCACAATTATTTCACATTTGATATTGACTCACTCAATAATAAGTCACTGAATGATTAAATCTTTCCAAAACATTATTGAGGACACTTAGAAAGATAAGTCAATTTTTGGTTTAGGGGGCTTGAAATAAATAAAACCCTTATGTTTAATAAAATACTATTTAATACTTAGAAAATAATAGATTACTTTTGAATGTATTTTGAAATAAAACATCACAGTTGTCCCTGAAAGGAGGATTGAATCTGTATCCACAGCTGCTACATATATAAAATGTTCAGTTCTTACCAAAATGTTCTAAGATATGAAAAGAAATAGAAAGTGTGACCCATATGCAAGTAAAAACCACTCAACAGAACCTCAGATGTTGTATTTTGTAAGCAAGAACTTTAAGATAGCTCTTATAACAATGTTCAAAGAACAAAAGAACACCATGCTTAAAAAACTCAAGGAAGGTATGTTGGCACTGATCCAACAAATACAGAATATCAATAAATAGATGGAAATTATTAAAAGGAAAAGATTGAAGAGCACACCTATCAAAATGAAAATTTATGATGGGGACTTAATAATAGATTTAGCTATTCTAACAGAATAGCTGTTAGAAGAAAGAATCAATGAACTCAAAGATAGTCGATAGTGATCATTCAACCTGAAAAGCAGAGAAGGGAAAAATGAAAAAAACATAAATAAATAACACAGCTTCTGAGAAATGTGTGATACAATTAAGTAAAACAAAATGTTAAATAGTCCTTCACAAATGAAATGAAATAGATAATGGGGCACTTGGGTAGCTCAGCCGGTTAGGTGTCCAACTTCGGCTCAGGTTATGATCTCATGGTTCATGAGTTTGAGCACCTTGTCAGGCTCTGTGCTGTCAGCTCAGAGCCTGGAGCCTGATTCAGATTCTGTGTCTCCCTCTCTCTCTGCCCCTCCATGCACACACTCGGTCTCTCTCTCTCAAAAATAAATACACATTTAAAAATTAAAATGACATAGATATAATCCCAGATCAATAAAATCTAAGACCCAACTTAAGAAGAAGGAAAGAATATTCTTGAGGCTAAAAGCAAGTGATACCAGACAATAAGTCAATTCCATGTGAAAATACATGGAATACTTGTAGTGGCTTGTTTCCCACTTGTAAATATGACCGAGCACAAAAATTAAAAAAATAAAAAATAAAAAGAGAGAAGGCAATGGTATGATATTGTAGAGAAACTCACTTGGGATTCCTGAGAAATCAGTACCACTTTGGCATGTTAAAGGGAGACTCAGGAGATAACACAAGCAGAGATATTGACATTGGCACAATGAACACTATATATTTCAACAATACTGGGGCCCCCACTCAAATGACCTCATAAGAAACCACAAGATGGAGACTAAGGCCATGAACATGAATGAAATGGAGAAGAAAAAAGGAATATTCTATGAACTCAAAAATACTAAGCAAGGAAGATTTTAACAGACTCTAAGGTCATATGCAAGCTGATGAATCAAGTGGAAGAATCTACGTTGATATTATTAATATGACACTATTTGTACACTCTGGAAAAACTCATGGATGTTTTGGTGTTTAAGTTTACTATTCAGCTATTCTTGTGTAACAAACCATACAAATGCTTATACATTCAAACCACAATTTATATAGCTGACAATTCCATGGTTTGATTGTGCAGTTTTCTGTCTCAACCTATTTAAATGACCTCTGCTATGCTCTCTCATTACTTTGTAGTCAGCTTGTATTTTGGCTAGTGCCGGATGACCTTACATGTACGTTTGGTGTTTGGCTGGATGACTATTTTATGAGGCACCTCAGTTCTCTTCTAATTGGCATTTCTTCAGCTGTCATGCTAGCTCTCAGTGTTTAACCTGATGATTTCTGGTTTCTGAGAGTGGCAAGAAAAACCAAAGTTTAATGTATAAGCATTTGTCAATCACATTTGGTAATTTCTCATTAATCACACTGCTGTAAAAATTTGAGTTTGCTTACCACGTATTTTGATGTTGTTTTGCCATGCAAACTATGATTGGCAGACAGTAGCAAGGATGCTGCCTCTGTGTATTTTAGAATTGCATTATCTCAGATTCCACATGGATATAATATCATAATCTGTATTTTAAAAAGATTTTGTACATTAGGGTTTGTGAAGAACTATTTAAACTTATTGAAGGGAAAAGTGCTTTTCTACTTAAAGCTCTTTGATTTGCAGTTAATATAAGTACTAATTGCTATAACTTGTATTTTATAAGAAAAGATACAAATGTGTAAGACACAAAGTGGGAAAAATTTAGTAGCATAAAATTTTACAACATGATCATTAAACATTTACAATTGAAAAATATAATATGTTTATTTTTAAAAGCATATTTAGTATTTAATATATATTAATATTGGGTTACTTAACTTAATGTTCAAAATATATAATCATAAACATACTCTCTAGAGATATTTCATTTATATTATAAACTTTAAAAGCATTAACTGATTTATCAAGTTAAGCACATTCAATTGCTGAAGTATTTCTCTATTATTTTTCTTGATTACTTAGCCATCTTTCCAGAGCAATTTTTTGTTAACCCTCACATAAACTATTTTGATGATGCCTATCCAGTGTTTCCATATCTTGACTCAACTTCAATACAATAATTCTAGTGCCCTTCTCAATCTCCAAACAGTCTCTGAATGATGGCATGGTTTTACATTCCTCTAACTGTCTAGCCTCCAAAATTTATAACCCTTATTCAGACAGCTTCCTTGGGCATCAACATCACATCCCACTGCATTTTTCGCATTTTTAGTCAAAGTCAAATAATTCATTATCAAATCTACTCTCCCCCACCCCTGCTCATAGATCTGCTAGCAATAAATTCTTTTGGTTTTCGCTTGGATAAAAGTCTTTTATTCTTTCATTTGTCCAGATATTTTTGTGCAGTGTAGAAATCTGGCTTGAGAGTTATTTTTTTCTCCATATTTTGAAGAAGTCACTCCATTGTCTTCTGGTTTGCATGGTTTCAAAATGCAAGCCTGTTTACTATCCATGCTTCCTTGTATGTGATGGATCTTTTTGTCTGAACACCTTCAATATTTTCCCTATATCTTTGATTGCAGTAGTTTAAATATGAAATCTCTAGGTGTGGAGTGTGCGTGTGTGTATGTGTTATCCATCTTATTTGGAGTCCACTATGATTCTTAGACCTGAAATCTGAATTTTTTTGGAAGATTTTTAGCCATTATGTCTTTAAATATTTATTCTTTTCCTAATTTCCTTTGTCTTTTCTTCTGAGATTGCAATCATGTACATATTTTGAATGCTGTCTTCTATTTTTTTTCCTTATAATTCTGTTTCTCTAGGTAGTTTAGCATAATTTCTAATGACCTATTTTTAAGTTTCCTGAGTCCCCTCAACTATGGTGAATCCACTCATGAGCTTTCAAAAATAAATCATGTTTGTTACCATAGCTTCCATTTTTAGCATTTCTATTTGATTTTTATTGCAGTTACATTCTGAAATTCTCTATCATTATGCATACTTTCTATTTTTCCTACTAAAGAATTTAATGTATATGTCACACATTACATACATTATACAATGTATTAGTTATTTAAAATTTTCTGTATTGTAATTCCAGCATCTGGATTCATCTTTGAGTCTGGTTTTACTGCTTGCTTTGTCTCTTGAAAGTGTGATGACTTTTTTTTTTTTTTTTGGTCTGTTTCTTATAATTTTGTTTGAGTGCTGGTCACAAAATTTTGGATGTACAATAGCAGAGATTGAGGCTTAAAGCATTCATTCCTGGAAAAGGGTATACATTTTTTTCCTGCTTGATGGATATTGTGGGAATTTAGTCAATGTAATGCAGAGGTAAGATTTTGTTTTGTTTTGTTTTGCTCTAGTTACTTCCAATGCATCACTGGCATAAAATTCTTTTAGAGTTATCTTGTACAGTTAGGTGTAAAAAATATATATTTTTTTAATTTAGTGTTCCTGCTTCACCTTTTTCTTAAGTCTTCCATTTACACCTTTATCCCAGAGTGGGTTTCTGTTTATGCTTCTGACCCTCTCTATGGGTCAGAGTGCTATTGCTTGTGACTTTTCTTGATAATTTATTGGTGAGACATAGCTGGATTTTCTGTTGTCCATTTTAATGCTCCATTTTATTCAGGCTCTGGTTCCCTGTTCAAATAGTTATCCAAGGTCAAATTCAAATACAAAATCTTTCCATGAAGAACTTTTATTCTGTCTTCAATGGAATATCTGTTTTTCCTTTCCTGAATCCCATAGAACATGATTTATTCATTCCGTTTGATTTTCACATTTTATTCTGTGATACGTATGCATACATTTTATCTATGGGTTATTAAAATTTTAAGTCTTTAAATGTTCTTTTAAAACTTTTAAATTATCAGAGCACCTGGGTGGCTCAAGGTTAAGGTTAAGCATCAGACTTCTGCTCAGGTCATGATCTCACAGTTTGTGGGTTCAAGCCCCACCTCGGGCTTTGTGCTGACAGTTCGGAGCCTGGAGGCTACCTCGGATTCTGTGTTTCCCTCTCTTTCTGTACCCCCCCCAGCCCAACTTCTCTCTCTCCTTCTCTCTCTCTATCAAAAATAAATAAACATTAAAAAAATAATTAAAAAAAACTTTTAAATTCCTTAAGTACACAGAGCATATTTTATAATAAAAACTCAAAGATTAAAACCACCCTTTGATATAACCCAATGTGTAATGTATATTTGAAGGTTAGGCATGTAGAGCTCAGTATCAACAGTTTACAGCTTAAAATGATCATTCAAAAATGAACATTTTATGTCCAACAATAAAAATATTAGATGGAAGAGGTATAAAGATTGAATCATACACTTCCCTCCTAAGTATTGGCTTTATGTCGTAGGCTAATGATTTCATTAAATTAAAACTTCTGAGTCATTCAAGGTAAGAAAAGGATCTAATTTTTTAAAAGGTATAGCCCCACAAAGTTTTGCTGATTCTGCAATGCTAACATATTTTGTTTCTTTACAGCACATCCTAGCCAATGGAAAAGAAAGGTGATATAGTGGGCTATTGGATTGATATTGAAGGCACATTGGAACTCCCATAATGGTACAAGTTGAGCACTTTCATTATGGCCTACTGCCAGGATTCCACATAATATATTAGAAATTGGGTCTACTCTCTCAGCTCCTTTCCATTAGCATTCATATGCTATTCCATTATTCATCATATAAAAAACTTCATTTTTAATCGACAGTGAAGGAATCTTTGGAATATGCGAAAACTGCTTAGCCTTCTTTCACAATCAACTTTACTAAATCTGTGTTATCACACTAGGTACATCCTCTTTGTTTTTAGATGCTATGATGGTTTGAAAAATACTAATATGCTTTCTGTTTATGGAAATCGATAGAGAAGTTACCAAGTTTAGACCATTTTTACTATCAAAACATGAGATGGTTATAAAATAAGAACCAAAATGTTTAAAGTAGTCAGTTAGTTTATAGAACATTTTTTCATTTATTTTTTGTGATAGTAAATGTATTCCTGGGAGAGGAAATGAATGGTTCTAAAAGAAGATTGGTATACATACTCACTGTGATAATAGATGAACTAATTCCTGTTTTCTATAAAGATACATGATATACCATCTTTTGAGTAAATTAATCAAGGAAATCATTCAAAGAATTACAAAATAAGTGGTAAATTGTACATAAATTATATTTATATATAACTTCTAATCTAAATGAAAGTAAATGAAGTGATTTATTTCTAATAAGTTATTGATATGAAAACCCAAACTCTCTATTTTCCTGAAGAAATGCACACACATGTGCACACAATTTCTTTTCCTTTTATCACTATGAAAATATTTATTATAATTACTGAAGTTGTCTCACATGAAGAGGTATCACCACTGTATAACAATGACAAACATCACTTTAATGTTATTACATTCATATATACCCTTATTTTTAATGTTCCCTGTACTGTTCATCTGGATGTATGCTTCACAAATTATTCTTTCCTGTTGCTTTCAGTTCAAGATTGATATGTAAATTATTCTAACTTTTTAGATAATCTAAAATGTCTCTATCATGCTTCTTTTCAGGGATCCACATCAGGAAGATTAGATGACATCAGTATCAGTGACGATGCAGTAGTGAATGTGAGTTTTTCTATACATGAAGCAGCAGGTGGTGAAATATATAATCGGCTCTTTTGTAGTTATTATTCCTTGGCATTTTTGCCCTGATGAAATGGTCCAACTAATTTATGAATAGGCAGTTTGCCACTCAGACAGATGGCCCTGACTGCAGCCCAGAGACAGTGTATAGTCCAAAAATGTCGATGTTGACAGGATTTTCAGATATAAAAAATCAAATGTCTGTCAGTCTCTTAAGATGTGTCATCACTAATCCACTATTTATTGGATTATGTTCTAATGCAAGTTTTTTTCATTCCCGTAAGGAGTGATTATGAAAAGAAGTATTTTAGTGAAAAATTCAGAGTTGGTTTTCCCATTCCAAACAAAAAAGCAATATTTTATCTTAAAAGTGTAATAAACTCAAACATAGTATGTAATTCTATTCCATGACTTATATACCATTTGGCCAAATCTGACTATGACACCCAAATGAATAGGTTTATTGCCTTAAAAATAAAAACTGCATCATACCCTCTATAGTTATTTGTTCTGATTTTATATTTTATGAGTGTAAAATTTAGCAAGCTAAATTAGATTACTTTTTAGTAATATTGCTTTTGATATACAATAAATCCTAAGTGTAATACACTTTAAAATAAGTATAGTTTTTCTTAGTTGTGACATATATAATAGAACCAGAGGTTTACAACAGTAAACATCAACAGAACTACTAAATTTACTTTCTGATCAATCTTTAGTTGAGACTAAAGCATATATATCACACACTGATACTATTATCAAACAGTATTTATAGTAAGTCATATTTATTTAAATGTCTAACTATGTTACTGGTACATATAGGCACTGACCTATATCGACCATGTTGATATGAAAGGGTTCCACTTTGCTAAAAAACAAAACAAATTACTGTTTTGATGTTTGACATGGGTGATAGCATTGGGCACAAAACTGTTTTCTCAAAGGATTAAAAAAAAACCTTTTTGCCATGTGACATTGTACTGAATTTAGAGACAATCGCTGTTTTGTGCTACAGAGAATGTTATTCTATCTAAATATTATCTCATCTAAGTTCCAGACTCACCTTCAAAGCCATTCGGGACTTAAATAATGAGAACTGAATACTGGCAAATTTTGAAGTCATATGGTAGGGCTATTAGCATTTACAGACTTGTATCTTTAGAACAATCACATCAACAGGCAGCAGTTATAAATCAAGAGTCCATTTAAGTAACCACAATCTGCAGTCTTCTCCAAGAAGCCAAGCTGCCAATCTGAGCAAGCTTGAGGCTCTTCAGCAAAAGCTGCTAATATAAAGATAGATGGCTAGTTGGTTAATGATCCACAGATACTTCCACATCATTGCTGTGTGCTGAACCCAGTGTGAGAGGAAAACGATAAAAGAAATCTTATTCTTTACAAGTTCAATATAAGAGGAGTGCCTGGGTGGTTCAGTCAGTTAAGCATACAGCTCTTGATTGGGGGTCAGGTCATGATCTCACAGTTTGTGAGTTGGAGCCCGCATGGGACTCTGCACTGACAGCTTGGATTCTCTCTCTCCCCCTCTCTCTCGGCTCCTCCCCCCACATTCTGTCTCTCTCACTCTCAAAATAAATAAACTTTAAAAAAAAAAAGAAGTTCAATATATACTTTGTGAGACAAAGCACATATCAAATTAAAACTATAACCAGACTCAAACAAGTAAAAGATAAATAATATGAAGAGTTTCATAAGAGATATATCAAAATTAATACTAAGGTTTATAAAGGAAAATTCAGGGGTGCCTGGGTGGCTCAGTTTGTTGAGCGTTTGACTTCAGCTCAGGAACCATGGTGTGGGTTCCAGCCCCATGTCTGGCTTTGTGGAGCGTGCTTCAGATTCTCTGTCTCCTTCTCTCTCTGCCCCTCCTCTGCACATTTTCTCTCTCTCAAAAATAAACATTAAAAAATAAAAATAAAAGGGGAAATTCAAATATCTGACCAAAAAAAAAAGGACATTAAGAGCTAAAGTTTAGAATTAGCAGTTTCCAAGCAGTTATTTAAGATTGATAAAATTCTTAGTTGCAAAAATAAATCTCTGAAAATGTCCTTAACATTTCCTCTTCATTTGTCATAATATCATGTTACCATTACTTTTTCTATTATAAAATGTTTCAGGGTATAATTATGTAACTTAAATGTATCTATTAATTAAGATTGCAAAAAGCCTGCAAATCCTACCAAAAAATGCAAGATCAAGAAGGAACCATGCAACAGGAGGTGGGAAAAAAAGTAGCCTCAGAGAATAATCTTCTGGATGAAATTACCATGCAGTGGTGGATCTCAGAAAACAGCCAACCATCATGAAATATACTTACTAAATGAAATTTGCATTATCTAGGCTGGAAAGGTACACACCTTCTTTGCATCAGTTGCTTTTGGAAGGAGATGAATAAGGCTGTGCCAGTGCTTCACAGACTTGATAAGATTTGAATTATTACAGGAAACAAGGTTACACGAGAACGTAGACAAACCATATTTGCAAAAATCAGTAAAAGCTGATAATTGACGCTTTGCTTTGTAAAACCAATCATGATGTTCTGTGATACTCCTTTCCCAACCTGGGATACTGTAGCAAATAACTGATTCAGAAAAGTCCAAGGAATTCAGTAAAAGGTAATGATAAAAGGAACCAGAATAAGCATAATGACAAGATTCAATAAAAAGAAAGTGAGCTAAAGAACATCAAAGAGTATTAACAGCTCAAGAGTATTTACCAAGGGAAATACATTTATCCATCATATGAATATTATGATCAAATGCTTCTTATAAATTAAAAATAATCAATGGAATTATAGTTCCATATTTGTTGGTGGGTACCAGATTCACTTTATTGCATAAAGAACTTTAAAAAACAAAAACAAAAACAAACAAACAAAAACACTTGATGAATTACTAAAACAATAACAGATAAACTATAACACAACAACAAAAATAAGTGCAATTTGGAAGCAAACCCCCCTTCCTATTTGAAGGCATTAGGGAACAACCAAGAAAGTGAAGAGTTGGGAAGACAAATCAATTAACAAAAGAGGATCAGGTTGAAATGTGCTGGATCTTTTCATGGCTTTCCTCTCCTTCCCCCCCCCCCCCAGATATTGTTCCCTTTTATGAGGTATAACATAAAATATATTAGGGCTTTAATCAGTCTCCCTGCACCAGGGGGAAAAAAATGGACCAGAAAGTAACAATGTATGCATCATTATCATCTCTACTCTCCTCTCCCAGGATAAGTTCTCTGTGATTCCTTATGTTATTTGGGGCTAAGACTTTTCTTTGCTTGTTTCTTTCTTTGTTTTTTAAATCTGACGTTGATCAAAACTATTAATTCATGTCTCCTATCCCTAGGTTTTTGTTTTATTTTACTTTCATATTCACTTTGTAAGATTTTTCTCACAATTCACTTTCTAAATTGCATATTAGAATGGCATTTGATGTTTTGACCCTAAAGAATAAAAACAAAACAAAACAATGAAATTATCAGAAAACCAAGAGTGGGATTGGGCCTAGGCCCAAGATTTATCTTCCAGGAATCCTCAATACATCACTTCAATCACTCTTGACTGGTACTGTGGTCTCCACTGATATTTATCTTTATTCTCAAAGGAATGTCCCAGACAATGTAGGAGAAAATAAGACTTTTGATTACACGGACATTGGAAGAGTAGGAACAGGAATCCAGGCAGGCCTTAACAACTTTTCTACGGTGAAGGCTGCTCTATTTTCCCAAATCTGCACCACCATTGAGGCCTTCTCTAGTCTCTTACTCCACCTCTAACATCTCACATGAGGGCTTAGTATGTCTGTGGCAAAATATCTGCAAGAGGGTGATATTGCCCCAGAATATATAAAAGAATTCTTCAAGTCAATTTACAAAATACAGCACAGTAGGAAAATCAGCAAATAGATGTAAAAAAGTGCTCAGAAGAAGAAGATACCTAAATATGCATCTGAACAGGTGGTCAATATCATTAGTCAGAATGAAAATACAAATTTGAGGTAACACTATATATACCTGCCAGATGGCTAAAATGAGAAGATAAGTGTATTCATCAAAAGACATGTACAAAACACTCATAGAAGATTTATTTGTTATATCCAAAAAATGGAAACTGAATGACCTTCAACATTAGAATGTCTAAATAAAATGCAGTATAATCATATAACACATTGATAAGTAGAAATTATATAATATTTAGCAAAATTAATCTATGGCATTTGAAGTTAGAATAGTGGTGACTTTTGGTTTATGAGGGAATGGAGGTACAAAATTGGTGCTAGTAATAGATATCTAAATGATAAGGGTGCTTCTATACAACTTATGAACATTCCTCAAGCTATAAACTTCAGATTAGTTTACTTTACAGAACGTATATTCTACTTCAATAAAATTTTATACAAAATGTTTAATAGATTATCATCTTATATATAAAAGGTCACAAACAGAAATGAAATTTCAGAACATAACTGCTAAATAAATAGACAAAGATGAATAGAAATATATAGAAAAAGATGAATAGACATCCAGAAATAAACCTACACGTATACATTTAATTGATCTTTGACAAGGGCACTAAGAAAACACGATAGAGAAAGGATAGGCTTTTCAAAAATGTTTGGAAACTGGATATTCACATGGAAAACCATGAAATTGGATTCCTTCTTATACTATACACAAAACTAACTTAAAATGTATTAAAGACTTAAGTGTAAAACTTAAAACTATGACACTCCTAATAGAAAGCATAGAATAACATCTGTTGACATTGGTCTTGACAATTATTTCTTGGATATAGCACCAAAAAGAAGAAACAAAAGCAAAAATAAACAAGTGGAAATACATAAAACTAAAAAGTCTCTGCACATCAAAAGAAACAGTCAATAGAATCAAAAGGTAGCCTATGGAATGGGAGAAAATGTTTGTAAACAATAAGCTGATAAGGGGTTAATTTCCAAACTATATAGGGCAATCCTACAACTCAGTAGCCAAAAAGTAACCCAACTAAACAATGGTCAAAGGACCCAAATTGACATTTCTCTAAAGAACACATACAAATAGCCAACAGGTACATGAAAAAAAATGCTCAACACCACTAATCATCAGGGAAATACAAATCAAAACTGCAATGATACCTCACTGATATGGCTATTGGGCTATGGAAACAACCTAAATGGTGTTCATCAAACAGTTAAAGAAGATGTGATATACGTATATATATGTATATATACATATATTGATTATTCAGACTTGAGAAAGAAAAGAAATCCTGCCATTTGCGACAACATGGATCAACATAAGTCAAACAGAGAAAAACAAATACTATATGATACCCTTTACATGTGGAAACTAAAAATGTCGAACTTATAAAAGCCAAAAATAGAATGGTGTGGCTAGGGGGTGAAGAACTTGGGTAGATATTGTTTAAGGGTACTGACTTAGAACTAGCAGATAAGTAAGTCCTGGATATCTAATGAACACCATGCAGAGTATACGCAACAATACTGCATTATAAAATTCAAAGTTGCTAAGAAATGAGATCTTAAGTACTCTCCACTACGAAAAGAAGAGATAATAATGTGACATTAAGAGTATTAGCTAACACTACAGTGGCATTATATATTGAAATATATAAATGTATTAATTTATATATTATACACCTTATATTTACAGTGTTATATGGCAATTATATCTCAATAAAATAAAAGGATGACTATTACCAAACAAACAAACAAAAAAACAACCCAAAAATCCAAAACATTACAAGTATAGGCAAGGATGTGGAGGAAAGGACAATTTGGACATTGTTGGTGGGAATGTAATGGTGCAGCAGCTATTTAAAAAGTATGGAATTTCTTCAAAAAGTTAAAAATAGGACAACCATGTGATCAAGCAACCCGACTTCTAGACATATATCCAAAAGAATTAAAAGCAGGGTATCAAAGACATATCTGCATTCCCATGTTCATGGTAATATGATTCATAATAGCCAAGATATGGAAGCAACACAACTGTCCATCAATGAATGAATGAAGAAAATGTAGTATTTGCATATAACTGAACACCATTCAGCCTTTAAAAAGAGGGAAATTCTGCCTTTTGTCATAACATGAATAAACCTAGAAGACATTATACTAAGGGAGAGAAGTCAATCATATCTCAGTGTTTCTTTTAAGGAAAAAAACTCATGCACTTACAAAAAAAATTATCTTTAAGCTATATTTTAATCGATAAAAAGTAAATAAAAGGTGGTGTATATATCATACCATTATTTATATGTCAAAATATGAAAAATTATATATATATGGTTAAACCTTTTGAAAAAAAGACACAGAAAAAAGTTAATGGGTATTACAGACAAGGACAGAGGGAGAGAATTTTTTGCTGCATTCTGGTTTCATAATAATCTTAAATCATAAAAATATATTACCATCTGAAAAAACAAATATTTTTAAAATAACATAAACTCAAATATTAAGATTAATCATCTCTTGATGATGAGGCTTTGAAATTTAATTTTGAGATTTTTATTGTGGTTCTGTGTTTTCATAATGTGAAATACTTCACTATACTCCACTTAAAAGAAATAAAGTCAATAATTGTTAAAGCTGACCTCTTAAAAGACTCTCAAATTTGAAATTCCAAGTTTAGACCAAGAATTTAATTTCTATATACTATGTACGCTCAAGTTGCATAATCCTAAACTGGCAACTGTATACAGTATCTATGTATGAATTCTTACCATCTTCTCTCCCCTGATGCCCATAGGTCCTCTATGCTTTCTTGCATTATTTCAAACCAAAGCATTCTTTTTTAACCTCCCTTCAACTAAAACTATCAAATCCTGTATCTTGGATTTGACACTTCAAAACTGTGTCAGTTTTTTTTTTTTCTATCTAAACTTTGAAACTTGGTGTAACAGTTTTCTCATAATTCTAAAATAGTAAGAATCAATGAAATTCAGAAAATCAAGGTTGGGACATGTTTCTGGATGGATATATCACTTATTTCAAATCACCCTATTTAGACTGGTACTGTTACCTGCACTGACACTTACATTAATTTCCAGAAGAATGCTCAAGCAACCATGAGGAAGAAATTTGCAACTAGATTTTAACTATTTTTCTCTTTGTTTAAAATCTTTTAAAAATTCTCCTAATCAAGAAAGGAAAACTTTCTCAGTGTGAGGTCCAGTTTTGCATTAAGGAATTGAGGCAATTTAATAGTTTAATTCAAACAGTGACATAAAAATGTTGATGGACAGCCAAGCACATAATAGTATATTAACTTAGATGTGTTGATAGACAGTGGAAGTATTTTTATACTTTTAACACTTAATTTTACTGTAATTAATGATGACTTCTTTTGTGTTGCTTTTGAATGTTTTAATTTCTTCATTTATGCCACTCAAATTCTTGTATTCAAAATTGTGTCAAAAACACAAAAAGATTGATTACCACCAGCAGATAATCAGTGCCTTCCTGTTTCAATGTGAATTTTGAGAACATGATTTAGAATTTATCTGAAATCTCTACCAGCAAAGTGCCACCATCAAAGTAAAGCTGTCTGCTTGCAACATGGTTCTGACTCTGAAAACTCTCCAACAAAATTGTCATTGAATGGTAAAGAAGTCAATTAACCAAAGTTCCTGTAGTTCTGAATATGGTTAGATACGTTCCACAACTCCGATAGGAAAAAGAATCCCTGGGCTATTTATATGTACTCTTAGGTGTTATTCAATTAGTTTAGTATACCACATTATGCCTTGGTCAAAATTTGTATAAGTTTCTGGTGCTTTTGTGGATATGACCTCATTCATATTTTCAGCAGTGAAGAAATACTGATTAAAATTTCTCGTTCACGCTGAGACATCGCTAGCAAAAGTTACACATACTTCATACATATCTCCTGCTCCTATCACATTATGTATGTGGAACGCTCCTAACATTCTAAAGTAAGTCATTTCTAATGGTACATGTATCCTGCTGCCAATGCAGTAGTATTGAGATTCTATTGCCTGTGTCATTTACCTTTTAATAAAGCCATTCTCAGAACCGATATTCCCTTACTCTTTTTCTTTCTCACAAAGATAATGTTTGGAAAAATTGTATCTTGTCTGAGTTAACTTTACAATCATGTACAAAAAAAGAGAGGGCTTTTGATTTTGAAACTAAGACGGTCATATTTTTTTAAGTTTTTATTTAAATTCCAGTTAGTTAACATACAGTGTAATAATAGTTACAGGTGTACAGTATAATTATTCAACAGTCCCATACAGCACTGGGTGCTCATCATAAGTGCACTCCTGAATCCCCATCATCTATTTAATTCATTCCCCCCATCCTACCCCCCTCTGATAACCATCAGTTTTAAAACTGTTATATCTTAACTTTCAATAAAGTTATGAGGAGTTTAAAATAAACTGTACTTAAATTGTTTTTTTTAATGTTTTAGTTAATTTTTTTTTTTTTTGAGAGAGAGAGAAGAAGACAGAGTATGAGCGGGGGAGGGGCAGAGAGAGAGGAAGACACAGACTCTGAAGCAGGCTCCAGGCTCTGAGCTATCAGCACAGAGCCTGACACAGGCTGGAACTCTTGAATCACGAGATCATGACCTGAGCCGAAGTCAGTGGCTTAACCGAGCCACCCAGGTGCCCCTTAAATTGTTTTCTTTTAAGCTTATTTGTTTATTTTGAGAGAGAGGGCGAGGGAGAATCCCAAACAGCCTTCACACTGTCAGCACGGAGCCCAACATGATCATAACCTGAGCTGAAATCAAGATTTGGTCGCTTCTGGAGACTGCTTTCGATTCTGTCTTCCTCTCTCTGCCCCTCCCCTGCTGGCTCTTTGTCTCTCAAAAATAAACATTTAAAAAAATTTTAAGAGTCAGAGGCTTAACCAACTGAGCCACCCAGGTGCCCCTAAATTGCTTTTTTTCAATATGGGTTCACATTTTCTCTGAAAAAAAGGAAATGAAAATAACACATTTCAAATATTTGTCAGAGGTAGGTGTTTTAAAATGAGCCTTTTTAAAAAAAAAAGTTTATGTATTTATTTTGAGAGAGAGAGTGTGGAGGAGGCACAGAGAGAGAGAGAGGGAGAGAGAGAATTCCAAGCAGGCTCTGAGCTGTCAGCGCAGAGCCTAACCTCATGATCTGTAAAATCATGACCTGAGCCAAAATCAAGAGTCACACGTGACTGAGCCACCCAGATGCCCCTATCATGATTCTTTAATAAGGTCAATAGTACTATATTTGACTTAATGTAACATCATGTTAAAAATAACACTAAATGTGGGTATATATTCAGTTTAAGTCCTTGTCAACATTGGTTATGTTTTCATAATCAAGGAACTAGAACTCAGGTTTTTAAGATAAATCTACAATATATATGATAATATCCTAATGCATTAGGTGAAAGCCGAACCCTTCAAATATATCTAGAGAAGTTATAAGAGCTTTAAAATATATTTAAACAGCAATTTATTACATTTCAGTAGGTACTATAGTCAAGGATTTCAACATAACATATTTGACAAGTATTATGAGTGTTAATGTTATTTAACTATTATCCTTAAGCATATACCATTGTATTATTTTAAAATATAGCTAAATGTATGCAAACAGACACATATATGTACAGCACATTATACTCATACACAAACCCCAAAGTATCATTAGTTTTACTGAAAAAAACTGATTCATTTGTTTTCATGTATTAAGACACTGTTTAATAATATTTTCACCATAACATAATGACTAAAATATACATTTTAGAGAATTTAAATAACAACCTGAGATACAAGAAATGATGTTGAAAAAATAAACTAAAAGTTTTTGAGCCTAACTAAATGATGACATTTTTTTAAAAGAGTAATAATTTGGAAATAAAATTCTAGCTGATCTCAAAATGAAAGAGTAGGTTAAAGGGGAAATATATTCTAAAGTTTGATTGGCATTACACATAATGACAAAGTATAAGTATACACACACATTCGTATTATTAAAAACCCATTAAAGTCTTGGAGAAATGACTTAGTCAACATAAAAGATCAGTCAAAATAGAGTCTACTACCTCAATTGTAAAATATAGTCAGTGATGCCCACTGAAAGAATAATCATGGTTAACACTAGAATGTTCCACTAAGCACTATACTTATCAGTGGTCGGTAGATTTTATTTGAAACACACATGAAAATTACATACATTGATTATTATATAAGCCATTATCTATGACTGAGATAAGAAAGTTTATTTCTATAAAAACTGAGTTGAATGTTTCGGAAAGACTCAAAGTTTTCTCATTCATTTTTTTAATGGTTTCAAATAAGGTTTGGTCAAGGGTATACGGTAAAATTGTAAATATGCAAATTATTCTTAAACTGGGATTGCTTCAAACATATATTCAGGTTTTAACCGAATTGGGGGAAATATAATTAAAACTTGTAGATAATATATTTTTGATATTTTTATGGAAAGCAAACAAAGCAAATTATGATCAAGGCCAGGTCAGTACCTGAACCAAAGTTAAAATATTCATGAATAATACATGATTTTCCAATTTCTGCAAAAATAGACATTACATGTGATGTAAATATTACATTTCTATGATTTTCTAGTTTAAATTACTTTTAAATTAACTAACAAACCATATCATGTTTAATAAGAGGGCTTTTATTATAATAATACTCATTGCAGAAAAGAATGTAAATGGTTCCTGAATATTTGTATGATTGCTAATGGCAAACACACAGGTGGAATATATATGGAAATCAATTTACTAATATATACTCAGAAGGTTTATTTGGTTGTGACCTTTGTTTTAATGTCTATCCTTCTCAGAATATATTCCTAGGAAAATATGAAATTTAGATAAAATCCCATGAGTAAAAAAATAAAATATAAAAATTAAAAACAACTCCATAATTTAGGAAATTAACTAAACTATATTTGGTAAAATATGATGAAACCAAATTAAATCTATTTATTAAAATACACATGGCATACCCCAATTAATTTAAAAAGAAAAACACAAGAAAGAATTGAATGTATACCAGGAGTTGGCAATGTATACCGTTTTCTGTAAAGGGTGAGATAGTAAATATTTTATGCTTTGTGGGACATAAAGTGTATTTTACAATTACATTTCTGCTGCTGTATGGCAAAAGTAGCCAAAAATGATACATAAACGAATGGTATAAATGTGTTCCAATAAAACTTATATTAACAGAAAAAATCAGTAACTTTTGGCCTCAGTCCATTTAGCCTCTGATAAAGACTACTATTTATACTATAAAAAATTCATAGAATAAATGCCAAATATTAATTATGGTATATGTGACTGCTCTGAGCTGTGAAGTTAGTATTGATTGTTTACACATTTTATTGATATGTAACACATATTTTAAGATGTGCACTTATCATAAGTACTCAGCTTAATAAAGTAGCAAACCGAATATTTCTAACCATTACCCAAATTAAAAAACAGGATGGATTAATATTTGTTTCTTATATTTGTAGAACTTTCTAAAATTCATATACTATACACATATTGCATATGCATGATGCAATATAAAATATGAAAAATAAATATGCCTTAAAATATCTTTACTGAATTACATAATGTTTCTTTTTTTAATGTTCATTTACTTATTTTGAGAGAGAGAGAGAGAGTGAACACAAGCGGGATAGGAGCAGAGAGAGAGGGAGAGAGAGAGAATCTCAGGCAGGCTCAGTGCTGTCAGCACAGACAGAGCCCAATGCGGACTCAAACCCACAAACCATGAGATCATGATCTAAGCCAAAATCAAGATTCAGAGGCTTGACCGACTAGGCCACCCAGGTGCCCCTACATCATATTTCTATTATTCATTCCCTCAACCTTCTTTTTAAGACTGGAAAATATTAACAGCAAAATTGGTTCAGAAGATGTATTAGTAAAATAGTTTTAGTATCCTAAGATGGATTTGCATGAACACAAAATCAAAGAATTTCTCTACATGTGAAACTCTCCTAATTGACTACATACTAATCTGCCCATATTAAACCCATCTTTCTATCTTCTGTAATGACAATAATTTCACGTCTATTTCCTGTGATTTTTTTTAATGGCTTCTCGGAAAACTTAAATTAACACTAACTCTTATTCCTCTTGAATATTCAAGATCTCTTGCAACTGGGTCTTTCTCATTGGCTTTTAAACATGATTATCTTCTGAATTAAAAAATATATATTGATCTTTATCAGACTCTTAATCCCAACCTACCTTATGGATATCACAATTTACTTCTTGTTTCCTATTAAAACAAGTTGTCTCAAAAAGGTATAGCTTACTAATTCACTAATTCAGATTTGGAAAATGGGCTATTCTCTATTTTTAGAGCTGACTTCTAATTTTTGACTCTGAGTCCCTAGTCTGTCTAATGACAGATAACTGCTTTAAGTTAAATTTAGTCCAATCCAGTGATTAATGAATCAATTTGAGATGTATAAATTAGTCACTAGTAAAATTTTTCCATTTTTGCTCTCTTCCTCAGGTTCCAGGTTTTAGATTCAGAAGTGAGGGAAAAGGGTGGGAAGGAAAGTCATGAACCCGTGCAGACAGCAGCACAGCGTCTGGAAATGTTTGGCCCATGTTATACACTACAGTCCACAATCCATGTCACTCTCTTCCAAATAAGAAAAGGCTCTGAGGCAATCTGGAGAGTGTCAGAGTCCCATGCAGACCTCTGGACTAGGCCATCTCACAGATGTGTGTACCATTCTCTCCCTACACCCTAACCCTGCTATAAAACCTTTGACCTAGAAGATCTCAGTCAATGAAGAACTAAGGATCTTCTCAATTGCTCTCCTGGCACTGGAGCCCTTTTATGCTTAAGTATATCATGCCAATATCTCTCTGTAGTCCCTACATCTCTTGATGTGCTATGTGCACAACACTTTCTAACTGTAACCTGAAAAATGGTGGTGCTCATGGAGTTCCTTATTTTTTTTAATATATCTTAAACATTGGAAAGCAGGTGTGTGGAAAAAATCAAATTGACTCTCTGTTTATCTTTTATTAAAATGGTGTTCTGCTTCCCCCAGCCAGAAAGTAGTAATAGGGGTAAAAATGAAATCCATTTTCTGGCTAAACATAAGATATCCACTCTCCCCATCTATCTCATAATTTATTGACAACTGACACTACATCTCAAAAGTCAACATGTTAACATCTTTATTTTCTGTTTTTTTAGCAACTATACACCCCGCCCCATGCAAATGGTGAACATACGTCTTGTACTCTGCACGGATATTGGTTGCAGGAATAAAGGCAATTTAAGGCACATTTCTAAAGTGCCATGTCACCTCATTTATCTACTCCATATTTCTGTTTGTTTTCTTTATCACTCACATCTTATTAACTTTAATGCAGCCATTGCTCTGTTATATGACTGCAACAAAATGACATGAAATACAGTGCATACATTTCAGTGCCTTAAATATATTTCACTTGAACTTTTATCACTGTCTCTGTATTTTTCAACTTTTATTATGGAAAATTTCCAACATATACGAAGATATAGTAGTATAATAAATCTTCATGCCTTTATTACCCAGTTTCAACAATTTCCAACTCATGGCCAATCTTGTTTCATATATATCTTCACATGCTATCTTTCTCCACTGTCTTATTTTAAAACAAATTACAGACATAATATTTTATCAGTAAATATATTCAAGGTATACCTAAAACATAAAAAATCCTTTTATATATATAATTACAAAATTTTTTGATTATCTCATAAATTCTTAAACTTTTTTGAATCAGAATCCAAAAAGGGACATAATTTTCAATTTGTTGATTTATCTCTTACGTCTTTATTAATCTATAAGTTCTCTTTTCTTATCTTTTTTATTTCCCCTGAAAATTATTTATTTGAAGAAATTGGTCACCTTCCTTCACCTTTAAGCAATATTTTTCTTTAAATTCTTGATGCATTACTCTTTTGGGTTTCCTTCTATTTTCTGGACACTCTTTTTTCAATCTTAATATACTTACACCTAGGCTTATAGGGTATTACTCTTCGCATAGTTAAAGGGGTTGCTATCATATCCAGTATCCAGCTAACAAAAAGTTAAGTGTAGATGGAGAGGAGGCAAAAAATATATAGACTACTTAGCAACCATGAGCCCCAGAACAAAAAAATAAATTGTTGAAAGGACCAAACAGCAGCATTCACTGGTAGCCAGGAATATCTATACATACCCTTCTTCTCACAAACAGATGACAAAATAGAGAAATGTATGTATGCCTTTTAACATTTACATTTCCTTCTTCACGAAAAATATTTTTAAAAAGTAAAAATGGGGATGTCTGGGTGGCCCAGTTGGTTAAGCATCAGACTCCTTATTTCAGCTCAGGTCATTCATGATCTCCCAGTTCGTGGGCTCGAGCCTCACATTGGGCTCTGTGCTGACAGCATGTGGAGCCTTCTTAGAATTCTCTCTTTCCTCTTTCTCTGTTTCTCCCCCTGTTCACATGTGTGCTTTCTCTCTCTCTCTCAAAATAAATAAATAAACTTAAAACAAATTTTTAAAAAAGTAAAAATGCATAACACTTTGATAAATGCTAAGGAAAAATATTGGAATGTTAGGGAGGAGTTCTCACTGAGAAATTGGCATCTGAATAGAGGCCTAGACTCAAACAGGAGAGCAAGACAGTGTAAATATACATAAAGTGTGTTCCAGCCAGAAGGTAAGAAGAACATGCTGGGAATGTTTAAAGAATAGCAACCTGGCCAGTCTGATAGAAAAACAATAAATGAGGAGGTGAGCCTTAGGATAAGAAAACAAAAAGGTAATGAATAGAGTAGATTTTAGGGGGTTCAAGTTGTCTATTAGACATCCAGGTGAAGAAATCAAATAGGCAGCTGGATTGTTTTGGGTGGAGATGTAAATGTGGAAGCTGTCAGCATATAAATGTTATGCATTGCCAAGAAATCAGACAAGTTCACAAAGTGGGGAGAGAAGAGAGAAGAGGTCTGACGACTTATTCTCCAAGCAGTGCAGAGCTGAAAGATGAAGAACCAGCAAAGAAGACTGAGGAAAAATTAAATAGAAAGAAAAATTAAAAATTGCTTTGTTCTGAAGGCAGAGAGAAAGAGAGAGAGAAAGAAGAAACTGATCAACTGTGTCAAATGCTGTTATGAGGTTTACTAGAGTAATGAAAATTGATTATTGGGTTTAGCAATAGGGAGACTGTTTATGACATTAAGAATAATTTCAGCAGCTTCATGAGTGTGAATGGTTATTTGGAGTGAGTTCAGGTGAAAATAGAAAATAAATTGAAAAGTATGAATACAGAAAACCTTTTGAAGAGTCTTTTCTATAAATAGAATTAAGAAATAGAGTAGTAATTATAGAAGCTGGAGCCAAGTGGATTTTCATTTTAAGTATGAGAGTTTATTGCATAAAGTCATCAAAGCTCTGGAGGAGAAGGAAAGATTGACAACAGAGAGATCATAAAAATTTTGCTCAAGTCCTCGAGTAAATGATAACGAATGATCTCTAGCAAGCAAGTGAAAGTTTTGGCACTCGTTTTAAGCACAGAAACTTCATCCATAATAATGGGAGAGAAAGCAAAACTTAGATGGATGCGGCTGTGGTGGGGGCGGGGGGGGGGGTTTGTAGACCTAGTAAAGGAAGCTATGCAATGTTCTTTTCAGATTACTTTTATTTTCAGAGGGAAATAACTCAGGATGTGAGCAGAGGTTTGAGGAAATTCAGAGTACATATGTAAGAGTTACCCAAAACAGTGGGGAAGTAAATGGACTAGAGGAATAGAGTATGGTTGTATGTCATCATGAAAAAAGTCACCTGAAATTAGTGATCACAGAATAATGTGTGAACAGTTAGCATGACTGTATGGTTTTCTTCAGCTTGGTCAGCTATGTAGTCAAGTGTAGGTAAGGGCAGAGTTGGTTAATTAAAACTGGTTTCATTGAGCAAGCATGTAAAGTAAAGAAGCAATACATGGTCACAAGGAAGTTGAGGGCACACTCAATATATGAGAATAATTGACCATAATGTTTAAACTGCAAAAGAAAGAAAATGATAGCACGAGGGAAGTAGGAGATTATATAATAGCAAGATTAATGAATTGTAGGTCCCAATAAAATGGAAAGATTTTTGGATACTACAGCAAGAACTTGTTGGGAAAGTTGATCTGTATTGAGAATACAGAGAGATTACAATGTTAAATTTTAGACTAAAATTGTTGAAGAGGACTTTCTTTGATGATGGAAGTGCTCTACATGTATGCTCTCTAATACATTAGCTATTAGCCATATATGACTATTGAAAACTGAAATATGCAATATTGATTGCTAAAATTAAATCTATGAGGTATGTTTGGCTCCTTCTTCAATGGCTTTGCACATGATGCACCCTGTTTCTAAAATAGCTTTTCTTCTTTTCCACATACTTCCAGAGTAAGCCTCAAGCTTTAGAAGAGACACAATGCCTATTTCTCCTGTTTTCCTTTCTGTAACTGAGTTATATGCCTTCCTGGTGTGCTAGCATGGAATCTGTAAAAGGCACTATATTTATCATGAGTCTCTTTCCTCAAGTGGACTGAAGTTTTTAGAAAGAAAGTTTCTATTTTAATCACCATATTCATAGCACCTATTATGATGCCTAGTACCTAGGAAGATTTTGGCATAAATTTGTGGGAGGAAGACAGAAGATAGAATTAAGGAAGACAGGATGAAAGGAAGGAGACAGAAATGAAGGGAGATAGAGAAGGAGGAAGAGGAGGGGACAGTGGGAGGGAGGGAGGAAGGGAGAGAAGGTGGGATGAAGGAAAGGAAGGAGGGAAAAAGAAAGATGGAAGGAAGGAAGGAAAACGTTAATCCTGGGGAAGAAAAGAAAAAATAAGAGGAGAAAACTATGGAAAGCTCACTATAAAAAAAAAAAGAAACTAAAACAATCTTCCTAAAATCAAAATGTGTCAATACATGGGCCAGACTCTCCTGTAAAGGAGTGAGTTTGTCATTGATTAAGGTGTTTAAAGAGAAAGTCTATGAGTGACTGTGAGTTTTATACTAGATGACAAGCTTAAGTGAATAAATTCCAAGGTCCTGGAAGACTTAATATTTCATAACATTTCTTGAAAGTTGTCCAGTTTGAATGAAAGTTATTACAAAAATTAAGAAATTCTTTAAAACTCTTACGTTGCACTTTTTTACTTTGCCATACAGTAACGTAGCCACATGATGTATATTCTTGTTACCAATAACCAGTTATAAGAGTGTAGTTATAAATGCTAATTGGTTAATTGGAATATAAAATTTAAGCTTCACTGGTATGCATTTTAATCAATGACATGAAGTATTAGAAAACTAATTGCATGTAAGTTTTCTGGTTGTGAAATACTAAAAATATTTTTAAATATATCTATAAGACAAATTTCTACCATTGGAATTTTACTAATTTCTGACATTAAGCTTCTTATGACTCATAACTAAATGGTTCTACACAGCTACTGTCAGTCAAACATTGAAGTCATTGGAAATTATTGAATAGAATGCCAAGGAAAAGAAATTTTTTATAAAGGTTGATGATTACACTAATTTTAACATCAGAATGACAGGCATTGGAACATTTCACACATAAAATAACTGAAATATCAGAAAAATATACGTGCATAGAAGCGATAGCAGGATCAAGTAGGAAAAACAACCCTAGATAAAGCTAAGAATTTATAAGGAACAGAGTAACCTCTATTAAATATTTCCTAACTTCATACATTTTTAGCAAAAATGTTCTCTTTTGTGCATTGAGAAGGTGGAAAACTCACTTCCTGAAAACAATTTTAATATGATAGTTTTCCATTCATCATTTAATTTGATGCTATTAACCTATTCTTGATGGAGACCATAATTCCTTCTTGAATGGAAGGAATGAAGTTGTCCAAAACACTCTACATTCCTTAATCATTCTTCCTGTAATTATTGGAATAAGTTTGTGATAGATTTGGGAAGGGTAAAACTGACACACAGTGGAAAACAGAAAGAGAATGTCAATTAAACCATGACAATGGCATCACCAATGACATGTTCT
Organism: Prionailurus bengalensis; assembly: GCF_016509475.1. NCBI lineage: Eukaryota > Metazoa > Chordata > Mammalia > Carnivora > Felidae > Prionailurus > Prionailurus bengalensis. Next base: position 173,363,743 of record NC_057345.1, on the reverse strand, counting down.
CACCAGTGTGTGTGTGTGTGTGTGTGTGTGTGTGTGTATGTGTGGTGTGCTGTTTTTTGGGGTGAGTAAGGAGTGGGGAAGAGAGCCTCCTATAGTCTTGTGATTAAACAATACTTTAAAAATGGATTGTGTTTCTTAGCAGTGACCTTCACAGACACTTCACAGTGTTTGTTTGTTTGTTTGTTTTGTTTTGGCTATGTTTTTTGTTTTTTTTCCCCCTCCCCTTAAATGAGACAATATGTTGGAGGGGGCTGGAGTAGAAATATGTTCTTCTTTCAGGTGAGATAATGCCTGGGTAAATGTTTTTTTTTTTCGGTTTTTCTTTTTAGCTTCTTTATGGAGAATATTCTGGGTCTATTTCAATTACATTTCTTCATCATGCATCACAACTATGAGGGGATCTTTTGACCCTTTACAGTGAGAATCTGGGGTGGTTCCTGAATATAAAACCCATTGAGGTGTGCCACATTACCTATTTCCTTCCTACCCTCTCCTGCCATAAGATTGCAGCCTCAGGAGTTTCTCACTCTGTTTGCCAGTCCACACTCAGCCTCCAGCAATTTGTCATTAACTAACATGCAATTTTTTTTTAAGATTTTATTTTTTTAGGTAATCTTTTTTTTTCTTTTTTAATTTTATTTTTTGAATTTACATCCAAATTAGTTAGCATATAGTGCAACAATGATTTAGGGAGTAGATTCCTTAATGCCTTACCCATTTAGCCCATCTCTCCTTCCACAACCCCTCCAGTAACCCTCTGTTCTCCATATTTAAGAGGCTCTTATGTTTTGTCCCACTCCCTGTTTTTATATTATTTTTGCTTCCCTTCCCTTGTGTTCATCTGTTCTGTGTCTTAAAGTCCTCATATGAGTGAAGTCATATGATTTTTGTCTTTCTCTAATTTCACTTAGCATAATACCCTGTAGTTCCATCCATGTAGTTGCAAATGGCAAGATTTCATTCTTTTTGATTGCCGAGTGATACTCCATTGTATAGATATACCACTTCTTCTTTATCCATTCATACATCAATGGACATTTGGGCTCTTTCCATACTTTGGATATTGTTGATAGTGCTGCTATAAACATTGGGGTGCATGTGTCCCTTCAACACAGCATACTTGTATCCCTTGGATATATACCTAGTAGTGCAATTGCTGGGTCAGAGTAGTTCTATTTTTAGTTTTTTGAGGAACCTCCATACTGTTTTCCAGAGTGGCTGCACCAGTTTGCATTTCCACCAGCAGTGCAAAAGAGATCCTCTTTCTACACATGCTCGCCAACATCTGTTGTTGCCTGACTTGTTAATGTTAGCCATTAACATGGCTAGCCATGTTAGCCATTCTGATAGGTGTGAAGTGACCTATTTGATTTGTATTTCCCTGATGATGAGTGGTGTTGAGCATTTTTTTCATGTGTCAGTTGGCCATCTGGATGTCTTCTTTGGAGAAGTAATCTAACATGGGGCTCAAACTTACAACCCTGAGATCAAGAGTCACATGCTCCACCATCTGAGCCAGCCAGGAACCCTTAGCATGCAATGTTTTTATCAGATTATGGCTTTAGCAGCTTCAGCTACAGGTAAACATGTATCAGCTATGACTCTAGATTTACGTGTATCTCCTGATTTCAGAGTGGGGCTCTGCTCTGTGTCCATGTTTCTCTGAGGTATCCAGGGAAAGTTGTCCATTTTCAATTTGCTCAGGCTTTGCTCTTGTTCTGAGATTGGGAGTGATGACTTGCAAGATCTTTATATGCCAGGGCTGAATCCAGAAGTCTGAAAACTCTTTCATTCAGCATTTCCAAATCCAGGAATTTATCTTTGGAACATCAATGCAGAAGTATACAAAGAAGCAGATAAATTTTTACTATAGCATTATTTAAAATAGAGATAAATGGAAAATAACCTAAAAACCAAGAAAGGATTGTGAAGCAATTGAAGTGCAGCCAAATACAGATAACTATACATCTGTTACCATAAAAAAAATGTTTGGTTTTATTCTATATTGTTATTGTTTTAAAAGGGTGCTTAAAAAACAGTATGTTTAATATCATATCATTTGCCTTAAAAATACATGAGTGGTAGGGGTGCCTGGGTGGCTCAGTCAGTTAGGTGTCTGACTTTGGTTCAGGCCATGATCTCACTATTCGTGAGTTTGAGCCCTGCGTTGGGCTCTGTGCTCACACCTCAGAGCCTGGAGTCTGCTTCTGATTCTGGGTCTCCCTCTCTCTCTGCCCCACCCCTGCGTGTGTTCTCAAAAATGGTCTCTCAAAGTGGTCTCTCAAAAATGAATAAACATTAAAAAACAACTTAAAAAACGTATGAGTGGTCGAAAAAAAAACAGAAAGACATTTAAAAATAATTGCCATTGAAAAGAAGATATTTTTGCCTTTTGTATTCCACTAACTTGTTTAGTGTCAAACCTGATTTTTTTTTTAATTCAGAAACTAGTATGATTCAATTGCATTAGTGTGAAACTCTGGAAAAACTGTATTACATTTAATTTAGTCTCCATATTTATCACTTTCCTTTCCAAAATCATGCTCCTATGATAACAGAGTTCCCAATGTAGCTCTCCTTTTATCTTCTTGGCTAAAAGTAATAAAACAAATGATTGGGACAAGAATAAGCAGAATGTGTAATAACTACTTATTATTTCTAAAGATACAATGAGTTGAACTTTTTCAAATGAATGATTAAAAATTTTTCAGTTAAACCATTTTTGAAACCTAAAATCACTAAACTTTCTAATCTTTCTTCATTGATAGGACTTAGAATATTTAATTCAAGGATTTACAGATATTTTCACTCTGTATATCACTGTAAGTTTCATAGCTGTGAAATAGGACATGAATACTTCAATGTTTGAAGGAAGTCATTCACGATCTTAATTGTTATTCCTCAAATTATCATCATGACCATCATAAATTTTTGTATTTAATTCTTAAAAATAAAGTCATTTAGGGGCGCCTGGGTGGCTCAGTCGGTTAAGCGTCCGACTTCAGCCAGGTCACGATCTCGCGGTCCGTGAGTTCGAGCCCCGCATCGGGCTCTGGGCTGATGGCTCAGAGCCTGGAGCCTGTTTCCGATTCTGTGTCTCCCTCTCTCTCTGCCCCTCCCCCGTTCATGCTCTGTCTCTCTCTGTCCCAAAAATAAATAAACGTTGAAAAAAAAATTAAAAAAAAAAATAAAGTCATTTAATGAAATAGAATGAAATAGGATTTAATTAAATTTCCACAAATAGTGTATATATAATTATATCAACATAATATCTGTAAATGGATCGCTCACCATGGTAATCACTTAATGGATTATAAAAGATGTTATTTTTAAAACTGTCACAATAATTAAAAGAGTTAGATTTCTGTTTTTAATTGATAAATATTGAGTGCATCAGCTTTTTAAAATTTGTTTCTTGTCTTTTGCATTTATAGATAATAGATAAAATACGGTAGGTACTGAAATACTTTAAAACTCAAATATTATATACAGTTTACCTAAATGTTTTCCATTCAGAAGGCAAAAATCCTCTAGGTAAAAGTCAGTATATTTATATATTCCAAGGACATATATATGCAAACATTTGCAAAGCACAAACATTAGTTAATAATTTACTGTTGGTATACTTCTGGTGAGGCATATTACAAATCACTGTTTTAATTTTTAGAGCATTACAAGAGTGATTAACTAAGGAAATTTTTTCTAGTGGCCTGAAAGAGTAGGAGGTTAATGGCATAATGAAGTCCTACAAAATAAAGAGTAAGATTTTTACTCTCTTTCAGCAAATTAACAGGTAATAATGTTTGCATATAATATGTATTCAAGTATCAATAAGCTATATGAAAAATTATTTTCTGACAGCATGCATTAATTAAACTATATGTTTTCTCTGCAACCATCCAAGGAAAAGAATATTGAACATGCAAGAATTGATGTAGCTATAAAATGACTCTCTACATAGCTGTTTCATGGCATGGACATGTATTTCTGTGACATGTATTCATATGAGGTGACATGTATTCATATGAGGTGAAGTTGAGAATACGTGACAAAGTCATGGAAAGAAAGGGCACCTGAGATTCAGGAGAAGGGGAGATCCAGAGATCAATGGGGTGTTAATCCAAGGCTGGTGATGATGAGACTGCAGGCTCAAACATCAGTATGCTTGAATTTGAACTTAATATCATAGGATAGAGCAGGGGTGCCTGGGTGGCTAAGCCAGTTAAGCGTCTGACTTCAACTCAGGTCATGATCTCATGATCTCATTGTTCGTGAGTTCGAGCCCCACGTTGGGTTCTGTGCTGACAGCTCAGAGCCTGGAGCCTACTTTGGATTCTGTGTCTCCCTGTCTCTCTGCCCCTCCCCCACTCATGCTCTCCTTCTCTGTCAAAAAATAAATAAACATTTAAAATTTTTAAAAAATATCATAGGATACAGCAAAGACTAGGATTCAAGGTATCAAGGTTTAGCCAGGGAAGTGTGATGCTGAGATATATAGAAATTTGTAGTCCTTAAAGATACAGTGGCTGAATTAAGCCTCTTGGAAAGTTTGGGGAGAGACATCTTAGAAAAAGCTCTTATGTAGGTATTTTTTTTAGGGCAGCTCCACCAAGAGTACATATTTCTATAATTGTATTAAAGCAAATTTTGAATCTGAAGGATCCTGAATGACCAAGAATCAGTGACCTATAAGGCCACTACTAAATTCTGTGTTAGATGAGGGAGCATATAGGTAAGATTTGGATAAACTGGAGAAGATAATGGAATTTGGATAGGATGGGGTAGGATGCCTAGGTTAAATCCATGACCATTAGTAAAGATCAATACCATATTTGTGTCTGATAAAATAATGGCTATAGGTTCTCATTGTATGTGGACTTTGGGTCACCTGGATCTAGCCCAAGGGTAAATCTTGGTTTTGATATACGTAGTAAAATTCATCAATTTAACAGATGGTATAGTAGTTTCTATAGGATAAATTTTTGTTTTGTTTATACTGTTAGCCCCCTCTTTTTGGCTGTTTTTGTATTAAATCTTTATAAATAGAATATTACTACTTAATATTTAATGGGAAGAGAAGTGTAAATCATGAGGATTTTGAAAATATTTAGAAACCTGGAATGCAGCATTTTCAAAGATGTGAGAAGTTTGTATAAAAGAGAAGCAATTTCCCTCTTTAAATATATTAGATCATGTTTTATGCAAGAAGAAAACCATAGAAATAAATAAAAAAATACTCTTCTTAATCATTCTTCTCTTTCTAATGAGAAATCTTGACTATAAATAAAATGATTATGAAAGAATGAAGAACCTATGTGGAACAGGTCTCAATTTCTAATGATATAAGGGAGAGCAAACATTATATACAGACGGATCCATGGTTGCATGATCTGATGACCATCCTGCTCTCTCAGATGGTGCTTTCAGTCCCAGCTTGACTCTATGGTTCCATCTATGTTCCAAATCCACAGAGAAGCACTATTGTGTGTATACATCACTGACTACATCTATCTAGAGACAGGATATGCAGGTAGGAGCATATTCAAGGTTAAGATCATGAGATACAGACAGGTGGAGTGCACATTTGCTGCCTTTACTTTTGCCTGTGTGCTATGCACTCTTGGTATATTAAACTCTGTTTTATAGCCTATATTTTCAATGTCCTTTATTTAATGGCCCCATATGGATGGCCAAGAAAGAGTGACATAAACTTTATTTCCCAAACTTTATATCTAGCCTACTCAGTGGCTGAGTGACATAAACTTTATTTCCCAAACTTTATATCTAGCCTACTCAGTGGCCATCCATGTATTAATCATATTTAATTGACTCAACAGTTCTGTAATTAAGTACAAGAACTCATGCTGTTTAGCTAAGGACACTGAGGATTAGAGAACATTAAGAATGTGTCTACATTCCAGCTAGCTAATGGTAGATCTGGGCCTTGAAATCAGCCCTGTGTCTCTATGCTCCTAATATCTAGTTTATTTCTCATTTATTAATTCATCCCTCACTTGTGAAAATAATATGAAAGCCTGACAAATAAAAGTATGACACAAGGCATTATTCACAAAAGTGAACTGGAAACAAACACATTCTAGGGTCATTGAGGATAATGTAGACTGTCAAATGATATGAGAAGGCAAAAAAGGAAAAAAAAAACATTGCCCTTTTTCTTCCCTGTTGTTACAAACTGATTTAAAATTGGTTAATAAAAATTAACATTTAAATACTAATTAGTTTAAGCAACAGGTTGTCAATTACTCAAAAGACATCAAAATTATTTTCTTGAAAAACAAGGTGGTAATCACTGAAGTTCTGGGGTGATAGGGGTTTTGTGGGGTCCAGAGCCAAGAGCCAAGAAAGAATTCTTGAAGACACCTTTGGTGCAAAATAGTGATTTTATTAAAGCATGGGGACAGGACCCATGGGCAGAAAAAGCTGCACTGAGGTTGTGATAGGTAAGTTATTATATACCCTCAGGTTGAGAGGGGGTCAGAGATAGCCTATGTCTCTAAGGAATTTTGGAAGCAAGGTTTCCAGGACCTTGAGGGGCTAGCTGTTGCTAGGGAAACACCATTTATCACCGTTTAATAAAACCTCAGTCATGAGACCCTTTAGATGCATACCAGGGGGCCATAAGCTTGGAGTATGACTGCCAGCATATATCTTGGGGCAACTGAGATAAAGGGAGTAGACTGACAGGATCCTGGTCGTTGGGACAATGTTAAGCCAAGGTTCTCTTTTGCCTCTAGCAAAGTGTCACCTTTGAGGCAACTGAGCTCCTAAAGTGAGGTCACTCTGCTGGTTTCAAGGACTTGTCAGCAGGCTGTAGGCAGTAAGGGAATTTAATTTTTCTTTTGCCTTAGTTTCCCACATTACCAAGGCAAGCACTTAAACCCCTTTCCTTTGTTCTTGGGTAGCGAGGAGCGTCCGAGGAATATCACACTTATTTCACCTGGGGGCAGGATGTGCCAGCCTGTTTTGCCTTCAGCTTGCCCCAAGGTCCCCCGGCAGTAATTATATACATTGTCTTTTAGATCTACCAAATTGAAAAAATTAAGTAGTCTCCAGAAATACAAAAAGATGGTGTATTTTTCTAAAATTAAATCTAATTAGTAGAAAAAGCCCCTAGTATTATTTTCTTACATTGCTGGAAATGAACAGTTGTATTGGTGTCTAATATTTGTGTTAGCAAAATAGACGATATACTTAGAGGTGCCTTGGAAATCCTTGTGCCCAGTCTCTGACACAAGGAAGGAGTAACTTGCACACCATCCCAGAAGCAGGTCTTTGTGAATGTGTGGGGTTAGGGGGAGGGGGAGGGGCAGTCATTCCATCTGTTCATAATAGAGCCTTGAATGCTTGGAATGAAGACCAGTTACAATCTCAGTCATTTCTCATAATGAACAAAGTAGTATTTGTATAAAACTTATAACCATTGGCCCTAATTCTGCCAGTTGGAGTTAAGGAAACAATCTAATACCTCTTCCACCGGGTTCTAATAAAGCTATTTATAAAAAGGTGGGAAATTTTTATTTTCTTGTACTGTGAGGGAATAGAGAGAAAAGCCCAAGAGAATTCCCTTCTGTTGTTTGCCTGCATGCCAACACAACTGCTTAAAAAAAAAACCTGTTCTGTAACATGGTCAGGGATCAATGTAATGAATACAGCTGCTATAAAAATGACTGGTACAGAGGAAACACAAAATAAAGTGCAGAGGAAATTATCTGGGGAATTCAAACTAAAAGGAATTCTCGCTCGTGAAGAAAATGTAGGATTTCTTCAGGGGATTCACACAAAATTTCTCTTACCTTTTTCAGATACAGAAAATCAGGGAAAATTCATGAGTAAAGTTTGTCAGGGCACATTTAAAAAAAATCACTGAACCAAAATAACACTGAAAATGTTGAAACATTTGAGTGCAGATATATTTTACCTGATTATAAGTAATATTTTTACTATTTTAAGTATTATAAACTTATAAAAAAGTATATCAAACCAAAAAATAAGACAATAATATATAATTATAAAGTATCAAGATGGAGTCAATATTAACATTGTCACTTTTGCTTCATATTAGTTTATATTAAAGAGTACAATACTATGAATACAGTTTACTTCCCATGGTATTGTCTTCTTCACTTTCTTCTACTTCACATTCTGTCTACTTAGCTTTCTTCCCCCAAAGTGATGAAAAGGAAAGTATTTTAAAATTTGTTATGTATTATTCTGAAGCATAATATTATATCTGTTATTTATGTATTCATACATATATAAAATACATAGTACTTTTGCTATTTGTAACAATAGTGTAACAATAGTGTAACAATAGTGTAGTGTAATAGTATAGTGTAACAATCACTAGCTTTCTTTATTCAATATTTTCTGCTGATTTGTAAACATGGATATATTTTTCTCTAGGTTATTTGTGTCCACTATTACAGATAATTATAATAAATATATTTCTTTATCCATTTTCTTATTGGTGGGCAGTTGTCACTACAGATAAGGTTGCAATAAAAGTTTTGTAGATTATCCAGTTTTATTAATCAATAAATTCTTCTCTATGCAATCTCTTTACAGAAAAATTTTATAGTTTTTAAAATGATTTATGTAATGTGTGTCATAAAAGTTATGGTTGGGGTGCCTGGGTGGCTCACTCAGTTAAGCATCTGACTCTTGGTTTCTGCTCAGGTCATGATCTCACGGTATAGGAGTTCGAGCCCTGCATCAGTCTCTGTGCTGACAGTGTTCTCTCTCTCTCTTCTCCTCCCCGGCTCGTGTGCACTCTCTCTCAAAATAAATATATAAACATTAACAAAGTTATTTATACATTTACTTGGACAAAAATAGTTATGACTTAATACTTCTCTGAAATATTCTAAACAGTTATGGAAATTTCTATTAGGAAAGATAAAAACCTTTAACAACCCTGATTATCTTAGTTTTGTGGTTATGAAATTATAACAGGTTATTATACTCTCTTATACTCTCACATGCTTTTTGCATAGAGTTTTCTACATTTTATGTAGATTATCAACTTCATTCTATACTACATGTTAATCTAGACTTGAGCAGAGAACTGAATGGATTTAATGTAACTGAAAACAAAAGCAGCATGATATGAGAAATGTTCATCTCCATTTCTGTGTGCCTTCTGGCCTTGAACTTGTGCATCTGGCACAATCTGAGACATGAAACAGGCAAACATGCTTAGAATAATTTGTGAGTTAGGGCTCAATGGTTTCCCTGGATTAAAATAAATAGCTGGAGGTGAACTAGAGGGAGGACTAATCCTGTACTTTGTAGAGCAGAAGGTATAGCATAATCTTCGAAGATGGTTATTTCTCTGTTCAAATTATGGCCCCAGCAATTACTAGTTGTGTGACCTTGGGTAAATTATTTAACTTCAATCCTTCAGTTTCCTTACCTATGAAATGGAGATAATAATTTCAAGCTTAGCCCATTGGCAAATTATAATAAAGGATATTATTAGTGAATGTAGCTTTGTTCCAGGCACTGCAGTATATGCTTCAATGCATATATTTATTTAATGCTCCCATAAAGCAATTGTTTCTAAAGTCCCCATTGAACAAATAAAGAAATGAAAGTTATACAAACAAAATAAATTGCAGAAAATTACAGAGCTGCTGTGTGGCAGTGGTGTGAAATGGCCCAAATCATTGTGGCTCCATGATCATCACTCTTAATCCATTGAGAAATTGTGCCTCTTAACTTATACCTTGCATTTAATTCCCTATATTGACATGGGTTTTTTCCAGCTGCTATCTGCAGAAACCTTGTAAGTAGGGGTCGACAAAGGATCTTTTAGTTATTCAAGTAATAATGGGAAAAATATTACTTAGGGAATCCTAAACCAAGTATTAGCTTCAAGATTTCTCTAATTCACAGAAAATTTTGAAAAATTTGCTTCGCATTTGTGTGCTTCAGATTTTCTCATTTATAAAAAGCAGAAGTTGAAAAGCTCCATTTTTGGGGCGCCTGGGTGGCGCAGTCGGTTAAGCGTCTGACTTCAGCCAGGTCGCGATCTCGCGGTCCGTGAGTTCGAGCCCCGCGTCGGGCTCTGGGCTGATGGCTCAGAGCCTGGAGCCTGTTTCCGATTCTGTGTCTCCCTCTCTCTCTGCCCCTCCCCCGTTCATGCTCTGTCTCTCTCTGTCCCAAAAATAAAATAAAACGTTGAAAAAAAAAATTAAAAAAAAAAAAAAAGAAAAGCTCCATTTTCAAGCTAGCTTAAAATTGGTCAATAAAGTCATATGTATTTTCATAAAAACATATACTCAATACATGCTCTTTCTGCTGGGTTTTAAAAAAAAACCCACAATTCACAAATACACAGGCAACAAAATCAACATTTTCAATTTTTTTTTAATTGTCTTACAAGCTTTATATGACATATATGAAATGTTATTCAATTTATTTTTCAACACAATCATTTATATGAACAAATTCCATTTATAGCAAGATGTTTTTTAAAAAAGGTTTTTAAAAAAAGTATGTAGGTGAAGAATATGAGATCACTTGCAGATTTTCCATATTATGCTGCTTATTATGAAGGATTTCGTCACTTCTTTCCTGCTCCTGATTACACAAGGTCATTGACACTGAGGTGCAGATATTCAAAAAAGATAACAGCCTCATCATTCTTGGCCTGAAGTTCTACTCTCAGACATACCAACTTGATGCTCATGTATGGTCTTTTGGATGCCCACACATGAATACCATCTGCTAAGTTGACTCATTATTAAATCAAATGAATTTATATTTTGGCAATTTGCACAGCACCGGGAGTAACATTTTGAAACTGGCTCTAAATGTTCTGTGATACCGAAGCCATATTTTAAAAAAATTTGATGACATCTCCAGGTTCTAAAGAAAATGATGCCTTACAATTGAGGAAAAAGGAAGATGTAATCTGGGAGATGATTTAGATGCCAGAACACAGATTATAAATATGCATAAAAATATTGAAGTTGCATAGGGTGTCAAATGACAAGAGCATGATAAATCAGATTTAAAAACAAAACAAAACACAAAAAACTAGAACCTGTGTGGATCCCTAAAATTGGGACTTTTAACTAAATAATATAAACAAAATAAATCAAATGCAAAATAAATGAAGTAAAATAATGAAGTCTTTTAACAAGAGCCACATATTTTGATGAGAGATATTTTGGCATTATAAAAATATGGTCACTTTGAGAGATATCACCAAGATGGCAGGATAGTAGGTTCCTGACTTTCCCTCTTCCCATGTATGTACCAGGTATGTACAGCTAAACATGAGTCAATCCTGAAAGTAATCCAGAAACTATAGAGTTACTTCTACACTTCGGGTAACATATCAAAACAGGTAAGACTGAGACACAGTGTTGGCCATAAACCACACCTCCCAGCACAGTGTCTTACTATCAGGAGGGAATCCCAAACTCAAGGGTTTGTAGCACACATCTAGTACCACAACTTTAAGGCTGATACCTGAAGGGCACTTCCCCAACTCACCCAGCTCTGAGAGGCAAAAGGGCTCAGCAATAGGACCATTGTAAACAAAGAAGCTGTTTCTGAAAAGATGTGTGAGCATTTCTCATAGGTCTCCCATCCAGGCTCATATTTACCAATAATTACTATTAAAATAAATGGACTAAATTTTCTAAACAAAAGACATAGAGTGGCTGTACAGATTAAAAATTTTCTAAAAGCACAGGGGCACCTGGGTGGCTCAGCTGGTTGGGCTTCCAACTTTGGCTCAGGTCATGATCTCACAGTTCATGGGTTCGAGCCCCACGTCAGGCTCTGTGCTGATGGCTCAGAGCCTGGAGCCTGCTTCCAGGAACAGAGCCTGTTCCCCTCTCCGTCTGCCCCTCCCTTGCTCACACTCTGTTTCTCTCTCTCTCAAAAATCAACATTACATTTTTTTTTAATTTTCTAAAAGAACAAAAGACCCAACTCTTGTATTGCCCATAAGAGCTAGCTTTAGGAACACAGATAGCCTGAATGTGAACGGTTGTAAAAGATATTTCATGATTTCCAAATAGAAAATCTGAATAGACCAATATCGAATAAGGAGTTTGAAGCAGGACAAAAACCTTTCAATAAAGAAAAGCCCAGGAACAGATAACTGTACTGGTAAATTCTATCAAACATATAAAAAAAATAATACCAATACTTCTCAAATTCTTCCATGAAACTCAAAGTAGGGGGAGGGGGGGAACATTTCTAAACTCATTTTATCAAGCCAACATTACCCTGATACCAAAATCAGACAAGAACACTAAAAAAAAAAAAAAAAAAAAAAAAAAAAAGAAAGAAAACTATAGGGCAAGATCCTTGACTAACAAAGGTGCAAAAATTCTCAACAAAATATTACAACAACAGCAAAGAATCACTAGCACATCAAAAAGATAATATACCATAATCAAGCGGGATTTAATCTGGGATGCAAGGATAGTCCAATCTACACAAATAAATAAATGTGATATATCACATTAACAGAATGATAAAAATCATATAATCACCTCAATTCATATAAAAAAAGCATTTGAAAATATTCAACATGTTATCATGACAAGAACTGTTAACAAATTTGGTGCGGGTGGAATGTAAGTCAGCCACAATAAAGACTGTATATGACAAACCCATAGTAACATCACACTAAATGGTAAAATGTTTTCTAAGATGAGGAAAATCAGGAACAAGTCAAGGATGCCCACTCTTGCCCTTTCAATTCAATGTAGTACTGGAAGGCCTAGACAGAGCAACTAGTTAGGAAAAAAAAAAAAAAGGCATCTGAATCAGAAAAGAAAAAGTAATATGTCTCTGTTAGAAGATGGCCTAATCTTACACATAGAAAATCCATCAAAAAACTGTTATAGTACATGAATTCATTCAATAAATTTTATGATATGAAATCAATATACAAAAATTAATTGTGTTTCTATATAGTAACAATGATATACAGAAAGAGAAATTAAGAAAACAACACGGCTTACAATAGCATCAGAGAGAAAAATATACTTATAATAAGCATAAATAAAAGTAAATTTAACCAAGGAGATGAAAGATCTATACAGTTGATCCTTGAACAACATGCGAATTAGGGGTGCTAACCCCTCACCACATAGTTGAAAATCTGCATATAACTCTTGACCCCCTATCAAAATTCACTATAGATATCACCTACTTCTGTTAGGATATCTATTATCAAAAAGACAAGAGAAAATGTTACTGAGAGAGAATGTGGAGAAAAGGAACTTTTGGGCATTGCTGGCAGGAATGTAAATGGGTACAACCCATATGAAAAATAGTTTGTAGGGTCCTGAAGAGATTAGAAGTAGAAGCAATCCCACTTCTATTTATATACCCCAAGGAAACAAAATCACTACCTCAAAGAGATATCTGTAGTCCCATGTTCGTTGCATCATTATTCACAATAAATAGCAAGATATGGGAACAACCCAAGTGTCTATTGACAGTAGTTAAGAAAATGTGGTATATATAGTGGAATATTATTCAGCCTTAAAAAAGAAGGAAATCCTGCCATTTGTGATAACATGGATGAATACGGAGGGCCAAACAGAGAAAGGCAGATCCTGCATGGTATTTCATATATATGGAATAACAAAAAAAAAAAAAAAAAAGAAAAGAAAAGAAAAGTCAAACTCATACAGAGAGTAAAATCATGGCTGTCAGAGGCACGGTGTGGGGGAAATGGAAAGTGTAAAAAGATACAAAGTTTCAGTTATAAGATTAATAAATTCTGAAGATCTAATACATAGCATGGTGACTATAGTAGGTAATACTATATTGCATAATTGAAATTTGCTAAGATCATATATATTAATGAATGTTCTCACACACACAAAAGTTAACTATGTGAAGTGATGGATTAATTGATTGTGGGAATCCTTTCACAATGTATACATGTATGAAATCATCACATTCCTCCTTTTAAATATATTACAATTTTATCAGTTGTGCTTCAATAAAATTGGGAAAATACAAAAAAATATTGTCACTTTGATTACTTATTTAAATTCACCACTTCTGGCTTATTTTTCTGATTAGTCTAGTTATCAATGGGTAAATCACCACCATATTAGGCTATGCTGAAGTGTCATTTTTTTTTTTGAGGTAAGTAGGACATCCTATTGTTGTAGGAGAAAAAGAATATCCAATACATCCATCAGCATGTTGAGAACATACTTTTTATCATATTTGGTGACTAATCAGAATTCACATTTAATGATTCCAGAATTTTAACAGGAAACTGTGACAATCAGCTTATAATATTACCCTATGCTTATGCCATCATAACTATTGTTTTTTGTTTTTTCGTTTTATTTACAAATATTCAGCTAAGTAAAGGTATAGTGAATTGTGGTTAATTACTAACAGGTTGTAGAAAATTCAGTGCTTGTTGTGATTCAAATATTTGGAAGACACATCTAAATTACCTTTTTTTTGTTTTATATATTCAATATTAATTAAACATACTAATATGTTTTCTTCCTAGATAATCACTTTAAAATATATAATTAGCTCATTGTTTTCATTAAAGAGGTATCAGTATAATCTTTGTTGCGGTGAAGCCATCATCAAGTAGACACAAGCATCTTTCCTTTGCAGATGGCCTTATTTTTAGAGTCTCCTCAAATAACATCACTTCACAATTTTATTTATTTATTTATTTATTTATTTATTTATTTATTTATTATTTGATTGATTTTTTAAAGCGTATTTATTTATTTTGAGAGAGAGAGAGAGAGAGTGAAAGTAGGGGATGTTCCAGAGAGAGGGAGAGTGAGAATCCTAAGCAGACTCCACACCGTCAGCACAGAGCCCAACGCAGGGCTCGAACTCATAAACTGTGAAACCAAGACCTAAGCCAAAATCAAGAGTCAGATGTTTAACAGAATGATTCATCCAGGCGCCCCTCACTTCACAAATTTAATTTCAACGTGAGCTTGACCAGTATGAAGCCATTCAGTGATCTTTTTATAACCAGTGCTAAACCTTTAGTATATGTGCACGTTGAGAGAAATGATAACAAAAAGCTAATTATATTCATATTTCTCCAAATGCTTCAGGACATATTAAGAATGGCCACAAGTTTCTGGGATGTAACATTTCAAACTGGGTTTAAAAAATTTATATAGACATAGATACATATAGTCTTGTCTCATTTCTTATTGCTTTTTATCAATCTAAGTTAACTTCCACTGTGGGCGTGTTGATAGAAAAAGAATCATCTGTAAAAGTTTTTCCACCCTATTCCATAGCTCTCAAATTGTTGTCGCCATACTAGTAACCTCAACATCACTTGGAAACTGGTTGGTAATGTTAATTCTTAGGCCTTCACCCCAGTCCTGCTGAATCAGAATGTCTAGGAGTGGATTCAGGAATCTATATTTTAATAAGCATTACATTTGTCTCGTATGCATATTTAAATGTGAGAACCACGGCCCTATGCTATTCCCAACCCGAGGTAACAACTTTTCAAAAGATGTTGATATACTGTTCTATGAAATGGAAATGTCCTCAGATATCTTAATTGTCCCACTCATTTTCATAGAAAGATAATATTTTTTATTTTATATTTATTAAAACATGTAAGGATATATGAATAAACATTTGAACTTTCTGCATACAAATCCTTTGAGATGATACTATAACCATGAACACTAGCACTTAAGAAAGTGAAATATGGCTATTTATGATCATTCAGGTGATTTCTGAAAATTGTCAGTCTAAGACAATTTTAATTAGGAGTTTGAACAGACTTGTCTGAGAAAATGTTTTGTAGACATGCTGCAAATGGAACACTAAAGATCATTGCTTTGTCCTCTTTTCTCTTCACTCATATTATATCAACTGGAAAAAAAATTCCCCCCAAATAGCCTCACCAGTTAATTTCATACCTGGATGCACAGAAAATGCTAACTAGAGAGGATCTCTTTAAGCAATAAGTACAACAATTATAACCATACTGCCAATTGGTATATTTTCTTTAGCCAGAGAAACGAAGCATGAATTTGCAAGGGAAATTTGAGTTAATTGTCCTTTATATAAGATGTTACCATATCCTGGGCCGTAACACCAATAATGTGGCAGCGATCACTGCAGATGAATTGCAAGTATGAATTATCTAGCCATTGGTGAAAACATTATTTTTATGATAAACCTGAGTGATTAAGCCAAATGTAGTCTATTTCTTACTTTACTTGTGTTAGTGCTTAAGTATAATCAAAAATACATGTTCATTATTAAAGTAATGGAGAATAATATTTTCAATATTGAGTTTATTCAGAAATATTTAATAATGTTTAGAAATCGCTTGTTTAGCTCTGGTCCCTTTAGTGAATACGTCGCCCCTTGTATATTCACACAAAATACGGATGCAGATTCAAGTAATCATAAACTACTTGTAAGTCATTCACATCTGTGTCGAGATGAGAATGTGCCCTCAAGGAGACATGTGAATTGCTTTGCCTTTACCTTCCACTGTGATCCCACAGAAATCCATGGAAACACACTCTTACAAAGTACTTCATTCCACCGCAGGTGATGTGAATGAAACACAAGTTCTTAGCAGGTGTCACAAAATGATATTAGGATGATGAGGAAGCAAGCAAAGTATAAGAAACAAATTTTAAAAATAGGAAAAAGGCTCAGTTTTTAAGCATATTAAACTGGGGACTAGAAAGACAACAAGGTGAAGAGAAAAATAAAGACACAGAAACAGGAGATTACTTCATTGTCATTGTTATTGTCAGGGAGGAAACATTTTTTCCCTACTCCTTTAGGACTGGTCACTGTGGTCCGTAAATTAAACTGATAAAAGACAAATTAACAGGAGAAAGGACAAAGTTTATTCTCATAGGTTCATGGAAGTTCACAAGGGAAGTGGCTTATAAAAGTGGCTAAAATTTAGAGTTTATATACCATCCTAATAGGAGGAGGACAGGGGAAGAAAGGTCACTTAAAAAAAAATCATGACTTTTAGGTAAAGACAAATGGAACTTTAGGAGCTTCTATAGGAAGTGTGATAGCTTTGTGACCATGTTTGTTTTTACGATTTCTCATCTAGGTGCTGGCTTCTCGTTTCCAGTGATAGCAGTCAATTTCCTTGAAGGGAGAGTTATGGCAGTTGAATTTTATTTTTGGAAGGCTCTACTTTTAGGCAGACAATTGGGGCAGTGTTCGGACAAAGCCTTTCTGCTGAGAATCTGTTGATTCTCAGGTGTCTTCAGATCAAAATAATCTTTATGGCATAGTAGTAAATTCTGCATCATTTTGTCTTCTCATTAAAAGTCCCAGGTGAAGAAAGAATAGAGGGACAAAAGTGCTAATTGTACTTCTTGCTGTCATCAATGTGCGATACTTGGCATTCACATTTATTTTATTCCTGAAGGGATTCCTATCATACCTGCTAATTAATCATCTTTAATTTATTACAATCTTTTTACATTGAATTCTTTTTCTTTCCAGACATTTAGTCAACAACAAATCTAGCAATAGCAAAAACAAGATTCTGTTTCAATTTAGCACTTGTTAGGTTTCTTCTGATAGTGTATGAACCTCTACTTTCAGTTATGTGAAGAAAGAGTTCTCACAATGGAAGAAAGTAATGACAATGATATAAGATGACAAAATGTGCATATACTTGAAAAAATGGAATATGTTTGAATTTATCAAGAATTTTATAATGCCTAAATCGTTCGTCTTATTATTTGAAAAGTCAACTACCTTAAAAGGTATGCATGATTTTTAGCCCCTGAAAATTGGTGTAATCATATAGACAAAACAAAATCACTGGCAATGTACTTAAAAAAAAAAGGCATAGCATAGTGGAATGACTTTTATATTCTGCCATTGGTATAAGAGTCTGCTTATGGAATCAGAATTAATATATCAATATGTTATTTATTTATTCAAAAAAATTCTTGACATATGGAATCAAAGCCTGGGTGGAAATCCATTTCAGTCACCTGGAGAGAAATATATGAGCTAATAGAATAATCTGTTAATTAAAAATTCTAAAATGTCAAGCAAAGCTATTTAGTTCTAAATTACATAGTTTCTTGATTTGAACAGCATTCTAAATGCAATGTGATTAGAAACTCTCTTCCTTTTGTGTCTCAGTTGTTTCTGAACACAATCAATTTGACAAGTATCCCAGGAGTTACCCTCCAGCAGATGCTCTCTGTACTGTCTCAATCAGCTGTCCAGAGCTCCAGAAAATGAAGATAAAACAATTTCACACTTGTCCTTAAGAGTCTCAGACACAGTGTCTATTGAATTATTTTCAAGCGTGGGTATTATTTTCACAAAGCAGATGTTGTTCTAATGAAAATATAAGTATATAAACATGCGAATCATGGCATGGGGTTCCATAGCCTATAGAGTTGCTTTTAAAAAGTCTTAAAATTATCTACAATACTGGATTTGTCATCTTTAACTATAGTAGATACTTTTTTCTAGATATGATATCATGAAGAATACTAATCGATTGAATAAATTAAATTGCTCCAAGAAATAAGTTTCATTTCTTACTGTGAAACAATCCATTAAATAACCCATAATTCACTAAGGTAAATGCAGGGAAATTGCTACATTTTGCCAGAAATACTTTAATAATCTTGAACATGCACTTTTTAATATTCTAACCTGTAGTCATACTGGTTTAGTTTTACTTTAGCACACACAATAATGAGAACAAACTAAAAAGATGTCTTGAATTTTTCTATAAACCTCATTTAATACATAGCAATAACTTACATTTTACCACAGGCAGTAGATTGGGGTAGGGGGATAGAATAATTTTCAGAGAAAGTAGACTGGATTTCAAGTTTAAGGAAACAAAAATGTTTTTATAATGCAATGAGATCTTTAGCAATTTAAGGATGTTTTAGTAAAGGTACACTTGACATTAAATCCACATTACAGATTAAAATTATATACTGGAAGATCAGGAAAATTATCAGTTATTAGTAAGTTTTTAGAGAAATATCTTACTTATTAATAGAAAATTAACCAATTTTTACTAGCCAGCCAAATCAAAGTACCCATTCCTATGCAATCCTTCTCACTCTACTTTCATGCCTAATTCAGTATTTCAGAGAGCAAAAATATGCAAATACATATGACAGAACTTTGTAAATTGGCTTGGCTATGTAAATATGTAAATATGGCATTTGTAGTAAAGAGTCCTGCTTAGCCATCAACATTCTTTCTCTGATAAATATATTCCTCTCAAATATATTCCTCAGAGCATAGAAGCTCAGAAAATCAGCATGTGTACACTCACATCATTAATTTAATCATGGAAGGACAAAGAACAAGGCATATTTTTGCATTAACATATATATTGTCCTGAGATAGATATTTTCAAAAATTTCCAATTGATATCTCTGAATCTATGAACTATTCCTTTTTTCATAAAGGTAGCAATAATTAAATATAATGATGTAAGAAAATTTAAAATAAACAATATTTTCTTGACTGCTTTAACAGTAATGTGATGTATTACTGTCTTTGTTTGCCTTCCCTCAGAGTAAACCTGGAGGGAAGTTTTCCAGGGAAAGTAGTTTATTTGGAAGATGATCATATGAGAAACCAGTAGGGGAGTAGGAAGTGTCACTAAAGAGTAGATTATCAAACCAGTATACCTGTAGGCAAATGGAACTAAATCCCACTCAGAAACTCTGAGAGCCAGAGTAGGATACAGAGCCTAGAGTAAGTCTGCCCTAGGGGCTGGAGAGCTGTGCTACATCCCACCAACACTCATTCATCTGTGGATGAGGGCTCTTTGGGAGGTGCCAGTGAAACCCCTGGCTCTGCCAGCCTGGCCCACCAGTGGGGAGAGTGTCCTCTTTCTGTTAGAGAAAGGCCTCTGTTAAGGCTTTTATGATATGTCAACTTGACTCTAGTCCCCAGTTATTCAGTCAAACATAATTCTAGGTACTGCTGTTAAGGGATTTTGCAGATGTAATTAAAGTTCCTCTCCACTGACTTTAAGTAAAGATTATCCTGGATAATCTGGCTGGTCCTGATGGAATCTGTTGAAAGACTTTACATGTGGCCCTGAGACTTCCTGCAAGAGAGAAGAAATTCTGTGAGCAAGAACTTTGACCCTTGTTCATGTGTTCCAGCCTGCTGAGTTTTCCCCTTCCTGATTCTGCCTGCCCTATGGATTTCAGACATTCTTAGCCCACTCTTGCAATCATGTAAGTCAAGCCAATGGCCAATGCTTGGAGAGAGAGGAGAGAGAGAGATTCTACTTCTGCTTCTCTGGTTGAAACTTGACTCATATGCTCTCTGCCAAAGATACAGAGATACAGTTGCAGGCAATTGAACCTTGAGCTGATGTGCATGAAAATGATGTGTCAAGTTGATATAGGCAGGTCACTGATACATTCATAGCCCATGTTAAATTCATTCCATCTTATCACTGATTTCCCAAGGTGACTGCTAGTGACATTCTTTAAAAAACAGATCTCCATTAAAAGGTTTAGTTTATATAAGCTATAGTAACCTTGCCGTTTTGGTCTTGGGGATGCAACTGGTATTTATCATCTTCCCTCTTCCACCATCTATTCCAGATATCCCTCATTGTTAAGTTAGGTGCCGGCTTTAGTTGCCTGCCTCATAGGGTGACCCAGATCTTTATCCCTCAGGGGTCTGAGACCCTGGTTATGGTGTCCCTGTCATGTTCTGGTTGACTTGGCCCTCATGATTGCTCTAGAAATAATAGCAGTGGGAATTGAGGTCAGAAGTTCAGAAGGACAAGTCCTATGCCTCAGTTGTTTTTTCATGGTTTCCAATCAAAGGTAATTTGATATCCTCTAGCAAGAGCAAGAAAGCCACTTACAGCAGCCTAGGGGGTTCACGGAAATCTGGGGGGTTCAAGATTCTCAAGTGCATCCACTGAGGTGTTCCTATTTCAGGTATTACTCCTTCCCTATCAGTGTCATTACTTTTAAATAAATGAAGTTTTTCCTGCTAATTTTGTTGGAAGAGGTCAGCAAGAAAATGTGACTGCTGGTTGGTCTGCAAGCTGAGCGTGAGTGATAGGAGGCTCCTCACATCCTCTCCTGTCCTTAGAATGCATTCTGCCCACCATCCCCACACTGGGAGCTGTTTTATAGACACAGCCTTGAGAGAGCAATGTTTTGTTGACACCATCTGGACTGAATACATGACTGAACTCAATTTAAAGCTTCTACAAAAACTTTTTCAGAGTCTGGCAGGTAGGTGCAGAGCTCTATTCATCTTGTGGCCACCCAAGACAAATCTCATATATAAGTTCCCTTGCTGATTAAAGCGGTTACTTACCAACCTAGATCTCCTTGTCTTCCACATATGGGGAGGTGTCAGAGTGGCAGAGAGTTGTAGTTTCAGATTTCACTCAGGAATCTCCCAATTTGGGGACCAACAAATACTCACAACCAAATTATACGTCAGTTTTCTTCACAGTCTGCCTTCTGACTGCAGGAGATCAGAGTTTCACTGCTACAGAAGGCTTATGACTTTCACAGTGTGCTCTGAATTCGTAGATGGCTGACCAGTTCCTATTTGTTTGTTTGTTGTTTCTTTCAGGGAATCAATAGCAGTTAGCCAAAAAATAAAAATAAAAAAGTAAAACAAAAAACTTATTTCTTATAATTTAATTTCCCCTTGTAGCTCTCAAATGTTAGAGGTTCTAGATAAGAAAGTATATCCTCTTTTACCTGCATTCTGTTGCAAATCACCATGCCAGAGAATATCATTATCTCCTTACTACTGATAACAGTGTCTTTCTTTCTTTCTTTTTTTTTAATCTGCTTGAAAAGTGATCACATTTCAGAACTCAATCCTAAGGCTTTGCTAGGACCACAAATGATATCATCTTATATATGGTTTCCCCCCAAACAGAGCCTGAGACAAAAAGGTAAGTGCTGGTAGTTATGCAATAAAATATCATAGAAATATTGAGAGAATAGTATATAGATTTGAATTTGGATAGAATTGATATAGAAAGGGAAAAAAATCAGCAGAGTAAGTTGTCAATCATGTTATAATATTTAGGAGGTAGTAAGGAACAAACACCTCAGAATAAGTCTGCCAAATGAATAATGGATCTGCCAGATTATGCACCAGCTTCTGCCACTCATTGGTTGGGCTGATGGGGAAGCATTTCTATGTCCCCAGTATCTGGCTTATAATTCACATAGGTAGTGCATTCTTCTTTGACAAGACAAAGGTCTTATGCAAAGAGGCACAGGTGCTGACAATAGGTAGACAAGCAGGCCTGCAATATTCAAAATAAAATAAAACACAGTAAATAATTAGTAGATATGGATAGAGCACCAATATCTGTCCCATTTACCTTAAATACTAATGGTGTATATTCAACATAATCTGTCAACCGTTGATTACTTGGAAAGGCAAAATGTACATTTACAGTGATCATTAAGAAAGCACAGTAACAATTTTGAGAGAGTCATTGGGAACCATTACTTATAGTAGATGAGGCAGCACCATAAGTAATGATGTATGCAGCGTCAGCATTGAATAAATTCTAAAAGGAACTAGAGGGGCAGGAACAGCTACATTATCATTTCAAAACAAATATCCATATGAACATGGGTGGGTGAGAAAAGACTTTTTTAAAAATTTAAAAAATTAATACAAACAATTGAATTAGCATCTGGGTGATTCTCATTCAACTGGTCCATCACCACATTAGTATTATTTTTTAAATCTTTCTTGTCTCAGGTTCATAAAAGCATGTTTTTGTCTACAAAAATGTAAAGTATGTAATTGATGTAAAATAGATTTTTATACAGGATGTAAAGTAGAAATTATTTTTATTTTTAATATAACTATATTTCCTAGCACCATATAGGATCAATTCTAGGGTGTCCCGAGGAAAATATTTTTTCATGGCTCCTGTTTGTCTGAACAATTCTTACAAGAATGTATTACAAGATTTATGCATCCATGTGAAGTAGAATGTTTTTTTGATGAAGATTTAGAATAATGGATAAAGATATTTAAGTATTTGCTTATTGTCCTGTCTTGCCTGTGAAGATTCTTTGTAACATGTAGGAACTATCTTTTACTGTTTAGATCCAGGAAACAACTCTTCATATTCTTTATTGTTAAATGTGTGTGTGTGTGCCATCATGAACAAAGGGTACCAATGCAGTTATTATTTATAACATCATGGTAATTGAGAACTTTTGAAAATGTAATATAGATCTTGACTTTTCAGTTTCTTTCAGCATTTTTTCATTCTGATGCTGATTATATCCTTACCCAAGGTGCTGCATCCCCCATCATGAATACTAGTTTCTAATTATTCTCTTCAAAGTTGTTACAGTTTTCTTAGCGATGACCACAAATGGACATCTTACCAAAAGTATGCAGGGAAATGTTAATGAAAATTTCTTTTCTGGCCATGTCAAATTTACCATTCAGAATTGTATAGTATTGCTGCAGAACAACACATCTCCTAAACATTTTTCTCTTGAATACTTTGGGCCATAATTACTCTATTTCTAGAATGTGATCTCTTTCAGTGATGATCAATCACACTGCAGCCTTCCATACACCATCAAGGAGCATAGGTAAGTCCCGTGAGCAGAGTACAAAAAGTGATCTCCTTCAGGAAGGAGTGTCCATCCTCCTCTGACCAGGCTTAACATTGATTAGAGAGAAAACAATGATATCATACCTATCAAAGTTAAGAGTCACTGTATGTGGGAAGGCTGGGAACAGGTGTGAACTTGGTGAAAGTATCTTTCTGTGGCTGAGGCCATCTCTGAAAGGAGGTGACAGCAAGGCTATCTGCAGGCAGAACTCCCATCAGGTGGTTATTCAGGGAGTGTTTCATTCATGCAGAGGAAATATGGTCAATATATCACAACATCCTCCACAGGCATTTTTCTAAATCAATTTCCAACTATTGGTTATAGATATATGGTAAAGAAATTGGATTTTTAATTTTGATTATATATTCAGCACATCCACTAAACTTTCTTGTTACATCAAATAAATGTGGAAACTTTGATCCAATAACTATGAATTACTTATTTTATGTTGAACCAACTTTAAATTCTTTAAACAATATTCAACATATTCATAATATATTTATTTTTGTGCATATAAAACTTTATTTTCCTCGTTCTATGTTCATGGTTATCTAAAAATTTTTCCAATATTATGGTTACATTCATTTCTTAAATTATTTAGAATATTTCTTATTTTATGTTCTCTGAAAATATACTATGAAATACTATGATTATCGATCTTTGAATATTTGTAGGAACCAACCAAACAGAAAATGCTATTTTATTTGGTTTATTTGTGGCAACATTTGTACTGGCTTAATTTTTTTAGTGATTCTACAGAAGTTCAAGTTTTCTATCATTGTCTAAGAAATTTTCTACTTTACCTAAGCTAATACATGTAATGCCACACAGTCCTGGTAGTTTGGGCTTGTTTTTGGTTTTTTTAACTTTGAAATCTCTTCTGCATGCTTAATAATGTCTTTTTTCACGGTGAAATGGGCACCAAGCAATCAGAAGCGATAATGGTTATCAAACACTAGTACAGATATACTAGTGAATATTTGATTAAGTGATTCTCACTGTAATATGACTACATTAATTTCCATTTCCCTCTATTTTTTGTTCTATTACTGACTAACCGCTTAGGTTTTGGCTCATGTAAATTTAACCTCTCTTGTTTGTAGTAATAGCTTTTTGTTTTTTCTTAGTTGACAGTTGTGCCTGAAAAGTTACCTTGAATAATTCCTTATTAGTCAGATTATTTTACAGCTTAAGCATTACATCGCAAAGTGATGCTACCAAATTAAAATTATCCTTAAAAAAAATACAGAAGTTATGACTAGCACTGTATTGTTTGTTTTCCAGCCCCAGAAATTCTATTTCTAATGTGCAACACCAATCATAATTAAATGATGGTCTTTCCTAGTTTTCACATTTTTTAAATTGGTGAATTTTTTTGGTGCTAAATAAAGATCTAACAGGTGCTTAGATACATGAAACACATATTATATATTCAGTGGATTGAAAACCAAAAATTAAAACTTCTATGAAGTATGAACTACTGGTCTAAAGTCTTTATGGTAATATCTACTTGTGTGTATGGTTGTCTGGGATTCTAATACCTAAAGATGGGATTATATATCTGCTATACAAACTAATTATGCTTTCATTACACCCAGCATATGAAACCAGAATATGTATATAATCCTTGTATGTGATGGTATGAACATCAACAATAATTTACATCATAGTAATAATAATTGTGAAGCAGCATAAGATAGCCTATAATAAAAATACTATTGTGTGAAGTCTTTGTGTTTTAATGTGTTTCATTATAATCTGGTTTTTAGAAAATTGCTGATCTGTGGTTCATGTTTGTAGTAACTTCATAAAAATAAAAAGATTCTTTACAAACCATTCCTGATCTGCTAGGGAAGATCGTTTTTACCATAATTTTTCAAAAACTTGTAACTGTAGCTGAAGCTCTTTTAAGTTAAAGAGAGATAAGACCAAGTAGCAGATACAGTTTGTCTGAGTACCTGGTTCAGAGTATGGGGTGGTTTAAGTTTGGACATAAAAACAAATAAGTAAACAAATATATATATTAAACTTCCACAAATCAAGTAATTAGACATTTACTAAGAAATTGGATATGGTTTCATTTCACTGTACTCTATAAATGTTTTATTTCTTTGAAAAAAGTTTTTGTTGTTGTTGCACTTGTGGGATTTTTTTCTTTTAAGTTTTCTCTCACACATCATCTTTTATTTGATCTAATTTGTGAAACAGTTTAAATAAGTCAGCACACTTCTTAATCCTCTCAAGATGACAAGTAACTGAGATGCTTAGTGAATGATGAGTTTCTTGAAAAGCGTTAAGTTAAAATGATTTAGATTATCTAATTCTAAGCTATGACTTAATACAGCTATATGAAAATGATCGTCAAAAGGCTGAATCTTCTGAAGCACCAATACTTGGAAACAACTATATAAATCCATTAGAGTTACAACTCTAAAATGTAGAAAAATAGCATAGAAAATTTACTGAAATAATTTTTATTCAAACAGCAAATATAAACAACTGTGGATTAAAAATTAGTGCCCAACAAACATATGACACAAAATTATTATTCCAAATTATTTTAAAGTAAATATCATCAATAATAACTCAAATGAAATACACAGATTAGTTTAAATATATATTAAAAATGAATTTCATATGCCATATTGAATATAAAAGCACTTTTTGATTATTTATACATGACTGATTTTTAAAAGTTCTAACACTATGGGGGAAATACAAAGGCATTTTTAAAAAGCACCTAGCGTCAGGGGTGCCTGGGTGGCTCAGTAGGTTGGGCATCTGACTCTTGATTTCATTTCAAGTCATGATCCCAGGGTTGTGCGATTGAGCCCCAGGTCAGGCTTCATGTTGAGCGTAGAGCCTACTTAAGATTCTCAATCTTTCTCTCTCTCTCTCTCTCTCTCTCCTCTTCTCTCTCCCTCCCTTCCTCTGTCCCTCTACCCTGCTCATGATCTCTCTGTCTCTTAAAAATGAAAAAATTAAAAAAAAGTTTAATAAATAAAAAGCACCTAGAATAAAAAAATAAAGTTCTATGCAACATACTATAAGAAAAACTATATTTAAAACATTCTAAAATTAAGCCTAGGTAATTATAAAATAAGAAATTGGTAGAGCTGATATTAAATATAGACTTTGAGGAGAATAAGTTCCAAGTTCTTTTTTTTTTTCAAGCTCCAAGCTCTTACATAGCTGGTTGTAGTGATATCCTCACTTATGACTAAAAATAATGTTAATAGTAATTAAAATGACATTGAAACTCAAATTATTGGACCAAGATTTGGAATTGTCTTACCACTGTAGTTGTACAATACAATTAATTACTTGTAAGCATGAAAGAAATCTGAAATGTTGTGACTCATGCTATCTAGAAACAAATATAAATTGACATTGAGATTCGCAATAAAAGCAATAGTTGCTTTCATATCTACAACAAAAATGCTATGTTGTGAAAAGAAAAATAGTTTATTTTTTTCAAATTTAAAAAGAAAATTTAAAGACAGAGGTATTATTAAAATATTAGCTATCCAAATATTATAATACTTATGAATGAAAATAGGGTAATATTTTTACATATGATAAAAAATGCAATAACAAAAGTTTAGAATTAGGCTTTTCTACCAATTTGAGGAGTATTTCTTTCTAAAAACCAAGTCTAGTTTATCCTGAAGTACAAATAACAGGTTCTAATGACATCTAGTCAGCATGTGATCAAGTAAATACATGATTGGCTTTTAAACAGCATTCAATTCTTCTCTTTCATCTTTCTCTACTCCTCATAATTGCCTCTGCTTTAATTCATTGCCAGTGAAGATCAAAGGCAAAGCCTCTCCATTTTAAAATAATAAGTGAAGCCATAACCTTAATTTGACTCAAACCCATGGGTTGAACCAATTTTTTAAAAAGTAGAAATCTTGAATTTGTCACAAAGTCAGCATATATGAATAAGTTGACTTTCTTAGGTCTCTTTCTTCTATGTACCCAGGATAAAAAGAGTTTGGGTCAGGCTAGTCAACTCCCCTCTTTAAATTCTGTGTCATTCAGGAGGCCACTGGTGTGTGCCGGCTGCCTGCACGTGAAGATTCAGGCTGACATCTAAGCTATCCATTTGGAGGCATTAAAACGACCT
This sequence comes from Prionailurus bengalensis, assembly GCF_016509475.1. Classification (NCBI taxonomy): domain Eukaryota; kingdom Metazoa; phylum Chordata; class Mammalia; order Carnivora; family Felidae; genus Prionailurus; species Prionailurus bengalensis. The sequence goes on along the minus strand of NC_057345.1, from coordinate 173,335,960 downwards.
TGCTCACTCATTCTTCCTTTAGCTCTCTCTGATTCCATTGCTTCTTTACTAATGGATGTGCTTTCATTTCACTGAATTAAATAGTTTCCATTTTCACATTTGGACTCACAAACCTATAAAATGAAATTTATAATACTTTTATTTTTAGGAGATTTATACTGATTCAGTTAGCTAATTAAGTAAGTTGTGTTTGTTCGTTTTGTTTTGTTGTTTTGTTTTGTTTTGTTTTTCAAATGGCCCAGAGTAGTTAATAGAGTTCTGGAATCGAATTATAAGACCAAGAACACGAGTAATAAAGTATTCTGTGGTTTGTTTTTCCATTGTACCCTATACTTATATTTTAAGACAGAAAAAAGGAGGGGTGGATGGCTGAAATCATATTAGGAATGTATCTTGAATTTCTGTTAATATTTGCAAATAACTGCATAAACATTTTACTAGAACACAATATCATAATATTTCATAGAAAAAAGTGATATAGTGATTTGGTGAAACAGGTATTGCTACTTTGCCACTCTTTAGTTTACCATTAATTTTCAGATACTTATTGAGCATTTACTACATTTCAGGTATTACAATAAGACAAGTAATATAAGACCAGTACTGTTCTTACAGATCACAGTTATAAAGGTGAGATAATAATAAGGGGTGCTCAGGTGGCTCAGTTGGTTAAGCATCTGACTCTTGGTCTCTGATCAAGTCATGATCTTGTGGTTTCATGAGTTTGAGCCCCATGTCGGGCTCTGCGCTGACAGCACAGAACCTGATTGGGATCCTTTCCCCTCTCTCTCTCTCCTCCTTCCCCACTCACACTGTCTCAATCTCTCTCAAAATAAATAAACCTTAAAAAAAGGTAATAATAAGTAAAATACACTTTGGTAAATGTTTACACTTATCTCTATTATCAGTACTTCATGTTCATAGTGAAGACTCAGGACCCTGACAAATCACAAAGAAAATTCTCCAGTTTAGAAAGATCATATAATCTTTAACATAATTTTAATATTCAGATTATTTTATATAAAGTGATGATTTAAATGTCTATTCCATACAAAGAAGTTATAATAACTCTCTATTATCCAGAGTGTCACCATTAATTGGGTTTGGAGGTTAATGAGATTCAACTAAAGAAAAGAAGAGACAGGGAAAAAATATTGAAGGAGAGGCTGTGACCAAGGACTGAACATAAGGGGAAAAGAGAATGCTTTTTCATGCAGTAACTAAAACTTTAGCTGAACATTTCAGTAAATGTTTTTATTGAGCAAGACATTATTTTAAATGATTTGTTTTCTTTTTTCATTTACTGATATATAATCTTCTAAATTTGAAATTAAGATTGTTTCATTACAACTATTAATATATTACTTAAAACACCATATTTAACACAATGAAACACTTTTTAGGATGTTTAACTTGAAACAAAGACTTTTCATTTTTTTCTTTCTCTCTTTCTCAGCATTCATAATGGGGACAAAAGATCCTACCTCTTATACTTTAAAAAATTCTTTCAAGGTATGACATATAGTGCTTATAACCACATGCCTGATATAAACAGTCCAGAGATCCTCCATAGTCTGTGAATCCCAAGCAGTAGAAAAGTGATTTAAAAAGTCAGATTAGGCCAAGGGATATTGAATAGTGAGTGGAACTGAAACAGACTTTCTTGGTCTCATTCTCCCTGTATCTAAGATGAAGAACTTAAATAGCAATGTTTTCTAAAGAATACATTGGTAGATTTCTCCTCACTGTAAGGTAGAAAGGCTATGATTTCTATTTTACCCTTTTTCCTATCACATCTGTTTGATATAGATTAGTGAATCTCAATTGTTGATAACTGCATCATATAATTCAGACTGCAAATTTGCCCATCTTCTTAGCACAATTTTTTGATTCCTATTTCTACATACAGTGTGAATCCAAGAACAGGACAGAAACACACATAGTCATCTAAACAGGAAAACTTTAGTGAAAATAATTATTCATATGAGATTGTATTAATGGAATATTGGCTAGGGGCGCCTGGGTGGCGCAGTCGGTTAAGCGTCCGACTTCAGCCAGGTCACGATCTCGCGGTCTGTGAGTTCGAGCCACGCGTCGGGCTCTGGGCTGATGGCTCAGAGCCTGGAGCCTGTTTCCGACTCTGTGTCTCCCTCCTCTCTGCCCCTCCCCCGTTCATGCTCTGTCTCTCTCTGTCCCAAAAATAAATAAACGTTGAAAAAAAAAATTTAAAAAAATGGAATATTGGCTAAAATATAAACTGAAGAATGACTTAGGGATTGTGGGAGAAATTGAGAAGAGAAGAATCCTCCAAGGATTCCCATCCAAGGATTGGATTCATATTAGAGAAAATAGGGTTTCAGCCCCTGGATATCACATGAGTTCACTGGATAGTCCTTGGCCAGTGATGCTTTATACACAAAGGGTCAAGACTGATAGTTCAGGAATCAACTGTTGTGAGATCAAGGAAATGTGATTGGAAACCAGTGGAGGAGAGAGAGACAAGGCTCTTTGCTGTCAAACTTGATGGAGAATCACAGGAGGTGTGATGTGTTCATGAATTCAGTGGAGACCTGTCATTGGATGCAAGTTGGAGCATTCACAAAATGTGCCAGCTGCTCGTGGGGTACACATGAACTCACATCTGATAATGTGCACAAGGGGAGATGCTTAACAGGAATTGCCACCAACACCACCAACTGGCTGAGGGAGAGAGACATGCTGAGACACACCAGTCTTTCACACTCCACTGTGGATTGCAAAGTAAAACAAAGGAGGGGGCTACGATGTCCCTAATTTCCACATATTAATGTTATCAATGGCAAACATTACTTTAATCAGTTTTCCATTATTTCATTAAATAGACTTCCTTAGGAGGGAATTTAGGATTCTATCAGAACATTAAAGGCTGTTGTACTGAACAATATATATAATTTATCCAGATCATTATGTCTTCAGCACATTATCAAATCTCTAGTGTTAGCTGAGGTTGGACAAGAATTTTAAAGTGTTCCTGTTGACCTATTGATCAGTTAACCATATAGGTGTATGTGTATGCTTTCATTAAAGTATTATAGATGCTAGCTTTATATATACACTTCATAAATACCCTCTTTTACAAGCCAATTCAACTTTACTGCAAAATGTATTTGTCTAATTTTCCTTCAACCGAGTGTTAGAAGAAAAATTGTTGCAGAGGTGTAACAGTGTAATTTGGGAGCGTATATTTCCAATTGATAAGTTGCAGATTTATAATTATTATAGGCAGATTTATAGGTGAAAATATAAGCTAAACCAAATAACAAGCAAATAAAATAGCATTTTCATGTAAAACCCAAACAACTATATCTGAACACAAAAACTGATAGGCTCCCGGACAGCTGAAAACAAATGGACATACATCCCTATTTTAGTTTTTGTGTTTACTGTACCAGATGTGCTAGATTACTTAAAGATATTCAAGATGAATAATAATGACAAAGACAAGAAAGAAGTTCCATTTTCTCTACCTCAGGTAAAGTTAGTTTAAAAAGACTTTGTAATGGGGCGCCTGGGTGGCGCAGTCGGTTGAGCGTCCGACTTCAGCCAGGTCACGATCTCGCGGTCCATGAGTTCGAGCCCCGCGTCAGGCTCTGGGCTGATGGCTCAGAGCCTGGAGCCTGTTTCCGATTCTGTGTCTCCCTCTCTCTCTGCCCCTCCCCCGTTCATGCTCTGTCTCTCTCTGTCCCAAAAATAAATAAACGTTGAAAAAAAAAATAAAAAAAATAAAAAGACTTTGTAAGAGGGCGCCTGGGTGGCTCGGTTGTTTATGCGTCCAGCTTTGGCTCAAGTTATGACAGCACAGTTCGTGAGTTTGAGACCCACATCAGGCTCTCTGCTATCAGCGTAGGGCCTAACTCAGATCCTCTGTCCCTCTCTCTTTCTGTCCCTCCCCTGCTCTCTCTCTCTCTCAAAAATAAACAAACATTTAAAAAAGATTTTTTTTAAGTCTTTGTAAAGAAATTCACAAAAATAAATGATATACTATCATTAAATCTTCCTCTACACTTTGATAATTACCAATATAAGATATTCTGTAGTATATTAAGAAAGGATTTTATACATATATATAAATTTCCCTCCCCAAAACTACTCATAACAAAGATGTTTTTAAAGCCTATAATTATTATTATTTCATTTTGGAAATTAAAAACAGTAGAGCATTACTATTTTTAAATTCTAAGAAGTAAAACTATAATCTTATCCTGCCCTATATTTAAATCTCTCTCTATGTATATCTGATATGTGTATATTTATCAGTGTGTTTTCAAAGCAAGATAAATTATTTCATCTAGGAACATAAATAACTTTTTTGCTTCCATGGTTGGGCTCAGAGTTCATTCTAAATTAGAATTTTTTTTATCCTAGGACTTGGTATGCTGTATGTTTCCTTTCACAGCAAAAACTTTAAGAGGAATAACCGATACAATTTATAGTATTAAAAACTTAAATTGGCAGTATATGAGAGTAAAATAAAGATGGCACGACAATTGCAATTTTATGAAGTTCTTTAGAAAAGCCTAAAGGGGGTCAAAAGATGTGATTACTGTCTACAAGAACTAGGCATTATGGAAGATATTCTTTTGTGTAGAAACAAGAAAAATAATGTGAACAATTGATTTTCCTGACTGATTTGTTTAGTGATGTATATATCATCTTTTGAATGCTGAAGTACTGAAGAAAGAAAGGTAGGTGAAATGTGGGATCTTTTAAAATAAGGAAAACATTGGGCTGATCAATGAGAATTCATCTCTAAATCCTTGTTGCAAAAATTTTAGTTCACCAGGAATCATTAATAAATGCTATTACTTATAATTGATATAAAATAGAAATGGGTTTATAAAATTAAAATACAAAATATTCAATCAAAGAAAATGTATTTGTTAATACTCTTGATGCAATATTTATGCATGTTAAAAGATTTAGAGATGTCTGACTTTTGCTTCCTCAGTGTGCATATCTGAGACATTTAAATGAGGTGGTTTATGTTGACTAATGAATAATTTCTTATTGCCAAAGGGTACCAAGATCGATTTTCCCCACATAATTTCACTCTCCCTTTGCTCACCATCCCCATCATCCCCAACCACCCATTTTTGTACTGGGAATCATTTTGTAATATGTAAATGAGATTTAATATTACTCTGAGTATCTGCTAAAAACAGCCAATATTGGAGTTTATAGTTACAAGCAAGGGCATTAGAGTCTGAAATTTAAGGATGTAGTTATATGTTCGAACAAGAACAGGAAAGAATTCTCAGGGACTAATAGAATGATTTACTTAAAGGCAGGCATCTTTGACCTTGAGGAAAACTATAACTTGCTCAGACAATAAATATTTAAGTGGCTTTGGAAAGGAAAAACACCCGGTAAAATCTCTCATAATACATTAACAAATCAAGTCACCCTTAGCCAATGTAATGTATTGGGTCTAAGAGCAGACAACTTACCCAATGTATCTAATTATACAGAGCTTATACCCTCTGACCTCTTGTCAGTCCACCCTCACTTTTCCTGTAATGGACATAATGATGAATATTCTAAATCACAAATTGTGTCATTACCAATCCATTTCAACTTCTTTATAAGTAAAAAAATAACTTAAAAAATACTGCTTACTCTTGCAACTACTGACTCATTTGGTAAGAGCTATATTAGGAATTGTTTCTATTTGCAAATTTCCCAACATACATGTGTAGAAAGAGTTTCACACTATATCTTCTCTATCAGGGCACAGAAATTCACACTATGTCTTCTCTATCAGGGCACAGGGAATTGGTTCTATTTGCAAATTTCCCAATGTACATGTGTAGAAAGAGTTTCATACTATGTCTTCTCTATCAGGGCACACAAAAATAATTTCTGTGTATACACACACACACACACACACACACACACAATTTCTCTAGAAAGTCTATCCCTGACTGGACTTGTAAAGAATTAGCACCATCACAGACATGTTCAAACTCCTCTCTTTGGAAAGAGTTATCATTCTAGAAAAGAGAGAAATCAGAGCAATCTCATTCTTTCTCCTTTCCACACTGATAATTAAAATGAGTGTAATTAGATTATCCAAACATTTAAATAACATGGAGATAAGTGTCACGTAAATAGATCTTTGATTAAAATCATCAAAATGAGCACATCTGCCTACATTATATTCTACATATATATTGAAATGACATGTGTGACCATGATTGCTGTATCAAGCTCCAAAGTAATTAATGTAGTTGCAAGGAAAACCATTAATCTTACTGTGTCATTTTCCCTCATTTTAGAAACTTTAAACTTGCACACTATATTAATCTGATATCCAGCTGTCAGAAAGTACATATTTGTCCCTCAGGGTTTTAAGTGCATTCCATATATTTATTCAAGTAGAGCATTTAAGAATATTTTGACCTGTTCCTGAGTTTATTGCAAATTTATTTACTTAATATTCTAGTTTGTCACAAAAATACAGGAGACCAGAACTTGCTAGGCCACATGGGAGACATTAAAATACTATGAGGAGTTACTTTTCCTTCCCTTCCTCCCATGAAGCCAAGACCCAGAGAAAAAAAACAAAGAAACAGAAAAATATATTTCTATTATTATGTGCTAAGTTGTATGGTTCAGAATGTTAGTGTTATAAAAGCGCTGAGAGGCACCAATATTGGATGAGAACTAAGTAGTTGGTAAAGAAACCTTGGAGGCTGTAAGTCTCTGGAAGGGGAAAAAAAATGGGGAAGAACATTCTGATTGTGGAAGCATAAGGAAGAAAACTAATTGGGTGGTAGTTGAAAATAAGGCAAATAAATGTAGGTTAGATGTTGGTAGGAATTAATTGTGACTTTCTAAGCCATTAATTACATGATGAAAGTCCAATTTTAAGAATTTTAACACAGCCATGGAACATAGGATCAGTTGTAGGCAGGACAGACTCAAAATTTCTTTTCTAAATGTGTTGCTCTTGAGGGTAACTCTGTAGTTGATCAGTTAATTTTGAGTCCACAGTTGGGTTTGTTGGAATGTATTTATCGAATATTTTAATGAATTAATTGAGTGAATGTGTCTGAAGAAAATAAGAGGATAATTCCACTTCTGCTTGTTTGTAGCTAGCTGAAAAAGTATCATTTCTACTCTAATAACTAGAGGTAAGCCAGAAAAAAAATTGTAAATTTTCTTGAACCCATAAGGAAGCTGAGCTTTCAGGGAGCCACATACGTAGTTTGAAATAGGACAGCTCCTTCCCCTAAGAAGAAATTGCATGCCTAAACCTTCTCAACAAGAAAGAAAGGCAGGGTCAACATATAAACAAGGAGGATCAAGTGAGCTAAAATATTAATAAAAATCTAAAGGCCAACTGTGAGCTGATTTGACAGTGTGGAGCCCACGAGAATGAGATGCAAAGGGAGTTTGCCCCCATCCACGATCTCTTTCTTTCGGAACCTTATGGTACAGTCATAAGAAAACAGAGGACAAGGCTGGAAAACACCTAGAGCTACCCCTCTGTGTGGCAAGCATAGGGAAAAGGATCAGGCCCCTGTAGAGAAAATGGACTGTCTCTGAAAAGCATTTCACATCAAAGGGAGGGACAGCAAACCCCAAGAGCAAAGGGAAGGATATAGAAGAAAGATCTCTACCCATGAGGAAGCTGAGGAAAAATTCCCAAGGCAGGGATGTTATATCAAAAATGGTCTCCCCAACAAGAACCAGAGAAACACAAGGCAGAATTCTGGCTGTCTGCCATAGGGAAAATGACAGAAATGCTGAGAAAATCCCACACTGGAGGCCCACTATTGAGGCTGGAACAGTCTTCCTCCTGCCCCAGGCCCTAGCAGAATCCTAGCGAGACACAAATTTGCAAACATCAGAAATCTACCCCTGGGGAAAGGTTACATGTTTTAAGAGAGAGAATGAGCTCTTCTGTTGTGCAAGCACACATGGATAGTTGAAAAGTGAGGTTGTAGCACAAACATTAAGAAGTGCTCTCTGAGGAGTACCTGGGTGGCTCAGTTGGTTAAGCCAACTGACGCTCGGTTTTGGCTCAGGTCATGATTTTGCAGTTAGTGAGTTTGAGCTCTGCATCAGGCTCTGTGCTGACAGTGCAGAGCCTGCCTGGGGTTCTCTCTCTCTGCCCCTTCCCTACTCATGCCCTCTTCCTCTCTCTCTCTCAAAAATACATAAATAAACTTAAGAAAAAAAGAAAAGAATTGCTCTCTGAATCCCAGACCCCACCTAAGTACAAGGCACCAGTAGACTAATTTTAAGTTTGAATTTTGACAAGATTGATTCAGTATCCCCATGCTACTGCATGAAAGAGGAGAACATATTTCCAGTTATAAATACTATTTACCTCAATCTTTCCTCTTTTACATATGAATCCTAGTATCCAATAAAAATTTGACTCAAACACACACAGTCACACAAACAAAATAAGAGGAAATGAAACAAACTCATGGTCAAGAGACAAAGCAATTGGCAGAATCAAACTCAGAAATGATCCAGATATTGTGAATAACAGTGTGATTTTTTTTCTTTTTTAAATGTTTATTCATTTGTTTTGAGAGAGAGAGAGAGAGAGTGCAAGTGGTGGAGGGACAGAGAGAAAGGAAGAGAAAGAATAACAAGCAGGCCCCACGCTCAGCTGATGCATGGCTCAACCTCAGGACCATAAGATCATGACCTGAGCTGAGATCCAGAGTCGGATGCTTAATTGATGGAGCCCCCATATTATATATTATCTATCTACCTCCAGTGTGAATTTTAAAATAATGAATATGCTTAGAATCAATATGCTTGGAATCTAGTAGAAAACACGGACATGTGCGAACGTGGGAGAATCCCGGTAGAGAGGTAAAACTTTTAAATCAAATATAATGTTAGAAATGAAAGTGATAATGCCAGAGATGGAGAGTTATGTTGGCACAATTGAGTAAATGATCAGTGACCTTAAAGATAGGTTAGTGGAAATCATTCAAATGAATACACTGAGAACAATCAGTGGGAAAAAAATCATGTAAACAAATCATGATGATATAGAAGAAAAATATTTTTACTATTAACAATTAATGCAATACATACATAAGTAGATACATCATGTTTAAATTGATGAAGGCAAAACATAAGAAAAAAATCTTGAAAGCAGCCAAAGAAAAAGACACATTACCTATAGATGAACAAAGAAACAAATATGCAAGATTTCTTGCCAGAAACAATGCAACCTCAAAGACAATACTGTAATATTTTTAAGCAGTGGAAGAAAACAAAACCTGTCATTTACACTCAGTGAGAATATGTTTATAACTAAAAGTGAAATAGATTTTCCCAATAAATAATAGCTGCTAGAATTTATTTCTGGCAGACCTGGTTTCAAAAAATGTTCAAAGAAGTTTTCAAGCACAAGGAACAATACCAGAGAGAAACACACATCTACAAAAACAAATGAAGTGACCTGGAATTGGTAAAAAATAAAGATAAATGTAAAAGTCAGTTTGCTTACTTTTAATTGCTGTAAGAGGTGATTTATTATTAAAGACCAAAAAGAAAAGTATCAAGGTATGGGGTATATAACACATTAAAATATGGGATGCAATAAGACAAAGGCTAGGAAGGAGAATTGAAAGTCTGTTGACTAAGATTCGTAGACTATATGTGAACTGATATATTATCTAAAAGTAGACTGTAATAAGATAGTCCAAATCTAGAGAAACTTCTAAAACTTAGAAAAATAGATACAACAGAAAGCCAGTAATGGATGTAATGATAAAATATATCCAGTCCAAAAACAGAGGAATAAGGAGCAAAGAGTAATTAAAACAACTAGAAAATAAGCACAGGGTGGGAAATTAAATTCAATCATTGCAACACTTAAATGTAAATTGTCTCAACATCTCAATTAAAAGTAGTGACAATTCAGCTGACTTTATAAAAGGCCCTACTATATTCTCCCCATAAGAAATACACTTTATGTATGAAGACATATATAAGTTAAAAGCTACAAGATGAAAAACGTAATACAAAATCAAAAATTAATTTCAATTAAGTAATTCCCCAAAATTAATCAAAAGAAATGTAGAACAGCTATATTAATATCAGAGAAAGTAGACTTCAGCACATGGAATATTGCCAGAGAAAAAAGAGGGACTTTACATGATGACAAGAATGATAAATCACCAAGAAGATATAATGATGCTGAATGTATAAGCACATAACAGAGCTTTGCAATGAAACTAATATCAAAATGAGTAAAAGGAGAAATAGACAAATGTACCCATGGTGTTGAATTGTCTTTTTTTACTTTCTATATTTCTGGTGGCTTTGACATTGGAAGTCTTGTTAACCCTGAAGAGACTGTGCCCTAAGGGCTAGTCAGTTCCTACAGATGGTAAATTATTTGTCTTTGTGCACACTTTTCATATGCAAACTAATCAGTCAAGAGCCCATATGCCCCAACTGCCTTCTTTATCAGGCTCTTACAGTCAGGACCACTGATAACCCACCTGGGCTAGGTAGCAGCAACTAGCAACAGTTCCTATGTCCTAGAGATCACTGCAATTATTCAAAATAGCTAATTCTTAAACCTGCTTATACTATGTCACCTGCTTTTTTTCCCCACAGAAACCACAATTAAGACCCTTGTCCATATTTTCCCCTTGCTCCCTCGACCTCCTGACCAACCCTGATGTTTCCTTGTGTAGTTCTGTGTGGCCTGGCATACCCTCTCTTGGAAGCTGTGAGGAACAAACTATCTTTTCAATGTCAGTCATCACCTGACCTATTGGTCTCACCATACCTCAATAATAGTAAAACGTACATTTAAAAATGTACTTAAAGACTTCAACACATGTCCCTCATGAGTTGAGAGTAGGAAACAGAATACTGCTAAGGCTATAGAAGAACTGAATGACAAAACATTCTACTCAAGATCAGCAGAACACACTTTCAGGTACAAATGAAACATTCACCAAAAAGACCCTACACAAGACATAAAACAAACCTGAACACATTTAAAGAACGGAAATCATACAAAGTATTCTCTGACCAAAATTAAAATGCAAATCAAGAATAGAAAGATATCTGGAAAATCTCCAGATATTTGGAAACTAAACAATATTTTACTAACCAAGCCATGAATAGTCACAAAGAAAATTAGAAAATATTTTAATTAATAAAAATGAAAACATACCACCAATATTTATAGAATGCAACTAAAACAGTGCTTAGAAGGGAAATTATAGGGCGAAATGTTTATCTTACAAAAGAAGAAAGGACTCCAAAGAATTATTTAGAGAAAGAAGAGAGAAACTCAAAACAATCCAAAGAAAGAAAATAATAAAAATGAGATCATTGGTAAATGAAATCCTGAACCAAATATATCAATAAAACCAAATGCTTGTTCTTTGAAAAGATTGATACATTTGATAAACCTCTAGCTACACTTGTAGTAGAATTCTCACACAGAGAGTCATGATGCAATGGCCTTTCTTTCCAGGAAGCAACTTTATTCGTGCCAGCGCGGGCTCAGTTGGGTTCTTACTGGAAAACTGAGCCCCAAACACCACGTGGTGTAGCCTTTTATATATTTTCTACTGTTTTGTCTCCCATATACGGGGTAATGTATAGACGTACATTCTGATCCGGTGGTCTCATGTTACAGGGTCGTGAGGGATGTCACCTATGCACTTAGCCAGGTTGCCTTTTCTTATCTTGAGGTTTCTTTCTCACCACATTCTTTAGGGAGGGCACTCAACCACACACTGATGAGAATTGAAGGGGTTCAGAATAGTACCCCTCCCCAGAAGGTGCCACTTGGGCATGTGGATTATTTTGAGCTGAGCTGAAGGCACTTGAGACCCTCCCTTAACTACACAGAAGAATCTAAATTTGGGGGGTGGTCTTTCCAGAATAGGGTTATTTGCAGAGATAAATTTTATCTGAATGACCCAAGTATATGGTAGGGCAAACATCAAATTACCAAACATCTGCTCTTTTATCACCCTGTGAATTGCATTTTTTCCTCTGAAGTCCCAGACCCCCAACCCCTTCTCCTTAGTTCAGGATGACACATATACTTCATTTTGCCTGACTATCTTTGGAGTTTCCATGTCTATGTGGATTCCCTATATGTACCAATTTGATTTTCTCCTGTTAATCTGTCTCATGTCAGTTCGATTCTTGGTCCAGCCTGAAGGACCTTTGAGGGGACAGGAATTCTTGCTCCCAAAAAGAATGAAAGATATAAAATAAAATTACCAATATGAGTAATGAAACAAGGTTGTCACTACAGATATACAGGTATTAAATGGATAATAATGGAATATTATAAATGACTTTATTCCACTAAATTTGACAATTTATGTGAATTAAACCTTTGACAGCCACAAACTTTCAAAAGTTGCTCATAAAAATATATAAGACTTATTTGAAAATATTCAGAGTAAAAAGTGAAAAAAGTTAGATCACATAACGTCTCTGCTCAAACCCTCAATCACTCCCGTTTTATTAACAGTAAAAGTGTTTAAAATTCTGCACAAAGTCTTGTATAAACTGTTTCCTTTCCATTTTCTATGACAATATCTCCTACTTCTTCTATTTATTTCAGTCTGTTCCAAAAATGAGCCTCTTTGTTATTATTTGAATGCACAAAGTATGCTCTTATTTCAGGGCCTTTACACCCTGTACCTGGCTTGGAACATTCTTCTCCCAATAGTCAGTTTTCTCCATTACCTCTTTCAGCTGGCCTCTGACCAAAGGATGCCTTCCCCAATTATTCTATTTAAACTAGCACTCTTGGGGCACCTGGGTGGCTCAGTCGATTAAGCACCCAACTTCAGGTCATAATCTTGTCATTTGCGAGGTCGAGCCCCACATCGGGCTCTCTGCTGTCAGTGAAAAGCCCCATTTGGATCCTCTGTGCCCCCCCTTTCTGCCCCTCCTCCACTTATGTGCATGCGTGCTCTCTTTCTCTCTCTCCCAAAAATAAATAAACATTAAAAATAAATAAACTAGCACTCTTCTCTCAAGTCAACAGTACCTATCCTGTCTTGGCTATCAGATAGTAAAAACATAACTTGAAAATATAGCATGGGATATTTTCAGTAAGTTTCAATCATCAGGACTTTGAGATACATTTGGCCGCTGAGCTGTAAACTAGTCAAATTTGCCTAGATGACTCCATGTTTCTCATATGCATGAATCTGACACATAGCAGATGCTATTCTTAGAAAAAGTACTAAGAAGAAAGACTGCGTTGCTCAGGGTATGGCAAGGTTTTCCAAGAACTGAACTATACCTTTATAAACTAGAAATTAAATTATACAAAGTATTGTATACCATTATTTTGTCATCTGTAATTAATCTAAATTTCTTCTTCTTTTTTTTTTTTTTGAAGTCCCACTGAAAACCTAGAGACTTGCAAGGATGGGCAAGAAAGGAGGGGTAGATTGAGAACTTTAAAATTCCTAGCAATTTATCACCATGCACTATAATGTAAAACAACTTTACAGGTCTGTTTACTTTTTCTTTTACCACTGTCCTTACGATACAAGTGTCTGGGTAGGGCAGAAATTTTAAATGTCTTTGTGATTAATAGGCAAGGAATATGGCTCAGATCTGTGTGCGCACACACACACACACACACACACACACACACACATATATATATATATACACACACAGATATGTAATATTTATATGTGTATATATATGTGTCTGTATTATATACAACAACCTACATTGCCCCATTTTTTTATCTGGTACAATTCAAGGCATATTCTCTCCATGATGCTTCCAGGGGTCTTCATCATCCCCCAGGTTGATTAGACCCTGCTGCAATTCTTGATAGCCCATAGGTCTTTTTAAAGTCTGAACATGACACACATCCAATCTCTGTGCCCCAAATTAAACCTGCAACAAAATCCTTCCTTGTTTTGCTTTTCTTTTTCTTTTTTCTTTTTTCTTTTCCTCACAAGAGTCACATTCTACAGGTTCAATGCCAGGATAAAAGAGCTGTAGGAGAAAAGTAGAAATTAATTTTTAATTCTTTCCTCTCTTCCACTCCAAAGGATCTGTTTCTTCCCTGTTCTATCTTGGATTAAGTGTGATTACTCTTTAGCTAGATATGCTACTAGGTTATATGCATTATCTCTGGTGGCACTAAGCCTCATGTCTTATTCCAAAGGATAGGCAGGGTAAAGAGGAAAGAGATTCACAGGAAGGTGAGAGAAAAATTCAAGATTCAAATTTTTCCAAAAGATAATATTTACTATTTTATAAAATAAGTAAGCAGATTACTCAAATCATCTAGAATTCTTTATTGCTACTTAATTTTAGCATCAATTTCTGTCTTACTATTTTCAGTTTCTATACTCAAGAATAGTCATCAGTAATTGCCATTCTTCACTTTTATAATTGAATTTTTTAAACTTTGTTAGAATCTAACAATTTTTCTTTTTTTTAGATTTTCTTTTCTTTTTCTCAGCTTCTTTCACATAACTAAGGCCTCATATGGATTGATACTAGCTTTAATCTTTGCTGCCGTTCAATAATCACACTTCTGTTAAGTCCACATAAATCCTATCTACTAGTAATAGATCAACCAACAGCTGTTTTTTTTATCTCAAGATTCCCATTTTTTTATATTTGATTTTTAATCATCATCTTCTCAAATTTAGTAAGTTCTGTTCAGACACTTTTTAGAGACAATCAGACTACCCCATTAATTAGGTGAATGTACAGCAAATTTAAAAGAATTTGAAATTATAACTGTTCACATTTGATACAATATAAGAATCCCCATACGCTTTAACACTGTGTAAATTGGGAAATACAAATGCTGGTAAGCTAAATGGTGTCTGAACAAGAATGACTTAAAGATATACTCACTGTATTAGTCCGGGCTCTCCAGAGAAACAGAACCAACAGGACGTGTGTATACTTAGAGAGAGATTGATTTTAAAGAATTGGCTCACACAATTGTGGAGGTACAAGTCAAAAATCTTCAGGGTACACTGACAGTCACGAGACCAGGAGTCTGCAAACTGAATTCCCTTTTGCTTAGGAGAGGTCAGTCTTTGTTCTGCTAAGGCCTTCAACTGATTGGGTGAGGTCCACTCACACTACAGAGGATAATCTGCTTTATTCAAAGTCCATCTGCGTATATATTAATATCATTCAAAAAACACTTTCACAGCTATCCAAAATAGTGTTTGGCCAAATATTTGGGCAATATGTCTCAGCCATGTTGGTACATAATACTTAACACCACCTGAAACCCTTTATAACTTAAGTATGAACTATGTAGATTAATTGGTAAATATTACAATCATAGATACCTACACACATTTGTTGTTCAAACAGTGGAAAACATAAGACATACCAATAAGTTCATTTTTACAACCTTAAAATGACAAAGGCCCTCTGTTCACAGTCACACCTTGCAGACAGCACGATGTTATTTTGCAAATACCATTTACATGAGTTAGACAGCAGGCAATACTGGATGTGCACGTAACAGGTAATGTCACAGGTAAGACATTGCTGCCTTCTCTATCACTTCTCCGGAAAATGCCCCAAACATAAACATCTACTATTTGAAAGTTTCTGCACTGGAAGCCTAGGGAACATATGCCATTAGAATCTACACTGTGATGAAAGAGCCAAGATGCCAGAAGCATGAAGTTTTTTTGTGTGTCTTGCACCCATGAAATACAGCCAGACCAACGCTAAACCATCCTACACACCTAGAAAACTGATTGGAGGATTAACACAACAATCTGCACAACCTGAACCACAGAATTCAGCAGGTACATGGCGCAGAGAGGTGAATTTGGGGAGCAAGATGCCACGGAAGGTAGAGAACCGCTTTGCGGGCAGAGAGAGGATGGAAACTGGGGAGGGGGGAGAATACGAGAACAGCACCCCTCCCCAAGAGCAGCTGGAGAGAAAGTGGAAAATTGGAAACAGCGCAGAGACTAAACTGAAAAGGGAGAAAGGAGAGGGTTTAAATTCCATTAAGACTGTAAACAAGGGGAACACAAAGGCTGCAACTCCGCAGCTCATTACCTGGCGGTGCTCTGGTGGGAAGGGCGAATCCCCAGGAACAGAGTGGGGTCCGGGAGGTTCTCAGGCCACATGGGAAAAAGCGGTTCCACTGCTGCAAGGACATTTGGTAGAGCCTGTTGAAGCCACCTGGTCCCAGCAGACCCCAGAAAATGGCCACATTCGCTGGTGCTGGAGCAAGGTCGTTAAGGGTGAAGCCTGGTGCCAGATGTGTGTTGTGATTTTCCACAATCCCTGAAATGCTGCTGCTACACTATCTCGTGATTTTTTTCTGGGGCAGGCTGGCACCTGGCCACAGTCTTGGGGCACTGGCAGCAGCAGGGTCCAGGAAGCGTTCCTGGGTGCAGCCGACATTCGGCCATTGCTCATTCGGCCACTGTTTGGTGAGACCCTCCCACAGAGGGGTGGACCGGGTCAAAGCCACAGCCCTTCGGAAGTAACGGGTCGGGG
Organism: Prionailurus bengalensis; assembly: GCF_016509475.1. NCBI lineage: Eukaryota > Metazoa > Chordata > Mammalia > Carnivora > Felidae > Prionailurus > Prionailurus bengalensis. The sequence goes on along the minus strand of NC_057345.1, from coordinate 173,319,430 downwards.
AAAACAGCCACATCTGAGACAAAACTCGGGACAGAGGTACTGCCTGGGGCTGGTCACGGAGAGTGAAAAAGCAGGGAGTGGACAGAAAGCTGAAGACAGAGGACAGGTGAGAAATTGCTGATCCCAGGAAAACAGATTGGGGAGCTGGCTGGCGCCATTTTCACTGTTCCTGCACATGCGCACCTAGGAGGGCTGCAAGAATACACCCCAGTAGGCTGTCAGCGCCATCTAGTGGAGAGTGGAGCTGTTACAATGAGCCCCGCCCAACCGGGCCAACTTCGCTCTTTAAGAACACAAGTCTCACCCCTCCCCCCTTAGTTGATGGACTATAAAGCACTACATCGACTGACTTCTAGGGGAAAATGAAGTAACTTCAGTCCTATTTATATCTGTTAACAGGTTCATGTATTCAATTTTCTTTCTTTTTTTTCTTTTTCTCTTTTACACTTCTTTTTCTTGAATACAGAAAGAGAAAAAATTCATTTTTATTGAAAATATTTTCTTTACTTTTCATTACTATATTTTTACTTTTGTGCAATTTTTTTCAAATTGTATTTTACTTCCATCATGTTATTTTAGTCAACTTCAGTGTATTCACCTTTTCAAATTTTCAAAAAAATTCCTTTTTCTTTTTTTCTCTTTTTCATTTCTTTTTCTTAAATGCAGAAAGAGAAAAAAATTATTTTTACTTTCAATTTCCATTAAAAATAGTTTTATTTAATTTTTAACTATATTTTTGGTTTATGTAAATTTTGTCAAATTCTATTTTACTCCCATTATTTTATATTAGTCTACTACAGTGTATTCACTTTTTCAAATATTCAAAACGATTTCCTTTTTTTCCTTTTTTCTTTTTCTTATCTTTTTTCTCTTTCATTTCTTTTTTTCTTGAATGGAGAAAAAGAAAAAAATCATATTTTTAATTTTTATTAAAAATATTTTTCTTTAATTTTTTTTCTACTACAGTATTTACTTTTGTGTATATTTTTTAAAATTCAATTTTACCCCATCATCTCAGTTTAGTCTACTTCAGTGTATTCATTTTTTCAAATTCTCAAGCGATTTCCTTTTTTTTCCTTTCCCCCTTCCCTTTGTTTTCGTCTAATCTGTCAAACCACTTTCAACACCCAGACCAAAACATACCTAGGATCTAGCATCATCTATTCCATTTGTGTGTGTGTGTGTGTGTGTGTTTAATTTTTAATTTAACATTTTTTATTTTAATTTTTTTAATTTCAATTTTTCTACCTCATTAATTCCTTTTCTCCCTTCAAAATGACAAAATGAAGGAATTCACCCCAAAAGAAAGAGCACGAAGAAATGACAACCAGGGATTTAAACAACACAGATACAAGCAAGATGTCTGAACCAGAATTTAAAATCACAATAATAAGAATATTAGCTGGAGTCAAAAATAGATTAGAATCCCTTTCTGCAGAGATAAAAGAAGTAAAAAATAGCCAGAATGAAATAAAAGATGCTATAATTGAGCTGCAATCATGGAGGGATGTAGTAGCGGCAAGGATGGACGAGGCAGAACAGAGAATCGGTGATATAGAGGACAAACTTATAGAGAATAATGAAGCAGAAAAAAGGGGGAGATTAAGGCAAAAGAGCACAATTTAAGAATTAGAGAAATCAGTGACACATTAAAAAGGAACATCAGAATCATAGGGGTCCCAGAAGAGGAAGGGAGAGAAATAGGGGTAGAAGGGTTATGTGAGAAAATCATAGTGGAAAACTTTCCTAACCTGGGGAAAGACACAGACATCAAAATCCAGGAAGCACAGAGGACCCTCGTTAGATTCAACAAAAACCGACCATCAACAAGGCATATCATAGTCAAATTCACAAAATACTGAGGCAAGGAGAGAATCATGAAAGCAGCATTTTATCATAGGTGGCTGAAAATTTCCCCCACTGGAGGGAAGGGGGAGTCTGGGTGGCTCTGTTGGTTGAACCTCCCACTTCATCTCAGGTCATGATCTAAAGGCTTATGAGTTGGAGCCCCAGGTCAGGCTCTGTGCTGACAGCTCAGAGCCTGGTGCCTGCTTCGGATTCTGTGTCTCCCTCTCTCTCAGTCCCTCCCCTGCTTGTGCTCTCTCAAAAATACATATTAAAAATAAATTTAAAAAATTCCCCCCCTCATGTGACTAATAAGCTTTATCTCTCCTCCTTTCTGTCACATGAGCCTGTCCCTTCCCCTTAAGGATTCATATCACATCTATTTTTTTTTCTTTTCTTTTTGAAAATACAAGTAATTCTTCTTTAATTTGAAAGAATAAGAACAAGGTAAGTGGTCCTTAATACTTGAGGAAGGGAGAGTACATGGCAGTAATGCTTTAGGGTTTCAAAAGAATCTACTCCTGAAAAAAAAATGCACACATGCACACACACAGAAAATATAGCCTATAATTTCAGGGACTTCACAAAGCCTCTGGAAACCAGGGATCCTGGGATCAGAGCTCTTGTTCAAACACAGCTGACAAATGTTTATCTTCTAGTCAAATACAATCAAATGGCTTCCTTGTGCCTCACAACAGCAGTGATGAGAAAATGCTTGTACTTCTCTGAGGCCTCCACTGACACACATCCCCAAGATCAGCCACGTCAAATACACCAGCTAGGTGAAACTCATAACACCACAGAATAAGAGTGAATGAGGCAACTGGCCTGGATAGATTTTTGTCACAGAGCAGCATGACAACGGAGGGACTTTATAACATTTAAATTTCAAATAAATATTAGTCTCAGGCATACAGAGCCTTTATACATGGGTTAACAGAGTTTTGCTTTCTGGGGAAAAGATTCAGGTAGATGTTTGCTATTTAAATCTTCTCAGGTAATTAGTCCCTAAGGTGCCTTCCCTTTCAGCCTCCAGCTGTTCATGCTAATGAGATGTTACTCGGTGTCAGGAATTCCCATCCTCCAGCATTAAGTGGTTAACCAATAATGGGGTGCTTGAGAAAGATGGTGATGAACAACTTAAACTTAGTTACCTCTTTTTTTATCCACCAAAATAATAATAATAATAATAAGGCAGATTATATCTATAAAATTAGTATTAGTAGTAAGTCCTTCTCTGATAAAGCACATATTTTAAAAGAGAAGAAAAGATAAAAGGTTAATATTTCAGCCACAACTGGAGAATATTTCAGCCACAACTTTAGATATACCACCTGATTTCTGAAAATATTAAGCCCGCAAAAGTGATTGAATGTTTCTAAAACATCATGTCTTGTCTCTCATATTGACAATACTTACATGGAAAATTCTAGCTGGCCCACATAGAAAGTGAGTTATGAGCTTCACATTGTGTGTGCTGTGCTTTCACAACACTGTTTACCCTGCCCTGGCCTGGCACTGAGTGCATCATAGTTTGAGAAACTGATCATCTGTGCGAAAAGTCTTGAATTTGATATTTAACTTATAATTTAAAGATAATGCATTGTCACATTATGGGATGGGAATTTTCAGTCCTGTCTACAGTCATTGTCTACAATTTAGTAATTTCTACATTTAGTAATTTCTAAATAGTCATATTGCAGAGCACATGCTGATCAAAATGCAATAAAAAAGAAAGTGAAACTGGACTTAAAGATATATGAAAAAACTAACATCAATGTTTAAAATACTTAGATGAATGAGTAAAACAAAATTAAAAATACAAAATGAAAGTTTGAAAAATAAAGTGAATTAAATCCAACTTCTGGGTATTGTGAAGGCTATGCTTTTATTATTAAACAGGAAAATGTAAATAAATTCATTAAATTTTAAATAAAGGAAACAGGAACAAAAATGAAAGGTTAAGAAACTATAATATAAAAGGAAAACTAACAAATTACAGTATATAGAAGAAATGTCAAAAAAGACATATAGCAATCCTCTAAGCTGGTTATAGAAAGATAATAGAAATTACACTGAAAATTACTCCTTGGACAGCATGCCCAATAGAAAGGATAGAGAGACAAAGACAGACAGAGAAGAGAGAGAGAGAAACTGAATTTACATTAGGATAGAGAATGGGATAAAACTAAACATACTGAGAAAAATAAAAGATTTACAAGTGGATAAAAGGAGAAAATTTTGTCAATAAATTTAAAAATATAATAAGTTATAAAAAGATCGATCTACTGGGACACCTGGGTGGCTCTGTGGGTTGAGAGACTGACTTTGGTTCAGGTTATGATCTCACAGTTCATGAGTTTGAGCCCCACATGGGTTTCTGAGATCACAGTGCAGAGCCTGCTTCGGATTCTCTCCTTCTCTTTCTGCCGTTCCCCCACTCGTGCTTTCTCTCTCTCTCTCAAAATAAATAAATAAACTTAAAAAAAAAGATTGATCTACAGAGTATGAAAGGATATTTGTCATAAAATTAAAAACAAACATTTATAGTTCAATCTACTATTAATTAAAATGTATTTTGGGGGGTGCCTGGGTGAGTCAGTCGGTTGAGTGTCCGACTTCGACTCAAGTCATGATCTCACAGTTTGTGAGTTTGAGCCCCGTGTCGGGCTCTCTGCTGACATCTCAGAGCCTGGAGCCTCCTTCAGATTCTGTGTGTGTGTGTGTCTCTCTCTCTCTCTCTCTCTCTCTTTTTCTCTCTCCCTCTGCTCTCCCCTGCTTTCACTCTGTCTTTCTCTCTCAAAAATTAAAAATTAAATTAAAAAAATGCATTTTTATGTAGACATTGTATATATTTATGTGTGTGTGCAGACACAGAGATGTATAGGCATAATTTTATAGACAGAAGCACAATAAAAAATAATCTTAAATTCCTGACAAGGTTGTAGGTTTTGTATTGTTTTGTTTTGTTTTGTTTTGTTTTGTTTTAAGGCGGTAGGTTTTGATATCATTGGCCATCATATTTAACTTTGTATTTTAAGTGGAAAATGTATTTTAAATTTAATCTTTACCTTTTTAATTTTTAATTCATAAAAAAGCCACATTAACAAAAAATAAATCTGAAAAGTTACAGCTATATTAGGTAAGTATAAATTGAGTTACAATTTATATGCTTGGAGACATTATTCTAATTATTATTACCATCATTTTTATTGTTACATAGTTCCTATACTATACATAGAGAAGCATTAGCAAAAACATTTAAAACAAATTAGAAATCTTCACAATGACACAATTTAATTTAGGAAAAAGTATACAGTAAAAATATAGGCATTTCTTAAACTACTATTTATACTACTTATACTACTATTTCTTAAATAAAGGAAACCCCATTTCTGAATAATCAACTGTCATTTTTCTCAGCGATAGATCTGGCTAATATCATGATGATGTTTGCTATAGAAACCTGTGGCTCATCACAGTAAATTCCACAAATACCCCTGTTCAAAACTCTTTCAAATGTAAGAAAAATTACCTGTTGGATTTAAGGCCAAGAGAAGATGTAGATTAGACAGAAAGATTCATGTCTTACAGAGAGGAAGAAAAAAAAAAAGAAAGGAAGGAAAATATTCAGGTGTTAACAGCTGGATAATTGTCTTTTAACTGTCCTATTAAAAAAAAAAAGTAATAAAATTCTGTCTTTGGGAAGCCCAGCATCACCATTCCATTCACTTCTTTTCTGGTTTTATTCTAATGTGGAGGGTTTCAGTCCTCATTGGATAATAGAATTCAATGGGTAGAGCATAAAAAAATATTTAGTTGAATGATATAAGGATTTTACTATTTCAGAAAAAATGAACACTCGTTGTCTGACAGCTGATGTAAAAGAATCACTGTTCTCTATTTTTCTTAATGGACTAAGACTAGAAATAATATTTTTAATGTAAAAAAACAAATTGGGATGGGAATTTTCAGTCCTGTCTACAGTCATTGTCTACAATAATCTAGGAATTCCTTCAGTTCTTTTTTTTTTTTTTTTTTTTTTTGTTATTGGCTTTGGATAATTTTGGATAGCCAATGATCTTTCCTTAGCTAATGTGCCATCTTCAGCTGGCAAATCACTACCAAGGTAATGAACTACAGCTCTGTAGTTTTAGAAACTTTCTGCTCCTTCCTAGCCAATAAATGTCTCTGTATTTATGATCCTTTGGTTTGTTTCTATTTCAGAGTCCAGTTTTTTCTGAAAATCCATGTTTGCTTTGGTTCTTAGCTTTTCAGTTTTCTAAAGCCTCTGAAAATATTTGTCCTTAAATTAAAGGTTGTTCAGGACTGAAAATTCCCATCCCAATTTGTTTTTTTTAATTAAATATATTTAATTGGTCTTTCTGGTCTTAGTCCATTAATAAAAATAGAGAACAGTGATTTTTTTTACATCAGCTGTCAGGGATACCTCAAAATATATTTTGAAAATATTTTCAAGCCAATCATTAAAATTTAGGTAGCACTCTGCAGAAAATCTTAAATAAAAGGGTGGTTCATATATAGATTTAGGAGAGCATGGAAGGGGAGGCAAGCTATATAAATAGGAGGTAAGATTAAAGTAGGGTATAGGATTTGGAGCAGAGGAAAGACATTTTAGATGATTTCAAGGCTAGTTGTTTCTTTCCTTTGGCCTTTCCAGAATTTCTCTGAGGGAGGAGATGTTGGATTGAATTTCATACAAGCCTAAGCATAATAATAATAAATAATGATAATAATAATAATAAGGCCAACTATTATTGCTTAATACTTCCCCTCAATTTTTTTTCTATGGCTTCTGTTAGATGTATTATACTTAAGGTGCCAAAAGGTTCCCACAATAGCCACCAAAATTCTAAATCATCCCTATGCCACTTGGCAAGTCAATTATTGGAATTTAGATTACAGTGAAAAACATTTTGGAGTAGACATTCTATAGGAATAGGAGAGTGGCTGTAAGTTAAAAACAAAAAGAATCACTTTCTCTCTCACACACCCATGCACACAAACACATCATGATAACCAATTTCTACTAATATTTCCTGAAACAACAACTTGGATTCTTGATTATTTTTGTCAAGACCAGATGACTAATAACCAAAAAACCTATTAGTTCACAATGTAGTAGAATGGAGAAGAAAGACCTTCAATGTTAAGGAGAGTAACATTTCTTTGAATGGGCAAGGCAGATAATTTTCTCATATTTTTTTACGGGATGTTTGTTTATAATTCATTATTATATGTATTTGCTAAATTCATAATTAACGATTACATATTTCATAATATTTTGGCATATGAAACCTATTTATTTGAAAAAATAACTTTTTATTATAAAATGCTCACGAGAGAATATATAATTATTAAAGTGATAAAAAAGTAATGGGATGATCAGAAATTCCAAGAGATGTTTCTTGAACATACAATAGAAAGTTGGTGTAAATGAAAGAGAAAAATGGCAAATTTAGCAACGGCATAAAAAATTGTCTGCATACTCTCCCAGGAATTAAGAAAGGTAATTTGTGGGGCTCAGTCAGTTAAGCAACTGATTTTGGCTCAGGTCATGATCCCATGGTCGGTTCGAACCCGGTGTTGGGCCCTGTGATGACAGTGAGAACCTGGAGTCTGCTTTGGATTCTGTATCTCCCTCTCTCTGTCCCTCCCTAGCTTGTGCTCCCTCTCTCTCTCCCTCTCTCTCTCTCTCTCTCTCTCTCTGTCTCTGTCTCTCTCAAAAATAAATAAAAATTTTTTTATTTGTAAAACTATTTAACAAAATTATTAATCAGAAGAAATTAAAAATTGTGGAAATTGGTAAGAAATAAATGATTCGCAAAAGAATTGTCATATGTAGGCTTGTATACCAACATGCCATCTTTCAAAAATTTAGAGTTTTTCCAATATTTCTTCTCATGCTTACCCTTCATAAATGTTTATGCCTAGCTATGAATAAATATTGATCAGATGTTGTGGGCATCTTTCTTTCTTTCTTTCTTTCTTTCTTGTGGATACAGTAGAAAGGAACAATGTTAAACATACTATCCACACAGGGCAACGGTGCTAAAAACATTTGATCCTAACACTAAGAAACAAGAATTATGGTTAAAATATGGCAATTTGTGGGAAAACAATATATGAAATAAATAATATAATATTCCTTTATATATAATCTAATAAATCTATGTGATGGTGCCTTCTCAATCAGTGAAATACACAATAATCACATTATGTTTTCCCTGAACTTGTCCTTTGGGAACAACTCTGTCACCATGATATATTGTATCAATGAAGGTACAGTCAAGATATAAACCACAAAGTAATTCAAAAAGGGAGTGTAACTATAGAGCTTCTATAGGGGTCTAATGAATAGCCTGGAGATACCCTAGAGTACTTAAGGAAGAAACAAACTTGGAAGGGCATTATTCCCAAGGCTAGGATTCAGACCTTATTGGAGAAGTGTGGCTTTAACCACAGTTTAACTAGAAGACAGAAAAGCTCTCTGAGTTTCTCCTGGTAAGAGCTGGTGTGCAGTCATCAAGCAAGCAAGAAATATTTCTCTAGGGTGCAGTTGGGCTAACGCCAGTGGGCATGAAACTAATTGGAAAATAGAAGACACCTTTTCAGGGTACAGGTGGGCTGATCTAGCATACACTTCTGGGAGCAAGGGGGGCAGGAAATTATGGTGAGAGTGGCAAGGAGAAAACAGCCGTCCAGGCTGAGGTAGGCCGAGGTTGGAGGGCAGGTGTAAGAAAGAAACAGAAGCATCGAGAAATCATGAGCTGGCTGGATAGTGCACAGTTCAGATGTGTGGCATTGGTGTAGGAATGGCTTCACTGAGGTGGTCACTGAGCCAGAGCTGTAAGTTTATTGAGAGGCTAGTTTCTCTGCATGTATAGCTGGGCTGTCCCACACCAACACATAATACTGGCAACAGTAAGAGCAGAAAAAAATAAAAAAATAGAAGTACATTAGAACCAGAAGGAGATGACCTTTTCTCCAAGCCTGTACTTACATCATCCTATACTGACAAAAATTAACATCTTGCTCTCTACAAAGGAGAAATGTTAGAGTCCAGATCCATTATTGCAGAACAGGAAAGAAAACAGTGGATTTGGAGTTGAGAGGTAATAAATTGATAGTTGATATACACGTGGTCCTTTTGGGGTTCCAAACATCATGTTTCACCCCTACCTCACTGGGATAAAAGCAAAAAACCCCTGAATATGGTTTTTGGGCCCCTGACTCTAGTCAAGCTGAATGTAAACTTGGCCTTGGGACGTCCACTCATACAAGTAATATTAATCTTTGGCTCCAGCTAAACTGAGTCGTCTATTTGTCATTTGTACCTGAAGAACTCTTGGTACAAAAACAATTTTCTAAACAGAGGGAAAAATGGTACTGAAGACAGAAAGTAAATTTTAGGTCTAAGATTTTTTTCCTAGTGTTTCACTTAGAGACTTTCATTCCTTACAGGGAATTTCTTCATGAACAATTGAATATAGTTTCATTATTCAGAATCATACTTAACAGATGTTAAAAAATCCTTTCGCAGACTTCTCTGTTATCATATAAAGAGTTGGGAATTCATTATCCCCATCTTCACAAGAAGATAAAATTGAGAAAACCAAAAATTTTGGCCTTTTTTTTAGATCCTCCAGAGAACTGAGACCCTAGGACAACAGCCCCTCAGAAATTTGGAGAGACAGGCAAGTAAAGATGAGCACAGACATGAATAACTTACCGGGAGCTGACGTGGCTGGAGCCAGTAACTGGTAGAAACACTTAACCGGTAATTTTGATGAATTTCTGCAGGCTGAATGTGCACTGGCTTGACAGATAGAGACTCCTGGGGTCCAGTCCTAGTGGTGGTCCTAAATTTTCATGGGTTTTATCTTTAGTAACCTTACAAGGTACTCACTGAGAGTTGCAGAAATATCTCCCTAGTATTTAGTACAGGCAGAGGAGAAAAGTTCCCATTTTGAAATATACTTAGAATATAAGTAACCATTTTGAAATATGCCCAGAGCTGTCTCCATAATGAAAGTTTACCATCCAGGGGAGACAATATTATCAGAGCAGAATGTGACCTGCGGAAGGGCAGTTAGACAACTCCTTACCCCTCTATCCATTCTGTCTTATGTAAAGAGAGAAAAAAAGGTGGCGGTGGGGGGAAGGTTTGAAGTGCTTCTGAGCCACAGCCCAGTGATTCAAGCTAACTAAAAACTGAGATTTAACTCTAGGATTTTAGAATGTTTCTACTTCCCAAATTCTTAACACCATATCAACAAGGTTCTAGAAAAATAATGGTGGATTATAACTGAGCTGTAAGGCACAGACTCTGTTTAAGAACTTGTTATGGAAATCCACAGCCAAGAAAGGGAAAAAGTGACAGTGAGGACCCTAAAGCCTTTGGCACCCACAACCACAGCAAATATTAAACACAGTCCGGCACTTGGCCAAGTTGACATAAATCCTCACATGAGATGCCTAATTACTTCAGTTTCTATTACCCAACATAGCATGTCCAGTTTTCAACAATGACAACAAAATACAAGACATGCTAAAAGACATGCAATAACATGGTCTTAAGAGGCAAAGTAAGCATTAGAACAAGGCTGACAGACAAATCAGATTTTAGAATAATTAGGTAGGAAATTCAAAATCACCACAATTAATATCTTCAAGGTGCTAATGCAAAATGTAGGCAGCGTGTATGAACAGATGCATAATGTAAGCAGAGAGATATAAACTCAAAGCAAGTTTCAGAAGGACATGCTAAAAACCAAAGACTAACAGAAGTGAAGGATATGGATACAAAGAAAGTATCAGTGAGCTTGAAACACGTCAATAGAAAATTTCCAACCTGAATGCAAACAGATAAAAGTTTAAGAAGAAGAAAAGAAGGAAAAAATCCAAGAACTATGGGACAATCATTAAAAACCTGTGGGTAGTATCATACTTAAGGTAGGAACTTATATATTTTTCCCCTAAGATCAGAAAAAAGGCAAAGATACCCCTCTTATTCAACATTGTACTGGAAGTCCTAGTTAATACAATGTGAAAATAATATACTGAGATATGAAGAATGGAAACGAAGAAATAAAACTTTTTGTTTGTAGATGACATTATTGCCTATGTAGAAAATCCTAAACTATCAAACAAAACATTATTTTTTCAATGTTTATTTATTTTTGAGACAGAGCATGAGCAGGGGACAGGCAGAGAGAGATAGGGAGACACAGAACCCAAAGCAGGCTCCAGCCTCTGAGTGGTCAGCACAGACACTGATGCGGGGCTCAAACTCACAAACTGTGAGATCATGATCTGAGCTGAAGTCAGACACTTAAACGACTGAGCCACCCAGGCCCCCAAAACATTCCTGATTGTAAGTGATTTTTTAAATTTTTATTTACTTATTTATTTTAATTTCTTTTTTGAGAGAGAGAGAGAGAGCAGGAATAAGAGGGGAAGGGGAAGAGAGATGGAGAGGGAGAATCCCAAGCAGGCTCCATGCTCATTGCAGAGCCAGATGGAGGTCTCGATCCCATGACCATGATACCATGACTTGAGCTGAAATCAAGAGTCGGCTCAACCTACTAAGCTACTCAGGTGCCCCTCTAAGTGATTATGCATACAGGGTCACAGTACGCAAGGTTAATACACAAAAGTCAATTGCTTTTCTAAAGCCAGCAATGAATAATTCAAATCTGAAATTAAAAACACCACTGTATCAGACTGCTCAGGCTACCATAACAAAATACCACAAAGTAACTTAAACAACAGAATTTTATTTTCTCACAGTTTGGGGAGCTGAAAGTCCAAAATCAAAGTGCTGAGTAGGATTGGTTTCTGGTGAGAAGACTCTCCGTGGTTTGCACACACTGTTTTCTCATTGTGTCTTCACGAGACCTTTTCTCTGAGTGTACACAGTCCTGGTACTTCTTCATCTTTTGATAAGACATTAGTTCTATTGAATTAGGGCCACATCCTTATAACCGCATTTAGCCTTAGTTACCTTCTTAAAGGCCCTGTCTCCAAATACAGTCATGCGGGGAGTTAGGACTTCAACCTATGAGTCTGGGCGTGGGGGGGGGGGAGGATACAGTTTAGTCTATAAAACAACTTACATTAGGACAACAAAAAATGAAGTATGTGTAGATAAATGTAGGATTTATAGGTGGAAATTATAAAAACCCAATTGAAATAAATCAAAGATGGTCTAAATAAGTGGAGAAATATTTCACTTTCATGAGTAGAAAGACACAATATTATTAAGATGTCAATTTCCCCACCCCCCAAAAGATGTTAATTTTCCCAATTTGAGCTATAGATTCAACACATTCCGGTCAAAATCTCAGCAAATTATTTTGTGAATATTGAGAAACTGATTCCATATTTGTATGGAAAGAATAGCCAGCATAATCTTTTTATTTTTTTTATTTTTTTTCAACGTTTATTTATTTCTGGGACAGAGAGAGACAGAGCATGAACGGGGAGGGGCAGAGAGACACAGAATCGGAAACAGGCTCCAGGCTCCGAGCCATCAGCCCAGAGCCCGACGCGGGGCTCGAACTCACGGACCGCGAGATCGTGACCTGGCTGAAGTCGGACGCCCAACCGACTGCGCCACCCAGGCGCCCCATAGCCAGCATAATCTTAAAGAAGAAAAGAGCTGGAATACTGACGACATTCAACTGTAAGATTTACTATAAAGCTATAGTAATGAAGATAATGTGGTACTGCTGAAAGAAGAGATAAATAGGTCAGTAGAACAGAATAAAGAACCCGGAAATAAAATAGAAGAACCCAGAAACAACATAAAAACCTACACATGGATGTTTACAATTCACAATTACCAAAAATTGGAAATCACTAATATGCCCTTCAATATGTGAATGAACTATGATATATCTGTGTAAAGGCATACAATAGAGTGTTTAAAAGAATGAGCTATCAAGTCATGGAAATACACTAATAAAACTTAAATGCACATTGTTATGTGAAGAAGCCAATAATGAAAAGCCACATACTGTATGATCCCAACTGTATGACATTCTGGAAAAAGCGAAACTGTAGAGAAAGTGAAAAGATCAGTGATTGTTAGCAGTTCAGGGGAAGGAGGAAGGGATCGGTAGATGTATACATCTTATGTATCTTATTAACTCTGTCAAGGAGGATTTCAGTCAACCGAAATTTGCCAAAAATAAAAAGTTCAATTTCATAAGATAAAAACAAGGAAGATTTAATATTTTATCTATCAGGGGTTATATGAATAAAGAGTGGTCACTTGAATAAAAATATCTAATAATAATTTATATTTTATTGTGGCATTATGTGAAATATAGCCTTTTCACTCTAATTTGTTTTAAAACTACCTCAATTATAAGTATATATTTGTCTCTTCCTTGACAAATTTGTACAGTTACAATGTCTATAATGTTCTTTATAGTAATCTCCTTATTTATTTTTGCCTCCAGAGAATGAACAGTGTTTTTGTTGACACACAGTTGTACCTGGTTTTCAGTCATGTTATTTCTGCAGTATATCTCAGTTGGGAGTGCCAGAGATTTATGGCAAAGGCATAACACGATTATTAAATCCATTCTACTTTTCTAAGAGTGTCGTGAGACTGCAGTCAAAAGGAGTAAAGTCTACATTGCTCATTGTTCTGATAAACATTTCTTTTTTTAAAGACTATGACCAATGCTATTATTCCCCTTCATTCACAATATATTTTTATGCCCAGACTATCAGGATAAAAATTGCTTCAGGTTAATAAATTAGAATTTTGGAAAATATTTCTATATTTCAGGTGAACAAAACCACTGTTAACTTCTATTTTTAAAATTTATAAGTTATAAAGATCAACAGAAAATCACTTAAAATCTACTTGTGCGAGTAGTTTATAGAGCAACTATGATACCCTATCTTTTGAATCCAGAGGGTACCAGAATGCAATATGTATTATATACTAGTTACTATTCCAGACATATGTTCTCTTTTAAAAGACTTGAGCCAATTATTTTAAATTGAGTGCTATTTAAGAATTATTATAATTTCTTATTAAGGTTTCCTGGGCCAGAACATAGATCCAGTGATAGATAAAGGTGTAATTTAGAACAAATAATGTAATTTCTTACAAAATATGGTCATCAAATCACGAAGCATCATTTAATTTGGATCCCTAATTATAATGGGGGAAAATCCCTAAATCACAGGAAGATTCCCTTATTAAAGATTATATTCCTCGTTATTATAATAGCTATAAAATAAAAATTATGTTTCTGACCCATTTTCAGGTTAATACCCTACCACCCCCAACAAGAGGAGAGTCTACCATACCACCAAAAGAATACAGAAAACATATTGGTTTATGGCCTATAAGGGAATTTTCCAAACATTTAAACCGTCTTTGTTCATTGGTTGAGAAAATTCTTACAAGGCTTTAGCCATATGTTTCATCATTTTTATGTGCTATTTCCTTTTCTTTTTTTTAAATTTTTTAATGTTTATTTATTATTTTGAGAGAGAGAAAGACAGAGCAAAAATAGGGGGAGGGACAGAGAGGGAGACACAGAATCTGAAACAGGCTCCAGGCTCTGAGCTGCCAGCACAGAGCCCGACACAGGGCTCAAACCCACAAATCTTGAGATCATGACCTGAGCCGAAGTCAGACACTTAACTGACTGAGCCACCCAGGTGTCCCACCTATTTCCTTTTCTAACTGCCTATCTCTGTTTTAATTGTCCTTGTTGGAATTTTGCAAAGGAGGGGTCCCCAGTAAGTTTCAAAAGTGATGTTTATAGAAAGGGATCTGTACACAAGATGTTCTGATATTTCTGGTGTCCTCTCCACAGTACTGGACACTAGAGACTTATATCTCTGAGGCAATGCCTTTGCGGTGGTCTCAACATCTTGACACCCTGGAATTATTATGCTTATCATCTATAAACATATAAAAACAATGAAATAAAAAAGTTACATTCAACAGATAAAATTATTTTTGTAATATTTTTTATGTTGTGAATAATGTATTCTAAGACATAGAAATAATTTTTCTTCTAATATTTTTAGGCTAAGCATTTCCTTTATTTTAATTGTAATTTATTCATGATAAAGAGAGTCAAGTCTATCAGAGAAAATGACTAAAATAAAAAAATAAGAATAAATTTTACCAATAATAAATGATATAAACAATATTATGTGGAACCCTTTCAATCAAAAGCTGTGAAGGGTTTGAGATTTAACCTTCTTGAAAGATAACAAGTTAGCCTGCCACCATTTTTTGGGTTCTGGTAGAAGACAAGACACTCTAAGGTTAGAGATGAAGGACAACACTTATTATTTGCAGAAAGATTCTGAGTGTCAGCATTTTCATGCAAGTACTCTGAACCCCAATTTCAAACAGTCAGTGTGAAAAAGAACCAGATGACATCTGCACACAGTTGGTTGCATTGAATAAGAGGAATTCTGTGTCTAGAGAACCTGATGTGTATGTTTTTAATACCAGACAGTAGGCATGATTACCCTTTTCTCCAGAGAAACTATCATTCTTTTCCAAGTTAGTTCACTATTCAAACATTGCTGAAAATAATTCAAAACTAAAAGCAGTCAGTGCCTCCCTTATAAAGCATGTAAAAATGTGTGGGCCAAGAGGAGAATTATCTTTTATCTAATAATTTTTTTTTAGGCTCTCTAAGGTAAAATAATTTTTGAAAACTTTTAGAGATGGATAGTAGAAAAGTCAAATAAGCCCTATTTGAAAACAAAGGAGTGTTATATGATCCTAATGAGGGGAAGTATAAAAGAAAAATAGAAAATAAAGCTTGTCTAGCAGACACTGGAATTTCTTTTACTCTTTATGTGTGCCACTTGTCTGGTTTCTCTGTAATTGTATGTCTAAGGGTCTGTACCAGCAACTCTTTTCAGAAAAACTTCCCTTGGAATACTTGCGCCACTCTGCCTACACTTGCAGAGAGTTGAAAGAGGCTGAGTTTGTGTTTCCTGAGGGCTACTCTTGGCCAATGATTGATTGGTGATTGAATTGAAAACTCACTGCACTTCTAATCAAGACAAACACTGAAGTGGAGCTTACACTTCCAAGTTCTCCCGAGGCATCAGGCTGCATTTACTCTTGATGGAACTTTCTGGAAATAACGTACTTATTGATTTATATTTCTTTTCTGTTTTTCCTATTACCTTCTTGCTTTCTCCTGGAAGCACTTTTTAAATAAATCCTTTTCACAAAAATTCTTATCTCAGATTCTGCTTCTCAGTAACTATCCAAGAAAGGCAAGAAAGATAAAAAGAAAAAAACGATAGCTGCCACTGTTGAGTGCTTACTATATGCCAGCATTTTATCCTTATGACAAACACTATGAGATAGGTATTATCATTCTGTCTTACTTAGGAGAAACAGAGGTCCAGAGAGGTTAACTAAGCTGTCCAAATTCCATAGATATTAAGTGGCACAGCCCCATGCTGGAGCCATCTCCATCCAAAGACTGTGTTTCTAAATATTATACTATAAGTTGTGAGGAAGGTAATCTCTACCCCCCTCTCTCTTTCTCTTCCTCCCTTCCCTCCCTCACCAGAGTTTAGGAAATTTTGTTCTACTTTTAGTCTTCTGAACTTTACTCTTGAAATAAAAGAGCAGCTCTGAAGATATTTTCATGAATCTTCTGGTTAAAATGTTAACAGTTGAAGAAAATAACCCATGAAGATATTTTAGCAGTGACATATTTATGTGGATAATGCTTCCCAGATGCTACTGATGTCACTCTATTCCATAGTCACATAGTCCATCTAAGAGTAACTTTGTAATCAGTGTTCCTCAAATAATAGAGTGAATAAAAATAGAAGAGTTGTTTCATCCACAGAGGTAGAAGTTACTGAGTCTAGTTATAGAAAATCCAGATCCATTTGGTGTCAACCTTAGAGATTTTGACTCAACAAGTCTGTAATATAGCTCAGGTAACTTTAGTTGCATTATGGAATTGAATTATGGAAAGTCAAAAGAGGTGAATGAGAAAATCAATTAATACTTAAAACATAGACATTAATTAATCCTAAGAGTGATATACTAGAAAATATCTCTAAATTCATTTTTAATATTCCAATATTATTTTCTTTTTTGTTGTTGTTGTATATTCTCATTGTCTTTTTTCCTTTTTACCTTATTTTCAATATATATAAACTTCAATTGGGGGTACGAGAGCTGATTTTTAGAAAATGTTAGATTATGTAACCTATTATATTAGAAAACTCATTGGGGCGCCTGGGTGGCGCAGTCGGTTAAGCGTCCGACTTCAGCCAGGTCACAATCTCGGGGTCCGTGAGTTCGAGCTCCGCCTCAGGCTCTGGGCTGATGGCTCGGAGCCTGGAGCCTGTTTCCGATTCTGTGTCTCCCTCTCTCTCTCTCTGCCCCTCCCCCGTTCATGCTCTGTCTCTCTCTGTCCCATAAATAAATAAACGTTGAAAAAAAAATTAAAAAAAAAAAAAGAAAACTCATATTGAGGTTCCCAGTTTTTCTGCATACAGAGGGAGTAGAGGCAACTGAGATGAGCCACTCTAAATTGTCCAAGAATACAAGCTTTGTAAGGGAATATATATCTCCAGAAGTGTCTAGTTGGATATTTTGCTAAATACTAACTCACCAGGCTGATTGACACAGAAACAGATTTCTTGATGTCATCTTTGTATCATCAGCAACTAATTGAAATGAATTAATCCTGAATGAATGAGTCTTGTAGCCTTCCCCTCCTCTCAATATAAGATTGCCTTTATTTGATTATGGTACCTGTGTGGATAAGAAAAGGAATAGAAAGCCTACGATCCAGTCCTGATGCTCCCATTCTACAGACAGGTAGAAAGTTCGAAATGCTGAATTGAATGCCACTTATAAACCAACTTATTTAAAATTAATATCCTTTTTAATAAACAAAACCATTACAATGGCCTTATAAATTATAAACATGTCTTAAGTTATAGTTTACTAATTAAAGAAAAAAAGCAAAGTAGCAACAAGGACACAGGAAAGAATTAAAGTCTTACTCTTTTCTAAGAAATAATATATGAAATTATTCCACAGAGGTTTATCCTATCATTTTGATTGGTCAAAAAAAAATAGGGGCGCCTGGGTGGCGCAGTCGGTTAAGCGTCCGACTTCAGCCAGGTCACGATCTCACGGTCTGGGAGTTCGAGCCCCGCGTCGGGCTCTGGGCTGATGGCTCAGAGGCTGGAGCCAGTTTCCGATTCTGT
This sequence comes from Prionailurus bengalensis, assembly GCF_016509475.1. Taxonomy (NCBI): domain Eukaryota; kingdom Metazoa; phylum Chordata; class Mammalia; order Carnivora; family Felidae; genus Prionailurus; species Prionailurus bengalensis. The sequence continues at coordinate 173,301,313 of NC_057345.1, read as the reverse complement.
GTCTCCCTCTCTCTCTGCCCCTCCCCCGTTCATGCTCTGTCTCTCTCTGTCCCAAAAATAAATAAATAAATAAATAAATAAATAAATAAAAATAAAAGGGAACATAAAATTATATTATTAAATATTTAAGGTTATGTAATTTAAAGTTGAAAATTTTAAAAAATTGACTTTATGAAAATGATAAATTTTGAATAATTTTAATTTAATATGTCATCTTAGTAGAAGCATGTTAAGTGATAAAGAATATGAAATATTTGATCCTCATAGTATGATACTAAGTAAAATATATTCAGTACATTGAAATTTATATTCATTGTGAATTATAAAAGAACAGATATCTCATATAAAGTGAGACCTTTAAAAAAAGCTCTGATTTCCTTATGCCTATTTCCTGTATTGTTCAATGAATGCTTTTGGGCTTATGAGTACCCACAATCATTTTTCATATGGTATAGTATGTTAGTCTTATTCAGATTTTCTTATATAGTGATGTTTTGTCACACTGCTCAAATTCAACTGTGCCATAAATGATGATATTAAAAGATTCAATAAATCATATTTGTTTTACCAGAAAACCACCACCTCATCACTTTAACTGGATAATGTCAATTCACAACATGAAACTGCTTTATAGAATTTGATCCCAACAGATGCCCTACAAATACATTCAAATTTCTAATTTGGTATATGAGAAATAGAAGTAACCCATAATAAATTGACTAACACTTGGTTTCATACCTAGTCAAATTTTCATGTATTTACAGTAGAGTTGGGCATCATTATAAAATGTAAAACTATTTTTCATAGTCTTTAAACCATGGTTCCATCTTTTTTTTATTGTCCTTTCATAGAAATTCTAAAAAGTTTTGCTTATATATTCTTGCTAAATTTCTGTCTTACACTCAATGCAATATGGCCTCTAGATCCACCATTCTATTTTGACATTGCTGTATCAAAATTGACAAACAAAAATGACTTAGGTCATTGAATGAAAAATGCAGTTCCTATTTACTTAACCATTTAACGCTATTGACAACTCTTTCATTCTTTCACTTAAAACTCTCTAACATTATTTCCATGGTACTATAATTCTCTAGTTTATATTCTAGCACTATGGACACTTTGTGTTTTTCTTAGTTTCTTTTTCCTCTTCTCAAGCTTTAAATGTTGTTTGTTATTTCCAGAATCCACTTCTCCCTTTATACATTTTCCCAGGGGCTAATCTTAAACCTTCTAGCACTTTAATTAAAATGATCAGGGTGATGATTTCTAAGTAAATGTCTTTAGTGTATGTCTCTTTTTAACTTTAAACCTGTGTAGTAGCTTTTTCCCCCACACATGTTTCTATCTCAGAGTGATTAAATTCTTCATTTCATATTTTCTTTTTTCCTTTTAATTTTTAATGTTTATTTTTTAGGAAGAGAGAGAGACAGAATATGAGCGGGGGAAAGGCAGAGAGAGGGAGAGAGAGAGAATCCCAAGCAGGCTCCGGGCTCTGAACTGTCAGCACAGAGCCCGACACAAGGCTAGATTTCACAAACCATGCACGATCATGACCTGAGCTGAAGTCAGATGCTTAACTCAGCCACCCAGGCACCCCTTCATTTCATATTTTCTATAAAACTGAATCCCAACACAGAATGTGAAGCTAATAGGCTATTCTGTGGGATGCCATTATATTTTCTTTGCAGTTGATAATTTACTTGCCAAGATTCAGATTTTGTTCTCAAATCTCTTTGTGCATGTTGCATTTATTATCACCACATAATTTAATTCAAGTTTATGTAAGATAAAGAAATATGAGTACAAGGAGAGTTTATTCCTGCAACAATGAAGTTTAATGCTTTAGAAATTCTAAATTAAGGTGAGTTGCTAAATAATTGTGTCAACTATGGTACCAGTATGGCAACAGAGTAAGACTGAAGAAAATAAGGAGTTAAAAGATATTTTGATTTGTTTATAGTGCACATTAAATAAACAAGTCTGGAAGTCGTGGTTAATTTATTTTAAGTATAGACTTCATAAGAAAAGATGACCAATAACTTCAGTGGGTAAACAAATAGGCCTGGACCTGTAGTACAATATTGGTGAATTTCACATACAGTGAGATAATGTGACTTAATATATGATGTTTAGACTGTCTCAGTGTTTATGTATATCTTAATGTGTACTTTCCCACTTTAATCAAATAACTGACAACAAACCAGTTCTGAAGTTTCAGATAAGAGAATTTCAACTACATATTAAAGTATTTGTAAAACAACTCTACCTGGATATACTCTGGGTGCTTCAAATATAATGTGTCTGAAAATTGAACATAGCATCTTCCATTCCCCTAAGAATGCTTCCAACTTTTGTGAATTTTCTTCCCTTCCTGTCTTCTGTCTTTCCATACTTTGTGAATGACCACATCAACCTAATTGCCCAGGACAGAAGTTTAAATTTCATTTTAAAACTTCTCTCACTTTCTTCCAAAACTCCCCCTCTAAAGTCAACTCCTAAATAGCACTAGATTATCTAACCTCTACTTTATCTAACTAACATCGTTTCTATTTGCTTGCTGCATGTTTAAACTCCCTTTATTCTTCTAGTATCCTAAACACTCCCTAACAAATGCATACATACCAATTCATTCTTCCTTGTGTAATCCTGGTGATATTTCTAATCTGCTACTCTGATAAAAAGAGTTTAAAAACTGTTAAGGAGTATCATCCCAAGTATAAAGTCCTAATCATGTCTCTGCTTTATTTTTCACCCTTACCTATCAAAATTTCCCTTTCACTCCATGTTTCTTTATTGTAATGTCTCTCATAACATACTATTTATTATATTTATTGTATTCCACAACTCATCTTATTAAAATTGCTTATTTAGTTATCTATTTCCTTCTTTTGACTTTAAGCTCATTATTGATAGCCTTACTTCTTTTTCTATCTCTCCAGAGCCTAAAGGTCCCTGGAACATATTAGATATAAATGATTATAAGAGATAAGTTTGCCTAAATAAGGTACTAAATTAAAAGAGTATCTCAAAGAAGAGAATAGTATAGTCATAGCCAGAAATTCTATTATTAGGCATAAATACTTCATTCCATATTCTCATCGCTGATCAAAACTGAGGACAAACAACCTTGACTAAACATTTATTCAATAATTTACTGGAAAAGTTTCATGATATGTTTCATGGAAGAACTAAGGAGAGATGAGAATTATTGATGACATGAAAAAGGAAGGCATCATACAGTTCTCCAAACAGTTAGGAACTATGTTTTTCCATCTTAGACTATATGTATGTAAGAATATATTCCATACCTCCTGATTGTGACTGTGGAGAGACAGAGAGTAGCATCCTATTAAGAAGACAACATCTAGGTATTCCAGACAGTGACCATCAGACAGGCAGGACTTGGGAGGATGTGTGTGTGCGTGTGTGTGCGTGTATGTGTGTGTTGCACAAAGTATGCCTGGAGAATCCAAAACTTTTTTGTGGATTTGGAATACCAATGCCATGAGCTCTACACTCTCGTGGAATTAGGAGTGGCTACCATCTGAGAACAGTTCTCTCCGTAGATGCTCACGTTAACTGAATGATTTGGACTTTGGATTTTGGAAAATGTATTTGCTGAAGCAGGAATGGCAGTTAGTATCTCTTAGAATAAAGATGTGAAGGTGAGAGAAAAACAGCGCACTTGAGGGCAAGTGAGACTGGTTGGTTACTAGAACAATAACCTCCCTATGGGTAGCTGAGTTTATTACCAGGGATGTTCTATTCAGTGCCTGCTTTTAACTTTATAATCCCTCCACACCCTCAGAATGTCCCAAACCTTTAATTCGGAAAGTTATGTATGTATTCTAGGAAGTCCTTGGGGGCAGTGTGACACAGGCATAGTGTGGCTTGCTCCACTCTACCTCTTGACTGTAGTTGTAAGGAGAGAGAGAAGCATCGTCCAAGAATCATGTCCAGGAGTCCCAGGCAGTCACTAGCATGCAGTAAAATGTGCACTCGTTCCCGGTGGGGGGAGGGGCGGCGGGGCGGGGGGAGGAGGGAGAAAGCATCTGGTCCCATAAAACATGTTGCTCCTAAGCTTCCAAATAACTACTCAGGAGATTTAAAACCACAACAAAAACACTTCCCTCACTAAGCTCTGAGCTCACAGTGTACAGGTGAATTTAATAAGTTTATATATAAAAATATTATAATTTGTTATTTTTCATGTAGACACAATTCACTTTTTGATTCCACCTAAAAGTCTATATTTGAAGCTGTTTTTAAAAACATCTTTACTATGAGTAAACCCATTTCCCAATAAAAATGCATAAGCTATTCTTGACATAGATGTGGACTCCCAACAACTTGACAGTTTTACTATAATGAGCCTTAATAGCTACCTGCAACTGTCGCTACATTTATCAATATGCAAATGAATTTCTATAGAGTCCTTTCTATGCTGTTACGTTTAGGCAAAAATTATCCACATAAGAAAATAATATTATATTATATGAATACTGGAGAAACATTTTGATTCTCAATTTCACAAATAAATCTTTGTTTAGCAATTAAAAAAGACAATGTCAAAGTAGTATTATATATTAGCACAGGGGAAAGGCAAGTACATTGGCAATCCTTGGGTATACAAAATGCAGTTAAAACCGCTAATATCTAAAATGTATATAAAATACTACATTGTGTTTGACTCTACCTAAGAAATAGTATGGCTTCATAAAGGTCATGGTCAGGACAGTTGCATTTCAGGACAGAAAATAGATTTCTCATATCAGTAGAACATATCTCTATCATTTTTGTTTTAGTACAACTGTTCTGGGGATGCAAGCCATTTAATAAAACCTATAATCAGTTTTGCTTTCACCATTTTAATGTGAAGATTAATGTCTTACCAACTTACATAAGTTAAAGTAATAGCCTCTTGTAAAATAATTTTGATTAAAAAATATGCTAAAAATGTAAGCAGATTAGTTGAAACTGAAAGCATTAATTTGAAACTTAGTTTTCAAAAGATTGTTATAAATTTAATATAGGTTGCAAAACTGAGGCAGCTAAAATGTTGGGTTTTTTAAAACTCTCTGTGAGTTCAAGAGATATGATGGGAATTTATTAAAAAGGGGGTAATGGGCAATGTAAGTCAATAAGCATTTAGGGCTGACATAATCAACTTAGGTACAGAGGTTAGCTTCAACAAGTACAATTAGGTGGATAAGACACAGTGTCTAGCTAGCAAGTTCAGGCAATGAAAAGAGGTTGGATCAATTGGGAGCAATACAAAAGGAAACGATACAAAAGCAAAACAATTGGGAGCACTATAAACACCAGGCAGCAGGAAGTGCAGACAGGAGCTTGGAAGGAGCCAAAGAGCTAGTCTTTTTTAAAGTGGATCATGGACTAAGTAGGGTATCCAATGAGCTTGCTTATTCATTGAGGGGGTTTGCCAGTTAGAAGTCCACGTTGTTGAACCAAGGCAGTGAGGCAGGGGGATGTGCTGTTTCATGCATGAACATTAGAATCTTTCTTCTAGGTCTGACTTGAATCTGACTTCCTAGATGACTGTTCAGTTCTGAGAGTAGTTGCTGGTTATAGAAATTGAATATGGAAGAGAATAGGAGAACCTATTTGGAGAAGACTGAAGGCTGAATGTAAGTCCTGTCTTTAAAACTCCTTCACGCAATATAGATACCTCTCAAAGAACCTATACTTTCTCCCTATATTACCAATAAACATATTGAAGAATAAAATACAATTTGTATTCAATGAGAGAATTAAAATAGTCTTAGAGATAATCAGTACAACAAAGATGGAAACAATATTAAACAGAAATTATGATTAGTTCAATGGCATGTGATGAGATCTATATTTTAAAATCTAAAATATATTTTAAATGCTGCGAAGATACTAAAGATATAGAAAATATACTCCATAAAAATGTTAGAAAGAAATTTATAAAAAATAAAATGCAGCCATTAAAACCAGAATCCAAAAAAGGAAAATATTAGTAAAATATGTAAACAACATATTCAAAATATTACCACAAAAATTATATAATTGATAAAAATAATTAGGTCAATTAAAAGTAAGATTTTAGGAGATTAAAAAAGGAGAAAAGTCTGTTACATTATTAGTGTTTGTTTGTTTGTTTGTTTGTTTTTGCCCAGAGCTCCCAGGCTCAAGTAGATTCCAAGCTCATGTTCTCAAGTATTGAAGGCTCAGGACAGGTGCTAGTATACAAGACGCATCTATGAATAAATAAAAGGATCTTGCTCTAGGCATTTGGCTTAGTGAGCAATGTTGCCTTTGTGTGAAAAAACAAACAAAAAAAAACCTTTTCCTCTGTACCAATGCAGAGGATGCTGGGTGGGAGAGGGGGACACAATCCATAGAGCCGGCAGATGGTGGGGTAGATTTCAGTCATATTTGACACCTCAGAACAAATTGCACAGCTTTTTACTGCTAACTCTAAAGCAAACCCTGGGCCTCAACTGATGATATAAGTGAGCCTTAAGCCTTTATCTAATTTTATTTGTGAGAGAAAATAAACAGCTTATTGGAAAGCTTCCCTGATAACAAATTTCACTCCCAAGGACAGTGGCTTAGGTAGGCAAATAAGCAGCGTGTGTGTGTGTGTGTGTGTGTGTGTGTGTGTTGGGGGGGGGGACGAGAATGAGAAATGGAGACTGACACACAGTGGGGAAAAAGGGCATCAGTGAATATAAATTCAATCCATTTTGATCGACTAATAATAACATACCAAACTGGATGGCTAAATATAAGATTTTGTATGTCTGTTCTTTTTTTTTTCCAGACTTGAACATCTGAGTAACATGAGGGGTCCTTTTTGTTTCTTTATCCCCAAATTTAGTGTCTGACACATCATGTGTTAATGCTTGATGACAAGTACTAAAAGAAATATGAGAAATAGATGATAGATGATGATAGATAGATAGATAGATAGATGATAGATATAGTGAAGCTTGCGCCTTCTTCTTGGGGTGGGGAAAAAGGTTCAAGTCATACTTTGATTATTGATTATGGAATTCTATTTGAAATGATTCGTAATTCCTTTAAAAAGAAGTTAATTCATGCTAAATGGTGTCTTGAAGTTCTAGTTTGTGGAAAAAAAAATACATTTTCATTTAAACTGTTGTAGGACCAGTTTGGAGTAAAAATGGATAACAGTTCTGGAACTCTGTAATGCAATCTGTATGGGCCTTAATTACATTTTTTCCAACTCATTTTATTCCCTCATTCAACAAACTTTTACTGAGATTTTATTGAGTCACATGCTACATTGACTCAAGGAACTCAATCTTGTGAGTGTGAAAAACACAATAATATATTCAACACAGTGTTTATAACAAAATTTGTGCACAGCATGCTATGTGAGCCTAGAGAATAAGAAGCTAACTTATCTGGGGGGCAAAGGGAATCTGGGAAAGAAGGACCAAAGAAACTGACACTCAAATGGAGTGTGACACGGTACTAGTTATTCAAGTAAAGAAAAATACGAGGAAGAAAGCATTCAGGATAACAAAACATGATCACACAAACTCAGAGATGAGTGTAACTAAGTCAATTAGAATGGATGGTCCAGAGGAGTGCCGGACCGGATGGTCCTGAGTAGAGAGGCTGACATCTAATTCACCATAGATTTCCCACGACATTTTCAGGGCTTTCATGCTTATTCTGAGAATAATTGAGATTCCATAACAGGTTTTAAAATAAGGGAGCATCTTAAAAGGTCTGCATTTTAAAAATGTATTCCTGGCAGCAGTGGAAACAATGCCTAGGAGGAACGAGAAATTGGGCAAAGAGACATTAATTTATAACAACAAGTCAGCAATTCAGCTTATGGACTACTAGGGCTAGAACTATATAGAGTGTACAGACAGACAGAAAAAAAAAACTTAGAAAGAAAATAATTAAGGAAATAGAGCCAAAATGGTTCATTGATTGATTTGATGTGGGCATGACACTCTAGCTTCTGATTCAGATAACAAGATTGTGTTTTGCTGCTGCTGTTGCTGCTGCTTCTTCTTTTTCTTCTTCTTCTTCTTTTTCTTCTTCTCTTTTTCTTCTTCTTTTAATGGCATTCACAGAGCTTAGAAATACAAGACAAAGACCAGGTTTCAGTGGGACCAATAATGAAAGATCTTGACTTTGAGTTTTGAGTTCAAAACACTTGGCAGATATTCAGGTTGAGATGCCCTATGGGCAGTTTGATATGCTGTTCAACTCATAAAAGAATTTGGAGATACATCTATATCTGTATCCATATAATTAGACTTAATGAAAGAGAGAGAGAGCGATGGTTGTCGAAGTGGTGAATGAGTTCCCTTTCTGTCATCCAATGTGAATCCTTTTGTTACCTGGCTGCAGTTTCTTTCCATGTTCAGATTTATTCTATATTCCAAATCTTTCATCTTTAAAATAACAAATATAGCAATGCTTGTAACTAGCAGACGAGAGATGGTGGGTAAGAGATAGTGTTGGAATTGTTTAAACCTCCCAATTGTATAGAATGTACAATAATTTGCACCTGTATAGGCCTCGGATTTCAGCTCCAGAACCCATGAACAAGCCATCAGCCAGTGACCAAACCTAATTCCAGAGTATGGCTGTTACATTGGCCTGATTCCCGCTGCCAACAATATGAGCATGACTGGTGGTCCTCTGACAGCCCCACTGACTACTGAGTCCACCCTAACTTAACCTGTCTGATTGCTTTGCTCATTGTTGATCTTCAGTCCATCAGCCTGATTCCCTTGATTCTGGGATTGGTGTTATCAGAACAGGTAACAAGTGTCTCATCATACATTCATTTTGAGTCCTGGATGTATAACAGATGCTCCAACTATGTAAGCAATATCTTATCAAATATACTGAATATTAAATTAATTATTTATAATCAGAATGGCTTTGGTGTGCTTAACTAACATCCACTTCTTCTCCAGCCTTTGATGTACATGAGAACCAATTAATTTATCTGTCAAGTTGAATTTCGGTAGTTTTAACTGAGAACTTCCTTCCTCAAACTTTCTAGAAATCTCTATCACATAGCTAATAACTTGATTGCAAGTCATCAAGTATATTCTGTTACAACTAAATAGTTAAGAAGGCTTAACCAAGTCATTTAACAAAAAGAAATGTAGGAGAGCACCAGAATTGAAGAAAAAAAGTAAAAGGAATAATTAACATGGAGAAAGAAAAATGGGAGACACACATATACACAAATGGTGTCCACAATGAAATTGAGAGGGAAAAGATCAAAGGAAAAAGGAATTAAAGAATAAGAACAAGAGGTAAGAGAAGTACAAGGGGCATATAGGAGATGACAAAAAGAAGAGAGAAAATCTGCATATTTAAAGCTGAACACTCGGTTTGATTTTAAACAGCAGAAACAACAATCCTGATCTGACAGATTAAAAATGAACTGGGTCAGCATTCCCCAGTAGATATTCCCATCTATTTTATCTTCAAAGATAGTTTCAAACATTTTGCTTGGGGAAAAATCATCCGTTCCAATTTTAGTTCCCATTTTTGGAACATGTTATCTCAGAACATTTGAAATGGAATTGCTTCCCTTACTATTTTTATTTTCTTATTTGTCAATCATGAAATGGCATATGCAATCTCTCACAACCATTTTTCAGGAAAACATTTACATCAATGATTATTATGACAAATACTCAAGAAAGTAAACGACCTAGATCTTCTCCTTTCTCCACTCTGTTTAAAATAAAATGCTATACAGATGATTCTGTTATGGGAAGATACCTTTATGCTCAATATCACTTAGGATAACACATTCCTACAGTAGACATAGGAATTAGCATTTTCTCAGTACAGCATGGCATAAATGTTGCTCTCCCTTTGGAAGAACTCAGTTGTCCTCTCTGATGCTGGGATTCATTCCTGGACTGCCATAACCCTTTATCATTTGCACATGGTCACGTGAAACTTCTCTACGAATCACATAGACTTTCTCACCAAGTGGCACGGACCGGGGCACGTACATATTGGAAGAGTGTGATGTTCCCTGGTTTTCTATTGAATAATTATATTCTTTAGTACATGTAGAAGCACTTGAGTGAATAATCATGCAGAGCTCTTTAAAAATAAAGCAGAATCTGGAAGGGTGATGTGAAATTTTTCTAATTGCTCTTTGGTGATTTGGAAATATGATACAAACATGACTACTAGAAAGATGTGCAGAAGGAAGAGCTATTTATTTACTCTCCTTCCCACTTCCAGATTCTCAATTAAGAGTATATCCAGATACAGATTGTGTTTACGCCATTCTGCCCAAGATGTTATATATGGATAGTGATTTATTAATTAAACCCATTCCTTAATCCATGCCAATATTATTATATACATATATTTCCTGCAACGATTAAAAATAAACATAATACATTTGAGAACTTTAACATACAAAGATGTTATAAGAATTTATATTGGTTATTTGCTATTTCTTGTCCACTAGTGCTATTTTACAGTTCCTGAAAGAATACTATGTACTTTGCATTTTTTTTGAGTTATCCCTCCCCCTACTGACATTACTTTTACAAAAATGGTTTATTGACTAGAGGGCCAATTGTTCAGGAAATATAGTAAACTCTGAGTATAAGCAGCATTAGAACAAACAGAAAAAACAAATGGAGCTGTTATTATAATTATTCTGAAAGATGATATCACAGTTTAAGTATTGGTGGACTCCGAAGATATTCTCTTGAGCCTCTGAGGTTCAGAGATGCCAATGGACAGAAGAAACAAAGTAAATCCAAAACCTACTGTTACTGTACATTCCCAAAACAGCGAAAACGAACTAAAACAAAGTTTGAGTTACTTAAATACTTAACAAAAATTTATTGCAAGAGATATATTTCACTGAATTTACAGTTTCAAGGAACATGGTACAAAACGTAGTGCCATCAGCTTTGTCTAAACATTAAATAGGTGCAAATACACAAAGATTTAAAAAAACCAAGGAGCATACTTTACAACATAAATTACAGTACTATAAATATATCTTATGTACATTATACATACTCTTAAGACACCATTTTAATGTACAGCGTATATTGTATTGGTTTTCAAACTATTCAGTGCCTTAATAATATTATATATCAGAAACTTAATAATTTATTTGCATCATTACACTTACAGTAAATGATTTCCTATCAATGAGGCCATAGTTTGGCTAGTTTATTTCCACCATTTCAATAGGCAATTATCCACTTAGATGAGCGTTGACGCAGATAGCAATAGGTTTCACGTGAACATTTTCTCTCCCTTTCATGGCGAGGACTAGAACAGGGGTTGCAGTGGGATGACAGTAGGGTGTGGGGCAAGCAGTGAAGGGAAGAGGGCATGGGGTAAAGGTGGGAAAGCCAGATGGCTAGGATGAAGAACGGACGCTGGAATGATTGGCATCTGAGGAGGAGCCACAAAAGTTGGCTGGTTCCCGGGACAAAGCCTTGGTCCGACCGGTCCCACTGAGATCTGAGGTAACGCTGTTCTGGTGAGAGCTGGGGCGTGGGAAAGAAACTGTTGGTGGGGCTGAAGCACTTTGAAGGTTCCTGCGGCCGCAGCGGCGGCGGCGGCGGCGGCGGCGGCCGCGTGTTGCTGCAGAACCGCGTGGTGCAGAGTGGTTACAGAGGTAGAACAGAAGGGTTGCTGCAGAGGCAGAGGCTGCAGAGGCTGCAGAGGCGGGCTGGGCGGGGGGAGGGCGGCCGGAGCAAAAGTAAACTTGACCTTGTTGGCCAGCATGTTGGGCGGGAGGATGTGCTGGTAGACCTCACAAGGCAGATTTCTGAATTTATCGTGGTTTTCTATGGGGATCAGCAGCGCCTGATCCGGCAGAGCTAATGGAGCCAGGATTTGCTCCGTCGTTACGAAGGTGTGACCGCTGACATGTGCTTCCTTGAACGGTAATGGTGGCTGTGTGTTAAGGATTCCCGAATTGAAACGCAGCCACTCGGTCGAGGCCTCGTTCACCTTTCCTTGTGGAAGGGCCTCTGCCAGTTCGTAATGGCAGAGGTACGATTTCGGTTGCGACTGTCTGAAGTTCCTGTCGGTATTAGGCACCTTGAAAGGAATTTGCTTTTCATGAATATTTATACCCTCACCTCTTTCTTTCTGTTGCAGCAAGGTATTGCCAATTTCTTCTTTTGTTGCGGCACTGGCTACGTGGTAGACAGAGGTGGCGCGTGGGTGGGAGATGTCCCTCGAGTCCCCAGAAGGTGTCTCCAGCACTGACTGCGCAGCCTCACCACCGGCTTCAGGAGGAAGGGGACCGCCCAGGGGCAAAGTCGCCTGGTTTTCTTCTCCCTCTGCTTCTTCTGAGTTCTTCTCAGCATTCGCAACTTCTTGTGGTTTTACGTCCCCTGTTTTGTCTTCACTTACTAACTCCTCCTGGTGACCTAAGGAAGAATTGCCCTTCTTGGGATGATCTGTGTTCTCTTTGAGTTCCAAAGCTTCAAACCCGATGTGGAATCTGCTTCTTTTTCTCCTCCGTTTCCTTTTAGGCTTGCAGGGAGCGGAAGCACGTGGGGGCCTCAAGAATTCTTCTGGTAAATAATTCTGTCGATTTAAACTTTCATCCGAAGAATAAGAATATGAATGTTGTCTACGTTTTCGATGGAATCTTTCTGATTCATTAATGAGAGAATTATAACCTCTTTTAACAGCCTGGTTCTGGCTCAGGCAGCTCATGTCGTTTTGAAGAACTAGGCATCTGTGATCCTGACTACAGCCGGATATTTTGGCTTTCCAACTACAGTAAGTTCTGGAGTAAGTTAAATTATGTTTTCCAGACTGTATCACTGTTGGATTGGATTGTTCACTGAAAACAACTGAGCTCTTTGTACAGTGGTTTTTAGAACTGTTAGCGTCATTGCTATCATTTTCAGTGTTTTGAGCTTTACATATTTCTTCATTTTCACTTAAGTATATGGATGATGGTTTGGGCCTTTTATCAGGTAATTGTTGTGAGTCTAATAATTGCCCTGCAGCTAAATACTGCTTTTCTGAAATTGTTTCCAGTAGGTTCTTCCTAGTTATATCAGTGTAACTGTTTTCCGTTTCCATTTGGAAGTGAATTTCCGACTCTTTGGTTTTCTCCCCATGATGGTGCTGACATAACTTTTTTCTTCTTTTCTTCCTTCTACTTTTATGGAACCAGTGTTCATGAGTATCTTTCAATCTTATTTTGTGATATTTCTCATCTAGAGTGCCCTGTTTCATTTGACATTTAGTAAAATTGTATTTTTTTGTGTTTCTGATCCTACAGGAAATATTTTTATACCTCTGACCCATATTCCCATTTTTTCCAGAATTACAGGTACTGGAAAGAGTACCACCAACCAAAAGAGGAATGACCTGGGTGCATTGATTTCTGCTGCCTCCAGTGTCATAATCAGTGAGTCCTACAATAGGTGTGTCCTTGCATTCTGAAACTGGTCTCTTGCAAATGTCTTCTCCCTTCTGCTGAGAAGGAAGACCATTTAAGGGCAGCTTATTCTTATCTAGATTGTTGTTTAATTTAGTGGACTTGAAGTCAAAACAGAGAGGGTTACAGCTATAGGAAATTGATGGTTGAGTCGATGTATAAATCAGCATTTCTGATGGCCACTGAAGAATTGTGGTTCCATCTTTGTTAAGTACGGGTACAAATGGTTCACATGGTCTTTTATATAAATCTTTTTTTTTATGGAAGGTTATATTTTCCTCTTCAGAATTTGAAGGAGCCAACATCTCAGGACCATAATTTTTATTGTCAGCTTCAACTATAGATGTATCATGGTCCTTAACATTTTCCTCTGTGATAGCTTGCAAAGATATGCATTCATTAGCTATATCGAGAACTGTGGATTTATTTCCTAACAATTCGGAACTGTTATCACTCATAGGTATGCCTTCATTAATAATAACATCGCCCAGTGGTATTTGATCTGCTAATGGGATTGAATTTTGGCAATTATCTGCATCTGAAAATAAAGGGAGTTGAAACTGGCAAAATGAAGGTAATAAAAATGTATCTTTTTCACTAGAAACTTCTTTCATCTCTTGAGTTTGAGCAGTTTCTTTCTCAGTGCACATTCCTTCTGGTGGATGAAAAGAGTTAGCTTTCTCCTCAGAACTCAAAAGCACATCTGTTGGTGAAGATAGTTGAAGATGACAAGTACCAGGGACAAATCTACTTTTTCTGCTAAATCCTTTTTCCACAGAGGCATCATCATTGTATTCAGAGAAGGCTGCAGCTGAGGACTCCAGCTTCACTGCTGCTTTCTTTGGAAATGCAAAAGAAAAGCCAATTTTGTGTCTGTGAATTCCTTGGGCTTGATCCCCAAGTTGGTTATTTTTTGCTGTATAATTATTTGCACTTTCTGGATCTTCAGCAACAGTGGTAACATCTTTAGTATTCTCTTCACTATGAATCAAAGTATATTTGAAATCTTCCTGGTTATTAACTGAATCCACAGCAACTCTTTGGGAAATTTCATTACAATTTTCTTTCACAGTAACAGTTGTTGACTTGAACATGGGGCCACTTCCAGGAGCACTAGAAACAGAAAAGTACATATTAGATAGGACACTTCTGAGGAAAAATATTCAAACACCCCATTTCAGACACATCATTATAAGATTTCTTTTTCAAATTTTAAGATCTGTATAGGAGAATTACTTTCATTTCATAAGGTTCTCTTTCATAGTGCTACAGTTGCATTTAGTTACTGATTATTGTTTGGGATAACTTGGAGAAGCTGTCTCCAAGTTATTTCTATAACTATTAATAGCAATGTCAAGGACATTCCTATGTTCTCAACCAGTGCTTCCTGACCAAGGTTCTTTATCCCATGGCCTCTTCAGTGATATTTTGGAATATTGTAGAATCTTTAAAGTTATCTAAATTTACAAATACTTAACATCATTAATACTACATGGAGAATATGAAGACAGCTTTAAAAAATTATAACTTCAGAAGGGCTGGGAATTCGGTTCAACAATTCAATTCAATCAATGTTCACTAAGAGTCTACACCAGGCCAAGTAGAGTCCTGCCATGCAAAATTAACTGAGATAATACTGGCTTTAGAATTTTATTTAGAATTGCTATTCTTAATATTTAAAAAAAAATTACCCTGAAGTTGTAAATAATATAATATAATAGTAAGTGTAGGACAAAAGACTATTTACTTAAGATGCAATTTCTATTTATTTGGCATTGCAGGACACCATAAATAGTCAGTTTTTCATAAAAGAACTGTACTGTGTGGCATATAAACAAGGAGTTACCTAAATATCATCTTTACCCAAAGAGAGTCATGCTGTGCAGAATTTTCCATTCTATTAAATTTAGTTTCTTAGAAGTTCCAAGTGTCCCCCAATATTTTTAGTTGAATGTTTTCTTTATTGAATCTCTAACACAATGGATTGTTTCACTGCACATCTTTAGAGGCCTCAAATTAATAGGAAAAGTGTGTGTGTGTGCGTGTGTGTGTAATGCGAAATAAGTACTATTACTGAGGAAAGTAATTTAGGTAAGAAGTTTTGCTCTTTTTTTTATACATATCTTATTATTAACTCTAGTTCTCTAAATGTTTCAGAGTTTACATTTGCAAATGCTACTTCTAGGACATTTAATTGCATGGGCCCTATGGTTCTCTATAACATTAACTTGAAGTTCTATAATTTTTCACTTACTGCCACACAGAGAAAAAATATCTGTTGGTATGACTGAATAGCAGTTATATTGGTCTTTGACAGTTCCCTAGAGGATTAAAAATACATTAAATTTTATTTTGAGTTTTTCAAATTTGACATTCCAAAGAATGTTATGATATACCAATATATTCCCCAACACTATATTCAGCATAAAATAGATTTGCTATGAAATAGTTTTGTTTTAAACAAAAAAAGAGGGGCCTATTTGTTTTGGGGTGGAGGGAGAGAACACTCTAAAAAGTTGTCTTCTTTTTATGACAGTTCCCTGTCCTGTATTGTAAATTCTGAATTATAACATTCTAACTACACACTGGAGAAGCAGGTCAAAGTGTAAGAGCTTTGAACTTCTAACAGTTATTACTGTTTATTCACAATGAAACTAATTTTGACCTGCCTCTGCAGTTCACAGGGCCTTCATGATCTTTATTTTTTTTAAATAAAAGATACTTTCAAATAAAAGTCCTCCAAATTTTCAATTATAAATAATTTTCTCTTAAAACTCCTTTTATAATAAAGGTCATGAGATGGTGCTTTGTTCTCTTCTTCAATCAAATATTTTGAATTTCCACCAAGAAACAGAAGAGGTTTCAACTAAGTGTAAATAGCAGAGCAATGTGAAATTATTGAAAACTAAAATTATAGGAATGTTGCCTTTTTATTGAAATGTATATTAAACAGGTGTTTGCATAAAATTCAAATTCAAGTTACTGTTTACAGCCCACAGAAAGCCATGAAAATGTGAGTGCCTTATTCTGGGTACAGAAATAAATAGATTTGCGCCCTTTATTTCTATGTCTTTTTTTTTTTTTCCTTTGGTCATCATGTTTTAAGAAAAGTTAAGCTTTTATTGCACACTCACCACACAGTTTCCTTTCTTAGCTCGGCCAGCTTGTGCAGGCGTTGGAGTGCCTTTTCCTGTTTTCTTTCATCTTTCCTGGATTTAGATGCTACATTTCGAGCAAATTCCCTTTGTTTCAGTTCTTTGAGCCTCTATTAAGAAATATGGAAATGATTAATAGTATTTGGCTCTATGGCAATGTTAAAGTTACTATTGTTACTGTTGGAATTTTCCAGTACATTATCTTTTACCTCATCTAAGGAAAAGACATTTGTGACAACTCATTTCTAGCAAAAATATTTTTGTATCTTTGGCTTGTGAAAATACCAAAGCATATTATTACATTATATCAAAGATATATCTAAGCCTTATATAAATTGGAATTGAAAATTTTCATTTTTCTTACTATTTTCTGCTAAGGTGCCTAATTCTGTGCCTAATTCACATCAAGCACTAGAGTCTTGTAAACTCCTAATTTTCAAACAAATTTAACTAGATTGTATATTTCAGTTATATATAATAAGTATCATCATTTTGATGTGCTATATATTAGAAAAGTATCTGGTCCTTTCCATATTTTCTAAGAATAAATGTTTTATGTTAATCCATAAGGCAAATAATCTCTACTAATATGCTTTAAAACAATCCCTCCCCTCAAATATCAGGCCTATCTCCCAAATAATTCAAGATTTGGGAAGAAAATAAATAGTGCTCTTTTCGAAATTCTTTTTACATCGGGCATATTTTCATCTGTATTAAAGGGGGTCAGTTTTTGGATTGAAAAGTTTTGGCCAGGAAAAGCATGTCAACTTGAATAGAATCAATAAATAGCCATGTATGTGGCATGATTTAAGAGACACCAAAGTGGTCCTTTGCCCCAAATATTTTCACTATAGTCTTCCACAGAGACATAGTATGGTTATTAAAAATAATTAAAGTACTGGGGCGCCTGGGTGGCTCAATTGGGTAAGCATCCAGCTCTTGATTTCAGCTCAGGTTATGACCTCATGGTTTGTGAGTTAGAGCTCCATGTCAGGCACTGCGCTGACAGCACAGAACCTGCCTGGGATTCTCTATCTCCCTGTCTCTCTCTGTCCCTCCCCTGTTCTCTCTCTCTCAAAAATAAATAAATAAACATTTTTTAAAAATAATTAAATTACTATTCTTTCTGGGGCACCTGGGTGGCTCAGTTGGTTAAGTGTCTGACTTCGGCTCAGGTCATGATCTCATGGTTCCTGCGTTTAAGCCCTGCATCGGTCTCCATGCTGTGGGGAGGCTGCTTGGGATTGTCTCTCTCTCTCTCTCTCTGTCTCTCTCTCTCAATAAATACACTTAAATTTTTATATAGTACTATTTTTTTATTATGAATGCTCATGGTGTTATGCATTGTGATATGTCAGAGTCTTCCAGTAGGACACTAAGAGAATAAAATATACACTAATCACATTTTTATTAAGTGATTGAATAAAATCTTAATAAATGCCTTATACATGTACATTGACATATTCCACGGGCTTGGAACAATGCTTGGAATATACAATACCTGCTCAATAAATATTTGTTAATTTATATGTGAATCAGATTCTCCAAAGTAAGAATTTTCCCACCTCAAAAAAAGTTAGTCATACTGATGAAATAATGTTGGATCCCAAATGATCTTGCATTATGCCTACTTAATTTCACCTACATGGTATGATAGCTTAAGCTTCAGATAGTCTCTACTATTTTAACTGATGAGATTTATATGAGGTGTGTATATATACATATATATATATAAGATTATTCCAGAATAATTCTTTTGAAATAATGTAGATGATATTTTTCAGAATGCTTCTTTGACTGACATATCTGTGAAGAAAACTATTTAGAGTTAAATTTAGATAAAAGGTAGATCATGTCATGAACATCTAAATTATACAAGTATTTTAAAGAAAATAAAACTTTGAAATCATTGTTTTGGTGCGACTATTAAAAGTAGCTACATTTTTATAATATGCATTACATTATTATTGATCATAAAAAAAGATCTAGAATTAGAGTATAATAGGCCGAGGAAGTTTTAGCTCTAAGTTTTAGGTATTTATATTCTTGGACATCTCTATTTCCTAAAACTTTGAAGTCATATCAAGACTTAATCAATAGACAATTATTGAGCACTAAAAACAGCCATTCTGTTTAAAGGCTGGGTTTTTTATTTTATTTTTTTAAATTTTTTTTCAACGTTTATTTATTTTTGGGACAGAGAGAGACAGAGCATGAACGGGGGAGGGGCAGAGAGAGAGGGAGACACAGAGTCAGAAACAGGCTCCAGGCTCTGAGCCATCAGCCCAGAGCCCGACGCGGGGCTCGAACTCACAGACCGCGAGATCGTGACCTGGCTGAAGTCGGACGCTTAACCGACTGCGCCACCCAAGCGCCCCAGGCTGGGTTTTTTAAAAAAGATTAAAGAAAATGTTTTTACCTTTCTCTGGTTTATGTCTGTATGTCTGTAACTGTGTGGGTAAGTGTATTTGAGTGTATGTGTATTTGGATTTTGCAGAAAAAAGAACACAGATAAGAAAAGATAACAGCAGTTATTGGTTGAGTTATTTTATTGTGCAATATAAGGATGGAACTCGGGTGCCCAAAAAATTCCAAGAATGTTACCTGAGAAAAGTGACATCTGATTTGGGTCTTCAAGGATATAAAAAAAGCATGAAGAAGAAGGGATAGATGTTGGAGGTAAGAGAATATTTCAGGAAAGTTTTGTGTAAATGTAGAAATAGGAGCATGCATATTCTAAAAATGAAATGCAGGTAGAGACAAGTATGGTTAGAGCAGATTGTATGTGTGGAAATGATGAGAAATGATGAATTACAAGGTCTAACCAAACCAAACCTGCCTATCATATTGTGAAATGTGATTGGAGGAAACACTGAAGGATTTGAAACAGTGCAGTGTTACAATGGAATTTTCATTTTTTCAAGAATCATTTGGCATCAGTATGCATGAGATTTTGCCATGGAACAAGATTAAAGAGAAAGACATGCGTAAGTAGGATATTACAATGGTCTAGGTAAGAAACATTAAGAGTCTTTCCTAAGGCAGTTGCAGTAGGGAGAATTGGTGACTTATTCGATGTGCAGAATTGAGTGGCCTAAAAGGATATGCATTACCTTTACTGAAAATACTACCTGCCATTGTAAGAAAGAGGCATTCAATCAAGAGGGTTTGGGTGCTAGGAGGTGGATGCTAACAGAGAATTTGAAAGAAAATAGAAGTTCTCTAAAATAAACATTTAAAAGAATCAAAGTGCCAAAGAAAGCAAAAAAAAAAATGTTGAAATACCAATGTAAGAACTAATGTTCAAATAATTTTTTAATTATTTATAAATAATGGTATTTTAACAAATAGGGCTAATTTTATGTCGTACCAGATCCCTTGGGAAACTAGAGACAATAAACAAGAAAGTTAGACTTGACCATTTTTAACAAAATCTTTAGGATATAAATTAATTTCTATTATAAACATTATATATATATATATATATATATATATATATATTAGAAAGCTAAGTTAAAAGTACAGTGCTTCTAACAAAAAACAAAGCTCTTCTAAAGCAAGTATATGAAATGTCAAGAATCTCACTATACTGTTTCAAATTAGCCATTATGATTTGAATTAACTTGTTTCCATTGACATAGTTAAATATCACGGAGTCCATCAATTATCAAATGCCAGTACTGTTATATTTTCTGTGAACTGAGTGATTGACATGGCTGGAATCAGACTTCGGATGTGCATTTAGAGAACTGTGTATATTTACAATGTAAATGTTGCTTTAATCTTGTAGAGGTTGTTAAGAAGCACCATGCTACATTCAAGTGTTCCTACTGATGTCACTCTCCATGTACACATAATTTTCGCAGTGACACACTTCCTGATATCAAGGTATCAGGAGCTTGATAAGGTAAATGAGCTTGACTAATATTGGTGGTCTGTTTAGCTGCAGAGCTTATAGGCCTGGCCAAATATTTTGGTTAGTTTAAGCTGGAATTTATCAGCCGTTATACCCTTTCTTGTATTTTCCTGCAGCAAAAATGAAGTCCTACATCATATTTTATATCTAGCAGAATAATTTTGAAAGGTAAATAATAGAAACCAAGTAAATTCTTTTGAGAATGCCAAATGAAAAGAAAACTTAAGTTCAAGTTCCACACAAAGAAATGTACAAGATAATACCTGGGAGACTTATGGAAATATCAATGCTATTTCAAAAGCTTTCTGAACAATTTATTGGCAGTCATTCAA
Source organism: Prionailurus bengalensis (assembly GCF_016509475.1). Taxonomy (NCBI): domain Eukaryota; kingdom Metazoa; phylum Chordata; class Mammalia; order Carnivora; family Felidae; genus Prionailurus; species Prionailurus bengalensis. The sequence continues at coordinate 173,280,451 of NC_057345.1, read as the reverse complement.
AACAAATTCTTAGTGTTAAATGTCAAGATAGGGATGACAGTCAGCAAGAATTAGAAAATTAGAAGAATGTTAAAAAGAATTTGTGGGGAGATATGGTCTAGCTACAGTATTACAAAACAAGTTACAGTATATAATGGCATATTATTCAATTTATATTTTGGAAATATACAAGTAGACAATGGAAAAACAAAAAGAATCAACATCATTTGGTTATACTGTCTCAGAGGGTCTACTCTACCTTTCACTGTTCTACTTCTATTAGTCTATTAAGAACCAAAATGTCACAATCACATAGGTCATTGATCCTCAGATATGGTCACAGGAAACTCATGTAGTTGGATGGTTGGGAAAGTTATGATGATCCTGGTCTCAACTTAGTGATGATGTTTTCAGAGACTGGCAAAGCCTTAAACAATGTGAGAAAGCTTGATAGAGAAAGAGAGAGAGGGAGAGAGATAACCATTTAGATAACTCATCAGTTTGTGCTTAGCATTTAGGTAAATTAAACTGTTTTATAATTGCAAACCAAACTTTCATGAATATTCTCATATTTTGTACATTTGTCTAATTATATCCAAAAGATACGTCCCACACAAACAAAACTACTGGAATAAAAGATATGTATTTGCCCTTTTTGAGGTTTTCCAAACTGCTATTCTTAACTTTAAACCATATTTGTATTCCTCCCAACAGTATATGAGAGTATATATCATATCTAATACTGGGTAGCATCATTCTTAATTTGTTTAATTAATAGGCAATATGTGATATATCATTAATGTTTTGCCTATAATTCTTTTATTAAGAATGCTAGAATATTTTTGTATACATATTAGCCACCTATATTCCATTTAGAATTAATATTGTTCCTTAAAATTTATTAAGCAATACTGTATATGTTACTTTGTTTAGTTCTGAAAATAAACATATATGCAAATAAGGCTACCATTATGATCCATATTTAGAGAAGACAAAACTGAAGCTAAGCAGATTTTAGAAACTGGTCCAGAGTCACATGAAAGTGGTAGAACCAGAACTGGAATCAGGATTTCTGTGGGGAATAAGTTCTGTGGGAAAATTCCTTGAGCTTGCACCAATGGGTTAACAAGGTTTAGGACTAAAGCTTCCGAGATTAAGTAAACAGGGCGAAACACCCCAGCATAGAATAAAAGCACAGGAATAGGAAGCCACAGGATGAAAGCATCTAAGATTATGTAAACAGGGCAAAAGCACCCCAGCATATTACAAAAGCATAAAGCTGCTTTCACATGGTGGAAGCTTCCAGAATAGGTTAACAGGCAAACAGGGCAATAGACCTCTGCAGCAGGGTGAAATTGCCCAGAGCTAATCAGCAAAATAAAGGTGCTGCTTTGTTGACCCTGAGGTAGCATCTTGCTCTGTCTTATCCCCTAGGCAAGTTAAGATAAACAGCCTGGTGCCTGCTGTAAACAGCCATCTGTTTTTGGCATCAGGATTTTGTTTTGTATTGACCCAAACCCCTAATACCACATAGCTTCAAAATCCCTTTTTTCTCACATACATGAATTAATAATCACTATTTCATTGTCTCTTTCTGCATTCCATCATGTTTGTAACCCTTCTGATCCTAATAAACATGGAGCAACGACCCTTACTCAGGGCTCTTGTCGCCTCCCAGATATTAGCCTCTCTTGTATTCAATTCTGCATCTGCTCTCTTGCTGGACAAGAGAGACCTCCAGACTCAAAGTCTGCAACAGATTTTTTGGAACATTACCTATGATTTATCTCCTATATTTACTTGGCTATATGTTTTTCAAGCTGTCTAACTCTTTGGGTTGGGTTGAGATGCATATATCCATTTATCTCTCAGAAATTATTAATTGAGTGTACATTATGTGTCAGCTGTTATGCTAAGCATAGTCTATACATATGGGACACAGAAGAATGAAATCCTGTTTGTTTCTCGATGTTTTCACAATACTTGAGAAAGAGAGACATTACAACAATCAAATAAGTTCACCTTATGCTTTAGTAGAGCATGAAGATCATGGTGGAGGAAAGTTGAACCAAGAGTGTATGTGGCGAGGGCGAGGATACCGATATCAAATACAGTGATGAAAGCAGGTTTTCTATTAGGTTAGTTTGCTCTTTCTTTCTTCTTCCTTCCTTTCTTCCTTCCTTTCTTTCTTTTTAAACTTTTAATGTTTTTATTTAATTTTGAGACAGAGCATGAGCAGGTGAGGGGCAGAGAGGAAGACACAGAATCTGAAGCAGGCTCCAGGATCTGAGCTGTCAGCACACAGCCTGACGTGGGGCTCGAACTCACAGACTGTGGGATCATGACCTGAGCTGAAGTCGGATGCCTAACCGACTGAGCCACCAAGGTGGCCCAGGTTGCTATTTCTGTTTAACAATGACCATAAATGTAACAGCTTAAAATGGCACACATTTATCATAGGCCTATGCTTCACACAACCAGTGTTGGCCAGGCCGTATTCTCAGCTGCAAGCTTGTCTTGGGAAAAATCATCTCCCAAGCTTCCGGGAACCTATTGGTAGAATTCACTTCCTTGTGGAGGTAGGACTACTCGCAGATAGCCAGGGCCATACTCGCAGATAGCCAGGGCCACTCTCCGCAACTGGAGCTGCCAGTGGTTTCTTGCCTGTAACACATGCAGGAGCCATTGCAACATTGCAGCAATGCAACATTGCAGTTTCTTCACCATCAGCAGTCTCTCCATTCTGCTAAGATTGAATCTTATATCATACAATCTATATAAAGCAGCTTAATTAATGGAGTGACATCACATCACTTTTTTTTTTTCACATTTTAACAGTTAGAAACAAATCACAGTTTTCATCCATATGCAAGGGAAGACTCACTGGGGTTAACTCAGGGTGTGTTCTCCCCTAGAAGATGTGTCTCCTCATTGAGAAGGTGATATTTGAGTAAAGATTTTTGTTCTTTTCACATAGACAGAATAGTCAGAGTAAAAGTACCAGTGAATTTCAGATTATTTTGTTTCAATTACTGCTCTTAGCTGCGTGTTAGTGCTGACATCCCTTAGCTGCAAGTTTATAAAGGGCGGGATAAAGAATAATTGGATCCACAACACTAGGCAAGTGACAGATGATAGAGGAGGAGAAAACTCAGACCCAGTTTCCAGACAGTTCTGCACTGTATGCAGGCACCATCCAAAAGTGGACAGAGCAACACTACAGCTTTCCTCTGGGACATCTCTGAAGTGCAGTGATGAAATCCTCCCAAAAGAGAGTTTTGAGCGGTGAATCTGGTTGTTCATTTTGGTTGGGAGAAGAAATGGCCAGAAGAGATATACTGATTCATGTGTTGTGGCCCATGGGTTAGCTGGATGGTTAGAAACTTGGAAAGCACATAATTAGAAAATTAGTGACAAGGAGGTCTGGGGAAGAGATATGTGGCTAAATTCCTCTGAATGGACTAAAAAAGATGTTTGTGTCCCACAAGAATGTTCTACAAAGGGTCATCTCAACAGAAGAGGATTTTTATAATTATTTAGATAGGATAACCTGTTCTGTGGATACAAGATAGTCTCTTTCCTCAGCCACCCCTGTCACTGTCCCATGAGCTCAGGAACAGAATGGCCATGGTGGCAGGGATGGTTGTTATGCATGGGCTCAGCAACATGGAACGTTTTCCTCAAGGATGACTCTCTGTAGCTATTGCTGAGTGCCCAATCTGCCAGCAACAAATCAGTACTGAGCCAAAACAAATGGACAAAAAAAACAAAACAGAAACACACTCATTAATACAGAGTACAGACTGGTTGTTACCAGAGGGGAGGTGGAGGAGATAATGGGAAAAAATAGATAAAGGAGATTAAGAGGTACAAACTTTCAGTTATAAAATAAATAAGTCATGAGGATATAAAGTACTACATAGGGAATATTATCAATAATATTGTAATAACTTTGTGGTGACAGATGGTAACTAGACTTATGATGATCATTTTATAAAGTCAAATCATTGTTTTCATACCTGAAAGTAATATAATATTGTATGTCAACTTTATTTCCATTAAAATTTTTTTAAATACATAAAAAGTTGAAACAAAACAAATAAACAAAAAACACAGAGCCCCCAATATGGCACCATTCCCAGGAGTGATCAGCCAGTTCAATTTAATCAATTTACGCCAATTGATTAAATTGGGACAGCTTCCTTCATGAAAATGGCAGTATTTTGTTCTCCCTGGAATACATGCTTACTCTGGATATGGACCTCTCATTCTTCCATGCGATGCTTCTGCCAAGACTATAGGCCATAGACTTATAAGATGCCTTGTTCACTATCATGGTATTCCACCCAGCATTGTTTTTGATAAAGGAACTCACCTCACAGCAAATAAAGTGTGACAATGGGCCTATGTTCATGTAATTCTGATTTTATTGTGTTCCCCATCATCCTGAAGTAGCTGGTTTGATAGAGTGGCAGAATGGCCTATTGAATACTCAGTCACAGCTCTAGCTGGATGGCAATACCTTGTGGCACTGGGGCAATATTATCTAGGTGGCTGTATATGCTGTGAATCAAGTTCCTATATATGCTGCTCTTCCCCGCATAACCATATTAAAAGGTTAAAAATCAAGTGGTAGAAATAGGGATGGCACCACTCAATATTACCTCTAGTGACCCACTAGCAAATATATCCTTATGATCCAGGGGAAAACAGACTGCCACCCCACAAAGAGGGTAAGGAAAATTATGTCTGGAATATAGGAGATCCCTTTTGATGTCACTTAAAATTGCCATGTCCTGTGATTAGAGTCAGTGGAAATCTACAACAGCCCCATTCACGCAGGATTACTAATAGCCCTCACACTTCAGGAATGAAAATTTGGGTCACTTCACTAGAGAAAGAACCACAACCAGCAGAGGTGATTGCTGAGGGAAAAGGGAATAGGTAGTGGAAGAAGGCAGTTATAAGTACTAACAATATCCATGTGCCTAATCACAGAAATGAAAGCTATAATTGTGATGGATAGTTCCTCTACACATTATTATGAATATGAATGTATGTTATGAGTATGAATATTTATGAATACATATAACCCTTCTTTGCTCCTTTATTCATTTTATTATATAACATAAGATATATCAAATTTACACCATACATCATAGTATTAAAATCAAGGAGAAGAATGAACATCAACCAGCACTCTGCATCCTCTTCTGGGGAGTTAGTGTGTTTTTGGTTGCATGCAGGATAATTGTATCATGTTAGGCAGCATATGACCCATTATTATCTTTATTTGAAGATTAACTATAGTTTAAGGTGATGTCTATGAGTGACAAGTCAACTAGGAGTGGACTTGTGATGGTTAACTCTATGTGTCAACCTGGCTAAACCATAATATTTGGTTAAATATTTGGTTAATATTTAGTCAAAGTGAAGTACTTGGTCAAATATCTCTGAAACCACTAGGAAAGAACTTTTTGGGTAAGATTAATGTTTCAGATGAGTAATCAGATTTACTCATTAAATCATAGTAAAGCAGATTGCCCTCCATAACCCATTCAATCAGTTGAAGGCCTTAAGGGCTAAGACTGAAGTCTCTCTAGATGAAAGAATTATACCTCCAGACAGACTGTAACATGAACTCTTTCCTGGTTTTCCAGGCCAGTAGTTTGCCCTGTCAATTTTGGACTTGTCAGCTCCCATAATTGTGTGAGCAAATTCTTAATATCTCTCTTTGTCTATCTGTCAACCTATCATCTACCTATCTATCTATCTATCTATCTATCATCTATCATCTTTTTCTTCTATATATCTCTCCCTCTACATATATAAATGCATACATGGTTCTGTTTCTCTGATTAATACAGTTTTTCACCAGAGTATGGGTAGTCTAGCTGTGATGTCTGTGGTAAACCTTGCAAATTGCCTTCACTTTATCTATTATATATCTTTCTACTTCATTAACAGAATTCCAGTTTGGAGGCTAAGAAAGGTACTCATTAAAATAGTAAAATCCCAGCCTCCCTTGTAAATAAGAATGGTGACGTGACACAGTCTTCACTAACTGAATTGTCAGCAAATTTATCTGAGGAGGATATCCCTGAAAAAACTTTTTTTTAAAGGAAAGTCTTGGGGCGCCTAGGTGCCTCTGTCTGTTAAGCATCCAACTTCAGCTCAGGTCATGATCTTGGAGTTCATGAGCCTGGAGCCTGCTTCGGATTCTGTGTCTCCCTCTCTCTCTGCCCCTTCCCTACTCACGCTCTGTCTCTCCTTCAAAAAATAAACATTAAAAAAATAATTTAAAAAAGGGAAGTCTTATTAAAAGAAAAATCCCCTTTCTGTTTTTTTAACCATGTTGTCTGCTTCCTGCCCCTGTGTACTTGTGAGTCTTAGATGGGCAGCGGCCATCTTTCAATTTTGAGGCTATCAGCTTGGCAGAGAAGATCTAGATGCTAAAGACAGCAGAGCAAATAAATAAATATTCCTGTTTCCTAATAGCATCATTGAATTACTGTATCATCCTTGGACAGATTACCTATGTAGTTTTGGAGAACAAAAAAGAAAAAAAAAAGCCAGCTTATTTGAGTTTTCTGTTACCTGCAGCTGAATATAACCTTAACTTACATACCCACTTAGTAGATGTGTGACTGGATAATTCACTTCATATACTCAGACCTTTGTCTCTACAGATGAAGATGCTGATGATATCTAAAATTCTTTCCAATTTTTACATTCTAAGATCAATGCTTTCAGTGTCATCATTTAAGCTGGATTTAGGTGGTAACATATATTTAGAACAATAAGAAGAATTGCCTTGTTAGGTGGTTTCCCTTCTATAAGTAAATCCATTACTGTTTTGAATTACTCTAATACTTCTTTTTCTAGTTTCATATTTCTTAGTAAGTTAATATATCACCCACTATTACTGTTTCCAGTTTCAAATTTCTTTTGAATTGCCAAGAGTAGTTTCTACCAAGAACTATTTTCAATGGCTTTTGAAAAATCTAAGTATGATTTCTATCTTACAGAGAAGTGATACCCTCAAAGAATTACAACTCAATCACCATCTCTATTTCCTGAATCAATTTGGCTCTCTTGGAAGACACAATGCAGTAGGTACTATTAGAATATTAGCAAATATATTTCTTCAGAGGAAGTTAAGATATTCAAGCGAATGGTATCACACTTCATTGTGTAATTTCCTTCCAGTCATTATTTAATCAATGGCATTATGCTGAGTGAACCTGTGGAAGACTCTTTTTAAAATTTCTTTTCCCATTACTATCATGAATGTGTATCATTTGGACATTTCTCATGGAAGCTTTAAAAGCATCTAATCTTTTAATGGCATATCAGATCTGAACAATATCTTTCCCCAAGGCCTCTCATTCTTCAGATTCCATTAACTCAAGTTTCTCTTTGTGGACAAAAAAGTCATTCTAGTTCTAATATAAAAGTCTTTGCAATCTGTATGTGTTATGTCTACAACTGATTTTCCAACTATTCAGTTCATTTTCTTAAGTACTGAATCAGAAGTGTCTCGTGCATTGTAAGTACTCATGAATGCTTGTCAAATTGAATTGGCCCAGGATGGCAATGATTAATTTTCTCATACAATAGGAGGCTTTGGAAATTTACTAACAAAAATCTCAATCAGATCTTTGGTAGTGCAAGGAAAGCCATGTAAACTCATATAAGAAATATTGACACTTATATTTAAAACTACGCAAACAACTTGAGGGACCCGAAGTTGAAGAATAGTTAAAAATTATGGTTTGATTTTAAAAGGAAATATGCAGCTATCACCAATAAGAACTGCAAAATAGTAGGAATATTGATGTATTTTGCTATTTTTAAAAATAACATGCTAATAACTTACAATATAATCAACTATATCTGCATCTAGAGTAAAAATGCCAGAAAATAGGCAACATGTTAATGATGTTTCACTTTGTAACATAAAATCAAAAGAATTGTACTTTTATTTTCCACTATATGGTGTTTTCCCATTTTTTTTCTTATTAATACACTTTACTTTTATTTTGAGGAGAGATTTTTAAAATTATATTTGAAATATTAAAATTATATATATTTCAAAACTGAAACAAAAATTACCATTATGTGGATCCTTTCATCATATGCTCATATTTATGGTTCGATAAATAACTACATTGGTCTAAATATTTCTAAGCTCTCTCAACATGCACAAGTAAATCAATATAACCCAATAAAAATAATAACATAAAACTGGTGATTTTTTACATATGTGATTTTTAACAACATGAAATATTTGTGGATTAATATTTTTATCATCTCTTTGGTATAAATATAGTGGAAAATAATATATAGGGCAATATTCAAAACTGTGGAAAATACAATATTATTATTATATTATATTATATAATATTATATTATATATATATATCCTTTTACTTTTTATTTTTCTTGCACTCAAAAATATTTATATATGTAATTACAAGTGACTGATTAGTTAGCATATAATGAAGAAATTATACATGAAGGATTAGCAAACATTTTCTATCCTATGGAGGAATTTACTTTGATGTAACTTTATAGCTGTGTTTCTTAGACATGTAATAAAGGTAGATATCAATTGTGTTATTAGGCAATTTTGCCTCTGATTGAAAATAATTTCTGTTTGGCAAATTGTGTTTGGGCTGAGAAGAATGTGAAGGAGTTATTAACACTTGGTAAGAAGCCATCAACTGGTGACCTCCCAGACAAAACTAGGTTTGTCTCTTGCCAGAACCATGGTAATTATACCCATGGAAACTTTCGCAAGACAGAATAATTCCTAATTTGTGAGATGGGGCTTCTAAGCCACAGTGGCTCACATATCTACCCATTTGATCCTCTCTCTCACCAACTAAATTGTAACTTGGAATGCCAAAGGACAGAGCTACAGAACTGCTGTGGGAATATAAAGATCACAGCTGGGGAGAAAAAACCTGGTGTGAGATGATGGCCTGTATTTTTAAAGTGAATATGTGGTATAACTCCAGGAGGATGGACTTTTAGTATTTAGTTGAGCACATTACCATCCCAAATAAAGTGGAGTTGTAGATTTATCAAGAAATTGCCCAAACTCTACATTTAATTTCTGTGGTGATATCTTGTTAATATTATCCCCCCCCCCAAACCTATGTTACTAATATCAAGTATCTAGGAAGGCAGTATTTATCATGGAAAAATTATGAGTTTGGGAATATTTCAAGAGATTGAATTAGACCTCACCATTTGTTGTCTGTGTGATCTTTAGTGATTTTGTCTCCATTTGTAAAAAGGAAACAAAAACACCTAGGTAAAGCACATTTACTTCCCACCACTCAATAAATATCAGTTTCTTTCTCTTCCTGTTCTAACTGTGAAATTAAAAGTAGAATTCTACCTATTGTGTGTAGATCTCATTTGAGACTGAGTTCATTGGACCAAAGCCTACTTTATCTTATAAACTTGGACAAAAACTCTTTCTCAAAAATAGTAATTAACCAACTGACATAATATTTAAAGAAACAAATATCAGAAATATTTTGAATTAGGTTAGCTTAAATGTATAGATTTGTATGTTTTTTATTAATAAATATGACATTTCATTTGTGTAATACAGAGATGTTAAGTAAATTTGTAGAGATAGACGACATTTTAGAATGAACTTAGATTTGTTTTAAGTTTATTTATTTATGTTAAGAGAAAGAGAGAGAACGAGCAGGGGAAGGGCAGAGAGAGAGAATCCCAAGCACTGACAGTGTGGAGCCCGATGAAGGGATCAAACTCACAAATCACGAGATCATGACCTGAGCCGAAACCAAGAGTTGGATGCTTAACTGACTGAGCCACCCAGGCACCTCTAGATGAACTTAGATCTTTTTAAAAAATTTTTTTAAAAATCTTTATTTTTGAGAGAGAGACAGAGTGTGAACAGGGGAGGAGCTGAGGGGAGGGAGACACAGAATCAGAAGCAGGCTCCAGGCCCTGAGCAGTCACCACAGAGCCTGATGCGGGGCCCGAAATCATGAACCATGAGATCATGACCTGAGCCAAAGTCAGATGCTTAACCGACTGAGTCACCCAGGCACCCCTAGATCTTATATTTTAGAAAATCAATATTATATTTCATTTGTCTGAATTTTTCAATTTGATTCATATGTTTGTTTTGCAGCAATGGTTCCTATATGTATGTTTTAAGAAATTAAAAAATAAATGTATAAGAATGCATGTAATATTTTATTTTGCTCAGTTTTGTATAAATTATTAATACTCTCAGTATTAATACTCTCAGTAGATAATTGTAAAAGAACTAATTTGTTTTAACATGTCAGGTAGTTTTGCTGCATTTTCTTAATGAAACTAATGGGATTGAGTTAATACTACTTCACTATTGCTTTCAGTTGACAATAGACTTGTTCCTGATACAACAGTACAAGTGTCCTCACAAGGGTTCTAAAAAAGCATAATAAAAAAATAGGCTTGTAACTTAATCACTTTAAAGTTTGAGCAGCTTCTGAAGGAACTATTGTATTAAAATTTCAAGTTAGAGTTATAAGTATGAAGAAGAGTGTTAGTGGTATTTTAACTCCAAACACTGAAATTAGTTGTAAACTTGGTCAAAGTAACAGAACAAAAGCAAGTTATGTTTTTTGCTTTTATTTTTATTTATCCAGTGCTATTCTGACCTCTTTTACTGGATATCTATTTAAAAATAATTCACTGAACTGATTTCTGGAGAAGATGGCGGTGTAGGAGGACACTGGGCTCACCGCGTCCTGCTGATCACTCAGATTCCACCCACATCTGCCTAAATAATCCAGAAAACCACCAGAAGACTAGCAGAACAGACTCTCTGGAGCCAAGCGTAGACAAGAGGCCCACAGAAGAGGGTGGGAAGGGCAGAGAGGAGGTGCTCGCTATATGGACTGGTGGGAGGGAGACGGGGCAGTGGAGGGGCAGCCCGCCCGGCAAGGCAGAGCTCCCGAGTCTGACTTGCAAAGGTGAAGGGGCCAGACTGTGTGAGTTCTGACAGCCAGCAGGACTGAACATCTGGAATGTTAAAAGTGAACAGATCTGCTCTTGGAGAGCAGAGAGTGGGGAGAGTGAGAGGACACTGGGAGGGAGAGTTGTTGAGCCTCAGAAGACAGAACTCAGCTCAGTGGGGAACAAAGGCACTGGCCAGCGCCATCTCCCTCTCCCATCCCTCAGCCGAAATCCCAAAGGGAACCAGTTCCCATCACTGAACTTGCTTGCACCACGCAAACATGCAACACTGTACTTCTGTGGATCTATCCACAGACCCTGGGAGGGTCTGCCTGCCTCCCTCCCAGTGGTGCAGGGCCCCTCCTGCAGGGGACCACCAACTGCAAGCGAGCTAAGCCTGTCCCTCCAACCCCTGCGTACCCTGTGGATCCATCCCAGCTAATATGCCAGATACCAACAAACCAGCAACACAAGCCTGGCAGTGTACAAGTATCCCAGACAGGGGACACACCACTTCACATTGAGTCCTGCCCCTGGGAGAGGGGAAGGTACACACCAGTCTGACTGTGGCCCCAGCAGTGGGCTGGGGACAGACATCAGGTCTGACTGCAGCCCAGCCCACCAACAAAAGTTTCTCTGGACAGTACATGGGAAGTGCCCTGCAGTTTGGAGCCTCCCAGGAACTACTCAAAATGATGAAATGGAAGAATTCTCCTCAAAAGAAACTCCAAGAAGTAATGACAGCTAACGAATTGATCAAAAACGATATAAGCAATATAACAGAACAAGATTTTAGAATAGTCATAAAATTAATCACTAGGCTTGAAAAAAGTATAGAGGACAGAAGAGAATCTATTGCTACGGAGATCAAGGGATTAAGAAATAGTCATGAGGAGCTAAAAAATGCTATAAACGATGTGCAAAAATAAAATGAAGGTGACCACAGCTTGGATTGAAGAGGCAGAGGAGAGAATAAGTGAATTAGAAGATAAAATTATGGAAAAAGAGGAAGCCGAGAAAAAGAGAGATAACAAAAAATCCAGGAGTATGAGGGGAGAATTAGAGAACTAAGTGATGCAATCAAATGGAACAATATCTGTATCATAGGAGTTCCAGAAGAGGAAGACAGAGAGAAAGGGGCTGGCTGAAGGTGTACTTGAACAAATAATAGCTGAGAACTTCCCTGAATCTGGGGAAGGAAAAAGGCATGAAATCAATGAGGCACAGAGAACCCCCTTCAGATGTAACTTGAATCGATCTTCTGCATGACATATCATAGTGAAACTGGCAAAATACAAGGATAAAGAGAAAATTCTGAAAGCAGCTAGGGATAAACAGGCTCTAACCTACAAAGGGAGACTCTTAAGACTAGGTAGGGGCAGACCTATCTACTGAAACTTGGTAGGGCAGAAAGGAATGGCAGGAAATCTTCAATGTGATGAACAGAAAAAAAATATGCAGCCAAGAATCCTTTATCCAGCAAGTCTGTCATTCAGAATAGAAGGAGAGATAAAGGTCTTCCCAAACAAACAAAAACTGAAGGAATTCATCACCACTAAACCAGCCCTACAAAAGATCCTAAGCTGGATTTTGTGAGTGAAATGTTGCAAGGACCACAAAGTACCAGAGACATCACTACAAGTATGAAACCTACAGATATCACAATGACTCTAAACCCATATCTTTCTATGATAACACTGAATGTAAATGGACTAAATGCTCCAACCAAAAGACATAGGGTATCAAAATGGATAAAAAAAAAAAAAACACAAGACACATCTATTTCCTGTCTACAAGAGACTCATTTTAGACCTGAGGACACCTTCAGATTGAAAGTGAGGGGATGGGGAACTATCTATCATGCCACTGGAAGTCAAAAGAAAGCTGGAGTAGCCATACTTATATCAGACAAACTAGACTCTAAATTAAAGGCTGTAACAAGAGATGAAGAAGGGCATTATATAATACTTACAGGGTCTATCCATCAGCAAGAGCTAACAATTATAAATGTCTCTGTGCCAAATACGGGAGCCCCCAAATATATAAAACAATTACTCACAAATGTAAGCAACCTTATTGATAAAAATGTGGTAATTGCAGGGGACTTTAATACTCCACTTACAACAATGGAAAGATCATCTAGACACAGGATCAATAAAGAAACAAAGGCCCTGAATGATACATTGGATCAGATGGACTTGACAGATATATTTAGAACTCTGCATCCCAAAGCAACAGAATATACTTTCTTCTCCAGTGCACATGGAACACTCTCCAAGATAGATCACATACTGGGTCACAAAACAACCCTTCATAAGTATATAATAATTGAGTTCATACCATGCACACTTTCAGACCACAATGCTATGAAGCTTGAAATCAACCACAGGAAAAAGTCTGGAAAACCTCCAAAAGCATGGAGGTTAAAGAACACCCTACTAAAGAATGAGTGGGTCAAACAGGCAATTAGAGAAGAAATTAAAAAATATATGGAAACAAATGAAAATGAAAATACAATAATCCAAATGCTTTGGGATGCAGCGAAGTCAGTCCTAGAGGAAAATACATTGCAATCCAGGCCTATCTCAAGAAACAAGAAAAATCCCAAATACAAAATCTAACAGCACACCTAAAGGAAATAGAAGCAGAACAGCAAAGGGAGCCTAAACCCAGCAGAAGAAGAGAAATAATAAAGATCATAGCAGAAATAAACAATATAGAATAAAAAAAAAACTGTAGAGCAGATCAATGAAACCAAGAGTTGGTTTTTTGAAAAAAATAAACAAAATTGAGAAACCTCTAGCCAGGCCTCTCAAAAAGAAAAGGGAGATGACCCAAATACATAAAGTCATGAATGAAAATGGAATTATTACAACCAATCCCTCAGAAATACAAGCAATAATCAGGGAATACTATGAAAAATTATATGCCAACAAACTGGACAACCTGGAAGAAATGGACAAATTCCTAAGCACCCACCAACTTCCAAAACCCAAATAGAAAGAAATAGAAAACTTGGACAGACCCATAACCAGTGAAGTAATTGAATCCGTTATCAAAAATCTCTCAACAAATAAGAGTCGAGGACCAGATGGCTTCCCAGGGGAATTCTACCGGACATTTAAAGCAGAGATAATACCTATCCTTCTCAAGCTGTTCCAAAAAATAGAAAGGGAAGGAAAACTTCCAGACTCATTCTATGAAGCCAGCATTACTTTGGTTCCTAAACCAGACAGAGACCAAGCAAAAAAAGAGAACTACAGGCCAATATCCCTTTTTATTATGGATGCAAAAATTCTCAATAAGATACTAGCAAATCAAATTCAACAGCATATAAAAAGAATTATACACCATGATCAAGTGGGATTCATTCATTCCTGGGCTGCAGGGCTGGTTCAACATTCGCAAATCAATCAATGTGATACATCACATTAATATAAGAAAAGATAAGAACCATATTATCCTGTCAATCGATGCAGAAAAAGCATTTGACAAAATTCACCATCCTTTCTTAATAAAAACCAGGATAGAAGGAAGATACTTAAACATCATAAAAACCATTTATGAAAAGCCCACAGCTAATATCATCCTCAATGGGGAAAAACTGAGAGCTTTCCCCCTGAGATCAGGAACATGACAGGGATGTCCACTCTCACTGCTGTTGTTTAACATAGTGTTGGAAGTTCTAGAATCAGCAGTCAGACAACAAAAGGAAATCAAAGGCATCAAAATTGGCAAAGATGAAGTCAAGCTTTCACTTTTTGCAGATGACATATTATACATGGAAAACCTGAGAGACTCCACCACAAGTCTGCTAGAACTGATACATGAATTCAGCAAAGTTGCAGGATACAAAGTTAACGTACAGAAATCAGTTGCATTCTTATACACTAATAATGAAGCAACAGAAAGACAAATAAAGAAACTGATCCCATTCACAATTGCACCAAGAAGCATAAAATACGTGGGAATACACCTAACCAAAGATTTAAAAGATCTGTATGCTGAAAACTATAGAAAGCTTATGAAGGAAATTGAAGAAAATATAAAGAAATGGAAAAAGATTCCATGCTCATGGGTTGGAGGAATAAATATTGTTAAAACGTCAATACTACCCAAAGCTATCTACACATTCAATGCAGTCCCAATCAAAGTTGCACCAGCATTCTTCTCGAGGCTAGAACAAGTAATCCTAAAATTTGTATGGAACCACAAAAGACCCCGAATAGCCAAAGTAATTTTGAAAAAGAAGACCAAAGCAGGAGGCATCACAATCCCAGACTTTAGCCTCTACTATAAAGCTGTAATCATCAAGACAGCATGGTATTGGCACAAAACCAGACACATAGAACAATGGAATAGAATAGAAACCCCAGAATTAGACCCACAAACATATGGCCAACTAATCTTTGACAAAGCAGGAAAGAATATTCAATGGAAAAAAGACAAATGGTGCTGGGAGAACTGGACAGCAACATGCAGAAGAATGAAACTAGACCACTTTCTTACACCATTCACAAAAATAAACTCAAAATGGATAAAGGACCTGAATGTGAGACAGGAAACCATCAAAACCCTAGAGGAGAAAGCAGGAAAAAATCTCTCTGACCTCAGCCACAGCAATTTCTTACTTGACACATCCCCAAAGGCAAGGGAATTAAAAGCAAAAATGAACTACTGAGACCTCATGAAGTTAAAAAGCTTCTGCACTGCAAAGGAAACAATCAACAATACTAAAAGGCAACCAACGGAATGGGAAAAGATATTTGCAAATGACATATTGGACAAAAGGCCAGTACCCAAAATCTATAAAGAACTCACCAAACTCCATTCCTGAAAAACAAAGAATCCAGTGAAGAAATGGGCAGAAAACATGAATAGACACTTCTCTAAAGAAGACATCCAGATGGCCAACAGGCACATGAAAAGATGTTCAGCGTCGCTCCTTATCAGGGAAATACAAATCAAAACCACACTCAGGTATCACCTCACGCCAGTCAGAGTAGCCAAAATGAACAAATCAGGAGACTATAGATGCTGGCGAGGATGAGGAGAAACGGGAACCCTCTTTCACTGTTGGTAGGAATGCAAAGTGGTCAACCGCTCTGGAAAACAGTGTGGAGGTTCCTCAAAAAATTAAAAATAGATCTACCCTATGACCCAGCAATAGCACTGCTAGGAATTTACCCATGGGATACAGGAGTGCTGATGCATAGGGGCACTTGTACCCCAATGTTTATAGCAGCACTCTCAATCATAGCCAAATTATGGAAAGAGCCTAAATGTCCATCAACTGATGAATGGATAAGAAATTGTGGTTTATATACACAATGGAATACTACATGGCAATGAGAAAGAATGAAATATGGCCATTTGTAGCATCGTGGATGGAACTGGAGAGTGTTATGCTAAGTGAAATAAGTCATACAGAGAAAGACAGATACCATATGTTTTCACTCTTTTGTGGATCCTGAGAAACTTAATAGAAGACCATGGGGGAGGGGAAGGAAAAAAAAAGAGGTTAGAGAGGGAGGGAGCCAAAACATAAGAGACTCTTAAAAACTGAGAACAAACTGAGGATTGATGGGGGGTGGGAGGGAGGGGAGGGGTGGGTGATGGGTATTAAGGAGGGCACCTGTTGGGATGAGCACTGGGTGTTGTATGGAAACCAATTTGACAATAAATTTCATATTAAAAACATAATAATAATTCACTGAACTTAAACAGCAGGTGCAACTTGCATTTTGTGTGAACCCAATTTTGTATCATCATGGAAAAATTATAAATAGCTGTTTACTGAAAATATTATAGTAGGTAAACAAAGTATATTCAATAAAGCAAATCTTCTATACTAATTTTCTACTGAGTTTCACATTTCTTAAGTTTAATATGTGGGGATACCTGAGTGGCTCAGTCACTTAATGTCCACTTCTTGATTTGGGCTCAGGTCATGATCTCATGCTCATGAGATAGAGCTCTGCATTGGACTCTGTGCTGGGATTGGAGCCCACTTAACGATTCTCTTTCTGTGTCTCCTCTGCCCCTCCCCTTCTTAGGCTCTGTCTCTCAAAAAAACAAAAACAAAAATATAAGTTTAATATATTAATATATGGAACTGTTTAAGTGCAGTGGTTTTAATGAGTTGTCTTTCTAAAGTCAGCTAGTCTTAATACGTATTGATGTAGCTGTCCTAGAGTTCTAATCATGGATATCTGTCTGTGGTAGACATAATAATGGTCCCCCTAAGACTTTACCACAATAACAACCAATACTTGCAAATAGGTTACCTTGAATAGCAAAAATACTTTTTATATATGTTTAATGTAAGGACCTTGAAAGAGGGGATATTTTCCTTGATTATCCAGGTGGCCAGATATAATCACAAATATTATTATAAATGAAAGAGGGATAAAAAGAGTCACTCAGAGAAAGAGATGTGATAACAGAAGCACAAGTGAAAGAGAGAGAGATGTGAGTATGTTATGCTGCTGCTACTGACTTTGAAAATGGACAAAAGAGGTTACAACCTAAGGAATGAAGGTGGCCTCTTACGGCTGGAAAGACAAGGAAATGGTTTCTCCTCTAACTCCTCCAGAAGGATTCCACCCTGCTGACACCCTGCTTTATGGACTTCTGACATCCAGATGTAAGACGAATTTACGTTGTTTTAAACCACTACATTTGTAGTAATTTGTTGCAGCAACAATGGGAAAGTAATAAAGTACCTGAGATATAGTTATTTTCTAGCACAAACTTACCAAAATATAACACAATAGTATGTTTGGGGGAAAGATTAAATTCAAGCCACAAGATTGATTAACATTTATTTGTATGACTTTATAAATAACATTATAAAGAAATTTTTGCCCTCATATATTAAATGTAAACTTCCTACTTTTTAGAATTTTTTTGGAAAATCAAAATAAAACAATATATATGATAATACTTCTCAAACTATAAAATGTTGTGTACTTATGACATAACTTTTACCATTTTTATTGTTTACATGATAAAGCCTTTCATAATCTGAATCTTCAAGCCTAAATTTCTGTCAGCATTCCTCTTAGAGTCAGCAATGTGATTATTTTATTTTAGACTCAGTAAAGTCTATCCTCTATGTGTTTAACTTGCTTATCCCTGCAATGTCATGATTTAATTCAACAATATGATTTATTTCCTAGGTAGAAAACACCATTGAAGGTGCTACAGAAGCAAAGAGGTGGATAAAGGAATGCTTCCTAATTTCAGCAACAAAAAATTTGGCAAAATAAAGTATATTATATGTGGGATACAGTCATATTTTTTTCAGAAGAGGAAGGTATCATATTTCTCAGAAAGCATTTTTAAGAAATCGTAAATGAGCTTTGGGTAATTGTCAAAAATAAAACAAAACAAAACAACAACAAAAACAGAAAGGAAAGATAGAAAAACGGGCATCACAGGTAGTTTTAAAGTCAGAAACAATGATGGCAGGATGCACAAAAGAATGTTTATAGTTTAGCATAACAGATGTAGAATGGTGAGATAATGTATAAGTTTTCTACTTCTGCCTAAAATAATCATTGGCTAAATGATTAAAATTTAGCCAAACTAAATGGCTTAAAATGACACACATGTATCAGCCACAGGTCCTTCAGTCAAAAGTTAGGCACAGAGTGGCTGTTTTCTGCTCAGTATACAGAGCTGAAATCAGAGTGAGTTTTCATCTGGAAACTCTAGGGAAAAATCCACTTCCAAGTTAATTCTTATTGTTGGCAGAATTCAGTTCTTTGTGATTGTAGGACTGAGACATCTGTCTCCTTATTGGCTGTCAGCTAGAGACCTCTCCTGGCTACTAGAAGCTGCAGTATTCCTTGTCCTATAGTGTCTGCCATCTTCAAAGCCATCAACTGAGAAGTTTTCATGTGTCAAATTTCCCTCATTTTTCAAATGTCTGAATTCTTCTTAGACAAGCCAGAGAAAACTGTTTTTAAAGGGCTTATGGGATTAGGTCAAGCCCAATGAGATAATCTTAAAGTAAACTAATTTGGGATCTTAATTGCATCTGCAAATTCACTGCACAGTAGAACGTAGATTAATGCATAACTGAATAACTGGGAGACGATGAGTGTACATAAGGGGCCAGGCATCTTGAGGGTCATACAGAATCCTACCTACCACAGGAATAAAGCAAAGATGATATTAAAAAAGGAAATGCATTACTCATAGGATAGAAAATCTTGAATATTATGTTAAAATGCTTGGATTCTGTTCTATAATTACACAACATTGGAGCAATAATCCCCCTATATATATTTTTTGAAGCTTTTGGAAAACCAGCTATTTCAAGTGAGTTGAAAAATGGGTGACTCAGCAAATATTTTCTTTCCCTTCCTTTGCAGTGATTGAATAAGATAAAATGTAATTAAGAAAAATAAAAATAACAGTTCTTTAAACCAAGACAATGAGATGGAAGTGGACCTAACTAAATGTTTGAAGAAATCTGGATTACAGATAGCCAATGAGATGGCATGGATAGGAAATACAGATAAGGAACATGGCATCCCAGAACACTGAGGTTGAGTGTGGTAATTCCAGAAGAGAAAACCAGGGAATCCACAAGCTGGATTGATAAATATAAAAATAATGAGTGTGGGGGGCGCCTGGGTGGCGCAGTCGGTTAAGCATCCGACTTCAGCCAGGTCACGATCTCGCGGTCCATGAGTTCGAGCCCCGCGTCAAGCTCTGGGCTGATGGCTCAGAGCCTGGAGCCTGTTTCAGATTCTGTGTCTCCCTCTCTCTCTGCCCCTCCCCCATTCATGCTCTGTCTCTCTCTGTCCCCAAAATAAATAAACGTTGAAAAAAAAATTAAAAAAAAAAAAAAGAAAAAAAAAGAAAAAAAAATGAGTGTGGTTTGATGTCATTATCAGCCTAATTTTAAAACTGGACTGTGAAACACCTAGACCAGTAGGTCTCTTCCAGCAAAATAAAGACCTTCTACTTTAGCAATGAAAGAGGGTCACATCTCTTCTAGCTAGATATTCACCATAAAATCACTCCAGATGGGAACATGCCTCTACTGCACTACACTGGAATGACAAGGTACATTCGAATTAGATTTATAGACTCCATGTTATTAATCATGCTAGCCCTGCTGGAGAAAAAAACCCAAAAAACAAAAAAACAAATCACCTATAAAGAAATGAGAATGACACTGAGATAATCAGTTCACTGAATGACAGGAAAAAAATGACTAACAATTCAAATTTCTGAGGAAAAATATTTGAATCCACAATTCTATAATCCAGCAAATTTTGAGAGCAGAGAAAAATTTACCAGAGCAAAAAAAAAATGTTCCCATAAATATGATTTTTTTTTTTGGTCAGAATATACCACAGTAAAAGAAAAAAGAAGTACCTAAGAAAGGACAACATGAAATACAAGAATCAATGGCAGGTGAGTATTACCAAAAAGAATGAAAGAAAGCTTGCAGGAAGTTGAAAGGAAGCTCTTTGAATCTTGAAGGTAAGGATAGTCTCTTTTAAGCAAGAGAAGTTAGTAACAAAGGGTTACAGTTCCTTCTTTATGTGTTCAGTCGCCAAATTGCTTCTGTGAAAACAATGACTTATCATAATAACATGTATATTGATGTTGGGCAAAAAATAATTCAGTGTAAAACAGCACATTAAAGGATTACTTATAGTTGTAGAACAGACCAGTTTAATAGTATTCTTTTAACGTCTTCACAGTGTCTAACTTAAAGAACCATGAAGTAAGGGAAAAGTTAAAATGTAGGCATACTAAGTTCTTTGTCTTTTATGTCAGTGGGTCAGTATTTAATCTTTAATGTTGATGGTTCAAGAAATTAAGAAGAAAACTTTTAAAGTATAAAGGAAGCTAGCAGGTACCATATGGATAATAGTATACTTAATAAAAATCATTGGTGGATGGAGAAAAGAAAGAAAAATACCATATTTTTTTATCGTTCATAAAGGTACATCAGATATCAGGGTAAAATTCAAAAACAAAAATATGATAATATATAATTTTAATAAGAAAGACTTTGAAAAATGGTTAAATTTGGTTACCTTTTACATCCAAGAATGAGATGGAGAGATAAAAACAGTATTTCTACATATAATTCTGGACCATTCTATATGTTGTAATATAAGTATTTGTATATATTTTATTAACAACTTTAAACCTGTTTTACATAAAAAAAACTCAAATATTTAAATGGTCATGAGAAGACATTTAAAATATAATAACAATATGGGGCACCTGGTTGGCTCAGTCGGTTAAGCATCCAACTCTTAACTTCAGCTTAGGTCATGATTGCATGGTTCATGAGATCTAGCCCCACATCAGGCTCTGTGCTGACAGCACGGAGCCTACTTAGGATTTTCTCTGTCTCCCTCTCTCAGCCCTTCCCCCACTCATGCTTCCTCTCTCCTCAAAATAAATTAAATAATAAATAAATAAATAAATAAATAAATAAATAAAACATAATAACTATAAATTGGAAGATTTTATATGGACAGAATTTAATTACCCCTACATAATACTGTCTTTACTGCCTTTAACATATAATGGTTCTATTTTAAAACCTGGTAAAGATAGACGGAGTTCCATTTCTAAGTGTCACAAATACTAATGAACTAATACTATAAACAAGCTCTCCATCAGTCCTTGCTTTGAAATAGTGCTAAGACTAAGTCATGACTTAATTAAAATTATTAATGATGGATTAATAAGAAACACAGGACTTAATGTCCCTTTTGGAGATGAGACTATTATACATGATTAAAAGATTTTAACTCCTTCTAAGCTAATAAAACAATTCCTCGTTGACTCAAAGAAATAGATTTTACACCCTTAGAAAATATAATGCTGTAATCATGATTGTAAATTTCAACACATATTGACTTCCAAATACCAAACCATGGTAAAAAAAAAACACAAAAAATTAATCAACTGGTTAGCTGGTGTCTGTACCTCTAAATTATGTAATTAGACAGTGATTGACAATAAAGCACTGGATTCTAACAAAGTTTTTTTTTTAATTCCCCATTCTATCATTTTTTAACTGTTGAATTCATTTCCTTACTTGTAAGATGGAGACAATAATTATATATACTTGATACAATTGTGGTAAAACTTAAATGAACAAAACGGTTCAAAACATTTAGCACTATTTCTGGTTTAGAGTAAGAGTTCTGAAATGTTACAAACTTTTATAATATATATATACATATATGTACACATGTGTATATATATGTATATATACATATATACATATGTGTAAACATATGTATGTATATGTATGTATATGTACATTATAGTGACCTTAATGTAATAAAGGGTGGGTTTTTACTGATTTGTATTTAATGAGCATTAAATCAGATATACACATTCCCAGGGATAGTTGAGAATAAGAGACATAGATGGGGCTGATAAAGCCAGAGTAACATGAATCTACATGAGAAAACTGACCTACTATGGCATTGAAACTTGGCCAAGCTACAGCTGGAGACAATTCATAATTCTTTTAAGAAAATAAGTTCTTATGGCAGGAATTCCTTCTTTGTTTTTCCTGAATAATATTCCATTGTAAATATATAAATGCTACATCTTTTTATCCTTTCATTCATCAGTAGACACTTAGGTTGTTTCCCTATCTTGGCTATTGTGAATAATGTTGCAATAAACATGTAGGTGCAGATATCTCTTCAAGATATTGACTTAATTTCCTTTGGATATATACCCACAGGAGGGATTTCTGTATCATATTGTAGTTCTATTCTTATTTTTTGAGTAATCTCCACACTGTTTTCCATAGTGGCTGCACCAGTTTACACTGCAGTCAACAGAGGACAGGGGTTCCTTTTACTCCACAACCTTGACAACACTTGTCATCTCTTGTCTTTAACAAGACATCTTTTACAGCCATTCTAACAGATGTAATTGTGATTTTCATCCCTTAATGATAGTGCTATTTGCAACACCATGGATGAATCTGGGGGATATCATGCTTAGTGAGGTAAGTCACATACAGAAAGACAAATACTGTATGATCTCACTAATAGGTGGGATTTAAAAAGTGTAACTCATAAAATCAGAGAATAGAATGGCGATTTCCAGGGGCTGGGGGTGGAAGAAATGGGGAGATGTTGGTCAAAGATAAATTCCAGAGACCTAATGTACAGCATGGTGACTATAGTTAATAATATTGTAATACCGTATTGTATACTTGAAGTTTGATAAGAAAGTAGATATTAATGTTCTCACCACACACACACACACACACACACACACACACAGGTAACTATGTGAGATGATGGATGTGAAAATTAACTTGATTTGGTAATCATTTCATGATATATATGTATCCACATACAATCATCATGTTGCTCACCTTAAAAGCATCATGTTGCACAATCTAAACATGCACAATTCTTGTCAATCATACTTCAGTAAACTGGGAAAAGTGCCTCTGACGTTTTATTTCTAATATATAGTGCTCACTGCAGGGGGAGCAATTAAGGCATAGTCTTTTTTTTATCTGATTTGATTTGGTACAATGGTTTTAAAAACTGCAATTGTGCATTTCTTAGCTAAGATTACTGGTCAGAGTAAAAGGCAGAGTGTTGACACAAAAACAACAATGAATATTATGTCAAATAAATTTCATTTACCTCAGAAAATTGGATTTAAGCTTATAGCATAACTAATGATAAAGGAAATAAGATCAGTTACAAATGCCATGGTTTCTATAATGTAAAAATAAGAAGAGACCACTCAGAAGTACAACTCAGCTGAACTGTGACCAATACACATTTCCCATTTGAACTGTCATGAAGGCTCTAAGGAAAACGAGCAATATCCTAGATACAAGAACAAGAAAAAAACAATATACTTTCAGACACTAGCTGACCTAATTTGTAGAAGTTTCATTTTGATATGTTTTTAAGCACATCTCAGGGGAAAAGAGAGCCAAATGTGTATGCAATTTGGGGATTTTTAAAAAGTCAAATGAGGGGCACCTGGGTGGCTCAATCGGTTAAGCGTCCGACTTCGGCTCAGGTCATGATCTCGTGGTTCGTGAGTTTCGAGCCCCGCGTCGGGCTCTGTGCTGACGGCTCAGAACCTGGAGCCTGTTTCAGATTCTGTGTCTCCCTCTCTCTCTCTGACCCTCCCCATTCATGCTCTGTCTCTCTCTGTCTCAAAAAAAATAAATAAACGTTAAAAAAAATTTTAAAAAAAAAGTCAAATGAAAATTAAGAAAATGTCCTGCAGGGGTGCCTGGGTGACTCAGTCGGTTGAGCGTCTGACTTCAGCTCAGCTCATGATCTCACAGCTCATGAGTTTGAGCCCCGCATCGGGCTCTGTGCTAACCTAGAGCCTGGAGCCTGCTTCGGATTCTGTGTCTTCCTCTCTCTCTCTGCCCCTAACCCACTCGCATTCTGTCTCTGTCTCTCTCAAAAATAAATAAACATTAAAAAAAAAGAAAGTGTCATGCAATATCGCAAATACATACACATATGGGTAAATTATCTCAAATCTCACTTCTATTTTGAAAATACACCCATTAGTACATAACAAGCTCTAAGATAAAAGTTTTCAGTTAACAAAGCATAAAAAAGAAAAAAAAATAATAAGACCATAAAGTCCATCATCTTGATAGGTCTGAACAGTTTTTGAGAGTTTATGATAATAAAGAAAATATTTATTGATAGTTTATTAAGTCACAAAAGTCTTTCATACCATCACAACCTATTTATGCCCATAAGAATCAATACCCAGAGTGATAAGCATGAACATTCACCATTCAGCTCTCCAGTTGAGGACAGTGCAATTGAACTATGGACTCTACTGGTTGACTTGAAGAGGAACCACCATGTTCGTGCAGAGGCTATGCTTCCCACTAGCTTCTTTCAGTGTGACTGAGCATGGCATCAGCATGCATTCAGACCCATTCCTGTAAGACCTGGGGTTTCTGTAATGCTGAAATTGACTTAAAGATCCCACATAAGCCAGCCAAAGTTCTCATATTCTGCTCCGGTCTTAGACTCCATCTACTTCAGTCTCCTTTTTTATCATCTCCACCTTTAATAGGTTTCACATTTTCACTGTAGTCTGAAGTTTCCTCCTACTTTTTCTGGTTCCTTCTTTATCATTTATAGTCATTTGCTCCAATAAATATCTTAAATGCCCAATCTAGTCTTACAGTGAGCTTCATGGAAAACCCTAACCAACACAAGTTATGCCAGGAATAATCTGAGAAAATAGGTGGCAAGATGGAGTTTTATAACTGGCTCAAAGACTGCTTGGTGGGTAACTAGTGTGGGGGGTATGGATACTTCTTGGCGTAAGTTGGGAGGTTCATTGCTAATGGTCTCCTTCCTGGTTAAGTGGACTGCTCTTGCCCCTACATTGATTGCAACATTTGAAGATATGGAGTGAAAAATCCCTATAAGAACTCATCATTGGCTATTTACAGCTAAGCTATATGTAAGTTCCACCGACGGATAAAGAAAAACTGAGATCCATAAACAGCTAGTTAAAGGCAAAACATTAAGAGCCAGAAAGCCTCACTGGTGCTGAACAAACAGGCCTTTATCTCTTGCAGTGGAAGAGCTGACAAGGCTGAACAACATAAGATCCAATGGACTCTTCTAACCCAATCTTCTTTCCTTTTGTTCCTGTTTCTTTCACATGTGCCAGACTTGTATTACAGTCTGGAAGGCTTTCTCAGCCTTCTCCAGCTCCATGCTCTTTATCATTCCTGGCATTTCCCTGTCCCCCAGTAAATATTCATTTATTTCCCTCTGTTAAACATTTATTTTCATTTGACCTCCATGTTTGAGGACCCAAATTAATACACCTACGATTTGACAAAACAGCAAGTAATTATTTAAAAATGAGGAAAAAGTATTTGTTATTGGGTGAACATTTCTGAAGGCTTATCTAGAATCTACTTTTTTTCCTGCTAAATTGTATGGCAGATAGGAGGCTTTGAAGGGTCTGCCAGAGCCCCTACACTGAGAGTATGCCCTGAATGGCCTCCCCACACCTCTTCATTAATGGGTTAAATAAGTCATGACTTACAGTATTCCCACAATATAATGCCCAAAGTGGGCACTGGGCCTAAATATATCCAATAATGTGAAACATGTTTTTTTTTTTTTAAAGAGTAAGGAAGTAATATTTCCATCAGCTATGAATAAGAAAACACCCTGCAGATATGGGAAGAGCTAGCAGGACAAACTAGCAGCAATGAAAAGGCAGAGATTGGGAAAGATTCGGAACTGGTGTCCCAAGCAAAGTGAACTTCAAGTTCACCCACCCCCTTTGACTTTTTCTCTCATGTAGAAGTTTTTTCTCACATTCTATTTTTCAAAATTACATATATTTTTCTCTCAATTGTCCTCAAAAGTTTCCTAAATGACCCAAATGCATTTTTGTATTTGCTGCCTTTATTTAAGCACAGGTTAAATAGCAAATATAAATTAAAAAAAGAAAAACAGTTCTATTTATCTTATAAAAATGTGTCTAGGTTTCTTTTATTTAAAGAAAAATCCAATTTAACCACACTGCAAAGCTATCACAATATCAGTGTGTAGCTATACACGTTTGTAATATCTTGAGGCAATATTTGCAGTTGACTCTCATCACAATATACTATGATTTCTTTATATTTACTTTAAATGGTAAAAGATACAGAATTTTTTAAAAAAAAGTAATAAGTATCAGAAAATATTTATGTTTTAAATATTACTCTTACCTTTGAAGTTATTATTTTTCTTAATGTATTTTTGAATGAACTAGATTGAAATTAGAAAAAGGATTCAATATGCAAATACATTTTTCCTTCTACTTTCTCATTGTAGGACATGGCTTCATCTTAAGTGCTCCAATAAACATTCCCTAATTTAAAATCTATCTATATCTATATCCATATCCATATCCATATCCATATCCATATCCATATCCATATTTATATCTTTTTAAAAAATCCTCCAGGACCTGTCTATCTGCATTAGGACACCATGTTTTTAGAAAATAAGTGGGACTATTCCATTCACAAATTCCTTGCTTGGATTTATCAAGAAAAATAAATAAGAATTCTACCTTTATTTTTCTCTACCATATAAACACAAAATTTTAGAAATAATAAATATGCTTATATGCCTTTAAAATCTGTGGGACTCATATTGACCTCAGTTAACAATATCTGTGTATTATATCAGTTGAAAAGCCAACACTTGATTCTACAAATAGTCACACATACATACACACATTTGATATTTCAATGTAAATAAGAAGGGGCACCTGAGTGTCTCCATTGGTTAAGCACCTGATTGTTGATTTGTCTCAGGTAATGATCCCAGGGTTGTAGGATCAAGCCTTGCACCAGGCTCCTTGCTGAATGTGGAGCCTACTTAAAGATTCTCTCGCTCTCTCCCTCTGCCCCACTACTCTGCTCATGTGCTCGCTCTCTCTCTCTCTCTCTCTCTCCAAAATAAAAAAAAAAATAGTGTACATAAAAATATAGTTAAGTAGTTAGAATTGCAAGTAGATTAATTAGAATATAAATTGGAAGTCCATTTTTTTTGAAACGTCCTTTTTTAATTTTTTTTAAAGTTTATTTATTTTTGAGAGAAAGAGCAGGGGAGGGCAGAGAGAGAGAGTGACAGAGAATCTTAAGCTGGCTCCACGCCCAGTGGGGCTCAATCTCAAGAACCATAAAATCATGACCTGAACCTGAATCGAGAGCAAGACACTTCATAGACTGAGCCACTCAGGTGCCCTTCTATTTTTTTTTTTTGGAACTTCTTTTAAAATAATAAGTATTGGACGGCAACATGCAGAAGATTGAAACTAGACCACTTTCTCACACCATTCACAAAAATAAACTCAAAATGGATAAAGGACCTGAATGTGAGACAGGAAACCAAAAAAACCCTAGAGGAGAAAGCAGGAAAAAACCTCTCTGACCTCAGCCACAGCAATTTCTTACTTGACACATCCCCAAAGGCAAGGGAATTAAAAGCAAAAATGAACTACTGAGACCTCATGAAGATAAAAAGCTTCTGCACAGCAAAGGAAACAACCAACAAAACTAAAAGGCAACCAGCGGAATGGGAAAAGATATTTGCAAATGACATATCGGACAAAGGGCTAGTATCCAAAATCTATAAAGAGCTCACCAAACTCCACACCCAAAAAACAAATAACCCAGTAAAGAAATGGGCAGAAAACATGAATAGACACTTCTCTAAAGAAGACATCTGGATGGCCAACAGGCACATGAAAAGATGCTCAACGTTGCTCCTCATCAGGGAAATACAAATCAAAACCACACTCAGATATCACCTCACGCCAGCCAAAGTGGCCAAAATGAACAAATCAGGAGACTAGATGCTGGCAAGAATGTGGAGAAACGGGAACCCTCTTGCACTGCTGGTGGGAATGCAAATTGGTGCAGCCACTCTGGAAAACAGTGTGGAGGTTCCTCAAGAAATTAAAAAAGGACCTACCCTATGACCCAGCAATAGCACTGCTAGGAATTGACCCAAGGGATACAGGAGTACTGATGCATAGGGGCACTTGTACCCCAATGTTTATAGCAGCACTCTCAACAATAGCCAAATTATGGAAAAAGCCTAAGTGTCCATCAACTGATTAATGGATAAAAAAAAAATTGTGGTTTATATACACAATGGAATACTACGTGGCATGAGAAAGAATGAAATATGGCTCTTTGTAGCAACATGGATGGAACTGGAGAGTGTGATGCTAAGTGAAATAAGCCATACAGGGAAAGACAGATACGATATGGTTTCACTCTTATGTGGATCCTGAGAAACTTAACAGAAACCCATGGGGGAGGGGAAGGAAAAAAAAATGAGGTTAGAGTGGAAGAGAGCCAAAGCATAAGAGACCCTTAAAAACTGAGAACAAACTGAGGGTTGATGGGGGGTGGGAGGGAGGGGAGGGTGGGTGGAGGGTATTGAGGAGGGCACCTTTTGGGATGAGCACTGGGTGTTGTATGGAAACCAATTTGACAATAAACTTCATACATAGAAAAAAAAATAAATAAAATTAAAAAAATAAAATAAAATAAAATAATAAATATTAACAATATATTAAATAAACACCTTTGACATGATTTTTCTTACATTAAAATCTTGAATAATATTACTTTCACCATCATAATGATTTTTTAAAAATAAAATTAAACACCAATTTATATATTTTTTAAAAAGTGTCATGTTTAACCACATTTATATACACAAGTGTAATTAATAGCACTACAATTACTAGTAATTATAGCCATTATTGTAAAATAGGTATCTGGTGAGAACTTCAATGCCTTTACATATATATAAATTGAATAATGGAGTTAACAAAAATTTTACATTTATAAACCTGGAAATGACTCAACACTGGAGTATTTTCCATAAGTATTTCTTCCTCTGGGAGAAATAAGAGCTGGGTTATGAGAAAATAATAAAAATTAAGTGCTCTTTCTATACTTAAGAAGTTTATTTATAATCCATATAAAGGTAAACTATCAATTATTTTCAAATTCTATCTTTACAAGCCACTTAAATTCAATCTGGGACAAGGTGAAATAAAACAGATCGAACAATTTTTTTCCAGTGCTTCTTTGGTCCCTTTATGCTATCTTTTACTATCTATAAAGATTTCTTGCACTATGTGAGAAATTTCCTATTGAATATGAATCCTTTATCATTTCTCCAGGCCCAGATTGGGTATGAACTGGAAAGACAGAGTTTCGATAAGAAAAACTGTTACTTTGTAGCTGGTATTTTATATTCCTTGAAGAGGTGATGAGCAAATTTTCAGCACAGACTTTAACAAGCTTTTGAATGGGAAAACAAAGTAAAAACACAAAAGTTCTTCATTATTCATTGCTGTTATATCCACTATTACTGCAGCTTCATATTTCTTTGCAAATTATGCAAAGTGGAAGAATAGAACTCACCTATAATCAAATATCATTGTAATGCATTTCCAAACCAAATTTGGGTGACTTGCTAATGCTCTCTTTCTTTATTATCTGTTTGTCACTAACGCTTATGAACCATAGAATAACACGGGGTTAAGTATTTTCAAATAAAAACATAAATTTTTTTATTAAATTAAAATAATAAAACATTTAAATGGCTTATGATTTGTATCTAAAATATAAAACGGATTCTTGAATATCTACATTAAGAAAACAATTGAATTTAGAAATGGGCAAAAGATCTGAAAACACATCTCACCAAGGAAGAATACAGAAAGCAAATAAACATATGCAAATATGCTCAACATTTGTCATTAGAATATTAGAAAATAAAACAACAGTGAGATATCAAAAAATGACAATACCAAATATTGATGAGGAAGAGGAGTAACAAAACCTCTTTCTCAGGGCGCCTGGCTGGCTCAGTCAGTTAAGCATCCTACTATAGGTTTCTGCTCACGTCATGATCTCACAGTTTGTGAGTTGGAGCCCCACATCAGAGTCTGTGCTGACAGTGCAGAGCCTGCTTGGAATTCTCTCTCTTCCATTCTCTCTGCCCCTCCCCTGCTCACTCTCTCTGTCCCTCTCTCAAAAATAAATTAATAAACTTAAAAAATTAAAAAAATAAAACCTTATCTTTAAAACAAAACAAAACAAAACCTCTTCCTCACTGTTGGTGGGATTTCAGTTTGGTGGGTGGATAGTTCAGTGGTCTTATAAAAGCATACATACTCTTAACATATGATCCAGCAATCATTCTCCTTGGAATTTACCCAAAGGAGCTGGAACTCTCAATCATTGTTGGTGGGAATGCTTAATGGTGCAGCCACTTTGGAACACAGTTTACAATTTCTTAAAGAGCTAAAACATAGTCTTACCATACAATCCAGTAATCACACTTCTAAATATTTACCAATTCAGTTGAAATATATATCCACTCAAACATTTCCACGCAGATAGTTATAAGGAGTATTACTCACAATTGCCCCAAACTAGAAGCAACCAAACACCCTTCTATAGCTGAATGGATGAAGAATCTTGTTACATCTGCACAATAGAATATTATTTCACAATAAAAAGAAACAAGCCATCATGCCACTAGAAGATATAGAGAAAATTTAAACACACATTGATAATAAAAGAAGTCAATCTGAAAGGACTACATATTCTATGATTTCAATTATATGACATTGTATAAAGGACAAAACTATAGAGGCAGTTAAAAAGATTAGTGGTCACCAGGCATTCAAGGAGAGGAAGAGAGAAATGAATAGATGAAGCATAGGAGACTTTTAGTGCAGTGAAACTATTGTGTGATACTGTAGTGATAAATACATGAAGTTATATATTTTAAAACCCATAACCTCACAATACAAAGAATAAGCCTTCTGTAAATTTAAAAAATCACTTAGGAAGTTGGGATCTTGCAGACTGCAACAAAAAAATCTAACTTTGTCATAAATGTACAAACCAATCTCATCAAAGCAGTTTGGGGAAAGGTGCTGACATCAATCTTCTCACACTAGCTAAAAGGGCTAAGAACATTGGCACCCAAGTTCAAGGAGCAGAACTAGAGTCCAGATCTCAGCCTGTAATACCATTCACTAATTAAAGTAATCAGGGCCCCTTGGAACAATGAATGATTCTAAGTCTGGAGAAGAAAATATAAAAGAAGAGCATGGATCATCAGAAAGTAAATGCTAAAAACAAAGAAAGAAACACACAAAACAGCAATAGGAGTATGGAAGTGTGTCAAAGGGACACAAGAGCCAACTGAAAGAGTTCCTAAAAGCTAACGCTGGAATAATTTCAACAAGAACATAGGTAGTCTTATATTACCACCCAAAGTATAAAACAAATAAACATACCAATATGAATGAATTAATTAATGAATGTGGAAGAAAGGGCAAGTGTCCCATACAGAAAAATTCCAGAATGATGTATATAGATACTTTCTTTCAAGGAAGTGGATTGTAACACCTCATTCATTAAGTGTGGCCTGCACAATGATTCCATCCAAAAAATTACAACATAGAAAGGGGAAAAAGAAGAGTAAATTCACACTGGAGAAACCTGATATTTATTACTTTACCCAGGTGATGAAGTTAAAATCAATTCATAATAATTCATTGTGATAGTTCGATACCTGAAATGATGTGACAAAAATGTCAATTTCCTTTGGTATTTTCCTGACACCCAAAACATAACCCAGTCTAATGGAAAAAGAAAAAAAAAACAATCTCCATTGAGGGGGCATTGTACAAAATACCTGATCAGTATTCTTCAAAACTGTAAAGGTCATCAAAAACAAGGAAAATCTAAGATAATTTCACAGCCAAGAGATGCCTAAAAAGACAAAGCAATTTTATGTATTGTGGGATCTTGGATGGGATCACAGAACAGAAAAATAATATTTGGTAAAAACTAAGGAAATATGAATCAACTAGGACATACAGTGCCAAGATTTTTAGTTAACGATAATATGTCAACATTGGTTTGTTATTTGTAGCACATATACCACACTGAGGTAAGATGTTACTGAAAGGGTAAATTTTCAGAAAAGTGCACGTATAGGAGAATACTTTGTACAATCTGCTAAACTGTGTGTAAATCTAAAACTGTGCTGTAAATAAAGTCTATTAATAATAGATGAGGGAAAAGATAACCAGAAGAAAGTATGTTCAGAAATTATAAAACATATAAGTGACTTGTGGGTTAAAATAGTTTTCTTAGAAAATATTTAGAAATGAAATAAAAATGCTGCACAGCAAGTAGAAAAACCTACATTATAAAACAAAACCTGGAAAGGAATTAAAAAAAAATACTGTTTATTTTCAAGAGAGAGAGAGAGAGTGGGGGAGGGGCAAAGAGAGAGGGAGACAGAATCTGAAGCAGGCTCCAGGCTCTGAGCTGTCATCACAGAGACTGATGCTGGGCTCAAACTCATGAACTGCAAGATCATAACCTGAGCCAAAGTCAAATGCTTAACTGACTGAGCTACCCAGGTGCCACTGGAAGGTATTTTTTTCTAAATATAATTTATTGTCAAGTTAGCTAACATACAGTGTATACAGTGTGATCATGGTTTCCAAAGTATATTACCACAATTCATCACTTATACACAACACCCAGTGTCCATCCCAAAATTCCCTCCTCACTGCCCATCACCCATTCCCCCCGCACCTCAAGCTCTCAGTTTGTTCTCAATATTTAAGAGTCTCCTATGGTTTGCCTCCCTGTCTGAAACCATTTTTTTTTTTTTGGTTTCAAGAGTAGATTCCCACAATTCATCACTTACATACAACACCCAGTGCTCATCCCAACAAGTGCCCTCCTCAATGCCCATCACCCATTTCCCTCTCCCCTACCTTACCCTTCAGCCCTCAGTTTGTTCTCAGCATTTAAGAGTCTCTTATGGTTTGCCGCCCTCTTTGAAGCCATTTTTTCCCCTTCCCTTCCC
Organism: Prionailurus bengalensis; assembly: GCF_016509475.1. Taxonomy (NCBI): domain Eukaryota; kingdom Metazoa; phylum Chordata; class Mammalia; order Carnivora; family Felidae; genus Prionailurus; species Prionailurus bengalensis. Next base: position 173,247,005 of record NC_057345.1, on the reverse strand, counting down.
CCCATGTTCTTCTGTTAAGTTTCTCAAATTCCACATATGAGTGAAAACATATGATATCTGCCTTTCTCTGACTTAGTTCACTTAGCATAATACCCTCCAGTTCCAGCCACGTTGCTGCAAATGGCAAGATTTCATTCTTTCTTATTGTCAAGTAGTATTCCATTGTATAAATATTAACCACATCTTCTTTATCCATTCATCAGTTGATGGACACTTGGGGAAGGTAATTTTGAACTTAAATGTCCATATTAGAAACTGACAAAGGCTAAAATTTGATGTTACTAAGAAATTTCTAAGAAAGTGATTAAAAATTAGAAGAGTAAATTTAATGGGGCGCCTGGGTGGTACAGTCGGTTAAGCGTCCGACTTCAGCCAGGTCACGATCTCGCGGTCCGTGAGTTCGAGCCCCGTGTCAGGCTCTGGGCTGATGGCTCAGAGCCTGGAGCCTGTTTCCGATTCTGTGTCTCCCTCTCTCTCTGCCCCTCCCCCGTTCATGCTCCGTCTCTCTCTGTCCCAAAAAAAATAAACGTTGAAAAAAAAATTTTTTTTAAAAAATTAAAAGAGTAAATTTAAGAAAATAGAAGAAAGTAAACAATAAGCGTGTAAGAAGAAATTAAAAATGCAGAAAACAATTATACAATTGTTTTGTAGACGGCTTGTCACTGAAGCCATAAATTGGTTTTTTTGAAAAGACTAATAAATTGGCAAACAGGGCAAGCCTGTCAAAGAGACTGAGAATGATAATACATAAGAAAACTTTATGAAGACTCTTATTCTAAAAAATGTAAACTTTGTGTGAAATGGACAAATTTTAGACGATTGCTACTTACTCAAACTTACTTGAGGGCAAATAGATGCTTGAACAGATCTATTATTATTAAATGTATTGAGTAGGTAATTAAAATTTCCTTCTTGCCACTCATAAAAATTAAAAACCGCAAGCAAATAAAACAAAGAAGTTAATGAACAAACAGTATATTTAAGGTCCAATTATGAAGGAACAAATAATTCCAATCTTGCACAATTATTTCAGAGTAACGAATATGAGGAAATATTCCCTATCCCCATCCTAAAACCTGTCTAGATCAGTTTGAGGAAGCAAAATTATAGGCTAATAATATGCATAGACATAACTGCAAACATTCTAAAAAATGTTTACTAGTATATATTAAAAAATAATACAACCTGAACAATTTTAGTTATTCTAGAAATTTGTTACAATTTACATCAAGAAATCAATTTAAAAAACTCAACATATTTAGAAGTTAAGATAAAAAATAATCACTTTGGCAAATATGAAGTTCAGATAAAATTTATTAGCCATTCCTCATAAAACTCCTAGAAAAATTAATCAGGGAAAACTTCCTAAGTTTGATAAAAGGTATCAAATGCAAATCCATAGCATATATCTCTTGTAATGGTGAATTTAGATGTTTCTCCTGTGCTTTATGAGTGAGGATTACTTTTATTCCATATTATACTGTATTGACTAGCTAATCTAGTAAGAAAGAAAGCAAAAATACAGATCTTCCTTGACTTACAATAAGATTATGTCTCCATAAATCCATCATTAGCTAAAAATATCCTAAGTCAAAAATGCTTTTAAGACACGTAACCTATTAAACACTATAGCTTAGCCTAGCCTACCTTAAACATGCTCAAAGCCCTAACAGTTGGGTAAAATCATCTGACACAAAGCCTATTTTATAATACACTGTTGAATAGCTCACGTAATTTACTGAATACCATACTGAAAGTGGAAATCAGAATGGCTCTATAGGTACAGACAAGTTGTAAGTGTATTGTTTACCGTTGTGATCACGTGGCTGACTGGGAGTCGTGGCTTGCTGTCTCTAATCAGCATCACAAGACAGTAGCTTACTGAATATTGCTAGCCCAGGAAAAGATCAAAATTCAAAATTCGAAGTATGGTGTCTATTGAACATATATCACTTTAGTACCCTTTAAAGTCAAAAACTCGTAAGTTGAATCATCATTAAGTCTGGAACCATCTATACATTTTTTTTGTAGAGAAAAATTGATCAGTGATGTTTTGTCTATGTGATAAAAAATGGCTAAGTGGCAGGTTGAAGAATAAAAGAGCACAGGGGACCCAGTCAAATCTCCTTACAAACATGCTAATGGCATAGTTCTAGTAAACAAGTGCCTAGTATTTACTAGCAATAGAGTTGTTATTTACGGAATGCTTTCAGCAGGATACACCTGATTATCTAATTCATAACAACAAACAATGAAGAGATCTATTGATCTATGTATGGGTAATGACTCTCTAGAAAATGTCAGGTAAGCTCTGCCTCTATCAGAGCAAAACATGAATGGCCCTTTATATGTAAATGATAAGAATCACATATATTACTTAGGACCTTGTATGTAACTTTAGGACATCCCATTAGGGAAACAGACAACTTGCATTTGAGTCCTCAGACCTCTGTTTGCTTTACTAATTATTCACGAATACTTGTGTCCTGAAATTATTAGCAATGTTGTATACTAGGCAAGACCTCTGTTTTGTGCCAATCTGATTTGATAATCCAATTATTTTATTATCTCATATTTACTTAATACTCAAAATCAGCAGAAAATTATGGAAATTAATAAGATATTGCAAATAGCATTGCACAATGATATAGTTTTGCAGTATTTAATCATATATGTTTATATGTCCATCTTCATTTTACCATAATGCATATTTACAATCTACTTTTACTACCTAAAGAGTAGAGATTCAAAGATTCAAAAAAAGGGGAGGGTTTAATGCCCACATACACTAAAGGGCACAACAAAAACAAATACATTTTGGGAAGAAGATGCTTATTCAGTAGTGAACTGAAGACAGCATTTTAGATTTACTTGTTTTTTCATAATGAGATCACTGAACACTTTAAATTGGACATAGAAAAAAATTAAAGTGTAAGTTAAGTCCCATGGTGTTTCTTTGCTAGAGTTGAGAACTTCAAGCACATTTCCTTCTCCTAGTTCAGAATCATTTTAATTAAATGACCCGGGAGCCTTTCGGGAAAGATGAGGCACAGAATTAAAACTGTGTTTTAGACTAGTATTGAGTGAGAAAACAGCACAATTCCCTTTGAATGAATATATCTTGCTGTTTATTTCTGTTTCTGTTTTAATGAGCACTTAGCTGCATGATTCTTTTGGCAAAGGACGAGTGATCTCTCTGCTTTTGTTAATGAGTCAGTATGAACAGCTCACTGGGATATTCAAACTTCACAGACTTCTGCAAATGATTTAATAGTATTTTCAGCTCATCATTATTGCTATGTGTCAAAACAGAGTATCTAGAAAGATCACTTAACTCCAATTTTAATCATGTTTCTGTTTAGTTTCATGTTCTTTTTAAAATTCAAAAGAAATAATATTTTATCTACATTAAGAAGCTACAAAAGGAAATGGGGGAATCAGGGTGGAAGAGACTCTGTATGGACAGGATATTAGCTAAATCTAATATATATTTACATGGCATCCTTTTATTTTAAAAGGTCAGAAGTGCTCTGATAAGGCAGAGAAGAACAAATAATTATCTGAATTCAGAATGCCATATTATTAAGATTGGAAGAAACTGGTGTGTTTTTGTTTGTTTGTTTGTTTTGTTTTTTAATAGTCACCATGCTGGACATTATATCCCCAGGACTTATTTACCTTACAACTGGAAGAAACTTTTGAGATATTTAATGCTCACATAAATTAATGAAGAATAAGAAATAATTAAAAGCTACATTTAAAAATTGCAAAAATAATGTTTTCACTCATATGTGGATCTTGAGAAACTTAACAGGAGACCATGGGGTGAGGGAAGGGGAAAAAATAGTTACAGAGAGGGAGGGAGGCAAACCATAAGAGCCTTTAAATACAGAGAACAAACTGAGGGTTGGCGGGGGGTGGGGGGTGGGGGAGAGGGGAAAATGGGTGATGGGCATTGAGGAGGGCACTTGTTGGGATGAACACTGGGTGTTGTATGTAAGCGATGAACCACGGGAATCTACCCCCAAAACCAAGAGGACACATTACACACTAAATGTTAGCCAATTTGACAATAAATTATACTAAAAAAGTAATAAATTAAAAAAATTAAAGAGTTGATTTCAAAGGTTTGCAGACATATTTTGACCAATTAATAGGTCAGAGAAAGATAAACAGTTAATCTTAGCCAAAATTCTGAGTCCAGGCCATGTGATACCATTTCAGTGAGAACTTCTTTAATGTAAGTCTTAGTAATTTGTTTGCTTTTCAACGTCTAAGGCTCATGATAGATTGCTCAGGTTAAAACCTGTCCTTATAAGCCTTAGAATGTAATTTTTCATTTTTATAATTATTTCCAATCAAATCTTAAAACTGGAGGACATAAGTCTTTAATAGTTCCTTCATAGTCAATTAAAAGTGCTCGAATAAATGAATGACTACATGAATGAAACAAACAAAAAGCCCCAAAGTTAATTCCTTCTATGATAAACATTTGAACATATTTGAGTTACTACTTTAAAAATTCCAAATGTTTTTAGTATCTTTAGAAAAGATGATTTCTTTTAGAATAAGTATTCTTAACAGGATTAATAATCATAATAAGTAATGTGCAGATGGAGCAAATATATTTTTTTTCAGCCTTTAATATAGTTTAGGGTTCATCTTATTATGCAAGTCATGAAAGTAAGAGAATGAATGGTATCTTTTATATGATCTCTAGAATTCCTGGGGCGCCTGGGTGGCGCAGTCGGTTAAGCGTCCGACTTCAGCCAGGTCATGATCTCGCGGTCCGTGAGGTCGAGCCCCGCGTCAGGCTCTGGGCTGATGGCTCGGAGTCTGGAGCCTGTTTCTGATTCTGTGTCTCCCTCTCTCTCTGCCCCTCCCCCGTTCATGCTCTGTCTCTCTCTGTCCCAAAAATAAATAAACGTTGAAAAAAAAAATTTTAAAAAAGAATTCCTGCTCAAAGACTAATGATTATGTAGTTAAAGCAAATACACTAGGAGATATGAATTCTGATATTATTATTCTAATTTTATGTATATTTTTATTCATATGTATACATTTAATAATTTTCTTGAAGTACATTGTAAATAATGGAGATCTTGTTAATGTAAAGCCTTCATCCCATTTATTCATACACAAAGTGATGGATAAAATGAAAGAAAAATTACATCCCAGGTGATAGTGTTTACAGCAAATGATGCATAATTAAAAACATTTTTTTTGCTACTCACATTATCATTTGATGAAATGGCCTCATTTTAATGAGGGAGGGTATAACTAAGTCCTATAATCAGAGGTTTTGCTGTGATCTCAACTATGAATTGATGTGTATAAAAACAATCTGTCCAAACTTCAAGCTTTGGAATATTTATATTAGCTTCAGCAAAATTCTATACAGGGTAGTTTTTGAACATTAAGATTTCTACTAAATAGACAAATACAAAGATAATGAGTAGCTTAATATATTATTCTCACTTAATAAGTAAAGAATGAAATAGTTTAGTCTAATAAGTGACTGGAAATGATAAATCTTAGATGATGGTTTTATTTGTATAAGTAAAATTTGTATATTTGAAATATATTTAAGATATTCTAAAATTTTGATTAAAAGAAATTCTCTTCAATCTTTACTCCTCATTCTATTTTCTAGCTAATTGTTCAAACTGAATGAAACCATCCAATGATATTAAATTTTAGTTTATTATTACATTTTTTGTTTTTTTAAAGAGAGAGAGAGTGTGTGAGCATGGGATAGAGGCAAAGTGAGAGAGAAAGAGAATCTTAAGCAGGCTCCATGTTTAGTGCAGAACCCGACATGGGGCCCCTATCCTACTACTCTAAGATCATGACCTGAGCCAAAATTGAGTCGGATGCTCAACAGAGCCACTGAGGCACTCTAGTTTTAAGACTTTAAAATGACAAATATCATCTTTTATAAATTAGCTTTATAAAGCAAACTCTAAAATTAGTTAACTAACCCATAATACAATGATAGGCTTTGCAAATATCTACTCTAAATCTGTATTTCATTTATTTGTCTTCTCTAAAGCACCTTTTATGGTATGCATTGTAGATACTGAATATTTTTCTCTCTAAATGAATAAAATAATGAATCTAGAGTCTAAAATATTTTGAACTAATTTTTTTCTGAAGTAAATTAATAACTCCTTTTATTAAAAAATTGTTGTTTGATGTTTATTTTTGATAGAGTGACAGAGCGTGAGTGGGGGATGGGCAGAGAGAAAGGAAGACACAGAATCCGAAGCAGGCTCCAGGCTCTGAGCTGTCAGCACAGAGCCCGACGCAGGGCTCAAACCCACAAGCTGTGAAATCATGACCTGAGCCAAAGTCAGATGCTTAACTGACTTAGCCACCTAGACACCCCTCTATGATACACTTTTATACCAAAAGAAATGAATCTTATAAGCACATAAATTCAGTGTTTGAAAATTTAGGATATGAATTAAGAAATGCTTTCAAATGATCTAAACATTCAAACCATAACAACTGAGTATGAACACAAGTACCAAGTAACTGAGTGCCTTATTTCCAATGTTAAACCTTGTTACCCTTTGTCAAATTTTTTATATATTCTGGAACAAACACTCATTATCATCAGACATACATGTTTATTTTCTGCTTAATGTTATGTTCTTAAGTCTTTAGAATGTATAGTATTACAGTGGATACTTTTAAGATATGATCGTGGATAATATCCCTTACATATTAAATTGAAAATAAATACATACATAATGAAATTTATCTTCAACTGACTATTGAAGCATTTTTAAAGAATATCTCTGAACTTTCAAATAGGTATGAAAAATTATTTTTTATTTGGCTATGGTAATAAAACAGGATGGTATTGATGAAAGAATAAACACATAGATGAATGGAACATAAGAGAGAACCTAGAAATAGACCTCCATAAACATAGACAAATGATCTTTGACAAAGGAGCAAAGGCAACACAATGGAGAAAGACAGTCTCTTCAACAAATGTTGTTGGAATACCTGAACATACACATGCAAAATAATGAATCTAGGCACAGACCTTACCCTTTCACAAAAATTAACTCAAAATGGATGATAGATCTAAATATAAAACTCCTAGAAGGCAACACAGAAAGCCCAGGTGACATTGGGTATGGTGATACCTTTTTAGATACAACACCAAAGACATGATCCATGAAAGAAATAAATGACAAGCTGGGTTTTATTAAAATTAAAATACCTCTGCTCTGCAAAAGACAATGGTAAGAGAATTAGGAAACAAGCCAAAGATTGGGAAAAAATATTCACAAACAAGACATCTGATAAAGGATTGTTTTCCAAATATACAAAATATTCTTAAAACTTAACAATAAGAAAATAAGCATCCCAATTAAAAAAATGGGCCAAAGACTTTTAACAGACAACTCGACAAAGAAGATATGCAGTGATAAATGAACATATGGAAGGATACTTCATATTATATGTTATCAGGGAAATGTGAATTAAAACAACAATGAGATAGCACTCATATCTGTTAGAATGTCCAAGAGCCAGAGCACTGACAACACCAAATGCTGGTGAGCAACAGAAACTCTCACACATTGCTGGTGAGAATGCAAAATGGTATGGCCACTCTGGAAAAAAGTTTGGTGCTTTCTTACAAAACTTAAATCTTACATATAATCCAGCAATCACACTCTTTGGTATTTACTCAAAGGAGTTGAAAACATCCTCATCAAAACTGCATACAGACATTTATAGCCACTTTACCACAATTGTAAACATTTGAAAGTAACCAAGAAAGAAATTAGCTATCAAGCCATGAAAAGACATGAAGGAAACTTAAGTGCATATTACTAAGTAGAAGTCAATCTAAAAAGTCTACATAATATATGATTACAACTACACGAAAAGACAAAATGGAGACATTGAGACAGTAAAAAGATCAGTGGTTTCTAAAAATGAAGTTGGGAGAGATGAACAGGCAGGGCACAGGATTTTTAGGACAGTGGACATACTCTATATGATATTGTAATGATGGATATGCCATTATACTTTTTTTCCCAAACCCATGGAATATATAACACCAAGAGTAAACCCTAAAATATATTATGGACTTAGGTGATGATAATGTATCCATGTAGGTTCATCGCTGGTAAAAAATGTACTGTTCTGGGGTGCCTGGGTTGCTCAGTTGGTTGAGCACATGACTCTTGATTTTGGCTCAGGTCATGATCTCATGGTTCATGGGATAGAATCCTGTGTTAGTCTGTGCACTGGCAGAGTAGAGGCTGCTTGGGATTCTCTCTCTCTCCCTCTCTCTCTGCCCTTCCCCCGCTCACACACGTGCTCTCTCTCTCTCTCAAAATAAATAAACTTTATACATACACACACACACCATTCTGATGAGTGATGTTGACAACAGGTAACGCTATGTATGTAAGGGGGAAGAGTATATGGGAAAACTCTACCTTTCTCTAAATTTTGTTGTAAACCTAAAACTTCTCTACAAATAAAGTCTAAAAAATTATATTTATTCAGGGGGCGCCTGGGTGGCTCAGTCAATTAAGCATCTGACTTCAGCTCAGGTCATGATCTCACGGTTGGTGAGTTTGAGCCCCAGTCAGGCTCTGTGCTGACAGTTCAGAGCCTGGAGCCTGCTACAGATTCTGTGTCTCCCTGTCTCTCTGCCCCTCTCTCGCTCATGCTCTGTCTCTCTGTCTCTGTCTTACAAAAATAAAATAAACATTAAAAAATAATATTTTAAAAAGTATATTCAGGGAAAAGGAAAAAATAAAACTATGTTCAATAAGTTTGTTTCTATATTTCCTGCTAAATATTTTTTTCCTTTACAAATAAACAATGAAACCACCAATATTAATTATGACACAGGTAATAGTGAGCAAAAATCTAATCAGAAATATAACTAGATAGAATTAAAGTGCCCTTTTGTGGGCAGATATATGAGAATAGAATTTCAGGTTTGCATATCTGTTTGTATTCAGAGAAAGACAATACAAGGAACAGAAGGTGGAGAAAAAGAAGTCAGGACATCTTTGCTCTTCCATCATTTCTCATCCTCTCTCATTCAATCCACACAGCCTTTTCATCAACAAAGAGCTGTATATTAACCTGTCTTTCTCAGACTCTTTTACTATTGGCACAACATGTGGCCTGGATTCACTAAAATTACTGCACAAAGATTTGCACTTTAGGAACACCTTTCCCACTAAACAATTAGAATGTGATAGAAAGTTGAGAGAAAATGCCCTTACATGTCAAACATCAATTTTTCTTCGCAGTAGAATCTTATTTAAAAAAATAACAAATTTATGTGGAAATGTTGCTTTGATTTCCAGAAATAATAGTTATGAAATAAATTTTGATGAATAGAAGCAAGAAATTCCTGCAGAGGCTGACCTTCAGAAAGTTCAATCATAACCTGTCAAATAGTTTTTATTCCTCATTGTAATTTCTTTCTGTTATTTCCACACACAATGAGCAAAATTTTCAACTGTTGGCAGTTTGGGTTTTCCTAGAAGTATTGACTTCAAGTCATTTTTTGTTTTAGAAAAAAACACTGCAATGTGACTAAGATTTTGTCAAGGTCATACCAACTTACAATTTTGAATTAGTGAGCTGAAAACCAAAAGGACACTCACTATTCTACATAACAATTTTTAAAAAAAATTTTTTCTATGTTTATTTATTTTTGAATGACAGAGAGAGTGTGAGAGGGGAAGGGACAGAGACAGAGGGAGGCATAGAATCTGAAGCAGGCTCCAGACTCTGAGCTGTCAGCACAGAGTCTGATGGAGGGCTCAAACCCATGAACCATGAGATCATGACCTGAGACAAAGTTGGATGCTTAACCGACTGAGCCACCTAGGCACCCCTTCAATATGTATTGTTAATCCTGGGTAAAGTTACATTTTGCAGACTATTAGGCATATGTACAATCTAGACAGAACTAATAAATAGGAACAAATTTTCCCATCCATTTAATTTCAATACCCTAGATTTTGGTTAAAAAAACATAGGAAAATGCCTTTGAAATTAGAGAAACAAGTGGACCCTTTTCCTGAAAGTAAAATAAACCCAAGAAAAAAAGAATAACAATTGGAGTTTCCCTACAGAGGACAATGACTTAGAGACATCAGAAATAATATGTTAAATAGACATAAGAGAACTCAATCAATTTGCTGGATATCTTAAATTAATTTTTGTTTCAGTTTATGAACTAAACTGACATGGTTTTAGAATAGATTTTCCTTGAACCTCAGAAGAAAAAGGTGGAGATATTTAAATTGGGCTTTAACTAAGCCATAATGAAGTATCTTTGATAGCTATAACTAAAAATATAAGCTTAAAAATAAATATTTTGAAGATTTATAATTGAACAAAAATGGCTTCTTGCACTCTAACCAAGGCTAGTTTACAAAAAAAATCTAAAACCACACTAAAACTTTTAAAATACTTATGCTTTTATTCACTCTCTCTACTGTTAATGTATTCTCCAGCGCCATTAAGTTTTAAGAAGCATTTGTTTCTAAGTAGCAGAGATTGAACTCACTTCTCTTTTTACATTCCTACTTAAACCTATTATTGTCAGGCATTGGTTTCCAACCATTCCGAAAAACCTCTCATGTCAAGTTGTCCACATTTCCAAATCCAAAATCAGGTAATCCTGTCTCTGTGACTCAGTTGTTCACTGCTACTCCTTGACTATCTTGTTTGTCTCTATCCTCATGGCCACACTTGTTCAAGCCCCATAGTTAGGTCCTTTACATTTTCCCAACTTCTAGTTGTATGCTAAGGGTTTATTCCTTTTCTCATACCTCTTCTCTATCTCTACTTACTCCCTAGATGACTATCAGCTTCATGGTTAACTCCGTGGTTACACTATATTTCACTGCATAATTACCATCTCCATTTAGATGCTTAGTAGGCACCTCAAATCTGACATGGCCACAAATGCCTCACCTTTGCCCCACAAATATTTATTTTTGTTAGTTTCTTCAGCACACAATATCTGATTTATCTACGTACCTGTTGGCATTTCCATGCCGTTCAAACATCAGATTCTCACCAATCTTCACAGTGGGTACAATTATTCCTTAACTCAAGCAACTGTCATGAATGTAGCATTAATCTCCCACTGTCTTCTTTTTGCCATTATTACTTCCTTCCTTCCAATTCACTCTCTTCATAACAACTAGAGTGATTTTTTCAAAACAGCAAGGCACATGATCTTACTTTCCAGATGGGAATCTTTTAATCATCCCACAGCATTTAGAATAAATCCTATAATCTTTGTCACGGCCTAAAAAAATCTACCTAATCTGGCCCCAAATTTCTTTTCTGAATTTATCTCCTATAGATTTCCCTAGCCTATGCTTTCTGGTAGTCTCATTGGCTTTCCTTTGTTCTTTAAAGAATCTAATTACAATCTTGTCCCTGCGTATTTTAGGAAGTATTCCTCCTAAAGTATTCCTTTAGCACTTGTTGGCTCACTTTAAAGTTTTGCTTAACTGCCACCTCATCAGAGAGGTTTTCACTTCTCTCCTTATGTAAAATGACAGCTATCTACCATTTAGCAACTCTCTTTTTATTTTTCCTCAAAGTTGTAAATATCTAGATTTAAAAATTGAGTTGTTAGTTTGCTTCTTGACTTACCAAAATTAAATTCTGTGAAAATAAAATTTTGTTTTTTTTACCATTACTCACCTAGATTAGTTCTTCATTTGTATATTTGTAAATATACACATTTGCTGACTAAATGTGTGTATAGTATGCATCTGTGTATGTGTGCCTATATATGTGTGTGCACAAGTACACACATACACACACACACAAATATAAAGAGAGAATTCTGCCTGGTTTCTTTCTCCTTTCCTCCTCCTCCTCCTCCTCCTCCTCCTCCTCCTTCTTTTTTGTTTTGTTTTGTTTTGTTTTGTGGTTTTGGTTTCTTTCTTTTCTAGTTTGCTCAATGAGCTTTGGAAAGATGAAATGAGTCAGAAGATGACAATAGTTAGTTGGAAAGTTTATATTTCCTATTTCCTTCATTGTAACAAAATTTAATCATCTCAGTAAATATATTTTTTGTGTTAAAACTATGTATTAGAAACTATATACTATTTACAATAGCCAAGACATGTAAACAACCTACATGTCTATTGACAGATGAACGGATAAAGAAAATGTGATATATATACATATATACATATATATATGTATATTGAAAAATTATTTGGGCATAAAAATGAAAGAGATTCTGCCATTTGCAACAACACAGATAGAACTTCAGGGAATTATGCTAAGTGGATTAAGTCAGACAGAGAAAGAAATACTGTTATGCTCTGACTTATAGGGTCTTAAATAAATGAACTCTGAAGCAGAGAACACATTGGTGGTTGCTATAAGCAGGGGGTAGGGTGGGGAACATGGGTGAAAGTGGTGAAAAGGTACAGATTTCCAGTTATAAGATAAATAAGTTCTGGGTAATGTGCAGCATGGCAGCTATTATTAAAAATACTGTATTTTGGGGCGCCTGGGTGGCACAGTCGGTTAAGCGTCCGACTTCAGCCAGGTCACGATCTCGCGGTCCGTGAGTTCGAGCCCCGCGTCAGGCTCTGGGCTGATGGCTCAGAGCCTGGAGCCTGTTTCCGTTTCTGTGTCTCCCTCTCTCTCTGCCCCTCCCCCGTTCATGCTCTGTCTCTCTCTGTCCCAAAAATAAATAAACGTTGAAAAAAAAATTAAAAAAAATACTGTATTTTATATTTGAAAGTTGTTAAAAGAGTAGATCTTAAAAGTTTTCATCAGAAAGCTTTTTCTCATGGTAACTATATGAGGTGATGGATATTAACTAAACTTATTGTGGTAATCATTTCACAATATACACATACAATAAATAATTATGTTGTACACTTTAAAAAAGAAAGAAAATATTAAATGCATCCATGTCCATCTTTCTTGAATACATTCATAATCTGAAAATTTCTGATGAAGTCATTGCATAGTTCCCTTTTGTCCTGCCAGTTCTCTTTATGATTTCAGGAAATGCATATAATTACAATAAATGTATTAGAAACATGCATTGTATTTACCATAAAATAACATCTTTCATAAAGATATAAAGTATCTTTTCCTCTCTCAGCTACCAATGACGGTCTTAATATTATTATTTTTCCATGAAAGAAAGAGACAATTTCCTGAAGGTTTTTCACAGTATAAAATTACAAAAGCTCAGCTTCAAGATGAAGTTCCCTGAGTTACATAGCACAATTTTCACTACACTGGTGCCTTGTGATTTAATATGCTACTGATCTGACAGATATTGGACATACCATGAGGGAGGAATGTTGCCTGAACTCACAGTGAATTTTTTCTTCAGGTGCTTGAAAAGCCCACAATGTGGATGTTAATGTCAGTCACTCTTGCACTCAAAATTATAATAAGGGGTTTCTAGGGCTTGGAAATAGTCAAAAAAGTGTATTTTCAGTGAAGTGGTGGTCTTTGTATACAGAACCCTCCGAGGATAATCGGAAACTACAAGGATGGTCATCTTTGTGTTTCCATTGACTAAGCAATTTTAGAATTTAGTAAGTTAAGTTGTAGAAAGTGGAGAGTAATGCACATGATTATTGACTATTGCAATACAAATATACTTTGCCCAATAGAGATACAATTGATTTTGCGCTTTACAAAAGATGACCCAAAATATTACATGTTATTGTCCTATATGGTATCAACCAGCTTTTATGCATTAAAATATTAATACCAGCATTCCTTACTGACTATATAGCATATATATGTTATAGCATATGTATTATGAAACTATATAGTTGGTTCTTTAAATGATCCTTTGAATAAGCTTAGTGTCTTATTGCTTTCCTAAAGAGCCGAATAAAATGTTTGAACATGTTATTTTACATTTTATGAAGGTCATGATTTTACCTTTTGAGGGAAAAGAGGTAAGAAATATAAACCATGCATATGTATACATATATGTGCATGTGTTAATTTATGTGTGTGACACTTCCAAAATAAAACTTTCATCATTTCATTTGCTATACTTCTTTGTTTTACTGTATAAAAACATTGTGGCCAGAGATAAGCTAAATAAACACTGTGTGGTATTTTCTTTGAAACATTTTGTCCTGACACTTTTTAAAACAATGCTATATATATATATATATATATATATATATATATATATATATCTTATTTCCCCCCTTATTTCAACCACAGTTGGATTACACCATTGATAATAACATTTCTTATGCACTCAAGGGCAAAAAAGCTTGTAGCCCATAGAAATATTTGGGGTAAAAATAGAGTTAGGGTTAACATCTAGCACATTTTCTTTTTATCAAATATGTCACTTAAGCTTTTAGCACACATCTTTGTTGATACAAAATGACATATTTTGTAAATTAAAAATTTCACTGGGCGCCTGGGTGGCCCAATGGGTTAGGCGTCCAACTTTGGCTCAGGTCAGATCTCACAGTGGGTTTGGGCCCCACTTTGGGCTCTGGGCTAACAGCTCAGAGCCTGGCGCCTGCTTCAGATTCTGTGTCTCCCTCTCTCTGCCCCTCCCTTGCTTGTGCTCCACCTATTTTTCTCCCAAAAATAAATAAACAGTAAAAAAAACTTTTTTAAATTTCACTGATCTGCTAGCAAAAGCAGTTTTTAGTATTGTGGAGAGAATTTTTGTCAGATTTGTGACATGAATCATGCTTCCTTAGTTGGAAACATCATGCTGATGATTTGAACTTTACTTTTGATGCATTGGGGAGTGTCAATAAAGAGGTGTCAACTGTTTCCCTATTAATATCCTACAAATAATAAAAATAGTTGTCCCCAACTGAGTCACAGGCAGCATTTTCCAAATTGCTACAAATAAACTGAGATAAAATTTGAGCAGGATGAGAGAGTATTGCACCATATCGTATCAGAATTTCCTAAAGAGCAAAATCTGAATGAAGACAATAATTTGGGAGTTAATATATTTATTTAGACAGATTTTTAAATTAAATGTATTTTGTATGTATTATAGTGCCTATTGGATCCCAGGTATTTAGGTTAGCAAGTAATTGATAAGAAGTAACATTAAATAACAGTGACAATGGTTTCCCCAAAAAACAAAAGCATAGACACAGACATATGTATTTGTGTGTGCACCTTATGTATATATTGACATATTATTTATGTCTATATTTCAATGTACAAATACACATGCACATTAACACACATCTTTAATACATGAAGCTAATATACTATGGTAGTCAACTATACTTCAATTAAAAATAAAACAAACAAATAAAGGTACACCACTTTGGCTTAAAATGATTTTTGTTGTTTTCAAAATAAAATTTTTACTGGTAACAAACACAAAGGGGTAGAGGGACATTCTTTTCGTGGTTTACAATTCATAACTGACAATTATAAAATGAAATCTCTCATACTAGTTGTATTTTTCTACTGTAGTCTAGTTCTTTAACGCTTTTTCTCATAATTATATTTAGATAACATAGAGCAGAAACATTTAGTATTTTCACACCCTCAACAATGACTACTCAACAGACAGCCACCATCAGCCTAATAGATGGTGGAAGCTGGAAAGGAAAGACTTGAACTTCGCTGGGAAAGGTTTATGAAAATGGCTTCAGTTCAGATACTGGAAATGATTATTTTATCCAGAGTATGCCTCAAACTCAATAATGGACAAGATTTACTGTTTAATTCTATTCAAATCGTGCCCTTGAATAGGAAATGTCAAAGCAATACAGTTCCATGATTAGCCAGACACATACGTGTACTTCTGTTGGGGCAGGCACTTTTTGACAGTGGGCAGGCTCTGCAGGAGGAAATTCTATGTCCTTTTGTTGTTCTTAACCTCAAAATGATTAAACAAAATAATAAGGGTACAATTAGACTGAAGCACACACCACAAGAAAAATCCCAGGGAAGGTGTTTGAAATGAATTGAATCATGCATTGCTTTACCCATACCTCATATTTTCTTATTAACTTTTAAATATTATTTTGCAGGTGAAAACTTGGGCCCAACTATCAAGAAGTGATTCTTTTCTCAAGTATCAGATTAGTGAACAGAAGTTTAAATTACTAGGAATGTTCACATTTGAGAATAAGTCTGCTCCATTTTTATAGCAATACAAGTCCCTGCAGGACCAGCAAATTCCAACAACCTGGCCTGACCGTGACTTCCTCTGGAGCAGAGAACAAAACAGCATGCTGTAAAGCACCGAATCTTGACTTGCTGGGGAAGGTCACTTCAGTGCCTTTTGGGAGATACTTCAGCCATACTGAAGCCGCTAAAGCAAAAATCAAAATGTTTGTGGGGCAGCAGCAATAAGGCAATCATTCCCTTTCCTATCTCTTCATAGCATCAGTGTGACAAATCTCTTACAGTGAAAATAACTCTGAATTGCCCATAGGCTGCCGGGTGAGAAGACAGACACAGTGTGGCTTTAGTTTAAAGGCAGATGAATAGGTCAAGGGTTTAGAGGAAAACTTTTCTTTTTACCAGATGCTGAGTTTCCCACTTAAAAAAAAATTTGTTTTAATCTCACTGACTAGAATTCAGAATGACATAACTTCACTGGAAACTATTCTAATCATCATTTTTAACAGTGATTAACATACTGTTATATTTGTTTCCAGTGTGCAGAATAAAGATTCAACAATGCTATGTACTACTCAGTGCTTCTCTATCTCGAAACTGTGGCTTATTACAAAATCTTAAATGCAATTTTGACTGTAGCCCTTTTATATTCATATGGGAAGCACTAATTAGGTGTCTAAACTGTGCAAGATGTTGCACTAGATGCTGTGAGGAATGAAGACATAAAGAAATAATCCTTGCCATTAAAGGGTTATAATCCAATGGCTTTCAAGTTTCAAAGTTAAAAAGAAAATATTCTAAAAATGAACCCTGAATTGTGAACTTGTGATCACCTCTGTACACCTGTGCCTCTTCCTCTTTTTTAATTCTCTGTTAGCAAGTCTTAGCGATGAGAGCTTGAGAGAGAGTTTGAAGTTACCCAAAGAGCATGGGGATGAGAGAAACAGATTTTCCTTTGAAGCTTAGAGTTCAAATGCAACACATAGTCTGTCATAACACAGATTTGCAAAGCTACACGAGGCAGGCACACTGCTCTTAGGTCAAGATTACCTGGATATGTTTTAGACTTTATTAGCCTTTTTGAAGCAAAAATAGATCCTTATTGAGAAGCCTAAATAAAGGCAGTCTCAAAGGCAAAGTGTTAGTGTCCCAAACATTCTAGGAGAAAAGAAATTTTAGTAAGTAGTAATAATGAAACTAGTTAAATCTTAAGCTTTTACTATTTTCCATGTACTCTGCAAAGTGTGGTCATGCTCATTCTCTCATTTATTGTCCCTAACAATGAATATTTGAGTTAATCTAGCCTTCGCATATTTTACCCAAGGCTGGTAATGGTAGGGCTAGGATTCATTCCACCGATAACTCCTCCATTTTTCCCTGAATGTGGTGGCCCTTGGAATCACATCTGTATAGCAATGCATCGATTGTGGTCTCTTTGTCTTTTTTAATTCCATTCAGGAAGTATCCAAATCACATGTAGGGTTTTCCTACCTGAAAGTTAAGTGCTGGTAATACGGACTTTGTTTCTTGTGGAGGGTTTTTTTTCTATTGGAAACCAAAATGATTGCTTTTTTCCTCAGATAGGTTAATGTGTTTTTGTTTTGTTTTGTTTTGTTTTGTTTTGGTTGCAAGTAATAAGTATTAATCCAGGGTTTGTTATGTTTTTCCTTTAAGTTCATTTATATGTAGCAAGGTGAAATATCGCTCAGAATCCCAGGAAAGGGTCTATACATAAGTTGTTGGAAGGATTACTTTTATCTGAAAGCTACTCAAAATCAGTATTGCCATTTCCATACGCTCCTTCACTTGTCACATGGCCACTCACATCTCATTCTTTGTGTATTGTTTTTGTTCTTTTTGCAAACCAGCTTTCTCAACTTTTCAATGTACTTAGCCACAACTCCATTATATTTTCAAGTGTTAGATCTAACCATTGTCAGACAGTAGACAGATTTTTTTTTGTATCTCAACTTTAAGTAGTCAAGAAAAAGATCTGAATTATATACCTACAAATTTCATTTCTCCTACTTCATTCAAAGTAGCCAAGGTGTGGAATCATGTGGTAGCACCACTGGTAACAGTCATGAGGGTGAGGCTGTTGCTCAGAAAAGGAAGAATATATTTTTGGAAGACATGCCAAAAGATTTGTCAGTATCCTACGGAGAGGGGTTATGATGATCATAGAGATTTTAAATATTTTCAGCTACTACAACATTGATTCATGCTAAATTAATGAACTAAAACGGTCTATCAGAGTTCATGGCCATTCAGATAGATACCCTGTCTCTAGGCCCCGATCCCTCTGCACATTGTCAAAAGTGACTCTTTGGACTTTCAAAATAACAATGCAGACCCAGCCTGAATTTCCTTAGCTTATCTGTGTACAGTATATAGTATCCTAACTACACTAAGAATTTGGAACTAGAAAGGTCTTCATGATAATTTTTGTGAGTTTGATCTTCCAGGAAATCTATGATCAAATAAAACATTCTTTGGCAAAGGATATTAATAACTGGTAAGATATTCTTAAAATATATATATACACATGTTTCCCAGTACACAACGAAACATGTATGTAATATATATCTTGTGCTTTTAGATCCTTAGGAAAAATCAGAAGAACAACTTTCTCGGATTTACCTCAGAGTTACATGCAGACAGGCATTCCAGAATCTTTTTATAAAATATATGCCACTAACTGTAAAATTAAGTCAATACTATTTCCTGATGGATTTTAATGTTCAAATCAAGTATCAATATGTGAATATTGATATATTATGCATACATACATATATATTATGCATTATTATGTAAGAAAAAGAATGATATTTCCATCAAAAACTTTCCCTTAACTAGTGTGCAAGTGGACCTGGAAAAAAAAAAGGCAAGGGCAGGTCATTGAGTTCAGTATGCATTAGTTAGTGATACATGTAAATGAAGGCTAATATACTCCATACAACAGCCTTTTCAAGCATAGTTCTGTTGGCATGAAAGAACAGAAGGAATAAAAACAAAAAAGAAACAAAAGAAACAGCAAAAGAAAACACATCTACCATTGATTCATAAGCCCTCAACATGATCACTTCCCCCTTTGCTTTCTTATGCTAAGTAACTCTAATGTTAATGGAAAGTTAGTGCAAATTCATGGGTTAAAAATGTACCTTTTATGGGGCGCCTGGGTGGCTCAGTCGGTTAAGCGTCCGACCAGCTCAGGTCATGATCTCGTGGTTGGTGAGTTCAAGCCCCACATCGGGCTCTGTGCTGACAGCTCAGAGCCTGGAGCCTACTTGGATTCTGTGTCTCCCTCTCTCTATTTGCTCCTTCCCCACTCACTCTCTCTCTCTCTCTCTCTCTCTCTCTCTCTCTCAAAAATAAATAAACATTAAAAAAAGTTTTAAAAATGTACCTTTTGTTAATACCCAAATGATATGTAGATGACATTTGTGAGTGATGAGTCAAAAAGGAAAATATTTATAAATTAGTGATAAGTAAAACTGCTATATCATATCAAGTTAGCTAAATATATGAAGTTGCACTGATAAATGTAAAACATATGAGAAAATTGTACTATTCACTTCGGACATCACTATTCTAAACACATCTTTATAGAGAGTGTTAAAAAAATCAATCTTGGATTTACAAATGACAGGGAAATGAAAATAATATGAAAATGAACTATATTATACACATATTAAGTACTTGTTTTACCAGTAAGCATGGATTATTTTTACCATGTTAAATTAGCTGTTTTTCATATTGTAATGGTAGTTCAAATGGGAAGTGGTTTCTCTAGAGAATAATGAATAAATTTACTTACATTTAATAAATATCATTAGTTGTTTAAAACACTTAAAAATTAATAAATTTGAAGACATTTAGAGGATCACCACCCGTAGAATATAATTTTAAAATTACTATCAATTATTAAAAGGCAACTCACTGGTATTTTTTCGTGCTGGTTATTTATTTCAGACTTTACCTTTGGTGCCTTTTTTTGTTTTTAATTGTCTTAAGTCATCAAATTATCATTCCAGAATGACATCTATAAAAATTATATAACAAAAAATAATAAAAGTATCATATTTAAATAGTTTATACCATTTAAATTATTATAAAAGTACAGAAATATCAGATTTTTTTGGACACTTCTTTCTTACCTGCTTGTGAGCATGGTCATATGAATTAATGTGATTGTCAAACTCTTGATGCTTATAGTACTGCTTGTCACAGAGTTCACAGTAAAAGTTGGCCTTCAGATCTTCCAGAGCTTTTGCTATGGTGTTCTCCTTCTCAGCATAATCCTAAAAATTAAAATTGCAAGGAAGGCAGCAATTAGTTCTTCCCTAAATTGACTTTGTTCTGACAGTTGTCAACTTTAGCATAATAATTAGAGTTAGAAACAGAATACAACAAAGAAAAATAAAGCAAATGCCAGCAGACTAAGTCAGAAGAAATTATGAGCTGAAGAGCATAAAAGATTAACACAAGAAGCCAAGATAAATGGTGGGAAGAGTAGCAAAAATGTGCAGAAGCAAATCAGACGGAGAAATAGAAGCCCCTTGTTTGAACAATTTCCTGTGCTGTGTTGGCAAAGAAGAAACCAAAAATCATATAGTTATGTTGATTCAACCGCTGACTTCTGGCAATGGCTTAGTTAATATAAAACTTGTAAATTCTAAACAACATCTAAAATGTGTCCTGCATGAAGAAGTCCATATTGGTGCACAAACATTCAAGTTTGGTATTTTTGTTTGCTTGTTTCTTTAAATATCTAAATAGTAACATACTCATCCCAAGTAGATTTCATTTGACTAATGTTTTCATCTTGACCCATATCATTTTAAGTCGAACTTTAAAAAATTCTCTAGTCTTTAGAAAATAGGATTCTTTTCTGCAAGTTATTTGCCTAAACTGAAAAGGATTAAACTGTATAAGCAGATTGCTTTCATCATGCTCACAGTAAATAAAGATGGCTATATAATCAAACCACTGAAAAAATGAAAAATGTAGTCAGTTATTAGCTTTCATTTATGAAGCATAAAATAGCAAAATGTTTGTGGTTTTTAGGTTTTCTCAACTCTAAATTTACTTGCTGTTTCACTGAACCTTAAATGTCAATGTTGTTAGACATAAATAAATTTTACATGTTGAAACATTGTTCAAGTCTTTTGCTGAAGTGCTGATATGAAGATCTAAACTTCAGTTCTTGCCAGAGAATATATTATGTTTCTAACTTAAAGACTCTCTCATACTCAACTCCTTTACAATTCAAATTAAGGACATATTCAGGCCTTTTATGTGCTAGTATAAGAAACTAACTGTCTCAGCCAGTGGGATATGGAGATGAAATGACATAGTCCTCTCTATATCAATGGCCATTGTCCTCTCTCTAAATACACAAGCTAAAAAGGACTCACAGTTTGAATGTTTAAATTGCTTCTATAAAATACAAAAGTGGTTTACTAATTGTAATTTAATGAATGACTAATAATTCCCTTAATTTATTGTACTATGTGCACACATCACATATCAAAATTCACCCTACTTTTGTATATTTATCTTCTGATATACATTATAGTAACTGATAAATATATTTGCCATAGTCTATAAATACATAACTCAGTTTCTCACTATAAAGACAACAATCTATTGTTCTATTAGTTTTATCAACTGCACAGAGGTGGTAAATCGCAAAATCATTCAAATTGTTTATTTATAATTTATCAATTCAATAATTAATTTACCATTTCTCCTCAGGTTTGTGAAATATTTCCTATTACTCTTTTTGATTACTTAAGATATGTTTTTTTTTAAAACAGCTAGTTTAAAAACATGAAAATGAGTCATATACAACTAAACTTGTTACTGAAAATTTACAAAACCTTTAAAATAATACATTGTGGATTAGCCAATTTAAATGAAACAAAAATTAAGTACTATGATTTCATGGCTAAAGTGTGTGAAGCAGAGATAAAATTCCAATCAGTATGAGTTATATTATAATGGCAATAGATTTTGGCTCAAAGCTGAATTAGCCTTCAAAATAATATTCTTGAACAGCAATTTCTTTGCAAACTAGTTGATTCTCCCCATTAATTATAATTACAGTTAAGCTACTTCATCTCTCAAAATATTTCATTATTTCGTATTATTGTGTAGGTTTATTTTGTTCTGCCTAAGATTGATATTCCCTCAGAGAAGCAATAATTGTTTCTTACTAATTATTTCCACAAAAATTGGAGAATTTTTGACTAAAGTAAACTGAAATTCTCAGGTAAATTTCATTCTTCCAAAATACTAGCTTTAGCCTAAGTTTGAAGAGAAAAACAAATCTGAAAACAATGAAACATTTGAAAAACAATGAAACATTTGAAAACAATGAAACAATGAAAACATTTACTCAGTGCTTGTTTAGGATCAGTCCCGATTAAGAGTGTACATGTATTAACTCCCTTAATCCTGATTAAAATTATAGAGATGTGTATTTTAGACATTTTCTCATTTTATGGTGAAGGTACCAGGAAGTGAAATAATTAGCTCAAGGATATATAGTGAATAAATGTGCAGCCCATATTTGAACGCAAATAATCTGGTTCATAGAATTTCATTACGTTTAAACTTTTCAGCACATAAAAAAAGTAGAAATGGTACAATAACCTGCACATACCCATCAACTGAATTCAATTATCAACTCAAGGCCAAACTTGTTTCAATGTACCTATCCTATCTCATACCCTTTCCTCTGCCTCAGATAATTTATAAGGAAATGCCCAAGTTCCTA
Source organism: Prionailurus bengalensis (assembly GCF_016509475.1). NCBI lineage: Eukaryota > Metazoa > Chordata > Mammalia > Carnivora > Felidae > Prionailurus > Prionailurus bengalensis. The sequence goes on along the minus strand of NC_057345.1, from coordinate 173,224,081 downwards.
TATTACCTGAAAATTTTTAAAATGTATTTCTAAAACAGGACTTTTTAGAAATATCATCACAAAATCAATATTAGGCCTAAATAAACAGAAACAATGAAGAAACCACAATCATTCCTTACTATCATCAAATACCCAGTCAGTGTGTTCAAACAACTACAATCATCTAATAGTTTAAACTAGTTTGATCAAAACAGATTTCAAGTAAAGCTCATACATTCCCATCATTTAATATATTTTCCAATCTCTTTTATCATAAGTCTTCCTTCTGTTTTTTAATCATTACAATTTATTTCTTAGAAAAACTTTTAAGTGATATTTCACATTTTGAAAATATCTTGAGAACTATAGAAATGTTCAAAGAATATGATAACAAACTCATATGATTTTTACTTAATTAAAATCATTGCTAATATTTTGATATACATTGGTTCTATTATCTATCTATCTATCTACCTGTCTGTCATCTATCTATATATTATCTATCTATCTATCTGTCTATCTATCTATCTATCTATCTATCATTTATCTTCCTCTAAGACATTAAAAGAAATATAGCAAAGTGGAATGGGGCACCTGGGTAGCTCAGTTGGTTAAGTGGCCGACTCTTGATTCTGGCTCAGGTCATGATCATGGTTTATGGGTTTGAGCCCCACATTGGACTCTCTGCTGTCAGCATGGAGCCCACTTTGGATCATCTGTCCCCCTTTCGCTCTGCTCCTTCCCCTCGTGCACCCTCTCTTTCTTTCTTTCTTTCTCTCCCTGTCTCAAAAATGAATAAATATTAAAAAAAAAAGAAATATACAAAACTGAAGGTAAGGTTGCAACAGATTGCACAGTAAGAAATATTTTTGTGCTAGAACTTTCCATTTGAAATGAGCTACACTAGAGTCAGGGTCGTGTTCTAGAAAATGTTAGACAATAGAAGAATCGGTTATTGTATGTGTGTCATAAGGGAAAGGAATCATATGTTTTATCTTTGATTATACATTTTTTCAAATGTATACAGACAAAATCAGCCCTCATTAGGTGACATGCCCAATGCCCCATAACCCTTCTCCTTCATTGTGGGTGATACTGAAAGAGGCATTGACTGAGATTATAAAGCACGGTGACAAATATTCAACACAACCATTCCACTGCAGAAGTATGAAACACATTTGACTGAGGTGAAAAAGGAACACAGCTGTTCATATAACCTCAACCTCAAAATTTCCCCTTCCATCTGACAAACCCATTCTATTCAACTACATGTGCAATGTTTGTAATGTCCCACTAAATGTGATGGTAGAGTGAAGAAGGGATAAGTTTCTTGTAGCTAGTCAGGTCATCCAAACCCATTGCATTTTATTTATTTATTTTTATTTTATTTTATTATTATTATTTTTAATGTTTATTTATTTTTGAGAGAGAGAGAGAAAGAGTATGAATGGGGGTGGAGCAGAGAGAGTGGAAGACACAAAATCTGAAGCAGGGTCCAGACTCTGAGCTGTCAGCACAGAGCCTGATGTGGGATTCGGGCCCAGGAACCATGATATCATGACCTGAGTCAAAGTCGGAAGTTTAACTGACTGAGCCACCTAGGCGCCCCGACATTTTAGACCTATCTAAAAAGAGTAAAGGTTGAATCCCTAATTTCAGGAAAGTGGCATATAATTCTAAAGTTATAAAGTTAAGAATCTTTTATTATGCAACATTAGCAATTGCACCTCGCAATACATTTTACAGCTCAGCAAATTGAAACATAGAAGTTAATGGTTTGTCCACAGTCCTGGGGCTACTCCATCCACCATGTATTTAAAAATGAATAGTACTTGGGGCGCATGGGTGGCTCAGTTGGTTGAGCGTCTGACTTTGGCTCAGGTCATGATCTTGCGGTCTATGAGTTCGAGCCCCGCGTCGGGCTCTGGGCTGACAGCTCAGAGCCTGGAGCCTGTTTCAGATTCTGTGTCTCCCTCTCTCTCTGACCCTCCCCCGTTCATGCTCTGTCTCTCTCTCTGTCTCAAAAATAAATAAACATTAAAACAAATTTTAAAGAAATTAATAGTACTGAAGTGGGACTTTGAAGGGAGAAAAGTTTGTTTTCCAAGATGACACATTTTGTGGTGGCTTCAGCATAACATACAGTGTCAAATAATATTCAGCCTCCCTTAAAAAGGCATCGATAATTCAGTGCACTCAAGTAGTTTTCCCTGAGGATGTGAGGCCCATGAGGGAAGGGATTTGTGTTAGTTTTGTTTACTTCTCTATCTCTAGTACTTTTAACAGAACCCGGCATTGGCAGACATTCAACATATATATAAACACTTTTGCACACGTATAGAAAAGCAAACAAAACAGAAACTAGCAGCACTGGATATGTAATATTATTAAAATAATTGTGCTCATGCTTGGGTTTGTGGTATCCAGTTATTTCCAGTTATTTGGGGAATGCTTTCAGAGCTAATACCAAATTATGCTGTATATAAATTATCATTGCTAATAGTAGTTGTAATCATATATTACATCCTAATATTTCTGCTAGGATACTCTTTTTAAAGACATTAAAATTTTGAAGATACAAATAGATTCAGCACAGTTAATACATAATTATTTTCAATGCCACAAAGGAACATTTGTATGTAATTAACACTTAAAATACCTAGGAAACACACACACTGTCTCTCTCTACTATTACCTCATCAAGAATAAAAGCAGCATGTGATTTGTAACCAGGATAAATTTTATCATAAGTCCTTTTAAAAGAGGAAGCAAAAACAACTCTTTGTTAAATTTTAATTGTAACGAAAAAAATTAATCAAAGAGATGGCAAAACTATTCTTTCCTAGAAGAATATCCAGACAGAAGATGTATTATTTGGAAATCCATAGTCCACAATCTATATTTCCTATACAATAGTGCACATCTTCCAGGTCATGTCTCTTGGTCTAGTCATTACTTAAGTGACTCATTCTGAGTGGTCCAGCAGCTTCACAGAGTACTACCCTGACTGCATTTTGCCCTAGCCTATGTTGAGACATCTTCCTGTCCAGGGGCTTCTCTGACACACAAGATGGAAGTTTGCAGGAAATTACTCACTACTAAAAAAATGCAAAACCCAGGAGTGCTGAGGAATTAATACAATATAGATCCACTCTTGACCATTGTGGAAGGTAAGAACTCCAGGATAAATTATATCCTTTTTTATCTATCTGGCAGTCATTTCTGAGATTCATTTCTATGATCCCACAGAAGGTCCCAGCAAGACAGAGTGCCAGTACCTGTAATAGTACTTGTAAGGCAAACAGTACAGCTTCATATTAGTTTTCTTAGCTTACCTGTTTTATTTTTCTGAAACTTCATTTCTGCCTCCCAAAATAATTTCCCTACTAATTAACTGAATAGAAGCCTTTGTCTTAAGCTTTCCTTTCAAGAAGAAAGTGAAGCTAAGATTATAAGTTTTGTTTTAGTGTTTCCTCTGAATGCCTTGCTTACAAACTACATTACCTAGAATAATTTAAGATGATATCATTCTTCAGTTCAAAACTCTCTACTAGTCTCCCATCATTATTAGAATAAGTATTTTTACAATGACCTACATACAATTCCTACTCTACCTGATTCCTGGCTACATGTCTGCTACCATCTTCTAGCATTCTCTCTCTCACTGTGCTTTAGCCACACTTATTTCCTTAATGTTTCTGAAACTTTCTCAACCATACACCCACTTCCATACTTAAATTTGGTATTTATTCTCCATGGAATGTTTTTACAGCAAATGTTAGTATGAAACACTCATTAACTTCCAGTGGATCTCTGCTAAAATGCTATTTCCTTGATGATGAATTACTTTGTCATCCTTCTAGAAGAAAAACATTTTTTATTCTCTGTCTTCTTTCCCTTTTTGTAATTATATATGTTGCAGGTGCACAGCTTTATGATTTAATATCTGTACACACTACAGGGAGATAAGCAAAGTCCAGTTACCATCTATCCCCATACAGTTGACCTCCTTCACTCATTCTGCATACTCCAACCCCCTTCTCCTCTGGTTACCATTAGTCTGTTCTATATACCTGTGAATTTTGTGAATTTATTTTTGCTTTGTATTGTTTGTTCATTTGTTTTAGATTCCACATGAGTGAAATCATATAGTATTTGTCTTTCTCCATCTGAGTTAATTCACTTAGCATAGTACCTTCAAGGTCCATCCATGTTGTCACTAATAGTAGGGTTGCATTCTTTTTATGGTTTTTCCTCTTTTATCTCCCCCTTTAATATGAGGAAGAGAAAGTTTATTCAGGAAGAAAACAGTTATAGAGCACCTCTGGGTATTGGAATCTGAAAGCTGTATTAACAATAAGGAGAGATTGAGTAGAAAAGAAGGCATACAGAAAAACTGATGTTAGTCTTTTTCTGATTTAAATCCCTTCCCTATTAGACAGGAGGGCAACCATTTCTGGGTGACAAAAGCTGTATCACTGTCTCAAAAATATATGCCATTCTCTTCTTAAAGGCTGGGTTCTATTATTTCAAGTGCTGAAAAATGGATACAAGATAATTTTGAAGCATATAGAATGGACAACTAAAAGTTGAGTCAGAAAGTTACGATTTTATCAAAAGTCACAGATGTATTGAATGGAAATATAATAAAATATATGCATTTAAATGTGTTTATTTTTAAACTGTTCCACAGAAATGCAAACTCATCTATACCACCATGGAAGGTGAAGGCTGAGGTAGAATGCAGAAAACAACTGAGTATTGAATAGCATATTTCTATGGGCACCTCTGGTGAGCAAAATTGAGTGCAACCTAACAGAAAGGACGAAGAATACCTTATGTCCATATTTATGAGAATTGGAGAAGGTAAAGTTGTTTCTCATAATTGGTAACTCCTTTCCGAGTTAGTTTAGAAGCAAGAGTATTCACTCATAAGGTTTTACCAATTTTTTTTTCCTGTTGTTTAGCTGACAACAACCATTGGATAATCAGCATAGTTTCTAACCACAGAACCTGTTCATGTAAAAAGAGAATGGATTCCCAAGCTTTAGCTATCAGAGTACACTCTTATTCACCTCAACTGGCTTGCCTCTTTGAAGGCATCTGTTTCTGTTTTCATCCATGGGTCCTAGAGGAAGCTCTATCCTATGACTAGGGATTGTTAGACCCTCTGGTTAATTTAAGCAAGTATTTAGTCTAATTTGAGAACGTAATAGAAAATTGAGTTACACTTTTCCCTTCATGTTGGCAAGATCTGAGGGACAGCATGTTCTAATAATTGGCTGAAATTTAACATTACTCTGCAGTCTCCCTGTGCATAAAGCAAGGCGGTAGGGGATCTCATTTTCAAGGCAAATTACAAAAAAGTATATCAGGTTTTCTGAAGCTGAATGTTAGCTGAGGTGTGTAGAATTCTAGTTCATATTTATGAAACCACATATGGAGATTAATGATACCAACATGGAAATTGTATATAAATAGATTCTGCAAAGAGTCCAGTGTAGAATATGAATAATAATAATTTAGAGTACTTGTTTCAGCTTAGACATCTCTTAACCTTATAGGCAGCAGCCATTTTCTCTGAAAGGTATTGGAAAGGGGTGTAATGATCTGATGCATATCTGTTACTGTCTCAGTTGTAACAGTCACCTAGGGTAAGACAGAACAATTTCTCTAGTAAAATGTCTCACTGGTTATCCTAGCTTGAGGTCTCCCAGAAATAGACAGTGACACAAGGAGCTGAGATTAAGTGGTTTACTTGAGATCTCAGGAAAAACTGGCAGAACAGTGGCAAAATGTAAGAGAGTAGGAATGAAGGAAAGATTTCTGGCTTCAGCTCTGAACATGTACAGAGCTTGGAAGTCATTGCTCCTGTCCTTACGACAAGAACAATCTACAAAAAGTGAAAATCAATTCTTTCTCTCAGAACTGTGAGAGAACTGAGGTCATAAGGTGAAACACCACTTGAAAATCTGGAGAGACAAGCACATCCAGGGATGTAGTGACAAATAGCCGCTTACTTGGATGCGAAATTGCTGGAGCCACGAACTGGTAGGAACTCTCAAATGTTAACTGATGAATTCTATGGCCTGATTACAGTCTATGAGACAGAAACTCCTGGTGGCTGAAATCTTAGAGGGACCCCAAACACTTCTGTAGCTTTTCATGAATTCCACCAGGTTCTCATGAGGATAATCTGAGAAAGTCCCTTGTGTCCCCGAAAGGGATTTGGGAGCTAAAACTATTGTGAAATAAGCCAAGAGTCCTATATATAACTAAAACCCACTCTCAAGGGATAGTGTACTTCCCTGTCACAATTCAAAGACCTTACTCTAACCAGGAAAAGGAATTTACTTTCTCTATAATCTTCCTGCCTCATTAAAGTTGTTCAGTCAATATGGTCAACAAGGGTCATGGCTTCAAAAAAGTAGACTAGGGATTTTATAGCCAAAAAATGGAGTAGGGGCTTGGGAGACAGAGAGATACAGGAGTTATATCACAGGAGAAACAAATATGGCAGTCATAGCCCTGATACAGAAACATATTAGAGGCTGAATATTGAAAGGTTATAAAATTCTCCTTCTCCCCACACCTTCCTGACACAGCTACAGGGTTCCAGTATCATAGTGAATTAGAGCTGAAGGAGTTGTACAATACACACTTTCTTTGAGGAGATGTACATAGGGGAACACAAGGCTAAAAAAGCACACGCAGTCAAGGACACTAGGGGACCTCAGTTCCCATTCCCGAATCATGTCCAGCTTTTAACGGAAAATTACAAAGCATTCTAAAAGGTAAGAAAGAGAAACAGTCTGAAGAGAAAAGATAAATACAAGAACAAAGTTCAGAATTTAGATATTATGTATATGTTGGTGTTATCAGAGAGGGAATTTAAAACAATTATGATAAATGTGTTAAAGTCTCTAATAAGAAAAGTAGGCAAAATGCAAGAATAGGTGGGTCATGTAAACAAAGAAATGAAAATTTTAAAAAAGAATCATATGAAAAGGATATAAATTTAAAAAAAGTTTAACTAAAATGAAGAACGATGTGTCAATTGAATCTTTGCCAAATTGAAATGCAGATAGGAATGAAAGAAGGAAGAAAACAGAACAGAACATCCAAGAACTGTAGGATAACATCGAACAGTATAACATACGTGTATTTGGAGTAGCAGAAGAGAGACAATGGAGCAGAAAGAATATTTATGTAGTAAGAATGGCTGATTTTTTTTTCCAGTGAATAACACATACCAAACTACAGATTTAGGAAGCTCAGAGAACACCAAATGAATATAAATAACAGTACAACAGCAACAATCACCTAGACATATCATATTTGTCTACATCCCTTAAAAGTATACAACTAGAAGTGAAAAGTATAGTACTAAAAGTAAAAGAACTAGACTTGGATAAACAAAAACTGAATTCATTGTCAACACATATGACCTGCAAGAAATGTAAAAAGAAGTTCTTCAGAGAGAAAATTATATAGGAAAAGTGTTAGAGGAAAAAAAGATCAAGGTATATCAATTAAAGTATATCTCTATCATCTATCTATCTACCTACCTACCTACCTACCTACCTATGTATACATACATACATGTCTATTTTTAATTGATCAAAAAGTTAACTATTTGAAACAATAATACTAAAAATGAATTGGTTGATTATTGCATATAGATAAGTAAAATGAATCACAACAATGTCAAAAAGGACTGGGGAAAGAATTAGGAATGCTCTGGTAAAAGATACCTGTACTGTATGTGAAATGGTACAGGGTTATATGAAGGTGGACTTAAGATTAATAAATACATATGTTGTAAACTCTAGATCAACCACTAAAAAGTATTAAAAAGAAGTGTAATCTATACTCTAAGAGAGATGATGCAGTTAAATTATAAATTGTTCAGTTAGAACCAGAGAAAATAGAAACAATTAGGGGGGACGACAAGTAACAAATTCAACAAATTGAAGTAATTATAAAAATGGTAATTATTACAACTATATCAACAAGTGCTTTTAATGTGAATGGTCTAAGTACAAGTAAAAGACATAGATTTTCAGAGTAGCTAAAAAAACAAAAAACAGACTAACTATATGTTGCCTACAAGAAACCCACTTTTAATATATAGCCTCAGGTTAAAATCAGAGAAATGGAAGCCAGTAAAGATTATATTTTGAATGGTTACTACAGGAGCAAAGGAAGCTTGTTTATGCTAGAAACTCTGGAAACTAGTGCAGAATACAAACCTCAGAGCTTCTGTAGCCATGAATCAAGGAAGCTATACCATTTGTCCAATAAATCCCCTTAAGAATTTGTTGATAGCAGTTTCCAAAGGACATTTACATTTGGAACTTTAGGGCTTCTCATTTCCAAGAATGGAGTGGTCTCTGGTGCCTGGCAAAAGTTCTCAGGAAAAGAATTCATGTGCTAGCAGTCAGAAGCCAGGACTGTATGCATGAAAATGATAACTGTTGACAGATTATGGATGAGGCACAAAGAACATATATATGTATTTCACTACTATAAGTTTTATGCAGTCAGGATCGTTAATTGCTTTGTTCATTGCCATATCCCCAATGCCTAAAAGAGTATTAGAACATACAAGTGTTTAAAAATATTTGTTCTATAAATGAATTAATAAAATGTAACTATATTTTTAGAGGTTTTACATATCATTTGTTATTTCCAATCTTGAACCATGTTTTTGTGATATGCATTATTTACTTGGGTGGAAAAACATTTGAAGTACCCCAAATGCTCACTTTTTTTTTCTACTGAGACTTAGAGGCTTAATACTTATAATCCTTGCTAAGAATCTGTGCTAAATTTAAAGCATATCATACAGTAATATCCTAAAGAATTATTTTACATATTCTAATATAAATCGACACTGGCAATTCTACATGAAGTTATGGTTTAGTTTTCAGTGGTAAGAATAAATGATTTACCCAGACGTACAAATATCTGCCCATTATGATCAGCAAAAACCATGTTCATCATAAAGTGTAAAACATAAATCTATTCACAGAATTAAAATTAAAATAATAAAAATGATAAAAACCACAAATCCATTCATTCAGCAATTATTTATGGAGCGACTGTGGGTATAATCTACACTCAGAGATACTAATATGTATAAAATAATCTCTTTTATATTAATACCATTATGTTGTAGATGCAAAAGAAAGACATCTTTTGCTCGTTATGCTATATATAAAGGTTATAATAATTTAGATCTCTAAAGAAGACTATGATGGCCACACAATGGTGAGAAAAATGCTTCCAGTTGGAATCAGTGCAGTCTTTCAATATAATGCTTAATTCATTCAGAACTCAATAGGTGTCAGCAGGTAAAAGAAGGGAGAAGTGGATTTTCATACTCCAGGAAAATTAATTATATATAGAACCATGTAATACTACACTTTCGAAAAAGATCACAAGTCTTGTGGTATAGCTGGATAATTTGGTGTATGCTGTGGAATAAGGCGAGGGACTGTTATTGGTGGCAGTTGTAGAAAGGGAAGGCCAAGGTCAGATTATGAAGATATTTCTATGTATAATAAGGATTCTGCATATTTATAAAAGCTGATGGGGGAGGGCGCCCTGGGTGGCTCAGTCGATTAATTGCCCAACTCTGGATTTTGACTCAGGTCATGATCCCACGGTTCCTAAGATAGAGCTTAATCTCAGTAAAGAGTATTAAGCAAGGACTTTAGCTAATCGGGTTTGTATTTAAAAAACAAATATGACCACAAGGTAGAGAATGAAATAGAGATGGAACTAAGACTGGAAGCAAAGAGACTAGTTAGGATCATATTTTTCAGGTAAAATAAGCAAAGTCCTTAATAAAAAACAGCAGCAACCAGTGCATAGGCAATAGGAAAGCATGGAAGATTTGAAACGGTGCCACAAGAAGTTGTGAATGACAAAATGAAGGATACAAAGAGCAGTTCCAGTTGAGTGACGGGGACAGAGGCCAAATTGTTCCACAATGATGAGTGGCTGGAAAGTAAGAAGGTGCATATTCTGAGTATCTTCCTTTTAAAGTAAAAAATATTAGCTAGTCATTTCTAGGGTTCCTGTTCTGTTGAATATGTGGAAGTGTTCTTGAGCTTTTTAAGAAGATAAATTTTCTAGAGATTAGATATGTTATTTAATATTTTCTGACTGTTGAATTTAATTTCATTTAATTTCATTTAATTATAATGTCCTATACAATAGTTCTTATTCTTTGTTTTTACTGTTAGATATTATAACATAGCATGATACAATGAATTAAAAGTTTATAACTATTTTATTATTACATAATAACAAAATTTAAAAGATATAATAAACATTTCAAAAGTCAAAGTACTCTGAAGCTTGTTCTACCTATTCAGTAAAGTTACTTTCTCTCAAAAGAAGGAGCTAGTCATTCTCCCTCTAATAACTTGAGCTGGGATGGTCCACGACTAAATTAAATAAGGACTACTTGGAGGTCAAGATGGTATTATGGATTCTTTTGGATTAGATAAGAAATTCGCATATTTTCAATGCTGCACTGTAGGAATATCTAAGAAGTGTCGCATATTTGTTAGAAGATACAGTACTCATGGGACGCCTGGGTGGCTCAGTTGGTTGAGCACCTACTTCGGCTCAGGACATAATCTCATGGTTCATGAGTGCGAGCCCCGGCTTGGGCTCTGTGCTGACAGCTCAGAGCCTGAAGCCTGCTTCAGATTCTGTGTCTCCCTCCCCTTTGGTCCCTCCCCAGATCTTGCTCTATCTCTCAAAAATAAATAAAGACTTTTAAAAAAAGCAGATACATTACTCAAAAAGATGACCATAAAAAGAGGTAAGAGAATCTGAGAGAGAGAGAGAGAGAATGATAGAGATTTAAAAAAAAAGGAAAAGATGACATTGATTCTTAATATTAGACTAGTTCTACTACATCCTAAAGTCATACGTTTCTTTTGTTTTCTTTCTTTTCTTTCCTTTTTTCTTTTTAAAATTTCCTGACTACAAAATGAAATTGTCTTGCTGAGAACAAAATAAAGTAAAATAATAGTCCTCAAAACTTTTAGCTTTATGCATTTTTAGAAAATATTTTCTGAAAAAGCAAGCATGACATTGTAGGTGTCACATCATAGGAGCTCCACAGATGCCTTGCAAAACTCATAATACAACCATGGCTTCCATAATAAGAGGAACAATATATGGAGACCTGCTGTCCATCCCATTAGTGCCTGCTGGATCTGCCCCTGTGGTTAATTCTGCTTTGTCTTGAACTCCAAATGGGAGTGATAGTCTGTGCATTTGATACATTGTTAGCACAGCAGGGAAAGCCCATTTGGAAATAATCATATGTTTCAGGTATCCAAAGAAAAAGGATATTTTGCAAAGAGAAGCATTTTAACTTGAAAAACTTCAAACTAAAATTTGGGTGCAGAAGACATAATAAGAAGGGAAAGACATTAACATTTATTATTGCTGCAAATGAGCAGTTGGCTCAAATTATCTCAGCCCTGGTGATATTAATCCTCATGTGAACATTATCAGCCCCATTTTACATAAGATGAAAACAAGAGTAAAGGTTAGTGATAACAGCCCTGGGATCTTGTACCAAGCAATGGTGAGTCTGACTTTTAGTTGCTTTTGCTGAGTTACCTGCTAACCCTTCATCTATGCCTGACTCTGTTCTATATCAGTAGGAATCACTAGTGGCCTAAGAGAATTCATACAGCAGGGGTTCCTGGGTGGCTGAGTTGGTAAAGCATCTGATTCTTGAACCACCTCAGGTATGATCTCATAGTTGGTGAGACTGAGCCCCACGTTGGGCTCTGTGCTAATGAAGTGCCCCCCCCAACACTTGCTTTCTCTCTCTCTCTTAAAATAAATAAACTTAAAAAAAAGATTTTATGCAGCAAAAAGGTAAATGTGAAACACAGATTTTAAGAGAAATAAACTGTTTCAACATAAAGTGACTTTTGTTAAAATATAATTTAAAAAAATTTGAACACATGATAATGAAAACTTTGAAACCTGTCTTTTAATTTAAATGTATGACTGCTGGTTGGTCCGCATATTTTAGGAAGATGTCATTTTATTTTTTTAATTTTTTTTTAATGTTTATTATTTTTGAGACAGAGAGAGACAGAGCATCAATGGGGGAGGGTCAGAGAGAGAAGGAGACACAGAATCTGAAGCAGGTTCCAGGCTCTGAGCTGTCGGCACAGAGCTCTATGCGGGTCTTGAACTCACTGACCGTGAGATCATGCCCTGAGCCAAAGTCGGACGCTTAACTGACAGAGCCACGCAGGCGCCCCAGGAAGATGTCATTTTAAATACTAATGTTTATATAAGCCTCAACAAACGTTACAACAAAACTAAACCAAGGTTAAGGAGTAGATCGGTGATTTTTGTTAATTTTTAATTGAAGTATCAATGTTGACATATAGTATCAATGATGTACTTTTACCTAACAACTGTTAAGTTGTTAAAATCCATTAAAAATACAAATGGTCATGGTATTAATTAGGTAATGGAAACAGTATGATGAATTAAAAACATTTATAAAATTTAGCTGTAATTAAACACAAATGAAAGTGTAGTAAGAAAATATTTTAAAATATGGAATTAAAATTCTGTTTAGTAAAAGAACAGTGTTTACTGAGAAGATACTTTGATAGATTCTCTCGGGTGAAAGCAGACGGGTCTTCTATCACCACTCCTTTCCATTGCGTTCCTAGAATGGGCTAGAGGGAGGAAAAGTAAGAAAATGCTTTACCTGAAGAAGCTGAAAGATTTCATATTTCTATGGCTCTTGGAAAGAAACATTCAGAGATAAATGGAAAAACAAGCAAACAACATAAAAGATAGGGTAGTAATTCCACCAAGATGATTAGGTGACAGGCTTCAAAGGGAAAACAAAGAGAGAAAAAATCTGTACAAAAGGGAAAAACTCATATTGCATTTTCAGTTGTTCACTTGCAGCATTATGGCAAAGCTCTTCTCAATTTCCTCTAATCTTTAATACAGTTCAGATAGAGACATGGTCTAGAAATGATTCTATTACAAGGGTAAAGTAAAAGAGTAGATAACTATGATGTACGTTGGAATAGAGACAGAAGGTCAGAAAAGAGAGCAGTCAGTGTTAGGCAAAAAGTTAAAAATGATAATTAAGAAGGCAGGAAGCAAAATAAGACATAACCAGGAGAAATAAATTTTCCTTGAAGACAATGGTTTATGAGATGGTGTGTGTGTGTGTGTGTGTGTGTGTGTGTGTGTGTGTTATGAAGGGGGAATTGGTTGCTAGATTTCCTGCTATGTAGGAAGGGTAAGTAAAGGTTTTTGTGTTTTGTTGTTTGTTGTTGTTGTTGTTGTTGTTGTTGTTATTTTTGTTTTACTAAAAGAAATAAATCTTCTGTGACACTAGAGGACTTAGAGGACATGCAGAATTTGACACCTTAATTAGAAATGATGTTTCTAATTTTCTAAGAGTATCAATTTGAATTCAGTTTTAAATGTTATTTCCTGAGATTTGCAAACAAAAAGTTTGATTTTAAGTTAATTTATGCAGAGAATAAGAGGAAAATAGTTGAAAACTGAGTGTCACTTACTCTTTTCAATTTCTTATGACCTAGCTTAATTCATAGATTAGGCAAATAGGTTTAAATAGATTTGTGCAGAGAGTACATCCTAACATTACAAAGGCTCAAACCAGAGTGTTTTAACAACTGCACAGGCAGACCCAGAGATGAGTTCCTGGGACTCTCAATCTGGTGAAGGGGTTGGTCAGGATTCCTCACATTTTTTTTTTCTTTCAACAAATAGGTCAGATAATTTTTCTTAAAAGATTTTTTTTGTTGTTGAAAACTGGGAAAGGATAATTATTCCAAGATGGAAAAACTTCAAAATTCTCCAACTTTCATGAGTAAACTTTTTACTTCTTATATGTTTTTGCTCTAGAATTATTTATGTGTATTGAACATCCTATGCTAGAATACATACGACTCATTGATATCATGAATTCGTTTTCCAGGACATTAGATACTACTACATGATATTTAAAGTATGTATTCAATTCTAGGTACAGTGTTCTTTCTTTTGGTATGGTAAAAAATTATCCTAGATATGGTAATTTTTAGAAACATAAATCAATCTATTTCTAGCTTCTCTGTTCTGCGAAACAGTTCTAAGTCAGCTATCAGTATTCTTTTGATAAAGAAATATGATAATTGTAGATACAGATTAATATTTTACTTCAGAAAATACATTTTAAATCAATAATAATATTTTAAATGTGGATATATGTAACTTAGTAGAGGGGCCCAGATTTTAAATTATACATGTGTCACTAAAAATTAATTTTAAAGTAATGACATTATACCACAATTTAATAAATTACTATGAGCTATTAAAATGATGATGTGTATTTATTTATTGGCACGTACAGATGTAGCATGAATTTATTTATTGAAATTACAAGCATATAGGCATAGGTGCCCATAGCAATTTGTTTATAGCATTTATGCGTTTTGTTGAGGCAATTTAAGTTACATTTACAATTTTCTTTGTCTTTTAAAATACTATTTAAATTATTCAGCAAACATATGTACTTTAAAAATATGAGAACACTAGTTTGGATAATAAAATGAAACTAATATGATACTTCAGTGATTGATTCTCTTAATGCTATAAGGACTGAGGAAGGAAATGATCATGAAACACTTAATCTTTTAGTCTAAGTAGATTCATCACATCACTGGATAAAATTTTGTACTCTAGCCTTTTAATATAGGAAACAAACTATGAAAACAATGTTTACTATATATTCAATTTCTAGGAAATATAATATGCATGCATTTTAGAAACAAATAGTAAGCTGCCTAGTCAATATTGAAACTTTTCGGGGCGCCTGGGTGGCGCAGTCGGTTAAGCGTCCGACTTCGGCCAGGTCACGATCTCGCGGTCCGTGAGTTCGAGCCCCGCGTCAGGCTCTGGGCTGATGGCTCAGAGACTGGAGCCTGTTTCCCATTCTGTGTCTACCTCTCTCTGTGCCCCTCCCCTGCTCATGCTCTGTCTCTCTCTGTCCCAAAAATTAAAAAATAAACGTTGAAAAAAAAAATTAAAAAAAAAAAAAGAAACTTTTCTATAATGGAAACAATGCTTTTGTTTTTACATTTTTAAAAAAATCCCAGACAGCTAGTGTTTATGGCTGTATTTTGATAAAGGTGTCTATAGGGCTTATATTTACGCTAGGACAAACCATTTAAATAAATTTGGCATACACAGAAACAATATCAAATGTTACAAATTACACTTAGGGGCACCTGGGTGGCTCAGTCAGTTAAGCATCTGACTCTTGATTTTGGCTCAGGTCATGATCCCACGATTTGTGGGGTCGAGCCCTGCGTTGGGCTCCACATTGATGGAGTGGAGCCTGGTTGGTATTCTCTCTCTTTCTCTCTCTCTCTCTGCCCTTTCCCCACTGTGTTGCTCTCTCCTTTCTCAAAATAAGTAAATAAACTTAAAAAAATGTTACAAATTACATTTAATGAGCATATGAACTTCTAATGTCTTACATACTCTAGGATGTTCTATCCTGTGATATGACTTTCTTGAAGAAAAAAATCTATTTGCAGAATAGAGAAACTTCCTGGAAATTTCTGTAGAATAAATGATAACTACTAATAACAGTGAATATATAACACTGCATGCCAGATTCACTTCAGAGCACTTCATGTATGAATTATCATGTAATTCTCATAACAGCTTCATGGGGTTGGTCCTGTTATCACTGCCAATTTATAGATGAGGGCCCTGGGGCAGAGTTAAATTTTTTTTATGTTTATTTATATTTGAGAGAGAGACACAGAGTGTGAGCAGGGAGGGACAGAGAGAGAGGAAGACACAGAATCCGAAGCAGGCTCCAGGATCTGAGCTGTCAGCACAGAGCCCATTATGGGGTTTGAATTCATGAACTGTGAGATCATGGCCTGAGCTGAAGCTGGACGCTTAACTGACTGAGCCACCCAGGTGCCCCAGAGTTTAAATAACCCACCCAATGTTACACAGAAACTTGCCCAAGGACATGCATCTGGATTTGAGCATAGGCAGTCTGGCTCCAATCGCTAGAATGATAAAAGCTCACGCCAATGAGTTAGAATAACAAAAATCATCACCATTCATGATTTTCCACACTACCGTGCTCTACAGCTAAAAATGAAATCATAAGGACAATAATAAGTATTTTTCTGTGTTAAACTCTTACCTGTTATTTTAGTAGTTCTGACTCTCTGCAAATGTCTACCATGGAGAATCTCATGTGTGCTCATACATGCTCTCTTTCTCAGCTCTCAGGTCCCACCTCCAGAAATGTCTACTGTCAGGGTTCTTCTGCCCACCAAATTGTATGAGCAGCTTTTTTCTGCTCTTCCTCCTGGAATATGCTTCCATTGACCTTGGCTATCACCCTAAGGCTAATAACTCCAGTCATGAGTAAAGCCACTATGGAGGTCTGTGCTGATATGGATGAGAGCAAAGCCAGGTGTACCAGGCACTCCATCAATGTGTAAATGCTTTTACATCTTATAAAGTATGCTCAGTGAGCTTTCTTATGCAGCCTTTTAAAAAAATGCGGAGATGACATTCAAAGAAAATTAAGTACTTAAAAGTAAATACTGAATGAAAAGCACAGAACATAAAATTTTTCTTTAGCCATTTTGTTTTTCTAATTTACAACCTTTTAGAACATTAAATCTTTCTGTAGAAACTCGCTATCATTCTCCCCAATGCCCCCATCTTTAGGGACCCATCACTACTAGGATTATAGCTTGTATCACTGAGCGCCACAAATGATTTTAACTTCCTCTTTTTAAATGCCAAGACATAACAGACTGAAAATTCAGAGAAGTCTGCAAAACATATGAGAGATGTAGGGTAAATACTGTTTATAAGAGAAAATAAACTAGCACATCTGCTGTAGCCATAAAAAACAATACAAGAAGTCAAACTAAAACCAGAGAATATGTTATAATTGGGGGACTACAGTGGGTAATTGTTTTACCTCAGAGGCTATATTATTCAGGACACAGAGATGACCAGCCAGTTCTGTGATTGACTTGCTGTTCACCAAGCATTATGCTAGATTCTAGGTTAACAAAGCATAAGCAGTATTCCTAGAATTGAGCAACATAAGAGCTAGTGAGATAGTAATGTAAATAGATGTTGTCAACCTAGTAATGTAAGTGCTGTGGTAAAGATTTCCCAAGATTCTCTGAAACACTTAAGGGTCAAGGGAAGCTTCTGAAGGGACAACCGAACTGAGCTGTGAAGAATCAGTGGTGCCTAGGTGGCTCAGTCAGTGGAGAGTCCGATGCTTGGTTTTGGTTCAGGTCATGATCTCATTATTTGTGGGTTTGAGACCTGAGTCTGGCTCTGTGCTCACAGTGTGGAGCCTGCTTGGGATTTTCTCTCTCCCTTCCTCTTTCTGCCCCTCCCCTCCTTCTCTCTCTCTCCCTCTCAAAATATATAAACTTAATTTAAAAAAAAAAGAATTAGTAGTAATTATCCAAGAAAAGAAATTTCTGGCCAGGTTTCTAGTAAGGAGAGATACCATGTATATAGTCACAGAAGCTTGAAAAAATCTTGATGAGGTCAGAGAACCAAAGCTGTGTGGTATTATTAAGGTTTAAGGTATTAAGTACATTGTGTGAGAGATAAAGATGGAGAGATCACAAAGTATATGTCACACCAAAGAGTTTGCAGTTTTTAGATTAGTTATTACAACTAACAAAAAGAGAATGGAGATAGGGAGGTTTGCTAAAACTCTTTAAAGGGGTGCCTGGGTGGCTCAGTCAGTTAAATGCCTGACTTCAGCTCGCTGTTCATGAGTTCTAGTCCAGCCTGGAGCCTGCTTTGGATTCTGTGTCTCCCTCTCTCTGCCTCTCCCTGGCTCATGCTCTGTCTCCCTCTCTCTCAAAAATAAGTAAACATTAAAAAAAAAACACTTTTAAAATTTCTCAAATAAGAGATGTTGAGAGTCTGTATCATAAGACCTACATGTAAAAAAAAAAAGTTCCAGTTCTAATCAAAAGTCACATTGATTATAATAACATGATTCTATGATATTTTTATATTTAAATAATTTATAAAGAATGAGTTTATAGAATCTTACTTTGAGGACTCCGCTTTAAGAGTTCCATAGAATTAATGCCTATAATCACTTAATTTAATTATATAGCCTCATTATAATTCAACTCACTTATTACTTTTATCTCTACATCCTAGCTGTCATGAGTTATCTCCAGTGTCTGTAACCCTGCAGGAGCCAAATCGCTCAGGTTTGTGAACACAGATAGATTTCAGGCCTGATTGGCTGTCCCTGCTTAGGAAACTCCTTGTTCTCAGGAACAGAAATCCATGAAGAACAGAGTCTGACACTCTGTCATTCATTGTCCATCCCTGGTTTCTTTCCTCAAGAGACACCCCACTATTATCAGACAATGTAATTTTAAATGGCAGCAGCAGCAGCATACGAAGCGCCAAGATAGGTGTTTCCGATAAATCCTTACAATAACCCTCAAGATAGGTATTATAAGCCGTAATTTATAGGTTAGGGAAAAGAGGCATAAAGAGCCTAAGGAGTTTTTGTAAATTTCAGAAGTAATAAGAGACAGGATTTAAATTCACACCTGTTTGCTTCAGCTTTGAAGCTGTGACCAATAATTTAGATTTCTGAAGTTATGCAGTCCCACTTAACACCAAAAACAACTGAATACAATGTGCCAGGCATAGAACTAGGTTCTAGGAATGCAAACATGAAAACCAAGTTATTCCTCAACAAAGTAATAGGATAGGAGAAGACCTGGGAGATGGTTATACTGCCATGTTGTAAGTATACTAAGAACACAAATGAGAGGCAAATAATTCACTTAATTCAAACAGGAAAAGAAAATCACGGAAAGACAAAAAGCAGATGGCATCAAGTGGAACTCTAAAGAATGAAAAGACTCCAGGTGAGAACATTTATCGGAAGGAAGAGCAAGGACGAAAACACAAGTTGAAGGTTCATGGAGTCTTCTGGGAACAACTTGTCTGGTGTTGCCTAAGAGTTTGTGAAATATTCAGAAAATAAAATTGGGAAGGGACCCTGGCCTGAGGCTAGGAAAGCTTATACATTATGATAATACATGAGATCTTCGTTCTGTAGAAAATGGGGCGACATCCAGTTTTAAACTGGAGAAAAATTGATTAGACTCATCTAGGTAGGTATTATGACTTCCTCAACACTTCTTCCTATAAAGCAGATTTTTAATGAAAATATACCCTTAAGATAATTAATTATATATGTGAAAATCATTCATGGAAGGTGGTTCCATATTTAATTCATTTCTATAGTCAATGAACAGAAATATATCATTAGAATTGTGGTTCAGAGGGAGAGGAAGTAACAGAGAGGAATAAGCTGCTTCCTCATGTTCCAGTACATCTAATTTATTCTGCAAACAGAATAAATGAACAGCTCATATGTTTATTTTTATATCAATGCATCATCTAAAAAATTCATTACATGTCTGCCTCAATACGACATGATTTTACAGTTTTATGTTTAATTTTTTCCCATTTTATTTATTTATTCTTTATTTTTTATAGTTTCAAGTTTTCATTTAAATTCCAGTTAGTTAACATACACTGTAATATTAGTTTCAGGAGTAGAATTTAGTGACTTATCACTTACATACAACACCAAGTGCTCATCCCAACAAGTGCCCTCCTTAATCCCATTCATCCATTTAGCCCATCCCCCACCCATCTCCTTCCAGCAATTCTCAGTTGTTCTCTATAATTAAGAGTCTCTTCTGGTTTGCTTCCCTCTCTGTTATTTTTCCCCTTCCCCTATGCTCATCTGTTTTGTTTCTAAAATTCCACACATGAGTGAAATCACAAAGTTCCATTTTAATGAGTTGTTATGCAATCTAATCAAATCAGTCATTTGACAATCTAAACACAACAGGATGAGCTCCAAAATAATCACCTTTCCAGGGCCAAACTCAAGTCTTTCTTCTCCTGTAAATAGTTTTTAGAGTAAAGCTCTGCACTGAAGTTATTTTTTGTGTTCTTTTAAAAATTTTTTTACAATGTTATTTTTTTCTCTATTTTTCTAAAATTTTATGTAAATTCTAGTTAATTAACTTACAGTGTAATATTTGTTTCAGGAGTCGAATTCAGTGATTCATCACTTATATACAACACCCAGTTGTCAAGACAAGAGCCCTCCGCTTATATTGTAAATTTTATTTACTTACTTTGACAGAGAGAGAGAGAGAGAGAGAGAGTGAGAGCACGAGAGTGAGCACAAGCAGAGGAGGGGAAGAAAGAGGGAGAGAGATAATCCCAAGCAGTCTCCCTGCTGTCAGCACAGAGCCCAACATGGGGCTGGATCTCATGAACTCTGAGATCAGGACCTGAGCCAAAATCTGTATGCTCAGCATGGAACCTGACACTGGACTCCATCCCACAACCCTGGGATTATGACCCAAATTGAAATCAATAGTCGGACACTCAAATGATAGAGCCAGCCAGGATTTCAGCTCAGGTCATGATCTCATGGTTGTGAGATTGAGCCCTACATCAGACTCTGCACTGAGGCATGGAGCCTGCTTAAGATTCTCTCTCTCTCCTCTATGCCTCTCCCTTGCTCATGCTCTCTCTCTCTCTCTCTCTCTCTCAAAAAAAAAAAAAAAAAAACAAAAAATGAAGAATGGATGCTGTACTTTGTCAAATGATTTTCCTGCATCTGTTGAGAGGATCACATGGTTCTTATCCTTTCTTTTATTAATGTGATATACCACATTGATTGATATTGAACCAACCCTGTAGCCCAGGAATAAGTCCCACTTGATCATGGTGAATAATTCTTTTAGTGTATTGGAAATTTGCCTGTAATTCTCCTTTTTAGTAGGGTCTTTGGTTTTGGAATCATTTATAGAATGTGTTTGGAAGTTTTCCTTTCATATTTTTTCTTTTTCTTTTTGGAATAGTTTGAGAAGAATAGATATTAACGCTTTAAATGTTTGGCAGCATTCCCCTGGGAAGCCATATGGCTCAGGACTTTCATTTGTTAGGAGACTTTCGATTACTGATTCAATTTCTGTGTTGGTTATGGGTCTATTTCTTCCTGTTTCAGATTTGATAGTTTGTATATTTATTCCAGATTTCCCAGTTTGTTGGCATATAATTTTTTTAGAATATTCTCTTATAATTGTTTGTAGTTCTGTGGTGTTGGTCGTGATCTCTCCTCTTTCATTCATGATTTTATTTATTTGGGTCTTTTTTCTTTCCTTTTTTATAAGATTGTCTAGGGGTTTATCAATTTTTATTATTTTTTTCAAAGAACCATCTCTTAGGTTCATTGATGTTTACTGATTTTCGTTTGTTTGTTTCTATGTCATTTATTTCTGCTCTAATCATTATTATTTCCCTTCTTCTGCTGGCTTTAGTCTCTACTTGCCATTCCTTTTCTATCTTCTTTAGGTATAAAGTTAGCTTGCGTATTCAAGATTTTTTCTTGCTTCTTGAAGTAGACCTGTATTCCTATTTATGTCCCTCTTATGACCCCCATTGCTGCCTTCCAAATGTTCTAGATTGTCATGGTTTCATTTTTATTTCCTTCCATGTAGTTTTTAATTTCTTCTTTAATTTACTGGTTAACCTATTCATTATTTAGTAGGATGTTCTTTAATCTCCATGTATTTGTTGTCTTTCCAAATTTTTTCTTGTGGTTGACTTCAATTTTCATAGTGTTGTATTCTGAAAATATACATGGTATTATCTCAATCTTTTTGTATTTGTTGGGGCCTAATTTGTGACCTAGTATGTGATTTATTCTGGGGAATATTCCATGTGCACTCAAAAAGAATGTGTATGCTGATGCTTTAGGGTGAAATGTTCTGAATATATCTGTTATGTCTATCTGGCCAATGTGTTATCCAAAGCCATTGTTTCCTTGTTGACTTTCTGCTTAGATGATCTATCCATTGTTGTAAGTGGGGCGTTAAAGTTCCCTACTAATATTGTATTATTATCAATGAGTTCCTTTATGTTTATTTTTAAATGATTTATGTATAGTGTGCTCCCCATTTGGGAGTATATGTAAATATTTACTATTGTAGGATTTTCTTTTGTATAGACCCCTTTGTTATGATATACTGCCTTTTTTATCTCTTATTACAATCTTTGTTTTAAAATCTAGTTTCTCTGATGTAAGTATGTCTACTCTGGCTTTCTTTTGATGTCCATTATCATGATAGATGGTTCTGTATCCCCTCACTTACTTTCTTACTTTCTTTCTTTCTTTCTTTCTTTCTTTCTCTTCCTTCCTTCCTTCCTTCCTTCCTTCCTTTCAAGTTTATTTATTTTGAGACAGAGAGAAAGCATGAGTGAGGGAGGGGCAGAGAGAGAAGGAGAGAAAGAGAATCTCAAGCAGGCTCCACATTATCAGCACAGAGCCCACTCTGGGGCTTGAACCTACAAACTGTGAGATCATGACCTGAGCTGAAGTCAAACACTTAACTGACTGAACCACCCAGGTGCCGTCATCCCCTCACTTTCTATCTAGAGGTGTCTTCAGGTTAAAAATGAATCTCTTGTAGGCAACATATAGATGGATTTTGTTTTTTAACCCATTCTTATACCCTATGTCTTCTGATTGGAGTAATTAGTCTATTTGTATTCAGAGTGATGGTAAATATGAATTTAGTACCATTGTATTACCTGTAAAGTCACTGTTTCTGGAGATTTGCTCTGTTCCTTTTTAGTTTTTGTTGCTTTTGGTCTTTCTTCCCCACTCAAAGAGTCTCCTTTCCTATTTCTTCTAGGGTTGGGTTAGTGGTCACAAACTCCTTTAGTTTTTTGTTTGTGTGGGAAAATCTTTTATCTCTCCTTCTAGTGTAAATGACAGCCTTGCTGGATAAAGTATTCTTGGCTGCATTTTTTTCCCATTCAGTACATTAAATATATCATGCCACTCTCTTCTTGCCTCCCAAGTTTCTGAGGCGAGACCTGCCACTAGTCTGATTTTTCTTCCTTTGTAGGTTAAGGACTTCTTTTCCCTTGCTGTTCCTGAGATTCTTTCCTTATCTCAGTATTTTGCCAATTTTACCATGGTATGTCTTGCTGATGGCCAGCCTTTGTTGATTTTGATGGCAGTCCTCTGTGCCTTCTGGATTTGGATGTCTGTTTCTTTCCCAAGCTCAGGGAAGTTTTCAGCTATAATTTGCTCAAATACACCTTCTTCTCTTTTTCCTCTCTCTTCTTCTTCTGGAACTCCTATCATATGAATGTTATTACATATTATGCAGTCACTGAGTTCCATAAGTATACATTCATCATTTCTTTCCCTCTTCTTTTCAGCTTCATTATTTTTCATAATTTTATCTTCTATATCACATCCATTCTTCTGCTTCTTCCTTCCTCATGGTCATTATGGTCAGTTTTGCATCTTGGTTATAGCAGTTTATATTTCAGCCTGATTAGTTTTTCAGTCTTTCATCTCTGTGGTAAGGATCTTTCTGGTTGTTCTATGGTTTTCTCAAGCCTAGCTAGTTTCCTTATGATTGTTGTTTTAAATTCTTATTTAGGCATATTATTTATATCTATTTTGATTAGCTCCCTGGCCGTGACCTCTTCTTGTTCTTTCTTTTAGGATGAATTCCTTTGTCTTGGCATTTTATCTGGGTCTGTTTCTTGTGTGTTAGGAAAGCCTGTGCCTAGTCCTATTTTCACTAGAGCTGAAGTTTTGCAGCACTCTATAATGAGTAGGCTTGGTGCATGTAGAGAGTTTGTGCTGGTCTTCTGGGTAAGGGGCTTGCTGCTCTGGGTCTCAATTACAACTACCCTATTAAAAAAGGCTTTTGCAGAGCACAGGGGGGCAGGGCTTGGTCTCAGGGCTCAGTTTCAAGCCTCCACTGTGTGCTCTGGACTGCTTGCTGAAGTCTGTCCATGCTGATGTGTGTGTGGGGGGCTGGTAGCATGAAAAATGGCATTGGCCCACTCTCTTCCCCAGAAAGGGGAGTTCACACTCTACACTGTTCAGGAAGTGTTCACAGAAGAGTGAACAATCTCCCATCTTACATCCCAGGCTTCCTTCAGATCCCTGCCTTCACCCTGTCTGTGTCCATGCTGTCTACCCACTCAGAAGCAGCATAGTGCTCCTGCGGTTTTACTCAGACACACAGCTCAGTTTCAAAACTCCCAATTTTAGGGGCCCAGTGTGCTGCAAATTCATTATAATCCTCTGGGAAGGGTCTCACTGCACTGTGTCTGGTACCACTTTGTACCAGAAGGGCAGTTGCATGACTGCACAGGAGTTTATGATAAAACACAACAAAAAGTGGGTGTCCAGGTTAGCTGCCCTCAGCTATTGTCTCTGCTCCAGGGCAGTGGAATGGTACCCACTGGTTCTTTTATCCTCTGAGGGGCAGTGCTCCCTCTCACAAATGCACTCAAAAAAAGGGAATTGTCTCTCCCAGTGCTACCCAAGGGATCTTCAGAGCACACTATTCACTCTCAGGGTTCTGTTCTCCTTCTCCACAAGAGCACCACTATTCTTGCCAGGCTTCACCTGGCAATTGTGTGGACTTCTAAAACTTTAGTCTTTGAGTTCTGTTGCTTATAAAAACTTTCAATAAGCAGCCCCTCTCATTTTCCCAGACACTGGTTTAAGAGAAGTGTTTTTCTTGTGAAATCCCCTCCATGCTGCTTGATCTCTTGCTCTCTCTCTCTCTTTACTCTCTCTGTGATCGGATCTCCCTTACCTCCAGAGCATCCGTGATTATTATCTCTCCCAAATTACATCACTGCACCTCCTACCTTCCATAATGTGGCCTCTTTCCTCTCTCTAGTTGTGCAGTTTGTTTTCTCAGTTCTAAGAATGATTTCCTGGGTGTTCAAAATGATTTCATATTTATCAAGTTGTGTTAGAGGGATGAAGCAAACATAAGGTCCTCCTACTACTCCACCATCCTAATTCCTCTCTAGTTTTGTTTTTAAATTTGAAGGAAAAATAATGAAAGCAATTTTTTGACAATGAATTGCATATGTGTTATTACTATTATTTGAATCAATCTTTTTATTTTAAAGTGGAGGATACCAAATCTCAAAATTTAAAAGGAGTTTTCCAAGAGCATATGTCTCCTTAGTTACCTAGTCAGAAACAGGTCTCAATTATTTATTCATTAAATGAATATTTACTAAATGCCTACCTTATGAGATGTTCTCCATCTCAATAGCATCCCTGAAAATTGCCAAACAATTACATGTAATAATTTATCCTTTTAATGTGAGGCAGAGAAAACCAATACACTTTGCTTTTTGTCAGTTTGCAAGAAATATAAACAATACTGCCATTTTCAAAGAAATACACTACATAACAATAGTATGTAGGAATTATACGAATTCCTAAAGAAGAAAAAAATACTTACAAAGAAGAATGAAGATAAGAAATTTCTGAAAATTTCTCGATAAAAGTAACTTTTTGTTTTAAAATTCTTCTAGTTTATTTGCTAGGTTTCCATTTTAGAAAAATAGAACACTTGCCCCAGAATGTTCCAAGTGAGTTAAGACATCTATGATTGTGGACCCCAAAAGTCACAATTTCTAACCTGTGTAATGGAAGCATCAGAACTTCTCCCTATTTTCACAGAGTGCGAGGACTGAATTGCAAGGCATAGGTAACCTTTTCTTTTTGTAAGCTCTTGGTTACAAAGCAGCAATGACAGGGGCGCCTGGGTGGCTCAGTCAGTTAAGCGTCCGACTTCAGCTCAGGTCACGATCCCGCGGTCTGTGAGTTCGAGCCCAGTGTTGGGCTCTGGGCTGATGGCTCAGAGCCTGGAGCCTGCTTCTGATTCTGTGTCTCCCTCTCTCTCTGCCCCTCCCCCGTTCATGCTCTGTCTCTCTCTGTCTCAAAAATAAATAAAAGTTAAAAAAATTAAGAAAAAAAAAGCAGCAATGAGAGCTTCAGGTCCCACACTATTAGAGATCTGAGAGCAGTGTAGATGTTACTAAATATTGCTTAATATTACATTTGTTGTGAAGAGAACAATGAATTTTTTGGTCCAGTCTTTTCCTCAGTATTTTGAATCTTCTTCTCATTGAAATGATGAATAATGGAGAAAAAGTTATACATGGTCTCTGTCTTAATGAAGTTTACAATCTAGTGGGCTTGGGTGGACAATGAAGAAAATAAACACATAATTACAAGGATATGAAATAATAACTAATCAAGTTATGTTTCCTGAAGAAAAAAAAGGTTGCAAAGGAAAAAAAAATGATAAACCAGACAGAAAAGAGGAAACAGTAAAGAATAGAGCAGAATTTAGTGAATAGAAAATAGATACAGGTGCCTGGGTGGCTTAGTCAGAAGCACTTGATTCTTGATTTCGGTTCAGGTCATGATCTCATGGTTCATGAGATTGAGTCCCGCATCTGGCTCTGTGCTGACAGGATGGAGTCTACTTGGTATTCTCTCTCTCCCTCTGTCTCTGTCCCTCCTCACCCCTTGCTCTCTCTCACAACATAAATAAATAAACATAAAAAAAAAGAAAATAGAAAAATAGACAAAAATCAAAAGTGCTGGTGCTTTGAAAAAAGTCAACAAAATGGGCAAACTTTTAGCAAGACTTACCATCAAAATAGAGAAGAGAATCAAATTACTAAAATCAGGAATGAAAGTGAGACATCACTACTGATCTTTCAGAAATAGTTAGGATTACAAAGTAATACTATAAACAACTATATACCAACATGTTAGGTAACTGGTGAAGTGGACAAATCCTGTCAAGACACAAACTGCTACAACTCACTCAAGAAAATAAATAGAAAATTTGGGTATATATAAAACACGTAAAAAGATCACTTAGTACTTTAAAAACTACCAGCAAGGAAATCGCAGACTCAGAGAGTTCCATTGTTGAATTCTACCAAATATTGAAAGAATTAACACCAATTATTCATACATTCTTCCAGAAAATTAATGAATTCCCAACTTATTCCATGAGGCCAATATTACTCTGATCTTATACCAGAAAAAGATATCCAAGAAATGTATAGACATACGTATAGGAATAAAGACTCAAAATTCCCCCAACAAACTGTAAGTAAACAGAATCAAGGGACACCTGGGTGGCTCAGTCCGTTGCGCATCTGCCTTTGGCTTAGGTCATGATCTTATGGTTTCTGGGTTCAAGGCCCCCATTGGGCTTTCTGCTGTCAGTGCAAAACCTGCTTCACGTTCCCTGTCCCTTCTCTCTCTGCTCCTGTCCCACTCACTCACTCTCTCTCTCTTTCTCAAAAAATAACTGAATACATATACATATACATATACATATACATATACATATATAGAGACAACACTTAAAAAAAAAAGAAACGGAATCAAGTAGCATTTAAAATGTATTTGACACCATGACCAAGTGGGATATATCTCAAAAATGCAAGAACAGTTTAAAATCTTAAACCAATGTTATACAACATATGAACAAAATAAATAACAAAGCCCCCACAAGATCATCTCAATAAATGCAGAAAGAGCATTTGAAAAAAATTCAATACTGTTTCAGCATAAGTACACTGCACAAGCATTGAATAGAAGGAGACTTTCTCAACTTGACAAAATATATTTATATGGATTTCACTGCCAACATTTTACCAATTGGTGAAATGCTGAATGCCTTCCTCCAAGATAATGAACAAATAAGGATTACTATATTGCCTCTTCCATTCAATATTGTGCTGGAAGTTTTAGCCAAGGCAATAAGATAATTACCAAAAATTAAATGCATGCAGATTGGAAAAGAAGAAGTAAGACCATCTGTATTCTCAGATCTAACATGATCTTATATAAAGAAAATTTAAAGAAATCCACTAAAAAAAATCTATTGGAACTAATGCACAAGTCAGCAAGTTTGTAATATATAAGATATAAATACAAAAATCAGCTGTCTTTCCAAATACTACTTAGAAATGTTTCAAAAATGAATTTAAAAAGCAATTACATTTATGATAGCATTAAAAATAGAATATTTATACTTTAATCTTGCAAAAGAAATTGAAGATTATAGTTAATTATATTAATAATTATAAAAATTACTGAAATAAATTAAGGAAGATCTAAATAGCTGAAAATACTTTACATGCTTATGGATTGAAATACTTATTTGTTAAAATGGAAAATTCCTCAAATTCATCTACATATTCAGCACAACATCTTTTATAATTTTCCTTGTATGTATTTTGAAGAAATTTATGAGGCAATCCTAAGATTCATATGGAAAGGCAAGCAACCATAAAGATCAAAAAAAATCTTGAAAAAGAAGAGTAAAATTGGAGGAACGCTATGTCCCTATTTCAAAACTTCCTACAAAGTTACAGTAATGAAGACCTGGTCCTACCATAAGAATAGACATATATATTTGTGTAATAACATAGTTAGTTCAAAAATAAACCCTTACACGAGGATTATTTTCTACAAGGGTGCAAAGACAATTCAGTGGAGGGGAAAAAAAAAAAACCCTCCTTTCAAGAAGATGTGGAACCAGCAGATATTCACATGCAAATGGATAAAGTAGTACTCTTTTGTTACATCATATAAAATAATGAATCAAAATGGATCACAGACAACAATGTAAGAGCTACAATTATAAAAGATAAGAAGTAAACATAGGAATAAATCTTTGTGACCTTGATTAGACACAGCTTTCTTAAACACAATGCCAAAAACTCAAATAATGATAATCATCATCATCATCATAATAAAAAAACAGGCTGGACATCATCAAAACTTAAAAAAAAATACTTTTATTACACAAATGACACCATAAATAAAAATGTGAGTAGAGAACACACAGAATGGAAGAAAATATTTGCAAATCCTGTATCTGATAAGTTTACGTCTGAAATATATGAAGAACTTCTACAACCAAATAATTAAAAAAGTAACCCAATTAAAATGGGCAAAAAATCTAAATTCACATTTCTCCAAAGAGGATATACAAATGACCAATAAACATATGAAAAGATACCCCAAATCATCATCCACTTAGATTATTCACATCAAAACCAAAATGAGATATCACTTCATATCCAATCTGATGGTTATAATTTAAAAAACCAACCAAACAACTAATCAGCCCACCAACCAAGCAAACAAATAACATTTGTTGGAAAGGATGTGAAGAAACTGGAAACCATATATTTCTGATATAAATGTGAAATGGTGTAATGACTTTGGAAAACAATTTGGCTGTGCTTTACATGTTAAATATAATTATTACATGACACAGCAGTTTCACCCAAGAGAAATGAAAACATATGTCCATATCAAAACAGAGATGTTCATAGCAGCGTTATTTATAGTAGTCCAAAGTGGTGACAACCCAAATGTCGGTTGATTGATGAATAGAGTAAAAAATGTGTGGCACAAAAACAGACACATAGACCAATGGAATGGAATAGAAACCCCAGAACTAGACCCACAAATGTATGGCCAACTCATCTTTGACAAAGCAGGAAAGAACATCCAATGGAAAAAAGACAGCCTCTTTAACAAATGGTGCTGGGAGAACTGGACAGCAACATGCAGAAGGTTGAAACTAGACCACTTTCTCACACCATTCACAAAAATAAACTCAAAATGGATAAAGGACCTGAATGTGAGACAGGAAACCAAAAAACCCTTAGAGGAGAAAACAGGAAAAGACCTCTCTGACCTCAGCCGTAGCAATCTCTTACTCGACACATCCCCAAAGGCAAGGGAATTAAAAGCAAAAGTGAATTACTGGCACCTTATGAAGATAAAAAGCTTCTGCACAGCAAAGGAAACAACCAACAAAACTAAAAGGCAACCAAAGGAATGGGAAAAGATATTTGCAAATGACATATCGGACAAAGGGCTAGTATCCAAAATCTATAAAGAGCTCACCAAACTCCACACCCGAAAAACAAATAACCCAGTGAAGAAATGGGCAGAAAACATGAATAGACACTTCTCTAAAGAAGACATCCGGATGGCCAACAGGCACATGAAATGATGTTCAGTGTCGCTCCTTATCAGGGAAATACAAATCAAAACCACACTCAGGTATCACCTCACGCCAGTCAGAGTGGCCAAAATGAACAAATCAGGAGACTATAGATGCTGGAGAGGATGTGGAGAAACGGGAACCCTCTTGCACTGTTGGTGGGAATGCAAATTGGTGCAGCCGCTCTGGAAAGCAGTGTGGAGGTTCCTCAGAAAATTAAAAATAGACCTACCCTATGACCCAGCAATAGCACTGCTAGGAATTTATCCAAGGGATACAGGAGCACTGATGCATAGGGCCACTTGTACCCCAATGTTCATAGCAGCACTCTCAACAATAGCCAAATTATGGAAAGAGCCTAAATGTCCATCAACTGATGAATGGATAAAGAAATTGTGGTTTATATACACAATGGAATACTACATGGCAATGAGAAAAAATGAAATATGGCCATTTGTAGCAACGTGGATGGAACTGGAGAGTGTGATGCTAAGTGAAATAAGCCATACAGAGAAAGACAGATACCATATGTTTTCACTCTTATGTGGATCCTGAGAAACTTAACAGGAACCCATGGGGGAGGGGAAGGAAAAAAAAAAAAGAGGTTAGAGTGGGAGAGAGCCAAAGCATAAGAGACTGTTAAAAACTGAGAACAAACTGAGGGTTGATGGGGGGTGGGAGGGAGGAGAGGGTGGGTGATGGGTATTGAGGAGGGCACCTTTTGGGATGAGCACTGGGTGTTGTATGGAAACCAATTTGACAATAAATTTCATATATAAAAAAATAAATAAAAATAAAAAAATAAAAAAATGTGGTAAACACAAACAATGGAATATTATTTAGCAATAAAAATGGATGAAGTAAGGATTCATGCAACATGGGTAATCCTTGAAAACATTATGTGAAGCAGAATAAGACAGGAACAAAAAAAACAATGCATTGTACAAATATATTTATATAAAAAGTCCAGGATAGGCAAATTCATACTGAAAGAAAGTGGGTTACAGTTGCTTAGGGCTGGGTAAGTGGTAGGAGGAAATGAATGCTAATATTTTTTTGGAGGTGAATCAAAAGTTTTAAAATTTGTTTGGGGTGATAGTTGTACAACTCTGTGGATATACTAAAAACCATTCCATGTAAACTCTAAATGTATGGATTATATAAAATGTATATCTCAATGAAACTTAAAGATGACGATAAAGCTTAAAATATCATTTTGGTTCTCCTCATAGAAACTTTATTGTATAAAATGAAAATTAAAGTACAGTCAAATATTTTCTTGGATTGTGTATGAATCTAGTTTCATTCTGAAGTAGTTTATAATTTCATATAAATAGAATATGTTTCTGTAAATAAAATTTCTTATAAGAAAAATAAATTACTGGAGAATTACAACCAGAACCCATATTTCTGTGAATAAGATGGTCACATTATTGGGGGCAATGCTCCCAGTGGAAATGAATACAATGCTGGATAAAATATAAAAACCTCCTTTCACAAGCATTGCAGAGGTAAAAAGATGGTAAGAAATCTCCAGAAAAATAAGAAGTAGAACCCAGAGGGTAAGCAAACGCACAAAAGCTACTTTTGCTCTAAGTGCACTTGCAGTATCTCAGGAACACGGTCTTAGTTCCTGACCCTTAGCAAAGTACGGAGATGAAGGCAGAGAGGACAACTTGGGGCCTGCCTAACTGGACATCTCACAGAATACCCTCCACCTACAATGACTGAATTGAAAAAAGTTTGACCACTGGGGTGAGAGCAAACCAGAAGTAATTTCAGCCTTACCATCAACTCAAGGGTAATTAGAAGGAAAACCTTTCCTAACCAAAGAGCATAACAAAAATTCCAAGGGAAATTTTAATGACCAACCTACTTTCAGAGATCCTAGATTATCAGTACCACTAGTCTCATCACAAAAGCAAACAAATTTTCTTCGGAGATCACTAACTTCACCTTGAGACTCAAATAAATTCTACAGATTATTTTCAAAGGAAATGGAGAAGCTCACATAAGGAAAAAAAATAAGAAAATGGGGAAAACTAAACCTTCTTTTGCTGGATATTAGACTAGAATTGAATATATTTACATGAACTCAGAATGAAATACAGATAGAGAGATAAAAACATAGAGACAGAGACCTAGATAGAGGGCGACAGAGAGAACATTCTGTTCTCTGTTCTAGTTCTGTTCACTGAGAACAAAGGCTTTTAAGCAATGACATTTCCAGTAGGAAACCGCATACCTAGCTCCCAGGTATATGTTCCTATATCAAGCACCAGGGCATCTTGAATTAATGGCTGGTTCTAGGGCTAGGAGAAAAAAAAAAAAAAGAAAAGATGAACTTGAAATATCATTTTGTGCCAGCCAGTAAGAAAATGTCTGAAGAATAATGGGATGTGCCAGAAATAAATAGAAGCGAGCTTGAAGAGTCATTCTCTAGCCAAATACGGGTCATGTTTAGCATCAAATAAGCAATGATATTTAACAGTATAAAGCATTGGATAAAATAGGAATCAATAAATATATATTAATATAAATAGGTAAATGAATAAATGGTGAACAAAAGATTTATTTATTTATTTTTTTAATCTTTACTCGTTTTTGAGAAAGTGAGAGAGACAGAGTGTGAGCAGGGGAGGAACAGAAAGAGAAGGAGACACAGGATCCGAAGCAGGTTCCCGGCTCTGAGCTGTCAGCACAGAGCCCGACGCTTTGAACTCACAAACCGAGAGATCATGACCTGAGCTGAAGTCAGATGCTCAACCAACTGAGCCACCCAGGAACCCGAGAGAAGATCTTTTTTATAACATGATGTAAACTACAAAAAGAAAAAAACATTTTTGGAACAAGGAAAATCACCATTTCACAAACATTGCAGTAATAATTGGTTTAGCCCAGAATCATTAATAGATACTGAAATGAGTGGGTGAAACTTTAATGGAAAACAGGATATTATGTGAACTCAAAGTATTTCCCCCACAAAATATTACTTTCAAAGGGAACCATACACAGTTTACAGTATAGAAGCTTGGCATACATCATACTGACTATGTAATTGAAGTTAACATAAGATGTGATAGAATAAACTGACACCATGTGCCTCCTGATACGCATTGAGAAAGATGCAGTTCATCACTTCCATGACTCTTGTGAGTCAGGAATATACCAAAATAAGGAATTTCTGTTTGAAAGAAAATGATTTAAAGTTAACAGATGACAAATAGAAAAAAACATTCTCTAAAAACAAGGCATTTATATCTAGAGCAGCATGTTAAATATTGCAGGCCAATAGCCACATGTGGCTATATAAATTTTAATCTGAATTAATTAAAATATATTGAGGTGAACACTTCAAGTGTTCAAAAGCCACATGTGGTTAGCAATGAGGTTAGTAGTTGGTGGTGTAGATATATAACATTTTCTGTACTGCAAAACTTTTTGCAATTGGACAGAAATGATATACAGTCCTAGATATCACAAAGAATCCCTCAAGCAAGAAAATACTAGGGAACCTAATGGAGAACAAAACAAAACAATGGATAAAACATAATCTGAAAAAAAAAGGATATCTCAATGACTACCTGGAAGTCCAATAAGTGCAAAGTAAGACAAGAATAATACAACATAGAAAGAGAAAATGTGAAAAAAAAAAAAAAAAAAAAAAAAAAAGGATTGTGCCAGCGCTGGGGAAAATGTATAGGAGGACAAAATTCTTGAACACTACTGATGTGATTATAAATTGAGCCACTCACTAGAAAACAACATTCCAAGAACACTTAGTAAAATTATGTATGTAAATGCTTACAACTTAGAAATTCCACTGCTATGATAATATTTCAGGTCAATTCCTGCAAAAGTCCTTCCAATAAAATTTGGATTGTTTGTGGTAGCATGAATTAGGAGGGATTCTAAATGTCTGCATGCCTGGTGGAATGGATAAGTAATATATGGATGGATGCTATTTGTAATATGCAACAGGAAGAAACATCAGCTAGATTTATAGAAACATTGAAAAAATATAAAACAATAAAATTTTGGACAATATAATTTATATACACTTAAGACCTTAAAAACATGTACATAGTGTACAACATTCATGAATATTTAAAAACATTTCTTAAAAGAGTTAGAATAGATGTCTTTTTGGAGTGAAGATCAAGGATAAGAAATAGAACAAAATAAGAGAAAGATCTTGCATAAGTGAGTGATAACAATGTGCTATGAATTGGGAGTATGATTAACTCATCTATTACATCTACGTCTCAAAATAAAACGGGAAAAAATCTGGATCCAATATTTAGGCTAGAGCAGTTTTAAAGATTAAACAACTTTTTGTGTGTGTTAACTGATTTTATTGTAACTTGTGATCATATGAAAACAAACACAAAAAAGTATTTGTTTTCCTGAGAGAAATGTGCATTAAAAATAAGCATTTAAGTAACATGGTAACACACCTTTTGGAAATAACTTGACATTTCTCTAAACTAAGTTCTAATTATAGTTTTCCTAGTGATCTTTTGTACTGTGTAGACTTAAAATAGGGTTGAATCCTAAAGGAGTCGTATGTCTGCATTTTTTAAGCACACAGCAAAGTCCTGCTGTGTCAATAATTGCCAAACCAGGAGATCTTTGGATATCTAGGACCACCCACTGGCCAAAGTACCAAGTTATGATAGACTCTCAATAATTTCTTTCAGACTGGGAGAATGGATGTATGATTATGATGTAGATAACAGAGAGGGACAAATTGCATAATTAATTGGCAAAACCCAGTATACTTTGATGAATTTTTAGGTCATTGAAATTAGAGAGGCTGCATAAAAGCCCTAAGAGCATAATGAATCCTTGATTGACTTTGTATCCTTGAGACTGCTTATTTTTCTATGTATGGTAAGACTGAAAAATTGAGGTTTCTTTCCAGCCAACTGTAGCTGTCAGTGTTAAAAGTTTAGAAGGAATTATTGACTTCTACAACAAGAAATTCAAGGTTTTACTTATGTTCATGGCATTATCCAGGAATCTGAAACTGATGGAATATTTTCAGTGGGAAGTGAAACTGTTACCAAAATTGTATTTTCACTATCACTTTCAATGTCTTGCTGTTGTAGTGGTTGTTTTGTTGTTTTGCGATTAGTGAAGGCAACATCACACATGAGTATGCTCCTTTTCTTCAGATGTAAGTGCTATTAAATCAACTGGGAACTATTTAAGTCAGTGTTTTTCAAATATGAATGTGCATTTGAATCACTTGTCAAGGTGCGGATTCTGATTTTAGTAAGTCTGGGCTGGAGCCTGAGATTCTGAATTTCCAAGAAGTACTCAAGCAACAGTAATGTTACTGGCACGTAATTTGAGTGCAAAATTTGAATCACTCAAATATCTAATGTTTCAAATATTTTAATTTTTTTCAAAAGGTCTTGGAAATAAAAACATCAGTTTATTCTTTGCTCGAAAACTCTGATGGCATAACCAATAATCAGCTCCATTCAGAGAAAGAACAATTAAACCAAATAGGTAATATTTATTCTAAAATTTTAAAAGTGTGGCACAGCAAAAAATAAAATGAAAAAGCTCATTTAATATTAGTTCTCAAAATCCAAAAGAAGGGGTTACCACAACTAACACCGACCATTAAATTAAACATGTTTATGTCAATAATATGCATACACAAGTAGGGAGGTATATAAACAGGTAATGCTATGTATGGCTTTAAAAGAAAATCTGGATTTTCTCCCCTCAACTTTTAAAATCAAATATCCTTGGGGCACCTGGGTGGATCAGTCAGCTGAGCATACCACTTCGGCTCAGGTCATGATCTCACAGTTCATGGGTTCGAGCCCTGCTTCTGGCTCTGTACTGACAGCTCAGAGCCCTGAGCCTGCTTCAGATCTTGAGTCTCCCCCTTCCTCTGTCCCTCCCCCACTAGCACTCTGTCTCTATCAAAAATGAATAAACGTTAAAACCAAATATCCTCTATAGTTCCTTTTCATTCTGAAAGTAGCTCTCAAAAACGTATGAAATATAACAGTTTTTTTTTCTATCGGTATATTCTGGAGATTATAAAACATACTTTGTAGCAGAGCTTTATTCTAGCAGAGTAACTATATTTTTGCTTCTTTACCTTCTAACTTACTCTTAAAAATTGAGGCTACAGTTAAAGAGAATTTATATTTTACTGTGTCATGTAAGTTTTTCAGAAGTATCTGGTAAAAATTACAGCCATTTGTCCACCCAAATTGGTTTCTATCATCTAGTAAAATACTTTATTCGGATGGAAATCTTTACAGTTCTTCAGAGAACCAATTTAGTTCCTTAGGAAAGGATGGAAGGTGACTCACCATGAAATTCTGATATTAAAGTTTTGGTGACTAGATACTTCAAGGTGTTCTCAATTGTGTGCTAACAGTTTTCTTGTTAAATTCAGTTCAGCACTCATGAATTGCCAAATGGATGTTTTTCAGCTATACTAAAATGCCAGTCCTGTTTAGCTTTCCGCATCCTCACTGCACACAAATTCCTTACTTTAATGACCTCACAAGGAAAGGAATCTGTCTCAAATGACAAAATGTTCAGGTAAACATCATTGTAATTATTTCTATTTTTAATCATAGTCACAGTTAAAACTTGGAACCAACACTATGTCAAAAGAATCCTCAGGCTTTGCCCCTAGAGAAAACCTCTCTGTGAGTAAACCTGGGACTTCTGAGTGAAGCAAAGAGATCAGATATTTCTACACCTAAACAATTAGTTTATAATATTTTAAAACTTGTTTCAAGATAGACTTCTCACAGTAAATAAATCAGGTAGATTTCAAAACTTATGTATTAAATAGACACAAATCATTAACTGTCACATTTTATCAATAAGTGGAATCTGAAGATATATATTTGTTCCACACTACATATAATTATACTTTACATAATTAATATTTACAAAATATAAAATTTTTGTCAAGTGTATTAAAAAAGAAGTATCTTTACTTACTTTGTAAGTTTAAAAATGAGAAAAATTCTAATCGATTGGTGCTCCACAGATTAAAAGACAGTCTATGAATTACCTAATTAAATGAATAATTTCAGTAAAATAATGTACATCCCCTATACCTTGTTTGTCTACATACTATTATTCTAGATTTTTAACTTGGAAGTTGAATGGTAGCTAACTGAAATTCTCTTGGAAGCAAACCAGAAATAAGTATTCTCTCTGAAGGTAGAGAACACATTTTGTAAGGCACTGTCCTAAATGTCTCATGAAATGTCTTCTGATAAGCAGAATAATATGTTCCTTGAAGAATCCAATATGACAGTTCTTATTCTTTCTTTTAATGACAGTGACCAGGTCAGTAGGAAGTTCAAAAATATGATTTAATATCTCTATGTCTACTAACATGAGATTTTTATGACATTTAAATCCTTAAAAATGCCTCCTTTTAAATTTTTAAAAAATATTTAAAATACTATCATTTAAAATAATTAAAAAAAGGATTTTAATTTTATGGTAGCTACTTAAGTGATATCATAAGTCATGGATATACACACATATAATTTAAAACTAAATACAAAATTATGTTATATATAGAACTTATATAGATTCAATATATATTCTATATAGAATTATAGCCTATTTGGTGTATGTAATTTTATATATAATTTCTTAAAATTATGTGTTCAAGTTTTATCCTCATTAATTTTACATTCAAGTATCTCTTTATGAAAAAACTGCTATCACTAAATGTTGTTTTAAAGGTAGTATTTAAAGTATATTGTGATGGTTAAGTATATAGGATATACATTGATAAAATTTTTTTTTAATTTTTTTTTTCCAACGTTTATTTATTTTTGGGACAGAGAGAGAGACAGAGCATGAACGGGGGAGGGGAAGAGAGAGAGGGAGACACAGAATCAGAAACAGGCTCCAGGCTCTGAGCCATCAGCCCAGAGCCTGACGCGGGGCTCGAACTCACAGACCACGAGATCGTGACCTGGCTGAAGTCGGACGCCCAACCGACTGCGCCACCCAGGCGCCCCTACATTGATAAAATTTAAGAAAGGCAAGTTTATTTGAGTCTAATATTTGCATGATTCTCCTTTAAGAAACATATCTTTAGTGACTTAAGACTGTATTTCCTACTTTGCAGCTTCATTACTTGATTCAGTAATAAAATATTTTCATAGTAATAATAATAGATGCTATTTATTGATAATCAACTTTTAGACTCAGATTGTAAGCAACAGATTTGTTTTAATGCCAAATAGAAACATGGGTTGGTGTGACAGAATACAAGAATAAATAATCACAGCAGGATTTGATAATCTAATTTTTTACAGGTTTTTCTGAACTTCAGTTTATAGGAAAAGCTCCAAATAAACAATCAACTGGAATCCTAAGTGCCTATTAATAAAGTTTCAAGGACCTATTACAAATAAAACTAAAATTCCCACCCTGGATGAAGTCAATTACATGAAAAACAATGTCACAATTATCCCCTTTTTCTGTTTGTTTGTGGTTTAAAAATTAGATGGTAGGAAAGTCATGAAAACACAACAATTCAATAATTTTTTAATGATATTCCACAAATATAAAGAAAACAGTATTTTGGTCCACTAATTTCCATATACTGTAAGGAGAAAATGCACTCTTTCACGAAGAAACAACAGGCTCACAAATCAACATATCAGGCCATCTTAAAGTCCAGCTTTAGAAAGTCTTTTCTTATAAGAAAACAGGACACATTAAATATGCATATTTAAATCTGTAATATTTAGCTATGTCTATCTTCCAAAGTTACACAAGTTTTCAAACAAGAAACTGTTGTATATGTTTAAATAAATGTATTGTTTGAAAATGTATTAAATCGGATACACTCAGTTATTAAAGAAACAAATAAGGCAAGGATCCACACAGACACATACACATGTACATACATAGGGGTCCATATACATAATGTATATCCCATTCATTAATTCACTTTGAAAATACAAATTTCAGCTCCCCCTCCTGACCCTTTATTCTTCCTCTCATAACCATGGCCTTTTAATATAATATCCTCTGGGTCTTAAATGCCAGTTGAAACTCCCCTTTGCCTGACTTGGCTGGTCAAGAGTCTTTTGCTCAAAGAAAGACTTTCTATGACAACTTTGACCATTTTGAGATATGATTTTTTGTGTTTTGTTTTGTTTTAGAGATAGAGAGGGAGAGTGTGAGTGGGGGAGAGGGGCAGAGAGAGAGAGAGAGAGAGAATCTTAAGCAAGCTCCAGGCACAGCAGGGAGTCTGATGTGGGCTTGATCCTATGACCCCGGATAATGACCTGAGCTGAAATCAAGTGTCGGCTGCTCAACCGACTGAGCTACCCAGGTTCTATGAGATATATATATATATTTTTTCTCTTAGAGCCCTGACATCAAATCTGTTCAACAAATACATTAATTTTTGTATTTGAGAAAGTCTGTCTTCTTCAAAGGACTACAAGGCATAAGAAAGTAGAAAGTATGACATTTTTGTTGTTACTATTTACCAATAGATCCTTTGTGGCTAGCAAGAAAAAAATAATGAAAAACAATCATAGTTGCATTCTGATCTCTAAACTGCTCTCTGTTGTCGTTATAGGCTTATCAAACTGCCTATTTCTGATATTTTTATCAGGAATATTTTATATATCACCATATTTTCATCACATATAAAGGTTGAATAAACTATCAAGGTACACTTTTAAATTCAGCTTGACTTGGGGCGCCTGGGTGGCTCAGTCGGTTAGGCGTCCGACTTTGGCTCGGGTCATGATCTCACGGTCTGTGGGTTTGAGCCCCGCGTCGAGCTCTGTGCTGACAGCTCAGAGCCTGGAGCCCATTTCAGATTCTGTGTCTCCCTGTCTCTCTGCCCCTCCCCTGTTTGTGCTCTGTCTCTCTCTGTCTCAAAAATAAATAAACATTAAAAAAAATTTTTTTAAATAAATTCAGCTTGACTGCCTCACTTTACATTTTAGTAACCATAAAAAAATAAGCCCTTTAATTTAAAGAGTCAACATTGCAACATAAATGTGAGGTGAAGTATCTATTGTCACTGATGCATTCAAAATGCAAACACGTTGTGAATTTGTCCTCATTTGATGAGATTTTTACTCAGAATTCATTTGCACTGTGGCATTGGATATAACCAGATGTGTTTCATCTCTGCCTGTTTTTTGAGTTATAGGCTGCTACATGTTTGAAAAGAAGACAGCCACAATATGGGGGACATATTTTTTCAAACTGGGAGAACATTCCAGGTATGTCTGTTAATCTTCATCAAGAGTTCATTAAAAATGAAATCTTGAAATGGGGGGCAACTTTTCACATTTAAATTAAAGCTCTTTTATAGTTCACTTGTAAAATATACATGTAAAGGAATAAAATGTGTTTTGTTTTTTTAATATTTTATGTATTTGAAAGGTAGTTTATATGAATTTTTCTCAGCAGGATGCAATGAAGACCATAAATTTCAACTTAATACACTCTTTGCATTGTTTTTACATTTTTCTTTTCTTTTTTTTTAAAAAAATATTGTTTATTTTTGAAAGAGAGACAGAACAGGAGTGGGGGAAGGGCTGAGAGAGAGGGACACACAATCTGAAGCAGGCTCCAGGCTCTGAGATGTCAGCACAGAGCCTGATGCAGGTTTCGAACTCACGAACTGTGAGATCATGACCTGAGCTGAAGTTGACATTTAACTGATTAAGCTACCCAGGTGCCCCCAATTTTTTTTCTTTTTTTATTGTGGATAATGGTTTTTAAAACACAGGGAAAATTTGTATTACATTGGCAGTTATTAATGAAGCATTAATTATAACAGTATCATAAATACATTTATTGAACATATGATATTCTAACAGGTAGTTCATAATCTCTCTGCTTCTTTATGATAGCACTTAGAGTTTGCCAATTTTTTTCATTAATAATATAATAAATAGATATATCCATATATCTTCCCCATTGTATAGGATTTGATAAAACAGTAGAAATCTCTTTAAAAGAAAAAGACAAGCAAATTTTTTTCTAGGCATGCTTTTAATAAGCACTCACTTGCATAATGAAAAAAAAATGCTTATTTGTTAATGCCATACTCTAGCATACTCTGGGTAAGATCCTGGGACCACTAACATCAGTATTACATGATCAGAAACTCCTAATCTTTGAGAATCCTGGCTCTCTCATCAGAGGACTTTTATGATTATTTCCATTATATTACTCTTTAAAAATACAGGTACCCTTCTGATATGTACTATAGAATACACCCACACACACCCACACACACACTCCATACCACACACAATCACAACCATACTTTCTTTGGATCAAGTTGAATTATCTCAAACAATCTTTATGAATAGAGCTATAACAAGGCTTTTGGATAATCTTAAATACAATGGTTTTTTGAATTACCAATGAATTTATGATTAAATGCACAAATGTATCTAGTTGCTAGCTAAATATTTAGATTTGTGTGTTCTACAGG
Organism: Prionailurus bengalensis; assembly: GCF_016509475.1. NCBI lineage: Eukaryota > Metazoa > Chordata > Mammalia > Carnivora > Felidae > Prionailurus > Prionailurus bengalensis. Next base: position 173,182,543 of record NC_057345.1, on the reverse strand, counting down.
ATTATTAAATAGAAATTCTACTAACTATAGTTTGTAGACCTTCCTTCATTCAAAATTCTATCCCCTTTTCTAAAATAGGTTTTTAAAAAGAAATCCATAAAATCTGCCACAGAGTTTAAGTAGGAATTAAAAGTTTATCTACTTCTCTTTCAATCTTCTCTTAAGTATGATTTCATGTATTCAACCGACTTAATATCTCTCCATTAAACATCCTACTCTCCCCCACTAGTTTCATGGCCACTTTTCCACTTCTCTCTTGGATTAATTGGCTTTTTTAACTTCTCCTTTCCCTTCCAAATACAATATTTACAGTGTATTTGTAAATACACTGTATTTACACTGTCATTTTAAAATACACACAATACACACAATATTTACAGTGTATTTGTAAATACACTGTCTTGACAGTGTCTTTTCTTAACTGCAAACTTATTCACTGTTCTGCTATAGTTTTTTAATTATCCAGAGTATTTAAAATAAATTTGAAGATCATTAGTTTATCATAAAGATCATTTCTATCTCATCTGTTTTGGTCTCAACCTCCCCTTTCTAAATACTAACAACGTAAAATCCAGACAAGAAAGTATTTGTAGCTACTCAAGTTGATTCAAGCACCCAAGCTATTCCTCATTTGAGTAGAAGACTAAGGGAATGATTTTGAAAACAAAACCAAAGCAAACAACTAAAACCCAAAAACACAGTAGTACACTGATGGGAAGGCAACATTTTCAAAAGTTGAATAGTAAAGGACAAGTATGGAAATCTAAGGAGGGCTTAATTGATAATTGAGACAGATTTGTTCACATTTAAAACTGGTACAAATAAATCAATTCATAGATCAAATTCTAAAGAAGTCATGAAGAATGTAAAAAAGAGCCTGTTTGCCAATATACAACTGTGTTAAGTGACTGTTGCATTGGAAATTAGATAATTAGAAAGTAAATAGCCAGGAAAGGAGAAATTTCCAAACATAATTCATGGGATGGGACATTATATTATTATGCTTTCACAATCTTATAAGTACATAAAAAGCAATATGAAATCACTTCTCTTAAGACTGGAAATTCTCTGATGGAGGAATTGCCAAACAATAGTTGCTGCCCCTCTAAAAGGAAGGGCCATAGGGCCAGGCTGATAGCCCAGTTCCCTTTGTAAAAGGCAATTTGGTATTAAGAGAGATTTCAAAGAGTCACTTGGGAGAATTAGGTATCATCCCTGCTTAGTGACTTCCTGAATCCATCTGGGAATAATTTGCCCTGTTCTTAGTTTAAGCTAATAAAGTTGTGGCCTAAAGTTGCATTCCATTAAGGAATCTCCAGAGTCTTTTATTGCCTGAGGGGACCTAGCATCAGTAGTGAGGAAAATGCGATGGTGAAAGATGTTACATTCCTGGCTCTATGTTCACAGTGCATTTGTCAAACGACGACTTATGTACTATAGTTGTGTATTTTAAAATGACATTTTAGAGATTTAAGGCACTCGGTGTTTGTATGTATCAAAACAAGAAAAATTGACAAGGCACTATAAACTAGCATGCTATAGTGACACAACAACAAAGTCTTTGCCTTTCTTTTATATGTACTCGGATCTCATTTCCTCACCTTGGTAAAGTCAGTGTGACAGCAATTCATTCATTGTAAGATGGTGCCTATCTATATTAAATGGTATGATAACTTTGAAGATGAGTAGGTTAATTCTAAATAAAAGAACCTGTTATGGTTTCTGTCCATGAAAAAAAATAATAATGTATGTGGAAATTCTGGGCACTAACAATTTAAAATACATGAGGAAATTCATAACTGCTTTAAATATATAAGTAAATTAATAATTGCTTTTAAATTAGATATTAATAAGCTACCATACACACTAAATTTAAACTTATCTCTATTTTAGAAATATTTTTTCAAAATATAAATTGTGAAAATAAAATCAAGTAGCAGTATATTATTGTTTTTATTTTGATAACATGTTACTGCCATTATATCATAATTTATTTTACTCTAACACATTTACTCTAATTATGTTTTACTCTAACACATAAGAAAATGCGTGCAATTGTAAACATAGCACTATTTCTTGGCCTTTTGGTTAAGATCAAGTGTATAATTGTAAATACTCCCACAATGTACTTTTCTCATGAACTCAATATTTTAAAATATGGACTACTTAGGAATATCACACATTTTGTGTATTCCATATGAGGATTTTATTTTTAGCATATATTACTTGAGAAACTATAAGATAACAAAATCTATTTTGGATTTAATAATATAATTATGAGTTAATTTGCTGTTCTTCAACAACATCGATACATATTTTAAAAAAAGATGAAAGCAGATAACTTCTTAGTCTGTGGGTAATATTGATTTCTGAAATTCTGTAACCAACTGCATTGTGTCACTTTCAAATTCTACAAATTGGTCACTACTTAGAACACTAACATTTCGCCAAAATACTTAAAAATTTTAAATATTTTGGATCAAGGAATTTCTTGCCCAAGCATAATTTTAATTTGCTAAAAAGAAGTTCCTGTACAGGCCAAAGTAGCACTCAGAGTTGAGACTAATAAATGTCTATTCTTGATAGAAACGATCTGGTGTAGACAGGATTTACAGGACATTAAAAATGTCAGGTCCTTAATAGAAGACATTATCCCTTATACTCAAAATTCTACCTAAACAAAGGAAATGTTCAAAGCCATACCTATTAAACCAATAGATATGCAAGAGCAACTACCCAGGTGAAGGGGATCTCATTTACATATGTCAAATTAAGTTCCTGTGTTTCAAAAAAGATGCCAGAAATGTAAGTGGGTTTTAAATAGGTCAGGAAAATCTACTCAAGTTTAGAAGGGCCTCTCCGCTGCTAGACAAGTGATTATATCCCAGGCAGCACTTGAAAGCCAGAAACTGCCACGCTGTGCTGAATAAATTCTCCTCAATGACCTTTCCATGACAACTTTCTCATTTCCTATAATGTGGATACAATTAGGTGTTAAATTACGTGTTTGTGGAGCAAAGAAGCAACCTTTGAAGCAGAGGTTTTGCTGAAGAATGTATTGGGTGAACATGTAAAAATAGCTCCTAACAAGTAATATAGTTGTACAATGTCCAGCTCCTTCATTTAACAAATGAGAAAACTGACATCCAAATAACTTCACTGACTTGATGAATGTCAAACACAGCAATTTTGAATCAGAATAGCACTGGAACTCACAATTAAATTTTCAAGCGAGTGATCTTTCTATTAAAATGTTAGTTTTGTATTTTGAAATGACTCAAGTTAGCCATTTGCTTTCCAATCATTCATTCACTTAATAGCAAATTATTGATGCTTATGGGGCGAATGCCAAAGAAATTTGCAGCGCTGTGTGGCAGTTTCTTGATTTTAAGAGATTAATAAAACACTCTCCCTACCCTCAAAGAGGTCATAGGGTTCAGTCAAAACATTATATTTTGAGAAATTTCTGTGTCATGTACTGTTTTAGGTGCTGGGCATAAAGCAGTGGACAAACACCAAAGCCTACCTTTCTTATTGAACACAATCAATAATTACAGGGCATAAACTATGCTATATTTAAAGTGTATACAAGTATTTTAAGTACACAGAGGCAAAGAACCTAATGGCACATTCTGAAAGCATCTAGAAGGGTCAGAAACAAGCTTCATCTTGACAGAACCAATAGTAGAGGGTAAAAGAGGAAAATAACCTAAACAAAGGCACAGACAGAAGGAAGATCAGAGTATATTTTGTGACCCATGACATAATTTGGGTGATTAGCATAGGAATAAGTGCAATTATGGGAGATGGACCTGTAGAGTTAAACAGGTGTCATATAACATTAATCCTTGTTTTAAAAGTTCCTGACAAGGGGTGCCTGTCTGTCTTAGTCAGTTAGAACATGTGACTCTTGATCTTGGGACTGTGAGTTTGAGCCCCACATTGGGTGTAAAGTCTACTGAAGAAAATAAAAAAATACAAAATTAAAAAAATCCTGACAAATGGTTTAAATGAATAAATGACAAAGTAAAACTGCTGGAAGCCGAGGTAGCCCAGCCTGAGTGCCAGGGCCCGGGATGTGGACGGATTGGTGACTGCAGGGCGGCCCACGGGCAGTGAAGCTTCTTATACTCCCGCTTTTAGTAATTTGGTCTTAATAAAGTACCTGGGGTATTGTCTGTTGGGGAATTGCCCTCGACAGGCCCCCTGGGAAAAGAACCATTAGGGAAGAAAATAAGGTTTCGCAAGAAATCGTGCGGCCTTATGTTTAGCCCTTGCCATCCTCTATGGAGACTCTCTACTTACAGGAAGGATAGCCTCATACCTTTGCCAGCAAAGAAGGCCTGTAAAGGAGAGACATATGGATTTGAAAGCCTCACTCTGGCAACTAAGGAGTGTATCTCTGGGCACAGGTGACTTCAACCCTTAGGCCCACCTGGCCCTCCGGAGGCATTCCAGATGATGACTGAACCTAGTCGGTTAAGGTACAGAATGGTTCATTGGTTCCTAGGTGCACTGTCTCTCTGAGAATGTATGAGGCATGAGTTTCTAAGGCTTTTTTTGGCCCCTTCCTGGCACCTCGGATTGAGGCAAACACACTGTTCTTCTGGCCTCACGTGGTTAGGAGGTCAAGTCCTTATAACTGTTCCACTTGAGGTGTTGAGAAGTGGAGGGTCTTTCATGAGAACAGCAAAGCAAATGCTTTGTAGATTATAGATAAACGCAGATGCATAATGGAATAATGTAAGAAATTAATCAATAATCAAAGGGTATGCAGGAAAATTAAGGGAAAATCACCATGTTATTTCTTAAAGGTTGTTTACACATAGGAACATTTTCAAAATTAGTTAGTGTTAGAAAAACATAGATAACGTATGCTACAAGGAAATCACTGGCATGTATAATGCCACATTTACTACAATAAATCTGCCAGTTCAACACACTGCTGTTTTCTGTGTCCATTTTTATTTTTAGTTTTTTATTTTAGTTTTTTATTCTAGTTTTTTATTTTACTTCTGTTTTATTTTCACTTTTTCGCCGACACTGTTCATCCTTAGGGAACCCCTGGACCTGCTGGAGCTGGACTCCAGCATAAAACGACATCTTTTTATTTACTTCATAAACTTCTATTTCCATCAAAATTAAAAAAAGTCTTTGATAATCCACTTAATTCTGCCCCTGGTAATTTTTACTACATTATTATAAGACTCAGTTTAGGTGGGGCAACTGGATGGCTCAGTTGGTTAAGCGACTGACTCTTAGTTCTGGCTCAGGTCATGATCTAAGGTTCATGAGTTTGAGCCCGTGTCAGGTTCCAGGCTGACAGAGATTGCTTGGGATTCTCTCTCTCTCCCCCTCTCTCTCTCTGCCCCTCCCCTCACTGGATCTCTCTCTCTCTCTCTCTCTCTCTGTCCGTTTCTGTCTCTCTCTCTCTCTCTCAAAATAAATAAACTTCAAAAAAAGACTCGATTTTGGCAAAATCTTCTGTAAGGTTTTATTCTTTTTACTCTCCTTTTTTTTTTCTCATACTCTTTCAGAGTGTTCTATAATGTGTAAAATAAAGACAAAAGGAACTCTTCTCTATAAATAGTTTGTTAAAATGAACATGAAATATAGTGAAACCTAGCAACTATGTCATATCTGATATTATGCTCTGGCAGTTGATTTTTATACTTCTGGGTCTTTCATCCAGATTCATGATGTTCTTCACCTCAGAATAACAGAAGTCTGTGATTTATATGACCAAATATTTATATTGGGAATGCCTTATGTTATTGGCAAGATAGAGTTGCTTGATATAAACACTTGTGCCTTATTTAACCCAAGTTATTATTTTATTATTTATTTTTATTATTCTGCCAATAATAGTAAACATAATAAATTGATGCTGCCTACATTATCAAGATAATGGAAGAAACTGTACTATATTAACAAAATAGCTCCAAATACAATCAGAGCAACAGCCTCATAATCAACAATTACCTTCCTAGTTTTTATTAATCATGTTTTGGCTCTTTTTCCTAGAAGGAAAAAAAAACCTTACAATGACAAGGAGAGTAGGGAGAGCCTGCCTCTATTTTGAACGCTACTGCTAGGAATTTTATTCTCTTTGTTCCTTGAAACTGAAGGTTTTGCTGGCCACTGCCTACCTACTTTCCTAGAGTATCCTTTCTCCATGACTTCCATCAGTGATCATCCAATATTAAATCTGACACAGAGAGCTGTCAGAGAAGAGGAGGAAAATAATAATAATAAAAGCTTCACTCCATTGTGGTTTTTTTAATTATCATCTTAACTAGAACTATTAAGAGGAAAGGGAAATGAAATTGTAAATAATTATTTCCCACTTTACTTGATTTCTTCCTCATGACCCAAAGGTCCCCTCTTCATTCTCTCTGAGAATCTAACCAGAGTCTACAGAAACAACTCTGACAGTGTGCAGTTAGAGAATTAGGGTCATCAGAACTAGAATATTGCTTTGGTTTACTCACACTGCAATTTTCCCTTCTAGTTGGGTATTAGTTATTCTCAGAAATATTATGCACCTTATGGAGCCAGGTAGATGAAAATCAAATGAAAGTGAAACAGAACAGGCTTCCTATACTCACACTTAAGGAAGCTGAATATCTTTATGGCATGCCACTAGCACTCTTAGAATTCAGGGGTCTAGATTTGTATTTTATTTAGATATCAGAATATGCTATGGATGATTCAAACTATAATAAATAATTGGTAACCTGGCCCCAATTTGAATGAATCCAGATGATGGGCATAGTGTTCTCATCTGTTCTAAAAGAATAACAACCTATTTATAACACTGTTTGTAACTCTCTGTTGAATTAATCTGCAAAGGTAGGAAACAAATTCCTAAAATAATTTTTGTCTGCTCTGTTGCAATTTTATATTATTAAAAGATTAATTAAGGTAAAGGCTGGAATTCTATACAGATTCAGCTATACCAAATTTGGATATTTCATTTCTAATATAATTATGATATTACAATGCATTTATTGTTATGCTCTATAACTTATAGTAAAATAAAAAGGAAAGGAAAGGAAGTTGGTTATAGATTAGGTATCTAGACAATCACAGTACTCATATGCCCAGTAATATGTATATATATTATTGCCACTTTAGGATAATAATGAAAAGAGATGGTTACCATTTGTTTTTTATTCAATCTACTAATAAACTGGATTAAAGAGCTGATTTTATTGGTCAACAACTTAGAAAGTAAATTACTATGTGAGGCTATTGACACTATAAAGGAATGAAGAGTCATGCCATCGGTATGCAGTACAGCTTATGCTAATGTCATTTCCTTATCAACAGTTTTGATGTTATGTACCTGATGGGCTTGGCTGAATCCTGGTATCTAATTGTAAACATAATTTGCCACCTCCATAGAGTCCCATCCCCGAAGTGGAACATCTGACAAATGTGAAAGCAGATTTTTTACTGCAGATTTGTAACACCTCAGTGCCTATCATTGAAAAATTCATCTGTAAACCCAGTATCTTATTATTTGTCTCTAATTTGAAAGGGTCTTAGAAAAAATAAAATTGTGTGAGGCAAGAATTATATTGCAAAGAAAGTATTTGAGTATATTGAGTAATATTTGATACTCAATGAAAGTCTCCTTTACATATAAAGACACATTTTCTGAGATCTTCTGCATGTTAACAATTTTTACATTTCTTATTCTGGTAGAAATTCACATAATAGAATGGTTTTCAGCATATTTGATCATTTTAATAGGAATAAGACAATTTCCAAATTTAGGGAGATATACTGATAATGACTATTATAATAAAATTTATCTGACTTCCCAGATTGGGTGTAAAATTAATAAAAAGAAAGATGGTGTGTCGATATGACTGTGTGACTTTATACGTGAACATGTGCACCGAGTACAAGAAACAGCTGTGAACATATATAATTGACTTGTTAATAACTTAAAATCCAGATGAATCTTAAAATTGGGTATGATAATCACCTACAGCAAAGGCTGGCAAACTCTGTAAAAATAGTAAGCATTTAGACTTTATGGACCATATGGTATTTGTCGCAACTCTTCAATTCTGTTATTGTCGGGGGAAAAGCAGTCATAGGCAAGACAGAGACAAGTGTATGACTGTGTTTTAATAAGACTTTATTTACTAAAACAGTTGGCAGGTTGAATATGGCTCATGAGCCATAATTTGCCCATTCTTGATCCGTGGATAAAAAAATTAATATGTGTTCAACTTAGAGTATAACTCAGAAGTTGAATATTTATGAGACTGATGAGGTATGTTATCTTTAAAATTTTTTTTTCATTCATTTATTTTTGAGAAACAGAGCGAGACAAAGCGGGACTGGGGGAGGGGCAGAGAGAGAAGGAGACACAGAATCTGAAGCAGGCTCCAGGCTCTGAGCAAGCGGTCAGCACAGAGCCTGATGAGGGGCTGGAATCCACAAACTGTGAGATCATGACCTGAGCCCAAGTCGAACGCTCAACCGACTGAGCCACCCAGGCGCCCCGGTGTGTTATCTTTCAATTGATAATTGTGCAATTTATTTATTTATTTTTTTTAATTTTTTTTTCAACGTTTTTTATTTATTTTTGGGACAGAGAGAGACAGAGCATAAATGGGGGAGGGGCAGAGAGAGAGGGAGACACAGAATCGGAAACAGGCTCCAGGCTCTGAGCCATCAGCCCAGAGCCTGACGCGGGGCTCGAACTCCGGGACCGCGAGATCGTGACCTGGCTGAAGTCGGACGCTTAACCGACTGTGCCACCCAGGCGCCCCGATAATTGTGCAATTTAAAGAAAATGCATTTTTCACATCTAAATATAAATGTATATAATTATAAAATATAAATGTTCAATTTTAAATGAAAATATAAAATAAAAAAAAACAAAATAATAATCCCAAATATATGCTCACATTCTATATCTAATATTGAATTCAAGTCTATTTCTTGCTCCCTCTCATTAAGTAATATCAGTCTCCACGCTAATATGCAAGGCCAAAAGGAGCAGCTGGAAAACTGAATGATAGAGTAAATGTTTTTCCTAGGCTATATGGCTATACTGGACACTTAATCACAAAAAAAAACAAGTTACACCTTGCAGTGGCAATCCTCCCCATCTATCAATCATTGAAACAGATTGGAAAGAAAAAAAATTGTGAGTTTTTTTTTTTCCATTTAATTTTGAAAAGTAGAACTGTTAATATCAAGTTGGCTGTCTTGCAGTTTTTATTTAGCATTGTCTGAGCTTTACGTCAAGCTGTGCAGGTAATTAGGTACTTTTTTTTCCTGATTGTGAAGACAATAAGAAAAATAAGTTCAACAAACAAGTTTTCATTTATCCAATATGCATGCTGAGAATTATTTTTTTCATTGCATTTTGATAGAAGGAGGCCTTTACAAGTATCTTTCAAACATGCAGCTTTATCTACCTCCCTTCCCCCGTCCCCCTTTCCTTTCTTTCACTCAAAAGAAAATGGTGTGCAATTAAACCAGGTTGCTATATTTGGTGCATCCAAACTTCACAAGTTGATAGCATAATGATTTTAATAACTACTTTAAGTATAACATGGTGACAAGTTGACACCTGAGGTTTGTGTCCTGCAATCTTATTTTCTTCCATTCTATTGTTACACTGCAGGAATAGTAATATGATTAGAGTGAATGTTACAATGTTTTGTTTGCTTCTGATTTGGATCTGATATATGTATGTAGTGTAGATTTTTTTTAAAGATTTTCAAGATAAAGCATGCATTAAATTGGACTATCTGGAAAGAACACAGGTAATATTTTTTATAAGACTACTCACATTACTGTATTCTCATCATTGAAAACATGAACATGATTTCCTTCATGACTTTTTATAATTTATTAGAATTTCATTCAAACATAACAAGGCAATTTTTATTCTATTTAAATAAAGTCGTAATATATTTGACATTTGCTTTCCTTTTTAGTCACTAATAAACTTAAGGGCAGATTTAATTTTTAATGAGAGAAAAATACCTTTAAGCATCTTAGAACTCAGCTTAGTACAACAAGTTCATTTTTCAATACTTTTGTTGAAATGAAAATAACAGTTTGGTCTAAACATCCACAAACTAGATTACATTTTAATATACATTAAAGAATATATCTACCAATAAATATACATCATGGCAATTTGTCTTTTTTTCTAATCTTATTTGAAAAATTTTTGCTCATCTTCCTGATTGTGATGATTAACTATCAACACTTACCAAACATCAGTAAAATTATTCCTATGAGGAATAAAATTTTAAAAAATCTGTTCCTTTAAAAATGTTGATAAAATGTTTTCATCCAGATTACATATACACAAATGTTTATTTGTTCCACTGATATTTTGTGTAGTCCAAGGGATAGTAACATTAGATTTCAATATAATCTCCCATTAGAGAGAAACTGGTTTAGGAAAAATGGTCTTATGAATAGATAAGAGTTGGACTACTTTGCTAGCACCAGTGGCCTCACAAAAATATTATCTCCTATACTGTATTGGAGATTTCATTGTTGTTCCATTCTGAGTTGCTCAGGCATTGCCAACTTACTTACTTAGTGCTATTTGTTAAGTGTCTTCTATAGACAGTACTTATAGATACACAAAATAATTACTAGTCTTACTATTACTATCCCAGGGAACCAAGTAGACATTTTCCAATTCCCCTGGATATGAATTTATCGTCTATGTTTGTTTGGCTCAGAGATGATTAAACATTTTCATACTCTTAGGGTGGCTTCTTTTCTATAGAATTGCATACACTAAAAATCCTAATTATTGATATGTTTTTATATGTTGATCAGAAACATAATTTCTTATGGGAAACTTATTTATTTCCTAGATGTTTCAGAAAGAACAAATTCCGTGGTTTGAAAATTCACTATCACAGTATTTTTTTTTTTTAAATCTCTGCCCCAAATGTAAATAAATGTCAAAAATTTAAGTATCTGCATACCTCCCTTTAGGTCAATTGCTTATAGCTTCTTATCTTCAGGCTTCAATTATCATTACTGAAATAAAGGCTAAAACCTTTTTGAAAAACAGAATGTCGGGGCGCCTGGGTGGCGCAGTCGGTTAAGCATCCGACTTCAGCCAGGTCACGATCTCACGGTCCGTGAGTTCGAGCCCCACGTCAGGCTGATGGCTCGGAGCCTGGAGCCTGTTTCCGATTCTGTGTCTCCCTCTCTCTCTGCCCCTCCCCGTTCATGCTCTGTCTCTCTCTGTCCCAAAAATAAATAAACGTTGAAAAAAAATTAAGAAAAAAAAAGAAAAACAGAATGTCGTGATTTCAAAACAATTCAAATATTTTGACCAAAATAATGAAGTGCCTACATTTTTTTTTTCCATGAGATCTCTTTAACATCCTATTTCAGTAACATTCATTTAACAGCCACATTCCATGGCTCGGTCTCCAGCTACAAGTATCAAATAATACCACATAAACATATACCAAGACATTATGACCATTTTTTAAATGAAAGACAGAAGAAATGTTGGGCACTGACAATTTCAGGATTGCTCAAGAAAGTTATAACTTACAGGCCCAGATCTTTCACATCTAAATTTTGCTTTCACTTCTACTACCACCAGTTTCTTACAAAGTAGGAAAAATATTAACGTGTCATAGTTTGTTTAAAAGAAATCTGAGAAGAAGGAGATCCTTGAAGAAATTTGGAACTCAAGAAAATTAGGCATTTTTTCTTTATTAGCATATCTGTCTAAATGCTCTGAATAACTCTAAGACCAAGTTTTTAAGTGTAGTACATGGCCTAGCAGCATGAACTTTACCCAGGAACATGTTAGAGCTGAACCATCTGGGGCCTGCTCCACACCTATTGAAAAATTACACATCAAAATATGTATTTTACCAAGGCTTCCAGGTGATTCTGATGCACTCCAGATTTGATGGGAGGTAAAGAATATGTAGCCAACTCCACTGCCTCCAGAGACATGTTGAATAAGAAGTTGCTGCAGCCAAGGTCAAAAAGGTTTTTGCCTGCTTTCTCCTCTAGGATTTTGATGGCTTCCTGCCTTATGACAATTGGGACCTCATCAAGATGTTTCTGCATGGCAAAGGAAACAATCAGCAAAACTAAAAGGCAATCAATGGAATGGGAGAAGATATTTGCAAATGACCTATCAGATAAAGGGTTAGTATCCAAAATTTGTAAGAACTTATCAAACTCAACACCCAAAAAACAAATACTCCAGTCAAGAAATGGGCAAAAGACATGAACAGACACTTTTCCAAAGAAGATATACAGATGGCTAACAGACAAATGAAAACTGCTCAACATCACCCATCATCAGGGAAATACAAATCAAAACTACAATGAGATTCCATCTCACACCTGTCAGAATGGCTAAAATTAACTCAGGAAACTGCAGATGTTGGCAAGGATGCAGAGAAAGAACCCTTGTGCACTTGCTGGTAAGAATGCAAACTGGTGCAACCACTCTGGAAAACACTATGGAGGTTCCTCAAAAAATTAAGAATAGAACTACCCTACGACCCAGCAACTGCATTACAGAGTATTTATCCAAAGATACAGGTGTGCTGTTTTGAAGCGGCACATGGACCCCAATGTTTATAGCAGTGTTACTGACAATAGCCAAAGTATGGAAAGAGCCCAAATATCCATTGATATATGAATGATAAAGAAGATGTGAGATATATATATATATATATATATATATATATATACACATATATAAATATATGTATATATATATATATGTATTTATATGTATACACACACACACACACACACACACACACACACATACAGTGGAGTATTACTTGGCATCAAAAAGAATGAAATCTTGCCATTTGCAACAACCTGGATGGAATTAGAGTGCATTATGCTAAGCGAAATTAGAGAAAGACAAATATATTACGACTTCACTCATATATATAATTTAAGATACAAAACAGATGAACATAAGGGAATGGAAACAAAAATAACATAAAAAAAGGGATGGGGACAAACCATAAGAGACTCTTAAATATAGAGAACAAACTGAGAGTTGCTGGAGGGGTTGTGGGTGGGAATGGGCTTATTGGGCAAGAGGCATTAAGGAGGACACTTGGGATGAGCACTGGATGTTATATGTAGGGGATGAATCACTGGATTCTACTTCTGAAACCATTACTGCATATATGCTACCTAACTTGGATTTAAATTTAAAAACTAGGGGCTCCTGGATGGCTCAGTCGGTTGAGCATCTGACTTTGGCTCAGGTCATGATCTCAGTCTGTGAGTTGAAGCCCCGCATCGGGCTCTGTGCTGACAGCTCGGAGCCTGGAGCCTGCTTCGGATTCTGTGTGTGTCTCTCTCTCTGTCCCTCCCCTGCTCATATTCTGTCTCTCTCTGTCTCAAAAATAAATACATATTTAAAAAATAATAAATTATATAATTAAAAAATAAAATAAAATAATTTTAAAAACGATAAATATTTAAAAGTTCATTTTCAACAGTCCAGCACACTCTTTCCACATATGCTACCAGAATCAAAGAAACAATGATAAAATGCCATTAAAACAAACACAATTGCATTAAATGTTCTGCATAATTAAAAAAAAAGAATATGTAGCTAACTTCGGTAAAGCATACTACTTTATTTATAGAGTGTTTTTCTTGTTCCTGCTGCTATATAACTCAGTTGATCAAGTTATCTTTTCTCTATAGATTGCCTGACTTCTGTCCTCTGAATTCATTAAACTACTCACCTTCCTTTGATTTTAAATTTATATAAATTGCCTGCCATCTATTTTCATAAAACTTGTAACAGTTGTCTTCTTTTGGTTTTTATTTATATAACTCCCTAATTTCTGTTTATATAGGTTCTGTTCCACTGTTTCGTACATCATGACTTCTCAAACTTTAATGTGCATATGAAACAAGTAAAGATTTATCAACATGAAGATTTGATTCAATTACATACCTGAGTGTGGAACCTGAGATTCTGCATTTCTAAATGTCCTTGAATAATATTCGGGCTGCTGATGCAGGGACTAGACTTTGTTAGCAAAGTAATTATTTTTGATACATATAGACACAATTCAAGCAAGTGTTTAAACAATTACATCAAATGATACTCTGTGATGGATGGAAGGATGGTTGCCCAAAACACATGTCCATCAGCAACCTGTGAATATAATCTTTTTTTGAAAAAGAGTCTTTGTAGATGTAGTTAAGTTAAAGATCACAAGTCGAGATCATCTGAGATTACCCAGGTGGGCTTTAAATCCAGTAACAAATGTCCTTATAAGAGACGGAAGACATAAACACAAAGGATAAAGCTATGAGAAGACAGGCAGAATTTAAAGCCACTAGAAGCTTAAAGAGGCAACAAAGCATTTTCCTCTAGAACTTTTGGAAGAATATGGTCCTGCTGATACATTGAGTTTGGACTTCTAGCCTCCACAACTGTGAGAGAATAAATTTTTACTGTTTTAAACTACCACATTTATAGTAATTTATTATGGCATCCATAGGAAACTAATATACTATCACATGCACATATTCTGCAAAGGGAAGCTTTTTTCTTAAGCAATTACTAGACAGCAGTAATCAATCTTTCAACAAGAAGTTATTGAGCAATATGATATATAAGATATTGTTCTAGACAGTAGGTAAAGAATTTTAGACAATACACAGAACCTTGTTCTCATGGAGTTTAAATAAAAAGAGAAAAGATGGAAAAAATATATAGAATATTAGAAGAAACAAATGCTATGGGAAAATAAAGGTAAGAGGCATCAAGAGTGTAACAGAGGTAGATGTTGGTTGCTATTTTGAATATAATAGTAAGGATGTACTTCAAACAAAATATGACATTTGAAGAAGACTAAATATGACATAAAGTAAATAAGGAAGTTATGTGTGTAGTTAGCTGTGTGACGAGTTTTTCAGATAGAATGAATAGCCAATGCAAAGGGCAAGGGCAAGTACGTGATATGTTCTATAAACAATAAGGAGCTACTGTGGTTACAAAAAGTAAGAGTCATAATGAAGCTAATGATAATAGCAAATATTAGTAGTTCATATTTATTTAAAAATTCATTTACTATGTGCCATATAATTTACATGGATTATTTTATAAAATCCTTCCTTAACCATATGAGTCAGAGACTTATACCCACCTTGTAGACAAAGGTTAAAGCTTAAGAGGTGAAAAAAAATCACTTTCTTAAGGCTAGGTATCTGGAAGGTATGGGAATCAGGATTTCAATCTAAAGTCTGGCTACAGTGTCCATCTTCTTTATCATGACACACTAATAATTAGGTAAAGTTAAAAATGTAATTTATTTGGGAGATGAATGGCAGATATTTAAAAATAATCAATTGTAATTTTTGTACGATCAGGGGAATTTCTGTGTTAACTCTGACATAGAAAGAACTGGGAAGATATGATTCCTAAACTTACAGGAAGAAAAAAATCTGAACAAACCAAAATCATCTACTTTCTGTGGACCCAACAAGGAACTAAAGTTGCATATCAAACAACCACCTCAAAATCTGGAGAGATGAAGCCAAGATCTGGTTACTTTATGCATCTACTGCTGGAGTTATAGGCTGGTATGAACTCTTAAATGGTAATTTTGATGAATTGCTAGAGGCTTATTATGGACAAAAATGAAAGTGAGACTCCTGGAGGTCTCAGTCTTAGTCCCCACACTTTCGTGGGTTTTACCTCAAGGAACTCAATTGTATTTTCACTGTGAATAGGCAGGAAATATGCTTAAGTGTTTTTAACCAATATAGAACATTTTATATAACAAACGTCTACTTTCCAGGGGGAAAGACATTACAAGTTTTTCCCAACTCTGTCCTCTCTTAGCTTTCCTATACAGTAAAATCTTGGTTTGTGAGCATAATTTGTTCCAGAAACATGCTTGTAATCCAAGCACTTGTATATCAAAGAGAATTTCAAGAACAATTGGCTCAGTTGTGATCATGTGACATTTGGTGTCACCTACTACTCATATTGCAAGATGTTGTTCATTTATTAAGTTAAAATTTATTAGATGGGGTGCCTGGTTGGCTCAGTTGGTTAAGCATCTGATATTGGTTCAGGTCATGATTTTGTGGTTATGGATTCAAGCTCCAGATCAGACTCTGTGATGACAGCTCAGAGACTGAAGCCTGCTTCAGATTCTGTGTCTCCCTCTCTCACTGCCCCTCCCCAACTCGTGCTCTCTCTCTCTCAAAAAATGAATAAACATTGAAAAAATTAAATATAAATAAAAATAAAATAAAAATAAAAATAAAATAAAATAAAATTCATTAGAAATGTTTGCTCATCTTGCAGAATAAGTTACTCGCAAATCAAGGGTTTACTGTATGTATGTATATATATATGAAAGATATCTTGTGTATATATATCTTGTGTATATCAGATATATACATACACACACACACACACACACCATATATGACATATATACTCATATAGAGAGATTGAACATAATAGAGAAATAAGGACAAAGAAAATGTAGTCATTTCATTTTGGCCAAAGAAGCAAAGGTAATTCAGTGCAGTAGGACAGTGATGGATGCGCTAAGCAATCAGATGGTAGTAATCCTTTCACAACATATATGTATAACAAATCATGATGATATGACAGGTTATTTTTTTTTAGTTTTTATTTAAATTCCAGTTAGTTAACATACAGTGTAATATTAGTTTCAGATGTACAATATAGTGAATCAAGACTTCCATACAGCACCTGGTGCTCATCATGACAAGTGTACTCTTTAATCCCCATCACCAGGTCCCCACTCACACCTCCCTTCTAATAACCATCAGTTTGTTCTCTATAGTTAAGGATCTGTTTCTTGGTTTGCCTCTCTCTCTCTCGTTACCCTTTGCTCATTGTTTTGTTTCTTAAACCCCACATATGAGTGAAATCATATGGTAATTGCCTTTCTCTGGCTTATTTTACTTAGCATAATACTCTCTAGCTTCACCCATTTCATTGCAGATGGCAAAATTTCATTCTTTTTTATGGCTAATACTCCATAGTATATACCTACCACGCATTCTTTATCCATTCATCAGTTGAGGGACACTTAGAATCATAATTTGGACATTGTAGATAATGCTTCTAAAAACCTTGGGGTGCAAGTGTCCCATCAAATCAGTATTTTTGTAACCTTTGGGTAAATACCTAGTAGTGCAATTGCTGGGTCATAGGGTAATTCTATTTTGAATTTTTTAAGGAACCTCCATTCCAGAGTGGCTGCACCAGTTGCATTCCCAACAGCAATGCAAGAGGGTTCCCCTTTCACCACATCCTCACCAACATCTGTTGTTTCTTGTGTTGTTCATTTCAGCCATTCTGACTGGTGTGAGGTTGCATCTGATTGTAGTTTTGATTTGAATTTCTCTTATGATGACTGCTATTGAGCATATTTTCATGTGTTTGCTAGCCATTTGAATGTCTTCTCTGGAAAAGTGTCTGTTCGTGTTCTGCCAATTTTTAAATGGGACTTTTCATTTTTGGATGTTAAGTTGTATAAGTTCTTGTATATTTTAAATACTAACCCTTTATCAGATATGTAATTTGCAAATATTTCCTCCCATTTCATATGTTGCCTTTTAGTTTTGTTGGTTGTTTCCTTCACAGAGCATGCTGAAGCTTTTTATTTTGATGAAGTCCCAGTGATTTATTTTTGCTTTTGTTTCTATTGCTCCAAGAGACATACCTAGTAAGAAGTTGCTATGGCCGATGTCAAAGAGGTCTTCCTGCTATAGGAATTTTATGGTTTCAAATCTCATATTTAGGGCTTTCATCCATTTTGAATTTATTTTTGTGAATGGTGTAAGAAAATGGTCCAGTTGCATCCTTTTGCATGTAGCTGTCCAGTTTTCCCAACACCATTTGAAGAGACTATATTTTCCCTATTGGATTTTTCCTGCTTTGTCAAAGATTAGTTGGCCATATAGTTGTGGGTCCATCTTTGGGTTTTCTATTGTGTTCCTTGATCTATATGTCTATTGTTATTCCAGTACCATACTGTTTTGGTCACTACAGCTTTGTAATATACTTTGAAGTCCAGAAATATAATGTCTCCAGTTTTGCTTTTCTTTTTCAAGATGCTTTGGCTATTTGAGGTCTCTTGCAGTTCATACAAATTTTAGGATTGTTTGTTCTAGCTCTGTGAAAAATGCTGGTGGTAGTTTGATATGGATTGAATTAAATGTATAGATTGCTTTGGGTAGTCTAGACATTTTAACAATATTTGCTCTTCTGATCCATGAACATGGAATGTTTTTCCATTTCTTTGTGCCATCTTCAAACTTTCTTTACTGTTTTATTGTTTTAAAAGTGCAGGTCTTTTAAGTCTTTGGTAAGTTTTATTCCTGGGTATCTTACTGTTTATGGTATAATTATAGATAACATTGATTCCTTGATTTCTCTTTCTGCTGCTTCATTAGTAGCATATGGAAATGCAACAGATTTCTGTATATTGATTTTGTATCCTGTGACTTTATTAAATTTGTGTATCCAATCTAGCAGTTTTTTGGTGGATTCCTTCAGGATTTCTACAGAGAGTATCATGTTGTCAGCAAATTGTGAAAGATTTACTTCTTCCTTGCCAATGTAGGTGCCTTTTGCTTCTTTTTGTTATATTGCTGTGGTTAGGACTTCAAGGACTATATTAAATAACAATAGTGACAGTGGATGTCATTGTCTTGCTCCTGATCAGAGAGGAAAAGCTCTCAGTTGTTTCACATTTAGGATGAGATTAGCTGTGGGTTATTCATAGATGACCTTTATTATGTTAAGGGTATGTTCCCTCTAAAACTACTTTGTTGAGCGTTTTTATATGAATGGATATTGTATTTTGTCAAATGCTTTTCCTGCATCTACTGAAAGGATCCTATCCTTTCTTTAAATAACGTGGTATATCACAGTGACTGATTTGCAAATATTGAACTACCCTTGCATGCCAGGAATAAATCCCACTTTATTGTAGTGAATTATTTTTTAATGTATTGTTGGATTTGGTTTACTAGTATTTTATTGAGAATTTTTACATCTATGTGCATTAGGGATATTGGCCTACAGTTCTCTTTTGTAGTGGAGTCTTTATCTAGTTTTGTTATCAGGGTAATTCTGGCCTGATAGTTGGAGTTTAGAAGTTTTCCTTCCTTTAAAAATTTTTTGGAATAGTTTGAGAAGAATGGGTATTAACACTTTTTTAAATATTTTGTAGAATTTTCCTGTGAAGCCATCATGATGTACACTTTAAATATATTACAATTTTATTTGTCAATTATACCTCAGTAAAGCTGAAAAAAATGGAGATGAATAGACTTTTCAAGAAATGGTGCTGGAACAACCAGATGAGCATATGCAATAAATAAACCTAGACACAGACCTTATATCTTCCACAAGAATTTACTCAAAATGAATCAAATGCCAAAAAATAAACTGCAAAACTATCAAAAGTCAAGAAGAAAACATAAGAGAATTGAGGTGACTTTGGGATTGGCAATGTGGTTTTAGACACCACCCCAAAGGCATGATACATATGGAAAAGTGGGGAGTTGGGCTTTATTAAAATTAAAACTTCTGCTCTTGAAACAAAGTTAGAGATTCAAAGGGCAAGCCACAGATTATGAGAAATATTCACAAAACACTTATCTTTTATAAAAAGACTTGTATCCAAAATATACAAAGAACTCTTTTTTTTAATTTTTTAATGTTTTATTTATTTTTGAGACAGAGAGAGACAGAGCATAAGCAGGGGAGGGGCAGAGAGAGAGGGAGACACAAAATCCAAATAAGGCTGCAGGCTCTGAGCTATCAGCACAGAGCCTGATGTGGGGCTTGAACTCACAAACCGTGAGATCATGACCTGAGCCAAAGTCGGACACTTAACCAACTGAGCCACCCAGGCACTCCAACAAAGAACTCTTAAAGCTGAATAAAAAAAGAATTAAAGATGTACAAAAGATCTGTATGGACTGATCATTAAAGAAGATACGCAGATGGCAAATAGGCATGAAGAGATGCTCAACATCAGTGTCACTTGGAAATTATTAAGTAAAACAACAGTGAGATATCACTACCCCAATTAGAATGGCTAAAATCCTAATCACAAACAATACCAATTGCTGGGAAGGATGCAGAGAAACAAGAACTCTTGCTGTTATCATTGAAAATGTAAAATGTTACTGCAGGTTTGGAAATCAGTTTGGCAGTCAATGATCTCTTGCAAAGATACATATATTCTTAGGGTGTAATATAGAAATACTGATCTTATTTACCCAACTGATTTAAAAACTTATGTCCACCAAAACCCTGCAAATGAATGTATATAGAAACTTAATTCATAATAGTTCCAACCTGAAGCAACCAAGTTATCTTTCAATAGCTGAATGGATAATAAATCACGGTACATCTACACAATGAAATAGTATTCAGCAATAAAAGTAAATAAGTCATCAAGTCATAAAAAGTCATGGATAAACCTTAAGCACACATTGCTAAGTAAAAAAGTGAGTCTTATAAAAGCTTTTACCATTTGATTCCAATTGTATGACATTCTGGAAATGGTAAGACTACAGGAGCAATAGAAAGATCAGTGATTTTCAGTAGTTTTGGGTAAAGGTAAAGGTTAAATAGATAAAATATAGAGAGATTTTCAGAACCGTAAAATTATTCCGTATGACAGTGCAACTGTGGATATACAGCAATATGTGTTCATCTAAACCCATATAACTATACAGCACAAAGAGTGAACCTTAATGCATGCAATTAAAAATTTTTAACTGAGAGGTTGGGATAATCACAGTGTGGAATGTCAAATGTTAAAAACAAAAACAATCTTACTATAAGATAAATTGATGAAACAACCTCAGTGAAGGGAGTAGGGGAGGAAGATGACACATAATTTTTTAATTGAGTTTAGTCTTTAAGACTAAAAGTAAAAGAGATTGTACATATGTGCTGTACTCTACTTAATAAAATGGTTTCCTCTTGGGGTATGGTTTGATGATTCTGATTCCACTGTACATGTATATTGGAATTGAACAATTAAGTAAGTGGAAGTCAATTTTCTCACTGATGGAGTAGGAGGGGGCTTGAATGACCATGTGGTAATGGATTCGAGTTAGAAACATTAGTATTAATTCACGTTGAGTTTCACATAGATATAGATGGCTATTTATATAAGTATTTATAGATATATGTATATATTCAAGTTAATATAAACATATATTTTCTTCCTCTGTCAGTTGAGCAGACCAAGAAGTGATAACAACATAATAGCAACACATAAATGTAGAACCCAGATCTTGGTTTCTAATGCCATCCTCCAATAGAAGGAACTAGGCTCCTCTAAAAAATGGCTGATTCTAGAATGATAGAAGAAATAGATAAGGTCAACTTGGACCATATTGTAGAGACAGAAAGTAAGGATGTTCTCAAAAAGCAAGTAAAAGAAATCCAACAATGATGGAGGTATGCTAGAGACAGCTAGAGACAGGAGTCAACTGAAGCAGCTCCCAATGGTAAAGTACAATGATTTGAGCAACAAAATAAAAAAAAAAGTACTGATTATAACCAAACTTATAACATAAGTATTAATAAGTCTATGCTGATACAAATAAATAATTAAATAAATAAATGTGGGAGAAGAGACAAATCTCCTATGCAGAACAATTCCAAATGCTTTACGTAGATACTCCACCCTCCAGAGGTAGAGCATAATTCCCCACTCTTTGTGGACTCTGTATGTACTCTGCATAGTAACTTTTTTTCCCCCTGAACAGGACTTGTTGAATGACATGACATAAAGAACTATACAGTATAGAAACCTGACAATCATTACCTAAGGCAGTTGACCAAAAACAAAATCAACAGAGGTAAGGCATGATAACAGCATGTAGCCTTGTGTTGATGTGATAAAACAACACTTCACTTCAGTGGCATTCCTTCCCCAAACCCATTACTCCAGTCTAATCAGGAGGAAGACATCAGACAAATACTACTTGAGGGGCATTCTACAAAATATTGTACCAGTATTCCTCAAAACTGTGAAGATAAAAAAGAAAAAAAAGAGAAAGAAAGCCTGAGAAATGGCTACAGCCAAGAGGAAACTCAGGAGATAGGATGGCTAAATGTAATACATTATCCAGGATGTGATCATGGAATAAAAGAAGCACATTGAATAAAGACTTGGGAAATTTTTGAAGAAACTGTGGCCTTTAGTCAATAATTTTGTATTGATATTCGTCCATTAATTGTGCCCAGAGGGACCTTGTTAATGTTAGATAACAGCTAAAATTGGTTGTGAGGCATATAAGAACTTTCCGTACCATCACTGAAATTGTTCTGTAAATCAAAAACTATTCTTAAAAATAGTTAATTAAAATAAATACATTGAAAATATGACCATATATGGAAGTACAGAACCTGGGATGCAAAGATAGTTCAATATACATAAATCAATAAAACATGTTTCTCCACATCAACAAAACAAGGGACAAAAAAAATCATATGATCATTTCATTTCAATAGATGCATAAGAAGCATTTGACAAAATTCAACATCCTTTTACGATAGACTCTTATAATTAGGTACAGAAAGAATGTACCTCAATATAACAAAGGCCATATATGAGAAGTCCACAGTTAGCATTATACTCAACATTGAAAAGTTGAAAGATTTCCTTCTAGTATCAGGCACAAAGATGCCCACTCTTAGCACTTTTATTCAACATTGCGCTCGAAGTCCTAGCTAGAACTGGGCTTTCTATTCTGTTCTATTAGTCTATGTGTCTGTTTTTAGGCCAGTGACATACTGTTTTGGAGAACAGCATGAAGTTTCTTCCAAAAATTAAAAATAGAACTACCAGATGATCTAGCAATCCCACTTCTGGGTATATATTCAAAGAAACTGTAATTAGCATCTAGAAGAGATATCTGTATTCCCATATTCATTGCATATTGGCTACAATGGCCAAGATATGAAAACAACCTAAGTGTCTGTTGAAGGATGATGATAAAGAAAATATTATATATCTATAAATGAATATTTTTCAGCCATAAAAATAAGGCAATCTTGCCCTTTGTGACAACATGGATGAACCTGGAAGACATTATGTTAAATGAAATAAACCATATACAGAAAGAAAAGTACTGTATGATCTCACTTATATGTGGAATCTAAAAAAGTTGAATTCAGGGGCACCTGGGTGGCTCAGTCGGTTAAGCATCCGGCTTCAGCTCAGGTCATGATCTCACAGTGAGTTCGAGCCCTGCATCAGGCTCTGTGCTGACAGCTCCGAGCCTGGAGCCTGCTTCAGATTCTGTGTCTCCCTCTCTCTCTGCCCCTCCCCTGCTCATGCTCTGTCTCTTTTTGTCTCAAAAATAAATACAAACATTAAAAAAATGTTTAAAAATAAAAAAGCTGAATTTAGAGTCAGAGAGTAAAATGAGGATTGCCAAGGGCTGGGTAGTAAGGAAATGAGTATTAATACTAGTGTATTGTAACTTGAAATTTGATAAGAGAGTATATTTTCAGTGTTTTCACCATACACACACACACACACACACACACACACACACACACGTAGCTATGTGAGGTGATGAAGAGGTCAATTAATTTGACTGTGGTAATCATTTAACTATATATATATATATATGTATATATAATCATTACATTATACACCTTTAAAAATCATGTTGTACAATCTAAATATATACAATTTTTGTCAGTTATATCTCAATACAGCTGGAAGAAATACTTAAGGTTAAAGTACTACCTCCTGTGAACAATTTAAGGACATTATTATATCTTTAGAGTTAGGATATTCTGTAGAATTGCAAGGTTTTTTCTTAGTTTATAAACATTTTTGTTACTATTCATACATTTTCAATCCAAGACACTCTACCTCTCACCTCAGCTAGATCTTAACGTAACAAACATGACTTCTGCTGGCTCTATCTGACATTAAATAGCCTATTTCATTCAGATGACTAAGTGATCCTAATCTGAGTAAGTTGAGTCAACCCAGTTCTTTTTCCTGATTTATATTTTCAAAATCCCAGCCAAATATATGCATATATGTATATATGGATGTTTGTATAATCCATATATGCATACATTTATGTATGGTATATGTGTTTCATAAATATGAGTGTATACGTACATTAATATGTGAGTATATGCACATTCAAGTGTCTTACATATGCATATCTATGTTTATATATGTCTTTTGAAGCCTTTTTTTTTTACCAAGTTAAATCAGTCTTAAATTAGGTTTTCATGTTCATGATGAATGGCTTCTATGCAGTCTGACCATCCAGAAATTAATACAGAACTTAAAGAATAGACTATCTCCATTTGAAGTTTTATTAAGACATTAATAACTTTTGCTCTTCCACAATAATATCATGAGAACCCAGTAATGTGAATGACAAATGTGGTTTTAGCAGATGAAAAGTTAAAGTTATTATGGGCATGCTACACTATCCAAATGTGATGGCTGAATTTCATTAGTACTTAATTACATTAATTGCCCTTAAAAGCACTTAAAATAACAGAGTATTCAGACTTGGAAAGCTCTTTTGATTTTTAAAATAAATTAGTATGAATTTATACAGATTGATGTATCAAATATTTTATGGCATATTACTTGTCCAGCTCATTCCTGATAAACTTAGATAAGTGAATGGGCAAAAGGGGGTTAAGGAGCTGGAGGGTCATTTGTAGATATTTGAGAGTGATATGGACCAAATGGTTGTGTTCTACTTTAAATTCACATGTTGAAGACCTAACTCCTAATGTGATGGTATTTGGAGGCAGGGCCTTTGGAAGGTAACTATGGTTAGATTAAATCATGAAACAGGGCCCTTATGATGGGATTAGTGCTTTTATAAAATGAGAAGGAGACACAAGAGTTCTCTCTTCACCTTTTGCAAACACAGCAAGACAGCAGCTGTCTGAAATCCACAACAGGTTCCTCACTAAAACCTGACCATGCTGGTATCTTGATCTTGGATTCCACTCTCCAGAACTGTGAAGAACAAATGTCTGTTGTTCAAGCACACAATCTGTGTTTTATAATGGCAACCAGAGCTGACCAAGACAGGAAGTTTTGTTTTTAGGGACAGAAACTAGAAGAAGACAAGTTTGTTGGGATACCAGCCCAATGATACATAGATTTTTATGAGCAGTAAAAATATTTATGTGAGAACAAACTTTTACATATGTAACATGTAACATAAAGGTAGCAAAAGCAGAGAGACAGGCAGTGTCAGAAAATGAATAGGTAGTGAAGCCTGTATCTCTAGTGACCTGACTTTGGAAGCACTGGGAAAGCTCCCACCTAACACCCAAGTCCAAGTTTACCCATCATTGATGGAGGTTTTGTATTCAACTTTCTTAGAACTGATGGTGTTGTTTTTGAAATGCAAATATTTCAGATATGCGAAAAATTTAAGATTTTTTAACAAGTGGTGAGTTAAGAAACTGAAACTTTCAGTCATTTCAGAGAAAAAAAAAACGACTGACAACACATGTCTCTGGAGGGAAAAATTTAGAGCTAAATACAACAGGTTTACAAGAGAGGGAAAACTTGAGTACTGAGAAATTTTTCCTCCACAGTTTTGCCTACTTCCAAACTTAGGATCACAAGTGCATGCAACTGTGGAATCCGTTGAGACCATGGATGGTTTTACAAGCCATTGAGGCAGTTTCTGTTACTGAGAGTGAAACCAATTCCCCACAGCCATATTTATGTGACTTTTCAGAGATAACAAGAATGAAGTAAGAGAGAATGAAGTGTGTGCCAAGCAGATTTTTGCCAAAAATAATCCACATTTATGCTATAAACACAATACATATTCATATACAAGTGTGGGATATAAAGGTAGATATTAATATATGAATATTATCTAAATATCTACCTAATATTTTATATAGCAAAAATGGCTTGCTGCTAAAAGGAAATTTTAATATTCTCCTGGAATTGCTATCTTAGGGAACTCAGGTAAAGACTGTCTTCAATGCTTAAAAGACCATGCAGCTTACCTGACCAGAACTGTATTGAGCTACATGGAAGGCAGGAAGCATAATGATTTATAATGAGCACGTTTTTGTTCACGTTTCTTTGTGAAACTGTGTAATAGTAACTTTCTGATTAACTGAACTGATCCTTGTCATGATGAGAATTTCAAAACTAAACACTATTTTGAAAGAAAACTAGAAAAAGGATTCTGACAATGATGTGGAAAAAATTAATACTTTATTCCATCTAAATGAGGCAATTGTCTTAAAACTATTTCTTATGGCAATATGGTAATGATGAAATGGAAGCCAGTTATATTAGAAACTGACAAACCACTTTCTGTCATTCCAACAGGGACAGCTTCCTGACTCCATAAAGTCAGTGTAATAGCGATGTCATCTCCTGAGGATTTAAATGTGGAGAAATAAATGAGACATTATGACTCTCAGAATCTAGACATACTTTGGTGAAGAGACTATGGGAGAGGTGGGCTCTTCCAGAGTTAAATGGATCCTAAAATTATAAGAGAGGATCTTGTCAGCCTCAAGAAAAACCAAAGAAGTTGACTCATGAGAAGGTTTCCTACTCAGAGATATAGCAGAAAATCACAGGGGAGAAATTGCAGAAGACAGAAAAGAGAAAGGAGATGGAGAAGGAAAAGGACTGGTTACCAGAGTTAAGAGTAACATGAGCCTATAGCTCTGTAGACCTAATTTCTGGTCTATTGGAGAAAGTAAAAGTAACAAAATTTATAATTTATTTTATAATGATAACTGAATGAATCACAAGATTTCTATTGTCTTTCCCAAAATATTCCCTAATAATGTTATCTTTAACTCTCATAGTTATTATATCTTAAAAGATATTTAAGATTTAACACATAGAATAAAGAGATGCCTGGTCTATCTTAAAAACTTGGAAGGTTATGGTGATCTCATGGATTTTTATGTAGATTTCCTAAACTTTAGGGCATTGCATTATTCTGCCCCATCTTTTGCCCCACTCCTACGCTATCACTCACTGTGGTAGTCTACCTATGCAAAATTATAGGATTTCTGCCTTTAAAAACGTATTACCTTGGAGCACCTGGGTAGCTCAGTCAGTTAAGCATCTGACACTTGATTGGCTCAGGTCATGATCTCACGGTTTGCAAGACAAGCCCTATGTCAGGTTCTGTGCTGACAGAGTGAAGCCTGTTTGGGATTCTCTCTCTCCATCTCTCTCTGCCCCTACCCCCACTCACTTTCTCTCTTTCTCTCTCAAAATAAATAAACTTAAAAAAATAAAAATAATTTTTAAAAAAGATCTCCCCTTGAAAGCATTTATGATCAATAGATCAATAGTCAAGTTCTTTATTTAAAAAAAAATGTATTACCTAAACAACAACAAACCACTCTTATTACAGAACAAAATTTTTTAAACATGGAATAAGTCACTATACACACACACACACACACACACACACACACAGATTTTAACACAAATTTGAAATAACACATCACACTGCAGAGAAAAACAAAGACAGTACTACTATAAAAAATATGAACAGAAAATAGACTGAGGTAGGTGGGGAGAATGCTAGGTTGTCTGCAAGGTAATCAATGCAAGTCAAATTCTTATGCTCATTCTAAAGTACAGAGACCAAGAATAGAGAGAAGAACCCAGGAAACAAACACACAAAAAAAGATCAGAAAATCAAATGTCAATGGCTTAATGTAGAAAAGTTCTGCTATGAACTAAATGGTGCTCCCTCCTCCACCAAAATGAATCATATATTGAAGTTCCAGCCCTGCATCTCAAGAATGTAATTCTATTTGGAGACAGGGCCTTTAAACAGGTCATTAAAGTTGAATAATTCACTGGGGTGGACACTATTCCCATATGACTGGTGTCCTTACTAGAAGAGGAGATTGGAACACAGACATGCAGGAAGGGACACTGATGTGAAGATATAGGAAGAAGATGAGCACCTACACACCAAGAGAGAGGCCTCAGAAAAAACAACCCTGCTGACACTTTGATCATGGAGTTTTAGCCTCCAGAACTGTGGTAAACTAAATTTCTGTTGTATAAGCCATCCTGTCTGTAATAGTTTGTTATGGTAGCCCTAAAAAAACAAACAAATTGAGGGTTGCTGGACGGGAGGTAGGTGGAAGGGATGGGTTAAATGGGTGATGGATGAGGGTATTTTTGGGTGAGCACTGGGTGTCATATATGTAAGAGATGAGTCACTGGTTTCTACTCCTGAAGCCGAGATTATACGGTATGTTAACTAACTTTAATATAAATAAATATATACCTACATACGTACATATCTAATAAAAATTCTTTCATGTTTCTCAACTCTCTATTCTGATTATGAAAGGAACAATTTCAGAAAGATGTTTTCTCTTCTACAAAGATGATGCAAGGAAGCTGAAGTTAGGGTGAGCTAAAGATCTTAATTTATAATTATCACAATTTAGTCACTCAGGGGCTTAGTTTGACAGGGCAGGTAGGGTCAGTAACAGAAAATCTCTTAACTCCAAGCAGTCAGGGTGGAGTGTACCCATAGGAATTTAGATAATACAAACTCCAAAGAAGATTTCAAAGTGTTTCTTTAAAGCAGGATGAGTATTTAAAATTTTTTTTTAACGTTTATTTATTTTTGAGACAGAGAGAGACAGAGCATGAACGGGGGAGGGTCAGAGAGAGAGGGAGACACAGAATCGGAAACAGGCTCCAGGCTCCGAGCTGTCAGCACAGAGCCCGACGCGGGGCTCGAACTCACGGACCGTGAGATCATGACCTGAGCCGAAGTCGGCCGCCCAACTGACTGAGCCACCCAGGCGCCCCAGGATGAGTATTTAAAAAGTGTGATATTATCACGATAATATTAATAGTTAAAATTCACTGAAATGGTAGTTTATTTTGGTTCAAGAGATGATTTTATAGGAAGATATAATCAAATTAAATATGCGCTAAATATTAGCAGTTATTCCCTTTTTTTTCCCCCTGAGGAAAATCATAGCCAGTTCTTCATTATTGCTCAACTAAGGCATTATATGATATAGGGAGAAAAAAAATAAAGCATCCTTTATTTGAGAAATAAAGCATCCTTGAGAAAATAAAGCAGCATTTACTTGGCCCATTACAAAGTCAAAATATAGTAAAAACTGTCTGTTAAATTACTAACATAAATTAGTACACAATCATATGCATGGGTACCTTTCCTGTAATGAGGTTTGTTTTTTCAAAATCTTTGAGCTCTGGAGGGAACAAAATGCATATTTTGATTGGCAAGATCTAACTATCTGTGAACAGGGCTTCTGGTAATCTCCAAGGTTGAGTGATTGTGCATTTCCAAGATTCTCATGAAGAGAAGACCAAGGACACAAAGACACCTACCCAACCAAACTTCACGGAATTTATGCCTTTGGGCTGCTATTTTCTGAAAAAGGACACAGGCTACTGGAATTTCAGAATTTCAGAAGAGCAGCCAGCCCTTTCCTAAGAAGAATTTGAGATGTGAGGAGAGCAAACTACTGATTGATAGTTCATGTTTGAGTGAAAGCCACATTGAAAGCCAGGGATTGAAGTGCAAGTCTCTAACCCTATGGTTCTCTTTTTATTGCATTACCTTTGCACTTAGTCCACTGTTCAAGAGAAGTTTTAAAGCATATCCAAGACTTCTCGGACCTAGATTCCTGGTTTCACCATGACTGAGAAGGCCGGATTGCTCCATTTACAAGACTCTTCTTAGTTCCAATTAAGGCAGTATAAGAAGCTCTTTTGGCCAAACCTTGCCAGAGTTTGCCTGGGGTCCTATCAAGGTTTAGTTTCTGAAGTTTGAGTCATTTTTCACTTTTGCTTTGATTCCAGTTACCTCTCTTTGTGATTATACTTTGTTTGTTCTAAAAGACAATGAGCCAAAATGGGAAAAAACAAACAACAACAATAAAGCAGGAACCACTTCTGTGACATCTTCCTCAAGTGAGAGAGAGGAAAAGAAGAAAAGTAATTTCCAACCTCATCACCATCCAAGACTATTTTAGTTAAAGAAACAATTTTAAAGTACAGCATATAAACTATTATTTACTTATTATACTAAAAATTTAAATATTTTCAGTAATGATATAGTCTTAGCCTTGTCAGCAACTTTGCTTAATTCACGTCTTTAGTGGAATTAACATGTTTAGCATGAAATTTTTGCTCAGGTACCACATACTGTGACCAGTTCTTGTAAAACATGACACACTGTAGGAGAACCCTTTATTGGGCATGTTCTTAATCAGTATTAAACTGGATTGTATAATAAAATGGAGATGTTCTAGACTAAGCTATACTCACACTGTGCATAAATCCACATTTGGGAATGTCTAGAATGGCAAAGCATGAGCCTGTGGAGGCTTATTTGCTTGGGGGAGCCACCGTATCTATACAATGGGAAAAATTATTGCAAAATTTGTTTTGCACTGAAAAATGCTTCCCAGAACTAAGACCCTTGACACCTTAAGGACTGCATTGGTTTCCTATTTTTGGTTGAAACCAATTCTCACATTTAGTGGCTTAAGATAACACAAACTTATTATCTTATAGCTCTATAAGCCAGAAATCCAAAATGAGTCTCAGCAAGCTAAAATCAAAGTGTCTACAGGGCTGTGCTCCTTTCTGGAGGCTCCAGCAGAGTTTGGTTTCTTGCTTTTTCCAAGGCTGCCTGCCTTCCTTGGCTGGGGCTGCATTCCTTCTAAACCAGCAAAAGCCATTGAAATATTTCTCACCACCTCACTCTGACACTGATTCTTCTTCCTCTTCTGCTTTTAAGTACCCTTGTGATTAAACTCATCTGGATAACACAGGTTTATCTCCCTATCTTAATGTCAGCTAATTAGCAACGTAATTCCATCTGCTACCTTAATGGTGGCAGTAGAAGTGGTCTGTGGCCAGGAATCACAGGTGAAAAGCCAATCTGACTTCAGAGCCACACAGGTGGTCAAGTCCACACCTGGGTGACCTGCCTACGCACTCTCCATTTGAAGCTTCAAAATGTGACATTCGAGTGACCTGAAAATCACCAGGATATATTTGGAAGAACAAGAGAAAGGAGAATGATGTTTCACAGTAGCCTGAAAGACTACAGATAAGAAACACTGGTGAAATTTTATTGGTAGATGCTGAAATAGAAATTTACTATTGGTCATTCATTTTTTTAAAAAAAATTTTTTTTCAACGTTTTTTATTTATTTTTGGGACAGAGAGAGACAGAGCATGAACGGGGGAGGGGCAGAGAGAGAGGGAGACACAGAATCGGAAACAGGCTCCAGGCTCTGAGCCATCAGCCCAGAGCCTGACGCGGGGCTCGAACTCCCGGACCGCGAGATCGTGACCTGGCTGAAGTCGGACGCTTAACCGACTGCGCCACCCAGGTGCCCCTGGTCATTCATTTTTAACTCTGAGTCCATACTAAAATAGCTATATGGAGGTTGAAATGGTAGAAGGCTTAACCCCTTTCCCAAAGATGCTGATTCAGGGAGTCTGCGATGCTGACATGCACAATGCCAAGTTTGTAAAGCTCTGTCCAAATGTTCAATTCTGGAGCTTCTTAAGTTTAAAGTTTATATCATTTTCCTCTGTACCTACAGCATCACTCACAGTGCCCCCAGCACATTACAGGTACTCAAAGAATGTTTATTAACTATATTTAGAAATACCTTATTACATGAAATCTTTCTTAAATACCAGAATTAGAAAGGTGGTGCACACAGCAAGTGTTCCCTGACAGCCCCATCTATAGTAACACTCATAACCTCATCCCTCTCCCTCCCTTATCCTGCTCTATTTTATCTTATAACCACTTGAGACATGTGTGTTAGTTTGTTGATGGACTTTCTTTCATCTCTATAATATAAGCCCAACAAGTGGTGGAATATTATTAGGCTTCTTTACTACAATTTTTCTAGCGTCTAGAACCGTGCCTCCTGGAAATGATGGGTTCAATAATATTTATCAAAGGTGAAAATTAGATAATGTGAAAATAACAAATCATTATAACAAAATGAGTTCACTACTAATCTGTGCATGTCAAAAGCTTTTTATGTGCAGGCAATGTAAGAAAACTCTCAGGAGTCACAGGAGTTTTAACATAGTTGCTTGGCAGCCTAATGCTAGAATCAGTCTGAAACAAAAAGGGCATAGTTTTTATTTGTATGTAGATTCTGCCAAACTGCAGGGGAAAAGTCACACCAGAAAAGCTAATATAATCCTTTAAAACAAACTACTTCAATTACAAATTTATAAATGAATTATTAATCACATAACCTACAATATGCTGTTCAGTCTATTAAATTTTAATACTCACTGAATGTACTCAAAGAATTTAGCTAATATTTTAATCAACTCATCAACATCATTTTTTTTAGGAAAAATGACTGGCTAAGTTTTTGGAAACATTCAGTTTTCAAAAGGAAATTTTAAGTGGAAATGGGTATCAGTTTTTTTAGAACTAAATATCCTCCTCCCCCAAATCAGAGCAAACTAATTTTATTATACGTTTACATTTTTTAATTTGTGAAGCTTTAGAGAAGTTTTGCAGCTAAGGTTGAATATTCAAGTTGTGCGAGATGAAAGACAAAATTCTGTAGATGTTGAGTTAAATTAGAGCTATCAGCATGAATGTATACCATATTAAGCTTTAAGAAGAAATCAAATAAAACACACTTGCTAATAATTGTCCATTTAAAGGTTTAGAAATAATTTGTAAAAATCCACTAGCAATCAGCACCACAGAAGTCCCAGACTGTGGTCTCTAAACATTATTTTTACAAGTAATAACCTGGAAATGAGTCTGCAGTATATTAAGAGCAGAAGGCAGGAAAGCTATCAAATACTGGGGTTATATTAAAGGACCCAGCTGCCATTTAAAGAGGCTCCCACTGGCCAAATATTTTTTTAAAATGAGCATAAAATCCTCAATGGATTTAACCACATCAAAAGTGTATAAATTCGTAAGTTCATAATGATACACACATAGTCCCATTAACCCTTTTGTAGGAAGCAAAGGAACTAAATCAATACTTTGGAAGCTAGTAAATAAAGAGGAAGAATGTTGCAAATATCCTGCTTTTTCTTTTTTTATTATTTTTTTAAATATGAAATTTATTGTCAAATTGGTTTCCATACAACACCCAGTGCTCATCCCAACAGGTACCCTCCTCAATATACTCTGCCTTTTCTGTACAAACAGCCTCTAATTAACAAAATAGTTGATAAAGTTTTCTTTTTTAAAATATATTCCAAAAATGACATGAAAAAGTAATCATAAAAATGGACTATTACCATTTTGAACCCCCTAATTAATACATTTAGGCAGTTATCACAAACAGCTAAAACAACACACAAAGAGAGATAGCACACAGGTGCCTACTGATGGAAGACATATCGATGTAGTCTTGGATCACAAGCCTTCGGATCAAACACTCAGAACAGTGCACAGAGGACTACATTAAAAATCACCACAGAAATGTAAGAGTGCATCACAAAAGGAGAAAAAAAAAGACTACAGGAAATTCTACAGAACAAATAACTCAAATATAAAATGCATTTTATGAAAATATTCAACAAATAAACTATAATAAAAGGGAAAGGAGGCTGAAACTATAGATTTAAAGGACTTAAGAAATACATCAACAAATGTCTGGCCCTTAGCTGGATTCTAATTTAATCAAACTCATTATTAATAATAATTATATGATTTTTTTTATTTTTTAATTTTATGTTTTGTTTTTAAAATAGGGCTTAGCCTCCTCTATGTAACAGAAGAGAAAGCAAATGCCATCCCTGTTGTAAGGGAGGGTGTTGTTCCTCTGGAATGGGGTAGAGCAGAATAGGGCAGTGTGAGAAAGCCACACTTCCTCATGTCATTTAGTATACGTGACTATATGATTTCTGAGTTGGTACATCTGTGGGTCCAGCTGGTTATTGTATGACTACGGGACAGAACAATGTGGAAGTAGAGATAATTATAGTGGAGGAGGTGAAAGAACTCTGAGGTGTCTTTGGGTAATGAGGATGTCCCATGAAATCAGTTAGCAAGTGGAATGAAAATGAAAACAGAGACAAATATCAACATTTTCTACAAACATGCTGGAATAATCCTTTGATCAGAGAAATTCTTTGTTCTCTCTTACATGCAGATAAGCAAGAAAGAAGAGAGCTATGGATACTGTTGACTATAGCAACCAAGCTTTACATAAGTGTCTCACATATCAAACTACGATTCTTAAAAAGTTAAATTAATGACTCCAACTCCAATATAAAATAAAGAATTTTTCTACTCATTAACTAATGAGGGAAACAGATGTTAAAATCGGTCCAAACAGCATTTGCAAAGCGAGGCAATGTTAGGATAACTGAGTAATGTCCAATAGAACCACAAATTCTAATATCCGGTGTTATCAGTTCCTTTTGGAGGAATATACAAATTAGTATGCAAATTCACTAAGTCTGGGACTTTAATCAATAGCAATAATGAGTGAACTAATTACATTTCCCTAGATAATCCTCAGGAGACTTTTGCTCCTTTTATGACATTGTAAGGTGTGTCTCCCAAATTTGCCTCATTTCGAAAAGTATGAATACTTTTTCTGACAAATAAAGAGAATAATTACCCGTTCTGAGGGCCAGCTTTTACATCGAAGTTTACAAGAAAGATAATGAGGTTTATATAAAACAGCCAACAGAACCTGGACCTCAAAAGTGCCATCTATTCACTCAGAATGACAAGAACTTGCTAATACAACAAAATTAAGAACCACATTTTTAGACTGTCTCCATCTCCACTGTTCCGACTGCAAGCAGCTATTAAGTCATTCTGTATTGATTCCAATACTGACTTCAGGCCTAGTTTCTGATTCTTCTGGAAAAAGAAAACAAAAAAACAAAAACAAAAACAAAAAAACCCATTTCCTGAACTTCCATATCCCCTAAGCACTTTATATCACATAGCCCTGCTTCATTTTATTTATTGTGCCTATTGTCAACTGTTTCCTCGTGTGTGTGTCTGTTTATTTATTTACTTATTATTTAACTATTTTTCTGGTCCAAGAAAAAGTAAATTACATTGGAATGTAAATATTTTCTATTTGTCCGCTGTATTTTCAGTGCTGTACCTGGCACCGAGAAGATGCTTAATAAATATTTGTAGAAAATGAATGATCCTAGTCCTATCAGTTTTGTAAACACCATCAATAATTATGATGAAATGTAATAACATTTCTAAGAAAAACTCTTCCGGTGGGTCATTAGATTTTTATAATTTTGCATTCGGTGACTCATCCATGAAATCCTAATATCTAGCTGAGCAAAGATTTGCTGTCATATCAGATATCTACTGCTCCACCCCATTTACCCATCTTCATTTTTGGTAATGAGGATTAGGGCAATTTTATCTCGCTCTGTGGCTAGGAAATGCTTTAGCAGTATAAATCTTTCACCATGTCATTATAGATACTAAATATTCAAGCTTCTGTGGACAATTAAACCATAGAGAATAGCCTGAGGAGAGTTGTCGGAGAAAACGAAAAGATGAACAATTAGTTTTTTACTAATATTCCTAACTTGCAAAAAAGAAAAGTCTCTTGCATAAGCATTTATTAAAATCAACTCAGGAGTTGACAATCAGAGGACATTCAAGATAAGGTAGTACTGTTTTCTCTAAGGAAGGAGTTCAGGACCCAGGAATGTTAACCTCTACTGCAAAGCCATAGAGCAGGCAGCTATGATTAATGTGAAGGATAATACATGCTCACCATCGAAGCTTTGACTTTACTTCTAAGTGTCTATCACTCAACTTGGCTCCATTTTTATGAAAATTAGGAGTCTTTGCTTTCTTTATGGTTATTGTGGTTTCATTTCATGGCTTTCCAAATTGGGTAAATCACCTGCCTTTTTTAAGATAATCATCAACAACTTGATTTTCAAAAGTTCCTGAGTCCTCAGTGAGCTGTTTAAATTTGAATGACATTTTAGAAATGTCTAAATATACAAAGTTCATAAGAGCTCAAAAATGATTTTAGAGACTGCTGAGGAAATGATACATGTTAAATGTGCTCATAATTACATATTCACATGATGTTGTACAGTAGATCAGAAGAGAATGTTAGGAAATGCAGATTAAAATAATTATCTCTAAATCATTCTTTCGAAGGTATTAATGCAATTCTGTTATAAACAAATACGGAGATTTTTATTTTGTTTTTATTTGATTTTCATTTAGAAAGTAAAAATACAATCTGGCATTAAGGAGAAAAGAGAGTAATCAATCTCTTCCTTCCCGGTGCGTAGTCACTTTCTTTTTGATTATAAATCACATTTAAGGATCACTAATAATATTATTGACATCCAGAAGGCACAAGCCACAATGCTTTAACTTTCTCACTTTTTGATTTTCTCCACACATCTTTATATTCACTGACCCTTTCTCTTTCATTAACACCACTTCAAATGAGGCAAAAATGTAGTGCTGAGATCAGATGCCCTTAGACAGAGCAATTATTTTGAATAAAGGGATTAAAAGTAGAACTTATCCTTGTTCATAAAACTTTCCAAAGGATGCAATATGTGCTGTTTTTCATCTTACCATGCAAACAAACTACCGTCATGAACCACAGAAATGAACTTTAAGAGAGGTATTAATATAAGAAAATACATTCTGCCACAGGTGGAGATAAAAAATAGAAGTGCTGAAGTCCAAACAATTTTAAGGATGACTCATTCTCCTTTCGCAAACTGTGACCAAACCAACAACACAAACAAAAACTCAGAAAGTTCTTTCTCCATTTCTTTCCTGGCAAGAATTTATTTTCTCTTACTCCTGAAAACCATCCACAAAGAAAAAAATAATATTTTCAAGATACATTTCTCTATTCTCCTGGACTAAAGAGCCATAGTGTAATATTATACGCTCTTCTTTTAATGTCCACAGGAGCAAGACGTGTTGTACACATGGTTTTCATTTGCCAACCTTGACACTAGTTGCCACGGCATTAGTTTACCAGTTACCATGTGGTAGATGTTACTTATGTATACTTTCATTATTTTTAAGATTCATCAGCAAAAGACAGTTAATACCAACAAACCATATAATTAAATTTTGTGTATTCTTCATAGAATTTACTTTTTAAAAAGCAGGATTACTTTCTGAACATTTGCTAATACCCAAATTACCTCAAAGAGGCAGGATTTCAGAGAAGTTCTAGGACAGCTTTGAATAAATATCTGTGGAGTACAGTAGACTATGTATTTTCTTCACTTTTATTGATATAGCTCTCTATCCAGATTCAATGTGTGTGTATAAACCAATCAACATTTCCCTAAATTCTGCCACTTTTATCCTGATATTCTGTTAACATGTAATACTAAACCCCAATATATGGTGTTTTCTGCTTACTTCTTCTATTTCATGCTGCAGTTATAGTTATTAATCTTGATCAGTTATTTGGCTTCCCCTCATGATTATTACTAGATGAAAAGTAATATTATATCAGTATGCTCCTTCTCCCTCTCTTTGTCTCTGTCTATCTGTGTCTCTCTGTAGAGCATCAGTTGAACAGAGACCAGGGCAATAATTCACCAAAACTTCCATTTGTATTACTGAATTCATATAGCAGACTTGGGATAATTCTGTTGGTGGTTGGAAGGAGAATTAACAACATAGGCAAGAAAAACTGAATAACTGTTTAATGCCCATGTGGACTGGGTCTGAGGATTTGTTTACTATTTCTCTGCACATTGTGGTGTGGTGTCAGTAGCACTGTTTTTAAAATAACCTAATAAATTGTACAGAAAAGTAGGTAAATCACTTTTTCACCTAGGGTACAACTCAAAGCATTTTCACCTAGTAAACACATCCATATTAAAAAAAAAATCAGCCATCAGGATAATGCAAATTAAAACCACAATGAGATATGACTTCACACCCACTAGGATGGTTATAGTCAAAACGACAGATAAGAACAAATGTTGTCAAGGATATGGAGAAGTTACAACCCTCGCACATTGCTGGTGGGAATGCAAAATGATACAGCCCCTTTGGAAGCAGTCTGACAGTTCCTCAGAAGTTTAAACATAGATTTACCATATGACTCAGAAATTCCGCTTCTAGGTATACACCCAAGAGATAGGACAACATATGTCCACCAAAAATCTTGTACATAAATGTCATAGCAGCATTATTCACAGTAGCCAAAAAAGAGGAAACAACCTAAATGTCCATCAATGGATGAGCAGATAAACAAATGGTTTGTATCCATTTAAGGTAAATTATCTGGATATAAAAAAAGGAATGATGTACTGATACATATTACAGCATGATGAACCTTGAAAACATTCAGCTAACCGAAAGAAGCAAATCACAATAGACAACATATTATACAGTTCCATTTATACTGAAAATCCAGAAAAGGCAAATCTAGGGGGAGACGGAATATAGAAAAGTGGTATTCTAGAGCTGGGAAGGGGGAGGAAAGTGACTTCTAGAGGATTACAGATTTTTTTTTTGAATGGCTGATGAAAATGTTCTAAAATCGATCATAGTTATGGTTGTACAACTCTGTGGATATATGAGTTACATCTCAATAAAGCTGTTATTTTTTTAAACCATGTTATTTGTTTTGAATGTAATACCATATACTTATATACATCAATGTAAAATAACAACAAAAATAAAAAAAAAAAATAGTACATTCTATTGAGGCAGGGAGACCCTAAGGTGTCTCCCGGTGATCTTTGACTCCTTGTGTTCACACTTTTGTGTATCCCCCTCCTCTGGAAAGTGAATAAGACAACTGACTTGCTTATAACCAACAGAATATGACAAAAGTGATGAGATGTGACTCTCATAATTTGGTTACTTTTTATGGCTAAGGTGATGAGGTGTCACTCTTGTGATTATGTTATGTAAGTCTCTGTTTCCAGCACTGTTCTCACTCTGCTTGACCTGAGGAAGCAAGAAGCCATCTTGGGAGCTGGTTTACATACTAAGGAGCTACAGGTGGCCTGTCAGAGATAAAGCGCTCAGTACTGAATACTGCCAATATGAGTGATCTCGGGAGTAGACTGTTTCCCCATTTGATCCTACAAATGAGAATTCAGCTCAGCTGACACTTTGATTGCAACCTGAGGACATTCTGAAGCAGAGAACCCAACTAAACCCTTTGTTATATGGCACACATTACTAATAACACAATTATCTGAGAAGATTCCTTTTTCCCCTCCCAGGTACTATAGCTTCATTCCCAAAGGTAATTGATATCTTCATTTCTAACCTGTTGGAATAGTATTGCCTATTTTAAAATTTATATAATTGGAATCATAAAATACAAATATATTTTATAAATACTGTTTTCCAGTGTCCAACATCATGGTCATGAGAGTCATTTTCTTGTGTATAACATTAGTTTGTTTGTCTTCATTACTGTATACTTTTCCACTATGTAAACATACCATGATTTATTTGTTGTGTTATGAATTTAAATGAGACCTGTTTCCAGTGTTTGAGCTAAGATGCTGTAAACATTTTTATTTATGCACATGTATTCCAATGTAATATGCACAAGCACACACACATCCATATTTCTACTAGCTACACCTACAAATGGGATTTAGGGGGTCAAAGAAAATAAAGTATTCATATATTTGGAATATTATACATTGCCAAAAAGTTTTCTACAGTAGTTCTATTCTAACATGAATGGTCCAAAATTTTGCCCCCTCTCTTATTTTTTTCCAGATAGTCTCAATTTTAGACAATTTGGCAAAGGTCATCTCCAGTTCCTATCAAATAATTTGAAGTCACATTATACTACTTCAATTCTCTGACATTTTTCATGTTAACTTATTTTTTATCTTTTTCTACTAAATTGGCATGTTTCTTGAGATAGTAAGTTTGCTTTTTTTTAACACCTATTGACCCAGCACCTTGCACAGTAGATTCACGCACAACATAAATACTTGTTAAATGAGTAAACTATTCACACAGTTAGTCATCCCCCTGCCCCCACATGTACTTTAAAAAAAAAAACTACTTCAAAAGGGAGCTGAACAACAGCATATGGCTACTAACACTATTGAAAAAGCTTGCTGACATTATTTTTGGCCAACCTGTAGAAATCCTATAACCCATTATATCTCATGAAGTTTAAAATCTAGAGCAATAGTTTATCAGATTAAACTAAAACATGTGTTATATAGTACTCTGGGTACTTTGTGTTTGAGAAGTAGTTACATTTTAAATATGAAAGAAAAGGAAAGTATAAAAATTCCCACATACTTTGTTATAGTAGCTTCCCTAGGTCCTCAGTCATTGGGTCACACATTTCTTCGCCTTAGAGTCCTCAATCATTTGGGTCATACATATCTTAGTCATAAAACTAGATAGTCCTCAAACCAGATGGTAGCAGTGTGTTTATTCCTTAAAGGAAGAAGATAAGAACCTTCCAAAGGGAAAGTGTGCAAATAGTTTAGATCATTCCCTGGTAGGCACTTACCAATCTGAAGGAACATTCAGTGGCTGTGAAGCAGAGGTAATGTGAGCAGACACAATATCCCTACCCTCCACACAAGACAGGAAGGTACTAGAAATATTTGTACAAAGGCATGATCAGAATGATAGCTGAAATCTGCAACATCCCTCATTCTGTAAATGATGATTATTTGCATCTTGTGTTTACATGCATACAATTAAAAGAATGTCATTAATTAAAATGATACAGACTACGTGGTACATTTATTAGATAATGTTAACAAATCTGCATGTAGACACATTATTATCATCATTTGGGAATCACTTAATTTGTATAAAATGTAATTATTACTAAATTCATGTGTACATAAAAATATAACAACATCCCCAAATTAGAGCATTTTAATTCCATTAAATATGCTCCAATTTCCATGACTGGAAACTTACCTCTTAATATCCCTCCATATTTTCGATGGTGGCTCTCAAAATATGGTCCCTAGGCCAGCAGCATTGGCATCACTTGAAAACTTCTTAGATACAGTTTTTCAGATCCCACTTTAGACACACTGACCCAGAAATTAAGGGGGTTGGCCCAGGAATCTCTGCTTTAACAAGCTCTCAAGGTGATTCCAATGCATCCTAATGTTTAAGAACCACTATTCTTTAGAATTAAATTTTACTTTCTGTTACATGTGCTCAAAATTCTCAACTACAGATCTTCAAAGGATATATTTTTTTTTCAACGTTTTTTATTTATTTTGGGACAGAGAGAGACAGAGCATGAACGGGGGAGGGGCAGAGAGAGAGGGAGACACAGAATCGGAAACAGGCTCCAGGCTCCGAGCCATCAACCCAGAGCCTGACGCGGGGCTCGAACTCATGGACTGTGAGATCGTGACCTGGCTGAAGTCGGACGCTTAACCGACTGTGCCGCCCAGGCGCCCCAAAAGGATACATTTTCAATGATTCATAGAATTCACTGGTTTTATATCAGCTATGATTAAAATGTACTGTGTAGTAACATTACATTTTGCCGGTTTTATATTTGGTTTAATATTTATATGGCTATGATTACTAGAAAATAACTTTTTAAAAAAATATTTTGGTTTTGATACACGATAGCTTATAAAGCATGACAAAAGAAGTTAAAAGGATGATTTAATAGTGAACAGATTTGACACCACTGACAACTGCCTTCTTTATATGCAATAATTGGATTATTTATAACTGCTCTTCTCATTTTTCCCCTTTGATTTGCTTTCAGGTCTGAACTTTTGGACCAGGTGGCCTCCTTAATATGCCTTTCATTTCACTTAAGGTGCTTTTGACTCTTAAGATTTAAATTATCATTTTACTTTTAAATTTCAAAAGCATGGGGCATCTGGGTGGTTCAGTGTCTGACTCTTGACTTAGGCCCAGGTCATGACCTCAAGGTTCCCCCCACCCCTCCAGGGGGTTCTGTACTCACAGCGGGAAGCCTGCATGGGATTGTCTCTCTCCCTCTGTCTCTACCCCTCTCCTGCTGGCGTTTGTACTCTCTCTCAAAATAAATAAATAAACTTCAATTTTTTTAAATAAAAATTGAAATAAATTGCAAAAGCAAAAGTGAAAAACATTTTCATTTATTTATTTTTGAGAGACAGAGACAGCACGAACAGGCGAGGGGCAGAGAGAGAGGGAGGCACAGAATCCAAAGCAGGCTCCAGTCTCTGAGCTGTCAGCACAGAACCCGATGCGGGGCTTGAACTCATTAAACGTGAGATCCCAACCTGAGCCAAAATTGGATACTTAACTGACTGAGCTACCCAGGGGCCCCAAAAGTGAAAAGCATTTTAATGACATCTTTATCTTACAGCATAATCACTGCTATAACCTCAGTTGTCTTTTTTTCTTTTGATTTCATAATTTGTGGCAAATACACATAGCATAAAAATTACTATTTCAACCATTTTATAATTCGGTAGTGTTAAGTATATTCACAGAGTTGTATAACCAATCTCTAGCACTTTTTTATCTTGTAAAACTAAAACTCTATACCCAATGAACAATTCCTAATTTTCCCTATCCCCAACTGCTAGGAAAAAAAAAATTCTACTTTATGTTTCTATAATTTGACTGTTCCAATACTATATTGGGTGAAATCATACAGTATTTGTCTTATTGTGTCTGACTTATTTCATTTAGCATAATGTCCTCAAGATTCATTATGTTGCAGCAGGTATCAGAATTTCCATCCTTTTTAAGTCTGAATAATAATCCATTGTATGTATATGCCACATTTTGTTTCTCCATTCATCTGTCAGTGGACATTTGAGTTGTCAATTAGTCAGTTAGGGTTGTTATAACCAAATACCAGACTGGGTAGCCTAAAGAATAGAAATCTATTTGTCATGGTTTTGGAGGCTAGAAGTTCAAGATTAAGGTGCTATTAGGGTTGGTTTCTCCTGAGGCCTCTGTCCTGGACTAACAGACCACTACCTTCTTGCTGTGTCCTCACA
Source organism: Prionailurus bengalensis (assembly GCF_016509475.1). Lineage (NCBI taxonomy): Eukaryota > Metazoa > Chordata > Mammalia > Carnivora > Felidae > Prionailurus > Prionailurus bengalensis. Next base: position 173,139,485 of record NC_057345.1, on the reverse strand, counting down.
TGACCTTCTTTCTGCATGCATACACTTTTGGTGTCTCTTCCTCTTTTCATAAGGACACAAGCCCTATTGAATTAGAGTTCCATTTTTTAAAAAACAATTTTGTAATGTTTATTTATTTTTGAGAGAGAGACAAAATGTGACCAGGGGAAGGGCAATGAGAGGGGGAGACACAAAATCTGAAGCAGGCTCCAGGCTCTAAGCTGTCAGCACAGAGCCCTACGTGGGGCATGAACTCACGAACCAAGAGATCATGACCTGAACCGAAGTTGGATGCCCAACCAACCGAGCCACCCAGGCGCCCCTAGAGTCCCATTTTTATAACCTCTTTTAACTCTAATTATCTCCTTAAACATCCTGTCTCTAAATATAATTGGCAGTTAGGGTCGAAGCCTATTAATTTTAGGACAACATAATTCAGTTCATTACCAGGTACTCCTACCTTTTGGCTATTGTGAATAATACTGCTATGAATGAGTATGCAAATAACTTTTAGATTTTTAAAAATTTTTTTTGGTTAGTTTTTAATTCTTTTGGATATATACTCAGAAGTGAAATTGCTGGATCACATGATAATTACATTTTTAATTTTTGAGGGACTGTCATACCATTTTCCATAGAGGCTTCTCTATTTCACATTCCCACAAATAGTGCACAAGAGTTCCAATATTCCACATCCTCACCAGCTCTTGTTTTGTTTTTTTGATATTAGTTATCCTAATTGGTATGAGGTCATATGTGTCTTATGGTTTTGATTTACATTTACCTAATAAAATATTTTAAAAATACTTTACTTAACATTACATGAAAAACAATTATTGATCTCACTGTTTAATGCACACAAAGATAATTTTTCTGAATTAAAATTGAATATTTTATGCAATTCACTTAGGATCAGACATTGCAAGTGGTAAAGTCAATACAAACGTGGCTGTGAGCAAAAGGTATTCTAAAAGAATGCCTTCAACAAACTTCTAGCCTCCTCTGAACCCATGCCATTAATATCTAATTTCTTTTAGTTAGATTACCAAGAAGTTTTACCAGCCCCTGGACTTTTTTTCTCTGGATTGAGATGAAAGCAAAACTGTTAAGTTACTTAAAAATGCACCTTATGTTAAGTATTCTGAATCTCCTCTTAAATAGATATTGATTTCTGTAGAACTTCAGAATTCTGAGTTACAACTAAACAGAATGAGTATGTTAACAGACCATGTCTCACTTTGAGGCTATATTTGCAAATTGATGATTAAGGATCAATTTATAAATAATTAAAAGTGCATAGACTATGTTTTGTAGAATGTGTCAAAATATCTCCCTTTAGTGAACTGTTTACATAGAAATTTTAATTACAAGTACAATTTTTAACATATGTATGTTTTAATTACTCTGTGTATGCTATGTAACCATGTTATAAAGTATCTGATATATGTTTAAATTATCTTTCCCCCCAAAGTGACATGTAGTTATAGTACTATTCATTGGAGAAAAGAAATTGTGGATTGATCTACAGGAAGAATTCAGTAATACAATTTATTTATATTTAATTAGTCAAATAAGATGATTCATATTATAAAGGAAATAGAGTGGTATCATAAAGTAATGATTAATTTTATATTTTTTTCACTTTAAGTTGCCATAATCGCTGATCGTTTTTTTTTAATTTTGTGTGTATGTGCATGTGTGTTTGCGAATGTGTGCATGTGTGTGTGTGGGCTGAGACTATAGGTACAACTATCAGTTACTTCACCTAACTAAAAATGAATAAGGCTTATAAATATAGGCTATGTATAGAAACTAAGAGTCAAAACCCATCTTCAGGCTTTGTGGAGGACCCTGTGCCTAATTAAATTTTGCTGCATATGTTCCTGAGCAGAGAAACTCTTCTAGAGGCTTAGTTACTCTTTATAAATTATTTGATTTCCAAGTAGCAGTCATGGTGTGTCTTAGTTTTTTTCTTTCTTCTTTTTCACCAGTAATTCAAAAGTGTTCTAACTATAAATCATAGAAATATCTGCAAGGCTGGCATTAAGACAGAGTATGTTTTTACTGAATAAAATTAAATTTCCACAGCAATTAAGTCAAGGTTGCTCAGGTTTTTTGTAGTCACTATATGATGCTTTTCGTTGGATAAACTTATTAGGTTCCATGTACTCGAACACAAGGTTAAGTACTCACTTCAAAACTGAAGCCTCGATTAACCTATTCATCAATATTTATATGTTTCCTAATCAAAACCTGTATCATAAAAAAATACTCTCAAGAACCTTTTTGAGTATATTTATGGTTGTTGATCTGTGTTTAGTCCTAGAATCTAGGAATTATCACCTAAATGATGTAATGATTCTATGTAGACCTCAGGATGTTAAATAACACTAACACCTCTAAATAGCCTCTAAATAGCCATTCTTACCACCAACAGATGATTTGACATTTAACTATAAAAATAATGACTTACCAGTGGTTTGTTTACCAGCATAGGAATTCTAGTAAAGCCAACTTAACAATAAATTAATAAGCAAATTTAAATGTGCAAATCCTTTTTAGGTGATATATGTTGATATGTATTTGGAAGAAAAATAATGGCCCGCTTTTCTTTACATTAGAAATATGCTGGGGTTTCATTTCTGTAAGAATTCTGTTTTGCTGCTTTAGACAAATAACACAGAGGCAAGTGTTATATTGATTTTTCTAAGTAACGTTTCAGTAGAAAATACAATGGATATATAACTCTGCTTGAAATTGGTAAATTCACGAAGACCTACTGGTACTATTTATTATGGGAAATGTTTTGGAGTCTTGTCAATGGTATGAAAAAATAATAGAAGTGGAAGAATTGACTTTTCTTTCAGCTTCAGTCTCTAACCATAGCCGTGTGTCTCAGCAGTATGCTCCAATTTACTCCCATATGCTTGTTCAACCAACTCAGCTATTCAGATGCTATTGAGGTAAGGGATAAAATTGGCTTATTTACAATTGTTTCATGATTCTCTACAAAAATTTTCAGAAAGCAATGACATCAACAAAACTATATTGTTACCAATATGTGATAACAAAGACAATTCTAAGCCCGGCTCATAACTACTTGTGCACTTGTAAGAATTTTAAACATCAAATTTATTCATAGATGTTTTCTTAAGGCACGGAAATATGTTTTGATAATTTTCTTCCTAAATAAAAATGTTACTGGTTTGCTGTACAGCTTTAAATGTCCTTTGAATGGTTATATTTTGAAATGACTTAGAAATTATAAAAAATCATAAGTTATATAAACTACAAAATTCTGAAATTTGAAACAGAATAAATTACACACAAATCATTTTTTCATAAATGAATACATTGAATTTAGAGTGCCTGGGTGGCTCAGTAGGTTAAGTCTCAACTTCAGCTCTGATCATGATCTCACAGCTCATGAGTTCGAGCCTCACATTGGGCTCGGTGCTGACAGCTCAGAGTCTGGAGACTGCTTCAGATTCTATGTCTCCCTCTCTCTCCCTGCCCCTCCCCTGCTTGTGCTCTCTCTCTCTCTCCCTAAATAAACATTTAAAACATTAAAAAAATGATTACATAGATTTTAATTTCAACTGTCTCAGGTGAAACTGACAAATGTCAAGGGAATGATTTAGTATTATGAAAAGTTTTATTCGTGTTTTATGCTTTTATTATTGTGAATAGTCTATTTATAGATGTTACATTTCCAACTGGCAATAGAGATATACCTATATAAATTGTGGCTGTGGATCTTTTCTAAAGCGAAATAGGGAAATCATGACTGTGGATTATATCGCAAATAGCTAATGAAGCAATGAACTAGGTGCCATGGAAGGTGCAAAGCCCAGTTGTTGGTCAGTTTTTTATGTCCATCTTGAACCTCAAAAGACAAGTCATGACTTTTCTTAAGAGTGTTTGATAGTTAATGGCTCAAGAAAATAAAGGTGGTATGTAAATTGCAATAAAATAAAAATTGCAATAAAATCTGATCAATGCAGGAGGCATAGATTCTTGTTGGAATTCAGAAAACAGTTGCCTAATTCAGGATAGGAAAGCAAGGAGTTTGCATACAAGGTAGATTCTGCAGACCACAGTACTACAAGACAACACTACTATGGCAATCTTTGAGAATGCTTCCCCTGCAGTCATGCATGGCATAACCTTTACATTGCATCTGGCAGTCATGTATTGCATTAATCCAAGATGGGAACAGTAATGGCCTTGATGGCTTATTTATTAGTTTTCTAGGGCTCCTGTAACAAAATATGACAACCTGTTAAAACAATAGAAAAATCTGGTTTCACAGTTCTGGAGTCTAGGAGTCTAAAATCAAAATGTCACAGGGCTATGATTCCTCTGAGACTTTGGGGAGAATCCTTCCCAGCTTCTGGGGATGGACAGCAATCCTTGGTGTGACTTCACCTGTAGCTGAACCAGTCCAATCTCGGCTTCTGTCATCTCTCAGTGGACTTCACATTGTCTTCCTGCTATATGTGTCTGTCTCCACTTTCTATGGGGACATCAAATATATTGAAATAGGACCCATCCTAACAGCTTCATTTTAACTTGAGTGCCTCTGTAAAAACCCTATTTCCAAATAAGGTCACAATCTGAAGTACTGGGCCGTAGAACTTCAACAGCACAATTCAATCCATAACAATTTAGATTTAGATAGTAGCCATAAGAATTGAGATAAGTGGAAAGATTTGAGAAATATTTAAGCAGAAGACATGATATCATGCACATGGGGGAAAAAAGCAATGTTTAAAATTATGTAATACAATTTTAACACACTCTAATGATTAAATGACTAGAGACAACATTTCTGATTTAAAAGAAGCAAACAATGTCTGGACTCTTCATAGCAATCTAACAACCAAAAAGTTATACTTGTAATGTCTCCTCCCAAGTGTAAGCTTTTGAATCATTTTTTATATTATTATGTCATGAATACTTATTTGCAATTTTATTTCCTTCTTGGTTGGAAAACAAATAGAGTTTGAAACTGGGTAGAATTAAAAGATCATTACTGATGGATAAGATATTAAAATAGATAAAATAATACTTATACATAATATATCATCACCCTCCTTTGGTGTTGGGTAAAATGTATAACACACACACATATTCCCAAAATTTTATATACAATTTAGGATGGACATCTTATAGACCATTCACTAATCTCATGTATATATAATGCATTTATGAGGTCATTGGTTTGCATCATTGCATGGAACAGCTTTGGTTGCCAAGGGATAGAGACCATTCAAAAGGGAAAAATGATTCTTTTAATACAAAAAATTCCATAGATTATAATTTCGAAAGACTCAAACATTATGGGATTCTTTTAAAAAGACAGATACACATTTGATCTCAACTAGGGCAGTTAAATACCACTACCTACAGGTCCTAACTGTCTCTTACGTGAGACCTCAAAGAAATAGCAACCTTTTTCTCAGATGGCAGTGTGGCCTAGGAAACTTTAGCAGCAGCAATGTTAAGTGTCCTACAGCTGTACTGTCCAAAAGCTTCTTGAAAGCATCACCACATGCCGCCTTACAACTAGGTGTTGGGGTACCTGACTTTGGCTGTTTTATGTGGCTCATTCTTTCTTCATTTCTGCCAGCTTTCTAAACCTGTTCTCTACTCCAGTTCTATTGGCTGCCTCCTATATACCCATTAATTTCCTTTTCCTACTTACGGTAGAGTCACATTTTATTGCATATAAATAAGAACTCTGATTGGTGCAGATAGAATTTCAGTATTCGAGCTTTATATTTCCTTGAGCTTTACATTTTGTTTTAAGTCTCCCTTTAGTTTTCTCTTCTTGCTTTATATTTCCTTGAGCTTTACATTTTGTTTTAAGTCTCCCTTTAGTTTTCTCTTCTTGCTTAACCCTCAATCATTCAGACACCTTCATTCCTTTTACTACTTTGCAATGTGAAAATTCAGTGTGGGTTTTTTTTGGCATTTTTTAAATGTTATATATGAAACTTGGAAATTGTCTTTTTTTTTCCTAATAGAAATCCTACCCATGAAGCCTAGATTTAAGTACAAATTTATTTCTTCAAAGGCATTAAGAAGAAAAACACTAAAATAACTTTCCTTTGCATGTACACTCATTAAAAAAAATAGTGTTTGGGGTGCCTGGGTGGCGCAGTCGGTTAAGTGTCTGACTTCAGCCAGGTCACGATCTCGCGGTCCGTGAGTTCGAGCCCCGCGTCAGGCTCTGGGCTGATGGCTCGGAGCCTGGAGCCTGTTTCTGATTCTGTGTCTCCCTCTCTCTCTGCCCCTCCCCCGTTCATGCTCTGTCTCTCTCTGTTCTGTTCCAAAAATAAATAAAAAATGTTGAAAAAAAATAGTTTTATTTATTTATTTTGAGAGAGGATGGGGGAAAGAGAGAAAGAATCCCAAGAATGGATTGCGAGATCATGACCTGAGCTGAAAACAAGAGCCGGACGCTCAATTGACTGAGCCATCCAAGTGCCCCTCATGTACACTCATTTTTTTTTTATTTTTTTTTAATTTTATTTTTTTTTTAACGTTTTTATTTATTTTTGGGACATAGAAAGAGACAGAGCATGAACGGGGGAGGGGCAGAGAGAGAGGGAGACACAGAATCGGAAACAGGCTCCAGGCTCTGAGCCATCAGCCCAGAGCCTGACGCGGGGCTCGAACTCCCGGACCGCGAGATCGTGACCTGGCTGAAGTCGGACGCTCAACCGACTGCGCCACCCAGGCGCCCCCATGTACACTCATTTTTAATTAATCTTTAATTTAGTTATATTGTATGAACACTTGTTTCACAAATTGCTCTCTTACAGTAGATAACAAAATTTTTTATAAAAATTGTATCTCTTCTGGGTGGCTTCTGGGTGGCTCAGTCGGTTAAGTGTACGACTTCAGCTAAAGTTATGATCTTACAGTTCGTGGGTTTGAACCTCACATTGGGCTTTGGGCTGAGAGCTCAGAGCTTGGAGCCTGCTTTGTATTCTGTGTCTCCCAGTCTCTCTGCCCTCTCCCACTAGCACTCTGTCTCTGTCTCTCAAAAAATGAATAAATGTTAAAAAAAATTGTATCTCACTTTTCCTGTCACCAAGCCCCAGTGTTTTACGAAGGGATAATCCCTAAAAGATCTTTAATAAACACACTGTTTAAGATGTAATCTGAAAATTATTATTCAAAGTGGGGTTTAATTGATTTTAGATCCTGTGCTACAAGGCAATGTACCAGTCAAATAAATTTTAGCTATGATTAGGGTCTTCCCCACGAGTAGGCACTTTGTCTTTGATACATCTACATCTTTTGGCATCCCTGACTTTGAGGGGATAACCCAGGGCATTCAACAAAAGGACCTTTCTTCTAGTTATTTCTAAGTCTTTCTCCCTTTCATTTCCCTTGGGTGTTAATTGTGTCTTAGCTAATGCAGTTTTAAAGACATGGCTCTTTCAACAAACTATTATTAACCATGTGAAGTATTAATATTTTATTCAGTTCTTCTAGGACTCACAAAACAGTTCATAAAATAAAGCCATCTCATCCAACACAAAAGCCTAGTCCTGTCTTTAAATGGTTATGTCTTCAAGAAGTCACGATTAGTTGAAAAGTGAATAAATATGCAGATAAATGATTGAGTAAACTAATTGCTCTTGCAAATAAGACTCTTTAGACTTGCTAGAAATATACAGTATACTGTGAAATAGAATATCAGCCAGAAAAAAAAACAATCAGATCTTGTTCCTTGATTTTTTTCTCTTTGTAACATGTATCACTTTGTGAGATGTATTCATTCAGAGCCAGAAGTGTAAAGGTTTTTTGCACGTTCTGTACATTGTTGCATTTCTAGCACTGAGAACATTGCTCAGGGAATAGTAGATGCTCAGTAAAATGTGCTGAATGAATGAATGAGAAGACCATGCCAAAAATACTATTGCAACATTTTTATCCTAGGCAGAGAGATCAGCCCTAAAATAGGCTGTGGGTTGGGTCACAGTAAGATAAAAGAGAGAGAACAGAGAAGAAAACTGTGTGAAAACAAAACAAAACAAAAACAAAAAAAGGAAAGGAGACATGATGGAATGTGATAAAAAATACCTTTATCCTCTATTTAGCATCAAAGCAGTTTGGGAGAAGTAATAGCTACAAAATACGTTTTCATTGGATTGCCAGGATTAAGAATACAGCGTTCCTGAGAAATATTGTCAAAAGATTAGTTTTATAATCCCAATCTCAGAATCTCATGGGGACCAGAGACAAGTAGCTGCTAAGAAACTGTCAGATCCATATAAAATTTCCCAAGTCCATCTCATGTTCTGGTTAACAGACATGACATTGACACCCTTGAGCAATCTCATATACTTTCTTTGTATACATTCTGTGCATAAACACACTTTCATGGTGGCATTTAGAAATATCACCTCAAATTTATTGGCACATCTCTCTGGTGGTAAAGAGTTGAGAACTTGCTTTCATTTTTTTAGTTACATGTTGTTTCCCACTCGCTTCCCAAGTCTCTTGCACAGTGACTAGCAAGTAAAAGACTCAATAAACAATTGCTGGGCTGATTTCCCCATTATGTTTAAAAATATGTACCTGAATAGACTGCTATTAGCAGTATATTGTATTTCCAGTATTGCCTTGAAAACTTGTGATGCTATTTTCATCACTTTCTGTACATCAAACTAACCTATGCAAATATCTATAAACTGTCCTTAAAGCTTTAAGCTTCTGGGTTGACCATTATCTGGCTGAACACAATTTGATTTACAAATGTATTCTGACATTCAAAGAAAAAGATAACAAAACTGGGGAAAAGCAATTTTTTTTCATCAAGCTTTACTACATTTTTAAAAATGCAAACTTGACAGACTGAAACTATCCCAACTGTGCTTGTCTGTATGCATAATGGTTTTATGCCACTTTTATGTTTGGCAAAATTTCTATAGAAATCACAAACCAGCTTTATCTCTTGACTTTCAAACATACCTCGCATAAAATGTGCTGAAGTAGTAAACCTAATTTAACTTCTGTGAAAAGTATTTCCAGTAAGAACTCAAAAGCAAAACATTATTTGGCTTTCTAAAGCTTACTAACTGCTCTGATATTAACACACACAAAAACGGCATTTTATTTATATGACAAAAAGTAAATTAAACGCAAGTTAATTTTACAATAATAGCCAACACTTATCATTGTTGCCATTTGCCAGGCAGTGGGTTCAATAAACCCTTTAAAGGAGAGCACACTGAATCAGCTTGAAGAGTGGAAAATTCTCACATTTGATGAGGCCATGGGGTTTAAGTTGAGCAATCAACATCATACACTGGGGACAGAAACCAAAAATCAAAAAACAACCTAAAGAAAAAACTTAAGGAAGAAAACTTAACAGCAGTAAACAAACCCTTGTAGGAGTCTCATTACAGTTCAGTTAGCCCAGTCTTCTCCCAAGGACATGGTGGGGCCAGCTTGTGACAGTCTGTTTGTGGGGGCAGAAGAGGGAGGCGGGGGCTTGGGATCACCTTTATCTGACTCAGTATTAAAGAAATGTCATATTGTTTGGCCAATAGAAGATACAGCACCTTAAAATTCACACATCGTGCCCACCCGAGTTCTGCCATAAACATAAATTTTGCCTTTCTAAACTCTTCCCAGTAAAGACACAGTACAGAAATTAAATTTTTTTTCAAAGTGAAATTTTTGAGATTTAATTTAGTTAAGCTATGTTACCTCGATAGAAAATTCTATATTTTTTCAATGAAAAATATACATATAATTTTGGATATATATATATATGACTTATTGTTGGCAGTATGTAAAATCATGCCTTAGTGATTTTTTAATTTCTATTTTTTATTATACATAAATATTCATAGGAATGAGTAAAAAAATAATTGGTCAATATCCATATTGTACCAAGTTATTTATATCTTTTATTTTCCTCAACCATAGAAGGAGAAACTACTTAGTATTCATGTTATGTTTCCTTTAAGTTATTTTTATTTTGTTTTGTTTTGTAATAACTTTATACAAAAGAGGCAAAGGGTATGCAGAGTACTGATATACTCTTAACAAGTTTTTCTTAATATAAATAACTTCCATAATTATGGCACATCTGAGAAGACTAAGGAATTAAATTGGTGCATTACTATTAACAAAACTATGGACTGTAGCTAGATTTCATCGGTTTTTCCACTAATACCCTTTCTTTGTGTGAAGCTTAAATCCATGATACACTGCATTTAGTATGCTATGCTTTTTATTTGTTTTATAGATTTATAATGTAATATTTTATAAGTTAGTTATCCATATTTTATTTTCAATACTATTCTTAATCATTATTTCCCAAAGGTTATATATATATATATATATATATATATATATCGCCTCAATAATACATATAATCTGTTATATATAAGATATAGCTTACTTGTAGCACTATCACATATATAATTATATATATAGTATTATATTATATTATATTATATTATATTATATACAAATAATGCATGTGTATGTGTCTGAGTTTGTATCCCCTGCCAAATAAATCTGAAAAACACTGCATATTGTAGTACTTTCTTGTGGAGAGATGCAATGTAAGTAAGCATAAATATAAAAACTGAGAAGACGAATAGGAAATATTTTTAACTTCATGAAATTCATAATTCCTTTTGCCTGAATTCTACTTTTTAAATTATAAATATAAATATTTATTTAGTTTGTGGTTTATAAAATACAATGGAGACAATATTCTACTTTAATAATATATTGGGTTATATCATTGTTTATGTCATAATATAAAGGCATGTGAATGAGTGTACATTCATTTTTTAATTTTCAAAATCAGCTTAAGTGAATGAAAGTATTATTTGAAGATGTTCACTTAGATAAGATTAAAAAATAATTATGTGTAACTTTGTGGTTCAATTCATCAATACTAGGGCAGACAATCTGCTTGGAATCCCAGTATTATTACAAGTAAACTTGGGAAAATTAGTTAATCTCTTTAAGCCTCCATCTCCTTACCTATAAAATTGAGTTAAGTATAATGTCTTTTTTATAGGATTATTGTAAGGATTAAAGCAGTAAATTCATATAAAACACTTAAAATAGTGACTTGCTTATAATAACTACTGTTATTTTTATATATAAATTTTATATGCAAGTGCTATTAGGGATCAATTTTTTTTGTACCACAGCATACTTTCACATCATCTTATTTACTAACTCAAATGATGTGTTATTTTTCATTCCTTTATCACAATACTAAGGATAAATTAAATTGACCTATTTAACTGAAGCTTATTATTTATCTCCATGCAATTCTTTAATAATGCCCAGAAATATGTAGCAATACGTAAAACTAGACTACAAATATCTGCAAACTGTGTTTAAAATGACTCATTTTAGTGCTTTCTTTTAAAATTCTCAATTATAGCAATTTTTCTTGTGTAATGCGAAGCAACATTACATTTCAGACTTTGCAATGTTTGAAACAGTCAATCAATAAAATAAAACACAGCTACACAGTAGGGGGAAATCTTCAAAAAGCTTCTAAGTTTGCATAACTGCCTTTGAGAAAATCATGAAAACCCCACATAGAAAGAGACTTACATATGTGTATACCCATGCTCTAGAAAGATCAGCAAATTCATCATTTATGCTAGATTTTTTTGTTAGCTTATTTTGTTCTTTTCCCACCTTTACAAATAATCACTTTGAAACTCATGGCAAAGATGAAAGAATAAGTAGGACATCCTCTGGAGAACATTTTCTTACACAAATATAAAACAATTTGAGAACAGGATATTTTTTTTGTTTTAAGTTTAATGCTGTGCTTTTCAAACTATGAGAAACATCTTAAAGGATGACGACGCTCAAATCATTTGATTGCAGTGTGGCTATTGCTCATATATACATAAGATTTTTAGAAACATTGAAAGAAAAAAACATGATAAACCTAAAATGTAGATTATCTGGTCTTTAAATAAAAGACCATAGTCAAAAATCACTGGTAATATGGACTACTGATTTGAGAGGAACAGATCTCTCAAGAAACCAGAAAGACCAATGTGGGGGTTGTTGCAATAATTCAGGCAGACAGTGATGAAGGAACTTTGATGTGTTTAGAAGGTGTAACTTGGTAACTAAAATTTATAGTGTTGAGAAAGGAAAAATAGGCTCTTGCAAAGATTCCTATCGGGTTTAAACTTTGATCCAGAGAACAAAATCTACAGTTGATACTACCAAGAATTCCAATGATCTTATCTTCTGAATATCACTCACCAGACTGTCCACTGAATTGACAGCAAAAAGCTATGTTCACAATATCTGAGGATGTGGGCATGTGTTCAGATAATGAGATTGTATATTTCTTAAAACTAAAAGGATCCATAATGAAAGAAGAAAAAACATGTGGGCCCAAGATGAAGTCATAAGAATTTAGGAGGGGCCTGAGAGTTCTTGAACATTTAGACTACACTGAAGGAAACCAGAGAGGTTGTTGGTTAAACCTACAAAAAAAAAAAAAAAAAGAATGCTAAAAAAGACCAAATATGATTTCATTCATACGCGGAAATTAAGAAATAAAACAAATGAGCAAAGGGAAAAAGAGAGAGAGAGAGAGAGAGAGGCAAATCAAGAAACAGAGACTCTTAACTAGAGAGAACAAACTGATGGTTCCCAGAAGGAAGGTTGTTGGGGGGATGGGTTAAATAGGTGATGGGGGGCACCCGCATGGCTCAGTAGGTTAAACATACAACTTCAGTTCAGGTGATGATCTCTCAGTTCCTGAATTTGAGACCCACATTGGCTCGCTGCTGTCAGCACAGAGCCTGCCTCATTCTCTCTCTCTCTCTCTCTCTCTCTCTCTCTCTCTCTCTGCCCCTCCCCTGCTCATGCTCTCTCTTTCTCTCAAAAATAAATAAACATTTAAAAATATATATTAGGTGATGAGGATTAAGGAGTGCACTTGTGATGAGCACTGGGTGATGTATGGTAGTGTTGCATCACTATATTGTACACCTGAGACTAATATTACATTGTATGTTAACTAACTGCAATTTAAATAAAAACTTAAAAAAAAAAACCTACTGAAGACCAAGATGAGGTTTAAATTCATAAATTTTATGGCACTGAGTTGTCCAATTTCCTACTTTTCTTTAGTGTGTTCAACATACCAATTATAAAAGCAGAGAAAAAATAAAGATTGTGCCCAGCAAAAAAAATGCAGCGAGAAATCAATAAAAATAGAACTTTTACAAACACACACACACACACACACACACACACACACACACAGAGACAACTACATGAATTAAAATAATTTAATCAATTTTCTGGAAAATTACTTCAAAATGTACACATGAAATAATCCTTAGCCATTTTAGTCTTGTTTTCTACTTTAAGCACTCTTTTAGGCGTATTACATATGAAAAATCATATTGTCTTTCCAAAAATAATTGAACATAAATAATATTGCTCTACCAACCTGGGAAATTTATACACAAAATTAAAAAAAAAACTCTTAAGGGACAAGAGCATATGTTAACTATGCTGTAAGGGTAATAATCTGACTTAAAATATTATAATCACAGAAACATAATCATTATATAAAATTTAAGCAAATTTAAGCAAATCTATTAAAATGTTTCATTATATAATGATAATTTCATTCATATAATGAAGACACAGCTTTAACCAAAAAGTAAAAGTTACAGAATGAAAACCTGTTGAATTAGAAGGCAAGAGGGCAAGAGTAAGAAATTAATAGTCATAAATACTGAGAACTATTTCCTTGGGCCTATAGTCAAAATGCATTTATGTTTACACAGTTTGTTTTTATAAGGGTTAAACAAAATAAAACAAGCTAGTCTTTTAGTACACATTAAATAAATTAGTTTTATGCTATGAAAGGAATGTAAATATTGTTATATTTATTATGACAATTTAAATGAATGGCATGCTGTTTCAAATATGATTTCTCCTTTTCCAAGGGGATTCTAGAATTCAGAAAAAATTTCTGGTTGTTAAAGCACATTAAGCCACTCTAGAACCAAGAAACTAATCAGAAATGCATTTGAAGAGAATAAGGTCAAAGGCAGTATACAAATCTTTTTCAAATGCATCAAGAGTTGGCTATTTTGTGTTAATGTGTCCTTTTTAAATATTCACTGCTAAGAATCAGGTGTGTGAATATTCACTTTATCCACAATTCTGTAGTTAACAATCAATAAATCTGTAACTTATAGGATTATATCTCTCAGTATAGCTTTAAGAACACCTCAAAAGTAATGAACCCATTTTTATTGCCTTGTAAAATCCACCATTTAAATACATAAAGAAAAAAAAGCATAATATAGGAAGCATAAGGGTTCATCCCACAGCCTCATAAATATGTGGAGAACGCAGTACAAAAATAACAAATGTGATAAGAAATATAAAATATGAATACAATTGCCTTAGGGGCAGAGTTAGGTGCATTGTTGGGAGTTTGGTGAGGCTCCCTTGAGCTATCAAGAGGAATAGACACACATTAAGTGCTCAGTTCATAGGAAAGACTCACATTAAAGAAAATTGGCCAAAATTGACTTTGAATTCTAAGGGAGAAGCCTTTATATTTTCTAGCAGGTCAACAATATTTTCCAGTATTAGACCTCCATTGAACACGATCATACATCGTAGATCATAGTTCATATTCCCCAGACAGGAAAAGTCATATTGTGTGTGAGGAAGGCAGTCTCAAAGACTGTTTGGCTCATCTTTCAAATTTGTTCAAATGTAAATTGAAAGTCATCTTTAACAATAAGATACTTCTCTTAACTGCTGCTATTGGCATCTCTGTGAATACATTATTTCTACATTACAAATAAATAGCAGAATGCTATTTAAGGGAATGCCTTAAAATTTATTTATTCTAAAGGCTCATGAAAAGCTGAACAGGAATAACAGATATGTGAACAAAGACAATGGTCATGAGGAAGTCATTAACACTTGAAGGAGAAAAAGCGATGAGAGGGTTGTTTAAGTGAATTCAGATATAAATAGAAAGTTTTCCATAAACACTTTTACAGACTGTTATTTTCTAGTCCCACATTGGTATTGGCCTATAAGTGAATAAAATTTATTGCTAATAATAAATATGCTAAGTTGGAACTTTACAACTCAGGCTTCCAATATTCATCAAGGCTGTTTTTCCAAAGTTTAGCAGAGAAGGAGCACCTAACTTTGCCTAGATAAGCCATGGACACATCCTGGGGATAATACAGGATACTAAATTAAATTTTATTTTCATTTAATTTTACTTAAGACCTACTTCCTTCATGAAGACTTTATATAGTATCCTCTATAAACATCTTCCCCATTTTTGCATTTCTTTCAAAATAAGATTAAGAGAACATTCAAAGACCAGTTGCTAACACTGCTAAGTCATCACCTAACAACCCACAACAGG
The DNA here is from genome assembly GCF_016509475.1 of Prionailurus bengalensis. Classification (NCBI taxonomy): domain Eukaryota; kingdom Metazoa; phylum Chordata; class Mammalia; order Carnivora; family Felidae; genus Prionailurus; species Prionailurus bengalensis. The sequence continues at coordinate 173,124,052 of NC_057345.1, read as the reverse complement.
CTTCTTCATTGTCACAGGTAAAACTAGAATATCAGAACACCTACATGCCATGTATTGGATTCCAAGCAGGGAATAGAGTAGCAGTGGTAATCACATGCCATCCAAGAAAGGCAATCTTAGCTCTAGATCATATTTAGTTGCTTTAGCCACATTTTAAAAATAAAGATGATAGAGCTTCATTTTTATAAGTTTAAGAGGAATGGTACTGCATAGAACTAAGAAAGGTGTATAATATGTGTACTCATGACATGCCATTAAGCATTGTTTTCCAGATTATATGTACGGTTATGTTTAAATTCTGTCATTCTAAGAGGCCATGGAAAGAGGAACTCTCCAGACTACTGTTTTCAGAAGCAAACTTCACCAGCCTCATTCCCCAAATTCCTTAAATTAGCATCAACTTTTACAATATTTTTCTCGAAATAAGAAAATCTGATATTAAACAAGTATGAAATGATGAAGGGTAATAGCAAAACACCAATCAAACCACTGTGCTATCAATTAATCTTTTGTCCTAGGCTTCAGAATCAAGGAGTCATCACTTCTACAATCAGTAAGACAGGATCTTCCTTTGTGGTCCTCTCCATCCAACTTTTTTACCCCAGGTTAGACTATCATCATCTCATACTATAGTTTATAGTACTGCCATTGACTCCCCTTATTATGTCACTAATGGCAATTCATCACAAATAAAGCCCAATTAATTTTTCAAAATGAGACATAATGTAGTGATTAGCACAGTGCTTTTACTCTAAGACTTGAATTATTTCCATTGCCTATACAGTGACAGCTAAGGTGAGTCTGGCCACACAGCTATGCCATGCTAAATGGTAAATAAAGCCACTTTCATTGCCATTATCATGTAGCGACATTAGTTTACACAATAATTTAAAGAAACTAATAAGGCTAAGTTATCAGTCATCCTGAAATTTAAAACATACAACTCACTAATACAAACAAATATAAAACATAAAAATTCAATAAAAAGAAACAATAACACACTCCTTATCAGTCTCTAACTCCAGTAATTCCCAAATGAACTTTTAAGAAACAGCCATATATTAGAAATAGTTTCAGAACTAAATAATTCGATGATTTCATTATCTTTAAAATATTAATAAAAATACTTTGATAACTGTGATAACTAACATCCTTTTAATATTTTTATGGGATCTTAAAATCTTTTGCAAGAGTTACTTAAAGTAATCAATGAGCGAGAATCTAGGGGAGAGCTAAATACCTGGAAAAATCAATAAGTTTTATTTGAATACACTATTACTTAACTCAGTGGAATCTGTGAGACCAATGAGATAAAGAAATGTCATAAACGCATTATGAGAATATTAGACATATTTTAAAATATTAATATTTTAATATAATATTAAAAATTAGAGAATCAATTTTTCCCTCTAAAAAGTGGCTGGTCTATTCCAAAAGTTAATAATGAATAATTAAAACTGTGAGCTATATTTATTTATTGGCCTATTAAAATATAACAGAAATAATTGTTTTTCTAGTTTGTTTATTTATTTTAAGAGAGACTGAGAGCTGAGGAGGGGCAGAGAGAGAGGAAAGGAGAGAGAGAGAGGAAAGGAGAGAGAGAGAGAAAGAGAGAGAGAGAGAGAGAGAGAACCCCAAGTGCAGAGCCCGATGCAGGGCTCTATTCCATGAACTGTGAGAGATCATGACCTGAGCCGAAATCAAGATTTGACACTTAACCAACTGAGTCATCCAGGTGCCCCAATAGAGATCAGTTTTTTTTAAATGTGGGTATTAATAAGAACAGAATCCAGTTGTAACTAAGTTCCTAAGTAAATCAGTGGTACTCAATATCTGATATGGAAATATTCTGTGCTTAAAATAAATGAAAACTTATTATATTAAATTTAAAACTACTTAAAAATAAATTCTTCCAATTTATTTTGGTAAAATAATTTTAAGTTTTTCACTAAATATGTAAAGATATGATCAACATATTTCATATGTAAAAAGTTATCCTAAACATAAATTTTAAATGCATATTATAAATGTGCTTGTTTAATATGTTTCTTTGTTTAAATTTTGTTTTAAATGTCTTATTTAGAATTTTGAGAGAGAGTGCAAGGGGAAGAGAGAGAGGGAAACACAGAATCCTAAACAGGCTCCACGCTCTGAGTTGTTAGCACAGAGCCTGATGTGGGCCCAGAACTCACTAGCCGCAAGATCATGACCGAAGTCAGAAGTCAGATGCTTAACCTACTGATCCACCCAGGTGCCCCAATTTAAATATGCTTCAAAAGGTAAAAGAAAACTATTCTATTTTGAAACATTCACATATTTAAAAGTTTTTCTCTATTCACACATTTCATATGTATATTTCTGTTTACTTTCCTATTATTTAATTTTTCATAGACTCAAGCACAAAAGGTTGGACAGTGCAACTTTATCACTCTTTGAAAAGTCTAACTAAATTTTACTAATGGTATTACTGAACCAGCTTTAAAAAATTGCTAACTAACAAAATATCTTGCAACCTGTAAAAAAAATCAAAATGGATTCCTGTGTGATTATGGAAGGGATGTGGGTTTATTCAGGTAAGCATTTAGTAAATATGTAAGCTTCCTGGGGTTGTCTGAAATGAAAAACAAAAAAAAAACACGTGCTTTCAAGTTGATTCAACAAAAATATACCCCTTTTGATTCATGATCTTAACTGGGAAAAATGATTCACAAAAGCATGAGAACAAAACTTTAATAATGTCAGAGTTTCTCATATTATTGACAAAAAAATATAATAACATATGCTTTGAGTAATTTATGCATCTTTTGATATTTTATGATATAAATCAACTTTATTCCTTGTCAAAATTTATTTATCCAATAAACATATTCTGTTACCTACTCTGTCCCAGGCATTATGCTAGGATATAAAGGAAAGACATGGTTAAGACATGATCTTGCCCATAAGAAGTTATAATCAGTAATCTTTTTTGTTTCTGATATTGGCTCCACATCTGTGCTAAGTAAGTAAAATATTCTAAAGATGGAATATTTGCTAATGCCTAAAGAAGAAAAGTTAAATATGCATGAGTTTATGTTCTGTTTGTACATTTGATGGAGGATAGTTTTTTTCTTCCCCATATGAATAAGACTTCAGGCTTTTGTTCTTGATATTGCAACACAAGTAAGTTAGTTTAAATGTGATCCCTGAGGGGTAGTGATAATTACTTCTTGAAAAAACATGTCGGTAGAACACTGACTTAAATGAGTATAACACAAGTAAACAGTTGTTTTTGAAAAAAAAATTGAATCTTTAAATTGTTCTTTATACTGAAAACATTACTTAGTGTACATGGTAAATGGTACAGCAAAACTCATATTTATAGAGTATCTATCCATATGATTGCCCTAGTCTCATCATTTGGATCAAAATTACTTTTTCTTTAAATCTAGGACATAATCTCAGATTGCACAGTTTGTGTTCTATAGTAATAGAATATCAATAGCTATTATTTTTGAGCAAATACTAGGCATTTTATATTATCTTATTTTATGCTACAATAATATAAAAAAACTGTAATGTACTAATGTGCTAAACATTTTCATGTAGCAGTCATAATGACGACGTAATATAAAATGTTATATAAAAATGCATTTAACCCTTAGAAACAGCAACACACAAAAAAAGATACTTTTCACCTCCATCAAATATATTTGTAAATAACTTGCCTACATTCAAAAACCAATTAAATACAGACACAAGATTATAATAGAAGCAGTTCCAAATATATTGACTGAACTATTAGCAATTTTATCATTCTTCCTCTAGCCCTTCCTCCAGGGCTAGGGTTAAGTAAGGCAAATCTACTTTGGAAGTAAAAATAATGGGAGTTGATTATCAAAAAATAACTGTGCATATTTATACAGGCATCTGTTTAATGGATAGGTAATGTTGAGAATAAGGTATTATTCTGTATTTGTAGTTAGTTAATTCAATTTTATGCATACTTGTAAACTAGTGTTTACTTGAATTGAGAGGAAACCATATTACTGCATTTAAAAGCATTTTATAATAATATTTTATATACGCAATTATACTGTACTTAATAAAAGTAATTTTAATGTGTTAGTTGTGGTTTTTATAATAATCTGTGAACCACAAAGAGCAGGAATGTCTAGCTCTAATTAGTGGATAAAGAAAACACAGACCTGGGAGGTTTAGGTAACAATGATATTTGTTTAGGCTCACATGATTAGGAGGTGGTAAAGTTGAAATAGAAAAGTCATCCACTCCCTATGTTATTTTTGCCCACTAACAAGTGGATATTTCAAGTAGCATTAAATGGAGTCACTATAATATTTATTTATTATCATATATTACTATGTAATTTTGATACTAGTGTTGGAAGTTGAGTTCCATAGAGATTATTTCGTCATGCCCATTTATGTTCTTGGCACATTCTAGAGCTAGTACATAGATGTCAATACAAAGATGACCACACATTATTTACAGATTCCCCAGGCAGCTAATTAATTCTTATGCTACTAAATTCACTTCAACTTAGACTTCTATAATTAGTGCCTATCTACTATTGTTCTTCCAACTTTCTTACCCAATTTGCAGCATTTCCAATTTTCTTCTGTCATAAGTTAGAAGAAATCTCATTAAGAATAAACTAAGGAGGGGTGCCTGGGTGGTTCAGTTGGTTAAGCGTCTGACTTCAGCTCAGGTCATGATCTCACAGTTCATGGGTTCGAGCCCCGTGTCCAGCTGTGTGCTGACAGCCTGGAGTCTGCTTCAGATTCTGTGTCTCCTTCTCTCTCTTTCTCTGCCCCTTCCCCACTCACGCTCTGTCTCTGTCTCTCAAAAAAATGAATAAATGTTAAAAAAATTAAAAAAAAAGAATAAACTAAGGAGAGGGGCACAGGGATGGCTCAGTAGGTTGAGCAGTTGACTCTTGATTTCAGCTCATATCATAATCCTAGGGTTGTAGGATCGAGGCCTGTGATGGGCTCTGCACTGAGCGTGGAGCCCCCTTAAAATTCCCTCTCTTTCTATTTCTGTCTCTCTCTCTGCCCCTCCCCCACCTGGATGCATGCACACATGTATTCTCTCCCTTAAAAAAAAAAAATAAAGAGAGATATACACATAATATGCCATCAATAAATATTAGTGTTTTATGAGGTGGAGGTCTCTTTCATTTCTCCCATTTTAAAATTTTTAATATTTTATTTAACATACATGCATTATATATCATATATTGTATGTAAGTATATTTGGTCTGTTTAAATAGTTAATAATCTAGAATTACATACACAAATTCAAAATTATGAAAGATATCTTTTTAAACATTTGATATTTATGAGTCTACTAAATACAGTGCCATACACTGGATTCCAGTGATACAATTTCATATCGAACTTTAAAGTTTGTTTTTTTGCTTTTTATCTTAACTTTTTCAATCTTCCATTTATTCCAAGTATTTTTGAACCTCCAGAAAAAAAAATTAAGTTAATGGTAGATATACTTGGCTAGGCTTGTCACTCGAAGCCACAAGAAGGAATTCAGGTTGTCATTGTTTCCAGAGATCAAAACTAATGCCTAAGCCTCCATAGTCAATGAGACATTCATTGTCCATGAAAAATATAGAGAAGTGAATTAGGAACACCATTTCTGGTAGAGACAAATAGAGGCAAACAGATGCATTCTGGAAAACTTGTCTATTCTTTGGATATGTTGAGTAATGTGTAGAGAAGAATTAGAGATAATTTATAGATTTTAGACTTGAAAAGTGGGTGGATAACGGTACTGCTTACTGAGCGAGAGAAAATTGGAAAATATTCAAATCTGGTGATTTGAAGAAGGGAAAGAGACAGCTATAACGTTCTCTCTAGGTTATGTTAAGGCTACATGATTTTTAATGAGTAAGATAAAAAGCATCTACTAACCATAGCTCATAGCTCCAAACTAGATGGCAAAGGTTTATACTAAAAATTGTTAGAGCCTGAGAAAGAAAAACTTTCAAACATAAAGACTTAATATTAGAAAGGTTGGCAAAGTAAAATCTTTAGAATCTGAAACTTGGAACTATACAATATTTTTTAGCTATATATGTGGCTCATTCTTACCAGGTTATTTGAGATCTGCTCCTATTAGACTCTAGGTACCAGACATTGAAAACTATTTCTATAATCTTTACTACTAGATATTTACGACCTAGTAGATTCTGATCAATACATTTTTATAAATGTTTACTGACCAAGTAGTTACCAAGCATATTCAGAGGCAGTTAAATTCAATGTGAAGTTAAAACAAGAAAACCCCCAAAACCTTTAAAAAAAGAAGTTTTACTGTAGATTCATGCTATTTTTATCAAAGTACCATATAATACGCAAAAATACTTATTCTTTCTCATCACAAAATGGGTTGTCAGAATTAACTTTGTTCTAGTCTTTCTTCAGTCCTATCCCACACTTTATTCCTTTCAAATACCTACAAAACATATTCAAAGGCAGCTGTCAGGTATTTTAGACTGAATACAAAAAAAAATGAAATTGAATACAAGAAAGGGAATATATTACCTTAGAATTTTAAGCCATAAAAATTTTCAGAATTATGGTAATTGAAACACTTGCACAGGCTTAACAATGCAGAATAAGGAATAGAACAGCTTTTATCTCTTTAAGCTTATTATCATAATGATTGAAATGAATGCACAAAAATACTTGTTGTATAGTCACACACCATATCTGAGACTAAATGATTAAAAAGAAAGGTTACTTCTTTCAAAACAATATGTAAATTAGTACTCTGCATTTATGCCAACAGTGTTACTTTTTAAAAAGCACATTTTGCATCTTATTGATAAAAATCAATAACTGAAACTCAACAGAGACAGACTGAAAAAAAATTTAAGATTAGCCAACATGTTAATTAAAATGCTAAAACATTTATTATAAATAAAAACAAAAAAGCAATTATATAGTTTATCTATAATTTGAAGAAGGTCAATTGCTATCTGCTGGGCAAATAAAATTTTAGCTAGTTGTACACCAAAACAGAAACCATTTTATTGCACAATTGACATTTTGCTTCTAAAAAAAACAAACGGTGTTTACCTCAATGTCAAACCTAACAATAAACAATATACCATTAACTATTTTACAGAATGGGCAGTTGTATTTTATCTATACATTTGAACCTCTGTTTGAAATACTGACATTAGCATTAAGAATTTCACTAGTGTATAGTAATGTACTATCCTTGCCCAAAGAGAGGTCTGGCCTTTGCCTTTAGCTCCTGAGAGGTAATCTCTAAATCCTTGGAATGCCTGATAAAAGTGTCTTTGTTTAGCTAAGGGCCTAGGGCCACGCTAGATAATCTAAAAATGTGATTTATAATGGAGGCTTTGGGTCTTTCAAAATTAGTTCTACCTCCAGAGGGGCTGGAGACTAAAGTTAGCCACATGGGTAGTCAACCATGTTTACATGACAGAGACTCAGTGAAGGGTCTGAAAAGCAAAGCTCCAGAGAGCTACCCTGGTGGGCATTATTCTGTAAGGTTGCCAAACATCACTGCCAGGAGAGTTAGCATTGTCCATGACTACCAGGAAAGGACAACTGGAATCTCCATGTGCACATCATTTCCCTGGCCTCTGCCTCAGACATCTCTTCTTTTGGTTGATTTTGATCTGTATCCTTTCACTGAAATAAACTATAAATGTGAGTTTAACAACTTTCAGTGAGTTCGGTGAGTCCTTCTGACAAATTAAGGGTTGCATTTTGTCAGAGTGGTTGTTTTGAGGAATCTCGAATTCACAATTGGTGTCAGAAGTGATGGTGGTTATTGTAGATGGTTTCCTAACTTTATAAATATTAAAAGTGTTTTTATCTTCAAATTTATAATCTTATAACTAATATTTATTAACTATATCCATTGGCCATTTAACCCTAACAAAACATTGCTGAATTTAGTTTTATTATTAAGCCCATCTTATAGATAAAGCAATTGAAATGGTCAAATAATTTACATTCTATCTTTGTTGAAATTCCCCATACCAACTTAATGATGCTATTTAATCTTGCAACATTGGAAAACAAAACAAAACAAAATAAAAAAACCTCAAGTTTGGAACAAGTAGAATATAAGACATAGAGTATTGCTGAGTTTTTAAATTTATAAACAAAAATATGTACATTTTAATAGAGAAACTCCTCTCCTCTGCCCTAAGAAAGAAATGAACATGTAACTGAACTCTGTTTCTGAAAGATATCATCTTTGCGTTTCCTGAGATTTCTCTTCATTATAAAGAAATAGAATTTTGAGAAAAAAAATAGAACTTTGGTGTTAGGCTTGGGAAACAAAAGATTTGGCTTCTGAAATACTGTGTGTATTGAGACCTGTTTTCCAAAATCATCAGAAAGTCAGAGTACAGCGTTTAGATAACGTTCCATAAATATTATGTAAGCACCACAAAGATATAGACCATGAGGCTTCTTACAATCCTAACAACTCCCTCATCTCCCTTGCTTATGGTGTTCTCATGAATCTATTGAGTATTTCTAGAAAACATTAACCTGGTATTAATCACATTTCTGATCTCCAACAGAATGCACATGAGCCCAATTCTGAAAGAAGGTAACCAGGAGAGTCTTAAGAACATATAATATATATGAAATTTCACTTTTGATTTGACTGAGGATTACTAATCATGACACTAATACAGCACATTTTGAGACTACGAGTCCCTTGAAAAATTGACATTAAAAAAAGTGTGAATGAGTGTCAAAATTGATTTCCCAAGACAGGAACACAATCATTACATATCGTTGGCTAAAACACAGAAAAATACTAAATTGTGTATCTTAGAAGAGAACAATCTTTCATCTTCTATTTCAACTCATTCAACAACTGACTTAATTTTCTAACAGAAAACTATATTTTAATATGGCAATGAATACAGGAGAATGTCTTCACTGACTCTAATGGTATTCGGATTTCTATTATTTCATTATGTTTGATTTAGGACTGAGGCATATGGAAGGAGTCAAAAAGGCTAAAATATATAATGTTTGTAAAGGAGGGGAAATGAAGTATTCAGACGTTGAGTTAGGGGAGTGGCTACTGTATTTCCATAGTTGGCAATACTGATGGTACAAAGAATAGTTCTGAAATAGTGTATCTTAAACATAAGGCATTTAATAGAGAATATTCTTCCTGTCTAAGTCTTTCAAATCCACATGTAACTATAGTACAAACTGTATTCTTATTTGATGAATGAATAAGTGATTTTTTTTTCTGAGTATATTACCAATTACATAACTAGTGTAATCAAGGACCAAATTAACCTAATTAGAGTGATATAAAACTTTGGTTTTCTGTTCATACAACCATTTTCTATGTTAATCGTGTTAGCTAAAATATGATCTCAAGCTCGGAATTCAGTCAGCATAATAGTTTACTGCATCAAAATTCTTATTGTTTATACTATATACTATCAAATTGCAGAATCATTGTGAAATTGCAGACATACTTATTTCTAAATTTTTACTAATGATCCTCCAACTAAAGATAATAAATAAATGGGATGCTTTAATAACATGTGTTAATTGAAACTCAGTAATTATTTACATTGTTTTTTTCCTGTGTAAATTTGTCTCTTTATATGTGCAAAACATACATAAAATTGTTAAGACACAGCTCCTTCTGTTAGCATAGTGCTTTTTTAAAAGTGTTGCTTCAATTTTTTTTTTTTAAATCACACAGATCCCCACATTGTGTTTGCCAAATTTTGCACGGACAAATCATTTTACACTGGAATCTCAGATTGACTCTCTTACTAACCTCTGCTTGTTATTTTAATCATTCTTTGGAATACTTGCCAAAGGCAGGTCCTTTTAGATGCACAGGGGAAAGTGAATGCAGCAAACACAGAATAAAAGGACTATAAGGAATACCTTAAGAGGTGCCTGGGTGGCTCAGTTGGTTAAGTGTCTGACTTTGGCTCGGGTCATGATCTTACAGCTCGTGGGTTCAAGCCCCGTGTTGGGCTCTGTGCTGACAGCTCAGAGCCTGGAGCCTGCTTTGGATTCTGTGTCTCCCTCTCTGCACCTCCCCTGCTTACACTGTGTCTCTGTCTCTATCTCTGTCTCTCTCTCTCAAAAATAAAGATAAAAAAAAAAAAGAATACCTTAATGCTAAGTTGGTCAAGGGGTGCCAAATTAAGTGTGTTCTGATGTACTACAATGCCATTGTGCCTTTGTACAGCAACCATTTCATTATCCTTAGATAATCTCATTTACCCATTGAAAGACATCAGAGATAATTTGATATCAACACAGTCCATGAAGTTTTGGTCCCTCAAAGTTCCTAAAAGCTGCTACAACTACTCTTGGATTTGGGCAACCTTGGAAGATAAATCCAAGTTTATACCTTTGGAGTCTTTGTCCCAAACAATGTTCATCCATTGATTTTTCAAAGTGTATTTAATCCTTTCTTCAACTTTCCTTGCTACTAATCTCTATTGCTTATTTTCCATTATAACTTTCACTTTATTACCTTCCATTTCTCTTTGAATCTAATTTTCTTGTTTTTGAGAAAATATATTTGCTCTCATCAGAAACAATCCTAGCCCCTTACCTAGTTGATATTTATTCAAATCCAGTTAATTCATTCATCTAAGGTAAACAAAGGGAACTTTTCAGTCTGAAAGCCCAAGTCTTGAGAGTGAATACTTAATATGCCTTAGTACTTATCTGTGGCATGAATCAATAAAATTTGATTTAGATATTAGAAAGAACAATGGGCATATTTATTAGCTAAAATCAACTGTACACTTAATAAAAGAAAATATTTAATTATTTTAGTTTGGAGAATCATTAATAATAATCATATAAAATGTGGTTAAAATCACATCATAAGGTTATGCATCAGAAATAACTATCATTGTAATTCACTACATTAATAAATTAAAGGAGAAAGCACACAATGTTCCAATTACTACAGAAACTTCATATGATAAAGTTTAATACTATTTCATGATTTATAAAAAATTGCTAATTAGTGGCAAATGGGACTTTTCCTAATTTGATAAAATACCAAAACCAATACGAAATCTTAGGCTTAATGAACAAATGTTTAATACATCCTCTTTGAAACTGAACAAAAGACAAAGATGTTCATTAGCACTGTTAACACTGGGGGTCCCTGGTCATCTGTGTATGATAAAAAACACAAAGAAGTAAGGAATCTAAATATTAGAAGAGAAGAAAGAAGACTCATGATTTGTAACTGATAAAAGCATTTTACTAGAAAACCAATCTATACTGAGTAACAACTCAAAGAAATACTAGAATGCTGTGTTATTACTTAAAGTAATAATAGTTTCCTAGTATACTTAGTATATTTCTAAGTATATTAAGTATACTTAATATATTACCTATACTAAGTATGTATAATACTATGTATATTCTAGGTAATATAGGTAATGGAGGTAACAGATTAATAAACTATTACAAGTGTACTCATTATTTATAGATTAAATATACTTAATCTATTCCCTCCATATTTTCATAAAAGAACGGTCATTTTTTTTGAAAGTAGTAAGTATAAAATATCAAACAACATGTTATCAAGAAAGGTTAGTTGGCATGATTGTCTCCCCTGACACTATAATAAGGAATTCAGAAGGTCAGGATCACATCGGAATCATCTGTGTTGCTCTAGGCTGTGTTTTTTATTCTTTCAGCAATCGATGAAGGGGCATATGCATGTGTTGTAATCAATCTGAAGGGAGACTGAACAGCAGAACTGAAAGATGTGGGGACATCTGGGTGGCAGAGTCAGTTAAGCGCCCGCTCTTGATTTTTGCTCAACTCTTGATTTTGGCTCAGGTCATGAGCTCACGTTTCGTTTCCTGAGTTCAAGTCCCGCATTGGGCACTGCTCTGACAGTGTGGAGCCTGCTTGGGATTCTCTCTCTTTCCCTCTTTCTTTGTTCCTCCCCTACTTGTGCTCGCTCGCTCTCTCGCTCTCTCTCTCTCAAAATAAATAAACTTTAAAAATATCATAAAAAAAAAAAAAGAACTGAACGATGTGAAAAGTATTGTGTAATCAGCCAGCCAAACTTCCGCTAAGGATCTGGTGCATTCCCCAGCGTCTCCGATATTTATATCTTCATATAAGATTGCAATGAACTACAATGACCTAGAAAAGAGTTAAGAGTATTCTTCCATACCACTGTCTCTGTAACTAGGTAATAGTGGAGGCTAAAAGCATAAAAAGAAAAGCCTTTTTCCTTCTGCATTTCCTACAAACTTCTTCCATATTCCAGGTTGTGTCTTTAGTAAAATGTATCCATATTCTCATTACTTTCCTCATTTTGATTTACATTGTTAGAAAAGGAAATGGGAATCACTACTAATCTGAAGACTGCCTTAAGAGCACTTTTTCCTGCAATAACTGTCAAACACCTTTAGTTCTATTGCCTTCAGTTCAGAGAACTACAAAATTATTTAATAATATGTGTACATGTCATAAAATTTGTTTTTGTGGGTGATATAAATATTCCTTTTATTGAACAGCTTTTAATTATATTTTTAGGCTAATTTGGGATCTATTGGAGGAAAAACGAAAGAAAGAATGATTTTTAAAAATGCATTTAGAGAAACCAAGTCAAGGAAAATGATCTTTTCTAGTCAAACATCAAGAAAATAGTTTAATCTTCTGAAATGATAAACTTCTTAAAATTTAATAGTGAGGAAATAATTCCTGAAGTTTATTTGAATCCCAATTTGAGATTATCAGGAGTTTGACCAAATAAGGGTAACCATATTGGTAGTTACATTAACAGTACTAGTTACTATGTAGTAATCTTTTAGTATGAGCCAAAGCCAATGCTGGTAATTTCCATGACATCTTAATTACATTAGTATTTAAGATGAACATGAGAAGAGAAACTCACACCATCATAATCTAATAATAATATTCAATGACTGATCACACAGGGTGATTTATTTTTGTGTTTGCTTTTGATTAACTCAGTATGCCATATGGTTTTCCATAGGCTTGGCCAGAGATTATAGTGTTTTATATTGGCATGACACATTTGTCAAGATGTCTAGATGCTATAGTAATAAATGTTATATAAGTATATAGAGTTGAGAAATAAAATGAATCAGTAACAAAAGGATTTCTACACTCTATATTCAACATTCAATTAAGCATTCGATGAATAAATCTTTTGTTTTCACTTTTGCATTCAATAATTTGCATAGCAACATAATTTTCATATTACTTGGGCTCTGTCAACTGGCTTACAAGGAATAGCACTGAGTCAATTAAAATACTTCAAAAATAATTTTGAAAATAAGCTGAGTGATGATCTGAACCAATGGAGTGATTTAGAATCATGGATTCATTTCAAATGGATCATTATTTTTTTTTATTGGCTTCACTGTTGACATATACTCCTATGACTTTTATGGGAGATTATAAGACATGCCTTCTTAGGCTGAAATCTTTTAATTCCATGAATTAATATTCCACCAAAGAACAGCAAAATAGATGAACACATCGCAATTATTTTCTATTTTTCTTAAGCAAGCTAATCAAGATCTCTATATACTTCTATGAGAAGTACAAAAGAAGCATCAGCCACCTAATCTCATCCTCAATTATTTTGGAAACTATACTCATTTATTTTTCATGTTTCTGTTGAAGAAAAGAAAGAAATTTTCTCTCAGTGTCACAAAGGAAATAAAAGAGTTAACAATAGTTCTCTGCATGGCTCAGACTTCTGCACTGAAGGATCAGAACACCACCTATCTCTGGAAAGCAGTTTATCAGACTGGAGTCAATGTCCAGGTACAAAATATTTGCAACTTCCCCCCACCCCCAGCCTTTATTGAGATATATTAACATGCAACATTGTAAAAGTCTAAGGTGTACACATAATAATAATTGATAGCACGCAGGACCTTCTGACCAGGAAGCTTAACCTGAAAATCCGAGCAGCTGTGGAGCCAATTCACAGCAGAGTGAACCAGGAGTCCCTGCATTTTCTTTATTCCTCACTCTGAAATCACAGAGCTGGAAGCAGAATGGGTATTTCCTACTATTGGGAACTAGTTTTATATGTCATAGAAGCAATCATATGCATTGACTTCTATCATTCAGTAATTCAAGTTTCCCATTCATTGTAATTAAAAACATCCAACTATGGCATAGCTTAAAATAGGAGGTCAGCTTTAAACTTCGTGTGTCCCCACATAATATTTTATTAATATTTGAGTCATAGATGCCTGTTCATATTAGGTATTCAGAAAATTTGTTGAGTTAGTTATTTATATTTCTGGTGGTTTCATGTATCAGGTGTCTGATAAGAACAGCATATTTCAATACTTTCCTAATTTTCTCTCTCTTAAAAAATAGCATTTCATTTGAGGATTCTACTCAAAAGCTTTATTCAACCAGCATACTTTTAAGTATGGGTATTCTGACTGCCACATATTGGTTATTTCCTGTCACAGCATTTATTGTCTACAGCCAATGACTACCCAAGATTGTTTTACTATATTCTCAATTCACAGATTGTGTTTGCCATTTATTAGTTGTACTTTCCTGGGCAGGTTATTCTGTTTCATTTGCAAATGCCAATAATCACAATAACAAATGTGATTCTGAATATCAAGTATCTAGTGTGAGGATGACACAATGTAGATGCTCACACTGATAACTCCCATCCATTTTGACTGTAAGTAAAAGTCTTTAGTGTAATTCTATAAATGGCATTTGGCATTCAAGTATTCACTATCAACTCATAAAGCATTGTGTGGAATAATTTTGTCCTAGAAATTATTCGTGCCGTGGTTATATAAAATTATTTCTATTTATGCTTAAAACATTTCCTGGTATATTATTAAAGTGGATCTCTAAAACAGTGCTAAAATAAATAGTGAGTTAGAAATGATCTATCAACTATAGACACAATAGAAAAATAATGTAAAATTCATAGTATCTTATGCACAAGTACTTGGAATAAATTCAGCATCATAAGTTAGTACAAAAATGATGAGATATAATAAAAGTTCAGATGAGTACTTGAAGTAGGAGTCTATTTCATTCCTTAAGGAAAAGTCCAACAATGTTTAATGACTCTAATATGTCTAGCAATATATTAACACCTTTGACTTTAATTGCTTTGATTAAATTTTAGTACTCAGACAATTCTTTCCTATTGCTTCTACTATTTACTTAATGAATAATACATTCTCCTGGAAAAATATATCTTCTGTGTCATATCAAGCTCTGTTAGAAAGGTTAATGCGGTATTTTATAATGCTCAAGATGTGTGAGGTAGTGAAATTCTATTCAGACAAGCAGAAATGCCAGGGCATTTTTAATAAGACCCTAAATGAAATGCTAACATATGTTCTGAAAAAAAAAGTTCCTTTTAAGAAAATGCAAAGGAAATGTTATGAAGAGAGAGAGAGAGAGAGAGAGAGAGAGAGAGAGAGAGAGAGTGTTCATGCGCCTGTGCTCACACGCTATTTCAGTTAGAGATAAGATTTACTTTGGTTAAATTACCAAGGAAACTACTTTCCAGTTCCATGCAATTTTTCAATGTTAGTGATGTTAGAGACCTAAATTCTGAGTTTTACTTTATTTCTGCTATTATGTTATATTAGCACATTTTACACTAACACTAATTGTTATTTTAACATCTTTTGCATATAGACCTTTAAAAAAATAGGGAATATGGACCTGGCATCCTTAGAATTCACACCTGTCACTAGGGTATAAGTTCCTAGGACCTAAGACAGTCATACCCAAGGGATACGACTCTATTTTTTTCAAAAGTAGTTTTTTTCAGAGTTATAGTTAGATAATGAGTTCTGGGAATAGTAAAGATGGATAACAGAAATGATTTTTATTATTTTTAATAACAATTGGATATTTAAAAAGCATAACATGCTTATTTTGATATGCATGTACAGAATAAAATGATTACTATAGTCAAGCTAATTAACATATTCATTTCTTCACACAGTCACCATTAGTGTGTGTGTGTGTGTGTGTGTGTGTGTGTGTGTTGGTGAGAGCACCTGGAATCTACTCTCTTAGCAAATTTACAGTATCTACCACAGCATTATTGACGATAACCATCATGTTGTACATTAGATCTCTAGACTAATTCATCCTAAGTATCTACAACTCTGTGTACTTCAGTCAGCATCTGCCCATTTTCCCTGCCTCCCTATTCCTGGCAACCAAACTTTTACTCCCTGCTTCTATTTGACTTTTTTAGATTCCACACATAAGTGAGATAAGTTCTTTATTTTTGTCATTGCTATTCTTGAGACATTGATAAAATTATATAATTTCTCATGGAATGTGGAATGTTTTTAACTTTAGTCCAAAAGGCTGGTTCCAGGCTCAACTAACTTGAAATCGATCATTTTATTCCTATTTCTGTAGTTCTGTAATAATTTATAGCAAACATATCTTTTTTCCCAAATGTCAATTAAATGCTCTATTTAAAAAAGAAAAAGTTTCTTACCTTTTTAGAAATTTGAAAAATAATATTTCTATGAAATATGAAATGTTTCTATGAAAAAGAATATTTCATTTTGATATAAAATATATTAAGACCACAACCAGGTGTCAGTAAACATCTGTTAGAACAGCTAAAATAAAAGAGTGGTGACAATATTAACTGTTAGTGAGTATATCACAAAACTGTCATATATTGTTGGTGGGACTGTAAAATGATACAAACTGGAAAATAGTTTTGCACATTCTTAAACTCTTTTTTTTTTTAATTTTTTTTTCAACGTTTTTTATTTATTTTTGGGACAGAGAGAGACAGAGCATGAATGGGGGAGGGGCAGAGAGCGAGGGAGACACAGAATTGAAAACAGGCTCTAGGTTCCGAGCCATCAGCCCAGAGCCTGACGCGGGGCTCGAACTCACGGACCGCGAGATCGTGACCTGGCTGAAGTCGGACGCTTAACCGACTGCGCCACCCAGGCGCCCCAACATTCTTAAACTCTAAAACTACACATTTCATCCACCCTAGCAAAATGTTATTTCTGGGCATTTATTCAAAAGAAATGAAAACTGATCTCTACACAAAAACATGTAAATTATTATTGCAAGCAATTTCATTTGTGATAGCCCCAAAACTAGAAATAATCAAAATGTCCTATGATAAGTGAATGGTTAAGCAAACTGGTACATCCATACCATGGAATACTACTCAGCAAAGAGAGCTATCAACTATTGAAAAATACCAAAGACTTCAATAAATCTCAGAGACATTATTCTGAATGAAAGGCATTTCATTTATATAGCATTACTGAGATAAATTATAGAGATGGAAAACACATTATTGGTTGTCAGGATTAGGGATAGTGGGTGGGGAGGGGGGTTGGTGTGACTATAACAGAATAGCATGAGGGAGATCTTTGGGTGATAGAATAATACTATATATTGATTGTAGTGGTGCTTACACACATTTACCCACGTGGTAAATTTAACGATGTACTATTTTTGCAACTTCCTATGAATCTATAAGTATTTAAAAATAAAAAAATTCCAAAATTCTAATTAAAAAATGGTGGACAGTAGAAGACTATGATTGGAGGTAAGAGTATACTTAAATTGATGTCAGAGTCATATTAGATTTATATTCATTTACAACCCAATATAATAAAAATCCTAGTATACATAATGATAAGTTTATCATTATGTACATTTAAGTTTTATTACAGAATAGAGGAGATAATATTAATACTTAAAGACATAAAATTATATTTTCAATATCTTCTTCACAAATACCAACTTCAAAATTTAAGTTTTATTACAGAATAGAGAAGATAATATTAATACTTAAAGACATAAAATTATATTTTCAATATCTTCTTCACAACAAGATAATAGGTATATCTTAACATTTACAAATTCTTACATATTCTAATGGCACATTTTATGTATACTTGTTAGAAACCTTATCAGTAAGTACTACTATTCCCATTTTATAGAAGATGAAAGTGAATTTAGAAAAGCTAAGATATTTCTAAAGTTCATTCTATTTTTAACAGGTGAAACTCAGATTGAAATGCAAAATTTTCTGATTCCAAAGTCCTAGCAGCCAACCGCTGTATGTTATTCCTATGTTTGGTGATGAAAGTTTTAATTCTTAAAAAAAATTCTAGGAGTGCTTGGATGGCTCATTTGGTTAATCCGACTCTTGATCTCAGCTCAGTCATAATCTCACAGTTTGTGAGTTAGGCCCCATGTCAGGCTCTGCTGACAGTGTGGAGCCTGTTTGGGATTTTCTCTCTCTCTCTCTCTCTCTCTCTCTCTCTCTCTGCTCCTCCCCGACTTGCTCTCTCTTTGTTTCTAACAAAATAAATTCAAAAACTTTAAAAATTTTTAATTAAAAAAATATTTAAAAAAATTCTAAATGTCCCTGGGAATAACTATGTATCCAACAAATTTTTAAATATTCTCTGCATAAAGAGGAATGTGACTCCTTCACATTACTCTTATCTTTTAATTTAGGCTTTACTCTAGTGCTCTAAACCCACCACACTGTATATTTCTCTAACTAAACTTTTTCAAATATTGTTATTCTTGCTAAATTACTCTCCTCTCTGCTTGACAAATACCTGTGCTAGGTATGCATTTCCAATATTCCTCCAATATTATCATCTTATTCCATCTATTCAAATATTATCATCTTGCTGCAGCCAGTAACTCATTTATTTGCATGTCCTCTGTGAGTAGGTGCTGAGCTCCCTTCGGAGTAGAATTACTGCCTATTCATATTTGTAGAATCTGCACCTGGTATGTATTAGCAAATTTGGCAAATAACGCAGTGACTGTTACTCGCTCAATTAACCAATAGCAGTATTAGTATCTTCTTTGACTGGAGTTGTTTCCCAAGCAATTTTACTTAATACACATCCTAAGTTTTCCCTTGCTTCAATGTAGTACTGTATTGGGAGACTCTGATTATTCGCTGGATTTCCATTATTATGTAATCCCATCACATCCATAATGTCCTTCTTCTGCTTTCTAGGGGAAATACTATGATTTCAAACTCATAAATATTCTTTTAAACTGCAGCAACTGCAATTTCTTCTCCACTTAAAACTCAAATAAATGCACATAGAGCATTACATGCATACATTCTGTATACTTCATTTACTTACACAAGGTAATAAATGTAATTCTAAGTCATTTCTTGTTCCATCTTTTAAGAATTTATGTGCACCATTTTATTATTGTGTTTCTTTTACTGCAAGAAGCCTGAGGCAAGATTCTAACAGCCTTTTCCTGGTATACAGCTTAGCAAAAATTTAATTTATATATGTAAGTGTTGAGAGATTTTGAGAAGGAAGAAAAATAAAACTAAAACAAGAAGAATAAACAGAAATTTAGGAGGGATATAAAACTTTGTAAGTTCAACATTACATAAGGATTTTGTCAATTTCTAATTCTACATAGTGATTCATGCTCATTTTCAAGACAGTGTGCCAATTACAGTTTTTGCAGAATAAAAGACTTTGAAAATCAACCAATCTATGCATCCATCCACCTCTCATCTGTCTATTCATCCATCCATCCATCCATCCATCCACTCGTCCACCCATCCATCCATCTCATCTATCATTTAGTATTTGAACAAAAGCAAAACAAATAATGTCTTGGATATAGAAGTCCTCAAATATCTAGACTATGACAGCCCAACCTAGTGACCAAAATATTCTTGGAAACATTACAAGTATTAATGCCAGTCATTGTAGTTTGATATGCATTGTATAATATTGCCACTTAACTGTATGGAAAGCAATTGTTGTTTTCATAGTGATTAAAATGTGCATTTAACAGAGAATATGTGTGCTGAAAGCAACAAAAAAAGATGTATTTGAAGTAAACAGGTTAAAGAAATATCTTCATTAATGTATATCAGGGTTTTTATAGTTTCAAATCAAAATACTAAAGCATAATGTTGAAAGGTACTGATGTGGGAAACAAAGGCAAAAGAAAAAAATTAAATTTCCTTACTACTTATAACCTACTAACAAGTCCTTGAAATAGGAAGGATGACCTTCCTGTGGGAGTTCAGCTGCCTCCATGTTGACACTCTGCTAAGAGCAAAGGCAATCTTAGCTTAACATTATCCCAACCTCCAGGATCCTGTAAGTCTTATTTAACATATAAAAATTCCTTTGGAAACTTTCATTATCTCCACCCCTCAAGATAGACGTTAACAATCATCTTCCAAGCATATGGCCCACTGATATATATCTGAAGGGTTTCATGACTAAGGCTTTCCTAGACAGTAATAAATGACCTTTACCTAACAATAGCTAACTTCCTCAAGGTCCTGGAAACCTTGCTTCCAAAATTTCTTAGAGACTTATGCTATCCCTAACACCCTCCCAACTCCCCAGTATATAATCAGTCACCCCTCACAACCCCAGTGTAACTGTTTCTGCCCACAGTTCTGTCCTCGTGCTTTAATAAAACCACCCTTTTGCACCGAAGACATCTTAAGAATTCTTTCTTGACCATTTGCTCCAAACCCTAACATTTCCACATTGGTATGTAATATCTGTAAAATAATGAAACTGATATCTGTGCAAGATATTTAGTCTCAATATTTGTAGTTTTGTAATGTCTAAAATAACTTTTATGATCTATGTAAAATAAAATGAGTTTTTAATCCATGTGTACCTGCTTTAATTTCTTCTCTATGGACAGGTTTTATCTCTAAACATTTTTGTAAATCAGTTTATGATAATACTGAACTATAAAATGACTATTCCTTCTCTAGAGGAGGAAAAATATTTTTTCCTTTACCCTTTTAGGTTCTTGGTGGAGACCCTCCTGTAATAAAAGACAGATTAACAGGAGAAAATCAAACAGAAGTTTAATAATACGTATTCTTTCAATACACATGGGAAATACACAGGAAAACTGCACAACTCATCAAAATGGCCCAAGCCATCACCATAAATACTATTTCCAGCTGAAGACAGCAGCCAACATTGGAAGGTAGGTGGAGCCAGTTATGGGAGGTTATCAGGAAAAGCACAGTAAACAAGGATATGGTTGTTATACAGATTTAAGTCTGGTTTTCTCTACTGAGTTTCTAGAAATTTAGTCCTCCTCCTCTTCTTGGTACAAAAAGGAGACACTCTTACAAATGGAGACCTCCTTTATAAATGTAAATGTGTCTCTCAAAAAGGTAACTCTACTTTCAGAGCTTCTCCTATAATCTGCTTAAAAAAAAAAAAAAACAACAACAGTGAAATATGTGGGTATTCTGCTAAGCATGTGATATGTGTCAAAATGCAGTTTTTAAAATCCCTATCATGTGGACCTTTTCCTTCTTAACTTCAAACATGAGTTTAGGATGAATTGCTATAAAAAAGAAGAAATATTCTTTAATGTGTTTATATCCTACTTTACCTCCTGGGCTGGTGATAATTTTTAATACTGTACAGAGCTATTTAACAGATTATCCATGTTATCTTATACTTTCTCTAAAAGTCCACAGTAAAACCAATCCTGTACTCTAGATTCTGTATTATGCCAGATGGTATCTTCACAGTAATCCGTTCCTATATTGGATGATTACTTTAATAGCCTAGCAAAGTTACACTGTTTTGAATGGTTGCACACTGTAAATGAAGCCTAAACTTTCCTGTAGGGTAAATACTATTGACATGAAGCAGTTTTAAAACTGTTTTATAATCTCTTTCAATGCCAAAGTCTTGTACTCTGATGAAACATTTTTGGGAGATAATTACTTTTGTAGAATATCATTTCAGTGTTAAATTGATTCTCAGACTTAAGAAAGATAAGACAGAATTTCACCTTAATTACCTGTATTGAGCTATTTGTAACACTAAAGTTATAGATACACAAACCAAAAGTGATTATTTCTATTGCTGAAGTATTTCAATGGCATTATTTGACTTTCAGAATATATATTTAACTGTTTCATATGTCAATAAAATAAAGCATATTCTAAGTTCTCTGAAAGGAATTCTGAGCAATTCTGAAATAATTACAGAAATAATTGGTAAGTTAAATACAGTGTGTGTAGTTATAGATGTGAAACTTCAGAATCAAACAGTTTTCAGGAACATTCATAATAGCTCTTACTATATATTGACATTTTCTAAATAATCAATTTTAATGTAAAATTCCTAAAACATAAACTTTTCAGATAGAAAGTTTCTGTGAGCACTGTTTATTTTCCAGTCATTGTAAACATAGCACACATACAGAAGAAAACGTAAACTTCATTGGTGGCTCATTTACATTGTCCTAAGTATTAATTATAATGTAGTGTTTAAATTATTTGCTGCAGATACAGACACACAAATAGATTACTTAAACATAGGATGAGTGGGGCCACAACAGTGAGACTGGATTTATTGCATACTGCATTTTTTAAATGTTTATTTTATTTTTTAGACAGTGCGCGCGTGCTTGTGCGCATGAGTGGGGAAGGGGCAGAGAGAGGGAGACACAGAATCCAAAGCAGATACCAGGCTCTGAGCTGTCAGCACAGACTCCAATGTGGGGCTTGAACTTGTCAACTGCGAGATCATGACCTGAGCCGAAGTCAGATGCTCAACTGACCGAGCCACCCAGGTGTCCCTGGCATACTGCATTTTGATCTCAAATTGATTTTTGGTCAATTGGCTCTTTTCTCTGAAACATAAAGTTAAGTGTCATAGACCTAAGCAGCCACTTTTTACTACCAGAAACATCATTGTGACTTTTGCAGTCACTATTCCACCAGTTTCTCAAGTTATTAAAGAAATACGTGTAATTGTGAGTACACTAAGAAAAGGGACAAGTGTGAGTACACTAAGAAAAGGGACATGACAAAAGGGACATTGTCAGTTTTGCAGTCACTATCCCACCAGTTTCTCAAGTTATTAAAGAAATACATGTAATTGTGAGTATACTAAGAAAAGGGAAACCTTATATGAAATGTCATAACTTCTTTTCACCAGTTCCTGGGATGTAGGACAGCAAAAGAGAATAATACTTGTGTACATTCACAACCTCTTTCCTCTCCCATATGATTCTCTAGGAAGAATTCCATCTTTGCTAGATTGGGTGCTGGACATTTACTGTGAATAATTTAAAGCTGGATGAGTTGAAACACTGAGATGCCCTGAAAGGATCTTGACTATCTTATTTTGAAAAGGCAGGACAGGGTTACTGGTGAAAACATGGACAACAAATGGATCTAGAAGGAAGATCACGTGGAGAAAACTCAGAGCATTCAAAATTACAGAGATCTGTACACCACGGTGACTGTAGTTAACAGTACTATATCGTACACTTAAAATTTTGTTAAGAGGGTGTATATTATGTTAAGTATTCTTATGATAAAAAATATAATAAGATAATGAAGGCAGGAGGAAAAAATAATTGGAGGAAATTTAGGAATTTGGAAATAAGATATCAGGGAAGCTGCAGGACAAAAAAGATTTTGAGAGAGATACACACAAAATTTCATTTTGAGAATCTTTATAGTATTATATGAGTGAGATTCTCTTTGGCTGTTTTTCTTCATGTGTGTGTATGTGTGTGTGTGTGCGCGCACGCACGCCAATTTCAACAAATTACAATACATGGTCACACAAATTATTTCATGATGTCTAATTGGTTTGTTTTTATGTTTGACTCCATGCCAGGATGAGATACCTGCAGTGTTTTGGGTTTACATGTTATGATTTCAGAGACTATGACAGGCTTTCCACATAGGCTCTTCCAGAGTGTCCCATACTGTGGTCAGAAGAGGACAGCTGGGGAAGTAAAATTTTTATTAACATATATAAAACACAGGACCACACCTGACATTTAACAGTCAGTTAACAATTATTTCTCTATCACCATTTACACTAGCTACACCTCTCAATAGTTTTGCATGCATGTGCACACGAATACATACACACATACAGACACCAAGCACAACTTTTCCTAAATCTACTTCTACTGGGTGAATTTTGTTAGGTCTGGTAGGCAACAGAATATAGGCAACTGAAGGTGAGTGAATCCAATCTTCACACCATGTATCCAATAACGGATATGCTTTAAAACTGTACATTTTTACTTTACAACTGAGCTATTTATATCAATTTTCCTTTTTATGTTAGGAGCCTTTATTTATGTGGACTATAACTTTTTATGATTTTTCTGATCCATAAATCATGAGGAATTATGCAACAATTACATTGATTATTCAAATATTATAGCATTATTAACAATATGTAACATGAATACAATGCTTATTTTTAAGTATTATCTTGACAAAACATAATATAAAATAATATTTGAAAAAATTATCACAAAAATGTAAAAGTGTTGCCTGGCAGAAATGCATGAAAGAAGTCCTCCAAATATTAATAACCATAGACTGTGCTAAGGCATATGAAGTTATAGTTATATTCCTTGGTTAAATGTTTAGTAATTCGAGAGACATAATATTTTTCTTTGTTTTTCTAAATAATTCTATCCATGTCTACTAAAATTAGGTTAAAAATACTTTCTGATATTTATCCCAAAGTAAGGTGATTTAAATTAAACACAGTCCACACTTGTAAGTTACAAAGCTTATAGGAATCATGGAACTCTGATGGGCTTATTCACAAAATTATCACTCTCATATGTATTAGTTCTGTTGTTATTAAACAACATTTGAGTATCTGTTTGAAACATACATTCTTTCATTCTATCATGGGCCAGGATCTGTACAAGGCAGAGCAGATTCAGTGAAGAACTACCAGTGTAAAAATCTGATTGTGTATCAGTCCAAATCCAATGTATTCTCTTAATACGGTTAAGTATAAGAGATTTTCTTATATACAATTTTTCTCTTATATGGTCAAGTATTTATCAGAACTAAAATATTGATAAACTTAGTAAAATATTTCAGAGAATTATATACCAATTACTTATAAAAAGCACTGTACTGGGGTGCCTGGGTGGCTCAGTCAGTTAAGCATCTGACTCTTGATTTCAGCTCAGGTCATGATCTCTCATAGTTCCTTGAACAGAGCCCCACACTGGGCTCTGCACAGACAGCGAGGAGCCTGCTTGGGATCCAATCTCTCTCTCTCTCTCTCTCTCTCTCTCTCTCCTCCTCCTCCTCCTCCTCCTCCTCCCTCTCACCCTTGCTTGCTTTCTCTCTCAAAAACAAATAAATAAACATTGAAGAAAAAAGCATTGCACTTATGTCATTTACTCTTCTTTATAGTAAGTATAAAGAACTATAGGAACGCCTGGGTGGCTCATTTGTTTGAATGTCCAAGTCTCGATTTTGGCTCAGGTCATGATCCTAGGGTTGTAGGATGGAGCCCCACATTGGACTCCATGCTGAGCAGCGTGGAACCTGCTTAAGATTCCCTCTCTCTCCTTCTGCCTCTCTCCCTTGCACAAGCTCTCTCTCTAAAATAAAAAAAGAAATTAAAAAAAAAACTACAAAGCTCAAAATGTGGACATATTTACACAGAGGTGAACACTTTCACTACACTTTAAATAGCTTGGCTACTCACCAACTGTTGTGTGTGTCACCTAGTCTCCATCATTCGATAAGTAATACGTCCTCTAGTTTCCAATCATAGTACAGATCACTCAGTCTCATAGAAGCATTCAGATTTGAGGCCACGGGCTATTTTGACTCTTAAGGACTAAAAAAAAAAAAAAATCTTTTTGCTCTGGAGTCTTTGGCAATTTTGCCAAAACATTTTGAAGTTTTCCTTAGCCTACTCCTATAAGGCATGCTTATTTAACAGGTTCTTACTCTGGCTACCAGTCTTCTGTGGAAGCATGCCAGAGCCAGAGAGAACCATTTAGTAACCTGACCTCTTCCAATATTCATCCTTCAATATTTCCTTGATCTTAGTATAGTGAAGGCACAGAGGGAAACATGCAATGCCAAGCCTCCTTTATCTGTAGTTGTTATAAGATGTACTCAACTGTAGCTTATCTTGCTGATAAAGGAGTATTTACCTGGGTTTTCTTACTACACAAATGAAACAGGCCTTAGAATTTCTTCCAGTTCTCATCCTCAACACGGCAGCTCCAAACCCAGCCTTCACATTCACTTCTTTTCAGGGTTACAAATGTTTTATGCTGCCGTGTTATCATCTATAATATAAAAAGTCTGGAAGCAATAATTATTAAGATCTATTCAAAGTTGCAAAATTTTGAGACTATTCAGAACAGTAACATCTTTATTGCCATATTTTAGAAGAAGCTATCCTTCTGCAAGAATGCCATGGAAAAATTCACATAAAAAAAAGATTCAAATTCAGGTAGACCAGAATATGAACCATTCAGTGTCCTCACAAAACAAAGGTTTATTGTTATGCTGGCCTCTCCTGATGAGCTTAGTAGATGCCATGAAGAACTTGTGATTTCTATTTGTGCTTGATTAAATACATGACATGATGATGACATGTGAGGAAATTTACTTTTCTATGAATGGCTTTGTTATTGATTTGGAGGGGTGGGGCTCATTCCTAAATGCACCCTCTTATTAGTTCTTTGGAAAAGTTCACAAGTTTCAGAAGTCATCTTTGAAAATAAACAGTGCTAGTTTTTATCTATCTGATCAGATGAAAACATGTTCTAACATACAAAATGAAACAAAATATGGTAACTTTTATAAAACTTGGAAATGCAGCTTCCAGATATATAAAATAATGCATAGTTAATAATTTGAAAATATTAAATAAAATGAAGAAATTTAAATGCTGGCAAGGGAAAACTTATGATTTTGTTTTTGCTGATTTGAGACTGTCAGTGTGAGCTGAACAGTAGGTGATATAGGAAGGAGACATCTGAATCTTTCTGCATGGCTTTTGTTTTTAGTCAGACAAGGCAATCATTCAGAAACATGAGCCCATTTCCAACACGATTTAACAATAAAGCACCTTATCTATAGTATACAAGTAATTCTAATTAATCAGAGGTGCTAAAAATTAAAATAGAGTAGAATGATTTATTCTGTTAAAGGTATAATCCATTAAATCTCTAGGCAAGTATTTTCTAAACAAAATTTTACTGCTTAGCCCATTCTTTAGTAAGCATTTGCACATCACTAAAATGTCTCAAAATGACCTTATTTAATTCCTCACGTGTATTAACTTGAATATGGAATAATCCAAATAAAAATTTAATTTCCATCTCAAAAGGCACATCATTTCCTTTTTTGCATTAAGGACAATTTTTCATTGACTTGCCCTGAACATGCAGTTTTTATATATATGGGAAAGGAATAATAACAGTATAAAAGCAGTATTTAATAGTTGATTATTAGGTATGTACCTTTTATAGTGAAATATCTAAGAAATGAATGCATCATTAACTTTTCATTATCTAGGATTTTTAGTAATACTGCTGTAATGTTATCTAACTTATGCTTTTATTTCCTTTCAAAATATTATCCTAATGTGAGTAGTAGTTATTTGTAAGGTATACAGTGGTATATGGCACATAATTACTGTTTTGAGGAGCTTATGCTATACGAGGAAATATAAAATATAACCATGACTACTAAGATAAATTTCATTAGGGTGTCATACACTATCACTCATGAAAGGCAGTATTTTTTTCAATACTGAAATGAGATGTTTCATCAAGAGAGATCCCTATATAATTGTGGGACTTGAAACATGAGTTGGGTCCTTTTATTGGCTAAGTTTAAGTTGCAGAAAGCAAAATCCAATTTAGCTATATTAAGTAAATGGTGCTTATAATACAGGGGACTAGATGCAGATAAAGTCAGTGGAGAGTATGGAGAACAGGCTTGCCCAGGAGTGGCTCTCAGAAGAACATACAGAGCTGGCTTGCAAAGAAAATAGCAATCTTTGTCACAATCTAAAAGCTGGGAAATCAAGCAGCAGTATCCTAACTGCTGACATAGAATCACACCACCTGAGAGCCTAAAAAGACCACTTTGTAGGTAATGACATGGGGATTCTTCCACTGTGTTAAGAAAAAGAAGATGGAATGACAAATATAAATTAGACACAGATGTCCAATTTCCTCTAATAAATGCATTTAAACTTCCAGTGTAAAGTCCACAAAGCAATATAAACATTGTATATTTATA
Organism: Prionailurus bengalensis; assembly: GCF_016509475.1. Classification (NCBI taxonomy): domain Eukaryota; kingdom Metazoa; phylum Chordata; class Mammalia; order Carnivora; family Felidae; genus Prionailurus; species Prionailurus bengalensis. The sequence goes on along the minus strand of NC_057345.1, from coordinate 173,095,915 downwards.
TAAAATAAATTGTATATATAAAAGAAAAATAATTCCTATAATTAATGTTCTTATATATTTAATGTTATTGTTGTGTAGGCTTTTATGATGAAAATATATCTGGCTGGAATTAAAACAAATAATACTATGAAAAAAGGAAAAATTAAAGAAATAAAAACTATATACTATATAAAGCTTATATGTAGAGCAGAGCACTTAAAAAAAGAATTCATTCCAACAGGTAAACTTTTTCTTATTTAGAAACCATCTTTAGGGATCATCTATTACAATGTCTCATTTATTAAAATAATTCTGTTTAATTTAATAATTCTTTTTGGACTCTGACAGAAGACCATCAGTTGTCTTTAAAATCATTTGGTATACTGAAGTCTACACTCATATATAACACATACTATTTTTAATTTTATCAAATATACAAAGGTTCCTCTTATATTCAACTATTTTTAGTCTTAAATCTCCACTCACAGGATTTCCTTCAGAATAACAGTGCAAACAGAAAAAAAAATTCAGAAAAGAAGGACATATGTATCTATTTTCAATTGATTTAATTTTCAATATGAATAAAATATATGAATGCACTCTAACTATATTCTCAACTTGTTTGTTGGGTTTTGCAGAAAAAGAGATTCAATAGGATATAGAGGATATTTATATATGTTTTTCTCGTAAGTAAAGAGATTTATTATAAGGCACTGGCTCACATGATTATGAAGGCTGAGATGTCCCATGATCAGCCATCTGCAAGCTTGAAATCCAGGAAAGTCAGCTGTGTAGTCTGAAGGATCATAAAGCCAAAGGTGTAGATTCCAGTCTTAGGGTCTGAGAACCAGGAGTGCTGAAGGCAGAAGACAGATCTAGCTCAAGCAATTAGGAAGAGAAAGAGTTCAACCTTCCTCTTTTTGTTCTATTCAGGCCCTCAAGGGATTGGTGTTGTCCTCCCACATTGTGGAGAGCCATCTGCTTTTCTCAGTAGACCAATTCAAATGCTAATGTTTCCAGAAGCATCCTCACAGAAACACCCATGAATAACCTTTAACCAGATATTTGGGCATCTCCTGGCCTAGTCATGTTTACATATAAAATTAACCATCACACCAATATATTTATATGAACCCTTGGATTCATTTGTAAAGCTAAAAGAAGATCCTAAGAGATTTGCTTCTTGAGGTAAAAGTCCTTTCAGAGAGTCAGAATAGACTTTGACAGTTTGAGGACAGACTTCAGACCAAGAGGAAGATTGGGTAATACTTCAAATGGCAGCAGAAAGCCTCTTCAACTCCTTCCACATCACAGCAGACACTAACAAGGTAATTTCATGTGGTGATACATTTCTCAAGAAATTGTTGTACTACAAAATTGTTGAAGTAACAGACAGGGTGTGCAAGGGGATTAGATGTGGTGGTCAGGAAAGTTCTGTCTGGGAAGATGGTGTTTGAGCAGAAAACTGATTGAGAAGAAGGGACCCGACCTTGTGAAGATTCAAAGGTAGTAAGGCTGGAGTGTAGAGGATGTGAAGTGGGAGAGGGGATTGGAGTAGTAAGCAGGTCATGAAATGACTTAAAGTAAGGAGTTTGAACATCATGCTGATGTTTCCACATGTCATCAAAGTCAGATTCCCAGTTATCTGATCCACCAAGCCCTAAGTTGGACATTCCCAGCAGCAGTACATCATGAAGTGAAGGTGGTATACATGAGAGCAGACACAAGTGAGCCTGGTGGGCACAACTAAGTTACTTGGAAAGGTAGCACAAATGCCCATCATCTGTACTCCTGCTATACTGTCTTCCCTCTCTCAGTGTGAACCTGATGAGGGTGCATGAAGTAGGCTGTGGGCAAAGCACAAGCTAACAACATCACTCCCCCAACCAGGTGGGATATGCGTGATATTCCTCAGGTACTCCTGGATGCCTAAGAACAAAGGAAAGGAAAGAAAATAAATGGTTAACTGATAGAGATCACAGTCATACAGGACACGAGTCTCCATCAGTTTACAAATATCTTAGTAAATTACAAGAAGAAAGCAATCTTATCAATAGCCTAATCTCTAGAAACCTATAGACTCATTTTTCTGGAGGAGTCCCCCAACATCACCCTCCCCTCCATAGTGATGTGGGAACAAAGGCAAGAAGGAAGTGACAGGTGAAATTAAATTTCTTTATAGCCTGCAGCCCATTGACAAATCCTGAGGCAAATACAGAGTATAACATTTCTCCAGGAGCCCACTACTGTCATAATGTAATGTCTTACGAGAGGGAAAACAACTTTAGCTGGATAATCGCTAGACCTCTAGTATCTTAGGAGTCTTCTTTACCATATATATGAAAGTCCTTCTGGAAGCCTCCCTTTTGCCTTCACCTCCCGCAATTCCATAGTATACAACCAGTCACTCTTCACAACTGAGTGCAGCTCTTCTTGCCCATGGGTTCTGTCCCCGTGCTTTAATAAAATCACCTTTTTGCACCACAGACTTCCCAAGAATTATTACATGGCAGACCCCACCACCACCATTCCAAAAATCCTGTCAAACCTACGGCCTCACAACAAGTTCTCTTCAATCAGTTGACAGAGAAAGACTTGGGCCGGGTTAGCAGATAGTTTGTCATGACACTTGAACAAACACTTGAAAGTAGAGAGCTTACAGAACTACAGCCCCTTTCTAGAGCATCCCTGAAAAACATGGTGAATAAAATCTTCCCGATGAAAACAACTTTGAGCAGCTGCACCTGGTTGTTCATTTTGCTTGGATAGAGAAATGGTCAGACATGTGATTACATACCAATTTGTGGATTATGGCCATTGGTTTGGCAGGATGGTCAGGGACTTGGAAAGGACATAACTGGAAAACTGGTGACAAGGAAATCAGGAGAAGAGGAATATGAATAGATCTCTCTGAATGGGCAAAAAATGAGATGATGTTTTTGTTCCAACTGAATGGCCACCAAAGAATCATTTCAGTGGAGGAGGATCTTAATAATCGAGTGAATAGGATAACCTGTTTTGTAAATACCAATCTGCCTCTTTCTTCAACCACCACTGTCATTGCCCAGCAGGCTCATAAACAAAGTGGTCATGGATGCAGGGAGAGAGGTTTTCTCAGTTATCAGTTTGTTGCTCACTTAGCATTCTGCAATGATAGTCATTCTTTTCTATTTTTAAGCCCTGAACCACATTTTCTCCCACCCCAACACATGATATATTCATATGTCAAAATGCACAGTTACTGCCTGTGTGGAGGGTGGGGAGTTATTTTGTATTAAAAAAAAGCAAAGAAACTCTCTGAAATGAACTTTTCATCATGCAGCATAATCTTACACTTCTGGAAAACAGAAATAATAGATGTCATTACTCTGTTGGAGAAAAGTCATCCCTGACCCCTTAGGTTACTGCACAAGTAACAAAGGTTGCTGTAGTTGCATTCTGAAATGGGAAGCAGAAAATATATTTACTAAACATGGAAATGAGCATATATTCTTTATTATCTGTTTAGTTGAACTTTCTGTATGCATGGTTAGAAAATTATTACTAATGAATTCAGTGCATTTTGAATTCTATATGTCTAAAGTATATTTGACATTAATGTCTGCTTGGAAAACAAAGTCAACAACAACAAAAAACAATTCCTATGAGAATGGTATTACCATTAAAACCAGGCTTTAAAAATGTGGTGTCATATTTGTTGCCTTGTATCATCCCATGTCCAGTCACCTGCTAGACTCATAATATTTTTTCCTATATCCTCATATGGTAATTTTTTCTTCCCACTCCAAATACTACTATGCTAATAAAGGTCTTTATTATGTCCACCTGAGCTATTTAAATTTTTTCTAATTAGTTTTTCCATCTTTAATATATTTGTCTTGATTATGATGTCATGTCAATTTTTATAAAGTATCACCAAATGAGAAATCCTCTATACATTTCCTACCATCTCTATATGTACCATTTGCTTCTAGTTTAGGCTCTCTGAGCAACCTCAAGAAGTTAATATCTGACTGCCTCAATTCTTGACCAAGTTACAATCTGGAAAGCAGGGAAATTAACAACTCATGAGGTGAATGTTTAACCAATGTAATTTGAGAAGAGGTGGCTAAATTATTCTTACTTTTTCCTTTCCCTCCATTAGGAGGGATACAGTCCTGGTACAGTTTATATGGCATCTCAGGATGCCAACTCTCAAGGATTGAGCAGGAGTCCTACTTAGAAGTTACCAGTTTAGTTCTGGCTCTTTCTCTTCCCTCCTTTTAATCCCTTGTATCTCACTTCTATTCTTTGTGATGAACTCCCTAAGAAAATAATAGCATATAAATTTATGCCTCAGGCTATGTTTTCTTAGGAACCTAGGCTAAGACATTTGATTTGGGCTTTTCATTCTCTCTTCAAAAAACTTTATTAATAAAATTCCAAACCCTTTTACTCTCTCACTCAAGGGATTTCACAAACTAAGAACTCACTGCCTTTCTGATTTACTTTTCTACTACTCTTTTGCATGAACTGAACCTAAACTACTATTTTGAGCATCTTTTCAACACACTGTATATTGAACTACCTTCTCAGCATCTCTATTTCCCCTTTGATCATCTCATTGATCCTTCAAGGACTCATTTCTATTTCTTTTATGAAGTCATCCTGAAACTCAATCTGGTAGTGTTCTCTACCTTCTTTATATCCCAATAATTGTTCTTGTTTCACTTATGAGCTATTATCTCACTTTGAATGTACTAAAATTTGAGAAGATACCACTCTTACATCTCTCCTTAATGTCCTTAATGTGAGGAATCATACATCATGCTTTTCACATCTTTGAAATAAAGCAAAGTAGCCTATACTGAAAATTCTGCAATTTTGAAATATGCAAGTACTTCTGAGTTTCATCATGATGCTTATTTAATTTAGAATCAACAGATCTTTTTAAAATGTACACTTGTACAGCTTAAATATCACAACAACTTTGTCATCACTCACAGGATAAAGGCCAACATCTTTGCATTCCATACTGGGACTCTGATGATCAACAGCCTCTCTACTTTTCCAACTTTAACTCCCATTTGCCTCTTCCATATATCTTACCATGGCCAAGAGTCACTATTGAAACACAGTTTAGTGTTATCACTCCTGGGAGGCATATCTTCTTCCTGCCAGTCAGAGTGAGGTATGCCTTTTCCACTGACAACTCTGATCATTTCACAGTCATGGCCACACTAGACTGTATTATCATTTTCTTTTTGTATCCTCCAATATACTATAAGTTAATTAAGGGCAGAAATACACCATGTTAAATTGGTAATGTTTTCTAATTGGAAAAACCATTTTATCAGACACATTATGGTCTTTTAAACCGATTTAAATGGAATTTATGGTAGCCAAAGTCATAAAACTAATTTATTGAAGCAAAACACTGACACTTTATTCTGGTTAAAATTCACCATATTATTTGGAACTTTTTTTTGTCTTTGGAGATACTCTTTGACTCTAATTCTGTCATCTATTGTACAATTCTTCCTGAAAAGTTTGATGAAAATTGACTCTAGATCTTTACCCAAGTTAATAACTCAGATTTTTAAAAATAATTCAAAAGATAATGTTTGAGAAGCTACCAAGTACTAGAAGAGAAGTTATTTTTAAAATAATAATCTAATTTTTAGAAATTATAACATTTTCTCCAAGATATTTGTAATTCTACATTATTAACTTCAGTTTATTACAAGTTCCATTGTTGAAGGTTTAGTTAAATTGTTATATACTATATATATATATATATATAGAGAGAGAGAGAGAGAGAGAGAGAGAGAGAGAGAGAGATGAGAGAGAAACAGAGAGAGGGAATTATATGAATTTTAGAGAGCTCTCACTCTCCTGTTATCCTCATTGGAGGCTAGTAGTATTTTTATTTCTGTAGATTTTTAGATTTGTTCTTGATTCCTTCAATTTCTTCCCTTTAAATTCATATTTCTATGGTCTGTAATAGTTTTTAAACAGTTTAATTTGAGTTATGTCATTGAATCAAAACATGAGAAAGACTACTGAAGATGATCACAGATTGAGGGCCATGCAGTGCTTGACTACAATTAAAATATACTAGTAAGCATGGATTTAGGCAGATATATTAGCAGTGAAAAACTCAACATTCTTTAAATTAAAGCAGTTTTTATTCTACAACTAGCTTATAAAGAGTGATTTTCCTTGTAGCTCTTGTTTTAAGACAGAGATGTACTTGAATTTCCCAAAAGACGTATAATTACCCTGGATTTACAAGAATCAAAACTCGGAGGAACACCTTTTGACACCAAATCACCCTATCAAATGAATAATCATTAAATACTCCCTTTATTCATTCTAAGTCTTAATATTAATGTAAGGAACACAAATTCTGGAATCATATATCTTCAGTGAGGTAGAATGGCCTTACGATGCCACAAAGGTAGCTCTAATTGCAGTAATTTGTTCATGGTTAGCAATTCTGCACTAATAGCATTTTCCCAGGGAGACTGTCCTATGAATTTATTACATTTCATTTGCCTTCAGATTTTTATGGTATTAAGTTGGAGGGAAAAGAAGAACCCGATATCTGAAAAAATCAAATTGTTAATGCCCACTTGATTATCTAAAAATTCAGTGGCACTAAGCAGTTTATTTTATCTTTTGATAAATGTTTCTAAGGCATACTAAAATGACTAAGTTTTGGCAAGCAAAACAGTTAACCATATTTGAATCAAAACTTGATGTTAATTTGCCCTCTTACTGACGATTTCAGGCAACAATATAAAGAAACTAATATGCAATCTGAGGGGAAAAAAAGGGATACCTTCAAAATTTATTTTGCAAAAGCTTGTGATTGAAAGAAATAAACACACACTTTAGCAGGAGGGAAAGGTCTCTTGTTTTTCTATAAAAACAATAGTTTTTATAATGTATCTTTCTGGTTAATCCCTAAAAATTTACCCTAGAAACACTGCATGTCTGTGGCTCTATTCTATTGTGATATCATTTTTGTGCCTTTTGGTATTTTATTTACTATAACACTATTGATTTGGGGAGGGTTTAATCACTGTTTCACATGAATTTATATGCCATTATAAAAAGGCAAACACTGCAAAAACATCCCTTCCTTTATCTCTCCTAAAGGTTAATACACGACCAAGAGTACTTTCCAAATTGTATGCACATATTCCCCTACTGTTTAGAATTTTTATTTAGGTTTTCTGTTGCTGCAGTTCTGACTTGGTTTAGATAATGCCACATGTCAAGTGAAAACTGCTCTCCTCTCACATGTATTTCCAATGGCAGTTTTTACCAGTTTAGACTCTGTTGATTTTGTTTTCAGAAACTGCTGTCTTTGTTATTCCTGTCTGCCTTAGAATGGATTTACGGGTTGAAACTTGTGGCTGTCCTGATGTCATTTCTTAAGTCTTCCCTTCATGACTTAAGCATTTATCAGATATATGTTCTTTATTATTCTACTGTCAATCATTTATTTTTAAATTTTATCACTTTCAAATGTACTCACATGAATCTCAGTACTCGATTTTTATTATAGGCTACCTAGAGCCTTGGAATGCTTATGGATTTATATGAACTCCAGGTTTCCTGAATACTGGTTTTTATAAAGAAAATATTTTTCAATAAATATAATGGAATATTACATATTCCATTATACAATATATAAATATATATAATAAATATACTTATTACAATATATAAATATAATGGAATAATATATATTCTATTCCACAATATATATTGTACTGACAAGTACAATCTAAGTTAAATTTATTTATTTATTCAATTATTCATGCATTTAACAAGAACACTTGTGCATTCATTAGACCAACTATACAACTAATAAAAATGTTGGACATTATTTTTAGGGAAAAAAATGACCCAGACTTGAATTAAGTTTCTAAATTTGATTTTGGAATACTGGTGTTACTAATATAAAATTACACTAAATTTATTTCCATATTCTCTATGAACCATGTAGTCTGGAAATGAACTGAAGCAACATAGTTTTAAAAGATTTCACTAAGCAGTATTAATAAGCACATATTTATCCTGCAAAAAGAAAAAAAGGCACTATTTAAATAATATACTAAGATATCTTACATAAATTATTTTATATCTTCTAATATAAGAAAATAATCCAACTTCCCAGGTTTGTTCATGAGTTTGTTCGTTCTTTTTTTTTTTTTTTTAAAGAGAGAGGAAGAGAGAGGAAGCGAGTGTGAGTGCAGGACGGGCAGAGAGAGAGGGAAAGGGAGAATCCAAAGTGGGCACAGCACTGTCAACCTGGAGCCCCAAAAAAGGGGCTTACACTCATGAACTGCAAGATCTTGACCTGAGCCAAAATCAACTCCAGGCTTAACTGACTGAGCCACCCAGGCACACCCGCCCCGCCCAGATCCTTTCTTAAATGGCTGCATTAGACCCTTCGTCTTCTCAGAAGTGAGGCCACTTCTTCCTATTAAAGTTATTTATTTTTCTTTCCTGCACCTCCAGTAGAGACAGGATAGCATAGTATTTAAGAGTGTGTGGATTGGGGCGCCTGGGTGGCTCAGTTGGTTAAGCTTCCGACTTCAGCTCAGGTCATGATCACATGGTGTGTGAGCTTGAGCTTCACCTCAGGCTCTGTGCTAACAGCTCAGAGCCTGGAGTCTGCTTCAGATTCTGTGTCTCCCTTTCTCTCTGCCCCTCCTCGCCTCACACTCTGTCTCTCTCTGTCTCTGAAAAATGAGTAAACCTTAAAAAAAATTTTTTTTTAATTAAAAAAAGAATCTGTAGGTACCATGTTGTTTGGATGAGATTACCAGCTCCGTTACTTACTAACCACATGGCTTCCTCACCCCTTCCATGATTCATATTCTTGTCTATAAAATGAGGATGACAACATTAATAGAAGCACCTGCCTTTTATATTTGTTGCAGATTTTTAGTTCACTTACAGCTGGCACCACAGAATAAGGGTTCAATAGATGTTTTTATCATTGTTTATAATTTTCTACTTTATATCTTAGTAGACCTCATCTGATCTGGTTGCTCAGGGGAATTATTTTGTACGATGATCATGGCAACCTTAGACTGATTTTCAGGACAGTTTTGGTTATCCTTCCATACCACTTAGTGTTCCACAGGTTCCTACTTAAGAAGTGGTGCTGTAAGAGCTGGCTCAAGGCTTCAAGTCCAAACAAACAGTGAGGTCTGCAATTTGGCAATGGCTTGGGTCATTTTCAGTGCCAATTTCCTGAGGTCACTTGGTTTTTTGGATTCAGCATCTAATTTTCTCTCTAATCTATGCATCATTAAGTATCATGATGCCTAAATATTTAACTCATTGAAAACATTCAGATTAGTATTATCAATGCAAATCTGTTCTGTTATTTTTAAACTGATTCTAACAAAGGTTTAAATGGTTAGAGAAGGCTTGGGTAAATATTCCTAGAATGATATTTGAGGACTCTATTCAAATTCAGATTAGTTTACTTTGTCTGCTCTCATTACCATTGATAATTACTGATATTAAATACAACCATATGTTGTGAGCATTGTGTAGTGGACAAGGATATTTGCCTAATCATCATCCATTTCTGCCTCTCTTTAGTTACAGATTCCCAATTTTATTCAGGTGTCCACCTCCATGCACCATGTGCATAATTATGTGTTTCATGATAAAGTGAATCTACATCTAGTCCCAAGGGCAGACATGGCTGGTTCAGTTCATCTCCTTTGCCAATGACTGGTACAAGAATATTTACATGAGTCAACTCTAATCTATCAGACATGATAGCAAGTCAGGCGGGTTGCTTCTACAAAAACAATCTTATCTTCTACAACGAAGTCATAAGAAAATATATGTTTCCTCTACCCGTGGACACTGTTGGGTCTAGATATAGCAAATAGAACTTCTTCAGACATCTATTTCCTGCCAAGAATATCTCCAGCCCTTAGATTACCAGGCTGAGAGATGGAGAAACTTAGGTTACACATGGCAAACTTGAGCTGCTGAGTCATCAAACCTAAGAGTCTACCATATGTCTGCAATTGCTATTACATGTAGTAAAAAATTTCTTCATTAAGCTGATTTAAATGAGCATTCCCTGCCATTAGCAGTATAAAGCATCCTAAATTATATAGACCGGAAAGGATCATTTATTTAATACCATTTAATCTTTCCCTCACAAAATAGGTGAAGGTACAAAGATTTAGGCAGAATAGGTTATCTGAGCCAACAGAAACATCTTATTTTTAGGCTGCTGAGTGAGTATAACAGTGGTGGTATATTTCTTTTTCAATAATAGGACTGAAACAACTTTTTTAGCTTTATAAGAGAAGTTATCAAGGTTATAATTTCCCCACCTACAAAAATAAACTTTGGTTATTAAAATTTAACTTACAAACTTGAAGGATATTAACCTATAATGGCTAAACTGTTCATATTCTCCACACCACATAATAGGTTGTGTATTCCATTTACATTATTATGGTGCAGTGGAAAGAATGTTATCCTAGCACTCTTAGAAGATTTAGGTCCTCAAATCCACACAAACAGTAGAGGTATACAGCTGAAAGAACTTAGCACTTTTAGAAGACTTAGTCTTGATTTTGAATTAACCAGTGTGTGAACTTGACTGGAACGATCGTTAATTTGTCACACATGGCATAAAATAGGCCTAAATTAAACTTTAATTTGTATTCTTTTTTTTAAAGCAGCTAAAATTTTTCTTTTTCCAAATAAAATTCCATGCAAAATCTCAATATATATGGAATAGGAAGGAGATATGCTTTGGTTCAAATGGAAGCCAAGGCCTAGAGCCACCCAATGATTATTAATATCACTTTATGATATCTCCTTTGTGAAAACTTTGTGCTCTACTGTGGACGGTTCAAAGGGTCTGAACTAGACACATGATGTCTCAACTCTCTTGCGATTCTTAAATTATAAGGTTCTATAAATCCAATAGAAAGCTAACTTTTAAAATATTACAGAATGCAATGCATGTTGCTGACTTTCTTTGTGCATTTGTGTCATAGTGGTAACATCTTACATTATTTAATTTTAGAAAAACAACTAAACACTCAGTTCTGATAGCTATTTGTTCTCTTACTATATCTTGATCTGTGCTTTTTCCATGAGAGCATCTATTGTGAATGATGAAATATATTCTGTGATTCTAACTCCGTACTTAGATTCATACATTAGCAGATTAAAGAAAATTATGGAATTATCAATATATTCTTATTTTCTAACATTTCTAACATAAGTGGTGTTGGTTACTTAATTAACCAGAATAGCAAACTCAAGAATTCATGTGGATTTTGTAATTGTTTCATACAGCTGTCATGGCCAGAAACAAAGGTGGGACATACAGTGCATGACTCAACTGCTTCTTTTCTTCCTCATCTCCACATGTTACAGGAATTGGCTTTCTTGAGCATCATTATTCCCTTCACAAATCTCACAGACTGTCTTGACCTGTTGATACCTCTTAAATCGACATTATGTTCTGTTTAATTCTATATTTTGTATGATAATAACTAGATTTTCAAAATAGGGGCTCATTTGGGGGTTCCTGGGTACTGCCCTTCCAGGAAGTTATCTCCCCCCAGCATCCCACCCCCCCCACTCCTCACAACCTACAGTCAAGAAGTGAGTCATGTTGGTATAAAAGGCCAGCCCAATGTGGGACCACCTTCATAGTATAATTCATACGTTCCAAAAAACCAGAGCACCCCACAGAATCAGGCTGAAGCTAGAGTCCAACTGATACCACACCTGTGCTTAACTTCTACACTTGCCCTTTCTTCAGTCCCTCTCCCTTGATTAGTGTCTTCAGATAAAAAAGGACTCTGAGACAAATTTGAATTAACATTTGAACTATATTATAAATTATATACAAAAATATATACTTTTAATATAAGTATGCCCCAAATATTTCAAATAATTATTATTTATCTGAAATTTGAATTTCACTAGGCATACCATACATTTTGTTTAACAAAACAAAATTCGCTAATCTTATTCCTGAGAGCATTTCTTCAGTAAATTATATGCACTTGAATTCTTGTCTCAGGCTCTGCTTCTATGAAATCCAACCTTTGATAATGCCAATTATATACTGTTACTAAACACATATTTCAAAGCTATATATGCATATATATTTTGATCAATTTATGTAAATATATGTGCATAATGTGTAATAATAATAATGAATATACAGTAGACATGTACTATACAAAAAATTAGTTCTGGAATGGTAAACACCAAGAAGTTACCCATGAACCAGAGAATCAGACTCGTGAAAGAAGTCTTTGTGGTAATCTCCATTTTACACAGGAATCCTCACACTATTCGCGGTTTACAACAGAATGTTACTTTGGTAATTCCAGCACATAATAATAAGGTTAGCTCCATCATTGATTTTGTCCTTATATCAGTTGAGCACTAGTGAGATTTTCTTTTTCTTATTTGGTTTTGTAATTTTTTATGTTTATATACATTGACTGCAAGCTGATATCATACGTAGCAAAATAAGAAGGAGCCCAGGAAGATAAAGGGTATAGAAAAATAATTCATCAATAGAGAAACACCAGCTACATGCACACTGACATAGGAAAGATATGAGAGAAAAAGCAATGTATAGGTATAGATGGGAAGTATTGTTTTTTAAGTCGATTTAAAATTAAATATATGTCAGACTAAAGCACAAACCCATTGGAAGTCACTATTAGGTAACTAAAGTTGGGAATATAGGTAAGTAATAGGAACCCTCTGTAACATATCCTGCATGTATGAATACTTATCATGAAATTACGCTTCAGAGAAAACAGCATGTAAAAACAAATTAATGAACAGATAAATTATGAGTTTGGGGTTATATAATAAATACGGATACAGATAACTGAACTAAGAGGCAAAAAAATGTGAGCTCTGTCATATTATTAACATTAGTTTACCTTTAACAAGGCATTATGGGTATTCACTTATTTATAAAATGAAGTGTATGCAATATATGATTTTTAAAGGCCCTTCAATTCATAAATTGCATGGGCCTTTAAAAAAGATAGTCAAGAATGCCTTATTCTAACAAATTCTTATAATCTTAGATTTTCCCCTAATAAAAAAATGAATATGTAATATGAAGAAATAAGAACCCTGCATTTTAGTAAACATGTTTGGCAGATAAGCAGAAATAATATGTGTTCTGAGTCCATGGTGAATTATTATTATATTTCATTAATTTTACATGATCAAACTTTTTCTATGACTTGTAATATCACATCTGAGACTTCTATTCCTTTAGAAATCATATTATCATTTACTAATATTTATATGATTGTCAAAAAGGTATGCAGTTTTATAATATACCAGTAATTAAACATCATTCTTTATAAGGTGATAGCTATGTATATTTTTTTCATCATGTCTGAAAGCACACTTACTTTGAACGTTTATTTCACTATAGGATACAGAACCACAGCAATGGGTAGTTGCTGACTAAATGCCACGAAACATTCTATTATTAGAATGATATTGGTAAATCTGTAATGTGAACTTAATTGGTTAAAAATAGATGGAATTGTTAAATGGATCCTTCACTGAATAATTAAATACACTTATGGGAAAATCAATAAAATAGACAGATCTATGGTGCCAGCATCCTTCAGCTTTCTTTGAAGCTGTAAAAATTCAAGCTCTACTGTGAGACATTGAAAGGACATATGATATTACACATAAATCCTGGGGGCTGCCACAAAACCCGAGTCAAGTGTCAGAAACTATAAACCTCCAGCATCACTGACGAGGAGTAATGCTTATTATTTTAATACACTGCAATGAATTATTTCCACTGGATAATTTCTTGTCTTTGTGTTCACAATGAAGGCCAAATAGACAGTTATGGGTGGTTGGCAGTAAATCTACATCTGTGAATAAACTCTCCTGGGATCCTATGAAAGACTGTAATGAATTCAACACATGGTGCTAGTCCTAGAGGCAGACACATTCACACCGCGAGAGAAGACAGTTAGGGTTTTCTAATAAAAATTAAGTGCTGAATCAGTGTGTGTGAAGTGTTGCTGCTATTAACTGCTGTGCCCTGGATTTACAATTTAAACACACACACACACACACACACACACACACACACACACACACACAACCAGTTAATGTGTATGAAGACATATGTGAACAACTGTTACTTATCTGCTTTTGTCTCCTAAAACACATTTTTATGGCCAGTTTTATTCTAGAAAAAGACATAGTGAATTGAATATCAAGATTTTAGAGAGTTATATAGTTCAATTGGCTTCTAGAGGACATAACATCTAATACACACCTTTAGAAACTACCTTTCACTTATAAATCAGTTTACCTGCAGGTACCTAAGGAGGAAATCATAAAATATCTCTCATCATTTCTCTCATCAGAAAGTATAAATCATTTCTCTGTGTTCTATTTCCTCCAAATATTATTTCCAAGAGTATAGAGGTAACTGTAGTCTCACAGTTCTTGGAGAGATATATAGGAAAAAATGTACAGAAAAATAAAAATAAATATGAATCCATATAAAATAACTAATGAAATAGAAATATGCAGACTTTTCTTTCATAATGCTATATCCCCTTATCAATATGGAGACAATAAATGATATTTTGAGATAGCATACTCAACTTAAAAGTGAAAGTTCATATCAATATTACATCCAAATCAGACAACTGAAATTTGTTTTTAGGAATATTTAGAAGTGTAAGTTTGTAATACTATGTATTTAGGTATGTATTTATGAGTAGGTTCACTTTTGTAAACTTGTCTAAACAGAGAAGACATTTCATAAGTGAAAATGTAAAAATATAATCTAATTCTGTATCTTAAAAATCAACATTTAGAATATATCCTTTTTGCATATGATTTTATATCTCATAGCAATTAGCTCAAAACAAAAGGAAAATGAATCCTGTAGTGCATCAGTTTATTCTAGTGTTGGTAGTTTTTTTCCTAGCCTGCTATAAACAGTGGTACTTCAGGGAAAAAGTGAGGCAAAGTTTCTGAGGGTTCTGTGCTGAGCAAGCTGAATGTCCTAAATATCACCTTATTAAAATTACACTAAGGAAAATCAAGACCATGGTGCCGACACAAAAAATGACTTGCATAAGAGTGCCATACAGAGGAGCGGGCCTCACTAAATACATCTTACTTTAACAAATTACTGTGTAGTGTTTTAGGTATATGAAACAAGTATATTTTTACCATGAATTATTTTCAAATAAAGATTTCATAGAATCACTTTTATAGGCCTCTTTACACAATGTAGTTTAACATGTATTGTTATAAAAGTAGTAAAAACAAAATCCCAGGAGTGATACTTTTCTAAACTACCCCCAGTAAAATTGGACATGTTTCCAAAAACATGTTTGTTTTCTGATGTCCTCTTTGGGTGATAACACTACCAATCAATGAATCTTACGTGAAGATTAGGTAAGAAAAGCCTCCTTCAGTTATTTCACAAAGGTGACATTCAGTACATATTTGTCGATTTAGTGAATGACTCACCAAGAACTGCTAAAAGCTATTTCTCTGGCATGACTTGAGTGGTCTGTGATGTTATGAGAGATTTCCTTCATTGAAATCAGTTAAAATATTTTACTAAAGGCAGTTGTAAGTCTTATAACTTAACAGGTTATTGTCAACCCACCCAAACTCATTAAAGAGTAGTTTATTAAATTATTCATATATCACTGTATTTGTAATTGAATGAGTAAACACCAGGTATGTATGATTTGATGGATGAAGAGAAAGGTAATATCAATCACATCACAGAATCAAGTTTTTCTTGATGTCTTTACAAAATACACAATGCTATGACAGTCAAATTCTGGGTCCAAAAATACACCAAACGCATGATCGGCTTGTCACCATTCACCCTTCATAAATTTATGGTAGGTCTCGTTTTATTTTACCACATTTTTTTTTTGTACTGAGATACCCTTAACACAATACTACATTATCATTGGATGGGCAAATTAATATCTATTCAAGGACACCCTGCAGACTATTGCTTATGAAATTTTAAACTTTTGAATTCATGTTATTAATTAGAAAATCTCCATATTTCCTTATTTCTAGTGATTTTTAAAAAATGTTTTGTAAGTAGATTGCTATGAATCATTCTTTTAGTAAAACTGTTCTGTGAAAATCTGGTATCTTTTGCTTCTCTATACATTTGTAAGAAAAAGAAAAATCATGCCATCTAATGGCTAACAGCCCAATTCTTTTATTCTTACATTGCATGTTGTTGTACATACAGCTACGGGTTTAATACCATAGAATGTATTCCAAGTACACAACACAGAATATGAGAGAAGAAACAGAAACTAGAAAAACTCTAAGGAGGCATTTGTACATATCCAGTGTTTGTTACGGAAGTCAAGTGGAAAGACAGGGCTTTAGTCTAAACATGATGTATGAGAGCAAAAGATTTTATAAACAACACATTAAATATATTTAATTATATCACATATTCAAATATAGTAAAGATTAAAACATCTATCTCGAGAACTTAGTGATATCATGTTGTCCTAAACCACAGCCCTAATGTTGGGACAAAACTTTTTCAATTACTGAATCTTCTTAAAATATGTTACTGTTACCAACAGCTTCCAAATGCATTTTCCCATAGAATTCTTTTGCAATTCTAGGTATGTTATTAGTGTACACATTTATCAGATGGCTTAACTATAGAAACCACGTATTTCCAATGATGACATCATCATTAAAAGGTAGGACTAAAATCTGAACACTGAACTGCTAAGTCAAAAATTATTTTTATTTTATTGTGAGAAATTTTAGGTGAATGTCATTTGAAAACAAATCATCTGGAAAAATTATATGAGCAATCTCAGATTTGGAGTATTGTTCAATATATGGATATTTTGAAGTGAGAGATGCTTTGACTTTCAGAAAAAAATAACATTATAAAGTAAAAATCAGTTTAAAGCTTGCAAGGATGCCACACTACCTGATGGATGCCATATTCCTTTGTCAGTGTATGAGAGTGTTTATTTAAGGTTAGCAATTAGTTACTTATATTACATATAGATTTATATCCATATCTATATGATTTTATAAATTTGTTAGTTATTCGGGGCAAAAGATCTACATCTTCTCTAAATAAAATTAGAAGTATTTCAATGGTATCTGATATACACTACAGTCTATAATCGATTTCTCTTCTTTTGAGTTTTCTTAGAATTGGAAGATATGTAGCATACATCAAATTGAGATTTTTAAAAAATAGATTTAAGAGTATTATTAAGTGTATTTTACTTTTGGCTTTTTAAAATGTTCCTTTTAGCACAAAGATGCATCATTATCTCATTTAATTGTTCATGATGTTTTTTCAATTAAAATGAGTTTTTCCAGAGAACAAAAAATAATAATTTTATACCCTAGGCAAGTAAACATTCAAAACAGTTTTGAAGCATTTGGTATTGAGGAAAACTTAAAACACAAATTATTGAAATCAGTTAAAGTACTGAAAAATAAGCGAGAATGGCAATCTTCCCTAACTTTCAGTTTGAGTTTTGCTGATGCATTAGGAGGAAGTATGCCAAGGAAGGAATTTAGTAACCTGAAAATCATTACCTAATAATTTTGAGGTTGTTATTAAGAATGTGATGAATTATGTATACCAGATAATAAGACATAGTGTTGAATTTACTTTGGAGAGAGAAATAGAGACAGAGAGAGAGAGGTTTGCTCCATTGGTACATAGATTTTTGCCTACAAACCCTGCCTAGCATCCTCAGCAGAGAATAATGGAAAACATACATGATTCATTTTACCATTATATTAAAAAAATTATTCTATCTTGAATTTATGTCATGACTTAGAAGTGCTTATTCAACATACGTTCATTAAATTGTCTTCACCTTTAGTATGCTTCTCTGAATATTTTTTCTTGAGGTAAAGTATGCATAACATAAAAAATTACCATTTTAACTATTTTTAAGTGTACCATTTGGTGGCATTAATTATGTTCACAATGTTCAACAATCATCCCTCTATCCACTTGCAATATTTTCTCATCCCTCTCCAGGCAGAAACTCTCCACCATTAAGCAATAATTCCCCATTTCCTAATCTTCACAGTCCCTGGTAATCTCTAATCTACTGAATTTTAAAATTTTACATTTTGGGGCTCCTGGGTGGCTCAGTTGGTTGAGCATCTGACTTAGGCTCAGATCATGTTCTCACAGTTCATGGGTTTGAGCCCCATGTCGAGCTCTGTGCTGACAGCTCAGAGCCTGGATTGGGCTTTGGATTCTGTGTCTCCCTCTCTCTCTGCCCTTCCCGTGCTCATGTTTGCTGTCTCTCTCAAAAATAAACATTTAAAAATTAAAGAAAAATAAAGAAATGGACTGTAGATTTTATATGTAATGAGTAAAATCCATCAATAAAATCAGACACAGTGTCATTAACTCTGCAACAAGGTGAATTTACTTCTATAATTTCAATTTTCTTATAGTTGTAATAATTGGATATTTATTTTTAAAAAGTTTTAATGTTTATTTACCTTTGAAAGAGAGAGACAGAGCAGGAGTGGGGAGGGGCAAAGAGAGAGGGAGAGACACAGAATCCAAAGCAGGCTCCAGGCTCTGAACTGTCAGCACAAAGCCTGATGCGGGGCTCGAACCCACAAACTGCGAGATCTTGACCTGAGCCGAAGTCGGACACTTAACCAACTGAGCCACCCAGGCACTCTGATAATTGGATATTTGTTAGCAATAATGTTCTATTTTTTCAAAGAAATGCAATTTTCTATCCATATATGTTATTTATATACCCTGTTGTCAGGAATGCAATATTCACATAGAAAATGCAGATTCTTTATTCTTAAATATCAGTGGTTTATATTCGTTTTTCTTTGTATCTTCATGGGACTAAAAAGCATCTGGTGCAAGCTCAAAAATCATGTATCATGCCTTGAGCCAGGACAGTGGAAGAGCCACATCTTCAGAGGAAGCTACTTCCTTATCAAAGAAGACTCACTCTAGAGCCATCTGCCTGCTTATCATTACATCTGGCCAGACTTATGTTTTAAAGGAACAGCTAACTAAATAAGGAAGAGAAGATCAAGCTAATAGACATTTCTGGCAGTCAATAAAAGGTTACCGGGGAAAAATAATCACACATGCCACAAAAGAAACTGATGAGTACAGGATGTTATCTACAGGAACAACAATGATGAGGCCCCAATTAGATATTACTGAAGACACTAAATGGTTCATATGATAAGAGTAGTGACAATATTACAAATAGAGTCTTTGCTACATTAAAAAAGAAAATATAGCATATTTTATCTAATACAATTATTAAAATATTTATTTATATTCACATATCCTTGGATATTACTACCATGCTCTTAAATCTAGAACTGTATAATTTTATAAGTTTTTTTCACGCCCTACGTTGCCCATATTTGTATATATTTTTTCCATTTAGAAACTCTGCTTTGGGAACTGTTTTAGCCATTGAAACTGAAGAGGGAAAAATGCTGCAGTGCAATAATTTGGAAAATCAGTTTTTGAGGCAATGATTCAGGGAATTTAGTACACTAAATTGTGGGAAGGGATTACCATGGAAGTAAGTTCAAAATACATGGTTTGGCGTGTTTATCATTCATTTGATCTCCAACATCAAGTATACACTGGATAGGTGGAAAGAGTAATCCCAGACATGAAATTTTAGTTTATAACTTTAGCTAAAAGTTGCATAGGACATAGTTTGTCTAGCATATTGAAATCCAGAAAAAATAATTTTTAACATCCCTCAGGCAACTAAATTATTTTCAAAAACAATCATGAAATGAAACAAAGAATAATGTGGATAAAATGTGTACATTTTGCAACATCCATTAGAGACATGTACTCTCTCAATAAAACCATTTTGGATTTTTCTCATGTTTTATTGTTTGTATACTCAGTGTTATTGGCCTTGTAGTTAGTTCCCAACATGTTTTCCATGTAGATGATTGTGTGCCATCTGTATTGCTCATGATAATCTCATTTCTCCTGCCAGGGATTGGTTCATTGACCCAACTCAGGCCAAAGACAAGTGAGGGTAAGGGGGTGAGTCTGCTGCCAAAAAGAAGAGATGATTCGTCTTCATCAACTAGATAATTAGCATTTAAATGTTGTGTTTGCAATCACCACAATCAACACCCAGAATGACAGGATAGAAAATTAGAAGAAAATTATGTCATTGATGATATCTACTGACTAACCTGGAATCCCTCTAAGCTCTAAGATTCCTGTTATATAAAATAATAAATCATGTATAATTGAATTAGATTGATCTTGTACGTCTACTGGTTACAAACCAAATCATCAGATAAGATATATCTGGTAATAACAGAAAATTTTTTTTCTTTTTCTCTTCAGTTTTATGGCATTAATTAAATGAATGTTTAGGCAAAAGCCATCCATTTTTTTGTCACCTTATATTTATGCATCTAGTAAATATACCAGTAAAAATGCAAACTTTCATTTAAATTATGAAAAGCTAACTCATCTTTAATAGTAAGTATAGATTTATCCCATCCTTAATAATATTGTCAAAACAATTGAGTAAATTTAAGTAAATAATGTTTGTTAATAAAATTAGTTATATGTATAATTGTCATTAATGTTTTTAAAAGGCTTTTTTGAAAGCATTTCCCATGTTTGATCTTCAAGCTTTGAAAAAAGTGAAGTAAAATATATTCTTAATAAAGAATTCATATAATAAGTATTATAAAATATTTAATGCAACAGTAAACTTGACTCGGTATCTTTTTCTCAGCACATTTTCATTAAAACTAAATGTCTAAACGTTCTCAGGGGATTGAATTATATCAACTTTAATTTAACAAACTAAATGATTTATGAGGAATCTTTATAATGACTATAGCCAAAAGGATTTGGTTACTTTCATGTTATTATGAAAGTAACTGTATGAATAGTGAGTAAAAGCCGTTAATACACATATTGTCACTCTTCCCAGTAGTGCTGAATTATTGAAAGTGTTAGTGTATAACTGTTTTTATTTAACAAATACGCCTAAGGTTTGGAAGAACTAGAACCTAAAAAAAATGAACAATTAGTGATACTACATATATTAAAATGTACCTACACTTGCTTATCCAATTAGAAACTTATATTTCTATTTTTTTGTTAACCATATTTAGTGAGGAAAGAATCTCACCCAATGACAAGAGAAATAATAGGAAAAACGGAGGCAAAATACAGATATTAGAAACTAGGTGGAAGGTTGTAGTCCTAGAATTTTTACTTACGAGGACTAGAATTTTACTTTATTCTTTCATAAAATAAAATAGTTAACTATCAAATAGGATTATTGTGAGGATTAAGTGATTTACTACAAGTAAAAAAAAAAAGCCCAATAGTATCTGACATATAGTAAGGTTAATTTTTTTTAAATTTTGTACATAATATAAAAAACAATGTATGCACCACAAATTTTGCTCCATAATCAGTGGTTTATCTCAAAAATCATTATTTAAAAGAAGATATCTTGTTTAAGATAGGATAAAATGTACCATTTTAACATTTTATAATGTTTTTTTATACATGTGATTTCTTGTTTAAATAAGCTGTATATTTCTGTGTGTGTGTGTGTATATGCAAACATAAATCAAATTATTACCAAAGCCAGGGTAAAATAACTATATAGTTGGTAAAAATTATGTTTATATTTCTGTAGTACATCTTAGTAAATTATAATTTTTCCTACATTTTTACCTAATTGATTTTCTACTAATGACTCATCATTAATTTTGAAATATAGGGTTTTCCTCATATGCTTCAGGATTATTGTATTTCTATCACTTTTTGGTGAAGATGAAGCCAGACAATTTTAAAAGTAATCAGGAGTAATAATGGCATAAAAATCTTAAATTTTAACAATATTTTGCTACATTCTTAACTTTAAACTGTTGCTCTAAGATGCAACATACAAAGAAATTAAGGGAACAGACACAAAGCAATAATAAAAAAAAGTGTTTTAAATATTCAAATTCATAACAGAAATATTACTTGGCAATCTAGGATAGTGAAAGTTAAACTCGAAATATGTCTTCTTTGCATTTACACATAAAATATCAGATCTGACATGAAGAAATGAAGAAGGTAAGATATTCTGTGTTGGCTGTAAGTTATATAAAATGTCAAAGTAAAACTACTGATTTTAGAGTAGGATTCAAATCACTACCTATTTTTCTGTAAGGTATTTTAATTCTTTTAAGTCATATTCTTTACAGTCCATCCTTGGAGGTGGTGGCAGAAATTCAGTTTCACCTAATAAATTCATTTATTTATTTCCAAATTGTGGTGCTATCACTAAGTTTTCCCTTTACTCATTTTTCTTCGGCGATGTATTTTAAAGGTAGCAAAGCATAAAGCAGGAAAAAAAGCAATAATGAAGGAAGAGACACACAAACTAATATTTAATGGATTGTCAGTTTATGAAGGCAGTTCACAAGCTGTAGCAAAATGAGTTCTATGCACAAAAGAAATCAATACTTATTGTAGTACTGTTCCTGCCACACTGCAATTTATCAGTAAACAGGATACTGTCACATCTCATAGGCCTTAGAGAACTAGTTGCTCTCACAAGCAATGGTTTTTTCTGCATAAGTTTCATCACAGCTGAATCTGATTTAAGCAAAGCAGAGCTTTCCTGGCAATTAAAGAATCAGGATATGGTAAATGTGTAACTCAATTTTTGACAAAAGTAGCTGAATTAATGACAAAAGCTATAGGGAGCTATGGAGATACTAAACATCGGAAAGGGGCAAATACAGGTTAATTACAAAGCATAAAAATGGGTTCTCAAATGCATCTGAAAACTAAACATAAGCAATGCCTTTATTTTTATATGGGAGGAATGTACAAGCCTGAGGATTAAGTTGGCTCTGATTTTTCTCCTTTTTCTTCCTTCTTCATTCCTCCCCTTTCCTCCCTTCCACACTCCCTCCCTTCCTCCCTCCCTCCCTTCCTCCCTCCCTCCCTTCCTCCCTTCCTTCTTTCCTTCCTCTCTTCTCTTTCCTTTCTTTTTTCCTTCTTTCTTTTCCTTATATTCTTCTTTTTCCTATGATGAGATTTATAAACATCTGTAGATGGGGCACCTGGGTGGCTCAGTCAGTTGAGCGTCAGACTTCGGCTCAGGTCATGATCTCATTGTCTGTGAGTTCAAGCCTCTGTGAACAGCACAAGCCTCTGTGCTGACAGCTCAGAACCTGGAGCCTGCTTCAAATTCTGTGTCTTCCTCTCTCTCTGCTCCTCCCCTGATCGCAATCTCTCTCTCTTTCTCTCAAAAGTAATGAATAAACATTAAAAAACATTACAAACATCTGTAGAAATTAAGTTTACCCTTTGCCCATCTGGCAAAATGCCATACTTGCTTTCGGTGTCATTAAAAGAATCATCCTTAGCCACCGACTGGGTAGCTCAGTCAGTTGAGCATCTGACTCTTGATTTCAGCTCAGGTCATGAACTTATGGTTTGTGGGATTGAGCCCTGTGTCAGGCTCTGCACTGACAGCCTGGAACCTGCTTGGGACTCTCTCTCCCACTCCCTTGCTCTCTCCTTCTCTCTCTCTCAAATTAAAAAAAAAAAGTGAATTTAATGAATTTTAATGCTTAAATTTCTAGCCATCACCCAAACTCCAGAGATTCTTTGAGTAACAATACATTTTATGACATTATCACAAAATAAATTATTTAAGTAAATCTTTATTGAAGGTTTTAGGGAATATATTCTGGGTACAGGTTTATACACATTATCCTACATTTAAATGATCAACTATTGGGACTTTAGGGAATGGGGTAATCACAGCAAGCAAGAATATTTTTTATAGAAATAGCCTAAGAGTTGCTAATTGATGAGCAATTTCTCTGTAGGACCTCTGTAGTCTCTTTCTGTATGATTCTGGAACTAAGGTCCAATTTATTTCCACTTTCTCATACACTTAATATGGGTTTCTTTTCTTAGTCTGTTAGGATCACAGGGAACAAAATACATGCAAACAAGCAAGGACATTACAAAAGTAGCCTACATTCATCTTTATAACTACTACTCCCACACCATGTCAAGAGTTATAGTACTATCATTGAGTTGGCCTTTGGAGACACTCATTTAACTTTAATTCCTGTAAATAGCTTCTTGGATAATTTGAAGGTATTTTCCTCTATCTATCACAGTTGCAATATCTTAAGTTTTCTCTGCCTTGGAAACTTTAATATTGCATAAGTAGAAGAAGTCAAGACATTAGTCAATATAACATTTTAATTTCATTTTATGAACAACTGACTCACTCCACCCCCTGCTCAAAGCACAGCAATGATAGAGAAGTCACTTTAGAAAAAGAATAACACACTATAATAAATCTCATAAACTGAATTAAATATTTCATCAGACAGATATGGAAGAGAAAAACAGAAAGATAAGTGGATCTGAATCTGCAGATGAGTGAGACCATTACTTCAGAATCAAGCAAGAGACAGTGGAATACTGTTGCAGAGACATGGCTTATTAATTAATCAGCAGGAAGGAGGCAACACGCTGATATTAAGATGATTCAGGAAGGTCTAATAAAGGGACTGATTACCAAATAATGTCAAAATACAATGAAAACATTAGGTCCCTCTACCCTAGAGGAAAGATGTATTACTTTAGACCCCAAATAATGAAGTAGTTACCAGAATAAGAAAGGAAAGGGTAATGCAATGAAAAGTAGGTAGTTCAGTTGAGATGAAGAGCCAATTTTTACAGAACATCTCTAGTCTATTCTGAAAACTGATGGAAATACTCAAAGCAATAAATACTTCAGCCACTCTCTGCTTCCCATTCATCTCTGGCTGGGGCTTCTCATGGCTGGACCTAATCAGTAGTCAGTGGACAAGGATGACCACTGATATTCTCTACAGAGGTTAGCTTCCTTGAGTAAGATCATAATGGACACCATGAGGATAGATAGAGAGGGGCCAACATAATATCTACAATGATGGTGAAAAAAGTGTCTGGCTTTTGACTCAAAACAAACTCTGAGGTGACACACCTCCTCAGATGGCTGAAAAGCCTGGACTGACAAATTCCTGGGGCCCTGATTTATTATATGGACTTGATTATGTTAGAGAAGCAGATGAATCAGTTCTAAGTCCATAATTAAGACCTGAAAAAACTGATGATTGATTAGATATCAAATATATAATATATCTAATATTACCACAAGAAAGGATTCCCAGCTAGACAGTATAACCTGGAAACTGGTTTGAATGAGAACCACAGAGAGTCAGAAGAAGGCAACTACAAACCTACCAGGTAAGAAAGAGGGGAGCTGAGAAGGACAAGTGAAAGGAAACATACACACCTACACTCCCACACACACACATGCACTTTCTCTCTCTAAAATAAAAATAAATAAAATAAAATAATAAACTCAATCAAGACTATAATTTCTAACAGTCACAATGAAATAGGGAGAGAACTATGATAAAGAATATTATCCAGAATGCAATATATATAAATCTATTTAAAAAGGAATAAAACCATGAAAGAGCCAGTAAAAGACATGAGAATTAACAGGCTGTAACATATGTCTTAATACTTAATAAAGTACCAAAGAAAATAAAGGAAATGATAAGGAAGCCTATTTTTAGGAGGAAAAAATTAAGATTTTCCAGAAATATAACGACAGAAGTACTTTGATGAAAGGAATTCATGATGTGCAGAGAAGGTGCACTTTCCTTTGCATAGGAAAGTAATGAACTTAAATACAAAAATAAGATAAATTATTAACTTAAAAAGTTGAAATTAATTTAGATAATTTTTTTTAATTCTTATTTTGCGTATGTCTCTGTGTGTGTGTGCATGCCAAAGTTGAGTGCTTTCTCTGTCATTTACTAATAGGATTCCAATTAATAATAGAATGTTAAATGAGGCAACTTATACATTTAGAACAGTTCCTAACACCAAAATAAGCACTGGATGATAACTTTTAAAACTATCCCCTATCTTCTACTTATTTAAGAAAATTCTATTTTTACTGGAAAAGTGGGACAGAATGCAATTCAAAATTACTTTATTGTGTTTGCGTTCTGCTCATTAAAAATCTTACCCAGTTCCATTCACAAATTCCCTGATACATGAAATTAAAACTTGGTAACTAATTCATTTAGAAAGATCACTGACATGTGATTTCAAGACAGTTATTACCATTTTTAAATCTTTAATTATAAAAGAGTTTGAAAAGAATTCCTTTATTCATACGTTTATTGATTTATTCAGTTATTTTGTGGCTACTCATGTGACATTTTCAATGTTTCATTGTTGATACTAGATATTCATATAGGAGAACAGTAGAAAAGAAGAAAATTAGTAATCATTAGAATCATTTTTGGCAGTCATACCCTACATGTTTTAAGTTAAAAAATATGTATTGTTAATTCCATTCTGCAGAAAACTAAAATTTTAAAATTAAATTCAATAATTTTTCTAAGAAACTAGAGCTAATAAGAGGCAGAGTTGATTAGAAATCATGTCTCCTTTTTTAGAACCCACAACCAAAAAAAAAAAAAAAAGACAGACCCATATCCTACAATTATACAGTGTGTAAGAACTTTATTTGTATGAAGTAATTTGTATGTTATCTAATCAATAAAACCCCAAAACTCCATGTGACCACATTTCCAGAAAACAACTGTACCCAAAATACATGCACGAATATAGAAATTGTTATTTATCCTTTGGAGATGGCATTGACTGTTACTACATAAAATTTTGTATGTAGTTTATTTTTGTCTCCTAATCCCCTTTCCATACAATGGAAGTGCAAGGTTGGGTGGGGCATATTTTTTACTCTTGTTTTCTGCTACCACCAGGATAGCTACTTCACAAGGTTCAGGAGAGGAGGTATATGTAGGTATGGTGCTCAGTATCTGTTCAGAAAAATGGCACCAAATGGGGGATGGTGTGCCTTTGATGCTCCACTGACCAGGAAAGAAGCTTAAATGACAAATTCCATAGTCTAATCCTATCAATTTTAGGGCAACAGAAATTATGATATTAACGCATTAAATTAAAAAATATATTTTTATTTCTATTGACATAATATATCCTGAGTTTGTAGATAACGTTGTTCTACCTGTTTTAAATAATAGACATCTTCGATCAGGAAGGTCATTTGACCTTTGTTTGATTTTGTACAATCTTGATCATTGCAGTTAAGTGGTATAACTTTCCAAATAGCTCTTATTTTTCCTTTCCTCAAGGACCCAAAATAGCATATTTCATGATTCTTCAAATCTTCTGAGTGGCTCCTGTTGCTTCTAGCAACTAAATTTCCTGCCAAGCTTTTACTGTGAAAATCATAGATTTTCTTTTGAAAATTGGTGCATGGAAGAAGTAATAATGTTATTTCAATTATATAATCAACTAAAAGTTGATGTTCTGTTTAAATGTAATTGTAAGAAAAAAAAACAAAATGTCATTGGATTTTATTTATAGTTGATCATAAACATGTAGAAAATAATAAGTCTTTGGATTATGGGATCTCATAGATGTTCTAATTAATCCTACTTAATTTCCATCTGAGATAACTGCACTTCATTTTTCCTAAAACTGATTCTTTTACTTTTTAAATATTTTTTACTTGATAACACTAAAATTTATTTCACATTCCAAGCGATCACATTGCCTCAAAGGAATGTGGACTATTAATGTTAGGAATGCATGCTCTTTTAACATTTTAAAGACTGTTTTGTAATGATTCTAAGAGATTTTGAATTGCACTGATTGTTTTTTGCATTGGTTGGGTGAATTATAAATGCTTTATAGAAATTTTAAAGAATTTTTATATGAAAGATATTTCAATTACTTTTCATAATAATTCTAGGATATGTTAATTAACATATTTATGCCTATACTACATATAAAACCACTGTGATTTATATAGATTTGCTAACTGGATTATGTTACAGTTAAAAGCCTGAGAAAGAAGCAATCTAACTCAAACAAATTATAGATTTTTAGTTCTTTAATGACTTTTATTCTTCTTCTAATATGTATATAAGTGTATATAAATGTTTGATGCCCTTTTTATTATGTAATCCTCCGAGGGGCCAGTATTCCTATACCATGCTCTATTACCTTGTTATTGCTCCTGGCATAATGCCTTGGCCACAGTAGATTTCAACCATAATTTCAGATGAAATAAATCATTACATGTCAATATGTGTGTGATAAGCTATATGTAACAAAGTCTAACACCGGATAACTGGGTCAAAGAAAGAATAGACCTTAAAAATCCATTAGTCATTGGTGCTTCACAAATGGTGAATGTGCACTGAATCAAAGAACTAACACGGGAAAGTTTAGAGAGTCAGCACTATAGATCTGAATCATAAAATGTCAAGAAAAATTAGAATATCTAACAGCCAAAGATGATATTAATTAATGAATAATACAAAATAAATCAACAAGGTAAGTTTAAAATGCTATACTTATTGAAAATACAGTACATAGGGGCGCCTGGGTGGCTCAGTCCATTAAGCATCTGACTCTTGATTTTGGCTCAGGTCATGATCACGGTTGTGAGATCGAGCCCCACAACGGGTTCTGTGCTGGCAAGGGATCCTGCTTAAGATACTCGTTCTCTCTCTCTCTCTCTCTCTCAAAAATAAATAAATAAATATATATATATATATATATATATATATATATATATATAGTATATAGAAGTAAATTCAAATTATAGACAAACTTAGATTTCTTACCTCATACCATCCATTTTAAAGTAAGCATATTTCATAAACATTCAAATTGTCTGGTATTTTGGATTATTTGTCTTCTTAGACCCCCAATATTACAAACATTTGAAAAGTAAATACATCATTAGTATAATCAAACTCAAAATGTATATGTGGTTAACGAAAACTATGTTCTATGTAATTATCTTGTGGAACTACTTTCTAGATAGCCAGTTTTCTTCAATTCAATTTTCATTGCAATGTATTTTCTAAACAAATATTTTCTTCCAGTTAAGATCCCCTAAGAAGTAAATTCTGATATTGGTGCAAAGAGAATATGTATATGCA
The DNA here is from genome assembly GCF_016509475.1 of Prionailurus bengalensis. Classification (NCBI taxonomy): domain Eukaryota; kingdom Metazoa; phylum Chordata; class Mammalia; order Carnivora; family Felidae; genus Prionailurus; species Prionailurus bengalensis. The sequence goes on along the minus strand of NC_057345.1, from coordinate 173,066,776 downwards.
CATTATGATAGGCCTACTGTAAATGCAAAATTAATGTGTCAACTTAATTTCCCTCCCTCACCTCTGGCTAATTAGCACAAATTAGATTTTATACTAATCTGCCTGAAATGATAGCATTCAATTTGGAAATTTAGAATTTCTACTGATCATAAGAAAACATATTCATACAACTGCTGCAATACAAAATTACCACAAAATCTCTTTAACACAGTGTTTAACTGTATTACAACATAAAATTAAAATTGGGAATATATAGATACAATTTTTCATTTTAGGTATTTACTAGTTATTCATTTTTCTATTTGTACAGGCTATTTCTGTTGAACTTAATTAGTTAAAAATGTAGGGTACATGTATTTTGAATCTGGTACAATAGATTATTGTATCGTACTTGAAGATGTAACATACTTCTTAGTATTTCTGTGTATGCTTTGAAATGAATATGTTTTCCTAGCTTCTGAAGAAAGAATATATGGTGATACTAATTTAAAAGACTTTGCAGATATAACTAAGTATACTAACCATTTGATCTTAAAATTGGGAATTATCCTGAGTAATTTTTTTCATGTGCCCTTAATGGTGAAAAAAGGAGGCAGAAAAGGATGCCATAGAGAGAGATGTGGCAGAGAGAATACCATTAAATTCAAAGCATTAGAAGGACCCATGATGTACTTCTTCTGAACTGAAGATAGAGACTGGCCACATGAGAAAAAATACAGGCAGCCTCCAGTGCCTGACTGACAGTCAGAAAGGAAATGGGAGACTGAGTCCTATAACCTCAAGGAACTGAATTTATCCAACAACCTGTATGACCCCGAATGTAGATTTTTTTCCCTAGATAGGAGCCCAGCCCTTCTGACACCTTAACTTTGACTTTATGAGGACCTGAGCAGAGAATCCAGCCATGTTATACCAGTCTTCTGATTTCTGACCTACAGAACTGTGAGATAATAAATGTGTGTTGTTCTTAGCTGCTAAATGTGTAGTAATTTGTTACACAGCAAGAGAAAACTAACACAGTAACTCAAGACGTTATCTCCAAATTAAAATTTCCATCTTTATAAGTTCTTTCTATAGGTGAGCTGCTTAAGCACAGTGGATATTTTTTTTCTAAGGAACCTTCAGATGGGGCATTAGAAATAGCATATTTACTAAAAGCAGGTTTCCTGTGAATTCCAGCATCTCCATGGGCAGCTTCATGACCATAAGATATCACATAAAATCAGCAATTTAAGTCTCCATAACTGAAGGCTAGTTCTTTTTATTTTTTTAATTTTTTTATTTATTTTTGAGACAGAGAGAGACAGAGCATAAGCAGGGAAGGGGAGGGGCAGAGAGAGAGAGGGAGACACAGAATCCAAAGCAGGCTTCAGGCTCTGAGCTGTCAGCACAGAGCCAAACGCGGGGCTCGAACTCACGGAATGTGAGAACATGACCTGAGCTGAAGGTCAGAGGCTTCACCCAGGCACCCCTGAAGGCTAGTTCTTAATTGTCATTTGTAACTGCTTGAAGTCTATTACTTACTAATTACCTTTTTAAGCTTTTGAATTGTTATCTTTAAGAACTCTGAGTATTTTAAATTGTATTCCAAAAGCAAGGGTTTGTATGTGTGTGGATATTTATATACCTATCTGAAATATATATGATGCGGATCGAATTCTGTTTCTTATTCTAAAGTTAAAATAATTGAATACTGAGCTATGTGTTAAAAAATTAATACAAGGGCCCCTGAACGGCTCAGTGGGTTAAGTGTCTGACTTTGGTTCAGGTCATAATCTCACGGTTGTGAGTTCAAGCCCTGTGTGGGGCTCTGTGCTGACATCTCAGAGCCTGGAGCCTGCTTCAGATTCTGAGTCTCCCTCTCTCCCTGCCCCTCCCCCACTCGTGCTCTGTCTCTGTCTCTGTCTCAAAAATAAATAAAACTAAATAAATATTTAAGAATTAATATAATAAAGGTTTAGAAATATTCCGGGTTTCTGATATACCCTACTGATTTCAAGTGCCAAAGTATTTATACTTAGAATCATTTATAGAGGAGGAGCCAAGATGGCAGAACAGCATGGAAGTTTTTGTGTGTCTCACATCCATGAAATACAGCCAGACAAACACTAAGCCATCCTACACACCTAGAAAACTGATTGGAGGATTAACACAACAATCTCACAACCTGAACCACAGAAGTCAGCAGGTACACAGCGTGGAGAGGTGAATTTGGGGAGCAAGAAGCTGCTGAGGGTAGGGAACTGGTTTTGTGGGCAAAGAGATGACGGAGGCTGGGGAAGGGGGGAGAATACAGGAAAAGCACCCCTCCTCAAAGGCAGCTGGAGAAAAAGTGGAAAACTGGAAACAGCTGAAGGGACTAAACTGAGAAGGGAGAAAGGAGAAAGGAGAGGGTTTAAATTCCATTAAGACTGTAAACAAGGGGAGCACAAAGGCTGCAACTCCGCAGCTCATTACCTGGTGGTGCTCTGGTGGGAAGGACGAATCCCCAGGAACAGAGTGGGGTCCGGGAGGTTCTCAGACCACATGGGGAAAAGCGGTTCCACTGCTGGAAGGACATTCGGTAGAGACTGCTGAAGCCACCTGGTCCCAGCAGACCCCAGAAAACAGCCACATTCGCTGGTGCTAGAACAAGGTCGTTGAGGGTGAAGCCTGGTGCCAGATGTGGCTTGTGATTTTCCATAGTCTCTGAAATGCTGCTGCTACACTGTTTTGCGAACTTTTTCTGGGGCGGGCTGGCACCTGACCACAGTCTCAGGGCACTGGCAGCAGCAGGGTCCAGCAAGCGTTCCTGGGTGCAGCTGACATTCAGCCATTGCTCATTTGGCCATTGCTTGGTGAGACCCTCCTGCAGAGGGGCGGAACAGGTCAAAGCCGCAGTCCTTCAGAAGTAAGGGGCCGGGAAAAACAGCCGCATCTGAGACAAAACTTGGGAGAGAGGTACTGCCTGGGGGCTGGTCACGGAGAGTGAAAAAGCAGGGAGTGGAGGAAAGCTGAAGACAGAGGACGGGTGCTCTGTTGCTGATCCAGGAGAACAGACTGGGTAGCTGGGTGGCGCCATTTTCACCGCTCCTGTGCATGCGCACAGGCCCCTATGAGCACTGCAAAAATCCACCCTAGTAGGCTATCAGCGCCATCTAGTGGAGAGTGGAGCTGTTACACTGAGTCCTGCCCAAGTGGGCCAACCTCGATCTTCAAGATCACGAGTCTCACCACCCACTTAGTTTATGGACTATTAAGCACTACATAGACTGACTTCTAGGGGAAAACAAAGTAATTTCAGTCCTACTTCAATCTGTTAGCAGGTTTATCTATTCAATTTTATTTCTTTATTTTTTTTTCCTTTTTCTCTTTTACACTTTTCTTTTTCTTGAATACAAAAAGAGAAAAAATTCATTTTCAATTTTTGTTAAAAATATTTTTCTTTAATTTTTATTACTATATTTTTTACTTTTGTATAAAATTTTTCAAATTCTATTTTACTTCCATCATGTTATTTTAGTCTACTTCAGTGTATTCACCTTTTGAAATTTTCAAACAATTTTCTTTTTTATTTTTTCTTCTTTTTTTCTTTTTCTCTCTTTTTCATTGCTTTTCTTTTTCTTGAATGCAGAAAGAGAATAACTTCATTTTTACTTTCAATTTCTATTAAAATATTTTTATTTAATTTTTTACTATACCTTTTGCTTTTATGTAAATTTTGCCATATTCTATTTTACTTTCATCATTTTATTTTAGTCTACTACAGTGTATTCACTTTTTCAAATTTTCAATTTCTTTTTCTTTTTTCATATTTGTTTCTCTTTTTCATTTCTTTTCTTTTTTCTTGAATACAGAAAAAGAAAACATTCATATTTATTTTTAATTTTTATTAAAAATATTTTTCTTTAATTTTTTTCTACTACATTCTTTACTTTGGGGTATATTTTTTCAAATTCTATTTTACCCCCATCATCTCATTTTAGTCTACTTCAGTGTATTCATTTTTTTCAAATTCTCAAATGATTGCCTTTTTTTTTCTCCCCCCCCCCATTTTTTCTCTAATCTTTCAACACCCAGACCAAAACACACCTAGGATCTAGCATCATCTATTCAATTTTTGTGTGTGTGTGTTTAACTTTTAATTTTAATAGTTTTTATTTATATTTTTTTTAATTTCAATTTTTCTACCTCATTAATTCCTTTTCTCCCTTCAAAATGACAAAATGAAGGAATTCACCCCAAAAGAAAGAGTATGAAGAAATCACAGCCAGGGATTTAACCAACACAGATACAAGCAAGATGTCTGAACCAGAATTTAGAATCATAATAATAAGAGTACTAGGCTGGAGTCGAAAATAGATTAGAAACCCTTTCTGCAGAAATAAAAGATGTAAAAAATAGCCAGAATGAAATTAAAAATGCTATAACTGAGCTACAATCACGGATGGATACAGCGGCAGCAAGGATGGATGAGGCAGAACAGAGAATCAGCAATATAGAGGACAAACGTATGGAGAAAAATGAAGCAGAAATAAAAGAGGGAGATTAAGGCAAAAGAGCATGATTTATGAATTAGAGAAATCAGGGACTCATTAAAAAGGAACAACATCAATCAATCAATTTTATTTTTATGTAATTTAAAGAGTTCTGTGTTATTTTAGTATTATATAATTTTATATAATTTGTAATTTATACTATTTAGCATACATACGAATAAATATCCAAATACAGGATTTATATTTGTATAGAAACTTCTTTGAAATGCTTGAATTGTTTGGCTCCCTGTTTCTTGCCATTGATTTATTCAAACTTTATGAAATATGAACACTTCTAAAAATAAAAGGCTGATATTGATAGAAATACTTTCATTTAGCTCTGGTTTCTTTTACTACTTTTCTTTGAATCCTAAATGGATGTATTCACAAACTAGGCAGGTAATACCAACAAACATATGGGAAACATATGCTCTGTACAAAGATGTTTAAATAATTTGTTAACACTAGGCAAAAAAGACAAAATATATCTTCATGCCAAATTCATCACTCTACAACTTTGTGACTTCCAGAACTATCTCCCATTGCCTTCCATATTCTTTTAATTCCTATAAAAAGTTTCCTTCTCACTGTGTTGTACATACTTCTTCCTCTTCATTCCATTATCATTCTCTCCTCCTTTTAAAAAATTGCTGAATTAGACTGTTTGCTCTGAAAGACACTGAGATTAATATAGGTTCCAAGAAAAAGAAAAACAAAAAAACCTTCTTTCATCTCAGACATCTATTTGTGATGTCTGCCTAGGGAAGAGAATGAGGGAGTGGCTACATGAATGCATTTGCATTCCCTGTCTTAATCCATGCATGCATCAATTTACCCATAGAGTTATTGTTTAATTATTTATCTTTATTCTAATGTATCAGATTTCCCAATTTCTAAATAAGATTTTGTTTAGCCCAAAGCATATATGATATTAAAATTAAGTTTATATTAATACTTTTTGTTCTACCAAGATCTACAAAGGATTTGTAGAAAAGTTTGGGCTTTTAAAATTTCTTTACAAAACAGAATCAAGCAGGAAAATACTTAGCAATGTTCCTTTATGTAGTGACTCTGAGTTTCATTTGTAATTTATTTTCAGAAACACTATTTGGTGCTTTGCTTTCTACTAGTTTAATTATGGTACAAAATGAATAAGGATAGACATTACTGTGTGTTTTCTAACTACTGCATGACAGAAGTTTTCATAATAGGTATAGAAGCACATAAAACAGACACCAAACCCAGATTTTGCTTGATATTAGAAATGAGCTGTATATATATATGGTCCCCAACTTGTGGCATTGAAAAGCACATTGGTTTTGGATAGCTATTCCTTTTTCTTTCTTCCCACATCCAGCAAAATATATAGTCAATGACTAGAGTATAATAAGAATAAATTCATATTGAATTGAAAAGGTGTTGCAAGTGGTCTGTTAGGAATAAAATGAGAATTTCAAGATTTTTATAAGAAAATAGCTGAGAGGTTATGCTGTAGAGATTAAAAAGAAAAATATGGGTGAATAATGGAAAATAAGTAGCCATTAAGTAGAGACAGGCTTATGAAGACAGGGTCTCTCCCTGAGGACTCAATGTACATGTAATTCTGTCTGGCAATAACTTGGTTTAACATTCAATTTAAACAACCTTTATCTAACAAAGTATCTTAGTATTTAAGTCTAGTACAGTATCCTATCATCATTTTAAAAGAAGCCTCCTTCAGGTCATTTTAGGCTTTTTATGTTATACATATTACCAAGTGTTGGCATTAAAAAAGGAAAGAAATGCATTAAATCTAAAAATATACACAATGTTATTAATAATCTGAAAATGCCTTAAAAATATACGCTACATGACAATTAAATGCAATGCACGATCTACAATTAGAATCTAGATCAAAACAGCTAAACAAAGCACAACAAAAAGATGTAAATATGCTCATTCAAAACACAATTTGGAATCACTGGAAAAACATGACTATGGAGCCTATATTAAAACTAATGCTACATTAATAGTAAATATCTTGAGTGTGTTAACTTATGGTTACCTAGATAAATGTTTGATATTTGAGATAGCTGAATAAGAATTTAGAAGTGAAATATTATAATGTCTCAAGTGTTACTCAAATTATTCTGCCTATACAGAAGTGCAGAAATATATACAAATATAAAGAGAAATAAAGCAAATGTAAATTTGTTACTCATTGGAGAATCTAAGTTAAATTATGTGAGTATTCCTTATATTATTCACATAGTTAAATTTTTTCAAAATAAAATGTTGGAAAAATTAATAAAATGGTTAATAAATAAAATATATACAAATAGCATTCTAAATAGTTCTCCTGAGTTTTTCAATATATTATAGGTTAAAAATAAATTGAAAGAAAAAAGTAATGCATTGTTCAAAAAGACTTGGTTGATTAAATTAAGGGTTGCTCCATGGTCAGACACAACATATCTAACATCACTTTCTACTACAAAGCTCTTATTTAATTTTTCCTGAGACTGTGCGTACTGCGATCCTGAATTATGATGTAAACTTAGAATGATTTTCCATAGTCACATTTATCATTTCTTACCTTGTATTTTCACATAACTACTAAAACTATTTTGGTATGAGTTTCAGATAGATGAAATAAGTTTCAATACAGTTAATAATGATAGAAACTTGTAATACATACTTTATTTAATTAAAAATATACTCAATGAAGCATTATTAAGTGACCTAATTGTAATGAATTTTCATCTTTATATCATGTAAATATTTAACAATACTATTTAGTCAATGCCTTCTCTCAACAAAATAATACATAAAATCAATGTTTTCTTTCAATAATTTTACCTAACCAGGCCAATTAAATTATTCAATAATGATTATATATCAAATTCTCACTTAACAAATTCACTTTTCTTTATATATAAATTGATGTGTATAAATATAAATCTTTATAGAAACATTTAGATTTTCATTTCCATACTTTCTCAAGTTTAGGCTATAAATCAGCTTCATTTACTAATTTTATTTTTCTGTGCCTTTCTTAAGTCTTAATACAATTTTTCTTACTTACTCTTAAAGTTTTTGACTCCAAATTTGCATCAAATAACTCATTTTTGGAAAACACACATGCATATACACACACAAACAATATCTTTTCTAACTTGTCAGGCTTGATCTGAGAGAAAGAAAAGGAACTAATCTGGCACTCACAAAGCTGAGACTTTGTGTTCTCCTGTTGAACATAAACAATTTAACAAGTCATCAATATCAAACAAGGCCATTCTGTCACCTTGATAGATCAAAACAAACACAAAAGTACTCTATAATCATACCTGAACCCAGACAGGTTCATGAACATTGTGGAAAACACAAAAAGATCACCATCCTGCATCCATGCTAATATGAATCACTGCTGCTTATTTAGTAATTACAGATTTAACCTTGCTCTAATTTTTCCACCATGTTGATAAGATTAAGATAGATAATAAATACCCTTCTTCTTATTCAAAGACCACTTCTTCACATTTTCCCCCAAATCACCCAACAGAAGCCAAAATACTTTATAGTAATAAATGGTCCTAACACTGTACCCACACCTCCCACTGTTCCTCATGGTGGGGCATGGCAGGGAACTATAAAGGATACTTGTTCAAGCATTGACATATTCTTGGTTTCAGTAGAAGAGACATGACAGATGAGTTGGAAGTTCAGATAGTAAACTACTGAGTATTATTTCCATGGCATTTTGATTTGGTGTAGCCGAATTCCCTGGAATTTTATGTCCTAACAGAAAGAAAAATATCTTTTCTACATAGAAAGATATAATGGAATATATTGAAATATAATACATGAAAACCGGGGTTCCTGAATGGCTCATTCAAGTTGAGCGTATGACTCTTGATCTCATCTCAGGTCATGATCTCATGATTGTGGGATCTAGCCCTACTTTGGGCTCTGCACCAAGCATGGAGCCTGCTTACGATTCTCTCTCTTCCTCTGCTCCTCCCCTCTGCTCACGCTCTAAATATATTTATATTTACATTTATATTTATTTATATATTATTTGAAAATAATTGGGGAAGTAAAACAGTAAAATAATCTAGGATACAGCTTATTTTAGATTTGATTCATTATGATAATATCACTAAAATGTGGCTATTAAAGAAAAAATTCTATTTTGATCAAAATAAAGTATTTCTGCTTGATAGGATAAGAACCATGCTATGAAATTTTATAGAATTCCTTGTTTTGTTTACCCACTTGCAGATTTTAGTGTGAGAATTAATTTGAGATAAAGCATTAGCTAAAAACTATAAGAAAACATCATTTAAACTTCATATTCAAATGGCAACTAAAGAAAATCTAACAATGGCATTTAATTGTTAAAACCAAACAGCAAGCTTAAGGAACTTCACAATTACCAATGGGAATGGTTTGAAATTTCAATATAGTATTGGCATAAAATACTGCAGGGAATCTTCTGAACTTCTTTATGTAAATGCACAGTATTATGGACATATATCCACACATTATGAATAAAGTAAATATTAAGTTAAAAAATTAAAAATCAGAAAATAATACATTTGTGTTAATTGCATCTTCAAGATGTTAAACAACCAGAAAAAATATATAATAAGAAAATCAGTGTCATCTGATTAAATTGGCTTTCAGTTCAACCCAAACATTAAAGTGAACTGTTCTGCATAAAGACAGAAGTATGCTTTGTTGAGGCAAGATGTCTACATTTTTTTGTGTGTGTGTGAAAATAAAGGCATCACATTAAGGAATCTGTATCATTTTTAACACTCTAAATATGACTACATTTTGTGTGCTGTGAAGTTAAACGTTATGAAATTTTAACATATTTTTAATATAATTGTAATAACTAGGATGGGACTATCTAATTACATTGGAAAGTATTTCTATTTTCAGCATCATCATCCAAAATTAGTTTTCTCACCAGAAAATAGTTACCCATATGATTAATTTTAAGTTGTGCAATATAATATTTATTTGGAAGTGTATTTTATTAACTGGGGTCGAAATATCTCATTATCTTGGAAAGGTAATTGCTTTTTTACTATTGCTTCTTTTAGCATCACCTACAATGAGTTTTATTACCAAAAAGCATGTATCTTCTAATTAAGTTTAGGTTTGCACTACATGTAGGAAATGTGTTCTCCTGGCCTATAAATATTGAGATAACTTTTGTTGGTACTCCATTTTTGATACTAGAAGCTATTGAAGATAGGAGTCATTAGTGGATATTTGAACATGTTCCACATTCCAATTCTCTTTAAGTGTTCGATAGGGAAATATTTTACTACCTTCTAAAATTTCTTATGTCCTTTTAAAAATAAAAATAAACCAAAAAAAACTTTCCATCAAATATCCCTTTTCTGGATTTGAGAATATAAGTTGTTGATAAAAAATCTTTCCTTGATGTTTAAAATATTTTTCCTCTGTATTCCTCCATTATTTGTATGCATTAGTAAATAAAATGAAGTATAAGGATTTGAACAAATTAAAAAGGGAAGGTATAACATCTAAGATTTATTTTATTGAAAAACCACCAGCTAAGTCTTTTGTCATGAAGAATGGGCAAATATGAGACCCAAGAATACATGTATCAAAAGATGAAAACAAATTTAGCTTAGAAAATAAATGTCTTGAGAAAATGTTCAATAAAGGAAGAAGCCATTTTATTTATTTTTTTAATATGAAATTTATTGTCAAATTGATTTCCATACAACACCCAGTGCTCATCCCAACAGGTGCCCTCCTCATGCCCATCACCCACTTTCCCGTCCCTCCCACCTCCCCATCAACCCTCAGTTTATTCTCAGTTTTTAAGAGTCTCTTATGGTTTGGCTATTTTAGAGAACTTTTTGAATCCCTTGACAAAAAGAAAAAAAAATGGTCTCATTGAAACAGAAGACAATAGGCTCAGATGGGAGGGGAAAAAAGACTAAAGAAATGGGATTCAGATAATATTTAAAACTTGTAATTAAAATAGAGTTAGTTCAACAAGAACTATAGAAATGGAAAAGAAAAAGAATTTAAAACAATGAGAAAAAATTATACAAACCACACCAATTAGTGTAGAAAGAGGGATGCCCATGTGGCTCAGTTAAGCTTCTGACTTTGGCTCAGGTCACGATCTCACAGTTCATGAGTTCTAGCCCCTCCTTGGGTTCTGCACTCACAGCAGGGAGCCTGCTTCAGATTCTGTGTCTCCCTCTCTCTCTCTCTGCCCCTTCCCCACTCACAGTCTCTGTCTCTAAAAAGTAAATATTAAGCACTTAGAAAAAGAATAGAGGGGCACCTGGGTGACTCAGTTGGTTAAGTGTCTCTTGATTTCAGCTCAGGTCATGATCTCATAGTTTATGAGTTTGAGCCCCACATCGGGCTCTGCACTGATGGTGTGGAGCCTGCTTGGGATTCTCTCTCTCTCTCTCTCTCTCTCTCTCTCTCTACCTGCTCACTCTCTCTCAAAATAAGAAAAAAAAACTTTAAAAAGAATAAAAAATAAAAAAGAATAGAAATAAAATTAAAAATCATAATTAAGAGAATTTTCTAATAAAAAACTGAAATGGAAGAGGATAAAGGTATACCATATACCCGCCAAAACAGTTAAAAATGTTTTTTCCAGCAAGCATTTGAAGAGTAAAAAAATGATAAGTATAAAGATTATGTTTTAAAATATATATATCAAATTTAGAATGACAAAAATAGCTCTGACACCAAACACATTAAGTATTTTAAAAACAATGGTTTGATTCTCCATCCCTAGATTAGATTGATTATTGGGCAGAATAGGGGAAAACTGTGGGGATGGATAAAGATACAATTTACCACCTTACACAGAAAGATAATTGAAGATATCTTTTTTGGTGACTTAAATGATTGGAAACTACAGATATAATCATATCTTTTGTCAAGTTGCAAGACAATTACTACCAGGAATATTTAGAGTTTTTATTTTCAAAAACAGTAAATAATAAAACAATAAAAAAAATAGGGGAAATGAAAGAATAATAAATAAGCATATAAAAATAAAATACTAGGGGTGCCTGGGTGGCTTAGTCAGTTGAGTGTCCGACTCCTGATTTCAGCTCAAGTCATGATCCCAGGGTCATGGGATATAGCTCCTATGCTCACCACAGAGCTGGCTTGAGATTCACTTCCTCTCTCTCCTCTCTCTCTCTCTCTCTCTCTCTCTTTGCCCTTCCCCTGCTCACACACGTGCACGGACTCTCTCTCAAATAAAATTTTAAAAATTTATTTAAAAAAATGAACCTTCTTTTCAAGTATCTGTGGAATAAAATTAATCAAATACTTTTTAACCGCCCCAACTACTCTAAAATATGCCAAGCCATACATTTTAAAAAGAATAATACTAATGAACTAGGCTTCAATGATCCAAATGTAGCTATAATAATTGGCATCTTCCCCTAACTGAAAATTTTATTAATACAATTAAAATAATTATCAACATCACTTAAAAAATGGGAGTGACAAACTATAACTGTGTAGGGATGTATAATATGATACATTTAAGCTATGCAAATTATATAACCATTAACAACCTACTTCTAAAAATCATTGCCTGTCACTGGAGGTATTTACAATGTTATATTATTTGAAGATGCAATTTTGTATACAATTTGATTTCAACTTTAAAAAAGGATGTATATTGTACAGCAAAGAGTAAAGGGAATATTTTACCATATTAACTGTAGTGATTTTTGGTGATATTATGAATACACTTAAAAAACAGAATTTAGATTTTTAAAAATATTCCACATTAAGCCATTACTTTTGAATAAAAAGTGTATTTTAAAATAAAACACCATAGGAGATACAAAAACTAATGTTCATTTATAAGAAATAGAATATCTGAAAGACATAAGCACACTCATCTGCCAACCACCAAAAGTATGTGAGTGAGCTGTAAGGCCAGATGAATTACAATAACCCAGGTAGTAATCAGACTCATTGACCTTATTCAGTCATAACCATGATCTGCCAGGATCTGACTATAACAATCAAATTGTGACCTTTCTTCTTGTTTGGTATATCTGTTCTTTTCCATCCCTTCTTTCTCTCCATTTTGTCCTAACCATTGCAACAGTTTACTGTGTATGTACCCAACTGATGCTTTCTCTCCTTGCTTAATGATGCAGTTCCCCATTATTGCAATAAACTATTCCACGATTTAAGTTAACCTTGAAACAAAAGCTAATTAGAATTAGGATAAGCCTCTTTTTATGTACAAACTAGGTCAGAAAATGTTTAAATAATAGCCAGAAAAATGTAGGTGCCAAAACTCCAGTCCAAGACTTTTAAAGTGACAGAAAAATTAAGTACCCATGTGTAAACCACTCTTTGTTAATCTTGCCAAGTTTTAAAAAATACTGGCATTATATTTATTTTTCAAAGAGAAAGAACTCTGACATTTGTAGTCAGTGAACTGCTTAATTTAAAATTCAAGTCACATCAGACATTTGTGTCAGATTTTTTAAAATTAGGTTTTTAATTTTAATTCCAGTATAGTTAACAACCAGTGTTATATTAGTTTTAGGTGGACAATATAATATTAGTTTCAGGTGGACAATAATTCTATACAGTACTCAGTGTTCATCATAAGTGTGCTGTTTCAGATTTTTTACAACGTTTTGCAAAATACTACAGTGACTTCAGGCCACTCTGGGAAACATTTGACTTGAACAACGATGTTCATTTGAGGGACACCTTAGAAAGGGAGGAGAGCATGGTTTCTCAGACTCAATGGGCAACACATTTTCGTGGCATATAGACACCTCCAAATGGAATTCTGATTTAAAAATTTCATTCACTGAAATGAAATCTGATGACCTTAAACAACAACAAACTACTTTCCCAAGTAAACCCCCCTTTTCCTTGGTTTTCAACTGCTTCCCTATATACTGTTCTCCACATCCCTATTGTTCCTTTGATCTCTCTTCTCCTATAGCTCCAGCATTCCTCCTTCCCTGGTCTATACCCCTATATTTTCCCAGTGACTTTCTTAAGACCCCAAGAATACAATTGATTCTAAATATCCATCCTTCTCATCACCCAGGTATTCAAGCAACTGTAGATTTAAACTTTGGATCCAAAGTGGTTTCAGAACTGCAATTAAGAATTTCCTGAAATCCAGACAACACCAGCAAGTATTAATAGAAAAATATGGAAAAAAATAGAGGAATATGTAATTCATTTGGTTGCATACACCTCGGAGTTACCTGACCTCCGTCAAATTATACACTTAGTAATTTCAGATGGCAAATGCTATATTGCAAAAAAAAAAAAAAAGTCAATTTGTGGACACCACAGCAGTCATTGTATGGTTAAATATAGTACTGAGTAATATTTTATTGTCTGAATGTACCATACTTTATCCATTTATCTACTGAAGGAAATCTTGGTTGCTTCCAAGTTTTGGCCCTTATAAATCAAGTAGCTATAAACACCCTTGTGAAGGTTTTTGTGCGGATACAAGTTTTCAACTTTGCATAAGTACCAATGAGAGAGATCACTGGATCACAGGAGTACATTTAATTTGTAAGATACCACGAACTGTCTTTCAAAGTGGCCATACCATTTTGCATTCCTACCAACAATGAATGAGAACTTCTGCTGTTCTACAGTCTCCCCAGCATTTGGTGTTGTTCTAGATTTGGTCCACTTTAATAGGTGTGTGATAGTATCTCACTGTTGTTGGAAGTTGCATTTCCCTGATGATGTATGATGTGCAGCATATTTTCATATGCTTATTTGCTGTCTGTATGTTTTATTTCATGTGGTATCTGCTAAGGTGTCTGGCCCTCTTCTTTTCATGCACTGTTTGTTTTCTTGTTGTTGAGTCCTTTTTTCATTATCAAATGTTCTCACTTCCTTGCCTGCCTTTCAGTCTCTGTCATAAAAAAGTCACAAAATCTGAACCAATAGCTATAGCAAAAGCTGAAGCAATAGGCTTTATTTCCAAAGCAGCTTTATATTAGGGGAGTAAGTTGTATACATTTAAGTGTTGAGGAAATTTGTAGATATAAATATTTAATTTTCACTTTATTTTATATACTATTAAATAAAAACACCTAAGTGTTGTTTCAATCTGAAATCCAAGCAAGATGATTTTAATTGCCATTGTATTGATTCACACCATAATGAGGAAACATGAAAGAACAAAGTAGAAAAATCTAGAATGAAGGTCAAAAGATAGATCTATACCAGACAAAGGCCGAAGGAAAAGTGCTTAGAAAGGTACTGGAGAAGCTGCTATTTAACAAAGAAATGCAAAAGGCCTTTTTTCACAAAAAACTCATTTTTACTGCTTAGGAATTAACCAATTAAGAATTTCATTAAAAGCCCATATCCTCACAATCCAATGAATGAAATAATTAAAATGTTTAAAACACTGTATTAAATATAGAGTTTGCAATGTTCCCTAGCTGTTACACCCCTAATGTAATGTAATGTTTTCCCCCAAAATATCTTTCCACTAGAACTTTAAATTCTAAGCAGCAACATCAAAGAAATGAATATTGGAAAAAAATATTCTTATCAACTATAAAAAATAAAAAGTCACTTTAATAATCTTGCACTGGGTTTTTTGGGTCCTCATATCCTTAGCAATAAACCAGAGGACAACCAAATGTCTCCAACATAAATTTTCAATGCAAAATTCAATAGTGTGCCAATAAGTCTCATTGGTGTTGAAGAAAAATCTATTTGAAGGTAACATATTCCACACAGATAGCATTGCCTTCATACATGAAAGGATGGAATGCTGATAAAGGAGACAGAAAAGACTCAGATTAATATAATCATGTGAACATAATGTTTGTGGCTTTAGAGTGCCTTTTCTTTAAACTTTCAAATTATTGATAGTGTACACACAAGATGGAAATAACATTTTATTTAAAAGTTTATTTTGCTTTTAAATAAAATATATCAGACTTCATATATCAGAGAAAGATGAACTGTTTCAGCAGAAAGTGCAGAAATCATGCAGAGAGTTGTAAATACGAAACTACTGACCACTTTGATGCCTTGCATCGTTAATTTAAAGATAAATATGCAAGAGGTATCTTACATTAATGTGGTTATATCATGTACAAGATTTTACATGCTGATCTGCTACTCAAACATTTTTGATAAATCAAAAGTGTCTCTGTATTGTTTTTTCACAGTTAAACTACAAACAGATAACAGTTTTGATGCCAAATGCATGAAGAAAGGAAGCATAAGCTTCCCCTTACTCTTTAAATAAAAGCCAAACACCAGGTACTTATGATAGACTTTTATTTAAGAAAACTAATCCTGCTGACTGCTGCCCCAGTGTGGTGCAATATTAAACATCAGAGACTTGAAGAGTAGAAGAAAGATATCTGCCCAACACATCTCCCTAGCAAGATCCTTTCAACAGGTTAAGAAATGAAAAGCAAGCTGAAAAATAAAGTTTCATAGTTTTTTGAAAAATCGGCACCTTGCCTATCTTTTCATAGCATTGAAATGCTTTCACTTATTGAGAGTGTTTTACCTCTATTTGCATAACAGATTAATAAGGAACAAACCACCCTTCCTATGTCAGATGTAAATATTAAATATTAGTGTAAGACTAAATGACTGTATTAATAGAAGACATAAAATATCTAGAGAGCATTTTTCTGGAAAACCAAACTTGGCAATGTATATAGGTTTTATTACTATAAATCAGGATGAATTTTTATGTCTTTCATTTTATTTCACAATTAGTTAATCTACACTTCAGAAAATAAAGATTGGTTAACAAAATACTTTCTAAAACAAAAAATATTAGAAAGTAAAATTTATACACACAAACATCTTTATGCATTAGTACAAGTTAGAAATGATATTTAAATAATCTATCCAATATTCCCCTTTCAAAATACAATTAATTATATGTTTATTACAAACTTTTTAGTTATAAGGCAATCTTATTATTCTTCATTGGTTCTTGCCTTTCTGTCAATGATTATTATAATATCTCTAATGCTGACAGTTTAATTTCCATATATTTTACTTCACTATCCATTTTCTATAAATAGAACAAGGGATTCCTAACTCTATACTCACACCACTAAAAGCAAATAGCTGAATTAACACGGTTCACCTTAAAAGTATTTTAAAGTGTTCTAAGAATTTTATGATAAAATATCTTTAGAAGCATGGGAGCCCATTTTACACGGGCTATTCTTGACTCCAAGGAACCCATACTGTCAGATGGACTATACTCAGCTTACCAATATTTTTTCTTTTGTGTTGTTTCTTTTTTATTTCAACATATATTTACTTTTTACAAGATTAGTAACATTCTTTTTTTAATGTTTATTTATTTATTTTGAGAGAGAGAGAGAGAGAGAGAGCAAGTAAGCATGAGGAGGGGAGGGGCAGAGAGAGACAGAATCCCAAGTAATCTCCATGCTGTCAACACAGATCCCAATGCAGGGCTTGATTTCACAAACCAGGAGATCATGACCTGAGCTGAAATCAATAGTCAGATGCTTAACTGATCAAGCCACCCAGGTGCTCCAAGGTTAGTAACTTTCTTAACATGTATTATTAAAATTAGGAGAGTCAGTAATAAAATTATTCCTCTTGGTTCTATGTTCTTCACCATGGGAAGAGCCAGAAAATTTATAAAAACACTTTTATTTGAAGTTTTAGTAAAATATGTTTGTCACTACACTTGAATTATTTATCATGACTATGTTGTAAAAATAAAATGAACTCTAAAAAGTAATAGTACCGAAAATGTGTACATGTCCTCTTAGTTATTCAAAGTAAGTTTTCAAGAGTATATTTTACGTTCTTCCTAAATTCACTGAGAGAATAAGGCTGCTAGAAAGTATTTTATTATCATTTATAAAAGCAAAATTTAAAGTTCAAAATGTTTAGATGACTTGACCAAGATCATACGATTTAATAAATGACAAAACAGAACTAAGATCTAAGTTTTATTCTTTCTATTACACCATTCCTCTATACAACATGCTGCTAATCACAGAAAGAAAATGAATAAAAAATAAAACTAATAACTACATATTAAATGGTTAAAGAAAAATAAAAAATTGGACCTTAAGTGACATTTTCAACCCAGGAATATCCTCTATGTTATGTCATAAAATGGGTAGATACGTTTTTCTAATGTAGAGTTCTGTGTCTACAATTTTTCATCTAGTCTTAACATTCTAGATAAATATGGTGCTCACAAAGAAGTAAGTCAATGAAATAAACCTATAATTGCTTTTATATTTTCATTAAACACATATCAGATCATGTAAATTCTCTTAACTATATCACACCACTCACCACGATCATACCAAGAACATTTGAAGGCCATCATTCTAAATCATCTTGATTTTCACATGAAAAGAATCTAGATTATAAGAATATGGGGACAAGAATTGAGAGTGTGCTCTCAGGTGTGAGCTCTTCAGACGTCTCCCATCTTTGGCACACAAGAGCTTCTATAATTGTGACGCCCAAGTTGTTTGTATAAGACTGGTGTAGTAGGAAGAATGAGTTGGGGATGTTGCCAGAGTCACTAATGAAACTTGGCTCACTGAGCAACTGGTTGCCATATGCCTACACAGATAATGCAGAGAGAAGGAAAAAGAAGACAGAAAAGAGGGGGAGGGAATTAAATATATTATCTGACTTCCACAGTTCTTTTTCCTGATATATTTGAGGTGATGCAGTTTGGAAACTATTACAGTTTATTTTTAAGATGACATAAAGAGCCAAGCAAACTTTGAACTTTAAAAAGAGTATTTGAAAGCAAATAGGAAGCATCATCCTCTTATTATAAAGAGTATAATAAACCCTCCATGACTTCAAGAATATCCATTAAAAGGAAAGTAAAAGGAATGGAGGGAAAAGGCTTTGAGTGTAGGGCCAGAATGTTAAATGATGGCCACTTGAGGACAGATTAAGAACAAACTAGGAACAAATAAAAGGAAACATTGTTTCTCTTAGTAAGTAATGAAGTTAGAACCCATTAAAACAATTTAATACCATAAAAACATCAGTAAGAAAAACAAAACACAAGTATGGAATTATATATTTAAAATTAGTATCAAGAAAAAACAGTGCCAGCAAACGTTGCAATTTGTAGGTTGTTGGAGGCCTTTATGCACAGAAAGAGAATCCTTAGCCATGTAAAAGGGAAGAATATCCTGTGTGTGTGTGTGTGTGTGTGTGTGTGTGTTGAAAACAAGCAGACATTAAGAGTTAAAGGAGAGGGCATCTCAGATTATGAGATCAGACAGAGGAATTGTGACTTTGACTTATTCTGTCATTGTTCTGGCAAATTTGGGGTAAAATATCTAATTTACATTACTGTGGAATATTTGATTTCTAATCCTAGGCAATCAACAAAGGCAGAAAACCTGCCGTAAAGAGCTTATCTCTTTGATGAAGGAAAACATTTTCAATCACTGCACTATATTGCAATTAAAATCTAAAAATGTAATGTAAAAATATTATAAAGATAAGATACATGCTGGAAGTTATCATGGCAGAATTACAAATTCTTAATATTTAAGAAATAATTGGGTATGCTCTTTCAGAAATAATCTGTTATCAAAAAATAATCTGGGGCACTATGGTGGCTCACTTCATTAAGCATCAGACTCTTGGTTTCAGCTAAGGTCATGATCTCACAATTTGTGAGTTCAAGCCCCACATCAGACTCTGTGCTGACAGTGCAGAGCCTGCTTGGGATTCTCTCTCTCCCCCTCTCTCTCTGCCTCTCCTCTGCTTGAGCTCTCTCTCTCTCAAAATAAAAAAAATAAACATAAAAAGACAAATAATATGTTATTAAATGCACTGATATCTTTGAGTATATAGGTATTTTCTATAACATGATGAAACAATGCATTTTCTTTTTTAAAAAATAACCATTTTGAGGTATAATTTATATATGATAAGACACTCATTTTAAGCATACATTTTCCATGAGTTTTCACAAATGTATACACCTGCTAGATAGTTACCACAATCAAAACATAAAACACTTCCATAACTCCCAAAAGTTCCTCTGTTTCTCTTCCTAGTTAATTCCGTATCTGGCCCCAGGCAACAACTGATCTGCTTTCTGTCACTATAGATTATACTTTGTGTCTAAATGCTTTTGTCAGCACAATGTTTTCAGATCTATGCCTCCTGTTCCATGTATCTGTTGTTTATATTTCATATTACCAAGTGGTACAGTATTGAATAAAAGTAGGAAGAGTGGACATTCTCATTTTATTGCCAAACTTAGGGGAAAATAAGTCAGTCTTTCATCTGTAATTCTGATGTTAATTGTCAAGTGTTCATAGATGTCTTTTTTTCAGGATGTGGAATTTCCATTCTACTTGTTTACAGCCATTATCAAAAGTTAATTTTCAACTTTGTCCAAACATTTTTCTATATCTATTATGATGATTTTATGTTTTTCTCCCTATTCTAGTAAGGTGAATTCAATGACTTTTTATTCGTTAACCAATCTTGCATTCCTAGGATAAACCTCACTTAGTCATCACTTGATCATTACATATCCTTTTTAATTTGTTGATGTATTCAATTGCTAACAGCTGGTAATAATGTCTGTATCTATGTTCATGAGAGATATTGGTCTATAGTTTTCTTGTATTGTTTTTGCCCAGTTGGGTAACCTAACTAGGAAACACTGTCTACCTAAAATAAGTTGAGAAGCATTTCTTCCCCACTCACCTTATGAAAGACATTGTGTGATGTTGGTACTATTTCTGTCTTAAATATTTATAGAATTCAGAATGAAGCCACCTGAGAAATCAATTTAAAAAATTTTAAATCCTGAACCAAAGCCCTTTATGTAAAAGTGTAACATTTTAGTAATGAAATAAGAACCTATTGGGATGAGTGCTGGGTGTTGTATAGAAACCAATTTGACAATAAATTACATTTAATATAAAAAATAATGAAATAAGAAATAAAGATTACCATCTCTTATCATTTTCATAAACATGTTAATGTTCATTTCCTAGAATTGTGTTCATTTGGTGTATTTTAACACACATTTGAGTTCAGGTCTATGAGATTAATAAGACCACATTTATATGCTTAAATCAATTACCCTTGTCTCTACTTTTCCATCCTCCCCCAAACAAAAATCTAACAAATCAATATTTAAAATACAGATTAATATTAAAATATGTCAAGTCTGACAACTTGTTGTTGTTATTATTATTATCTCTAGTCTTGTGTTTTCATCCATTCAGTTAAAAGCCACTCCTTGATAACTGCATTAGTTGCTAAAAAACTAAAAGTAAATTGAACAAATGCACATTATTCAAGAATATCAATATTCAGTGGAGCAAGAAAATGGAAGACTCATAAAACTGTATATTATGAACAGTGGCAGAGTTTTACAAAGTGTATTTTGCTGTTACTGAGGAAGTTCCTCTCATGACTCTTCAAAGTTTAAAAACAACTTCCTAGAGACAGTGATACTTGGACTGAGTTCTAAAAGATATTTAGCAAATAGGTAAAAATCAAGCTTGTGACAGTATGTTTCAATGAGAAAGAACAGCATAAGCAAGTGCATGAAGGAAGAGAACAATATGAATGAAGTATACAGAGAATTGCAAAGAGAGCTTCATTACAAAGACTTATGGTTCCAACCTTCCCCAAAGTCTTTCAGAACAGAGTGTTAGAGAAGGATTATACTACTTCAGCATTAGGTTACACTTCAAGAATAGATGACTCAATCTCCTCAGGCTTGGGGGTTCCTCAAGGGCCTGTCGTGGCTGAAGTGCCATGGAGGGATACAAACTGCAATAAGCATCTGTTCCCCAAGGATGGGGTTATATATCACTTCTTGTAAACTTATACAAAATATGATTAGAACCTTGATAAGATAAAGTATGAAGCTAGAGGAAGAAGGGGAGCTTAAGAGATCAGCCCTTTCCAAATCACTGAAAACGTAGGCCACATTATAGAAACTGGACTCAGTTCTCATAGTGATAGTGAAAACCAGAAGATATAGGAGTTTCAGGTGGAACACTCTTCAGGCTGAGAAAGGCAAGAATTGGGGGTGCTATTTAAACCATCTTCTCTCTAGGGAATGACAAGCAGTACACTTTTTACACGTACAACTCTATGCTATGAACATACCCACATGTTTCACTGTTTGGAGAACATAGAAGATGGGTTGTAATTATGTGAATTTTATTTTCCTTAAAGCACTTCATCTTCTAATTAACTTAACCATAAAAATTTTCACATTAAAAGGCAATCTTCCAAGTTAAGTAATGCAGGTGACATTATTATTCATCATTCCTCAGGTTTTTTTAAAGCCCATTTTTTGTAACCTAAGTTTTTCAAACAGCATCGTGAAAGATTTCCTTTGGTCTATTAGTACTTTAGTAACATTTAAATCTTTGATTATAATGAGGAAATATCCTGTCAAGAAATAAAATTTATTAGAGAGAAACACATTTTAAGATATAAAAATTAAATAATGATTCTATTGTCATATCATTCCAGCTACTACTGAGATTCCTAGTTTAGGGTCCATATTCAAGCAGTATAAGGTATAACTTAAAGGTAGAATTAGGTGCCTATGATTAAATCTTGTTCTGAATTTACTTCACTCTAATTAAGGACTCATGAAGAAGAATAAGGGAAGGTAAATGTGAGCATGAGGCCTTTGGGAATATGAAAGGTGGATAGGAAGCAGAAATGATAGGATGAAGATATAAATATGCATCATTTTTGTACCTTTGAAGTATCCATTCTTCTTTCTTCTCACAAAATAATGAGAAAATTGGAGACTGAACATTGGAAGTGGTGATTTTTCTGAGCCACATTTAGTGGTAACACATTAAGAAAAGTGACTTACAGTTATATATGTTGAATCTAGTAAATTCTATATTATATACATTTGGTAATAATTATTTTTGGCTCTATATTATAACCAAACTTATACACTCAACAGTGTAACTAAAATCCGATGCAAATTCTTTTGAACTTCAAATTTTGAAGTTTGTATGCACTTTAAAGAATACCCATGAAATGATCAAAAATATTCAAAGATCTAACTTATTTCATAAATCAATCATTATGATGTGTCCATGAAGCAAGGACCCAGAATAGGAGCCACTCAAATTTTGTACGTGACTGCTGGCTCATAGGTAGACAATGAACCATAATCCAAACTTGATCCATATACAAAGTCTGCTTGCCATCAGATAGGAGTGACTTTCAGAATTCCCAGTCTGTCATTCAGTTTGCTTTCTAATCATACCTCAACTGTTCACATCCATATGTGGAATAAATGCTGGAATAAATGCTAAGATGGAAGAGCTATACTGTCAAAATCCCTGAGAGATCTGAGCACACTGAGCAGCTCTACATTGTTGCACAGAAACCATCAGAGAACCTGTGACTGCCAGAGGGATAATAATTAGCATGCAGCCATGGGGAGCAGTGGCAAGTTCTGCAGGAGGCAGGACATCCACACAACCGATTTTAGACGAGAGGAATCCTTGATAGGCTCTTTCCAATATTCACGAATCTAACTGGCTAGGAACGCCCATAACCATCATTAGAAGTGGTAGTGAAGGAGGACCCCATTCTTCAGTTGCCAAGGAGTCCAGAACAAAATGGTACTGAGTAGGATGAAGGAGTAGGGATGTCTTATTTTTTTTTGCGTGTGAGTACCAGATTAGAAAATTGGTTTGATTCCTGCTTCTATGAGTTTGTTGCTCCCTGAGGCTACTGTGTCCGGAGAAACATTGGTTACAGCTTTTTCAAGGTTATATTAAAATGGTTAGTTCAAACAAAATAGCTTAATTATTGTTAAGCACAATAAAATTCTGAAATCTATTAAAAATGTTATTTTCTAAAAATACAGAGAAGAATGTATTATGCCTGCAGAGTATTTTATAACATATTAATTCTAGGTAGAAATGAACACAACATAAATCTATTTTAAGTTACTGCACTGCTCTCATTCCTGCTTTAAACAAAATTATTAGCACATTAGAAACCTGACCATAACTCATTTTAGATGATAATACTACATTATTCCATTTTTATAGTTGGAATACAGTAATAAAATGTCAACTAGTTATTAAACAGAAACAGTCTTTTTAACAAATATGGAAGAGTGTGAAATATAATCATTCAGGCATTATTAAAAATGTTCTCCTAAGTCTCTTTCCCCAGAGAGCATCAAGTTGTCATTGTAAACATTATGCATTTTTTAGGATAGTACTAAATTTCCTTCTGCCTAAAATATCTTCCAAGGTTGGGGAAAATATTTCATGAAATAATTTACATCTTATCTTCTCCTCATTTACTATATAATTATCATGAGTTCTAAAAGAACCACCTACAGCACATTAAAATTGGTCTCTTAAGTGAAAAATGCCCCTAGTTCTAAAAGTAGATTTTAATTTTAAACTCCATTCACTGCAATTAAAAATGAAATAAGACATACTTGAAAAACTTGCAGGTTAAGAAATTGATATTATTTCAAAAATGACTAAAATCACATGGTTACATCATTATGTAGCAATTTAAAAATATTTTACACATTATTTTTAAATGCCATTAAATTCAACAGCAATAGTGTATATTAGGAATGAAATGATTCTGATCTAAAGTATCTGATGTATAACTTCTAAAAAAAAAGTAGTACCCTAGAAAATAAACCACATTTTTAAATGTAAGATGTTTCCTAATGTCTTTAACAGTCCAAAGTATTTAAGAACTTAATTTTGATAATCATGAAAAGTATGGACTTTGATAATTAAAACACCTTCCTAACTGGAAGCATTATGAATTGAATACAGAAGAGAACATTGAAAAAAAAGAACAAAGAAAAAGAATAGGTTAAGTGGAAAGATTGTTTTGGAACATTTCTCATTATGATCAGGGAAATGCGCGCGTGCACACACACACACACACACACTCATACCCCTTGAGCCCATCGCCTGTGCAGTGTCATAGCCCATGCACTTAGTTGGGAGATAGAGAAAATCGAAATATATATCACATTCTTATCTCAGGACCTCTCTAGTTTTCTGATAGTTTCATATACACAAGATAATTTCAGTGTTAAGAATTAGAACAGGAAATAACATGATATAATTTCTAGTAAAAACAGGTGAGGTTAAAAATAAATCATAGAAGATAAATGAAAAATGGAATTAACTTGAATAATCTTTTATAAAATTGACCTTTAAGTACCAAAGTAGTGCCTTTGAAATACATTATTAAAAAAAAACAGCATGAACACTAAAAGTTCAAGACTATTATGTTCTAGAAATAGCAGGGCAAGTGAGGGAAATGAAAGAAATGGAGAAAAAAGATAAGTTATTTAACCCTTCGTATCATATTACTCTGTACATCTGATTTCTCACAATCCACTGGAGCCTTTGAAAACACAAGATGTACTTTGACAAAAACCATAGAAAAAGTCATTTTTAGAATTATGAAAATGTTCCAACTTTCCCCAAAATGTTGGTTTGATATTGCTCAAATAATGTAAATGTTGAGGATATCAGTTTCTTGAGCTTATCAGTGCAAAAGCTAGGGAAAAAAGCCAAACCTCCTCTACTTCTAAGACAAATATTTAAAAAAAGAACATACATTCTCGAAAAATATTATTATTCTTTTTCCAATTATTTCTAATTTCACGGTGAATTTTTAGAAAAAAAATATGTTCCATTTGCTCCTCATACCAGTAAAAACTGAATGTCCAGGGTGAGAGTCTGGCATCCTTATTTTCAAACATCCTCAGGTGATTCCAACGCGCAGCAAATTCTGGCACCCAATGACTCTTTCTAAATGGTTCTTAATTAATTATTGTCAATACTGTCTTTGTTTCGAGGTTCAATTTTGTTTCCAGGTTTAGTCAGTGTGAGTCTCTTCAAACGGGCCCGTGTCTGTCATATTCCTCCACCATTTCTTTGAACACTTTGTTCATTTCTTTCATAATAAAATATTCCAGACTCATCTCATATTTTCCCTGACCCAGCTCTGGATTAGTCATTTCTCTGAGGTGTCCCAGTTCCTTTTAGTGGGAAATGGATTAGAAACCAAGATTTCACTGGTATGTGTCTGTTACTATAGTATATAGGGTACGTATTGTTACTAGAGTGTCTTTGCTTTTAGGCTGCTTCACTAAGGATCAAATGAGCAGTGACTAACATTTGTGTGACTAACAACCTTCAGGCCACAGGGAAATCTTTCTCCTCAATTGTTGCTCTTTATCCTAAAAATGAAGATTACATATATGCGCAGTTTTAATGTTGGCAATGTCAATGGCATATCTGAACTGAAATAGTGCAGATAGGGAAAAGATAACATAAATAATGTGTTAAGTTTATGATCAGAGAGCATAAATAGATTCTTCCATAGGAAATATTATTTCCTTTTAGAGCTTTGTCCATGCTTCTGTATTCCACAAAGACGAGAAACACTATACAGAATATTTTTGCATATTCTTAAAATAATATTATTATATGTTCAATATATAGCCATGCATAATAATGCTTTTCATAGGCTGTCAACAAAATCTTTACAGAAAACACTGAAAAATGTCTAAGTTTAGTAGAAATAACTTTGAAATTTTATGCTAGAAAACTGTACATGTAGATTGAATACAAAAATAATGGTCACTTTCAAAGATGGTGAATACAAAGTGAAAATTAATTTAAGAAGTAATAAAGTAATAGAAAATGCCATATGTTAACATGGAAAAGTGAGAATATATTAAATTACATTCTACGGGTCGCCTGGGTGGCTCTGTCAATTAAATGTCCAACTTCAGCTCAGGTTATGATCTCACGGTTCGTGGGTTCAAGCCCCATGTCGGTCTCTGGGCTGACAGCTCAGAGCCTGCAGCCTGCTTTGGATTCTGTGTTTCCCTCTCTCTCTGCCCCTCCCCCACTCATGCTCTGTCTCTGTCTCTCTCTGTCTCTCTCAAAAATAAATAAACATTAAAAAAATTTAAATTATATTGTATGATGGTCAAAAATAACACAGAAGAAATCAAGTTTAAATTTATAGGTGTTTCACTGGCATAGTACTGGTTTTGTTTTAATGAAAGAACAGTCAAAATAAAATTCCATTTTAGGCATTGAGTTAATGAATGTTTGGATAAAGACATTTACAATTTTTAAGTCTTAACTAATGTTCACTGAAGCAAGTTGTTTTCCTTCTGTATAATTTATATAGTGGGTGTGTCCATACACAAACAAAAATTAAAAGCTACTTGGATATATTAAAAATAATTTTTACTTGCTTCAAGCTTTTTAATAAACCATTTTAGAATTATAAAACCAAATAAGTAAGATAAAATAACTTAAAATACAAATCTGAACGTTTCAACTTTTTAAACACAGTGGAAATATAGCAACAAAGTGTTCCTTTTTCTTTCATTTCTGATCAGAGACAATAATTGAGAATTAATAATGTTTCTTATTATTTCCTTAACATATAATTATCTATCAACTATTTCAATAAGTGTATGCAAGTCTGTGACCTTAAATAACCCATTGAAGATTGTGGTGTGTTAAAAAACCAGCATGCAAGCAAACAAATAGAGAAAACACTTTTAGAAAGGCAAGAGGATAAAGAAGCATTAGGATTCTCAATAAGAAAACTCTTGGACACTTTTGCTCTAGGGATTTTAATAAAGATAATACAATATAGAAAATAATTAATTCAATCAGAATATTTCATCAATTAAGAATGGGATACTGAACTGTCAAATTAATCAACACCATTATGCTCAACTTATTTTTAACTAATCCAGATTTACTAAAGTATAAGGGGTAATATTGTGGAGAACATGTTTTATTTGCGTTCTTTAATAATACCTTTGCTATATAAGATTCATTATTATTCTGTTACTTTCCATACTTGACTCTCCTTGCAAGATGATTATAGTACCTCAAACAGCAGTAACTAGTAACTTTGCTGTAATACTTAATGACTTCTAAATAAAAACAAGTAGACAGGTTTCTATTGTTACTGCCATAATAGTCCTTATCCTTGACGTGGAGCTACTGGCTTGACTAAATTGCTAAACTTTCATAGGAAGTCCTTTCTAGCATTAGACGATAGATAGTTGCTTTAGATGAAGAAATGTTTATATTGTGAAACAAAAGAAACTGTCTTGTTGAGTGTGTGTACAATTTAAACAAATAATTTACAAAAGCTTTAGGTCTTTTCCAAGTACTTTCTTCAAGAATGATATCTATTTGATCATTAGAGCACTGTATTTAATTATTAAAAAAAAAAACAAAAAATATGGTATAAAATTTAACCACTCTTCTATGCAATGAAAGATCCAATTTATGTAGGTCTAATGTTATATGACTTTGTTTTAAATAAAAACAATATAAAATATTAACACAAAATTTGAACAATATGGATATTTTCATTGAAGAACATAATAAATGAAAATTTAGTGCTGACAAACACCACAAAATTTTCTGTTTTATAATTTTCCTATTTCTGCTTTAACAAAATACCACAAACTCAGTTGCTTAAAACAACACAAATTTATTACCTCACAATTCTGGAAGTCAGAAGCTTGAAATTGGTCTCACATAGCTTCTATCAAATTTGTTGGCAGGGCTGTGTTCCTTCCAAAGATTTAGAGGAGAATCCATTTCATTAACAGGAAAAGAGATTCTCCTGCTTCTAGAGAATACAGGCTTCCTGCATTCTTTATCCATCTTCAAAGCTAAAGTGCAATATCCTCAAATCTGTCTCCTCTCCCACATCAGCTTCTGTCATCACATCTCCTTCTCTGCCTCTAATTGTCCTGTCTCCTTTTCTTACAAGAACCCCATGACCACATGGGGTCTCACCCAGATACTCCACGACAATCTCCCCCTATGAAGATACTTAACTTAATCACACATAAAAAGTCGCTTTCCCATATAAGTTTATATATTCACAGGTTTTAGAGATTAGTATATGGACACAATACAATATAATACAATATAGAAATACAGGGTTATTAGTCTGCCGACCACACAGATTAAGTGGTGGTTCCCACAAGGTTAAGGTTCTTCTATTGTAACTGAACTTTGGTGTAATTGAACATTCTTTAAAATATACAAAATTAGGGGTATCTGGGTGGCTCAGTCAGTTGAGGGTCGGACTTGATTTCAGCTCAGATCAAGATCCCAGGGTTGTAGGATTGAGCCCCACATTGGGCTCAATGCTCAGTATGGAGCCAGCTTGGGATTCTATCACTCTCTCTCTCTTCCTCCCTCTCTCTCTCTCTCTCTCTCTCTCTCCTTCTGCCCCTCTCCCCCCGCTCACTTTCTCTCTCTCTAAAATAAAATTTAAAAATATACAAAATTAATCAGAAATTAAGGAATAACCAAAGAGTAATTAAAATGACTCTGTAAATTATTGCTATATGGTACTGAGCTACATAATTCTATAAGAAGTTTACACTTTTGATCTATTAACTGACTTCGTGAAGAATTTGAAATTTGGGAAATACCAGTTTTATAACTTCAATACATTTTTTTCCTCAGTCCATTTCACTATCACAGTGATGACCATCCATGTTATTTTTTTTCTGTAACCATCAGAATTCATACAGCTCAATGTCAGATATACTAAGATACTACTCATATTTTCAGGAAGCTGAAAAGGAATAATAGTCTTAACTGCATTTAAATATCTTAATTTTGCAAATTTTACAAAAAATTATGACTGTTATGTGCATACATGGTCAGGATCCATTCAGATGGGGATAGGGTTGGAACTCCAAAGTTTAGCTTCAGAGTAAAACTAACTCCAACTCTACCCCTCATATTCAACATTCATATTGTTCTTAGTTTATTTTATTTTACTTATTTTATTTTTACAAAAAAAACCTGTAAAAAATGGACATTCCATTTCTAGGTGAATGTTCTACTGAAGCAAAAGACCGATTTATCTGCCCCTGATTACAGAAGAATTAAGAGAGGTAGCAGGATAGAGGCAGGGGGTGAATTTGATGTAGGGCACAAACTCACTGTTGGGAATAGCAATGCAGGAGTTTTCCTAATGGTCAAGTAGATACCAAGAAAGGAAACGAGACTTGGGCCATTTTTCTGAAGCTTTACTCAAGAGGGGTGCCTATAGGAAAATTGATCTACCAGAAGGAAGATATTTGGGAAGGTCTCCTGGTAAGCAAAACTGAGGATGGGTAGAAAAGATTAAGCTTTGGGATGCCTGGGTGGCTCAGTTGGTTGAGGTATGACTCGATTTTGGCT
This sequence comes from Prionailurus bengalensis, assembly GCF_016509475.1. NCBI lineage: Eukaryota > Metazoa > Chordata > Mammalia > Carnivora > Felidae > Prionailurus > Prionailurus bengalensis. Next base: position 173,036,958 of record NC_057345.1, on the reverse strand, counting down.
CACGTCATGATCTCATGGTTTCATGGGTTAGAGTTCTGAGTAATGCGGAGCCTGACTGCACAGAGTCTGTTTGGGATTGTCTCTGTCCCCCCCCGCTTGCATTCTCTCTCTCTCTCAGTCTCTCTCTCAAAACAAATATATAAACTTTTTATTTATTTTTTTTTTAATTTTTTTTTCAACATTTTTTATTTATTTTTGGGACAGAGAGAGACAGAGCATGAACGGGGGAGGGGCAGAGAGAGAGGGAGACACAGAATCGGAAACAGGCTCCAGGCTCCGAGCCATCAGCGCAGAGCCTGACGCGGGGCTCGAACTCACGGACCGCGAGATCGTGACCTGGCTGAAGTCGGACGCTTAACCGACTGCACCACCCAGGCGCCCCAAATATATAAACTTTTTAAATAAAAGAGAAGTTTAAACTTCATTTGAATAGTCTACATCGGAGAATCATGCAATAAAACAGCCAACCATTATCTTTCTAAAAATTTAGTCCCAATACTCAATGTATCTGCTACATGAAGGCATCCATAAGTGTGAACAGGAGACTGAAAAGATTCTATATTGACTAAAAGGCTACAACTCTGGCCAAATAAAGTGTTACTTAATTGTCTTCCTTTCCTTTACCTTTTCTTATTCCAATTAAATGGATTCACTGAGGGTAAGAAAGAGGTTTTAAGGTAGTTTGGAAATTTCATTTGAATATTAGATTGACAATTAAAACCAAATGATACTTAGTGTAATAACTAAAGCTTACCAAATGTAGTAGAATCTGCCAAAGTGGTCATTAAAGTAAAGGATATTTTAGCAGAATATAGTTAAACTCATTTATTGGAAGTATAATTTCCAATTATATTGGAAAAACTAGGTCATATTTATACCTTGTTGGAAATGCCTACTCAAAATATGTTAGAAATACTGAATTACTGAAGTAAAGTGTACAAACATTTAAAAATTGTTGATAGATACTTCCTTATTTACTTGCAAAAATGCTGTATCATTATTTCTACTAACTGCTTGTAAAAGTATCCAATTTCCAACATCAGTGTCGGTACTAGATGTTCTGTCAAGTCTGGTATTCTGTTTTTATTTAATAAAGTTTCTAAGGCAACTAGGTAGCTGTTGAATCTTTAATTTTATTTGATTTTATAGGCCTACTTCTATGTCAGCTCTTTATATACTTTGCCCCTTTTCATAGAAATCTATTTGCTTGATCCAAATAACTTCATATTCACATTCTCCAAAATGCAAGTGGACTGCCTCAGTGAATCATAAAGTCAAATTCTTACTAGGTTAATACGGTATCTACCTTTATTTCAGTACAGGAAAATGGGTTTGGGTTTTTTGGGGGGTACATTATGTTTCATAAATCAAAATTATCTACTTTTGGAAGGAAAAAATAAATCTGTAGATTAAAACTCAAATTATCAATTTAACAACTTGATTATTGTTTTCCAAATCCCATTTAATTCATCAGGAAAATGTGGATAAATCTCTGCCTTCAACCCTGGTATTAACTATGTACCAAGTGGAAGTTAAGTGCTGCCTGTATATATTTTACTCGATTAGTGCCCGTGTTATTCTGATTGTTAAATATATTGAAAAAGCTTCCAGAGTTAGCGTTAAATGTCTCACTAAAAAAATGTAGAATTGGGGAGCCTGGGTGGGTGGTTCAGTCTGTTGGGCATCTGACTCTTGATTTCAGCTCAGGTCATGATCTCATGGTCCATGAGTTCGAGCCCCAAATCCCAAGTCAGGCTCTGCACTGACAGCACAGAGCCCACATGGAATTTTGTCTCCCTTTCTGTCTTCCTCTCTCCCTCTTGCACACTCTCTCTCTTAAAATAAATAAAAAAGTAAAAAAATGCGGAATCAATTATAGTTAAAGATGTTATACCAGGGGCCTAGGATAATATGTTAATGAAGCAGACAAAACATGGTACACCTTAACACATTTACAGTTTTGAAATCTAGTGCAATAATGGGTAACTCCAAAGCCCTACAGTTAGTTTGCAATATATTCCTGATGCTTGTTTTCCAGTATTGTTTTGTTTTTGCTGTAGGATAAGGAGAGTGAAATGAGGTGTAGATTCCTATCTATGCTTTGCTTAGGTAAAGGTTAAAATTTGTTTTTACTGCCTAAAGACACACTAAATTCAAAGAAACCCAGAAATGTATGCAGATTACAGGTTGGTTTGGGATGCCTGAATGGTTGCTAATATTTCATAAAGTATTATAATACCATATATTATACTATCCAGCACTATTTAAAAAATTATCTGAAGTTATGCCAAATTTAAATATGCTTTAATTCAACAGTGATATAGTTGTTAGAATGTTTTCACAGACTAAAAATATGTTTCTTTTTTTTTAAGTTTATCTATTTACTTTGAGAGAGAGGGCACACAAGCAGGCAGGGGAGAGGCAGAGAGAGAAAGGGAGAGAGAATCCCAACCAGGCTCCGTGCTGTCAGAGAACAGCCTGACGTGGGGTTCGATCTCATAAACCGTGGGATCACGACCTGAACAAGAGTCAAGAGTTGGGTGCTTAGCTGACTGAGCCACCCAGGCACCCCCAAAAATATATTTCTTAACTTTGAATCACATATTTATTAAATCTAATCTGAACAAAATACCAAATAATACTCCTTTTTCATGTTTTCATCCATTTTAATAATCAAACATTTTTAAAATTTATATTTTCAATGGCTTATTTTATTCATGTATTACATATTTAAGAATGTATTTATACTTCTCCCAGAGATCTTGGTAATTTTAAAGAGTTTATTTTTCATACTTCCCAACTTTAAAGTACTTTATTTTAATACAATAGCCTCACTCTAGTTCCCTGGATCTCCAGGCATTTAGCAGCCTAATACATTGGAAGTAGATTTTCAGAATGATGAATGGATCATTAGTTGCATAGCTTCCATTATAAGTGATAGATGAGCAAACTAACCTTGGGTTTTTATATCTTTAGAATTTTCTTTTAATATTTCTTTTGTGTAGAATTGCATTTAAAAGCAATTCTTTCATAAATGAAAGAATTTTGGCTCTCTTTTTCTTTTTAATTTGGAACCACAAAACACACAAAGCACTGTATTATACCTCCTTATATTTCTATATGATATTCCCTTGAGATAGTAAAAGGTTAGAGAAAAAGGTCTGGCATCAAGAGTTTCTTGTAAATAACCAGGGCAGGTGTTTAACTTAGATTTCTTGCCCTTATTAAAATGGAGAATGGAGAAGTCTTCACTCTATGACTTCATAGCTAATGACCTTGCACAGGTCACTGCCTGTTTCTGGACTTCAGATTTCAAATTTCTGAATAGAAGTAAATAAATTATCTTTAGGATCTTGTCTAGGTGTAGATTATAAATGTAGGAGAAGTAGAAAATCCCTTAGGAATGGAACATACTAGTCCTGCTCAGTCACTTAAATTTTAGTTTGAGTATATTGGAACCTACTGCAGTGCAGAAAACCTGATGATTAAAAGTTAGAATGAAAACACCAATTCCATAATATTCAATGTAATTGTTATCAATAAACAGATTAGAGATTAATGTACTGAATTTATTATTTTTAACATTGAAGTTTGGATAATATAACATTTTATAGTCATTATGATTAACATAGATAGGTTTTCCATTTCAATGGTATATAAAGTTGAAATTGTAATTCAAAGTATTTGTGTATATATATATATATTTAATTTTTTAATGTTTATTTATTTTGAGAGAGAGAGAGAGAGAGACAGAGCATGAGTGGAGGAGGGGCAGAGAGAGAAGGAGACACAGAATCTGAAGCAGGCTCCAGGCCCGGAGCTGTCAGCACAGAGCATGAAGCAGAGCTATAACTCACAAATGGCGAGATCATAACCTCAGCTGAAGTCGGATGCTTAACCTACTGAGCCACCCAGAGGCCCCATATTAGTTGTATATTTTTATGCAACTGTTTTCTATTTGACCATCTAACAACTCTCAGTATATTGATTTATTCCTTTTGGTCATCAATCTAATTTATTGTGAAATTTACATATATAGATTTGAAAAATGCAGGAAAATCTCCCTAGAACTTTAATTTTGGAAATTTGATTTTATAAATTGGCCTAAAGACCCTATTCTAGAAATGATAACTGGTCCATGTGTCAAGTTATGCTACATCATCATTACATGAATTTGTAAGCTAACCAATTTGGAGCAGATATTTAAAGTTCTATATGTCAAATGGACATTTTTTAAAAAATAGTGAATCTTGATTAAGTTTCTCTTGAGTTAGACATAATTTATATCAAGGTTATCTTGATTATAAGAACAGAATCATAATATATGACGTATGCTTTAAAAGCATACACAACCTCACAATGCCAACATAAATATTTTCATTTTTTTTGTTTCTTCCTATAAATTCATATAGAAATATATTTTACATTTTAAATGTTGCCTCCTCTCTGTAACACTGTATTATTAATATTATTAAATTGTTGACGTTTCTACATATTCTTTATATACATGACTTTAATAGATAAATTAATATTTTATATTTGATGTAGTAAGAGTCACCTAATGATACCCCTGACATACAGATTTTTTTTCAGGTATGGTCATATAGTTAATGCACATAAATTAATTCACCTATGTTTATGCATGTAAGTTTAATACTTTTAATTGTTCTGAAAATCTCTTGCAAGTGAGATTCTCAGGTTAACAAATTATAAATTGTTAATTTGAATGAACTGATATGTATTGGAAGTCAAAGATTTAAAAATAATTTGCTTTTAATTTTTCCCATAAACTAGACATATGGTTCAATAAGAAAAATATTTAATGAAAATTATATAATTTAGCATGTGACTAATTGTTTTGACTTTTTCATTTATTTTATTTTTATAATCTAGTTGGAAATCTATTTTTTGGGCAATTTTATTCTGTTGACTACTACCTATTGTGGGTGGCTTTAGTAACATGTTTTTAAATTTTGTAAGAACCTCGTTTCCATAGTAATCATGAAATCAAAGTTACTATAGTAAAATGAATAAAATATAGGACCAGTTTTCAAAAGTCAGTGCTTAAATTGTTTCTCCAAATTCACACATTCCTCTGGTTTTAGATGGTAAAATTTGTTATAATTTATTTTATAAAAATATATATATTTAGAGATTAATGTTAATTACTGACTGAGGACACAAAAACTTTGGATAAAATGTTTTAAAAAAGAAATAATTTTAAATTCATTGATGAGTTACCATAAACATAAAGACATGGGAAATCTCAAAAAAAAAAACCAACAAAACCTGAAAACCAGAGACCAGGGAAATAAGAAGTACCAATTCCAGCATTCTCACTGAGTGTTTCTACAAAATCTAAGATCTTGAGCCACAGCTTTGACACAATGTACAGATGCAGAAGACAGACACTGTAACAAGATGCACCCAAGATATGGAAACTAACAAGAAATTCCCATAAGACCTGGAACTTATCCCCTAAAACAAGCAAGGGAGGGCAAGTCATACAACATTCTTTACCCAATCCTTCTCAAACTGTGTCCTCTAAAGATGTTGACAACCTGGAATATTATCAGTATCTGTTTTGACATTGCATCAAGGGGAAAAGAAAAACTACATGTACCATTTGAAACTTTAATCCTCCAACTGCCAAAATTCACCTTACAGGGCATGTTCCAAAATTAAGTTATTTGAAAGAACATAATTTAGGTAGGCAGAAGAAACACCGTCATATGATCTCTCAACCCAGGACATAAAGAAGCCTATAAACAAAGTTCAAAAGAAAATTAGTACCTCACTATGATACTGAACCCTTCAACAAAGAAAAACAACTTCACACACATGCATGCGCATGCACGCAGACATGCACATACACACAAAGGCACCATACACAAAAACTAATATAAACAACAGCAGAAATAGACATACAAAGATTTCAGCTATGTAATCATCAGAGGGAAATTTAATAAAACAAATACAATATTTTTCCTGAAGAAATAAAAGAAAATTTTGAAAAAAAAGAAATTTAATTTTGCATCTTTAAATTATAGCTAGACTTTTTTGAATTGATAAGTGAAGTAGTAGATTATATAAAACTGATGAAAGAATCAGTGAACTGGAAGAATGCCCCCCCCCAAATATTTATATTCCTGCCCAGAATTGTATAGAGGGATTACATTACATGGAGGAAATAGTGAGAATTCTTGACATGCATTTAAACAGAGCTCTGGACGGTAATAATAGTAAGAAGGATCACAAGGCAACATTCAAAGAGATGATAGCTGAGTACCTATCATTTGAAAGATCTTAAACAAATTTGAGACTCCATTCATTGTCTATATATAAAGGTATGGCAGTAGTTCAGAACCTATGTTGAATAAATATTAAATGAACCAGTTCTCCTGTCTCTGTTTTAATTCCCTCTAAACACTTCTAGGAAGTTGAAGTTCAGTACAACTTCAGAACAAAGTTGGTTCAATGAATTAAGAATCCCAAGACTGACAATTTTCAAGACTTGGGGTTTGACCTAGCTGAGACATTAACTTGAACAGCTTCCTATAACAAATCCATTCCTAATCTTTCTTAGTCACCTGTGCAATTTAAAGCATGCTTAATAATCAGGGAAAATTTTGAAATCACAATACTTTAAATTATTTAAATAGCATATCTTCCCCTTCCTTATATATGCATGATTTATATGGTATATTTGCTTATATATCCAATAATATCCAACAAATGTCAAGGTCACAGTAATAATTAAACTGGGTGGGTGTGGGTATGTTGTAGATGCAATTCATTTAAAGGCAAGATTTCCAAATAATAACACAATTTGGTTAGTAAAAGATGGAACACAGACATGAAAGTTTTCATTAAAAATGCAAAATTTTTAAGTTGCAAAATGTTTCTCTATGATAAAACGGTTTTTCAAAAGCAAATTAATTTGAAAGATATATATAATTTAAATGAAATATGAATTATATTCATTCTAGATATCAATAAGTCAACATATTTATTCTTTCTGGAAAAGGAACAAATATGAAATTTTGATATGCTGATTAAATTAAATTGCATTATGATTCACTTTCATGTACTAATGAGAGTAGTCAAGATATATCATCATAATGATCAGAGTTGACAATAAAATGGTAAACAGCGCATAATTAATGAATTTCCTATTTAGCCTTCTCTGCTATTGGCATTATACCACACTAGATTGCTAGTATTAAGAACCATCTTAAAACATGCATTTTGTTTAACTGTGTGTTTATAATTGTAGCTGGCGCTCAATTAGACATTTGGAGAAATTTAATGTAGAGACTCACTTGAGGTACGATAACTTTATTAATAAAGACATATTCATTTATTTGTTAATGGGTTTTAATTTTCTTTTTCTGATGTTACATAATGCACATATATGAATATCTTTGAATGTCCTGTTTTTCTGTTGATTTTCATCTTAATTATTACAATACTAAAGAGTTCATTTGTATAAATAACCATTTTGAAGGAGAGGAAAATGACTACTAATAATATTATAATTTCATTCCATCAAAGTATTTTTAAAGTATACCAGTTTTATTCTACATTGTATATTTTTTTAAAACACGACCTTTGGGTAATTAGATACAGAGGAGCAGGGCTCTGTTCTCATCTTCAGTCATAAAGACATCACTTATGGATTTGCGACCATTACAAATTTGCAACCATTATAAAAACTGTCAAGAGAACAGCATGAGTATATAAACAGTCATGTCCTACTATTGAGCACGTATTCTGAACTTTGTAGGTATTCTATTTCTATGTAATTTTGATGCTGAAGTAATTATTTATGCTAAAGTGTATACATATCTTTATGGCTAAGGAAAATGTGTTTTCCAACCTCTTTAAATCTAGCATGAAATGTAGATGTTTAACTTCTATCTGGTAGTAAGTATCCAGTACATCTTTAAAAATTCTAGAAACACAAATTCTCTCCTTTTTTATACAGTTTTTAATAGTTTAAAACAGAAGAATAGGGTGTAGAAATTTATTAGATGAACAGTTTTTACTCCTTCCACAAGTCTGCAAATCCACCACTGAAGATAAAACTGCAAAATACAACTTAATCACAACAACCAAGGTTAGATTATAAGGAAAAAGAATGGAAAATTATACTGCCCTCTAAGTATTACATATGAAGAAATATCCTCATTGTTAGACTGTCTGTTGGTGTTTAGCTCCATGAAAATCCAATTTTAAAAACTGTCTTTAAATTTTTCTAATAAATTAATCTCTAGAAATAATATTAATGGTAAGTTTTAAGAATACTGTTCAAAATAAATTGATGAAATAGTATATTACTAGTTAATAACATGGGGATAAAATAATGTAATACAAATTCATTTATTCCACTCAACACTATACTATAAAAGCTAAAATAGCTTGAAACAAGATTTACAAAAATTGGTTCACCTTAAAATGTAGCTTTTGGGGGCGCCTGGGTGGCGCAGTCGGTTAAGCGTCCGACTTCAGCCAGGTCACGATCTCGCGATCCCTGAGTTCGAGCCCCGCGTCAAGCTCTGGGCTGATGGCTCAGAGCCTGGAGCCTGTTTCCGATTCTGTGTCTCCCTCTCTCTCTGCCCCTCCCCCGTTCATTCTCTCTCTCTCTCTCTCTCTCTGTCGCAAAATAAATAAAAGTTGAAAAAAAATTTAAAAAAAAAAGAAAAAAAATGTAGCTTTTGTTTTTTTTAATTTTTAATTTTATTATTTATAAAGATTTTATCTTATTTTATAAAATATGTATTTATTTTGAGAGAGAGAGAGCATGCTAAAGCAGAGCTGGGACGGAGAGAGGGAGAGAGAGAATCCAAAGCAGGCTCTGTGTTGTCAGCACAAAGCCTGATATAAAGCTGTGAGATTTGACCTGAGCCAAAATCAAGAGTAGGATGCTTAACCAACTGAGCCACCCAAGTGACCTAAATTTTAAGTAATCTCTAGACCCAATGTGGGAGTCAAATTCACAACCCCGAGATCAAGAGTTGTACACTTTACCGAATGAGCCAGCTAGGTGCCCCAAAACTGTACCTTTTAATCTAGCTATTTAACTATCTTTCCATTCATCTGCACCTTCTCTTTTTCATTATATAACAACTTATTTATGTTGTGTTAATATTTATGTAATAAAAATAATAAGTCATTTCTCCAGATTATTTTGATAATACAGATCCAGATGATGACTGTTCTTTATCTGAATATAAAATATCACATTGTACAGTAATTTTAAAGTTTCAAGTTGACTATAATTTTCCAATAAATTTTAACACATAGGATTTTTTTGTGTGGAAAATAAGAAGATAGGAAAGCAATAATTCTTTAACAGTTTTTTATAATCTAGTAACCAACATTTTTATAAAATATAAATTTTAAAATTATATTCCTCTCATTGATGTTCAGTAAAGAGAAAAAAAACCCACTTATTATTATGTCTGCCCTTCCACCCCTATCAGCTTGATCCTTAACACTGCCATTTGGATGCTCTTGAATTAAAAACCTAGACACCTAAAAAAATTGAATGTTTGATAATATCATGAGTGTTTTTTGATATAATCAAAGTACACTACTTGTTTTAATAATTAGAAGCAATAGAACATTCCCAACACAAATGGAACCATCACTATTGCTATAAGCAATATAATACTGAAACCCAATACACAGACGCAGATTACATGCCATCCACTCACCTCTATTCCCAAAGTCATAGATTTTTCAAACTTTGTAATATAGCATTACTTATCATTAATTAAGTCAGCTGCTATGCTGCCTAGTTATACATGTCAATACTATACAGAAATCAATTCCAAATGATGATGACTAGCTTTTCATAAAGAATGTTACATGACTAAAACAAATAGAAAATAGGTGTCTAGAAGTTCAGGAAGAAAAAAGTAGAGTGGTCCTTCATAGAAGGAAAGAAATCTACTATAGTATTCTAGGTGTTAGAACACTACATAGGGAGTTCCATAATTTAATTACAACCTGGAACCTGCATCATGAATAATTTAAAAATGTATGAAAGTGTGTATCTTCTTCAGATTGTAAGTAGTCCAAGTTGGCACATGAAGGCAGTCTTTTATATTCATTGCTGATGGTCTGAGAAAATATGATACAGACTTACTACCTTCTTCATATGCAGACATGCATATATATTTTAATGGGAATACTGGAATTTAGATAGCTAAGATTATATCTGCACCAAAGTGAGATAAGAAACTTTTACAGAAGGCTAGAAGCATTGTATTTACACCCAGAATTTAGAATTATAGTAGTTTTAGGTTTACTTTTTATTGTGGTAAAATAAACACAATAGAAAATTCACCAATTTAATCACTCTGAAACATACATAGGCATTAAGTGCATTAACATTGTTGTGCAACAGTTCTTAGAGTATTTTTAATCAACATTACATGAAAGAACAACTGAACAAAATAGGACCCAAAACTGCTTTAATCTACTGATAATTGCAAATGGATCAATGGACCAACATTATTTTAACTACTGTTGTCAATCAATTATGGGGAATCCTAACATGTTTGTAAGACTCTTGGAACAGTCAGCTACATCTAAGAATCCTTAGCCCATTTGACTGACTGTCCAAATAAACACATTGATTTCTTTATACTGTTCCATAAATGCCTCTTGATTATTCTTTCCATTTAAACTCAGATTCTTTACTCAAATTTTGGGGCCCAGTGGAACATTACAATCTGAGTAATGATTTGTATTTCACCTATCTACCAGACAATATCTTTCATAATATCGCTATTGATTTTTGGCACATATTACATGAGGGATGTGTTGTATGTGTTTCTTCTTCTTTTTTTTTTTCCTTCAAGACTGTGGACAGTGTAATGACAATGATACTTTTAAATGTAATAGACTTCCATGGGTGTTAAATGATGGGTTTATATGTTATCTTTAAAAAATGTATATTATTGTAATATTTAGGAGATATCATTTATGAAAACTTAGCATGGTTTTCATAACCATTAATCTGATCCTAAGACATACTCAAAATCAATAAATTATTTCTTGGAACAAGTAACATAAAAAATAAGAAAATTATGATGTGTCTTTGATTGAAATCTAATGCATTTAATAGAATGGCACAAAATACTTGGTAAATCTGGAATAATTTATGGATATTTTCCAAATCTTGTTAACTATTCTTCTGAATATGACTACTTTATCCAAAGCAAGAGGTACGGTATATAATTAGAGAATATTTCTCTGTTTGCTTTATGTTTGACAGTTTGGTTTTTCTTTCATGTAGGTATTAAAATACACATTTGGTTTTCATTTCATGTCAGGTTTTTATTTAAAAAAAAATTTACTTCTAGTATCTCATAACTCACCAGTATTTCATACTCTTAATATTTTATGCAAATATTCATTTACGTTTGAATTTTGAGGGTGAACTATTACATAGTCACTATTATACAGATTTTAATTAAGAAACAGTTAACAATGTTCAAATATTTTTAGTCATCTACCATGACTAGAACAAGAATTGTACACTACAAAGTAATCATTGTTCATATACCCACTACTCACTTTTCCAACACATAATAAGAATGACTTATTTGCCTGCTTAATAGCATATGGCTTTTAGTTTGTATAGTGCTGCTGTTGATAGAGGGAACAGATTGTTCCAATTCCTGGTTTGTCAATGCAGTATCACATATTTGTCATGTGGACAACCTCCCTTCAACTGCTATTTTCTAGTTTGTTTTACAGGCAATAATTGAATGGCATTCCATTTACTAAAGATTTTCTTTCAAATCTGTTTCCCAGTTCTACACCTTTTTCCTTTCTTAGTTTTCTTTTATTCTTACTCATGTAAATTAGTCTCTAGAGAATAATTTAGAGTGATTCACTCTTAGTTGATGGTAAAACACACACACACACACACACACACCCTCTACAAATAAATTACCTCTTTCATATCCAGTGTTTTTTGTATTGTTCAGGTACACTTAGTAGTACAGACCTGAAAAGCATCTCCCAGAGAACATTTGTTTTTGAGTATTATTGATAATCTGTCCAGATGTAGTGAAAAGGAATGTCTATGGATAGATATCAACCCTTCTCTCCTTTAGAATTTAAGATAAAAAGAGGGTGCCTGGATGGCTCAGTTGATTGAGTCCCTAGCTCTTGATTTCAGCTCAGGTCCTGATCCCAGGGTTGTGAGATCGAACCCTGTGTTAGCCTCCACTCTGAGCGTGGAGCCTGCTTAAGATTCTCTTTTTCTCTCCCTCTGCCCCTCTAACTCCCACCTGGCGGTCTCTCTCTCTCCCTCTCCAAAATAATAATAATAATAGAAGATAAAAAGGAATGAAAAAATAATGAATTTAAAAATTAACTAAAAACAGTGTCAACGTAAAACTCCCAAGTTTTAAGAACTGTCTTTTCCACTGAGAATTTATAATGATGATGGAACTTATTTCATTAAAAACATAAAAGTCTAGCTTTTGTGTCCAGAGATTGTTTAATATAGTGCACATTATGAGTTCTTTCTAAATCCCAGCTCTGCTCCTCAGATAGAAATAGGAAAGCACAAGAAACTGGAATGAGGCCAGGACGACCAATGACTATTAAAATATATATCCTAACCAAGACCTTGTTTGTGACCTCTAAATCCACATGTTTAACTACATGCCTGAAATATTTGTGAAAAGCACTTAATGCTCAACATGTTCAAAACACACTTAACAATATTTACTATCACTACCTCTTTGCCAGTGAGTGATACTCATACAGTGCTACAGGAGAGTAATTCAGGAGCATTCTTGGCACATATTTTGACTTCCTTCCCCAAATACTATTTATCATATATCCTGTTGATTCTGTTTAGTGAATGTATATTAAATCTGAACACATATCTCAAAATACATTGTTTTAGTCCAAACCATTTCTAGCTTACCCTGCTACAATTGACCCTTAGCTGGTATATCTGCATTCATTGTTATAGTCTCCCCATCTCATATTTCCCAAGAGTGGGAGTGATATTTTCAAGATACAATCAGGTCATTTTTTTCAGTAAACCTCCAAAGGAAACTTAAATATTGAAATTTCTGGACCTATGCACACTCCCATCACCACCAATTTCTTACCAACTCTAAAATCTCTAGCCATCTTGGCTTTCCTTCAGTTTCTCAAAAATGCTAAGCTTCCTGTCTTCAAAAGCCACATGTCCATTCCATTTTCTCTGCTGAGCCCCACCTTCTTCCACCTTTGCCTGCTTATGATTTATACAGCCATCCCTACATTCCACACTCGATCTGTTCCCCATTGGACATGCTCTCATTCTGGTTGTACCTTTCCTTCATGATACTTCACGTAGTTTGCAATGAACCTATTATGGGTTGAACTGTATACTCCAAGAAGGTGTGTTGAAGCTCTAATCCTCAGTATTTCAGAATGACCTTACTTGGAAAAAGGGTCTTTGCAGATGTAATTAGTTAAGATAAATTCAATCGGAATAAGGTGGGCTTTTAATCCAGTAATGGTCTGTGTCTTTGCAAGGTAAGAAGCAGAGACCCACACATGTGAAGATATAGAGACACTCAGGCACAGAAAGTAAAATAGGATGTAAAGATGAAGGCAGAGATTGGACTAATGCTGTCACAAGCCAAGGAAAGCCTGAGGCTACCAGGAGCTAGAAGAGGCAAGAGAGGATTCTCCCCTATAGGTTCAGGTTGGGCATGGCCCTGCCAACACATTGATTTCTGACTTCTAGCATCAAACTGTGAGAAGATAAATTTCTGTTATTTCAAACTACCCAATTTGTGGTTCTGTGTTATGGCCACCCTGCAAACCTAACATAATATGTTTAGTGATTAACACCTACCTCACCTGCTAAACCATAAGTTTTATGAAGGCAGGAGACTTGTGTGCTTTTTGCTCACTATTACATTTCTAGCACCTACCCCACAATATCTGCTTACACAATAGTGTCTAATAGATATTTTTAAAGTTCATTTATTTATTTTTGAGAGAGAGAGAGGGAGGGAGAGAAAAGGAGAGGGGCAGAGAGAGAGAGAATCCCAAGAAAACTACTTGCTGCTGTCAGTGAGACCAACGCAGAGATCATGACCTGAGTTTAACCAAGAGTCAGACACTTAACCAAATGAGTCATCCAGAATCCCCTACCCATTTTTGAATAAATGAACATACCATACAAGTTAACTCATAGGAAACACTTCTTTGTATTTGGTTTTGATACAAAATAAATAAAACTATCGGTGCTTTCTGAAAGTAACTCAATTAGAAAATTTATGCATTATTAAAATTGACATAAAAATGAAAATAATAGTTTGATGTACCCCAAAGTATATATGATATGAATCAGTTTCAATTAAAAAAATGGAACTCTATTGAAAAAGGTAAGCAGGTTTTTCATTCAGCATTTTATATATAATTTAAAATATTATATTAATATTCAGTATAAAACTGAGGTTCCTATTGGTGCAGAGTATTTATCTTAATAGGCTCCATTTTTCCATGTCAAGCTGTAGTGCTATCAGTACATTGCAAGGATTGACTCAATCTTTGATGACTATTCAAACAGAAATTTAAAAGAATACAATCAGAAAAGTATAAATCAATGCTGTGTGGAAAGACATACCTTACAGCAAAAGAAAGATTGACATGTCTCATGACACAATGTAAAGATGTAAATAATGAAAAATGGATTAAAGCTATTAATACTATAGTTATTTCCAGATCTGCCATTATCATTGCACTCTATCAATGAACCTGACGTGTAAGAGACAGGCTAGCATAGTGGATATGAACTCTAGCTCTGGAGACAAATTACCTGAATTTGAATGACACTTGTAAGTTAGATACAATCAGGTTACTTTCCAAATAAGGTTGCTGCGAAGATAAAATGTTAATTCAAACAAAATTCTTGGAAATGTGTCTAAAACACACTATGTTCATATTGATGCTTAACTGCAAAACTACAGGGGACTTCACATATGTAATGTTTCAAAATGTTCCAGCCAAAAAAAATGTAAATCAATATTTAAAAATTATATTGTCTTTGGCTATAAAATTTTTCATTTCATTTGATTCTTTTCCCTTATACTAATTCAGTCACTGAATTTGTTTGATGGCACAATCCTATTAGCAAAAGACTTTCAAGCTAATAAGCAAATAAATACATGCATTTCTATATAGCATAAAATATTATAAAACATTTTAAAATGAGATAATCACATATATAAAGACAATGTTTAGTATTTCTACTTGTTCCATGTAAAGCAATTTGTACACTTGCTAGCATATTTCATATACTCCAATTTGGTGACCACTGCATAAGACAATGCATTCTAGAAACAAAGAACCAAATCCTTATTGCCTTCCATTGTGTTAATTGTGTCTATTATAGAATCTGACACATAGAGGTAATCAATAAATATGTTATAGGAATGTAGAAATAAATGAATACATGTATCCCAGAGCAGATATATACTTTTGCAAACATTATACATATTGTCCAGAAACTAAGTCTTAAGTAGACAGAATAATTAAGTAAGAACTAAATCTTCAAATTCTAAATCCAATACTCTTTCACTCAGGTCAACTCATCCACCTAGAAATACAGTTAAAAGATATACAAGGGGTGCTGGATTCCTTGGTCAACTGAGGGTCCAACTGTTGATTTCAGCTCTGGTCATGATCCCAGGCTCATGGGATCAAGGCTGTATCAGGCTCTGAGCTGAGCGTTGGGCCTGCTTAAGATCCACTCTCTCTCTCCTTGCCCACCCCTCTCCCCACCTCATGCTCTCTCTTTTCCTCTCTCTTAAAATAAAATAAAATAAAATAAAATAAAATAAAATAAAATAAAATAAATCTTTGGGGCCCCTGGGTGGCTCAGTCAGTTAAGCATCTTGATTTTGGCTCAGATCATGGTCTCAGGGTTAGTGGGATCAAGCCCCACATTGGGCTACTGGCTGTCAGTATGGAGCCTGCTTGGGATTCTCTCTCTCTCTCTCTCTCTCTCTCTGTCTCTTTCTCTCATGCTCTCATGCTCATGCTCTCTCTTTCTAAATAAACACTCAAATTAAACATATAAAAATAAAATCCATTAAAAACCCAAATATTCAATTGTGAAATATCTTCTTATTAAACATTTGCTATAATTGAAAATAATAATTTACCTATTTTGAGATTCTGAAATCATAAAATATTAGTAGGAGGTTCATGTCTATAGCCTATGAAACTGATCAGATGGTTAATGACACCTTTTACTCTACCAATAATTAAAGCATTCCTCTGTAAAATGTCTATTATATCTCACAAGTTATTTACTATTTTTTGTCTTCCATTTTTAAAGTCTCTTTTCCTGCCTCTCCACTTATAGTGTTATAGTCTACTTGAGTATGACTTTCAACAGGCTCAAGCAAGGAGAATAGGTGTGATTCCACGCCCTGATGACTGAGCAACTACTAGAGGAGAAAGGGAAAATCATCAGATAATGTTACTATCGTGTTTAATTCATATTTGATGAATAAACACATGAGTCCATTTTGTTAGTTTTTGAAGACAGATAACTGCTAAAACAAAAAAATCAGATTACTTAGCTTCCTATCTACTGTCAGCAATATAACCTTATTTTTTACTGGTAGTATTCCTTCTGGTAAAAGTCATGGCTCACCCCCTTCTCTTTTATAAATCAATTTTCAAAATCAGCAAATTTTTAGCAGAAAATAAAGCAATGTATTTTACTTCACATTTGGAGGCATCTCTGCCACACAATTGGTTCCTTTTTAAAATTTTTTAATCTTTATTTTTGAGACAGAGACAGACAGAGTGAAAGCAGGGGAGGAACAGAGAGAGAAGGAGGGAGACACAGAATCCAAAGCAGACTCCTGCTCTGAGCTGTCAGCACAGACCCGATGCAGGGCTCGAACTCGTGAACCGCAAGATCATGACCTGAGCCAAAGTAGGACACTTACCTGAACCACCCAGGTGCCCCATTCCTTTTAACTTGTACTAAAGAAAGTTAATGAACTGTAATTGTATCGTGTGCAGCATTTGGCACACAAAAAGGTATGAGGGATTGATAGGCAATAGCTCAACAAGTTATGTTAAATGTGATTATCTCTACTTTTCAAAAGTTGCATACAAACTGTCTTTAATAGTTCATATTTTTAATTTAGTGGGCTAAGTATTCATTATTGATTCTCTGACAAACCTATATATCATGTGATATGAAACTAAAACTTATAAAGGCAAAAATACGCATATCCCCAGGAATACCTGTAGACTTATTTTTGGAACTATATAGTTGATTTCTAGTTTAGTATATTTTTCTGACATATAGATTTAACCATGAACTTTTTTTAAGTTTATTTATTGAGAGAGAGAGAGAGAGAGAGAGCGAGCACAAGTGGGGGAAGGGTAAAGAAGGAAGAGGAGAGAGAATTCTAAGCAGGTTCTGCCCTGTCAACACTGAACCGAGCGTGGGGCTAGAACTCACGAACTGTGAGATCATGACCTGAGCCAAAATCAAGAATCTGACACTTAACCAAATGATCCACCTAGGTGCCCCTCATGAACTGTTTTAAGGGTAGAATGTAAAGTATGTATTTTGTAAATAATATATAAAATTTCTATTGTAAATGAACTGATCTCTTATTCTTTGTAAAATGGAAGTGCTTAAAGCATTATTATTATAAAATTAACATAATTAACTACACTTATTGAGGTTGTGACTAAAACACAACTTAAGACAAAATTAGGCTGAACCATTCACAGCTTTTATAGTCTCTGGCAATAACCTTAGATTCTCTTAAGTTTTCCCTAAGTAAAATGGAGATAATAATGGTACCTGCCTGATTAAAAATCATATTCTTCTTGTATTATGAATTCATAATCAAATAAAAAATATGAAGTTAGAAGCAATGTGATGTAGGGCTATGCTATTATCTTGTGAGTCTCCACTCAATGGATATTATCACTTTTAGCTATATGCTTTTTGTTTCTAGCTTCTGTTTTGCAATGAATTATGTTGTCTTTATTCCCTACTTCAAAATGTTACTATATTTTCTTAGCATAAAATCATCCTTAATCCTTAATAATATTCCTATTCCCTTCAGATATGCCAGAAGCTTGTAACTACATTTAGACCTTTTATCGTTATTGTATGTACACACACACACACACACACACACAGTTTAGAACTGGGCCAAATTGATGAGGATAGAGATAGTAGAAAGCTCCTTACAAAGAACACCAAAGGGCCGCTCAAAGGCTCCTTTCTGTTGACACATTACAAGGTGCTTTTCTCTTTGCCCTGCCCATCCCCCATTCCTCTTCTTTGCAGCACAGCCAGCAATTAGGAGAAAATAAATTTAGAAGCACCCACATCTTACCAAAAAATATATTAAAAGGCTTCAGATCTTTTCATTTTCTTGTATTCTCCCTGAAAATAATCTTCTGAGAAAGACAGGAGGATAACGTACATATTATGAACCATCTAAAGCTGAAAGCCAAGCCTTGACAAATGTGTGCTGCAAAGCCCAGTGATTAGAAAATGGACAGTTTCTCTTATCTTATTCCTATAAATGAAAAACCCAATAATATATCCTAGAAAATGATGGCACTCTTTCAGCTATAAACGACTTACAAATAATTCATTATCTGCTTTGGTTTGAGAACTTCCATTACTCTTAATAGTTACTAAACAGAAGATTGCAAACACTAGGAGTGAAAAAAGCTGAAGGAAGAAAAATTGCAAAGTGAATTGAAAGTACTAGAAAAATATTTTAAGCTCTGAATTTTACTAAAATCATATATTTTATTAACTAATCTTTTTTCTACCTTGGTGCAATATATAATACATATAAAATATGCCATTTACCTCATTAAATCTAATTAACTAGCTTCTGTCCAGTTCCCTATATGAAAAAGAAAAAGAAGCATGAAAATGTCTTTATTGAATGCTTTATTGATAAACAAATGGGCAATACTGTAAATTTATTTTTTTTAATTTTTAAATGTATATGTATTTATTTTGAGAGAGAGAGCAAGCATGCAAGTGGGGGAGGGGTAGAGAGGGAGAGAGAGAATCCCAAGCAGGCTCTGTGCTGTCACCACAGACCCTGATTCAGACCTCGATTTCACAAATCGTGAGCTCATGACCTGAACTGAAATTGAGTTAGACACTTAATAGATTGACCACCCAGGTACCTCTCAAGTTTTTATTTAAATTCCAGTTAGTTAACATATAGTGCAACATTGGTTTCGGGAGTAGAATTTAGTGATTCACCACTTACACATAACAACCAGTACCTACACCAAATTTTAAAATAAAATAAAATAATTTTAATACCAAAGGTAATTGAGATATATCATATGATTTAATAAGAATATAATTAGCATATAAGATTTTATTTATAAATCTAAGCTATCACTGTTAAATCCTCCACATACTTTTCATGAAAATACCTACTATCACCCAACATTTCATAAAGTTATTCACCCTTATGTCTTTTATGTTGTAAATTACCTGATGTTTACATCAGGTATGTTTAGCTCAACCATTTGTTTTGTAATTCAACACAATGAATGAAGAAAATAGCATACATTGAAAATTCTTAAATACTATGATGTGCATTATTACTTCTAATTTCTTCATGCTTCATGAAAGCATGGTTGAAAAGGAAATTGGCTAAGTTAACTAAATTGTTTCATGAGGCTGAAGCTAGAACTAGATTATTTTCTGCTTACAACATGAAGTTTTACATCTTCATCTGTTCTGTAGAGGTTAGACTCTATCGAATTTTAAGATTATGTCCTTATATTCTAACTAAACCTTTTCTAAATTTCATTTTTCCTTACAATGAAACATGCATTTCTGCCAGCTTTCTAAAAGTTCTATTTGGGGGCGAAGTGGGATGAGGACAAGTGTGGGGCAGAGAACCTAAGAAAGAAGAAGAACAGAGTCTCGTTTCTCATGTCAAATATGAGTGTGTGACATCCAAGTGTCCTTCTGGAACAAGTCGGTTGAAATCAAGCAACGATAGATATGGACCCTAACCATAGATATTAAGTGAAGTACAGGATGTTGCATTTTCTACATCTTCAGGTAACAAGTATGATCATCTAGTCTGAAATCTGTACACCAGAGAACTTCAGTTTTCCTGCATAGAATAAACTAGATAATCCTCTCATAGGTCATATATAGGTGCTAAATTTTATGATCAATTTCCTGGCTTATTTTTCACAGGATTCCCTATAGCACCTACAATAAGTATTATTCATTTGGCATCCCTCATGTTCTATCTGAAAAGCACAAGACCTTGTATCAGCTTCAGAAAGGAGGAAGGACGAGCCTTATTTAAGATATCAATATTGGCAAAAATAACAATAGTTTTTATCGTATAACATCAGACTCTGAAGTAGAGAATCCCCTTATGTTATTTAATCATTACAATAATCCTGTTCATGCATACCCATCTTAAAGCATTTCAACAGTAATTACATATGATTTACATAACATGTTTCAAATAACACCTGGTATATAGCAGGGACTAAATGAACTACAATTTTGTTATGTTGTATAGATAAAAAACCTAACCTAAAAGAGGAAAAATGCCTAGCCCAGGTTACATTGCCAGAATTCAAACCTAAATCTCATTCCAGAGGCTGAACACCTTTCACTATAGAAAACCATCAAGGGGACTGATGAGAAGCAAAGGAGGGAGTGAACACTGTCAAAAGTCTTTAGATATAAAACCCAGCACAGTACTCATGTCCTTGAAAAAAATTGCCAATTCCACAGTCGTCCTAAATTCTAGTCAGGTCTCTCAGCTAAAAATAACCAAAATTAACTCATTACATGAAGCATAAAATACATGTATTGGAAGAGTATTAGGTAGCTGACAGATTCAAAGGTGACCTTGTTGAATGAGTCTTGTTGAGGAACCAAAATTGGCTTGGGCAAAATTCTTCCACTAGTTTGGAACAATGCAGCTGGCTCATGAGCCCCAGGGACTCTCCACTGACAAGGCTTGGCTCACACACAGCCACTGGACACTCAGTGTTCTCCTCTTTACTGCATCTGCCACAGATGACCTCTTAGTGACCCTGTGCCTGTGCCCTGCCTCTGAATAACCCTTTGTCCATCATGCAGCTACACCCAAACTGGGAAAAAGAATAACAGCATTCCTTTCATCATTGAGGCTTAGGGTTGTTGAAACAACAACAAGGCTTAGGGTTGTTGAAAAACTAGCCAAGTACTATATTAATGTCATCATCTGGAGATAGCATTCTCGCAGGAATCTACAAATCCTAAAGTAATGCAGAACTTCAGCCAGTTTAGAGAACAGGAAATCATTTCAAACTGATTCCCATCACTGTGGAGGTTTCTACATTTAAAGGATTCTCATACAGATTATCATCCAAATCAGAGAGGTAAAGGTAGTACCATTATTAAGCATTCTAAGACAACAGCCTTAGCTGTGATTATCCCAGCCAAATCTGGATGGACCATCATCCAGTTATTTAAATTCATACATCTTCTTACATCAGTTTACAGTCTTCTTAACTGCCCAAGAACTGCCTAACTTTCTTTACTCTTCTTTTCCCTCACTCCAACCCTCCTTTTCCCCTTCCTTCTTTCTATTTGTTTTTAATTCCTAGGATTGTGGTCATCCAGTGGAACTTTGGCCATGAGCTTACTTCAGATTTCCCAAAATATCACCATTGTTATTTTCAGACCTCTGCTATTATATTCATTGGCTGAGGTAGGGGGGAAGTGGAGTTCTTAATTACTTTTCAACTAAATAATTTTTTTGATCCCTAGCCTGGCCAAAACTGTTAGTAGAATTACATGTACTTCCTGAGAAACAAACATGCAGACAGACTAAAACTGGAGTAACAATATCTTCTCTGCTTCTCTGGACTACGGTGGGGGTGTAGCAAGAGGGGGGTGAGAGAGGAGACAAAGAATGATTTTTCCATGTGTGCATGCCTATTTTGCCTGTGTCCGTGAACAGATACTACACTTATGTGGGGTGCTGAAAGAAAAGAGAAGAATATCTCACATAGTCTATAGTTTCAATAGTTGATAGGATTGTATTAGCACTTTATTAATGTGTCAAAATAGTTGGCATGTTTAGTGCCTGGAAGGAGAATGATTAGTGACTATAGCATATATTAATTGAATTGATACAGTATTTTAATTAGACCAGTTTAACACTATAAGTAAACAATATCCTTAGTTTCCAATTTTTTTCCTTACATCATCAAATTATGCTTAGAGCTATGCTATGCACTGTACAAAGTGGAACAAATTGTTTTATTATTATTGTCATTATTATTACGATTATTATTACCACTACTACTATTATTTACTTCATAACCCTTTACCGTGAAATGGTATGGTAATAGATTGTCTTAAATATGGGTCTCCAGGACAGCAACAGTTCAGAGCCTGGAGTCTGCTTCAGATTATGTGTCCCTCTTTCTCTCTGCCCCTCCCTCACTCATGATCTGTCTCTCTCTCTCTCTCTCAAGAATACATTAAAAAAAAAACATTAAAATTTTTTTTAAAAAATGTGGGTCTCCAGGACAGCAATATGGAATATGCTACATCAGAAATTTTTTTAGTAGCACCCTACCTGAAAATAGCCTGTTGAGTTTTTGAATAGCAGCATGTATCATACTATCAAACTCCTCCAAGTCTTGATCCATAAAAATTGCATCTTTCATGTTACATCAATAATTTCACAGTGATTAGTAACAAATAGAACAGTTTGTGTTATGTTATGCAATCTGTACATTTTCTCTAAGAAAAGTAATCCCAATTTGTATGGAGGAAATTCCATTGAATTTTAATAAAAGTGGGAAATTTGAGTCTCAGACATTTTTCAACTATTTTTCTGTAATGTGACTTGTGGCAATAATGCAATATGCTAGATTTCGCAATTTCAAATATTATTTATTTCGTGTTTTAGCTATTCTTGTGTCAACAAATAGTGGTCATCACAGTCCACCTTTATTTTGCTTAATAATGTAATTCCATGAAAATGTGCATCAAATTTAATTATATATTAACTATGACATTAAAATAAATTGGGCATTAAGTTTCACAAAATGATTTGGTTGAAGATACTTAAAAGTACTCAGAAACATCAACTTCAATAAAGAAAACTGACACAATTTCAGCCAGGAATATAGTCTAGTAAGGAATAGTTGGACATCAACTCCATGTCAGCTCCATTTTGATACATACATCACATGTGACTAAGGTAGAAAATAACTACGTGGTGAAATACACAAATAGAGCATACGGCAAATACATCATACCTATGTCACATGACCATACTGACTTCCTGGTCAGTGAAATTTTAAAGTGACTTTTGGCTAATAAAACTGTAATAACTGTATTTGACAAATCTATTAATCCATGATTATTTACTATATACAGGTCTATGTAAGAGCAAGAGGAAATGTTATGCCGCCCCCTAGTGTAAGTATTAATTTTGTAACACCAGAACAGCAGTGATCCAAGACCTTGCAAGGGAATCAGTTATGCTAATCACTATTGAAGAGAGTTAAAAGAAATCCTAATTTTTCTAAAGAGTCAGCTTCTTAGGAGTACGGAGTTTTATGATACAAAATTTTATGATCGTTACCATCATTTAGAGTTTCTTATGTATCAAACCTGGGCAAATTACTTTTCATTTGATCTGCAACGTGTTTTCTAGGTAAGAATTATTAACAACTCCATTAAACATAATATAATTTAAAAAAAAATTTTTTTTTCAACGTTTATTTATTTTTGGGACAGAGAGAGACAGAACATGAACGGGGAAGGGGCAGAGAGAGAGGGAGACACAGAATCGGAAACAGGCTCCAGGCTCTGAGCCATCAGCCCAGAGCCCGACGCGGGGCTCGAACTCACGGACTGCGAGATCGTGACCTGGCTGAAGTCGGACGCTTAACCGACTGCGCCACCCAGGCGCCCCTAAACATAATATAATTTATAATGAGAGAGGTGAAATTGACCAAGGTCATAAAGCCAGTGACTAGTTGTGGTAGACTTCTGGGGTATCATCAATTATCTCTTTTTCTTACTAACAGAACACTGCTTTTATTGGGATTAGTGATGTGTTCCCAGCTTAATTAATCACGTTTTTAAAAAATCATGTTTTCATCCTTCCCTACACTTAGTAGTGGTTCTGTGACATTGTTCCATCAAAAGAGATATAAGCAAACACTGTTGGGTGGGAATTTTTTTAAAAAGAACTGTCAACTTTGTTCTTCCTACTTTACTCATTTCATTTTTTCCTAGATTAGAATGTAGATGTGATGGCTGGAGCAGTAACCACCTTACAACTCTGGGAAAAATATATATAAAATCAAAGAGTCCTTGGCTTTGAAATTATTAAGCTGCTTAATATATTATATATATATATATACACACACATATATATATGTTCATGAAGTTTTCACATGTATATATATATGTGTGTGTGTGTATATATATATATATATATATATATATATAATTAAAACACTATTAGATACAGAGTTGATATTTGGGGTTTTGGTCACAAACAACTGCACTCACTACACACTGATACAGAGGTATTTCCAGAATTTGAGCTCAGATCCATCTGGTTATAAAGTATTTATACTTTTAACCACTGGGTAAGTATGGCAGTGAGTATTTTGATGAAGACATGCTAAACTGGATGCAAGAATATAATCCTGGAGTGAAAGCAGTGATTCTCTTCCCAGAATGAAGGTACTTTGTCTCATTTCTGCAAGAAGAGGTGATTTGCTAAATATCAAGTTTTGAAAGGTAACCTTACGATATTTCCACTGGCACTGGAGGACTTGGAGGACACTGGACTATGTCACTTGAGATGTTTTCATTAAACAAAGATAAAATCTATATTTTATCCCCTCTTTCTATTCTTGACCAGTTATAGGAAAAATAATTCAGTACAAACCTCTCATCATTCAACCCATTCCTTCTCAGCAACTGGTCTTAACTTCTTTCCCAGTAATTTATTGTCCCAAACTTTCCTGCTTTCCATAATCCATCTAAGGTGCCTAACAACTCCCTGAGCTCCAGATCTGTACCAAAGTCTTCTCCAAATTTGCTTGCTCTACATTGAATTATGTAGTTTCCTATCTGAAAGACACAAACAAGGCTTGTGTGGGTTAACACAATTTGGATGGATTAACCTTTGAATTATTGTTAGTACTTTAAATCTCCAGCAGCTGAATATGGGAGGAAATCTACATACTAGAACTAACCATGTCCCTCTGCCATGACACTTCAGCTGGGCCAGGAGAAAGCTCTGAGGCTCAGAGTAGGCTCAGAGTGGAGCCCTGTATAATTCAGTCTCACAGAAGGAATCAAACATGAGCCCAGGAACTCTGAGTGCTCCCCATAGAAACCCTACCTCTCTGCTATCCTCCACCACCCCCCTGATACTACTACCTGTACTGGGATTATCAAAACCAATTTTACCCTACCCTGTATCCTCAATAATGTCAGTTTCACAAGAAGCCCAAGAATTTCCAAATTCTTCATTCTCTAAACTTTAATCTCCATGTGATTATTTCATATCCTCTTTTATGACACAATTCTCTGTATTTCCACATGTCCTAAAACACTTGGACTGTGCTTTCTTGAATTTTGAAATGCCTATTATCAGTGAAATCTCTTTAGCTTTAGACTTTCCATTGATGTTTCTCTTTACTTTTTGATCCATCTGATCTGTCTCTCTTGAAAACATTCCCCTGTATCTCAAGAGATGGGTAGATGTTTTATCTTCCCAAATCCTCATATTAATGTGCCAGTGCAGGACACATGTCCTTCTTGTTCCACCCTGATAACTACTTTTTAATGTTTATTTATTATTTTTTAGAATATTTTTTTCATGTTGATTTATTTTTGAGAGGCAGAGAGAAACAGAGCATGAACATGGGAGGGGCAGAGAGAGAGGGAGACATAAAATGCAAAGCAGACTCCAGGCTCCTAGCTGTCAGCACAGAGCCAAATGAGGGACTCGAACCAACAAACTGCGAAATCATGACCTGAGCCGAAGTCAGATGTTCAACTGACTGAGCCACCAGGTGCCTCAATATTTATTTATTTTTGAGAGAGTGCAAGTTGGGGAGGGTCAGAAAGACAGGGACAGAGGATCCAAACTGGCTTCACACTGACAGCAGTGAGCTCAGTGTGGGGCTTGAACTGCAAGATTATGACCTGAGCTGAAGTCGGATGCTCAACCCAAGAGCAGCCCAAGTGCCCCTCCACCTTGATAATTCTTGACCGTTCTCCTTTCCTCCCTCCTCCCTAAAAGTCCCCAACTTTGGAAGTCATTTCCTTGAAATTATCTTCGCTGATGGCCTTGCCTCCCACCTGTTTGCAACTATCCATTCTCATGTCGTATCTGAGAAAGAAAAAAGCAGTCATTGGGAACTTTCGGTTAGGAGTTTATCTGGATCTGAGAGTAAAGTGGGTATTATCTTATCAAACAGGAAGAGTTTCCCAGCCCACTAACATCAGGCAAGGTCGTCTATGAGCGTGATGGAACAGAAAACACAAGACCACTCAGCAATCATGTTTGAGGACAGACAAAACAAACACTGTTTTTGTTACCAAACATCCTCATCTGCCAGCCGACATGAGCAAAAGCTGCTTTTTTGCCACTTACAGCTTTACCCCCACTCTGTCCTTGCCTCCTGGATAAAAAGTACTAAGAGAACCAATTATAGAATTCACCCTCCTTTCTTATGGTATCCAGAATAAAACAGTGCTTTAATCAAAGCTCTACAAAATCACTTTACCCAATCTCAAATCCTATATAATGATTCCTTATTCCTTCTTCATGAGATGAACCAAGGTTCCCCGTAGTGTGCACTTTATCTTCTTCCCCACAAGTACCAGTATGTCCAACTTGGTTCAACTAGAATTGTGTTTCTAGTTGTTTCAGCTGGAGGGGCATTCACAGGATTCTATATATTTTTATGAAAACATTTTTGTTTTTTTAAAACTAAGTCCTTCATTTTACATAGCCCCCTTTGAAGACTGTTTTCTTAAATTCTGCCTACCAAATAATACACTCTTGATATTAGGGTTAAAATATTTTCTCATTTAAAGATAGCCTGATTTTCTTGGGGCGCCTGGGTGGCTCAGTCAGTTAAGCATCCGACTTCAGCTCAGGTCATGATCTCACAGTCCGTAAGTTCGAGCCCCATGTTCTGTCCGCACAGAGTCTGGAGCCTGCTTTGGATTCTGTGTCTCCCTCTGTCTCTGCCCCTCCCCTGCTCATGCTCTGTATCTGTCTCAAAATAAAATAAAAACATTAAAAAAAATTTTTTTAAAGATAGCCTTATTTTCTCCAGATACAATAAGTGCATGTGTGACTCTCTGTTGGAGCTGAATAGATAAAAATAACTATATTTTACATAGTTATAAAAGTTTTTTTTTTGGGGGGGGGGAAGCAGAGGGATTGATGGTGGATAGACTGTAATCCAGGCAAAGATATAAAATAAAATTATTATAATTTTTTGTAAGGGAACAGAAACATTCCACAATGAGGTCAATCAATTTTAAACCTAAATAGTTTTAAAATGTCAATTTCACCCATTTCCTATTAAATCCAAATATGATTTGTATTTCAAATATTGAGTTGCCTTATTGTAGAAGAGTTGTAATAAACTGATCCTCTATATATCAGTCAGTGTTCTCCAGATAAACAGAACTAATAGGAGAGACAGATAGCCAGACAGACAGCCAGATAGATAGGTTAATATGCTAGGGAATTAGGAATTGACTGTGTGATTGGGGGTCTGCAGATCAGGCCAGTAGCCTGGAAACTCAAGGCAGGATTTGATGCTGCAGTCCTGAAGCAGAATTTTTTCTCTGGGAAACCTCAGTTTCTGCTCTAATAGCCTTTTAACTGATTGCATGAGACCCATGCACATTTGTTTAGGTTAATTTCTTTGATTTAAAGTCAAAGAATTGTAGACATTAACCACATCTACAAAATATCTTCACAGCAACAAGATTAGTGTTTGATTAAATAATTGAATGCTATTCTGGTTGACACACAAAGCTAGCTATGAAATACGACAAAGGTCATTTTTCTAAAGCTATTTAACAAAAAAAATATTTTCTTATAATTTGAATATGGCATTGTCATCATAAGTATTTAATACATTTAATGTTCTTATATTTACAAAAGTATATGACTTTCTTCTAATGGTGTCAAACCATTATGAAAGAGTCCAGAGTACTACATCAAGTAATGGATTTTGTTTACTTTGACAACTAGGATTAAGTTTTAATTATTTATTACCCCATTTTATCTTATACTGTGATAGAAAGTGTACTGTAATACATTTATAAAATTAATGAAACCTTGCTAGTTGAAAACACCATCATAATGTAATATCTAAGTGGTAAAATAGTTCCTCAGAACCAAAGAATAATTTAAAATGAGATAAAATAGATCAGGTGGTTTCAGGCTAAAATTTTTAGAAAGAAAAATTAATGAAATGATATTTCTTATTTTTTGTAGTTAGCAATATAAAAAAGTGAGAGACATATTTCTTCATGAATATTGGCCGCAGTACACCACAGATTAAAACTGGTATCGTTTTTCTTTCTAGAAAGATTACTCAAACTCCAAATATACAGCCATTACCTAAAATGGTAATATCTCAGGGTCACTGAAGGAAACTATTTCAACATTGAGCTATCATTACAATTATTAAAAATATTATTTCCCCTGTGCATAATGCTTTTGAAAAACTATTTTCCAAATATGTTACACTAACTAAACATGTTTATTAAAAATATAAAGAATAAAGTTATATTCAATATTAATTTTTAAAAGAACCCAAACCAAGAAATTACCGAAAAGATACCTACAGCCTGAGCAAAATTTGCAATTCTAAAATGCATCACCCTCAAATCCACATATTTCTTTATTGTGATAACATTCCTAGATGTATGATCTGGAAAATACTTTTAAGTAGCTCAACCAATACATAGCAAATAGATACTATAAAAATATGAACATGCCAAAACTTTTTGAAGAGAATTATCTACCTACTAGTTGGTACAACAAAGGGCACATGCAGAATGATGAAAACGTTTCTCTCCCCATATGTAAAATTTGGTTCTCAGACTAAACAAGGAGTGAGAAATTCAAGTGCCTTCACTTTTCAGGAAGGTAATGCAAGTAAGTGAAAAACCTATGTAGCAGCAAAGAGCAGTGTAGACAGCAAAGTGCATTTTTCTTTGAATGACATTTAAACTCAAATATTTTAAACACGGTGCACACTAAACAAACTACGTCAGCCTGAATTTGGCCCTGACTACAGCCATAGGAGACCTTGGACTAGGTGATCCCCAAGGCTCTTGTTGATCTGTATTTTCAGTAAAAATGTTAATTGCAGTCATCAGTAACCTAGAAAATATTGGTGAGGAGCTGAGAAGTGATGATAAGATATTATATCACTATTTGAATTTCAGCTTTCAAAAACAACTCGATTAGTATTTAACGCACTAACAAAGCTATGTCAGTATTCAGGGTATTACTTGATAATGTTGGCCTTAAAATATTGTTTGTTTATGAGTAGGTCATAAGTAGGTCATAATATCAATAATTCAATTATAAGTTACTTTCCTTACTTGAAAAATGTGTTGTAAAAATGCACACTTGTAAAGATTTTACTACAATAAAAAATAAATATAGCAAAGAATATATGACACCTTCAGTTCAGAAAAGTGAGACACAAGATGGTCTTTGATACTGAATATATAATAGTTTAAAAGAAATTTGGAAGAATATATCATGGAGTAATTATGTGAACAAGTTTATAAAGAGGAAAGTTTGGGAATATCCTAAGATAGCACTCTAAACCGCCCTCATCCCTGACCTTTCTTGAGGATATCAACCCAACAATGGTAATTTTTCATCAGCACTAATTCAACAACTAGTCTCTCTAGTCTTATGCACAATATTAAATGTGCCACGTAAGTGGGTTTCAATGAGTGGAGAAACCTTTTAAATTACATTCCCTAGGAGATATAGAAATGTGTAAGGAAATGACATGAGTAATAATGCTATATTAGATAATGATAATTAGAACAAAAGGCCGTAAGAATATATTTCAAAGACTTTCCTAATTTTAGTGAGTTCCTGTATACACAAAGGAAAAAACCCAGAATTTTTCATTCTTTTCAAAATGAATACATATGAAAACTTCCTGAGTGACAAGAAACCTGCAAACATGTCAAAATATATGAGTATTTTTTCAACACATTCAAAATGAACAGGAGCGTACATGAATACATCTTAATGCATAATATTTAACACATGATGCTTCGCACAGAGCTGGTGGTGCCTAGAATAGTGCTTTACAACTGATGTATCTCAATAAATCTAAATGAATTAAATAACAAACATGTTGGGAACCGATTAATAAATCAATACTTCTTCTCCTGCCAAATATGGTACTTAATATATTTGAAAAGGAGGACAGCCTACAGAAATAGAGCTTAGGCCAGACAGAAATCATTGATGTTAGCACATTGGGGATGAGACTTAAAATATATTTGAATTCAAATTATTCTGTGAATCTATTTCTCCACAGCTGAAGGTGAGTGGAAAAGGAGGGTGCCTTCAAACAACAGATAACACCTACACCATCTCTTTATCAGTGTGGATATAAACACACCAATTCCTATGGAACCCCTTAATTTAGTATCTAGATTATAAAGGAAATATATCTGGAATTAGGAAATCGAGATTATAATATTGATTTACTGTATGACCACCATTTTCTTCTGAATTCCACAGTCAGTAAAATAGACATAATACTCTTATGAGATAAAAAATTCTGACTAATACAATGTAATGAACAAATTAGTAATGATTTCCAAAGTTCCAAATTTCATATTAAAAGTGAAAAAACATGTATTTAAACTATGTGAAGAATATATATTTAAATATTTTACATTAAAAGTTTTTAAATATATAATTAGGGGAAATAAATGTTGTGGCACAATTGAAAAAAAATCAGCATATCCAATAAATAATTTTATACACAATAGTTCTATCTAAGGGATAATCTAAGGAAAAAGAATGAAGATACATGGATGGTAAACTTTATTCATTGCCACTAAATTATATAAGTTTTCAGACATATCCTGCAGCACTAATAAAATATTAGTTTATCTCTTATTCCATGGAATTAAAGCTATCTCACGGATACGATAATATTTATAACAGAAATCATGACAATTGAAATGACCTTTCTCTTTGCTTGTAAGACCCTGCAAAATGAACATTTATATATTTTCAGTTAAAATTGTCAAGAGGAATGTATTAGAAAGCTCAGAAATAACGTCAAGATTAACAGCAGCCTTGATCTCTAAGTGTCTTTTCAAAATTGTATGTATGAGTGAATAATATGATCTATGGGAAGACTGTACATTTTGAGAATCTCTTCAGTATAAGTAGCAGGATTACATTCTGGATTTTAGGGCTAAAGCAATTAATCAGTGTCACTGAAGCCTGAGGTACCCTTATCATATAAGTAACTTTTAATTCATGAAAGAACACTGTATTAACAGTTATTGCTTATCTTAAATTGTTCAATATTTTTTGAAGATTATAAAATCTTTTAAAAATATGAATTAAAAAAAATGTTCAGAGTATCCATTAGGTCATTCAGTAATTGAAAATATTTGGAATGTCTTTGGTAAAGTCTAAGCACTTTTTACCTGAATGGTTTTAAGTGTGCTTTCCTGAAATAAGGAAAAGCGGAATATTAAAATTCTTTTAACTTAATGCATATATCAAAATGCAAAAATGTGATGATGTTTTAAAGGCAAAATTCAAAATATGTTAAAGTCAAATAGACAAGAAAGTAAAAAATGCTCTCATAGTTTTTACACTATGAAACTGGTATTAAAAAGTAATACCACAAATTCTTAGCTGAAAATATTCAAAATGTAATACACATACATTTTAAAGATAATATTTGTGTTTTTTCTTAAGGTTCCTAATTCTGAGAACTTTGAGGTTCAGTTTTCTGAACTTAGCTTGTAGTACCTTTTAGTTTACACTAAGTTCTCATAGTATCCTATATGTTGTAAAGAATACATTTTTAGGTAAATATTGATAGCTATTTAATTAAAAACATTCATTTATGGGTATGTTTAGATCTCTTCTGTTATACTTAAAGGCAGGCATAAATCTCATTCTCCTTAATAACAAAATCCTAGGAACACATATAGAAAACAAATGTATGACATATATTATGTTGTAAGGTAATAGTTTCAAATATAGTTGGACCATATATGAAAATGTACCTAATTTTATTCAGTGTAAATCTCTTACACAGGAAATATATACTTGGGCAGTTTATAAACACAGTCTGGAAGGATTAGCTACTAAGTCCTTGTAAGTCCTTTTACTATCACTAAGAGAAATATAAGAGCAATTTCTAATCCTTCTTATTCCAGTTTATGCCCCAACAGTTGCCCATATTTAGATTTATTCATCTCATTTAGATAGCTGCTTTTCAACACCCATTTTAATCCCACACTTACACTGGCAAATCTAGACTTTAACCTATCTTTTGTCAATATGGATGATAACGAATGGCTCAGCTTCAAACCCACAACAAACAAATCAGCATAGGCAAATTGAACCACCACTAGAACCCAAAGTTGACTTAAGAAATCAAGATTATCAGAATTTTAACAAGTTCAGGGTTGGCAACTTTTTTTTTTTTTTAATGAATTCTACTGTGTGTGTGTGTTTACTTACACCATTATTGTAAGTATAAAGATCTTGTTCAGTAAATTTGCTTTTTCCCACAAGTAAAACTTGATTTAAAAAACAAACTGATGCACACTTCCTTTAAATTGAAGAGTCCCCCCCCCCACGCCAAAATATTTATCTTCCCACACAGTGAGTTACTTAAGAAAGTAATTAGAACCAAAACAATTTCAATAATTCCCTTAGCCTTTGTCTACTGCTGTGCATAATACTCCACTAAGGAAGACCCTAGAAGAGTATTTTCACTTTCTTTTGTTCAACACCACAACAATAAAAGCAACAAAATAACCCTGCTTCTTTGCATCTTAAAAATCTGAGAGGAGGATTCCAATAGATTCACAGGAAGAAAAGAAAGAAGATTAAGTGTATAATATCAACACCAGAATTCATTTAAATGAATGAATACCAGAATTCATCTAAAACTTTAGAAGAGAACTTTTCAGTTTTGGAAAATATCCCATCGCTTTAAAAAAATTACGTAGAATCATATTTTAAAATATGCAAAGAAAAGGAGATTAAGAATACTGTATTTACTTTTGGACTAAATGAGTCTGTCCTTAAACTTCTCCTACTCCACCTTCTCAGGCTCAGTAACCACTTTGTAAAAAAAAAAAAAAGGGGACCCAGGCTTTAGTGATACATACATTTGCATATTACCCCCTTACTCTAGCTCTGCTCTCCTTGCAGAACTTAGCCTTAAGGAGCCTTTCCTCTATTCCTTTTGTATCTTTTTGAAGTGTACACTTCTCAGAAGATACAATACATGGGAGCCAGTCAGGCAAGGAGGTTTTGTAGCTAACAGGGGATCTGGAAGAAAAAGTAAGAGCTATTACCCTGCACTATTTCAATGCTCAGCACATCCTCTGCCACCAATCAGAAGTACTCTTCCTACTAGGACACTGAAAGATGAAGCTCTGTGGTCCAGTGAGAACCTCCCAGCAACTGCATGGGTTCTGCATGTCTGACATGTTTCCTAGTGGCTCTTATTGTGACATAGTGCTCGCCCTTCACACTTCTCTCCAACCTCTTTTGAGTGAACCGCTTAAAGTGGACGATGTGGGGTTCTGGAGTCCCTCTGTTAAGCTTAGTACCGACAACTCCTCACTAGAGAAGTTTGCTGCCAGCCCTTCAGGAGACAGCCGGAATACGAACTCCTCTCGAGACCATCACTCAATCCCGCCACTTACTCCGCGCCACCAGTCACATGGTTCCCTGCTTCCATCGGAGACACCCACATCCCCATTCACCTTCAGCTTCCTAAGCCAAAAGATGTGAGAGGGTCACTCGGGGTTAGGGCCCTTCTCTTTTCTACATAAATAAATAAATAAATAAATAATAAAAGAAGGTCCTGTTGACACAGTTTGCTTCAAATGAGGAGACGTTCTGGTAACCTCCAGCATTATGGAGTGAGGTGCTGGGAGTCCAGAGCATCGTCGAAGTGTCATCCTAAACCATGGATCCCAGCTTCCTCAAGATTCCAGCGTTTTTTCTCCCTCTTAATTCTCACCCCACACCCACAAGACAGATCCATTAATATATTATAAACCAAACTGAATCGCGACACCTCCAAAATCTCACGGTAACCTCAATCCTCCAAATGTCCAAATGCCCTCTTGGGGGTGGGGGGGGGGCGAGAGAGAGAGAGAGAGAGAGAGAGAGAGGGAAACAAGCTATTACCAGAGTTTTGTTCCCGTTCTTGCTGAGAGGGCCCCGGAAAACTCCCTTGATGTTGCGAAAGTGTCCGTTGCTGAGATGCGTGGAGCTGATGACAATGTAGTAACACTCCATGGGGCAGCCGCCGCCTCCTCCACCGCAGCCGCCGCTTCCATGCACCTCGCGCCCGCAGCCGCAGCGCGCCGGAGCCCGGGCAGGGTGGGCTGGGGACCCGGCGCGAGGGCGCACCGCCGCCTCTCTCGCCCGCCGCGGGGAGACAGACCCACTACAGCCCTGTGCCGAGCGCGCCCAGGCGCCTCCGCCTCCGCATGCTCTCGGCGCTCCCCCTCTCCGGCTCTTTCTCTGCTAATTCGCCTCGGGGCGACGCGCCCCGCGGGAGGATCGCGGGCTGGGAGGGGCCGGCCAGGCGGCGGGACCGAGCGGGGGAGCCGGAGTCAGTGCCGGCGCGGCGGCCGAGCGGAGCCGGGCAGCGGGAGCCGCCCGAGCGGCAGCGGCGGCGGCGGCGGCGGCGGCGGCAGCATCCCCCGCGCGCGGCGCCCGCACTCGGAGTTGCTGCTGCTGGCAGGCATGAGTGTTATTATAGTGAGCGGCGTTGCCGGTCCATTGCACTGAGCCAATGGCAGGGAGCCACTGGGCTGATACTGAGAGCTGTCAGAGGAGTACATCTGTCACCCGCTGCCTCCCCCCCGCCCTCCCCCCGCCGCCGCCGCCGCCGCCGCCGCCGGGACCCACGGCCGCGCGGGTCCGGGCGCGAGTGGGAGCGCCCAGCGAGCGGGACGCCCCCCGCGCGGCGCCGCGGCCGCCGAGGGCCAGGGACGCGACGGCCACCGCGGGCGGGCGGCAGAGCGACCCGCGACTGACAAGTGGGAGACTCCTCTAAGGTGGGGGCGGAGGGGAAAATGAAGAGACGGAGATTTCTTGCCTGCCAGTGGGGAGTGGGGGGAGGGGGGAGGGGGAATAAATAAATTAATAATTCAATACCAAAGCCAACCGCTTCCAACTGCAGCGGATCCAGGCAGGTGCCAGCAGCTGCTTCTCTCTCTCTCTCTCTCTCTCTCTCTCTCTCTCGATAGTTGCGACCCATTGGGTTTGGCTTATTTGATTTTATTTGTTTTTAATGTATTTTTAGGGTAGAGGCTGGATCCTGTTCAGAACCTTAGAGAAATAAAATGTTCCCCACCCACCCCCACCACCCCCACCACTCGTTTGTAGAGATCACAAGTGTTTGTGTTGGTAGTTTGGGAGGTGGGTGCTGGCCGCGGTGGGGATGGGGGGGTAGTTGTGGCGATGTGAGTGGAAGTGGGTAGAAGGTAAAAACAGGGACTCTTGGTTAATGTGTCCCTGGACCTGGCGTCCCCCCTCACCCATCTCCCCCGAGAAGCTCGGTTCTTCCTAATTTGCCAAAGCTGAACGGAAAGGGATGCTTTGCCGCAAAGAAGCTGCTGCCACGAGCCCTGCTTTGCATTTCTCTATAGTTCTTTTCCCACCCACCACAGAGTGCTAGCGAACAAAAAGCGTTTGCCCTAGAAGCGACCTGAATGGAAAATCTCCTGCAAAGGAACTAATGGGTTCGTTATGGAAAGTAGGGGATGGGGGTCTGCTGCGTTCCCTGAGGACGGACCATCAGGCTGGTTTTTAAGGGGCCAAGGCAGCCATCCGCCTGGATGTGCCCTCCCACCCTGCCTCTCACCCAGTTGATTCTCTCTTTGTGTAAGTTTAACTCCTCTGAGGTGGTAGGGTGAGAGCATCCCATCAGGTATATATACGACTCATTAGTCCGCACTTAAAAAAGATCGATAGCAGGCGGTGGGATGCTGGGAGATGGTGCCTTCAATGGATTTGCTGAAGGCTTTATTTTCCTCTAGCCTTGAATGGCTTAATTGGTTAAAGCAGATTCCAGACATTCTGATGCTCCTATGTCAGCGCAAACTGCACTTTGATACAACCTGTGTTTATCTTGTTTATTTGAAGGTCAAGATTTCAAGGCATTCCATTCTGGGTATCCCACAGATAGCATTTTATACAGCAATGATTCTGCAAACTACAATATGGTCCTTAAATGAATCTGCCAGTTTGATATCACTCTTTGAAAGAGGAAGAGAAGGGAGAGAAAAAGAGTGTTTATAATGAGAGAGGCAATAATCATGTGAGTAAATTATAACTTACAGGGATAGAAGAGGGGAGTGCTAGATTTATCTAAGGGAATTTCCTCATGTGCCATGCTTCAGTTCAAACAAAGAAGGAAAAAAAAAGTTGATGTGGATTGATCATAGCTCATTATGAAGTGTCACAGTTATTTAGAGGTATTGGCTAAATTTCTCAAATATCCACTTGGGGGAGTCTGGAAGTCTTGGGAGAAAAAGAGAGCAAGAATTTCCAAAACTTATATACTCAGTGGAACAGATCACCTAATAATTTGTTAGAATTCAGTGTGAACATAATTCTATTAGGAAAAAAATAAGTGATATCCACGAAACATTGTGTGGAAATTAAACTCATTTTGCCACCTATCATTACAGCTATTTTTCATTTATATTTTGAGGATGCAGGGATTCTCTGTACATATCATTTTGGGAACAATTAATGACCTGTATGATTTTTATTACATGTTCTGAAGTTTTCAAAACTTTCAGTTATTAGACAAGAGATAAAAATCTTCTTTATTACTGAACCATAGTAAGGCATCTCCTTAGGAAATGAGAGATGCTTTCTATGTGAAAGAATCAGATAATATAGTTTTCTTGTGTGTGCAAGTCATAGTAATCTAAGCTACGTTTTTGAAATATTTCCCTCGAAAAATACTTCTAAAAAATGGTCAGATCTTTATCTACATCATGAAGCTGAATTTCCAGTTCAGGAAACAGGAACATTTATAGGAATTGTCCCATGTAACATAATATCATTTATATGGAAAGTCACATTGTATTTCTAGTAGCTGTTTATATAGCATATATATCATAAATATCATATATAAGTGAATATCTATGATACATATATATCATTATAATAAATAAAGTATCTTAATAATCTCTGAAGGGTCTCTTCACTTTCAGAAATGTCTACTTTTGCCACTTACATGCTTGATGGTATGATGGGGTGGCTTTAGACTGTGACATGTAAAACTATTTGTAAATGGTAATAAATGCACCACAGATTTGCTGCTATACATGATATTGACAGTTATGAAAGAATACACATTTTTTCCATAAAATTTGTCCTTAATGTTTCTCTCTACATGTGGTAATCTATCTCAAAATTACCTAATAGTGTGATCAGCAAGATTCTGTACCTACACCTTGAATTTAAATAGATATATTTCAGAAGAGAGTGCAGTTGCCTTTTGTTTACCCTTATCTCAATTGAGTAGCCGCATCTATAATGATCATTCAAATAAAACGACTAATCACACTGTATGATAATTGCTATGCCATTACCAATGGGCTCTGTAACCTGTGGACTCCTTTATCATATTAACCTTAATGTTCAAGACAGTAAGCCACCACCATGTGCAGTCTGGCTTCTAACTATAACAAACAACCATTAAACATAGTGGAGTTTTTATATCAAACATGAAAGAACCTTTTCATTGGAATCTTGCTAAAAATGAAGAGAGAAGATAAGTAGAGAATCAGGACTTCCCCATCATCTCAAATGGTAATAAATTGAAATCAGTAGACAGCAATAAATTATGCCTTTCTATCTTGCTGTTCCCATATCTTTCCTTCTGTAATGGTGTAAAGAAAAAAGTTCATAAGAAAGCATCTTTAAATTCTTTATTATGTTATAATCTCTGATACCCATGGCCTAGTCTCATTATTTAAAGTAATTCTGATTTATGTTATTAGTAATTATTTTGACATAGATTATTTCTACGGAACAATGGTACCCAAATTTTTAAAACTTAAATATTTCTTCTCAGTCACTCAGAGAATTTAGGAGACCTGAATATCAGAGACCTGGAGACCTAGGCTAAATATCTAACTGCTATTATAAATATGCAGAGTCAATATTTTGTAATCAGAAAATATTTTCATTTGAAAATATCTTATGGGATAACTATATATCACTTGAGTTTAATTGGAAACTTTTAAATTGAAAAAATTCAATTAATAATTTAACTATGAAAGTTTTAGATAATGATATTAGTCTAAAAAAAATTGCAGTTCATTTTTGCAACCATGCTTCAATTTTTCTCTTTCTACAACTGTGATTTTAAATCAAGATCCCCTAAGCTCCATGCTTGTACTAATTTAGCTCATTCTCTGTTCCTCATCTTGCTTTCCTTAACCAAATTTGGATAGCAATTTTCTGCTCAGCAACTAGGTATTGTTCCTGACCACCTCCTGTCTCACACAAGATTTCAGGACAATGTTGCTGATTTGAAATGCAAAACCAAGGTCTTGCCTCATTTCCCAAACCAGTGTCTAGACCCCTGCATCCAGAATCCCTGCCCCAATTCGCTCTGCCCAGCTCTTCCAGAGGAAAGTAAATCTTTTTTTTAAGTTTGCTTAACTGCTATTTGAGACCATATGTTACTACCTCCACATGCTTAGACTGCCTGCCTCCTGTCATTACAATCTCTGGATGCTTTTACTCTGTCTGAATAACTTCCTATCACTAAAGTGAATGATCCACAAATTAGATTCACTTTTCGGTCCCCACTTCAGCCTTACCTGAGCTTCTATGAACAAAGTTCCTGTTCTTATGTCACCTTGAAAAAAAGAAAAGAGTATATTTCAGTGTTTTTCAAAGGTGTGTGTGATATATACTTAGTGGTTACAGGGTATATTATTGGGATTCAAAACTTTCCTTTTCATTCCTATAATAATCTTAACATAATAAGCATATTCTTGATCATTAGTGAAATCATATAATAATAATTTGTCACGAAGTTTTGTCACTGTATATCTTTTGTTTGCATTCATTTTTGTGATCACACTGGTGTCAGGTGTTACTGCTTTTATTGTTTTGGACTAATGAGGAAAAATCTAAAATCTTAACACATAAATGTTTTGCTTATTTTTAGATAAGACCAAATGATATCATGACATCTGCATGAATGAAGGTGTGACATAGTTAAACTGGAGAAAAGTGACAAAGGAATTATATCACCATAGAGCACCCATATTCACCATAATCATCAGGCATGCTTAGATCAGTATTGACACACAAATACTCATAAAAACATTCATGTGTTGAGACTGGATTTGGTTTCAGCAGAGCAAAATCATCTGTTGTATTAAATTAAGATTGTAAATTTGGATATTTTGTCATATTTTTATTTGATTTCTATTTTTTTTATTTTGTATTTACACAAAAGCTATAAGCATATGGGATTTTATAATTAGTCTGATGTTAACATATTTGAGTAAAATTATGCCCCAAGTGAACCTAATCTGTGCTAGGAAATCTTTAAAAATGATCTATATGTTATTCACGTATGAGAAACACTGGCATATCCTAGTCATAGGATATGTACTGAATAAATATTATTGAACTTACCTGCAGCTGATACTATTATTGTATGAATTGAAAGGAGATGGTGACTTTTTTAGGTAATTATTAATTAATTATTACCTAAAAGTAGGTCCATCTCCCACATTCCTGTTTCTGTATTTCAATTCTGCTGGGTTTAAATATGGGGCCTCTTAAAAACAAATACTGTATTCTCTGAAATCTAATACTCCATCAATTACAAGATGTATATTTTTTTATCTCCACTACAAATGCAAACACACTGTCAATTAACTGCAAGAAGCCACTGATTATACGACACCTGAATTATGGAGATGTTAAAAACAAAAAGACATCCTGGAATCAATGAACTATGAAACCTATATCTGCATAGACACTACTACAATTAAAAACTTACTAGAAATCACTTTAAATATGTCCAGCTACAACAACAATGGACTAGTGAATTAACAATGGCTTAACTTCAGTTACTTCACTTCCTAGATATTATCCTGTTTTCAAGCTCTAATTTCTCTGATCTCTGGCAATTTCCCGAGAGTTGATGTTGGTCAGGCCTGGTAGAATAGAACATCAATTTAGCTTTCTCTTTGATACTGATAGATGTGGACATGTGTCTTGAGTGGCTGAAGGAAATGTAGAAATTGTGGAAATGTGGGAAATAGTGAATATGCAAAACGGATCACAGAGAAATTTCACAATTTTGCTTAGTTTCAACCCTAAGAGAAAGATTAAATAATTGATATTATGCAGTGTTTTCACATGCCTTAAAAGAATGGTAGATCACTTATTGAACAATGTAATATATGTATCGGATACTGATAATGTTTTTTTATCTTTTTTATCCCCTTAATTT
Organism: Prionailurus bengalensis; assembly: GCF_016509475.1. Classification (NCBI taxonomy): domain Eukaryota; kingdom Metazoa; phylum Chordata; class Mammalia; order Carnivora; family Felidae; genus Prionailurus; species Prionailurus bengalensis. Next base: position 172,996,080 of record NC_057345.1, on the reverse strand, counting down.
TCAATTCTAATATTAGCATTTGGGATAGCAGCCAGAACAATGCTAATTTAAGAGCCAAAGCTACATTTCTAATATGTTGCCAAAGAAATTAATGTAATTGGATGCTATATAACTAACTTACCAAAAGGATAACATTAAAATATATTATTATTAGTCAAGATAAAGATGAACAGTTATTACATTCCTTCATTTCACAGTCTTTTTGGAAAGCAAGCTGGCCACATCTATTAACATTAAAATTGCATATAACTTTTGACCTAGCCATTGTATTCCTGGGACTCTCTAAATAGAATAAAAGGATATTCACAAGAACACTTAATGCAATATTGTTTAATTGTTCATAGTTAGAAAAAACTGGAAACAAAGGAAATTATCATCAATAAATGAATAGTGACATAAGTTATTATATATGTCACAGACTTTGCATCTATTAAAATAATACATAACTTATTATACATATCACAGACTTTGCATCTATTAAATAATCTATTAAAATAAAATCTCTACCTTTATTTGGTAGGATTATATAGTTATTTTATTGTATAAGAAATGTAGCATACAAACAAAAGAAGAATATAAAATAGGATTTAGTTTGGTATATTGAAAAAAACTAAGAACATGTGTATATATTTGCCAAAGAAAAGGCAGGCATGAATATAGGTAAGGCTATGTGTAGTTTGATAATATATTTTAAAGGTAGGTATGAAGGAGAAGAAAGAACTAGAAGAGAAGGAAAAAGCTAGGGAGATGAAGAAAAAAGATAAAACTGACATGCATATACACACAGGCACATATATGGGTAAAAATCTAGAAAAAAAAGAAAGAAGGAAGAGAAGGATGGAGGAGGATGCAAATGGCACCAAAACTAATATATGTGAAGAATAATAAAAGAGAGGTGAAAGGAAGGAAAATATTGGGAAGATACTAAAATGAAAGCAATTTGTCTATAATGGCCAGTAGAGATGGGGATGAGGTAATGAATCAAGGAAATGGTTTCAAACTAGAATTGATAAGATTTACCAATAGATTTGGGTGTGGGTGATGAAAAGACTAACACAGCATAACAGAATTTGACCGTAGTTACTTGTGCAGTATACTGAGATGGGAAAGTCTAGAGAGATTGTGAAAAATGCTAAAATTTAGATTTTTAATAAGCTTGAGATGCATTTTAGATGTATAAGCAGAGAGAGTAGACATGGCCAAGTATAAAGTCTAGAGTCAGAATCAGAATCTCATTTGGGAGTCAGGGGCAAATCAGTGCCATTTACAGCATGAGGTTGTAAGAGATCACATGAGAGTACAGACAAAGGGCTCTAGGACAGATCAGGTTTGGTTCTAGGAAAAGCAGCTCTAAAAGAAGACAGAAAATGAGCTGCTAAACAGTGCTTAAAACCAAAAGAATATGATGACTTGGAAGCCCACCACCACCATCCCCTAGCAGAAAAGGGTCAAAGTTAAGGAGAGATTGATCAACTGTGAAAAATGCTATTGATAGCTCAAGTAAGATAAGATCAGAGGAATGATCTCAAGTTGTCCATCTTGAAGGTTATTGGTAACGTGGACAAAGCAGTCTCTGGGATATACCAAAAGGACAGTATAGGATTTACAAAAATTAAATTCTGCAATAGAGTTAAGAAACTAGGTATATGTGCTATTCATATAAGATAAATTTTGTGGAAACATTGCTCTACTTAGAATAGATGTGTCCAAAGTCAAGAACAGAGTGCAATATCAAAACTCAGTAGTGTCCCCCAACACAATCTGCATATGCTTGAACTCCCGCTCTTCTCTGGCACACATTTTGCTAATGAAAGGAAGGGATTGAGGAGATTTTCACCAATGTCTCAAATTTATGTATGGTCTTTTTGAATTAGAATCAAGTTAATATAATTTCAAAATATATACATTTTGTTAACTGATCAAATTGGCTTATAAATAAACATTTTGCAGGGCTGATGAGGTAATGGTGAAATGGACACTTTATAATATGCACATGGAAATATTTAGCAGTATAATGTTTATTAAAATTAACTTGAAAATACGTATCACAAACCTCATCCCCCATTCACATCCACAAAGCTTAAACTTGTCTTCCAGATGATTCAGTTCTATACAAAATTAATTGTTCTGATGGTGGAACCCTGAGCCAAGTAACTCCAAGAGTCTCACACTAAGTATCATTAAGGGCCAATAATATTTTGTGTGCCCGGACTGTAAGAAGCTCAGGAAGTATCAATGGACCTTATTATCACAATGTACCCTTCTTCTATATAGATGAAGAGTGTAGAATGTTCCTAAAAACATATTCTTAAGATCTACTTGCTTTCTGACACATCAGAACCTTTATAATAGAATTATTCACTTAAGTTAGTATGAACTGGATTTTTAAACATGTTAGTGAGGATTCTGAATTCTAGTTATAAATCTCAAGGAGGAAATCAGATACTTGTTTTTCTATTACATATGATAAGCACCATAACCAACACAAAATGTGAATAATGGAAAATGGTTAAATAATGCAGGAAAACTGAAAATTATGGTATTGCAAATAATACAATAATATTTTTAAATGTTTATTTATTTATTTTGGGAGAGAAAGAGAGAGAGAGAGAGAGAGAATGGAGAAGAGGCAGAGAGAAGGAGAGAGAGAATCCTAAGCAGGCTCCATGCTGAGTTGGATAATCCCAAGCAGGTTCCATGCTAAGTGTCCCCCCAAGCAGGTTCCATGCTAAGTGTCCCAATAATATGTTAATATCATGAAAAAAATGATCATGAAGATACTATTATAAAACCTGCAGGTATAAAATTACATCTTTTTTTTTTTTTTTTTTTAAATTTTTTTTTCAACGTTTATTTATTTTTGGGACAGAGAGAGACAGAGCATGAACGGGGGAGGGGCAGAGAGAGAGAGGGAGACACAGAATCGGAAACAGGCTCCAGGCTCTGAGCCATCAGCCCAGAGCCCGACGCGGGGCTCGAACTCACGGACCGCGAGATCGTGACCTGGCTGAAGTTGGACGCTTAACCGACTGCGCCACCCAGGCGCCCCTAAAATTACATCTTAAAGAACAAATATTGTTAAAATGTCTATATTACCCAAAGCAACCTAAAGATTTATAGCAGGGGCACCTGGGTGGCTCAGTCAGTTGAGCATCTGACTCTTGATTTCAGGTCTGGTCATGATCCCAGGGTTGTGGGATCCAGCCGCGTATAGGGCTTCTCACTGAGCGTGGAGCCTGCTTAAGATTCTCTCTCTCTCTCTAAAAAATCAATAAAAAATTTTTAAAAGATTTATTGCAATTCTCATCAAAATACCAACAGCATTTTTCACAGAACTAGAAAAAAATTAATTTATATGGAACCACAAAATATCCAAATAGCCAAAGGAATTTTGAAAAATAAAAGCAAAACTGGAGTTATCACAATTGCAGATTTCAAGTTATACTACAAAGTAATAATCAAAACAGTATGGTACTGGTACGAAAATAGACACATAGATCAATAGAATAAAATAGAAAACCTGAAAATAAACCCATAATTATATGCTTAATTAATCTTTGACTAAGCAGGAAAGAATATCCGATAGGAAAAAGATAGTCCTTTTGACAGATAGTGTTGGGAAATTGGACAGCTGCATGCAAAAGAATGAAACTCTATCACTTCCTTTCACCATACACAAAAATAAATTCAAAATAGTTTGAAAAACTAAATATGAGACTTAAAACTATAAAGATCCTAGTAGATGGTACAGGCAGTAATTTCTCTGACATCGGCCATAGCAACATTTTTTTTTTTAGATATGTCTCCTAAAGCAAGGGAATTAAAAGAAAAAATAAACTACTGGGATTATGTCAAAATAAAAAGCTATTGTGCAGGAAAGGAAACAATAAAAAACTAAAAGACAAAAAACTACAGGATGGGAGAGGATATTTGCAAATGACATATCTGATAAAGGATTAATATCCAAAATATATAAAGAACCTAAACAACTCAGCACCCAAAAAGAAAAAAAAAAAATAAATGGGCAGAAGAAATGAACAGACATTTCTCCAAAGAAGACACATAGATGGCCAACAGACACATGAAAAGATGCTCAACATCACTCATCATCAAATACAAATCAAAACCACAACAATGAGAGATCACCTCACGCTTGTCAGAATGGCTAAAATCAAAAAACAGGAAACAGCAAGTGTTGGTGAGGATGTGGAGAAAAAGGAACACTCCTGCACTGTAGGTGGAAATGCAAACTGTTGTAACTGCTGTGCAAAACCCTATGAAGTTTCCTCAAAAATTTAAACATAGAACTACCCTACAATCCAGTAAATCACACTACTGGATATTTGCCCAAAATTACAAAAACACTATGTTTATAGAAGCATTATTTAAAATAGCCAAATTATGGAAGCAGCCCAAGTGTCCATGGATAGATAAATGGATAAAGAAGATATGGTATATATACACCAAGAAATACTGTCCAGCCATAAAAACTAATGAAATCTTGCCATTTGCAATAATATGGATGGAGCTAGAGAGTATAATGTTAAGGGAAATAAGTCAGAGAAACAAATACCATATAATTTCACTCATTCATGGAATTTAAGAAACAAACAAAAAACTGAGCAAAGGAAAAGAGGGAGAGAGAGAGAGAGAGAAACAGATTCTTAATTATAGAGAACAAACTGATGATTACCAGAGGGGAGGCAGGTGGGGGCATGGGTAAAATAGGCAATGGGGTTTAAGGAGTGCACTTCTCATGATGAACACTGGGTAATGTATGGAATTGTTGAGTCAATATACTGTACATCTGAAACTAACATAACACTGGAATTTAAAATAAAATAAAGAAATAACACTGGTGTTATTTCATATCTCCTAAAAATAGGAATAAAATAAAATTGCATCTATATATACAAAAGAACACCTCTAGTCATACTCACAAGACACTAAAAAATGACTTTATGATATTATAACAAAGATTAATATGTAAATCTCTCAATAGTAAAATATTGTTCTTTAGATATTTTGCATCTATTCATATTTTAAGTGATTATTTTCCTTTACATGAAGAAAAAATACATTTTACTAATTACTAAAGTCTAAGAAAATAAATTATTTTTTTGATCTAGAAAAAAAGAGAAATTATTAAAATATAACTAACAGTAGAGGAGGAATAAAAGGCATCTTACAAGCACACACGTTTTAGAAAAGAATGGGAATAATTTAATTTTCCTATAAAAGGGAAAGCCTTTCAGATTATAAAATCTAATATGCCTAAATCTAGGGGCACCTGGGTAGCCAGTCTGTTAACATCTGGCTTTGGCTCAGGTCACGATCTCACGGTTTGTGAGTTCGAACCTGACATCGGGCTTTATGCTGACAGCTCAGAGCCTGGAGCCTGCTTCAGATCCCGTGTCTCCCTCTCTCCCTGCCCCTCCCTCACTCATGCTTTGTCTCTCTCTCTCTCTCTCTCTCTCTCTCAAAATTAAAATAAAAAATAAAAAATAAATATTAAAAAAAACCTTTAATATGCCTAAATCTAAAGTCATAAAGTTGAGTGTAAAAATTTAGGAAGAAAATTGAGTAATTAAGGGCAAACAGCAAGAAGAAAATCATAGTATATTTACATTTCTACCCTGTGAAGTATAATTTGAGGATGAAAATATCAGAGCACAGCTGATAAAGATAATATAACATTCACAAACATTTATGCACCAAAACATAAAAGCAAAATGCATAAAGCAAAAAGTCCTGGAAACATAAAGGAACAATTCACAAAAGAAAAAAAAAACACAAGATATTTTGACAGATTTTCTATAAGATTATTCATAATAAAAATAGATTAACAGCATGGTATTAGTTTAAAGTTAGTGGTAATGTAAATTAATGCAACTGTTTGAAGGGTAAATTGGTTTTATTCATAAAATTTTTAAAAATGCATACCCCATGTCTCAGCCATCCCAGTTCTTACAAACTATTATACAGAAATAATACCATGAAGAGATAAAAATATAAGCACAAGACAGTGCTCACTGCAGAACATTTGTAATACCTAAAATTGGGAAAAAACAGTATGTCCATTAAAGGAGAATAACTAGCAAAAATTAATAAAAATGCATGCAATGGTATATTGATCAGTTCTTTAAAACATAGCTATGTCTCTATTTATGGGCCCAGCATGCTTCTGCTGAGTGACTCTGCTTCTATGTCTCTATTTATTAAGTAGGACTTTCATCTAATTAGACCAATAACCACAGTATGGCCTCATTTTGGTATTAGTAAATTAGCATATGTGTTTTTACAGACAGATAAACAGATGGATAGCGATATGCAGAGGAGAAAGGCAGAAAGGCTGGGAATGCAATAGACACTTAACAGTGATTAATACTGTTTACATTAAGTTGGATGGTTTGGGGGCTAGGGTCAGGGAGTTTGGATGAAGAAGGAATCTTAATTCTTTAAATGATAACTTTTTTTTAAACTGATTTTAAGTGGAGATGTAATAATTCTTGTTTGGAATTTTTCCTAATTTTCAAAAAAGTTAAACTTTTGTGCCTATAAACTGATCTAATTATCATGTCTTTTTATTTATTTATTTATTTATTTATTTATTTATTTATCTGTTTGCTCTTTCAGTTCCCCAATAATATTAAGACACCTTAAGAGCAGCAACTTTGGCTGGTTTGCTTACCATCGCATCCCTGAAGTCTTGAGGAGTATCTTGAGCTTAGAATATGCTTAATAATTACTGTTGACTGAGTTTCAGGATCAAAGGAATTAGGGCAAGTATTTGAAAAGGCAAACACATTATAACAATGCTTTTCCCCATGGCAAATCTCTTTGTTTTTATTTTATGTCAACAAATGTGTTGTCTCTCTATTTATAAACAATAGAACATGAAGTAAATTAGGTTTCCCTAGTAGATCAGTGAGAATAAACATCAGGTTCTCTAAAAAGACCCCAAAACAATAAAAACTTAAGTAAAGTAATTTATTTCCCTCATCTGTGATAGTCAGTGTATACGCTGACCTTGACAACAGTGTCAGTGACTCAGGATCTTCTACCTCGGTGTTCTGCCGTGCTAAATATGTGGCTTCTGTCTTACAATCTAGGATTAGCACTCTTGCTGTTACCACTACATATATATTTCAGCAAATTCAAAGGCAGTAAGGGCAAATGGAGGGCATTCCCCTTCCCTTGAAGAAAATGGCTAGACGTTGCATATGACATTTCTTTGCTATATTTAATTGGTCGTAACTTTGTCATATAGTCACACAAAGCTGCAACAGGAGGATTGGGAATGTAATGTTTGACTTTGTAATTGAAATGAAAGAGCTGTATTATTAAAGAAAAAAATTGATATTTTATCACTTAATCAAGTTCCTAAATTGATGGGGCAATTTATTTGGGGAATATCAGATTGTGAGGAAATGATTTTTAAAAATTCCATGGAAGTATTATCATACCTACAGTTCAGAACATTTCAGTTATGCTACATAACCTAGGCAAGAGAAAACAACATTAGAATGTAACATTTTACAAAAATAAATTTAAAGGGAAATTTGGAGATAAGGGGAAATACATTCTATTTTTGTAAACTACTACTTTCCACATAGCTCTTGTAAATTTTATAAATCCGTCACATTTAACCTCAAAATGTTGTTGTTGAATGTCAGGGCAATAGGCAGAAAACCCTAACATAAACTATTTCACATTGGCATTCAACTATATTTTTCCTTCATGGTTTAACTATTCCACATAAACTTAGCATTTCTGTCATCAGCCCGCATTTAATATATTACTAGTCTGGGTTTAAACTATTGGTCTTATGGACAAAATTAATTTCTTTCCCAATAAGTTAACTTACTTCAAGGAAGTCATTGACTATTGCACATTCTTTAACATTTTCTCAGAGAAGATCCTCTGCTTTCATTAGAAAAGGAAAGAAAAGGGGTGACTGGGTGGCTCAGTCAATTAAGCGTTGGGCTCTTGATTTTGGCCCAGGTCATCTCACGATTATGAAATCTGCATAGGGCTTCATGGTTGGCCCTGCTTAAGATTCATGGAGCCTGCTTAAGATTCTCTCTCTCCTTCTCCTTCTGCCGCTCCCCGGCTCATGCTCACTCTCTTTTGCTCTCTCTCTCGAAAAAAATAAAAAGAATAAAGAAAAAGAAAAAGGAAAGAAAAGCATAGTCAAGAAGACTCTTCATGTTAATGTGTAGGTGTAATGATTAATTTATCTGCCCCCCCATAAGAATGTCATATATCAAATGACCTTACTCCTTGAAAAGTTATATCCTGATATCACTGATTTGATTTTCAGAAACTAAATGTAGGAGTACTAGTCTGTGATCTATTTTGTGACAGAGATATTTATTAGCTCCAGTTAACCATATTAGCTCCAGACTACAAGCCCTATTGGGAAGAGTTCTCATTAATATAATCTAACCTTAATCATAAGTCATTTAAAAAATAAAAAGGAGCATGTGCATCTAAAGTATACTATGCCATGTGGAATCTTCGCCTTAATTTTAATCAGTGTTTTAGCATTAACTAAGAGCTGCTCCTCTGTCCAATAATTTGTTTTGCTCTTTGACTTAGTCCCATGGCTGAGACTAAAACCTGTACCTATGACTGTAGAACAGTGGTTCTCAAATGCTAGCCTGGATCAAAATTGCCTGAAGGGCTTGTGAAAACACAGATTCTGGACTCCATCCCCAGATTTCTGACCCAATAGGTCCTGGATAAGGGCCAATAATTTGCATTGCTAGCAAGTTTCCAGGTGATGCTGAGGCTGGCGATCCCTAGTCTGGGAACCACATTTTGAGAACATTACATCAGTGTAGCCAGAGTTCTGACTGTGGCAAATTCTTTCTCTGAACAGAGCTACAGTATCTAAGAATTCTATAACTGAAATGATAAACATAATCCTCTCTTTAAGGACTGAGAAAAGAGATTTTGAGTGATGCCATTACTGCATCATAAACATACTGCATAGCTATCCTCTGCTCATTTAAGTTTACCTCTATTCTTTTGGCCACAGGATGATCATTAGAAAAATTTAAATAAGGTATTTTAAATTTTATCTTAAATTATATAAAATTAGTCCATAAAAATACAGTATCTTAAGTGGATAATTATAATAAGATTCCTTGTAAGGGTACTAGTGAACAGCATTATGTCAACTCAAAATACTATAATATGAATGCTGTTTTAAAATTAAATACCAAAATATCTGACACTTATGGACAATTACACAATACCTTTATTTTATTAAAACAGTTGTAGTAATAATAATATGGAAAAATTAGGTAGATATATAAACATCAAGACCAAGTTAAAGATTTTTGGGAAAAGCATTTAAATGATTAAATTAACAAGTCAAAAAATATTCTTTGTGATAATTGCCAGTAATGAAGAAAATAGAATGGAAAACATGAAAGAAAATAAGATATTTTAGATACTCATTTAGTTGGCTGAGTGTTTTCATAGTGCCCATTATCAATGAGAAAAAGCACAGTTACAAATTTCATTAAGTCATTCTTGCAGGATTCATTTTCTCTGAGCAGCTGTGAGAAAAAAAAAAGATCTTATATGAAGAAAGCTATTAACTTTCCAAATGATTAGTAATTGTTTTATATGCTTTAGATTTATTTTAATGCATTTTCTGTTTCATATTACATTTTATATGCAAATGTAAAACAGTGTATAAGTTGAGGGTAGCAACTTACATGATGATAGAACAATAGTGTGACAAACATGTTATGTAAAACTTCAAATCATTATTTTATTTTAGTTAACATACCTTATTTTTTAGAATAGTTTTAAGTTTACACAAAATGGAGTAAAAAGTACAGTTCTCATAATCCATCCCCCTACACAGTGTTACCCAGTTATTAATATCTTGCATTACTGTGATATATTTGTTAAGGACTGATGAACCAATATCAATGCATTATTAACTAAAGTCTATATTTATATTAAGGTTTATTCTGTGTTGCACAGGTCTATGGGTTTTGACAAATGTATAATGTCGTATATCTACAATTATAGTAGTATACAGAATGGGTGCATTGCCCTAAACATTGCCTATACTCCACGTATTCACCCCTCCCTTCTTACCTTCAAGTCTCTGGAGGCCATTATCTTTTTCCTGCCTCTATAGTTTTGACTTTTCCAGGATGTCACATAGTGGAAATCATAGTGGAAAATTACTTATTTTGAGAAAGATAGCACATGCGAGTGGAGGAGGGCAAGAGAGAGAGAGGGAGAGAGAGTCCCAAGCAGGTTCCACACTGTCAGCACAGAGGTCCATGTGGGGCTCAAACTCACAAACCGCGAGATCATGACCTGAGCTGAAATCAAGAGTCAGAGCTTAACCAACTGAGCCCCCCAGGCCCCCCAGACTGTCTTCGTTCAATTAACAATATGCATTTAAGTTTCCCCCATGTCCTTTTATAGCTTGAGAGCTCATTTCATTACTAAATAATATCCCACTGTGCTGATATACCAGTTTGTTTATTCACTTACCAATTGAAGGACATCTTGGCTGCTTCCAAATTTTGGCAATTTTGCATAAGGCTGCTATAAACATTTGTGTGCAGGATTTTGTGAATTTCAATTATTTTGGGCAAATGTCTAGCAGTAAGATTGCTGGATCATATGGCAAGACTATGTTTAGCATTGTAAGAAACAGCCAACCTCTTTCAAAGTGGTAATAACATTTTGCATCCCCGGTTGCAATGAATGCAATTTCCTGTTGCTCCACATCCTTGCCAACATTTATTGTTGCCAGGGTTTCAGATTTAGCCATTCTGATAGGTGTGTCGCAGTATCTCATTTTTTTAAATTAGCTGTTCCCTAATTATATGATATTAAGTGTCTTTTCATATGCTCATCTACCAACTGTACATTGTCTTTGGAGAGGTGTCCAGATTCTATTATTATTTAATCATCTTGTTCAATACACAAACGGAAAGCATAAACTTCACAAAACTCAGGGTCTTGTCTTGAAGGTGCTATTTTCTTTTCACAGGCTCTCAGTGGAAACTCTCAAATTTAGAGTGTTCTTCCATCTATTTCATAAAAATGTTCTAAATATCAAATAAAAATAGTTGCAAAATTATGTTTAAAATCCAAAAGAAAAATAATGTTTTGCTTTTAAAGCCACTCTATAATAATCAATAACTTTGCAGTCAATTTCTGACATCCTGTTGCCAAAACTTAAATAAAATTTAAGAGATTAAGTTCCAATGGTAAATCATCCCTCATGTTCTAAAATAATTTTAAAATTTATAATATATATATTCTATGTGGAGATAAATGTAATATATTTGTGTAAACTGCTCCAGAAATAATTGTATAGAAAAAATTAAATAATCTATCTGATCATATGGAAAAGTCAATCATCTCCTAATAGAAATACATATTTAATGAAATTATATTGAAATTATAATTATATAATTACATAATGAAATTAATTAATGCATCTATGTGCTATTACTGGTATTTGTTTTGCTCATACAATTAAACTTTATTCCTTCCAGAAAATTCCTGGGAGGCAAATTTAATTTTTTTTAATGTTTATTTATTCTTGGGACAGAGAGACAGAGAGAGACAGAGCATGAGCCGGGGAGGGCATAGAGGGAGAGAGAGAGAATGAGAGACACAGAATTTGAAGCAGGCTTCAGGCTCTGAGCTGTCAGCACATAGCCCGATGTGGGGCTCAAACTCACGACCCAACTGGGAGATCATGACCTGAGCTGAAGTCCGACGTTTAAACCAACTGAGCCACCAGGTGCCTTAAGGCACGATTAATTTTGTTTTTCATGGATAATTGAGAATTTTGTCCATATAGAATAAGTGTTGTGTTTTACAAACCACGGAACCAGCTATTGATATTGCACTTTCCAAGTCTCTGCTAATAATAATTTTTCCTGTATAATACTTGAAGACATTAAAAAGAGTTATAATTTTATTATTTCCTTCATCAATAAAAATGATCAATTGAAAGTGAAGAAATAGAAATAGCATGAACTACTGATCCTGTCTATTTTATTGGGAAATTTAGGTGAGTATTGCCTGGGCATAAGCACATTTGGGAGGTGTTATAAAATAATATCCCATCCTCAGTGAATTTGGTGCTGCACAATGGACTTGGGTAACATCCTCCATATGTATTTGTATCTAAATATTTAAATAGTGACTGTCCAGGTGTCTTGTAAAAAGACGTTTAGAAAATTGTTGCCACTCTCCTATCCCATGTTAAAATTAAAATAAAAGAAAACATGCACCCTTTCAAATAGCCATACTGAAAATAATAACGATAAACTTGACTCTTATGAAACCCACTTTCAACAGGTCTAGGTCAGAAAATCAGACTTAATACCAACACCAAACACAATGAAGCTAGTTCCAGAACCCAATTTTGTATTCGGGAGCAATGAGTTTTCTTTAAGTAAATGGGTACTTGACTATGAATGGACTATGAAGACCTTTAACTGCGCACATAGGAAATACTGCCATGGCTCACCCTTCATAAAATGTGACATTGAGAAAAATGATTGCCAACTGGCAGAAGATAGAGTCACACCAGCAGCAGCTGAAAGAGGTAAAAGTGATGGTTAGTGAAGGAATGGGACCACAGAGAGCAGAAGTTAAGACCACTTCTTTCCTCAACCTTTAGTGTGGCACTTTATCCAAACATCTAGATCCTTCAGTTCTATCAGGAGCAGCAGGACTTTCCGTGGCAATGGAAATAAACAGGCAGCAGAGTGGCAATTGAAATAAAAGGGAAGTGCTGTCCATTGATCAATAGACGTAGTTTAGTCTGAAAGGGAATTGGAGTTACTTGTGCTACTCTCTGGGGTACTTCAAACTAATAAAGAATTATTTCTTAAAAGTAGATGAACAAACCTGGGAGTTATAGAAATAGGTAGAATTGTGACACCTGCAAAATATTAGAATTCTTGTTAACAAGTGGGAGATTTCTTGTCCAATAGTTTGGACAGAAATGTAAATGTGACCTTCTTCTGCCAATGAGCCAGTGAAGCATAAATCATAGAGATCCAAGCATTTTTTCAAATAGCAACTCTGCTCTCTATGATTTATATATCATTCTGGAATCTCTGGCCTCTTGGGAATTCTATCAAAGTACTGAGTGTATTAACAATAAAAGATGGTGCTATGTTACATTTGAATGCTTACTGTACAATGCACATGGTACCTAAAACTGTATCTACATTATCTCACTTAATCTTTACTGTAACACTAGAAGTTAAACAACATTACTATTTGCATTTTGTTGGTAGAAAAACTGACATGCAGATCATTGGTATAAAGATTGGTAGCCTAGAGCCTATACTCTCAAATACTACAATCGTATCTCACAAATGGCCTTGAACATCACAAAATATTGTTAACATGCTTGATAATTTTTTGTTAGGCAACCATGAATTAATTTCATCATCCTTCATGTGAATAGCATACTTTTACCAATAGATATAATTATACTTAATCACAATAGATTATTACGAGAGAACACACGCACACACACACATACAAATATGTTATTCCAAACTAGCACATATATTAGTTTGGATTAGTTTAGTCCATAAAATCATACTTAAGAAAAACACACATGAGTAAACAGTGTTTGATTGCAATTTAATCAAGTGGTTAGTTAATTTCAATTGGTTCTTATAGTTGCTTTTTTTGATCGCATAAAAAGTGAGAAAACCCTTATAGTTTTGCAGTTACTCTATTAATTCACAATAATACGAACAATTTCTATTTTAAAAATTGAACAGTATTAAAATGAAAGGGCCTTGTTAAGTCTCTATCAGCTAAAAGTATCATAGCCAATTTAATGACCTTATTTTACATCCTATAGAGAAATTAACTGTACCTAGGATAGCATATTTTACATGTTGAAAAGCTGAAATGCCACTAAAATACAGAATGACATAAACAAAAGCAACTTACATTCGTTACACAGATAAATCAATTCAATTAAAGCCCAAATACTTTACACTGTAAGCATTAATTTGGATATTACCAGTATGATAAGATTTTTATATGGCTTGAAATAAAAAGGCAAGTTTATCACATTGTCTCAGTTTCTAATTTTCTAAGTTTCCAATTCTACTCAGCTATTCCTATGTAAAACATTTTAGTGATTGTATTATTGGAAATAGGGTGCTTAATTGTGCTATCAGAGTACAAAAGTAAAATTGAATACTCACAGCAAGTCATAAGTAATAATAGGATTATACTGGTCAGAAGAAACAAAGAATGGGAAACTATTTAGAATGGAGGATTTCAGTTGGGTATCACAAATATAAGTAGTCGGTGTGTTTGAGATTCTAGATCCAGGAAATGCAGGAAATTTGATTAGCCATAAAATTAGAAAAGCATGGTAGCCTAGGGTTTGAATCTAAGGACTAGAAATCCATCAGTATAGAGAAATAGATAGGCTTGGAATATCCAGTTATTTGAGTGCAGACAAAGCTTTAGAATGATAATGGAGTAGAGGGTGGGGATAAGAAAGAAGGAAGAATAAAAAGCATCTCAATATTAGGATTTCTAGATAAGAAATTTGGCTCTATTGAGTAGATATGAGGTTCTTTCCATGCAGTTACAATAGTGTTACTAAAAAGGCAATAAAATCCCTACAGGTTTATTGCCAAGGGTAAATAAAGGTGCTAGGTCTCTGCAAATTTACATAAATTTTCAAAGCTCTCAAGTAAAATGTGATAAGCTACATGACTTCCTCATTTAGTGTAGGAATAACTAATGTGTTTACTCTAATGGAATGCATATGGAGTTGAGCGTGATGGGTGTTATTTATCTTCCCATTTGTGATTGTGTTACATTGAAACATAGAGATGTCATTTACAAGTAAACTCTCTTATGACTGATGGGCTAAATGACTGATTTGTCATATTTCCAATAATACTTAGGATATTTTTCAAGTATTTGTTTTACACTATTTGCTAAATTGAGGATGATAGGATAAACATTATTTTTAGCTGCAAACCATCGTTCAAATGAGGCCTTCTTCTATATAAGCTGGTCCAGTTGAAGCTTGGAGTTGAGATATCAACTAAAAGGATCAGCATTCTAAAAGGTCATTTTAAAGTCCACTGGTCTAAGAAGCAGAGAAGCACCATCAAGAAATTGTTCCTGAACTGAAAATGCTCATGTAATCCATTGTCTTAAGAGGCCTGTAAAGTCACCCTGAGTTAAAAGTAAAACATTTAGTTGAAAAATATCACTATGCTACTTATTTTGGTGTATTATTTTTTTTGTTTGTTTTTACTGTATTTTAAAATTGGTAGCTAGACTTTTCTGCACTGAGGTAGGAATATACTAAAATGGTGACCAAGTTTTTTAAAAAGAAATTGATGGGTGCAGCTGGCAGCTGGAAGAGCATAAGACACTTCATCTCAGGGTTGGGAGTTTGAGCCCCATGTTGGGTGTAGAGATTGCTTAAACAAACGAATGAATGAAAGAAAGAAAGAAAGAAAGAAAGAAAGAAAGAAAGAAAATCCTGATTTAAAAAAAAATCTTGAACCTTTAAAAATTTTCAAAACTATAAGAAAAATATTGGTAAAAGACTGAGAAAATGGTCCAAACAACCAAAGGCAGTAGCAAATATTAAGAAACTTCAATCAAAATAAATTGAAATCTTCAACCTAAGTAATTAGAAAATAATCACCTGTAATGACACGCTAGTGACTGTGGCTTAGAATGATGCCATTATACATTAGGCATTATTAGTGAGGAAGAATGTTAGAATAACACACAGAGTTGTCATACCATTTATTGAAAAGGTGAAGAAATATATAAAGTATTAACTAAGATAATTTAAATAAAAATTAGAACTGATTAAAATAATTTGTCACATATGCACACACAAATAAAGAGCAAAAGTAGGCAAAAAAAGAGCAGTGAGAAGGTTGAAACTAGGATTGGAGAGGTAACTGAAATCCAATCTGTCTTTTCCATACAAACGTAATAGATGGAGAAACTATGGAGAAAAATCATGCATTAACCATGTTGGATGGTTTCTATGTCCTGAAGGAAACTGATAACGAAGGACACAAGACCTAGAGATAGGGCTTTGAAGAGTTGGACAGTTTCCCACAAAATTTTAGAGTAACAAAGAAAGTAGTAGATGAATGTGGATATTGAAAGCAATGCAAAATTAATACTCACTAGCATATTAGCAGTGCTTAAATATTCACCTCCAACTCCTCATTAAAACACATAAAATAAGGGGCACAGTCTCAGTCAGTTAAGCATCTGACTTCAGCTCAGGTCATGATCTCATAGTCAGTGAATTCAAGCCCTGCGTGGGGCCCTGTGCTGACAGCTCAGTGCCTGGACCCTGCTTCAGATTCTGTGTCTCCCTCTCACTCTGCCCTCCCACCCACTCACTGACTGTCTCTCTCTGTCTCTGTCTCTCAAAAAATAAACATTTTAAAGATTAAAAAAAACCACACAAAATAAGAACAATAAAGAACAAATTGACTCAGAGTAGCAAACGCATCAAATATTGAATCACAGCACTGACCAGGAGGGTATTAAAGAGTATTGATTTAACCCATTTTATATCCTTAATT
Organism: Prionailurus bengalensis; assembly: GCF_016509475.1. Taxonomy (NCBI): domain Eukaryota; kingdom Metazoa; phylum Chordata; class Mammalia; order Carnivora; family Felidae; genus Prionailurus; species Prionailurus bengalensis. The sequence continues at coordinate 172,979,455 of NC_057345.1, read as the reverse complement.
TGAATTAAAAAGACATAGTTTGATTGCTTGTAATACAGCCTAAATTAATAAATTAACCTACAGTTAAATAATGGTGAATGACATTATGAAATTTCCAGGATGAAAAATAAATTAGCTACAAATATCTTCTATCTAATATCACTCTACAAAGAAAGAGGAAAAAAGTTTTTCCTCAAGTTTTCCTTTGCAATGCTGCATAAACTGTCAGAAGTTATTGTTTTCTTAAAGAAGAAAACATTTTAGCATAATAGTTCCATATAAAGACAAAGTATCATTCATGTAAAATGGCAATAAAAAGCCATTTTAATTTATGCAAGAACATAATAGTTCATTTATTAATCGAGAAATACAAGACAGCTTAATATTAAGAATCAAAGAATATATGCAACAAAAGGTCAAATGAGAATATACTTTTCATATAATGCAACTTCATTCCTAGGAAAATGTTAATGGAAACATCATTTATATACAATCTAATTGCTGTTGTGGAATTCAGTATATATAGTTAGGAAATAATTTACCTACTATAATTATGGATTTAAGTGTCTAATTAGATGAATTTTCAGTATTCTTAAAATTTTTGGTCATTATTTTTAAATATACTACATACTCTAGTAAACAGAGTATTCTAATAATTTTGGTATGTTAATAAATTTAGAGTTGTCATTATAAATATCACTTAGAATGCTCTATTACAATGACAACTTAGGGCTGTTTGTTCAAGACCTAATTGTGAGCTGCTCTGTAAGATACACAGCTTGGCAGAAGGATAAGAAATGTATATTTGATGCTATATGTAAGTATCCTTTCTCATTATGTTGCTCTCTCAAGTCCACTATCAATTCAAAATTGGTATGTAACTTCCTCTGTTCTCCTCAAACCTGCTGATCTCTAATTTTAAGAGAAAAAAAAAAACTAATATGTTCATAGACAAACAGAAAACTGTTACACTTTTAAAGTAAGACTTCTTATTTTAGAATAAATTTTAATTCACAGAAAAATTACAAAGATACTATAGAGTTCCCATCTGCTGCATACCCAGTTCTATTATTATTATTATTATTATTAATATCTGACAGCATATGGTCTTTGTGTCACAATTAATGAAAAAATATTGCCACATTATCAAATAAAATTCTTACTTTATCCAGATTTCCTTAGTTTCTACTTGTGTCCTTTTACTACTCCAGGACCTGTCCAGAATACCATATTACATTTTGTTATCATATCTCCCTACTCTCCTCTTAGCTGTGTCAGTTTCCTATTCTGGTCAGGTATTTGGTAGGATGTTCTCAATTGTGGTTTGTCTGATGTGTTTCTTATAATTCAACTGGGATTATGGGTTTAAGAGAAGAAGTCCACACTGGTAAATTGCCATTCTTATCACATTTGATCAAGGGTATATGCTATCAACATAAATTATCACTATTAATATTGACCTTGATCACCTGGTTAAGGTAGTAATGTGTCTCAGATTTCTCTAGTGTAAAGTTAGTCTTGTCTTGTTCCTTTTTATACTGTGCTCTTCTGTAGGAAATCACTGTGAAAGGCCCACACTTACGGACTGGGGATTTATGTTCTATCTCCTTGAGTGGGAAGCATGTACATAAATTATTTGGAATTCTTTGGCATGGGAGATGTATCTATTCTTCCATTTATTTATTTATTAATCATGTATTTATATGGGTATGAACTCATGGTTATTTATTTTATACTTTGGTTATAATCCAATACTACTTCATATATTGTACAAATTGGCTCCCAAAAGTCTCTTGGGAGCTCTTTCAGTTGGCTCCTGTGTCCCTTTGACATATTTCCATCATTGTGGGGTTTGTTTGTTTGGGGTTTCTTTTGAGCCCTTCCTTGATTTCTGGCACCCTAAATATTCCAAGTTTATCTCATATATTTACTATTGTAACTATGTGTAAATTTGCCATCACTCCAAGATTCCTGGTTCCTTTTATTGGAGGATGGTATTAGAAAGCAAGACCTGAACATTAGGTATTCTCATTGCTACTGGGATGACATTGCCAATAGGCTCTCTCAATTGACAGAGTAAGGAAATAAAGGTGTGTAATACTAAGCCATGTATATGCAAATATCTATGAATAATTCTATAGTAACCATCTGTATCTATATTAAACTAAACATGAGCTTATACTGATGTCTCCAATTCTAATCCACTGTTACATGGAACTCCTTGCTTATTTATATCCCCCCCCCCAACAAGAAACTTAGTCCTAACCATTTGCCATCCATTTACTTAGTTGTTCAATTCCAGTATACATATATAATTTTTTCAGAGTTAACATTTACTTCAATGGGAAACAAGTGTAACAAGTAGAATACAGTGTTTATGTACAGTTAATTATGCCTTTACTCTTAGACAGTAAATTTATTTCAAAATTACCTAGGTTTGCACTTATTTCCCCACATGATTTAGTGAGGATTTCTCATACATTTATAATACAAATATATACCTTTGTCACATCAGGCATTCCATCCTGGCATCTCTAACTTCCTAAATGATTTATAAATTTCATACATTAAGGTTCACTCTTTGTGTTACAAAATTCTAGATACAAATACTGTTATGATCCAACATTAGAGTATCATACAAAATAATTTCACCCTCCTAAAAAAAATGATCTCTGCTTAACCTAGTCAACTCTCTACCTATTTGAGCCTCTGGAAACCATTGATCTGTTTATTGTCTTTATAGTTTCACCTTTTCCAAAATGTCCAATACATTGAATGATAGGGGACTTAGTCTTTTCAGGCTGGCTTTTTTCACTTAATAATATGCATTTAAGACTCAGTCAAGTCTTTGCATGGCCTGAGATTTTATTCTCTGTTATCATTGAATAATATTTACTGTATGGATGTATCAAAGTTTGTTTATCCATACACCCACAGAAAGACATCTTAGTTGTTTCTGGTTTGCGGAAATTATGAAAAAGACTGTTATATTCTTTTTTTTTTTTAATTTTTTTTTTCAACGTTTTTTATTTATTTTTGGGACAGAGAGAGAGACAGAGCATGAACGGGGGAGGGGCAGAGAGAGAGGGAGACACAGCATCGGAAACAGACTCCGGGCTCCGAGCCATCAGCCCAGAGCCTGACGCGGGGCTCGAACTCACAGACCGCGAGATCGTGACCTGGCTGAAGTCGGACGCTTAACCGAGTGTGTCACCCAGGCGCCCCATGACTGTTATATTCTTACGCAAGTTTTTAAGTAGACATATATATTCAAATCAACTGGACAAACAGCTAGGATTATTCCATAAATGTCAATTACTTCAAGTTGATTGATAGTGTTGTTTAGTCCTCTATATCCTTACTGATTTTCTGTTGGCTTGATCTATCAATTACTAAAGAAGGGGTTTTGAATCCCCCAACTATAAGTTAATATGTTTATTCCTCCTTTCAGTTCTATCAGTTTGCCTCACATATGTTGACACTGTGATGCTAGTTGCATGTATGTTTAATGTTGTTTGTCATTTTGGATAATAGATTCCTTTGTCATTATATAATGCCCTTTTTTCACCCCTAATGATATTTCTCATTGTAAAGCTTGCCTTGTCTGGATGGAATCAACAAAGCCACACAAGCTTTCTTTTGAGTTGTGTTGTCATGTTATATCTTTCTTTACCTCTTTACTTTCAACCTATCTGATTACATAAAATGTGTGTGTGTTTGTGTGTGTGTGTGTGTATATATATATACACACACATATATAGTGCCTATATATATATATATACACACACACGAAGTATATACACTTTAAGTATGTTCTTGTTTTTTTTTATACACTGACAATTTGTTTTTCAATTGGCTTATTTAGATCATTTGTATTTAAAATTATATTTTATATTGGGTTAATATTTATCATTGTTGTTAGTGTTTGCCCTTTGTCACATTTATTCCTATTTATGTCTTTCCTCTACCTTTCTTCTCTGTTTTTTTTTTTTCAACGTTTATTTATTTTTGGGACAGAGAGAGACAGAGCATGAACGGGGGAGGGGCAGAGAGAGAGGGAGACACAGAATCGGAAACAGGCTCCAGGCTCTGAGCCATCAGCCCAGAGCCCGACGCGGGGCTCGAACTCCCGGACCGCGAGATCGTGACCTGGCTGAAGTCGGACGCTTAACCGACTGCGCCACCCAGGCGCCCCTCTTCTCTGGTTTTATATAGCATTTGTAGTTTTGCATTTTATCTTTTTTCATTATACCAGATATATTTTTTTACAAAGTTTTTTTTTTTCCCAGTAATTATGACTCCAGTGGTAAAACTTTTCCTTTCTTTATATAGATACATGTTTCTGATCTATGCCATATTTCTTCTTCCTGAAAGCTTATTTTACCATTGCTTGCAGAAAAGGTCTGCTGGCAGTGAATTCCCATAGGTTTCGTATGTCTCAGAAAGTTTTTATTACTCTTACTTTGAACAATAATTTTACTTTGTGTAGAATTCTAGATCAGTGGTCTTTCACTCTATTTTCTCCTTGCTTGCCTAATACCTTGTGAAAATTCTGTTATAATGCTTATCCTTGTATCTCTATAAATAAGCCTGCCCACTTACTTCTTTCAAAAATGTCTTTTTTTTGTCATTGGTTTACTGGAGCTTACATATGATATGCCTAATTTCATTTATTGGCATTTGTTTTACTTGGTTATGTTCTCTGAGACTCATGTACCAGGAATTTGGTTTCGTGTCTGTAATTAATTTGTTAAAGTTCGCAGTCATCATTAGTTAAAATAGTTTTTATGCTCTATTCTCTCCTTGCTCTCTTTCTGGTATTCTAAATTACATGTAAATTGTATCTTTTGATATAACTATCCTACAGTTCTTGGATGTTCTATATATTTTTCATTTTTTCTGTATGTGTTTTAGTTTGGGAAATTTCTATTGACCCCTCTCCAAGTTCATGTATTATTTTGTTAACTGTGTTTGGTCTACTGATGAGGTCATCAAAGACATTCTTCATTTCTGTTAGTCTTTTTCATTTCTGGCATTTCCTTTTGAGATTTTTTATTTGTTTCCATTTCCCTATTTACATTACCCAGTTTTCTGTGATCTGTTTTTCCATAGGAGCTCATAACATATTTGTCATAGTTATTTTATTTAATTTTTTCTAGCTTTTTGAAGTATACCTGACAAAACATATATATAATTAATATGTGCTACATGATGGTTTGATATACATATATGTTGATTACCACAACCAAGCTAATTAACATACCTATCACCTCACACATTTACAATTTTTAGGTGTGGTGAAACGTTATTTTAAATTCCCCATATAATAATTCCAATATCTGTGTCATATCTGAGTCTGTTTCTGATGATTGCCTTGTTTCTTCAAAGTGTGGCTTTTTCCTTGCCTTTTTGACCTGCCTTATGATTTTGTTGAAATTCAGGCACGTTGTAATGTCCAGTGATCAATAATATTAGGTAGTAGCAATTGAGGTAAATAGGCCCTTAGTTGAGTATTTGTGTTAATATGGGTGAAAGTCGGGCTGTGTTTAATGTTTGCTGTAGCTATGGGTACCTATAAGGACACTATTCCTCTAGTGCCCTTGGTTTTACCTCTCCTCCACATTTTAGGGTTCCCTAAGTACTCTTCCTCAGAGAGAGTCTATATCTTGCAGCTCATTCAGTTATAATCTCTTGTTCTTATGCCAGGGCATTTTCTGTTGTGGTAGTGGTAAGGTGTGTATGAGGAACACAATTTCTTTAATTTTCCAATTAAGTCTCCATCTTTTAGTGGACCTGTGTTTCAGGGATCTTACCTTCTCATATATTTTTCACATGATACGGGCTTTTTCTCTTTCCCTCTACTCTCTTACTAGGCTGCAGTGTTCCTAATCAATTTCCTTGAAACTCTTCCCTTGTGGACTATTCCCCGCCTACTTATGTGATATTAAAAGTGTAAAGGGGACTGGAATGGGAGGCATGCCCATCTCCAGCTGGCACAAGCATCAAGTAAATTATTTTTCCTTAGAGGGTGGCTTTTATTATAGAGAAGGCCCTGGATGTATGTCACCATTATTATTCTTTTTCTCCTTACATAAGCTCCACAAGGAAACCTTTCTCAGATCCTCATCATGAGGAACTCATGGGGTTGCTAGAGATGAGGCCCACAACAGTATGAGGGTCCAACTAAAACTGTGGGCCCCCAGGAGTTCCTCACTATTAAGCTAGTCTATATACTCTGTCACACTCCAACCATTTGTGACAGTTACCATTTAAGTGTTCCTGACAGTTTATGCCTCAAATGGCTTTTTCTCCAGGTAAGCAGATCTCAGCTGTGATCCTCTGAATACATCTAATTTTCAGGGTGATGATTTACTCTGCAACACTTCATTTATCTGATGACTCCAATAAAAGTCAAGTTTTGTTTTGTTGTTTGTTTTAGCTTAACCTTGTAAAGACTGATGTGTTCCACATTTTTTACATACTGCAATTGAACCAAAAAAAATGAGGAATATTTTTGAAGATCCAATACCATTTTATCGGAGTGGCTAAGGCACATGTATTGTGTGGTTGGGGATGAGTTGCAGCATGGTAGCAATGTTAAGAGGGAAAGGATCAGGTGTTAACGGCACTTATTTTCATTGAGTTTTAAAGTCTTTTACTTCATTTTTAGATAATAGCTAAAATACCTCATTTCTGGAACAATGAGGATTTCTGAAGTCTATTCATCAAAAGCATATACCGTAATGGGACATATAATTTTACATAAAAACTTTTTACCTCTTTTACCTGCAAAGAAACCACACATGAAAAATAATACAAAAACTAACAAGGCTTTTTTTTCTTCTAATAATGCTGTGAATACTTCCAGGGATATGAAAAGTAACTGGATGAAGTTAGCACATATTCCTTGGATATCAGTTTTGCTGGAAGGTTTAATGAACTCTCTACAGTAAAATGTGATGAATAGTACATACTAAAGGAATACAATAATAAATGTAAACACTAAAAATAAGACACAAGTCTAGGTAAATCATTTGCTTTGAGATGTGTCCCCTAGATCCTCAGTGTACAGTTTACTCTCCTTTGTTATTAAGGACACTTGAATGGAAATTTTATGAAGTTATTAGTCTATGAAATTAAAATAGTAAAGTTCTTGAGACATATTTTTCAGATGAAGTTTTTTAAATGTTTACAACTATCCTCCTCTTTCCTCTCCCCAAAGCTGCATTATCATTTGTACTGTATAGGAGAGTGGGATTTATACAATTATCTTAGAATTATGATTTCACAAAGCAAACATATGCATCTATATCACCCTTTTTGCCAGTTATTCCTGGTGAAAGCTTTTTTTTCCCCACAAATATTTTAACGGTTCAAATCATTACAGTCTTAAACAGATAAAATAATATGTATTTTTCTACCTTTCAATTTTCAATTTATTTTTTTTTTGTCTCAGTGCAATTCAACAGACGCATAAAATGCTACACCCTGTGACACAGATGTTTCTTACTTGCCTTCTTATGGAAACATATTCCCACCCTATTAGGGGAAAGAAGTACAGTCCCTGAACTTACAGCTTTCTAAAAAAAATGTAGTAAAAACTCTCTTGAATTTTATCTACTGAGTAACAAATGCAAAAAATTTGATGATTGTAGCAAGAACAGGACACTGTTTTCCTCATGTTGTGGTGCTTTTCAAAAAGACAATTATTGAATGTTTTCTACTTGATAAAAGAGATATGTGATTCATCTTTATTTCATTATTTCTTTCTCATTATTGATGAAACCTAGGGATACTGTCAGTATCCTCATATCCACGTCTTCAAACAAATTGAGAATTATGTTAGCTTCTATAAACCCATATATGTTTAATAGTTTGTTTAATTTTCTTTCTCTTTTTTCATTTTACTTTTATGTTAACCTTTAAAAAGTCTAATGAAATCATTGTTTTTAGGAACAGTCTCTTCAAACATTCTAGAATTCTTATAGTCATGATATTAAAAATTTACACAACTATTTGTACACAAGATACATTCCTCTTGAACAATGATCAATTTTCTGTATTATGTTAGATGCATTTAGAAGAGGTTATAGGTTTTCATAAACTCATTCATGTGGGAGTCCTAAGATTGGATAAAGCATCTCTGAAACAGTTCTAGAAGTATGTTTCTAGCACAAACCCTTGTTAAAAAGAGATTAAAGCTCTTTTGCATTTGTTTAGAAGCCATAAATACTGGTATTGTTTTATAATAACAAATTTAACTGTTGAATTTTACATGTGAGTATCAATGACACATATAAATAATTGTTAAATTCTGTTTCTTCTGCATTTTATAGTTACAGGGGACTTTCTCTAAGGCTATAATAGACATAATGTTAAAATAATCTTTTTTCCTTATTTTTAACTCAAATTTTAGTTAGTTAACATACAGTGAAATATTGGTTTCAGGAGTAGAATTCAGTGATTCATCACTTAATATACAACACCCAGTGCTCATCACAAGCACCCTCCTTAGTACCCATCCCCCATCTAGCCCGTCTCTCACCTGCTAAAATAAAATTATAACAAATTAGGCCAATATTTAGCAGAGAATAAATTAAGGTAAAGGGTTATTATTTAAGGTTAAATGGTTTTGGGAGACACCTAGCAATAACATATGAAGGGAATGCAACCGAATCTAAACATATGATGGATTAGAACTGAAGAAAAATACAATTGTGGAAATCTTTCCTAAGACTAGAAAAGAATTGCATAGAAGAAATGACGATTTTTTTCCCCCTGAAGACCAGGAAATGCTGATTTCAAAGGAGTGCTAAAAACTAGTCTTTTGATGTCAATTTAGCTAGTCTATAATTCTCAGTTATTCAAACACTAATCTAGGTGTTGATGTTAAGGCATTTTGTCAATGTGATTAGAGTACATAATCAGTTGCAAAATTTTAGGTGAAGGAAATTATTTTAGGTTATTTGGTTGGCCTGATACAGTTGAAAAGTTTTAAGAGCAGGTCTGAGGCTTCCTTGATGAATACATTCTACCTGCGGGCAGCAACTTTAGCCCAAGACTGGGTGTTCCAGCCTACTCTTCTTGATGGCCTGCTCTCTGGATTTTGAACTTGTGTAGCCAGCCCCACAATTGCTTAAGCCAATTTCATGCAATAAATTTCTCAATAGGCATCTCCTTCTGATTCTTTGTTTCTTGCTGAAACCTGAATGATGTACTATCAAAACAAAAAATATAAATAGCAAATGAATAAAGTGGAGTAATCAACACCACCATCAAGATATAATATTGACACTTCCAAAATTTCCCTTTGCCCATTTTTAGTCAACCATCACCCTACCCTTTAAAAACCCTTTAAAAAACATTGATGTACTTTATGTTTTTATAATTTTGCCTTTTTATGAAATTTTATAAATAACATCATACAATACATCACCCTTCATATCTGGATTCTTTTACTTGCAATCATGGGTTTGTGGTTCATTCATATTGTTGTGTATATATTTTTTTCTATTTCATCATAAAGTAGTTTCAATTGCATGGATGTACCACAGTGTGTTTAAACATTCTCCAGTTGAAAGACATTTGCATTGTTGAATATATTTTTTAGTGATTATAAATCAAACTTTGCAAATAGGCTTTTCCCATAGCCTCTTTATTGTATTTATTTAAAAAATATTTACCAAATTATTTTTTGTGAGTGGGTTTACAGCATTGGGGATAAGACATATAAGTATAAAATACCATAGTTGCAGCTCTATAAGTTTATAAACTTGTGATAATGATGGATAATTAAGCAGTAAGTTTGAGAGTAATGGATGTATAGGTACATGAAGATCACACAACTGTAGCACTTAGTGTAGTTTGTGGAATCAGGGATTTTCACATAATTTCTAAATTATGTCACCTTTAAGCTGATATCTGAAGAATCCAACCATGATTCCTAAAATCAAGAAATCATAGTTTAATTCTCGGCCTTGCCAGACAATATTTTGTCAAATGTTGGAAAAAAAAAAGACCATTGAATAAGATTAATTCCATAGTTCCCTTAGTAGCACTAAATTTTATAATGTTTTATGAATTTATTATGTAGGTAATAAATGAATGTGAATTCAAAACACTTTTGTCAACAAGAAAAAAAGTAGTATAAAGTAATCTAAACAGTATGCTATTAAAGTCCTAGAAACATTAGAAAATCAAGTTTTAGTGTGTTGTTAGAGATCTTTGAACCGAGTGCAACTTGTAATATTTATTTTTAAAAATCTTTTTATTTTTTATTTTTAGAGAGAGAGGATGAGCAGGGGAGAGGGGGAGAGGGAGAGAGAGAGAGAGAGAAAGAGAGAGAGAGAGAGAGAGAGAGAATGAGAATCCCAAACAGGCTACATACTCAGCACAGAGCCCAACACAGGGCTTGATCTTGTGACCCTGGGATCATGACCCAAGCCGAAATTAAGAGTTAGACACTCAGCAGACTGAGCCACCCAGGGCCCCCTAAATTCAACTTTTAAATTCTTGCCTCCTGAGATGGTTCATTGATCACTTGATTCACAGATGCACATACAACTATTTTATGTATAATTGTTTTTCTAGAATTTAAAGTTTCTACCCAGAAAAATAAAAATTAGTAAAACCTTAAAATACACTCTGAACCAAAATTTGAAGCAAACAAATTAAATGTAAAGGTTCTGACTATAAAGAAAGAGGGCAATATCTATTTTATCTATATGGAAAACCACACTGTCAAATATTATCTTTGCCTTAGTTAATGTATGAAAGCATTTCATCCAAAACAATTCTGGTATGGCCTTCAAATTATGTATGAGTCAAATAAAATAAAACATTTTTCAGGAGCAATTATTTCTTGTCTAGTGATTTTCATCTTGCTAGCGGAATTTTTTCTATGTCTTTGACACAAATACTTTGTCAACAGTTTCAGACACATTCTTTTCAATCCAGGATTTAAGGGGAGAATTTTAGATAGAAACAAAAGAAACTCCTAGCCACAATTTACATTCTAATGTGTCTAAGAGGGAGTATGCAAATCACCTCATAGACTTACTGTAATATATCTCAATTCCATTAAAAGATCTTTTGTGCAAAATTTAAAATCAACTATGTATATTGTAATGTCTGGATATAATCAATTAAAATTTTTTTAACATAATGCATGTCTGATTTTTATTTTAAAAATAACTGAAATATGTTTAGACGACCAGAATACATTTTCGAGATTGGAAATCTGTTGTACTCATCAATTATTTACTTACTGTTTAATTAAAACCCTCAAGGTCTTAATTATTTATTTCTTCCCAATTTTTTCATTGCTTTTATTTATTTAAAAAAATTTTTTTTAATGTTTATTTATTTTTGAGACAGAGAGAGACACAGCATGAACGGGGGAGGGGCAGAGAGAGAGGGAGACAAAGAATTGGAAGCAGGCTCCAGTCTCTGAGCCATCACCCCAGAGCCCGACGCGGGGCTCGAACTCGCGGACCGCGAGATCGTGACCTGAGCTGAAGTCGGACATCCGACGCTTAACCGACTGAGCCACCCAGGCGCCCCTCATTGCTTTTATTTAAATGTCCATTTTAAATTCTTTTGTTTAGTACTTGAAACTCATTCTCCCTTAGAAAACATATTATATTTGTTAAATAAATGAAGAAAGAAAGAAAGAAAGAAAGAAAGAAAGAAAAAGAAAGAAAGAAAGAAAATGGTGTTCGACAAAAACATTTGAGTGATAACATTTGTTCTTTCTTTTCATAAATATTATCTATTCTGAATCTTATACTATGCCAAGCACTGAAAATAAAAGAGTAAATAATATCATGTCTGTCTTAAAGAGTCCCATGCTTGAGGGAGAACAAAGTATCCTAATCTGAGAATCTCTCTACTATTTCTCTATTCAAAGATATTTAGCACTATAGTAGTTAAATTCACAGTTTATATACAATTTGATGTATTTATCAGTAAAATATAGGTTTCAGAGGATATGTACTTGCCAGAAGATAGCCCCTCCTCCCTTCTGTGAAAACAGCAAATCTTTCATTAAATGACAAGGTGATGGTTCATCCCACTCACTTAAAATGGTTATTTCAAAAGGGAAAGTCAATTTGTTGTTGCACTCCACATCCCTACATCACACTCTTTTCAGCCTTTAACTAAGACTGGGTTTCAGATGACCTGGGGACACAATAGAAGGAAGATATTTCCCTAATTTCTGAATGTATAGTTAGGAGAGCTATCATAAGAAATTGAATCTTTACATTGACTCTTTGACATGTGGAGAAAAAGCTATTATAGTAAGAAGAGCAAAGTGGAAGAAAATTGAGTTCCTCCTCCTTTCCAAATAATATACCAATAAACAGTGCCATAACCCTCAGGGAACAACAGAGAATAGCACTACACTGAAAATTTCAAAAGGCACAGAAGTGACAATGCATGTTAAGTTTCTCTTTTATTCCTCTGTTTGTTAGTGGCAAAAGGGAATGCATCTTGGACATCAGAGTAGATTAATGTGAACTATGATATGGTATATTGTTTTTAATTAAATTAATGCAATACAATGCTGGTCTCCTGGAGTGTAGCTGTTCAATTGGTCATATCTATGCACCAGTAAAAGTTTTTTTTTTTTTCATTTTTAAAAAAAACTTGTTTAACTTTTTTTTTTTTTTATTATTGAGAGACAGACAGACAGAGCATGAGCATGGCAGGGGCTGAGAGAGGGGGAGACACAGAATCCGAAGCAAGCTCCAGGCTCTGAGCTGTCAGCTACAGAGCAGGATGTGGGGCTTGAACTCACAAACTGAGAGATCATGACCTGAGCTGAAGTCAGTTGATTAACCGACTGAGCCACCCAGGTGGCTATGCACCAGTAAAATTTTATGTACCTATTAACATAGCTTCAAGATATAAAAAATAAAATAGAAATTGAAAAAAAACTAAGAAAAGAAATAGACATTTAACCGTAGTTGAAGTTTTTAATACAAACTATTCATCCTTTGAAAGAGCAGAAATATAAATAAGGATATAGATTTGAAGAACATAATCAACCAACTTGAGTTAATTAAATGTACATACGTATGTGTTTGTGACTGTATGTATGTACATAGTTGCCATAAAAACAATTTCAGAATACATACATAGTTTTCATCTCAAAGATTTTGCATAATGCAGTCTTGATTCACTCAATGGATTTAAACTAATTACAAACAGAAAACTAGAAATCAATAACATAAATATGATTAGATAATCCTCGAATGTTGGAAATTAGACAGCCCAGTATCCGAGTATACTAGTCACTGAATTTACAATTTTATAGTTGGGTGTCTAATTTAGTTCTCACAGCATCTCTATGAGGACATTTTTATCATCCTTATTTTACACAGAAGACTGAGGTTTTGAGAGTGTAAGTGACTTTTCTAATACCATACAGCCAGTAAGTGGTAGAGTTTTGATTTGAGCTCTGGGTTACTGGGCTCTTAACCACACTGCATGTAGAGCCTTCCACTTAGACTCCACTTAAAGCAAAGTATTTAATTAAGTGCTTACATGTCCATGTGGCCTATACAGTTTGTGAACTATACCAAAGCAGCATCCATCTTCCTCATGTTTCCATATAACTTATACATAATGTCTGCCACATAATAAGTGCTTAACAAATGTCGGCAGAATTGAGCTTAATTTGTGACTCACCAGTAGACGATCAGCATCTGGAGGTATCTATACCTCTTCCAAGGCAGAGCATTCATCAGACATCTACTATGTGTTTTCCTCTGACAAAATGATTTCACACTGGGAACAAACAATTGTATAAATATGCAAACTTTTTTTTTCCCTAGGTTAACAAGCCAACTTCATGATAACATTTGAAAGATGGCACAATTAAGGAATTGTCTTCAACTCAAGAATTAAGCCTTAATAACACAAGAAATAGGAGTCAATTTAATGACTTACTTAAATAAACTAAGTAGAGTAAAATACCATTTCATAATAAAAACAAACAACTCCTCTCCCCCAAATAAACCCCAAAACAAAAAAACCTAACAAAAACATGTTAAAACAAGTTACCAGTATTGATGCCATTGAGCATAACATGATCTCTCAAGAATTATGAAGCATCATTATAGATGGTGGGTATTTTATTATATTTATTATATTTTATTACATTTAACTTTATTATATTTAAAGACATAGGTCTTTACCTTTTTAGTACTTTTTGACCATTCACTTTAATTACTCTAAAATAATTATTTTAATTGTTTTTCTCCCCATTGAAATTTGAGCATTCCTCATCTATATACCAAGCACCCAGCAACGATGGATCTGAGGATCTGAATGTGGATGGTGTGATAACACATCTGCTACCAGCGACCTAAAAATATCAACTAAATGTAATAGTTCATTGAGTACATTTAAAAGGCACTTTAGTGCTCAATATTTTTAATACATAAAACAATTAATGACAGAGGAATAAACTAAGGTGCTTCTAATTCTTGGAGTTGAAAAATATTAAAATTAAATAATTCCTGTTTAATCAACTTAATTTTTACAAGACAAAAAGGAACATGAAGTTCCCCAAGACAATAATTTAAAACACAAATTTCCAGAATGTCTGAAGACTATAATGAATATTTTTTAAAATTATAAATCATGGCTAGATGTTTAGAGTATAAACCTGATGAATTAAATTTTAATAAGGACACTAGAAGAACAGTGCTCATGAGTAAGTTTAAATGACTATATAACATTTTGTTTTTACTTTTACACATTGCATTTTCAGTTAATGAAATCCTTCCTGTTTTTTTCTATTTCATATAGTATTGTTTTGTGCATGAAAGTTATCCTAATGAGAAAAATATGGGGCATGTTTATAAGAATACTACCCCCTTGCCTTTACTTTCAAACACAATATAAAAGGAACAGTTAGTACTCAAGGGTTTTTGAATAGAAAAATTATTCTGAAAATTGCTCTGAGTGGCTCATGCATGTGTAGTAAACAATTTTACCCATTTAATGGATGGCAGGGGAAAGAAATTCTCAAATTTATTTTTATCATGTTAAGTGTCAATCAGTTATGTGAAATTGAAAGCATGCTTTCTATCCCATTTGTACATTGCCAAGTCTGTTCAGATGTTAAAGCTAGCTCTCAGAGGCATCATAAATATGTTTACCCTATATCTTAGATTGCGTCCATATGCTAGAAAAGTACTGTTTAAATTGGTAGAGAAAATAACCTTTTCATCTACAATAAAAATATGCACCTAAAAAAAAAAACAACCAACCTCCATGCAATGCTAAAAAATGATAGCTTTTCATGGACTTTCTGTTCCCTCTTCATTCTAAAATTTTGCATTACTATATTTTACTACCTTGAGACTTTATGTCCTTTTTATCCAAATGCTCTGGTTAACACTATAAACCAAGATCCAGAAACTATTGAACAAGTTCCTGATGTTAAAATATCAAATCATTTGGTTTGAACAACTGTCATTATTATATTCTTTTTAGAAAAAATATGCTTTTGGAGATCATGCTTACAGAATATAGTCATGATTTCAATCCCACACAATATTTTAATTCCATAAGGTGTGTGGGTGGCTATTTCAAATTGACATAGTTTTGTGTTATTTTTTACATGCAAAAATTATTATCAGATGGAGGGGAAATTAAATATTCTGAATGTGATAAAAAAAACCTCAGTGTTCTTGACTTATATTACCAACTGCTAACTACTGCTAAAATTTACCCATTTTTGGAAAATGAACAACCTTGACAACATCAGTAGTCTTAACAAAAAATAAAAATAGAACTTTGTCAAAATAACTGAACAAAATTCTTGTGTTAAATGGATCAATATATAAATATGAGGAAAAACTGATAAATGATCCATACTCCTATCAAATCATTTACTGATATTTACTGACTAAAATATTTTATAAAATGTACTTTTATTTTTAATATGGGTAGTATTTTTAGGTCAATTGTATATTTTATGATATATATTTTAATAAGAGAATAAATATAACACTTCACAGAAAATGTTGCCCTTAATTTTCAGTCATTGGATATTTCAAATGATAGGAAATTAAGCCTCTTTTGTCTAACAAGGACATAACAATATGCTTACCAATAAACTAATGTACCATAGTATAGGATAAATTCAATAGCTCTCAGTAATTAATATTAGAAGGAAACTGATATATCTCACATTATGTCATATGTTTTGCCAGGTTGTCATAGATATACACATGAAATTTTAATATTAGTGAACCTATAAAATAATGGGGTTTATAAACTAATTTTGGGGGGAAGCATAATTTTTTGTTTTTTATTCAAGTATAATTAACATACAGCATTATGTTAGTTTTGAGTGTACAATATATTGATCCAACAATTCTATTCATTATTCAATGCTCATCATAGTAAGTGTACTCTTAATCCCCTTACCTATTTCACCCATACACCCACCCACTTCCCCTCTGGTAACCACCAGTTCATTCTCTATATTTAAGAGTCGTTTTTTTTTTTTTTTTTTCTTGTTGTTTGTTCTATAAACCAGCATTTTAAGCATCATTCTGGAATAATGTTTAGGTTGTCATAGGAAGAAATGATAGCTACATATTCACTGTGCTTTATTTTTTAAATTATTTTCTAGTCTGGTATGGGAAAATATAACATATCATTAGTGCTTTATTTTTCATTTTTTCCTAAATTCTAGTGAATTTATTTTTTATTCCATGTTTTATTTTTTTCTAGTCTGGTATGGGAAAATATAGCATATCATTAGTGCTTTATTTTTCATTTTTTCCTAAATTCTAGTGAAGGAAATGGATTTTTTGATTTCTAGTGTTTGGAAATTTGTTTGCAAATCTTGTGTTCTCTCTTCTACAAATATGTTTTTTATATCTCTAATGTTATTTTCTGTTAAGCTATTTTATCTTTATCACCATATTGGATTCTTGATACGTTACTACTTTTAATCCCTTGTGAATGAACATAATCTAGCTTTTAAAAAATTTTCTCCTAGTCTATTATAGTTATAGACAGCAAGCAGGACAAAGCAGTTCACTAACTTGTGCATGGAGAATTCTTACTAGTTATTTAAATCACACCATGTGCCCACTTCGAGATGATTCCTAGATGGCAGTGCCACCACAGACCCTAGCTCCAAGTGCCATTGGAGATATGAGATTCTTTCCTTAAATCTTAAGATATCTATTATCGTCTTATCCCCTCTCCACCAAACACACACACACACACACACACACAAAACAAAAAACAAAAAACAAAACATCAACAAACCCAAAAACTAATACCCGTATCATATCTACAAGAAGGAGGAAGGTATTATCCAAATTTCAAATCTCTGCAATCCTTTGTAAGATGACTGTCTATCTATGTTCAAGTGGCTAAATTGTTTCAGCTGGAATTTGAGGGACCTCAGTAAGATATACTTAAGTCATAATCTTCACTGAAGCCCCCTATCATCTATATTATTTTAAAAATATACCTTTAAATTGTTGCTTTTCAGAACAAAGCAAAACATTAAAACTTTTTATTCCACAATGACTTAATGAATATATCTTATATCTGCATCATTAAACATAAAATAAGCTTTCAGGGTTGAAGCATAAATTCCCTGTTGCCTGGGAGTGTTGGCTGCTCACACCTGTCAACCAAGTCCTTTCTAATTAACTTTTGTTAAAAACAGTCATTCTTCCTAAGCTCATGTCCACTTCCTAGGGGCAATTAACTTCCAAAGATTAGTGGATATTGGCCCCACTTCCCAATTTGGGACGACAGACCAGGACCATCAAAACTTCAAAACTCCTCATGTAGTCCCCATGGCCGAGGACTTTGTTGTGACTCTTTGTACTCAGAATTTTCTATTTGCACAATACTATTTTTAACTCTGCCTCACTTGTGTTGATATTCAGATCACTCCCCAGTGAATTCCTGAACTTAAATCTCTACTGGAGAATCTATTTCTTGGAAACTCAGTTGCATAGTTGCCCATCACCAATCTTACATACACTAAAACATGCATTTTGAACTTTGTATTATTATTCCCATTATTCTTTACCCAATGAATCATTTTTTTAAGCAGGAAAAGTAATAAACACAAGGAACACTGAGTTAATCAAATAGCCTCAAGATATAAATTTTTTAAAAATGTAGAAATCCCTACTAAGAATAGAAAGAACCAATCACCGTTGGTGATCAAACATTATAACCTAGTAGGGAGCCAAATAGCTAATTTGTATTTTATGAAACCAAAGATAGAAGGAGCATTCAAGGGTACATTTAAACAATAATTTATCCAAATACTCTGAAATGGAGACCTGACCACAAAGAATAAAATCTTATCATCTTCCAGATACTTCTCTATAAGGCTCTTCAAACTAGAATAAAATACAAATTAGGCATACATAATTTTTTTACAATGCTAACGAAACAAAATGAAAGGATCACTATGGCAGCACTGTGGGTTATATAATGCTGACCTATCTGGTATAACAGAATTCAAGATTTAAGAAGGAGACAAAGTATTGCTGTATCATAAAAGCTATGTGAAAGTCATGAATGATTTAAAAGTCTCTCTGACTTCACAAGTATAATGTGAAAAATTAAGTAAAGTTGCAGCCTAATTACAAACAACATTTTGAAAAACTTGAAATCCCTTTGAGAGAAGCAATGGGGTCCCAGACTCTGACCAAAAATCAATGGCTTGATAATCCATTTTCTATAAAGCTGGCTGCTCTGAGGTGGTTATCTTTTCTTGTTCTTATAAGATTACAGAAAATCAAGGAAGGTATCAAAGTAAATATCAAAACGTGTCCTGCTTGCACAGGGAAATCAAGGGGTTTTTCTGAGAAGGGGAAAGGGACTGTGGGGGGAGAGGCAAATACACAGAAAAAGAAGGAGAAGGAAAAAAAAGACTCACTAGGTACTAACATGCTGAGGCACTTTTGTTTTTACCCTTAGACCAATTAATTTATTGGGATTATGAAATGAAACCATTCCTAGTATGCATTAGTTAACCACTCTGTTTTTAAAAAGTCTGCACTGACAGTTTTATGGTCTGGATGCCAGTTGTCCTGTTGATTTTACAAGCAACTGCTTGTAAAACAATGGCCAATTCTGGTCCAATTCAAGAGGTCTTTATGCCCAGTTCAAGAGTTCATTAGTTAGAAAGGAAAATCAAGCTTTAAAATGGAGTCTCTCATGTCCAGAAATTTTACACAGTTCCAAAGCATAACAGGCTCTCCTCCAGGGAATAACCACTGCTCATCCATCTAAAAATGAGCCTCTTTGGATTCTTAACAACAGAGAACAAGCTGAGGGTTGATGGACGAAGGTCGGCAGGAGATGGGCTAAATGGGTAATGGGTATTAAGGAGGGCACTTGTTGTGATGAGCACTGGGTGTTATATGTATGTGATGAATCACTAAATTCTACACCTTAAATCAATTTTACCATATACGTTAACTAACAATTTAAATAAAAACTTGAAATAAAAAAAATAATAAAACAAAATGCATCTCTTTGCATGGGAAACTGGTGATATAATAAAAAGAGCACAGATTCTGACACACGTGAAAACAAATCAAAGCACCAACATTTATAGAAAAAAGGTAAATAAAGAAATATCTTTATAAACCTAAGAATCTTTATAAGCCTGTTCAAAATAATCAATCATGTATGATACCAAATTAAATTGTAAATGACTTAAAATGAACTGTTTATCAAAGCTTATATTTGTAAAAATTAATTTTTAAATTTTATTTAATACACTGATGCATAGTCACTTAATATGGTATATACTAGAATGCATTAAACAGAGTTATAAATTCTTTTATTTTAATGTTTATTTATTTTGAAAGAGAGAAAGAATACAAGTGGGGGAGGGGCAGAGAGAGAGGGTGAGAGAGAATCCCAAGAGAGAATCTCTGCACTCACAGTGCAAAGCCCCACGTGGGCTCCATCTTGAAAACAGGGAGATCATGATCTGAACCTAAACCAAGAGTCAGGAGCCTAACTGACTCAGCCACCCAGGCATCCTTCCAAGTACATAAATTCTTATAGATTTATTTATTAAAGGACAAAAACATTTTCTTAAATCTCTGTAAATACTCTCTATATCATATTATTAGCAGCTAGTTTGTATATAGTTAATTATATACTACTAATATAATAGGATTTAAAATTTTTTTTAATGTTTATTTATTTTTGAGAGAGAGAGAGAGAGACAGAGCATGAGCAGGGAGGAGCAGAGAGAGAGGGAGACACAGAATCTGAAGCAGGCTCCAGGCTCTGAACTGTCAGCACAGAGCCTGATGAGGGAGGGACTCAAACCCATGAACCATGAGATCATGACCTGAGCCAAAGGTGGATGCTTAACCAACTGAGCCACCCAGATGCCCCTATAATACATTCCTCACCTGAATTGGAGGCTCTCATGCATTAGTCCCATCATACACTATCATCTTTTGTCTAAGAACTGCATCTTTCCTGATATTCAATGTTCAAGACATGATAATAAGAGCTATCTGAACATTTCCCATTTAGCTGTTGCCAAAATTCACTCTTCATTGTTATATTTGCTCTAGAAATTACAGGATTACCAATTTGCTATTAAATGACTGCTTTTCCATCAGGGACATTACAATGTATGAGTATACTGGGATCAATTTAAAAAAAAAAAGAACACAAGCACACATTTTTTTCATATAACAATGCAGTCATGGTTGATGAGCTATAGTAAGTTCTAATTCAGATGTGCTTGCCTTTATCTACTCTTTATTACATCCTCTTCACTTCTGCCTCTCTAACAAAGATAACTCTATTTATCCTAACTCCCTATCACTGGAATTTAATAAATCATACTATCTATATTTTGTCAAAGAGGCTGTCTTTTTGGGGGAAACATAATATCATAGTTTATAGTTGAGTTGATGCTTTAATTAAAATCAAATTTTGATACTTAAGCATTGAAATGCAGTCCAAACTAAATTATTTCCATTCCAATTAACCTTGATTGCTGAAACCTAGCCTTTTAGATTAAATCTCTTCTGCTTTGCCCTGATAAGATACAGATGTTGTCAGTCACCCTCCCCAACTAATGGGCAGTTCTGCTCATTAAAATTATTAGTGAATTTGATTTTAAAGGCAGATGCTCCAAAATCTTTTTTAAGAAAGCCAATCTCTTTTGAAAAACACAACGCAGACAATGCTATGTTTGAAGCCAGAAGGTATTAATTAATTTGAATTCTGGCTTTAATCTCTATTAGTTTGGCAAATTAATAAACATCTCTTAGCCTTAAGATATTTCCTTGGAATGGGGAATATAATAATAATAGCTAACATATATTTGATGCTTACTATCTTTTAGCAAATGTTCTAAACAATTTACATGTGTGTCTTTTAAACACACAATAACCATATCAGTTCTGCAGTATTAAGTCCTCATTTTCCAGATAAGTAAATGGGAGATAATGATACCTGCCTCTCTTATTCTTTCCAGTTGCAGAGAAGGTACATTTAGTTCATGCAAATAAATATGTCACTTCTGGACCAAAAAGTACCACATGATAAAAATCGCTGTTGTTTCTCCTCTTGTCCCCTTCTCTGCTCTAGGACCACTGGTCCTGTTCATGAACTTACTGATTTATATATTTATCTGCTTTAAGATGTGAAACAATCTTCAGAGAGAATCACGGGATCGAGGTATTTCAGCAGCACAATTTTTGCAAAACAATCCAGAAACTTGAGGAAAAGTAAAAGAACTGGAGGAAAGAATAGCTTGAGCTCTCTACAAGAGCAAAAATATGGAAAATTCTCCAAATCTGGAGAGCAAAGGGAGCAGACATATGTCCCAGTGCCCCCCTCTTCTCAGAGATACCCCATCCTTCATAGTGATGGTAAAAAGTTTTTTTTTAGGGTGAGGCTTTATATGTGGTAATATGATTTTATGTGGTATATATATATATATATACTATATAAAATCATTCAGATGACCAAAATATATTTCCCATACATATCTGGTCTTCACCTCTGGAGCTTCCTAAGTGTTGACAGTGATAAAGGTATCTTTTGTCATGTTGATGTTATCTTAAGGGAAAGCCCTTAAGTAACCTGAAGATGATGGCTGATTGCCAGGAAGGTCAATCTTATAATTAAAGGGTTGGAAATTTCAGTCCTGCCCAATGATGTCTGGAAAAAAGAGAGGGGCTAGATAGAGTTTAATCACCAATGACTGATGATTTAATTAATCATGCCTATGTAATGAAACCTCCAAAAAATTCCAAAATAATGGGGTTCAAATTTCTTTGGAGTTGGTGAGCATGTGGAGATTTGGGGACGTCGGCTGCCTGGAGAAGGCATGGGAGCTTTATGCCATTTCCCCATGCCTTGGCCTGGGCATCTTTTCCTTGTAGCTGCTCCTGATTTACATCCTTTTAAAATAAACAGGCGATCTAGTGAGCAAAGTGTTTTTTCTGAGTTTTGTAAGCACTGTAGCAAAATTAATTGAACCCAAGGAGGTGGTGGGAATCTCTAATTTATACCCAGTTTGTCAGAAGTACAGGAAACAACCTGGACTTGCACCTAGTGTCTGAAATGGTGGTGGTGGGGATAGTCTTGTAGGACTTGACGTATGGAATCTGATGCTAATTTCAGGTAGATAGTGTCAGAATTCAGTTAAATTATAGGATATCTATCTGGTGTTGCAGAGTGCTTGGTAGCACTGGCGACTCCTGCCCCATCACAGTGGATAGTGAAATTAGGTCCAGAACCCCTTTTAAGTTCCATTGTGAGCAAGGATAAATTATAGCAAAATGTATATGTTTGAATTCCTTCTAATTGGATATATTGACCATAACCCCAAATAATGGTGTTTTATTTGTCATCATCTTAATTGCCTATGCATCCTTTTTTTATACCACACATGTACTGCAGATAACAATTCCTCCACTTCAAGATAGTCTGCTGGACACATAGCTTTTAGTAAATTATAGAATTAATAAAGTGTTTATAGATGATAAGGCATCTAGATATAATAGGGAGTATCTTCAGCAGAAATGCCTATCAATTTGGTTTCAAAGTTAAAAACAATTTGCTTTTATTCATGCTAAAGAGATTCAGTATTAGAGTCAGAATAGTTTCATCATACTACCCCAATGGTGTTCTTGAGCCAGAAGCCTGAATTTAAAAGTTTAGAAGTACAATTTTCTACTATTTTTCTCCTCATATATTTTGAAGTTTCTGGCAGGTTGGTACAATAATGTGATGTGTTATAATCAGATTTATAAAGTAAAATATATCAATATGACCAATTCCTTTATGCATTCCACAACTATTTGTTGAGTCATTCATTATCTGTGCCAAACTTTTTACTGGATGCTAGGAAAATAAGCTTGAGTAAGTCATATTCCTGGCTTTAAGAGGCTCAAAGTCTTAGTTGAGGAGCAGATATAAAAACAGAAAATATAAAGTAACAAGGGAAGGAACTAAAGTAGAAATATGTACAGTTTATGATAAAACATTTTTGTAACCATAACTGAGGGCATATGGTTGATGTCAGGAAAGATATCATGAAGGTTCTACGTGTTCTGCATCAAAGGATGTATGTGGTTTAGGCAGGTAAGGTCTGCAGGGAGGGAGTGGGCTGTGCCTGAACAGGCGAGGGAGAAAACGAACAAGAAGCTCAGTGGATAGAGAGGCAAGAAAAGCAGTCTGTGGTAGAATTATAAAAAGTGCCTCTGGATTAATGATAAAGTACAAAGCAGGGAGTGGAGGCACTCAGTGCCTTTAAGGTAATTGTATAATCCCTTAACATTGTCAAAAAGAACTTTTATGGTCTATTATGGTTACCATCCAACCTCCTTTAGCCATTAAACTCCAGTTTCCCCAGGTATATTCAGTTCCTCCCTTCCTCACCCCACTGGGTTTGTACCACTGTGTCCTCTCCACCTAGAAACATCCTCACCACTTACTTAACATCTGTCTCCCTTCAGATCGCAGCTGAAGCATCAATTTCACAGTGAATATTCAGATATTCTCTGCCCAAAGGAAGTCAGCCTACTTTATCATATGCTCTCATAGAAGGTTGTTCTTTAATTTATACTTCAATACTAATTTGTATGTTTATTGGATTAAAGAATGTTTCCCTCATTAGACTATAAGCTCTCTGAAAATAGGAACTGGTTGATTTTGCTCTTCAGTACTTAGTCAAGTGCCAAAAACACAGTACGTTGTTAACAATTACTTAATGAATGAAAGTCTTTAGCACAATGCCTGGTATAGTTCACATACACACGTAATGCATACTATTGAACATAAAATACATACTGTAAAATAATCGATGTACTTAATTATTTAGTTTGTATGTATCAATCAATATGCAAAAGTAAGAGATTGCTGACCACCTGCCTGATAGACATTTTGTCATTTGAATTAATAACAAAAACAATTTTATTCAAGGTTGTGATTGAGATTTTATTGCCTTGACTCCCTCAGTTAGTTGTGAGACATAATCACAAGTGTTATCTGAGAATTCTCTGAAAGTTTCCTAAAGAGGGCTGACTAAACTGGGTACTGTCCCAATTTTTCTTACTCCACACACTTTTTCTTCAGAATTGCTTAAAACTTGAACATGATGTTTTGAGATATCTTGGATTGTAAAGTGACCTTAAGGATAGGAGCCACAGGTTAGAATTAGGCATCAGAAAGATACAAGAGAGTTACCAGTCTACTTTTTTTTTTTTACCTAAGAAAACCCAAATTTACACTGCTCTTGGTGAAATTATTCTAGCTGCAATGAATAGATATTTTGTAACAGTGAAAAATGGAGGAGTAACCAGAGATAGATTAAATGAATTGCCAACTAGTAAAACAATGATGTTCTAGATGTGAATGAAGAAGGATGTGCTAACTGCAAAAGCCATCATGAGGAAGTGGCCCATAACAAATTGTGATTGACTAAATTTGGATAAGGGGGACGCATTTATTGTATTGTATTCTAGGAGAATGATTACAATAATAGAAAGTTCTGAGAATGTGCACTTTTTATGAAATTTCCAGGATATATGTTAAAATTAAGCTAACAGTGGGTGACAAGTCAAGGTGCTTAATGTGTACAGTTGGAATACCAGAACTCACTGAACATGGCACATCAGTTTATGGAAGCATCTCCCAAACATTCTTGACAGGGGATTTGGAGGGAACTTAGTCTCTATAAATATC
The DNA here is from genome assembly GCF_016509475.1 of Prionailurus bengalensis. Classification (NCBI taxonomy): domain Eukaryota; kingdom Metazoa; phylum Chordata; class Mammalia; order Carnivora; family Felidae; genus Prionailurus; species Prionailurus bengalensis. Next base: position 172,954,234 of record NC_057345.1, on the reverse strand, counting down.
CTGCTGTAACAATGCTCACCAGCCCACTCTGGAAATTGTCTCTTCATTCAATTTTTTTTACATTTTACTTTTATGATAAATTTATATAAAATTGATCATTTTAAAGTGAAGAATTCTGTGGCATTTAGCACATCCACAATATTGTGTAGCCATTACTTCTATCTATCTCCAAAACATTTTCATTACCCCCAGATAAAACTCTGTACTTATTAAGCAGTTATTCCCCATTTCCTCTTTTTTCCTGACCTTGGCTACCACCCGTATGCATCTGTCTCCATGGATTTATCTGTTCTGGATATTTCATGCAAGTGGAATAATATAATATGTGATATTTTGTGTCTCCTTTCACTTAATATAATGTTTTTGAGGTTTTTTCTCATTGAGTAGCATGTATCTGTACTTCATTTCTTTTTCATGGCTAAATGTTTCTTTATTCTTTAAACTCATCTTTTGGTTTACATGTGGAAATATATATGTTTTCCTTTAAATGATTTTATTTCACTTATATCTACCAGGTTCCCCACTGCCCTAGAAATAAAACATGCTAATCTCCAACTTTAATGTCTTTGCTAATGCAGTTCCAAATACTTGGAGCTCCATTTCCCTTCTATATTTAAATTCTTCTTATGTTGTATAGCCAGCTCCTATCCTACCCTTTCCATTGAAATTCACTTACCATCACTCAGGAAAAAGTGCCTTGGAAGTTAGTCCTGTAATAATATGTTCTTTCAATTAAATGTTATTGAGAATATGTTATATCACCAATGTGGATGGAAGGCCACTTACTGGCAGAACTCATATAATTTCTTTCTACATCATACTATAAAGTTTCCAATACATTGAAAGTGATTGAAGGAAAAAGTACAATTTATGGACTTTAAAAAACATTAAAGTTGTATTGTCCTTGTATTATTTTTCTATTTACAAAGTGGCTGCATGTACGTTATCTCAATTTACTTGTAGAAGACCTAGCTTTAAGTATGGTAGGGTGGGGTTAATATTCTGATTTTTGGACTAAAAGTTTTGCCCAAAGATTCATTTCTTACTAGTAATGGCAGGGCAGAGCCTGTAACGTGAATTATACTTATAAAGTGGGTCTGTAGCTCAGCTTAGTACATGTATAGTTTTCCTTGTTTTTCTACAACTCAATTTGCTTTGAAGCCTATTTGGCCTGAATGCTATAAACTTAATTAAATTAAGATCTGTGGGACTTGTCTAGTGACAAGATGTATATGATAGGAGTAGCACTTGTCCTTAATCTTATATGGCTATGCAGATAGCTTCAGAGACTTCCATCAATATACTGATGGGCTTCAAAAATTGTTGCTCAGTCATTCTCTTTCCTATTGATAAAATTTCCTCAAATCCCATAATCCCATGATTCTATCTGTGATTTTTTTTTTTCATTCTTGGAAAACTGACATTTTTGGTTCCCACACCATGCTGGAGCTCAGAAAAGATTTTGCCATACCTCAGTTGCCTATACACCCGAAGTAGCCAATTTTCTTTTTAGCGTCTTGCAGTCTTGATTGAATTTGCTATGGCATGCAAAATGGTGAAAGGGTTTCTGTTCTGGGAGCTTGTAAACCTATATTTACAAAAATTTCAGCTGTATAATTGACATAAAATAGTAAGATTATTTATTTATTTATTTATTTATTTAATGTTTTTGAGAGAGAGGGGGAGAGAGCACATGTGGGGAGGGGACAGACAGAGAGGGAGAGAGAGAGACAGAGAGAATCCCAAGCAGGCTCTGCACTTTCAGTGTGGAGACCTACTCCAGACTCAGATCATGAACCTTGACATTGTGACCTGAGCTGGAGTCAGATGCTTAACCAACTGAGACACCCAGGCACCCAAGATATTTAAATATACATTGTGGTGACTTGATATATGTATACTTTTGAAAGGATTCTCCCCATATAGTTAATTAACACATTTATCTCTTCACATATTTATAGTTTATTTTGGTGAGAACATTTAAGTTCTACCCTCTTAGCTAATTTCAGTTTTACAATAGAGTGTTATCAACTATGGTCACAATGTTTTTATTTGATCCTCAGATCTTACTCATCTCATGCCTATTTCGAGTGTGTGCTACATTCTACTCACCCCAGGCACAGTCTGCATAACGAGGACACTACCAGCATTTATTTAACAACTACTTCTTTTTGAATCTCCCCAACTCTCCACCAAGGGATTTTTTTCTACTGCAAGTAAGTATGATGGAAAATGATGGTAGGTGAGATAGGAAGTTGTTCTTTCCCAGTATGTAATCTACGAGATCTTTAAGCCATTAGTTTCCCCTCAGTCCTCTAAAATAATAAGCTTTCGAGACCCAAAATCCAGAAGAGGAATACTGCTTTCTATGCTTTTGCTGAGTAATGTCTTCTTAGATGCAATGAGACTACTCAGCACGTGCCCTGACTGAGCTAAGTAAGGAGACTCACAACTGAACTACTGATAATATAGCTCCATCATACTTAATAATCATTCAGATTTACTGAGTTTGAACTGAAACTGTGTGTTGAATTCCCTTTAATCCTTTGCCAAAGATCAGGTAACTATTTGTATGGATCTATTTTGTATTATCTGTTCTGTTGGTCTATGTGTCTGTCTATTCTTTTCCAATACCATGTTAACTTGATTAGCTTTTTCCTTTTTTAATTTTTTTAAACATTTTTTTCAACGTTTATTTATTTTTCAGACAGAGAGAGACAGAGCATGAACGGGGGAGGGGCAGAGAGAGAGGGAGACACAGAATCAGAAACAGGCTCCAGGCTCTGAGCCATCAGCCCAGAGCCCGACGCGGGGCTCGAACTCCCTGGACCGGGAGATCGTGACCTGGCTGAAGTCAGATGCTTAACCGACTGCGCCACCCAGGCGCCCCTTTTAATTTTTTTAAATGTTTATTCATTTTAGAGAGAGAGAGAGAGAGCACGCAAGCAGAGGAGGGGCAGAGAGGGAGGGAGACACAAAATCCGAAGCAGGCTCCAGGCTCTGAGCTGTCAGCATGGGGCCCAATGCGGGGCTCGAACTCACAAACTGTGAGATCATGACCTGAGCCAAAGTCGGACACTCAACTGACTGAACCACCCAGGCGCCCCCATTACTGTAGCTTTATAGTAAGTCTTAAGATCAGTAGTATCAGTCCTCCAATGTCCTTCAGTATTTTTTGGCTATTTTAGGTCTTTTGACTGTCCATATAATCTTTAGAATTAGTTTTACTGTGTTTATAAAATAATTTGCTTGAAATTTTTGTTGAGATTATTTTGATTCTATGGATCAAGCTGGTAAGAATTGGCATCTTAACAATAATGAGTGTTCTAATTGATGGACATAGACTATTTCTCTATTTTCTTAGATCTTTGATTTTGCTTATTAGAGTTTGGTAGTTTTATACATATAGACCTTGCACATATTCTGTTAAATAGTTACATCAAAGATTTTCATTCTTGGTACTATTATAAATTATATATGTAATATAAAATGTATGTATTTTGGAATTCCAAATTCAATTTGTTCTTTGCTGGTATATAAGAGAGCAATTGACTTGTGTATATTAACTTTATATCCTAAGACCTTGCTCTAAATATGCTTATTAGTTCCAGAACATTTATTTTTAAAACAATTTTTGGGGTGATTTTCTACAACATGTCATTTTGAACAAAAATATTTTACTTATTTTTTCCCAGTAGGTATATCATTTACTTTTCTGTCTTCTACCATTGTATTATTTAGGACTTCCAGTGTGACAATGAAGAAGAGTGGTAAAAAAATAAAAATAAAAATAAGGGGTATTCTTGCATTTTTACCAATCTCAGGAAAAGCACTGAATTCCTCATTTAAATATTTCGGAAGCTATAGGTATTTTTGGAGATGTTTTTTATAAAGTTGAGGAAATTTTCTTCTTGTCCTAGTTTTCTGAGAGTTTTTACCATAAATAGTTTTTTTTTTAATTTTTAATGTTTGTTTGTTTGTTTGTTTATTTATTTATTTATTTATTTTTTATTTTTGGGACAGAGAGAGACAGAGCATGAACGGGGGAGGGGCAGAGAGAGAGGGAGACACAGAATCTGAAGCAGGCTCCAGGCTCTGAGCTGTCAGCACAGAGCCCAACATGGGGCTTGAACCCATGAACTGTGAGATCATGACCTGAGTTGAAGTCAGATGCTTAACCAACTGAGCCACCAACGCACCTCAAATGGCTGTTTATTTCTTAAAAATTATTTTCTGCATCATTTAATATGATATTTTTAAAATTTATTCCTGTTGATATGATATATATGGCTACTTACATGTAAATTAAAAATTCAATTCTTCACTAATACTAGGCATATTCTAAGTGCTCAATAGTCACATGTCCCTATGTGCTATGATATCATGTGCTATGATAGGGATATAGAACATTTTTGTAATCAGAAAGTCCTATTGGACAGTGCTATTTAGAGGGATGCTTCTGAGGCTATGTGTTTCACGTTGTTCTTCAGATTTAGCCTCTGTTGCCCACAATGGTAACCAGCTTGAGAATGCATGCTTTCCTGGATTTTGCTTTGTTCTCTAGCTCACTCCCTGCTTCTCCACTTCTACTTCTGGGATAACAACCAACTAAACTACTTTTACTCAAATCCTTTTCTCAGGCTCTGCTCTATGGGAAACCCAAACTGAGAAAGGTGGCATCTCATTATTTTGTACTGATATTAGTTAGAAAAATGCCATGATTAACGGAGATGCAGATAGAATAAGATCACTATAATAAATTATATGTATAAATTTCATCCACTTGGAGAAGCCTTGTTTTATATAAGGTGGTTATTAAATCTCTCTCATAAAAAACTTAAAAGAAATGAAGGTGTAAATTATGAGTACAACTGTAGGAAAAGTTTTTGATTAGAAAGAATAGTGAGGATAACTATTGTGGAATGGAATGTTTGGAGGAACAGCAAGGTGGCCAGTGAAACTCCAGGGAAGGGAGGAGAGGGTGGTAAAGTTGAGGTATGTTTTCAGAACCCAGAATTTGGTTCTTACTCTATATAAGCTGGGAACCCAAGACAAGCTTTTCAGTAGAGTACTAATCGTTCTGACTTATATTTTAACAGGAACACTCTGATTGTTTCTATAAATATAAAGTGTGGAAAATAATATTATTAATAATTAAGATATGTGCTTTCCATCTGTTAGTTCATGTAATCCTCACAATTCAACTATCAAGTAGATGGGTTATCATTATCCCATTTTACAGATGAGGAAAATAAATAGTAGAGGAGTTAAATAACTTCCTCAAAGCTGCATAGCTAATAATTGATAGGCAATTTGGCTGCAGTGCCATGGTATTACTAATTATAATATGTTGGTGAGTATATTATATTTATTGGAATAAATATATTAATTAAGTATTAGGTAATACATATATTTATATTCTGAGGAATACCTGACATAATCTGTATACAAGACTTAGAAGAGAGGTCTGGCACATAGTGCTCAAGACATGTTAGCTATTATCATCTCCCTGTCTCATCCCTGAGCATTCACACCTTAACTTTTATATATATGCCATATGGCACCTGCTGTACTTACTTTAGTATTTATGCCTTCCCTTATCCTTGGGTGTTTGCAAACATTGTTTTATCTTTAACTTCCTCTCTACCTAGGCAATTTTAAAAAATTTTTTTATGTTTATTTGTTCTTGAGAAAGAGAGAGAGACAGAGCACGAGCAGGGGAGGGGCAGAGAGAGAAAGAGATACAGAATCTGAAGCAGCTCCGAGCTGTCTGCACAGAGCCCGACGTGGGGCTTGAACTCACAAACTGTGAGATCATGACCTGAGCTGAAGGTGGGGGTTTAACTGAATGAGCCACCCAGGCACTCCTACCCATGTAAATCTTAATCTTTCCTGGTAAATGTTCTAAGATATGAAACTCCTAAACCTGCTGAAAGACCATATGAGGCAATTTTGTATGTATTATCTTAGGCTCATACACTTTGTTTATAAAATTTATGAGTTTATTTAAATATTTTATATAATTGCATTCTGCAATAGTGGTAAGTTTCCCTTTAAAACAAAGCAGTAACCCCCTATGCTTGTAACTCATTTTTGAGTGTGTTTCACACACCTAAGATAAATGGAATTAAATGACCAATTCTCCTTCAAATAACAAATGGATTCATGGTGAAATTATGTCCCTACTAAAAAGTTAGTATTAAAAAAAATTAGTATCAATGTTAAGTTCAGACTTACTTTTTTGTGCATTCCTTTATCTGTATATATGTTTTTCTTAAGAAATTCTATCAACGTGATAAACTATGTAGAATTTTATAGAAAGTATGAGACAATATATTTATAAACTTCAAAATTAACAACTTTCTGTCACTTCCCTTAAAAGAACAGATTAGACTAAAAGAATAGAAATAATATAATAAATATATAACTAAATTTTTAATCAATAAATCAATCAAGACTTAACTCATTACCACTTCACCAAGATCTTAAGCCAAAGTTTTATTCAAGTAAACCTACCTCTTTCAAATACCACCTATATCAGCCACCTCAAAATATTCTGTTCAAATAAAATAGTATCATGTGATTTAATGTGCCTTATACATTTAGGTAAATATTATTCCTCATATAGACTAAAGAGCTGATGCATATTTGCATGTTTCACTATTCAATTGCTGTGATCATTATAACCAAAATGTAATGTAACATACAATTTTGTAATGTAACATACAAAATGAAATGTAACATACAAATTTAAAATTATGAAATACATTTATGTATAAGAAGCATTTTTATCTCCTCTAGATTGATATTTTATAAAAGCAGGATTAGCACTAGTATTAATTTAAGTTAGATCTACGTATTTACATTTTCATTTTATATCATTTGCCCCCTTTAACACTTAAAATTTTCAATATGAGCTTTCTTGGCTATATTGTAAATTCCATGTGGGAGGAAATATGTTGGTGCTATTTAATGTAGTATCCCAACACTAAACAGAATGCCTGTCCATAGTAGATCCTTAATAAATATGTTGAGTAAATGTGCAAATGAAAACATATGCCATGTTATTAAGTGAGTTGGGCCCCCCTCAATTTCATATATTGTAGCCCTAATTCCTAATATGACTCTATTTGGAGATAGGACCTTTATGTAAGTAATTAAGGTTAATTGAGATCATTAGGGTGGGACCCTAATCCAATAGGGCTGGTATCAGTTATAAGAAAAGGATGAGATAGCAGAGATTTCTCTCTCTCTCTCTCTCTTTAATTCCCTCCCTCCCTCCTTCTCTCTCCATGAACAGAGAGACCATAGGACAACATAATGAGAAGGTGGCTATCTACAGCCATCCACAGCAAGGAAAAGAGGCCTCACCAGAAACCAACCCAGATCTTGATCCTGGACTATTAGCCTCTGGAGCTATGAGAAAATAAATAAATGAATGTTGTTCAAGCCACCCAGTTTATGGTATTTTGTTATGATAGCCCTAGCAGACTAACACAGCCATCATCAACAAATTACATGTGTCTCTTTTTTCCCTTAGGAGTCATATTATTTTTAATGTATGAGGTTAAGGGCACCATTAAAAATATATTTTTATAAATACATATGTGTGTGTGTGTGTGTATGATATAAAAGGTATATTCACATTTCTCTAGAATTTATAAACACACTGAATATATAAACTTAATGTAAATGACCGTAACATATTCAAAATGCTTTGCATACTTATTAAACTCTTCTCATAATATCCCTAAGCATTACTGTATAAAAGTACTTTGGTTGTTTGAATCTGATACATTAGAAAATGACCCAGGCTCTAAAGGAAAATAAAACCAAAGTTAATCATTTTACTTTGTGTTGCTTGTAACCTCTAGTGTTTTTTTGTTTTTTTCTTTCTGAGCTGCAATGGACCATAAACTAAGAGGGAGTAATATTTTCTAAAATGGACTGCAATATGATATAGCAAGTTTACTCTAAAATCCCAAGAGACCTACAGATAAGAATAACGATTTTCACATAATAAAATGGAATTGGCGTGAAACAACATGAAATTATGAAACAACTGCCAAAGCTTTTATATTTTAAAAACCTGTATTTCACATTTGAATAATAAAACCCTCAGTAATCATGACAGTTAAAAAAGAAAATGTTGCTCTTGAACAATGAAGTAATTCTCAGAATGAGTTTAGGCCAAGGGCATCTGAGTAAAGTTTATTGATGTAGAGATACAAAAAAAATTATTATTTTATTTCACTTTTATAGAAAGGCTGTTTCCTATTGAAATATTTGCTATGGCTGTTAGAACTGGAATATCTTAGTTATTTGTATTTTTTTCCTAAAAAAATCAATGAAATCAATGGCCTATTTTATATTTACCAAGCAGATCACCAAAAATCAACTTTAAACTTTTATGGCCAGTGAATGTAAGAATATATTTTATTTGGATGAATTTTGCTCTCGTGCCACTAAGCCTTATGCTCTTTAAAATGAAACCATTTTTAGAGTGTGCATGTGCGTGTAAGTGTGTGTATGATTTATTTCTTTAATAACGAAATCTCTTCATATTTAACTATAAAATCCTCATTGGCTATGGAATTGATATTCTTCAATTTTGAGTAAGTTACATCTAACCAAAGAAGTATCTTTCTCTTTTACATACGCTATGATTCTGCTAGGTTCTATACACCATTTAAACACTTCACAAATATCTCAAATCTTAACCAAAAAATGTATTGGGTAAAAAGTATCTTCATTTCACACATAATTCCACTGGGGTAATATACTCAGCCTGCAAACCTATCTATCTAGCAGTGGTGATGAAATTAGACCCAAAAATATGTTATATCATATCCTAAGTGATTATCACAAGATACTAAACACTGATATCATATTGCCTTGCCTCTCATTTCATTTGAGGATTTATCATCATGATCAGTATAGTAAGATATACAATTTCTTTGAAATTAAATAATTTCTTTAATTTAACTTCTTTTTGAAAATTATGGTATTCAGTTTGTTTATTTATTAATTTCCTCCAAGCTTTAATTTAAATTCCATTTATTAACACATAGTGTAATATTTAGTTTCAGGTGTAGAATTTAGTGATTCATCACTTATATGCAACACCCAGTGCTCATAACAAATTCCCTCCTTAATACCCATCACCAATTTAACCCCTCCACCACCCACCTCCCTCCATCAACCCTCAGTTTGTTCTCTATAGTTAAGTCTGTTTTATGGTTTGCCTCTCTTATTTTTCCTCTATGTTCATCTGTTTTGTTTCTTAAATTCTACATATGAATGAAATTATGATATTTGTCGTTCTCTGACTTGTCTCTTAGTAGAACATTTCCTAGCTTCATCCACATGGCTGCAAATGGCAAAATTTCATTCTTTTTTTTGACTGATTAATATTCCATTGTGTATATATGTCATGTTTGCTTTATCTATTCATCAGTCTATGGACATTTGGGCTCTTTTCATAATTTGGGTATTGTTGGTATTTTGCCATATACATCACGGTACATATATCCCTTAAAATTAGTAGTTTGTAATATTTTGGTAAATACCTAGTAGTGCAATCACTGGGTCACAGGGTAGCTTCTATTTTTAACTTTTTGAGAATTCTCCATACTGTTTTCCAGAGAGGCTGCACCAGTGTTCATTCCCACCAACAGCGTAAGAGGGCTCTCCTTTCTTTTCATCCTCACCATCTGTTTTTTCTGTGTTATTAATTTTAGCTATTCTTACAGGGGTGAGATGATATCTCATTGTAGTTTTGATTTGTATTTCCCTGATGATGAGTGATGTTGAGCATCTTTTCATGTGTCTGTTAGAGACCTGTATGTCTTTGGGAAACTGTCTATTCATATCTTCTGCCCATTTTTTAAAATTTTGTTTGTTTGTTTGTTTGCTTATTTTTTGAGAGAGACAGAGTGCGAGTGGGAAGGGGCACAGAGAGAGGGAGACACAGAATCCGAAGCAGGCTCCAGGCTCTGAGCTGTCAGCACAGCGTCTGACGTGGGCCTCAAACTCACGAACTGTGAGATCATGACCTGAGCCCAAGTCGGATGCTTAACCACCTGAGCCACCCAGGCACCCCATTTTCGGCCCATTTTTAACTGGATTATTTGGTTTGGGGATGTAGAGTTTTATAAGTTCTCTATAGATTAGATACTAACCCTTTATCAAATATGTCATTTGCAAACATCTTCTCCCATTTAGTAGGTTGCCTTTTAATTTTGGTTGTTTCCTTCACTGTGCAGAAGCTTTTTATTTTGATGAAGTCTCAATAGTTTACTTTTGTTTTTGTTTCCCTTTTGTTGGGAGACATATCTAATTGGAAGTTGCTACAGCCGATGTAAAAGAAGTAACTGCCTGTATTCTCCTCTAGGATTTTGATGGTTCCCTGTCTCATTTTTAGGTCTTTCACCCAGTGTGAATTTATTTTTGTGTATGGTGTAAAAAAGTGGCCCAGTTTCATCCTTTTGCATGTCACTGTCCAATTTTTCCAGCACCATTTGTTGAAGATATTGTCTTTTCCCCATTGGATATTCTTTCTTGCTTTGTCAAAGATGAATTGGCCATGTATTTGCGGGTTCATTGAAGGGTTTTCTATTCTGTTCCTTTGATCTATGTGCCTACTTTTGTGCCAGTACCATACTGATCACTACATCTTTGTAATATAATTTCAAGTATGGAATTGTGATGCCTCCAGCTTTGTTTTTCTTTTTCAAGACTGCTTTTGCTATTCGGGGTCTTTTATGGCTCCATAAAATTTTAGGATCGTTTGTCCTAACTCTGAGAAAAATGCTGATGGTATTTTGATAGGGATTGCATTAAATGTGTAGTTTGCTTTGGGTATTAGTGTAGACATTTTAACAATATTTTTTCTTCCAATCCATGAGCATTAAATGTCTTTCCATTTCTTTGTGTCATCTTTAATTTCTTTCATCAGTGTTTTATAGTTTTCAGAGTACAGATCTTTCACCTGTTTGGTTAGGTTTATTCCTAGGTACTCAATTTTGGTGCAATTGTAAATGGGATCAATTCCTTGCTTTCTCTTTCTGCTGCTACATTACTGAGGTATAGAAATGTAATAGATTTCTAAACATTGATTTTGTATCCTATTACTTTACTGAATTTGTGTGAGTGTTCTAGCAATTTTTTGGTGGAATCTTTTGTATTTTCTATAGAGTATCGTGTCATCTGCAAATAGTGAAAGTTTTACTTCTTCCTTGCTGATTTGGATACCTTTTATTTCTTTTTGTTGTCTGATTGCTGAGGCTGAGACTTCCAGTACTATATTAAATAACAGTGGTGGGAGTGGACATCCTGTCTTGTTCTTGACCATAGAGAAAAAGCTCTCAGTTTTTCCCCATTGAAGATGATATTAGCTGTGGGTTTTTTTTAACATGACCTTTATTATGTTGAGGTATGTTCCCTCTAACCCTACTTTGTTGGGGGTTTTATCATGAATAGATGTATTTTGTCAAATCCCTCTTCTGCATTAACTGAAAGGATCATATGGTTCCTATTTTTTTCTTTTTTTTTTTAATTAATGTAGTGTTTCACATTGATTGGTTTGTGAATATTGAACCACTCTTGCAACCTGGGAATAAGTCCCACTTGACCATAGTGAATTATTTTTTTAATATATTGTTGGATTCAGTTTCCTAGTATTTTATTGAGAAATTTTGCATTTGTGTTCATCAAGGATATTGACTTATAAGTCTCTTTGCCTGTGAAGTCTTTATCTGGTTTTGGTATCAGGGTAATACTAGTCTCATAGAATGAATTTGGAAGTTTTCCTTACCTTTCTGTTTTGTTTTGTTTTGTTTGTTTGTTTGTTTGTTTTTGAATAGTTTGAGAAGAATGGATATTTAACATCCTTTAAATGTTTGGTAGAATTTTCCTGTGAAGCCTTCTGATCTGGGACTTTTATTTATTAGGAGTTTTCTGATACTGATAAAATTTCATTGCTGATTTTTGTTCTATTCAAGTTTTCTATTTCTCTCTGTTTAAATTTTGATAGTTTATATGTGTCTAAGAATTTATCCATTTCTTCCAGGTTGTCCAACTTGTTGGAATATAGTTTTTCATAATCTTCTAATTGTTTGTATTTCTGTAGTATTGGTTGTTAATTCTCCTCTCCCATTTGTGATTTTATTTGGGTCCTTTCTCTTTTCTTTCTGATAAGTCTGGATAGGGTGTTATCAATTTTAGTAATTTTTTCAAAGAACCACCTCCTGGTTTCATTAATCTGTTCTACTGGTTTTTTTTTTAATTCATTAAATTTTTTTTTAATGTTTATTTCTTTTTTACAGAGAGAGAGAGAGAGAGAGAGCATGAGTGGGGGAGGGGCATAGAGAGAGAGGGAGACACAGAATCTGAAACAGGCTCCAGGCTCTGAGCTGTCAGCACAAGCCTGATGCAGGGCTCAAATTCACAGACCGCAAGACCATGACCTGAGCTGAAGTGGGACATTCACCAATTGAGCTGCCCAGGCACCCCTTTTATAAAAATTTACATATCATTTACTTTTGCTCTAATATTAGTTATTTCTTTTTGTGTGCTATCTTTAGACTTTGTTGTTCTTTTTCTAGTTCCTTTAGGAGGAAGTTTATGTTGTTCATTTGAGATTTTTCTTGCTTTTGTGGTAGGCCTGTATGGCTATATACTTCCCCCTTATGACCACTTTTGCTGAATCCCAAATTTTAGACCATCACATTTCCATTTTCATTTGTTTTCATGGATTTTTTTAAAATTTCTTCTTTAATTTGCTTATTGACCCATTCATTCTTTAGTAGCATGCTGTTTAACCTCTATGTATTTTTGGCCTTTCCTGATTTTTTCTTGTGGTTTACTTCAAATTTCACAGTACTGTGGTCAGGAATATGTATGGTATGATCTTAGTCTTTTTGTACTTGTTGAGGCCTGAATTGTGACCTAATGTGTGATCTATTCTGGAGAATGTCACATACGCACTCGAGAAGAATGTGAATTCTGCTGCTTTAGGATATAATGTTCTGAATATATCTGTTAAGTCCATCTGGTCCAGTGTGTCATTGAAAGCCATTGTTTCCTTGTTAATTTTCTGCTTAGATGATCTGTCCATTCATGTAAGTGCATTGTTAAAGTCTCCTATTATAATTGTATTATTATCAATGAGTTCCTTTGCTATTGTTTTATATATTTGAGTGCTTTCATGTTGGGGCTATAAATATATATAGTTGTTAGATCTTCTTGTTGGGTATAGTCCCCTTTATTACAATATAATGTCCTTCTTTATCTCTTGTTACAGTCTTTGGCTTAAAATCTAGTTTGTCTGATATAAGTATGGCTATTTCAGCTTTATTTTGATGACCATTTGCATGATAAATCGTTATTCATCTCCTCACTTTCAATCTGCAAGTGTCCTTAGGTGTAAAATCAGTCTCTTGTAAGCAACATATTGATGGATCTTGTTTTTTTTATCCTTTCAGACACCCTATTTCTTTTCAAATTGAGTGTTTAGTCCATTTACATTCCAAGTAATTATTGATAGATATGTGTTAAGTGCTATTTTATTACTTATTTTGTTGTTTCTTGAGATTTTCTCTGTTCCTTTCTTGTATTTGTCATATTTGGTCTTTCCTTCCACTCAAAGAGTCCCCTTTAATATTTCTTGCAGGGCTGGTTTAGTGGTCACAAACTCCTTTAGGTTCTGTTGGTCTGGGAAACTCTTTATCTCTCTTCTGTTCTGAAGGATATCCTTGTTGAATAGAATATCCTTGGTTGCATATTTTTCCATTCTGTACTTTGTATATATCATGACCTTCCCTTCTGGCTTGCCAAGTTTCTGTTGAGAGACCTGCAGGTAGCCTTATGTGTCTTTCCTTGTAAGTTAAGGACTTCTTTTATCTTGCTGCTTTTAGGATTTTTATTTTTTATTGCTGTATTTTGCAAATTCAATTAACAATATGTCTTAGTGTCGTTCTGGTATTGTTGATTTTGATGCAAGTTCTCTGCACCTCCTGGATTTGGATGTCTATTTCCTTTCCAAGATGAGGGAAGTTTTCAGCTATGATTTCCTGACATAAACTTTTTCTGTCCCCCTTTCTCTCTCTTCTTCTGGGACTCTTATGTTACAAATATTATTACATTTGATGGAGTCACTGAGGTCCCTAAGTCTATTCTTGTGTTGCATAATTCTATTTTCTCTTTTGTTCAGCTTTGTAATTTTCCATTAATTTATCTTCTATATCACTTATTCATTTTTCTGCTTCTTCCTTTCTGTGTTCATTCAAATTTATTTTGAATCTCAATTATTGTATTTCTCATTTATGACTGACTGATTTTTAACTCTTTTATCTCTCTGAGATAAAGGCCCTCCCTGAAGTCACCCATTCTTTCCTCAAATCCAGTGAGTATCCCGATGATTGTTGCTTTAAATTCTCCATCAGGCATATTACTTATATCTGTTTCAATTAGATTTCTGGCCATGACCTTTTCTTGTTGTTTCATTTGGATTAACTACTTGGTCTTGGTTTTTTGTCTAAGTCTCTGTCTCTTTCTGTTTTAAAAAACATGTTATGTTTCCTGCTTCTGAGAGTAATGGCTTTATGAAGAAGAGGTCATATAGTGTCCAGGGTCTGGTACTTCAGGAAGTGTCTCTGGTATGTGCTGCATGTGCTCTGCTGCTGTGTTTCAGCTGCTCTATCCTTCAGGCCAGTTGTCTTCAGAGACTCTCCTTGCCTGCAGTGGGCAGTGTTTGGTCTTTGGCCACAGTGAAGTGATTTTAACTAGGTGGTCTCTGGTCTGCTTGTTAAATGAGACCTGGTGCTACTTCCACTAGAACTGAAACTTTGCAGTGCTCTCTGGTTGGGAGATGTGGTGTGGGTGTGGGTTTCTGCTGGTCTTCTGGGTTGGGGGCCTGCTGCCCTGAACTCAAGCACACTCGTCTGAGAGGTACAGTACCGGCAGAGTGCAAGGGGGCAGAACTTGGTGTAAGCAGGTTAGGCAGCCAGTGTCAGGGCTCTGCTGCTTTCTGTAGGTGGTTCTGTGCTTATGCTGAGGGGGAAGGAAATGGCACCAGCTGGCTCTTTTATTCCTAGAGAAGCATCTCTATGAATGCCACCTCTCACAGATGTGGTTCAAAAAGAGGGAACAATTTTCCCCTCTGTACTTTAGCCATTCCTCAGATCAAGCTGTCTGCCCAGGGGTTGCTTGTCTGTCTTCTCTGCAGAAGCGGGGCAGTACCCTCAGGGCCTTATCCCAGCTAACCCAGCTAGGTGTTTTTAAACACCAGGTTTCAAGTCCTGCTGGTTGCAAAAACTCACATTTTCACCAGCCAATGGCTGTACGGAAGTGTTCTCCTTGTGAGCATCCCTGTGTGTTTCTCTCTCTCTCTCTCTCTCTCTCTCTCTCCTTCCCTCCCTCCCTCTTTCTCCTATCTCTATGACCAGGGCTTCCTCACATCACAGTATTTGTGATCATTTCTCTCTCAAACCATGTCTCTGCACTTCTTACCTTCCTTGATGTGGCTTCTCCCCTCCTTCTAAGTGTGGAGTCTGTTCTGTCAGTCCTTAGGTTTATTTCTTGGGTATTCAGAATGATTGATGGTTATCTAGTTGTGTTCAAAGGATGACACAAGCTTAGGGCCCTCCTACTATGCCACCATCTTAGCTCCTACTTAAATAATTTCTTTATTTTTAAAATAAGCACATATCTCACTAACTACTCCTTTCTATATGCACATTTTGATTTTTCTTTTTTGTTTTGAATTTCCGTCCTCTGACTCTGGCTGACAAACACAAGGATAAGTGCAATAGTGCCTTTTAGTTTTCATCTGTATTTCCTATTATTTTACTACATCTACCCATATATACATTTTTATAAACATTATCAGTTATGATTGAGTATAAATTTGGTAAAAAGAAATTGCACATTTATTTACAGGACATTAGTCAAAACCATGAATTGTACGAAATGCAATAAACTGGTTGTATTACTAAGCAGAATTCGGATTTTTCTTTTATTTGAAACTATTCCTCCTGACTGCTTTGACATTATTAAATACTACCTTGATCCTGAAATAATATGAAGCACTTAAATATGGTAAAATATGAGAATATATTTGGAAAATTTACTTTTTATTAATGATTTCTTCCATTTTTATTTACTATTAATGTTTATTTATTTGAAAGAGACAGAATGTGAGCAAACATCTGTGTGTGTGTGTGTGTGTGTGTGCGCGCACACAAGGGAGAGGCAGCGAGAGAGAGAGAGAGAGAGAGAGAGAGAGAACCCCAAGCAGGCTTTGTGCTGTCAGCACAGAGCCAGATGTGAGCCTCTATCCCACCTTGTGCGAAATCATGATCTGAGCTGAAATCAACAGTTGTATGCTCAACTGACTGAGTCACCTAGGCACCCCTAATTACTTTCACATTTAAGTATTTAGGCTATTGTGTTCTTTGATTTCTTCTGCTTCTCAATAGATTTCCTTTAATTTAGAAAGTCTTTGGTCTGGTAATGATTCATTAAAATGAAAAGCTTCTCTGTTAGTGTAATTATACCATGTGGACATGCCTTTTGGTCATTTTTATTTCCTATATAGAGAGTAATCTCATTTGAATTTAGGCATTTTGAAGAATTTATTTAAAGCGTATAGGGTAAAAAAAATACTATAAAAATTCAGTTGGAAGTATCATCACATTGACTCATAATTTTCTGCTTCTAATTTATTTAAAATACCTTTGAAAATATATTAAAAATCTAACATCTCAAAACATTTCTAATAAATTTAAAACATTATTTTTGTCTAGAAGTATGAATCCTAATTATCTAAAACAGCTCCCTCCTCCTCCTCCTCATTCTTTCTCTTCTTCTTCTTCTTCTTCTTCTTCTTCTTCTTCTTCTCTTCTCCTCCTCCTCTTCCTCCTCCTTCTCCTCCTTCTTTTTTATTTATTAGTTTAAACAGAAGACTTCAGAAGCTGAACTGGTTTCTGATGTCATAAAAGTCTTTGGTGTCTTAAATACCTGTGTCTAACATAATAACCTATGACATCCAGTGTAATTTGAAGCTTAAATATGGATCCCCCTCCCTGATGATTGACATGTATTTCCTGGGCATTGTCCAGGAAAGATATAAAACATTAATATTTAGCTTTTTTGTCATTTGGCATAGAATAAACTTAAGCCAGTTTTTTTTTCTTTTTTTGAAAAAATGAAAATTTTCTATCCAGAACATTCAGAAGATGATACTAAGACTTCAATGATATTAAGACTTCATTCCATAATAAAAACTTTTCATTGAACAAATATTCATTGATGCTTACTCTACCAAATATCATGAGATCTAAAGATAAAACAATGAAGCTATACACTTATGAACCTTGCTGCAATTGAGATTATGGTATACTGAGAAAAATAGATATTGATCAATTAACAACATTTGATATGTATCAAATAACCTATGTGCTATGAAATGATTAACCTTCCAAAACATCAATATGATTGAGGAAATTGTTTTAAGAACATATAGGAAACAGCAAACTATAGTTTGATTAAATGATAAAAATATTTCCTCTACAATATGTACTTTCTAATCTTCAGAGAAAGCTCATCTGATTTTATTAAGCTCATACATCTTGGCAATTCTTTATCTATGTAATATATAGCCAAATATTTTATTTCATGAAACAACCTCAACTTAATTTTGGGGTATGTGCATGTGTGGGCATGTGTATGCATGTGCTTGTACATGTATTTATGCATGTAATTTTGTGATTGCAATATTTATTTTTATGTCAATTATTTTAATTCTATAATTTCATCTTATTATTTTTATTGTTCTAGTTTACTAGAAGTGGTATTCATAAGAAATGTGCTTTACAGTATCACTTAATGAAAACAAAAAGAAGTCTTGAATTTTCTTACTGAATGTTCAACTGTTGAATGGTTAGCAATTTCCATAAGCACTAAAGTGCTTCATATCAATTAGCAAGAGAATTGCCAAGAAGGAAATCATCTTAAATGACTGTCTTGGAAAAGACATAAAGTAATTCTTTTGCCTCTCTCCCATTTGGTCATTTTACCAAAGTGAATGCACTTAGAATACAACAGTGAAAGACTTCTGTTTCCACAAGCCCACAACTATGGTTGCTCAATTCATGCACTTGTCAACAGTGCTTTTATTCAGAAACATGTTTATTTTGTAACGGTACTAATAATACAAATGAATATAGATGGTATCAGTTCTCTATAACTGCTGAAGCAAACTATCTCAAATGTAGTAGCTTAAAACAATACAAATTGATTATCTTATAGTTTGGGAGGTCAGAAATCTGAAGTGGGTCTCACTGGGATAAAATCTAAGTGTTGTCAGGACTGTATTCCCTCTGGAAGTTATTAAGTGAGACTCTAATTCCTGTATACCCTCTTCCCCTGACTCATGGCCATCTTCCTCCATCCAGTCACTTGCCTCCAGTCAGAAGTAGTGGGTTAAGTTGCTGTCACAGCACATCACTCAGACTCTGACTCTGCCATCTCCCACCCTTTTCCACTTTTAAGGACCCTTGTGATTACATTGGTTCCACTAGGATAATTCTGGATAATATCCCTATTTTAAGCTCAGCTAATAAGCAAACAATGCCATTTGCAACCTTACTTCCTCTTTGCCATATAACCTCACATACTCCCAGGCTCTGAGAATTAGGAAGTGGATATCTTTGGTGACATTTATTGTTCCTACAAAATAGAGTAACTGTTAAATCCTAAATGAATTACTCATATTAATTCAGTGTATAGATCAAAGATTTATTATTGGTACAACTATGTGTGATGATTTACATGACAGATAATAAAGCAAAGTATTTCTTTGATAACTTATTTAGGTGTATTCCACATAGTGAAAGAAATTAAGAGAATTCTGATCTTGTAGGATTTGTGGTTCAATGAACAAAACCATTTGCAAAATGCATACATAAAATCCATAGTACATTTATAGAGCATTTAATTTTTTTCAAAATATTTTAACAGTCTTTGGCCCCATTCATTTAGTCCTTGAAGAAAAGAAAATGAACAAGCAAGAGAAAGTATTACTATCTCATATTATATATATAAAAAATGGAAATTCACAGAGTTTAGGAAACTGACAATATTATAAAAAGGTAAGATTTAATCTTTCAGACCTTCCACAAAACTCATTCTGTTAAAAGCTGGGTCTAGTAAATACTTGGCTGGCCTTACTGTCAATTTAATCTCTTAGAAGCTAGACAGAACGATGAGGGGAATTGCTACTCTATACTTAATTCCAACCAATAAGAAGTAACTGACTGGCAGCGAAGTTGAAATGACAGAAAATCTGGAAGAGGTTCAATTCTAACTCTTAGAATTTGTTATTGTCAAGGTTGGTTACTTGAGTGTAGTAAAATACACAACCTTCAAAAAAAGTTTTTAGTTTTAAATGATAAGATGTAGTTAACAATACAAGTAATTATTATAGTTTTTGCATTTACAGGGAAATATAGGGTTCATTAATAGGAAAATGTTAATAATAATGAATTGCTTTCAGAAAGACAGTTCTATGGATACAGCCACAAATGATCCTAAGAGAGAGAAAATAGTAAGGACAACTGAAGAGTTGAGATACTGAAATAAAAAGCATAAAACACAGAATACAGAGCATGATAATCAAAGTTTATAACAGATTGTCATAAACTTATAAAAGTAGATTTTTAATGCAAAACTAGTATAAAATGATCCTTGTGAAGAAGTATTAATTTAAATACAATGATCTTTTCAATTACCTTTACTATGAAACAAAAAAAAATACTAAAAACAAAGCCCAGTTTATTTACTTTATTCACCACACTTATCACTAACAAATGAGCAAAATATTACTCAGGTTTTTAGCTTTTTCTGGCCAGGTAGATGGCCACCCAGATGATAAAAGGTAGATTCAACTTTGGTAATAGTGATATGAAGTCAAAGTAGTAGAGGTTTTAAGAAAGGATATTTTTAGAGAGCACTTAGTTGCTCTATAAAAATGCAAATTTCTGGCCTGGATGACATCCATTCAAGAATGCTGGAAAGAAATTGAAGAGGAAATCTCTGAATAGCTGTCAGTTTTCTTGGAAATATTAAGATAAAGAGAAGGGCTGGGAGATAGGATGGAATTATGTCACAACTTTCATAACAGAAATAAGGTGACTTTTCCTAAATTAAAGAACGTGATGTAGGCTAAGGTAATATACTACAGCATTATTATTTAAATTTGATTTTATCATTTAGAAAACAATGCTTCTTTAAGAGACAAAGTTTCACACTAGTAAATGCAAATAAAAGTAACTATGTAATCTTTATAAGTGTTCAACTCAAAACAGAATAACACAAAGGATAGAAAAAGGAGATGGTAATAAATATACTATTCAACACCTAATTAAAATGGCACACTGTTGTACCAATCTGATTATTTAGAATACAAATCAGAAAGCATTCCATGGGAAAAAGTGGTATAAAAAGCCAAACTCCAATACAGTAGTCTTTAATTTTTCATTCTGTGTGCTTATGTATTGTTGAATTGTGATACTGAACATGTATTCTTATTTAAAGAGTTATTTATGATAAAAAAATAACAGAAATTGTCTTAGATTAAAACATTTCATAAAACTACAATGATTAAATCTCTACGATATTGATGCTACAAAAAACAAACTAGTAATTACAAAATTGCAAAATAATGAAACACACCATTTTAATATAACATTTGGAATCTATAGAGATATTGTGGTTATTCAAAATGTAATGCTAGAAATACTGCTTATGAATTTGCAACAAAAGTACTTGGCTGCTTTTCAATTATCAAGCCAGAATCAAATGCTAAATTTGTTAAAGTACTAATATAAAATGAATAAATAAATGATATTCATTGTAAAATAAAATACACATGAATGTTTTTATAAAGTTGGAATAGGGAAAGTTTTTCTAAAATGATAGTAAGGTAATAGCATCATTTATATCTATAAGGTTGATTTTCTTCCATCAATATTTAATAGAAACCTAATATGTAACAGGCAATAATTCCTGGGGATATCATAATAAACAAAAGAGATATAATCCCTGATTCATTACCTTCCATGCGATTCCTAGACTGAGGAATGTGGGATATGCAGGAATCAGAGACAGTCCTGGAAAAAAATATTTTGAAACTTGCTGTGGCTAACATGCCCTAACCTATAATATTGGAATCTATTGTTTGTCATTAATGTAACTTTATTTTCAAACATGTTAGAAAACACTATTTACAACTGTGTAGGTCCACACTTCTCTATAACACAATCATACTGTTTCTGTAAAAGTAAAGTAAAAAATTACATAAGAATTTTTGAAAGTTGAGTCTCTAGGGGAGCCTGGGTTGCTCAGTCAGTTGAGCATCAGACTCTTGATTTCTGTTCAGGTCATGTTCCGAGGGTTGTGAGATAAAGTCCTGTGTCAGGCTCCACCCTGAGCATGAAGCCTGCTTGGGAATCAATCTCTCTCTCCCTCTCTCCCTCTCTCCCTCTCTTCCTCTGTCTGTCTTTCCCTCCCCTACTCATGTTCTCTCTCTCTCAAAATAAATAAATAAACATCAAAAAAAAAGTTGGGTGTCTAGGAACCAGCACATACTCAGGATTTCAAACCCAAGTAGACAAAACTAACCATTTTTTAATATTCTAAGTATTATTAATTTTTCATTACAAAATAGCTAGCTTATTGATAACTTATAATGCAGTTGTTCAGAGATGAGTAGTTAATAGTTGTAATGAATCTATTTTTACACATCTATTACATATGTCATAGCAAAATATTTACTTTAAAACATTAGACTTTCAACATGTCTTTTAATTTAATGTTTACATGAATTTTTATTCTCTTAATTTATTAACTTACAATAATAGTAAGATGTTGTGATTTGTGTATATAATTGTGAAATGAAAATTACACAACAAAGCTTAAAATTTAACATAACTATCTTTCACCTTTTCTAACAATACTCCAGGTTCCCTCTTTCCAGGTGCAAGCACTTCTCCTTCAACTACTATTGGAAATATTTGCTTTCACATTTTTATGTAATTTCCTTATATATTCCTTAATTATATTTCAGTTTTATAAATTATCATTCAACTTATCTAGTACATACAGCTAAGTAATTCTTGTATCTTCCCTACACACACACACACACACACACACTCACTCACACAGAGTTTACATTTCTTCATTCTCTTTCTGATTATGACAATATAATATTTTTATACGGCAGAGTCAGACAGTGAATTCTGCCTTCATTTCTTATTTAAAAATTTTTTAAATGGCAAATTTTATTGAGAAAACTGTAGATCACATGCAGCTGTAAAAAATAATATAGAGAGGGTGTCTCAGTCGGTTGAGTGACCCACTTCAGCTCAGGTCCTGATCTCACAGTTTGTGAGTTCGAGCCCCGCGACGGGCTCTGTGCTGACAGCTCAGAGCCTGGAGCCTACTTCGGATTCTATGTTTCCTTCTCTCTCTGCCTCTCCCCTATTCATGCTCTGTCTCTCTCTGTCTCAGAAATAAACACTTAAAAAAATTAAAAAAAAAAGAAATAATACAGAGAGACCCCATGTACACTTTGCCCAATTTCTCTGATGGTGAAATTTTTCAAAAATACATTTTTGTAATTAGGTGTGTATAACTTTTTACTGATGTTTATAACATGTGTAGGTTCTTAGTCCATCACCATAGTTAAGATGATTAACAGTTTCAACACCATGAGAATCCCTGGTGTTGCCATTTCATAACCACACCCATTTCTCTCCCTTCACCCCATCTCCACTGCCCCCTGCTCAAGCCCCTGGCTGTTACTAATCTGTCTCACATTGCTATATCTATTTGCATTTCAAAAATGTTTTATAAATTGAATCATACAGTATTAAATTATACAATACAGTATACAGTGTACTTCTCTTGCTTAATCCTCAGAATTCCTTTCACTTCTCTGAATTAGAGATACCTTTTTCTAGAGTCATATTTTCTCTATTTGACTCTTATTTCGATTGAGAGCTCTCAATTACTGTACTAGAGCATCCCGAGAAAGGATACATTGCAAGTAAATTTGTTGGGATTTTCATACATGAAATCTCTCATTTCAGTGAGAGTTAGTTTGGGTCTTTTAAAATTCAAAGGCATTCCCCTATTATTTTCCAGTTTCCAATTTGGCTTCCTATTTCTTTATATGCATACTTCCCCCACTGCTGTAAGATTTTAGGATCTTCTGTGATCCTTGTCAGTCTAAAATAGAATAAGATGGCTCGTTTATATCTTTGTCCATTAATGGGTTTTGTTTCCATTTTCTCTCAAGGTAAGGCTGTTCTTATAAGTATGGTGAACTATGGTTGTCTAAAAACAGAAAGATCTAATTAGATCTGATTTAGAAGCTCTATGTTCATTGTAGAGGTTTGCTGACCAAGACCTTAGCGTGAATGAACTATTTTCCTTGGGAGTGGGCATTTATTCCGATGAATTTTCTCTTAAATTGCTTAGTTTCTCCAAAATTCTCTAATTTCTTAATTGGTGGATACATGCTGGTATTCTAACAGTCCAAGGAGAGAAAAAAAAATGTGTGTCTCTGAGATCTCATCATCACTATGAAGATTTTCACTTAATCCTGCCAGTTTCAGTACACTGACTCCCCTCTCCCCACAGCAGAATCTAGTTCCTTCAAAACCAAAGTCTATCTTTTAATCTCTGTAAAGTGCAAACATGCCATCTTTTGTGGGAGGGAAAGAGTATCTGGCTGACTTCATGGCCTGGGAAAGGACTTTTGAGTGTCTAACTTCCCGAAAAGATTTTCAAGGAATCCGTTGACAGCTTGAGTATCTCTACCTATGAGTTCATGGTGCTTATAATTCTCGAGCCAGTTTGCTCACCCTGTTTTCTCCCCCCTCTCTGATCAGATAAATCAGTTACTACTAGTCCAGGTGCTTCTGGCTGAGAAAATTTCAGTAAATATCTAATTTTTTGTGTGTGATGGATTGATGCCATTCTTGATTGCCTTACAACAATTAATGTAGGATTTTATAAGGAGAGAAGTGTGTACTTTCAAGTCTATGTACCAGAAGTTATCCACTACTTTATAATACCTGCATTATACATTAAGAAATATAAGTCATTGGGGTGCCTAACTGGCTCAGTTGGTGGAATGGCTGACTTCGGCTCAGGTCATGATCTCGTGGTCTGTGAGTTCAAGCCCCGCTTCGGGCTCTGTGCTGGCAGCTCAGAGCCTGCAGCCTGCTTTGGATTCTGTGTCTCCCTCTCTCTCTGCTCTTCCCCTGCTTGTGCTCTATCTCTCTCTGTCTCTCAAAAATAAATAAATGTTAAAAAAATTTAAGAACTATAAATCATCTTTTGTTATGAAATACAGTGCCATTGACTGCTTGCTAACATTGGAGTTTCAATTTTAATATCAGATTTCCAGTGATATTTCCTGTAATTGAATTTAAAGGCAAATTGTTTTATTTATTTATATTTAAAATAATTTGGGGAAAAGCTTACAATGAGGAGCAACAAACATGGCATTCCACAGTTGCCAGAAGGTCCATTTAAATTGAGAGATTCAAGGAAAAACATGTCTTCATAATGCTAAGATCTATTTTAAAAATGTGTGGACAAGGCAAAACTATACAGAAAGTAAAAAGATCAGTGGTTTCTAGGGGTTTGGGTGAGAGAAGAGAATAGGAAGAGCACAGAAAAATTTTAGGGCAATGAAAATACTATGTATAGTATAAAAATTGATACATGACATTATATATTTGTCTGAACCCATAGAATGTATATCACCAAGAGTGAAATGGATTGATTATAGGTGACCATGCTATGTCAGTATAAGTTCATCAATTATAACAAATGTCCCACTCTGGTGGGCGATATTGATAATAAGGGAGCTGTGCATGTGTGGGGGCAGAGGTATATGGGAATTTTCTAGATCTTTCTCTCAATTTTGCTGTGAAACTAAAAGTATTATAAAAAAATTAAGTCTTTTTTTTTTAATTTAAATATGTGGACAATGAACTAAAATGGCAAATCAACATATACCCCTAGCTATCTTCCTGCCTAAACTTCCAAAAATAACAGAAAGGATATGAAATTAAAAAAAATAAATACATCTATAACAGTGTTAGAAATCAAGAACAGATCATATCAGAAGGCCAGGTAGTTGAGGAATTTCTGAAATATTTTAAGAAGATTAAAGCAGAGAGTTAGAGTATCCAGAGCCCAAGCATAGGCCAGGAAAGAATTTCCATTGAGTTAGAGGGTAGGGGGCCAATTATGGAAGTGCTGAAAGCCTAAAGTCATGATCAACAGGACATGGATAGGTCATCTCCCTCTGCTGTATTGAGCAGCCAAGTCATACAAAATCCTGGTTGGCTTACAGAACACTAGGAGCGACAGATTTCTGCAATCCCTCTATCTTAGGAGATAAGTTGCTGAGACCTCCTGCCTGACAACATATTATGTTCCTCTTCCACAACTCCTGGACACACCTGCTATAATATGACTTGCGGTCAAATATAGGCCAACCAAACACAATGCCGAATGACCAACAACCAATGCAAAGATTTAGCATCTAGAATATTTAAGTAACTTTGATTAATCTTTTAGAAAAGTAACAGAAAGGAAGAAAACAATAAATATAGGTAGATGCTTGGAAAACAGTGTTTCCCAAAAGAGAAACCCAGACTGACCATTAAGGTATATAAGATATTTCACTTTATTCATAATCAGAGAAATATAAAGCTTTAAAAAAACTATATCATTTGTGAGTTGAAGAGAATTTAAAACGTTGGCAGCCCTAAGTGTAGCAATGAATTTGGAGAAAGAGTAATTTCATACACAAATGGTGAAAAGCTAAATTGTTACAGTGACTCTTGAGAATTATGCAACACCTAGGGAAGAAATAGATGCACATAGTGTATAATGCAACACCACTGCTAGGAACAGGTCCTAGAGAAACTCTTACATCTTGGGACAGGAATACAAGCATCAGGATGTAGCACTCTTTCATAGCAAAACTATTGGGAACAATCTTTAATTGTTAACTACATGTTTTAACTATCAATATACAAATGCTGAAAGCATAATGGTGGGTTGGAAAAGCAAGTTACACCTGGCTCTATAGAACAGTTACTTAAAACATACAAAAATATATATTATCCATGCATAAATACAGTAGTCCCCATTCTCTGCAGGGGATATGTTTCAAGATAGATACATTCCAGTGTATGCCTGAAACCAGATAGTACTGAACCCTATATGTACTGTGTTTCCTTTTTCTATATATGCCTATAACAAAGTTTATTTTCTATAAATTATAATTTTATAAACTATATATACCTATAATAAAGTTTATTTATTTATTTATTTATTTTAAAATTTATTTTATTTTTTATTTAAAAAATGTTTAATGTTTATTTATATTTGAGAGAGAGAAAGAGACAGAGCACAAGTTGGGGAGGGACAGAAAGAGGGGGAGACAGAATCTGAAGCAGGCTTCAGGCTTTGAGCTGTCAGCACAGAGGCCTACATGGGGCTAGAACTCACCAGCCGTGAGATCATGACCTGAGCGGAAGTCAGATGCTTAACTGACTGAGCCACCCAGGCTCCCCTAAAGTTTATTTACTTATAAATTATAAACAATAAGATATAATAATCACTACTAATAAAATAGAGCAATTATAACAATTTACTGTAATAGATTTTTATAATGTGGTCTCTCTCTCAAAATATCTTATTCTACCATAATCACCCTACTTCTTGTGATGATATGAAATGGTAAAACGCCTATGTGATGAGATGAAGTGAGGTTATCACGGTAGGCATTGCAATTTAGCATGAGGCTGCTACTGACCTTCTATGATACATCAGAAAGAGCATCATCTGCTTCCAGACCTCCATTGACTGGGAACAACTGACACTGTGGAAAGTGAAACCGTGGATAAGGAGGGACTACGGTGTATGGAAAAGTATAAACTCTTCAGAATAAATGATGGTATTGATCTCTGGGAAAAGGAGGACAATGGAATTAGAAAAGGATAAACAGAGTACTTCAACAGTTTCTAGGACCTTTGTTTCTTTACATCTATTTTTCTTGAAAAAAATTTGGCACATTAAAATACACTATGTGTGGGGCCTACATGGGTGTTTAAAATTATAGAGAACAGAGGTTCTCTATATTTGATATATTACATAGTATAATTACATTAAAAATTAAAACACATCTACACAAACACATGCAGGAAGATTTATAGAAGCTCTATTCATAATGGCCAAAATTTGGAAGGAACCAACACTCCCTTCAGCAGGTGAATGAGTAAATAAACTGTGATACATCCAGACAATCAACTATTATTCAGCACTAAAAAGTAATGCACTATCAAGCCATGAAAACATGGAGGAACCTTAATTGCATATTACTAAGTGAAAGAAGCCAGTCTAAAATGTCTACATACTTACGATCCTAATTATATGACATTCTGGAAAAGGCAAAACTATGGAGACCCGTGGTTGTCAAAAGTCAAGGTGGTGTAAAAGGATGAACAAGGTTAGCACAGAGGATTTCTAAAGCTACAAAAATACACCGTGTGATATTATAATGACTGATATATGTCACTATGCTTTGTCCAAACAGTAGAACATACAACACCTAAGGGAAACTATGGGTTTTAATGTAGCAATGTAGTTTCATCAATTGTGGCAAATGTATCACTCTGGTGGGGAATGTTGATAATGTGGGAGGCTATGTATGTTTGGGGACAGAGGTATATGGGAAATCTCTGTATCTTCTTACTTTTGCTGTGAGTCTGAAACTGATTTATAAAAGTAAAGTATTTTTATTTATTTATTTATATATTTATATATTTATTTATTTATCTGTAAAACAAAAAAGCAAGAAGTGAAACCAAAAATATCACATTAAAAATACTGCAAAATCAGAAATAAAACTTTAAAAATTGCTCTTGAGTCAAAGAGGGAAGTAATAAATGAGGACACTGGGAGCACTATGCCAAATCACGCTGGATACAGTCAAAGAGATCTTCAGAAAAATGTATTGCCTTAATGCACTCTTTGTAAAATAAGAAATCATATTTTTAAGTGAAATAGCATTTAATTAAAAAGTTAGGGTTGGGTATATAATAGTGGGAATCCAAACTTCACAAAAAAAGTGATAGCCTAGCATAGTAGTTAAGATTGGATTCTGGAGTCAGGTTACTTGGATTTGAATTCAGGCCTTGCCACCCACCAACTAGAAGGCATGGGAAAGTTATTTAATTCACTTTGCCTCAATTTCCCCCATTTTTTAAGTAGAATAATATTAATGTCTTTTTCACAGAACTGATACTGGGATTAAATGTGTTAATATTGTTAAAGCAGTCAGAGCATTGATTATCTCACAGAGCAGTGCTATACAGGGACTCTATAAGGCTATGTAAACACTTGATTCATCAAAATGTTTTAAAAAGAAGGACTTAATAAAGGGAAAAAATAGAATTTAATTAAATGGGAAAGAAACCAAAATACATACAAAGAGTTGAGTGAATCAATAAAACCCAATGCTGGAATTTGATGAGATCAATAAACATTTGGCAAGTCTAGTATACTAGCTGTCTTTTAAAACTTTAGTGATAATTGGGTGAAATAAATTTAAAATTTTCAATGCATTCAAGAAGAATTAATACCAAAGGAAGATATTATAGAAGGGCTTATTTTATTCAAGATGATTTCACCAAATGAAAATTATTTAATAGAGATATCTAGGGGATAGACAGGCAATTTCATAAGTGATTGATTTTTAAGGTATCTTCCAAATATGAGTTATTATTTCACGATTTTGTTTTCTGAATTGTATTCTTTTTACTACACATCAAGTAACCAGGTTAAGTTACTTGAGATACTCCTCCAATAATATACAGGGTATTCGTAATGTCTGACAAATTGCATAGTGGCATCAAAGACACTTGTAATCTATAAAATAGTAAAATACTATTGACTATGTTGTAATGAATAATTCATTACATTATCTGTCTGCATGTGGAATAGGGATAGATGTAAAGAACATAAGTACTATGCATAATAGAGGGAGAAAGGACTTTTTGAAGTCAAGATAAGGGGGCACTTCACAGTTGAAATACAGGATGTCTTAGAATACCCTGAACATCTGGGTAGAGGAGCCCTTTGTTTTTGTTTGTTATCTAAGAGAAATTATTTGTATGAGAGCAATAATACCTTCCTTGCACCACCTCCCCCTTTCCATGTATGGATCAACAGGATTCTTTTCTGGAACCTGAAGTATAGACATGATTAAAAAATTCCAACGATTTTATCCATACCAGACACTCACCTTGTTCAGAGTTGTGATTACAGTTCCATATGCCCCATGGAAAGTTTCTTTCTGCATAAATTATGGCCCTGAACATGCCATGGAACAAAGATAGGATCTCTCCCAAAATGCTTAATTGTCTTCATCTACATCATAAATCATGCTGTTGAGTGGCACAGTTTTTGCTAGATATGTGAGTCAATTTCAATGTATGCACTGAGAAGCAAATTGTGTGGTAGAGATCATTCTGTCTCAGGAAATAACAGAATCAATTCTTGTGCTGTATTCCACATGGCTCAGCAGAGAAAGCCATTTGCTGATGGTCACATGTAATGAGCACAAGTAGTGCTTAGGATACTGACTTCTAAAATTCATTTATAAAAACACACTGATTTGAAAAGTTATGAGACTACTAAGGCAAGAACAGGTGGTCTATGGGTTGAGGCAGAAAAATGGAATGACAAGAGTAGATATGAAATTACACAGGGGAAACTTAAACTAAACTAAGAGGATCAAGAACAGAAACTTGAAATCTGCCAAATTTAAACAGAAGATACAGGAAATAAATATGGTGATGGAGACTGAATGAAATTGTGGGCATTTTATAAAAGATGAAGGGAAGATTGGTATTTGGAAAGAAAAGAAGAGGTGGGGTGGAAAGATTAATATAATTGAATAACTATTATGTACCAGACACCGTGATAAGAAAGAGAGAATTCAAGAAGGGAATTACCAAGAATATTAAATGCCACAAAGAAGTCTAATGTAAGGAAAAATGGAAGGGCCTTTTGTTTTGGTAGTTAAGAGGTGGTTGCTATTTGCAATGAGAACAATATCATCTATCAACGCTCACACTAGATATTTTAGATACTACCATCTTGCTCTTGAGAGACTCGTTCCTGTTGGAAAGGTGAATCTATAATCAGAAATGACTTTCTGATAAGTAAATTTAATAACACAGACAAGAGACTGTGGAACCTCAGACATAAAATCAGACATCTTTTTCTCACTGTTTAGAAAGATTTTAAGCATACGCGATTTTTTTTTTTCTATTATGCTCCTCATCCATAATGATCCTCATTTATGTCCATTTTGGTGACATTTGGCATTTGTGCTCTCATTTCCACACTGATTCTGCCATCACTTCTTTCTTTATTTATTTAACTTTTAGTTAAGCAACAATATATTTGTTGCAGGGGTAGAATTCAGAGATTCATCACTTACATGCAACACCCAGTGCTCATCCCAAGTCATCAGTTCTGATCTACATAACTACGATGGCCTCCAAACCAGTACCTCTACTTCAGCTTTACCTCTTTGTAATTCAAATCTCTGAGAACTGCCGGAATTATCTTTCCAAAATAAACCTGAATATATAATATCCTTAATTAAAACTCTTCAGTGGTTCACTGCGGACTTCAAACCAATAATGATAACACACGAATCCCTCAGTTATCTGCTCTTGCTCCATGGAATCATGTAAATCTGATCAGCTCTCTATCATAACACTTCTTGCACACTCGTGTGTACATTTCTGTCTTTTCTGTCATCTTTAGATAGATGTCTTTCAGTTCTGTCCCTTTACAGTCTTAAAACAAAGCCTAGTATGTATAACAATGCATAGTTTTTAATGGATTGAAATACAGGTACATAAAATCCTGCCTGCAGAAATGTTTACTTTTGTCTATCTTGCAATACATTATTTCAAAAATTATAAAATTAGTTGAATAAACACTGAAAAATTCATATGCTTTATAAACTTGTCATACATAGTTCTCATAGCCTATATTCTTTCATACAATTTTGAACTATAAATACTTGCTTACTTACTCTTTACCTAATCTTTGCAGCCAAAAAAAAAAAAAAAGGAAGGAAGGAAGGAAGGAAGAAGGAGGGAAGGCATCATCCCTTTAAACCATACTCCTCCTGGAACATGGGCTTTAAAGGCAGACATTCTTGTCCAGATTCTAATCAGCAGATTAATTTAGCTGATGCCTCCCAAAGGACTGAGCCATGCAACTCTGTCCCTAGAAGAGTTTTGGGACTGCAATAGTGGTTCCAAGCAAGAAAAAGGCATTTCTTCAGATCTTTCCACAACACCACAACTTTCAAACAATTAAGGAATAGAACAGCTCCAAATCATTTAACCTAGAATATATAAATACAGCTTTCTCTTCATCCTCTAAAGTCACACTGTTCTTTCAGGATTCTAAACAGATAGTTCCCAAGGCAAAAGATTACATTCAGCCCCATCTACTTCCCTCTTCCCCCATTCATGTAAAGAATACTTAATCCCCTTTACTCTGTTAACATCCAGAGTTATTTGGCCAGACATAAACTACTGAAAAATGAAAGAGACAGATACTTTCCATTGATTATATAAGTAGCTGCAAACCTAAGATAAGCAACTTTATTAGTTCTCATGACTTTCCCAGGTAACTTTCCTAGACAGATGCCCCACAACAGGGTTTGAGATACTACCAGGAACATTAGTGTTTTTTGGGTCGGACTACCCATAATGTTTATGGAATTTCTATAATTTTTTTAAGAGTTAAGGAATAAAATCATAAAACACATGATTGCAATGAATTAAATATAAATTTAAAATATATAATGTACATATAATATTGCCATCACTATGGAAAAAAATATGTTCATTCCTCAAAAAATTGAAAATGGAACCATCAAATGATCCAGTAATCTCACTTCTGGATATACATCCAAAAGAATTGAAAGCAGGGTCTTGAAGAGAGATTTGCACATTATGTTCATAGTAACATTATTGACCATATCCAAGAGGATATGCAAACCAAATGTCCATCATCAGATGAAGAGATAAACAAAGTGTGGTATATACATACAATGGGATATTATTCAGCCTTAAAAGTTAAGAAAATCCTGTCACATGTTACAAGATGAACCTTGAGAATATTATGCCAATCAGATAAAGACAAATACTGTATTATTCCATTTGTATGGGGTATCTAAAGTAGTCGAATTCATAGAAATAGGAAGTAGAATGGTGGTTACCAAGGGCTTGAAGGAAGAATGAAGAATTATTGCCTAAGGGGTAGAGAGTTTTTGTTTTGCATGATGTGAAAGTTCTGGTGATCTGTTAAACAACAATGTGAATGTATTTAACACTACTGAACTGCAGATTTAAAACAGTTAAGCTGGTAACATTTATGTTATGTGCTTTTTACTACAATTAAAAATTTAAAAAACATTATGTACATATCAATACGTGAAACATACAAAAGATTTCATAAATTACAAAATGTCAGAATTGAATAGAACCTAAGTATTATTTAATCTAACATTTGCCATTTTCACACATGACAAAACTAACAGAGGGGGTAATATGCTTTGCAGAGGAGCACCTAGCCCTTTTGTGGATAAATTCAATGCCAAAAATCATTTCTTTTGAATTAATGTAGAGCTCTTTTCACCTCACTAAGATGACATTTCCTTCTTTTGAGTATTTTTTATATTTATACCAAATAAGCAGTGTGTCGCTTTTTATTTTAAATAGATTTTATCTGACATATTAAATATACTTTATTTCTTTAGGATTCTTATGCAAAAATATTTGTAAAATAACTCTGCTCATTTTTCTACCCTTTCCATGTAATGTGAAAAGTAGTTATTTTTGCTGTAGCAATTTTTCAGAAGAATCATTGCTTTTTTGGACATATGTTTGTTCTGCGTTAATTATTTCTATTCCTTTGGCATAATTCATAAGAAAACGAGCTTCATCATGTCAGGTGTTTACCTAGTGAAGCTCATTTCCTTCTCTTCTCCCTAACTACAGCAGAAATAATTCAACACCAGCAATTTTAAATTTGTACTGCAGGAAAAATAAAAGTGGGGAATCTCCTCCTTATGAAAGAAGGTATCACAATAAATCATAAAAAGTAAGAGTACTGTAGGACTTGGCTGGATTTGGATTTACAACAGCTGCTATTATTAACAAGTGATTGACCTGAAACTAATGAGTAGATTAAGTAAATAAAATCCTAGAATTTTATAATATATTTCTAAGATGTGCTAAGTGATAGATGATAGGTAGATGGATAGATAGATCAATAGATAGATGATAGATTGATAGATTTAATTTTAAGATTACATACAATTATTATTCATATTATGCAATCTCCCTTTTGAAGTACTTAATTGATTCCCTCTCCTACTCAATCAACTGGCCAAATCATTAATGGGAAGCATCGGAGACACCAGAAAGCAAGGGATGTACTGAATGATTGTTAAGTATGGTACTGCTGTTTCTTTCGTACCTTTTTAAATGCATTTCTCAATGGGACATTTTATATACTGCTAAGGTATTTTCGCTCAATGAGTATTTTCTCTCCCTCCCTCCCTTGCTTCCTTCTTTTCTCATTAACAGAATAAGAAAAATCAGTGTAGAACTCTGAAGCCAAATAGGAGATACTTTTGCTCCTGAGAAACTTGTACATATCATTAGAGATCTCTACAGATGGAATCAATGCCAGACTCAGGTGGAGCCAGTGTTGTGCATTTGGCCTACTCCTAAAGAGCCAAAAGGAATGGGAAAATTCATTAGTATTAAACATGTACTTTAACAAGTTAATGCTTTTTAAAAACAGCATGGCCCCATTAGAAAACACTTCAAATTTTATTGATTGAAATTTAACTGTGAGTTTATGGTAAAGCACCTATGGAATTATGGTGTTGGTTTGTACATTTTAATTAGAAACTTGATTTGATTGTAATGAAACAGGAAATTACAAAAAAAGTCATTTTTTTTCATAGATCCAGGCAGGGGCAAAAAAGGGTGGAATAAGAGAGGATGAATCCAGATAAATATAAGTGCTACACCAGGGAGGCGAGAGAAACTGTTCACAAAGTCATAAAATAGTACAATTTTCAATGACAATCTCTAAATTCCTGGGTCACTTTTTTTTCAATATTCAAACACAAAATATCTCAGAAATCTATCCATGTTGAGTGCTTTGCCCCTCAGAGCATGGGCACTGACTGTTTATTCTCCAAAGCACACTCTCAAGTGTAACATAATTTACAAACATTACATACTATGGCTCTCAATGACCATCACAAGTAACATTCATAAGAATTGCTAATTGTGTATCATTCTCCTTAGAAATCCTTCTTCAGGTCCATTGGTTTTTGTTCCCTAGGCCTTCGATTTATACTACACTTATTCCTGCTTGTAGTTCCTATTTCTGGAGTCTTCTTTCCAGTATATACTCTTACTCAATTCCTTGTTTTTCCCAGTCCCCCACACTAATTAAACGCCATCTATGTTATGGTTTATATGTACTTCTACATCATGGAATTTACAACATGTATGACTGCTAGGATAGTATGTCTCCAAATCAGGTGTAACCACCTTCAGAGCAGGTACCATATCTGCTCTGTTCTCAATTATACCCTTTGCATGTTACATAAGAAGTTGTCTAACATATAAGATATGTAA
Source organism: Prionailurus bengalensis (assembly GCF_016509475.1). NCBI lineage: Eukaryota > Metazoa > Chordata > Mammalia > Carnivora > Felidae > Prionailurus > Prionailurus bengalensis. The sequence goes on along the minus strand of NC_057345.1, from coordinate 172,919,387 downwards.
TAAATATTTGTTGAAGGATAAATGAAACCAGTCTAGTCATTAGGGCATTTAGAGTGAAATAGTAGGGACTCAAGTTTCAAAATGGTCAGAGAAACAGAAACTCAGGAATAGAGATGGAGAGATTTTCCACCATTCTATCTCTAGATTGAGGTTCCATCTCAAGATTGCGTGAGTGAGGTATATGAATTCAGTCAAATGAAGTGTTTTGTAAAACAAAAGTGACTTTAAAAAGACATTTGAAATGTGGTTACAAAATCCAAGTCTCATTATTAATCATTCAAAGCTTTAGAGAATCTGACTGGCATGTTAAGAATACTAACTCCCCTAGATGATCCTTAGGTTTTTTAAAACTCAGGAAGGAAAGTGAGAACTGACACAGTGGTGACTCCTTGAAGAAAAACCATTAAAAATAAACTCATTAAAAAAATTGGAGACAAACTTATTAAATTCTAACAGGCTTAAATAATGTGCTATCATTTTGATAAAGAAGTGACTTCTATTTCCTTTCTTCAGGTGACAGAATACATTTTACAATTTTTAATAAAGTATTTTGACACAGAGTGGCATTTGTGATGAATATAAGAGCTAATGAAAAGAAGGGTTATATGAACTCCATTGCTTGAATCATTGTAACTTAATTATAAACAATTTATAAGTCAAAACAAGAAAAATTTAAAAATAAAAATGACTGTGAGAAGAGAGTATGAGGGTTGTTGAAAGAGCAGAAGTAAAAAAAAGCATCAATAGTTGCAGAAATATTCTAGTTATATTCATATTAATCTTCAAAGCTCCACCTCTGAGATTACTATTTATAAAATAAAATAATGCTACATGTGAATAATTCCAATTCTTTAACTTATGCTGCTCTTGTGGACACAATTTTGAACATAATTTTACAAAACTGAGGACAAAATTTAACTCTTTTTAAAAATTTTTTTATGTTTATTTATTTTTGAGAGAGAGGGAGAGACAGAACATGAATAGGGGAGCGGCAGAGAAAGAGGGAGACACAGAATCTGAAGCAGGCTCCAGGCTCTGAGCTGTCAGCACAGAGCCCAACGTGGGGCTCGAACTCACAAACTGTGAGATCATGACCTGAGCCAAAGTCGGATGCTCAGCCGACGGAGTCACCCAGGCGCCCCTGAAATTTAACTTTTTAAGCTTCATACCTATTTTGTATAACTATCCCAGTAAAATTCATATCCCATTAAAAAATATGAGCAGTTGGGGATTACAGTCTTTCTTCATTACCCTCTTCACACAGGTATATTTCCCCAGGGTAGTGACTCACATCAACTACTATATAATATATTTTGTAAGGTAAGACTCACTTGATACAGGTTTTCTCACTCATTCAGAAAGCATTGAGAGGTGCTCATCAAGTGCCAGTTACTGAGAATGCAGAGATGAAAGACTATCTACAGGCACATGAGAGGATAACTATAAGAATTATGATAAAGAGGCAGTAAACTCATATAACCATAGGGTTGATATAGACCTCTGATTTATCATTCTCTGAAAAATGAGTATTATTTTGTTTTAAATTCAACTCTCCACCCTTTACTCTTTTAAGAGAGCCATTTTAATTAGATAATATACTAGAAAACAAATATAAAACAATATGGTCTCAGATTTCAGTACACAACCTAGCAAAGAAGCTGTGAAGTTTTCCTGGGGCTACTGGTATCTGATTCTGAGAGCAGCATATGGGCTGTGGGAGGGACTCTTAGAATCAGGAAGATAGATTGGATAGTAGAGAAAAATTTTATGCTGGGAAAAATTTTTTCCTATGCTTATTGCTATCAGAAACACATTTAAACCATTAAGGACAAAAATATTGAATATGACATTGTGTATCAACAATACTTGGATAAAAAATATTGAATAAAAAGTTATGGAAAGAGACATACAAACCTAATATTAAAACCTAGTGTCTATATCAATATTAGATGAGAATGACTTTAGGAAAAAACTAAATATGAAAAATCAATCAACATTTACAATAGCCAAATATGGAAACAATCTAAGTGTTCATCAAAAGACAAATAGATAGGAAAGTGTGGTGTATATGCGTGCGCGTGCACACACACACACACACACACACACACACACACAAACACACAGAGAAATATCATGCAGCCATAAAAAATGAGATAGTGCCATATGAGACAACATGGACGGATCTAGAAGGTATTATGCTAAGTGAAGTAAGTCAGACTGAGAAAGACAAGTACCATACGATTCCACTTATAAGTGGAATGTAAAAAAAAAATGAATAAACAAACAAAAAGCCAACTCATACCTATAAATACAGAAAACTAATTGGTGATGCCAGAGGGGATGGGGGTGAAGGGCTAGGCAATATGGGTGGAGAAGGAAATACAGGCTTCTAGTTATAGGATGACTAAGTCACGGGAATAAAACACACAGCATAAAGAATATAGTCAATGATATTGTAATAGTGATATAACATGACAGATGGTAGCTACAATTGTGAATGTGAACTGCTTAAATCACTAAGTTATACACATGAAACTAATATAACATTATGTGTCAAGTATACTCAAAATTAAAAAAATCACAAACATCAATCTACATATGAAAAGATTTTAGTAATCAGAGAAATATAAGCTCAAACCACAGTGAAATCCACAATCAACACCACCCCCATCCTGCCACACAATATTATGCTTGCAAAGTAATAAGATCTCATAAAACCACTTGTGAGGATGCAGAGAATCAGAGTTGTGTTGAGAAAGTAGATTGATTACCACCACTCTAGTAAACACTTGGGAATTTTCTAATAAAATAGAAAACGAACATTCTCCATTTCTCATCAATTCTGATATTTATTCTAGAGAAATCCTTGCCCCTGTGTAACATTAGACATGTAAAGACCATACCCTATCTTGTTCATCTGTTAAGCACCCAAATACCCAAATGTACACTAAAAGAAGAACAGATTAATATACTGTGACTTTTTCATACCAGTACTATGGAATATCCTAGATCAATGAAAAGAAATGAAAGTTTAGGTACAGATATCACCTTGCAGGAGTGGGAATTTAACTATTAATCTAAAAGCAAATTGTGAAAGAATACCAAATTATTCCATACATGTATGCTAAAAATTTTTAAAGCAAATACTGTAATGTGAAAGGGTGACAAAATTTTGAACAAAAGAATAATAAAACAGAAAGTTTATATTGGTTGCTTCTGGAGAGGAAGGAGGAAAGGGGTAAAAATGGAGATCATTACATGGTAAATATGGTAAATTGATATATAATACTTACAATGCTCACTTTTTCATGTAGAGTGTTGAATAGAAATATGTTAGTTTTCTTATTCTTCTTTAAATCATACATACACTTATATGCTTTTTTGTATGTTCAACATATACTATAATAAATATTTTACAAAGAATTCATAAATGCATGAATAAAAGCTGAATAATTAAAAGAATGAATGATCAGATAGAGTACTATGGAAGGATGTGTTTCAAGTTCTGTTGCCAAGAAAGTTAACACTATGTCTCCAGTATGGGTTTTGAGACTAGAATTATTACTCAGAATCCTTTCCTTATATGTTGATAGTATGTTTCTCCATTACAGATATCTATTCTTAATATAGTATCAAAATACATTTTGCTCTTGTGGAATGTTGGCTGGTGCCACTTTTTCCTAAAGCCTGTCCACTGTCTCCATACTGACTATCATGTTTCCGGTCTGGAGAAGTGCTGATGAAATTTTATAAATTAAAACAACATTAACAGCAACAAAGTAATAGCAAACTTGAAAATAGTTATAACTTCTCAATATCTATGGCAGAAATAGACATCTTAAGAATACAGAGTTTTATAAAATTTGCTTAGCTAAATACATTACTTTTGGCAATTTAAGTAAGCAATTATCTTGCAAAATAAAATTTTATAGTGACATTTTAAAGGGGTTCTCCAAATAGAACTTCTCTTTCACAAGTGGCTAATTGCAGTTTTGGATGGACAGTTTGGCATTTAAAATTGAAGGTAAGTTAGTTCCTGAAACCAATTACACCCACAGTCCCTTTTTTTAATGTACAATTTTACTCTGTAAGTGATTTAGAGGACATAAAGTGCTTTAAAACAACAAATACAAATTCTAATAAAGCAAGATGTCTTGTGGGCCCCATGTCTGCCATACATAGCTACTGCTAAAAGATGCAGATACTCAATGAAACATTTTGCTTTTTTTCTATACTTTGACAACATAGTTAAATATAGTGATTTCCTAGTCTCTACCACACTTCTCCACTATATTGATACAAAATAAGCTACTACATTGATCAATTACATATGTAACTTTGTATTAAGTTGTCAAACATGTTTAAATTGAAAATAATGGACAATTTTGAACATTTTTAGACAGAAGAATTATTGAAGAATGCTATCATATATTTATTCATTTCCATACATATCTGGGAGCTAACATTATCACTTACTTTTTGTGGATACTCAATAAAGATTTATTAGGTTATTTTAAATTGAAAAAATAAAATCACATTTACGCATGACATAGTTAATTTATATATATTCACTTCACTTGGAATGGGACACCAATACAAACATAAAAACAAAATTAACTTACTTATTAATTCAAATCAGTGAAGAATTGGAGGAGAGATATTCAGAAAATGGAAACCCATTATTGTACCTGCTTCTTTTAACAGTTCCTCATTAAGCATTTACTGTCTTAAGTGTCATGAAAATAACAGTATTGATAATGCCTAGTCCTGGGACTTAATATGCTATCTAATTAGAGAGAAAGAATAAGTAAATGTATATATTATTGTTTCTGTATATATATTATTGTGTGTGTGTATGTATACACACACACACACACACACATATGATATAAAATAAGTACAATGAAGTATATCTAGTTGTCACTTTAAATCATGGTTAAACTGGGGTGCCTGGGTGGCTGAACTGGTTACGTGTGGGACTCTCGCTTTCAGTGGGCTCAGGTCATGATCTCATGGTTCGCGAGCCCCCTGTGGGGTTCCACACTGGTGTGAAATCTGATTAAGATTTTCTCTTTCCCTCTCCCTCTGCCCCTGCCCTGCTTGCTTGTGCAAGCTCTCTCTCGCTCTCTATCTTTTAAGAAATAAAAATAAAAATAAATCATGGTAAAACTAATTAAATTGTTTTCCTTGGCCTTCCACTCATCCATGCTTTTGTAGAGGTGGTTCGTTTTGTTTATGATGATCTCATCTTGCACAACTATCTAGTGAATACAGCTTCCCATCTAATCAAATTCCTCTGGAGAAGTCTCTCTCTATCCTAGATACTCGTATGTGTTTCGCATGTTCCCAATGCACTTTGACTCTCCTTCCCTTATAGCAATTGTTTCTATGCTTGTATGGTAATAGTTAACATATAACATTATGTTAACTTTTTATGTCCTTTAGCACTTAATGAGCATTTAAAAATATTGTGGACAGCTTAATTTATTATATAAATACCTACATCTGTAATTAAATATCCTCTACTAGACTCTAGATTAGTCACATAATTAAAATGGAATACTTATATGGATAAAGGGGATTTCTGTAAGTTTCAGATTTGAGACAGATCTGACCTTCAAAAATGTAATAAAAAGCAGCCTGTGATAACAGACAAAATCCCTGAATTCAAAAGAAGAACTGGATTCAAGGTTAAGATTTTACATTATTCCCTGTCTGATCTTAGATGACCTTTTAATCTAAATGTTCATTTCCTAAATGATACAAAGGAATAGATTTCTGCCCCACTTAAAATAGTATTACTGTGATAAAAAGAGATACATGTGGTGAAGTCACCAGGTAAATGAAAAGAATTATACAAATTTAGAGTATTAATAAATTATGAAGATGGAAATTTAATATAGTATGAACATATCAAACAAAGAAATGACCTGATGTCTCGGATTTCTTAAGAAAAGGAAATGTGGAAAATAAAAATTGAATCCATGAAGATAGGGAAGAATTAATATATTTTAACTAAAAAGTGATAAAATGGAATTCTCCTAAGCATTATATTTGGAGATACAATGAATATTTTATATGTCATTTTGTGAAATTCTTGCTTTGTGTAAATATTAGAAATTAATTTCTAGGTATATAAACTATTTTAGAAACTGGAAAATTCTCTACGAATATCCAACACTGACCAGGTACTAGGAAACAGATCTCTTACCTAACTATCATGCTTATTTGTTAAAAGTTACATTGATTCTTCAAAATAGCAAGCTGCCTTAATAGATAATAATCTTGCCAAGGAACAACCAAACCTCCATAAATATTTATTTTTAAGACCTAGCCATTATACATGATATGCATGTACATGATATGCAGACATTTAATAAACGCCTTTACTGTAACAGATTAGAAAGACGTTAGGACTATATTAATTGAATAACTATATGAAAGAATCAGCAATATATTAGAATATGCACATATTGTAAGCGAGCATGACACTAAAATTTAGTTAGCAAATAACAAAACTGTATTTTTATTTACTGCTTAATCTCTAGAATCTAATATTTTAAAAATATATTTATTTAGTTTGAAGTCAGAAAACATAATAGATAATTTAAAAATATAAGCTAGTTGTTGGGGTGCCTGGGTGGCTTGATCGGTTAAGCGTCCGACATCGGCTCAGGTCATGATCTCACAGTCCATTAGTTCAAGCCCCGCATCGGGCTCTGTGCTGACAGCTCAGAGCCTGGAGCCTGTTTCAGATTCTGTGTCTCCCTCTCTCTCTGCCCCTCCCCTGTTCATGCTCTGTCTCTCTCTGTCTCAAAAATAAATAAACGTTAAAAAAAATTAAAAAAATATATAAGCTAGTTGTAAAAATAACACATGAATCTAACATCATTGGTGATATTTGTTATGGAAGCACTTTTTAACATGACATCTGGCTGATAACAGTCAGTCTAACTTGTCCAAAAATTATTTTAGCATTTTTGCATTTCCCTTTTGCAGCTAAGTCAAAAGATTAGTTATGCTTACCTTTGGCAGGGTTAAGGAGATTAAGTAAAGTACAATTTAAGCATCAGATCATCATTAAAAATTCCCTATGCTAACATACCATTAACAAATTACGCCAACTATATTGTTAATGAACTATGATATCTATCTAGTACCTAATGCATGTATTTAGAAGACCCGGGCTTGGGTTTCTGCTGAACCAATATTAATTGTAACATTGAGCAAAAGCTTTAATATTTCTGAACCAGAAATTTCTCGTCTAAAAGGAAAGTAAATACACACTTTAAAGGGTTATAATAAAACAGATAATACATACACAGTTAACTTAGAATGTGTTTTAGTAATGAAAGATAGATTTGTTACAAGAATTTTTAAAACTTTTTATCTGTTTCTGGTTGGTGCTTTCAAAACAGTGACGCCATACTTGACTCCTTTAAAGATATCCTGCACATAAGAAGAATGATCTGGTAAAATGAATGGAATTGCTTGCACAGTAATTTTCTTGACTTCTCTTCCTGGTTATGCATCATTAGCTTTTATTTCTGTATCTACATTTAGCATCCCCCCCCACTAAGTTTTCTTCAATGAATCATTAATTAGGATATACTACATGTCAGGAAATATCCTGTGTCTGAAATAATATTGTGAAATTTGAAGAAAATAAACAAAATATAATGCCCAATCTAGAACTTATAGAAACGTGAAGGAAGCAACCACCAATGAAAGAATCCCACAAATAAATGTTAAATTGCAACTATAACCAATTTATAGCCATTTATAGTTTATATGAATAAAATCTTATTTCTAATGGAATCTGACCTGGTTACAAAGATTAGAGCAGGATTTCAGAGGACAGACTATTTATTTTGTTTAAATTTTTTTTTCAACGTTTATTTATTTTTGGACAGAGAGAGACAGAGTATGAACGGGGGAGGGGCAGAGAGAGAGGGAGACACAGAATCGGAAGCAGGCTCCAGGCTCCGAGCCATCAGCCCAGAGCCTGACGCGGGGCTCGAACTCACGGACCACGAGATCGTGACCTGGCTGAAGTCGGACGCTTAACCGACTGCGCCACCCAGGCGCCCCTAGAGGACAGACTATTTAAATAACGTATGGCAATTAACACAGGTGAAAAGGAGTGGATGGTAAAGAGAAGAGTATTTCAGACGGAAGCAACAGCATGTGCAGGCTTTCAGAGGCAGGGAAAATTGTGCTGCATTTAGTGAAACGAAAGAAGATCATAGTGGCAGGAATGTGACAAGCGAAGGGAAGAACAGTACAAAGGGAGAGTATTTTACTGTTACAGTCCTTTAAACGGTTCGAACTTATAATACCTCTAATTCCTAGGCCACTAATTTTTGGCAAGCATTTACTTTGCATCAGTGGCTAGGCTTCACTTCTTGGGCACCATAGTTCAACTATACACGGCCTACTCTGGTTATAGCTCAATGTTAGACCGTCTACAACTTTTTGATCAAGAGAAACAAAGGCCTATTTATAATCTCCTTCCCTCTCCCACTCAAACACACACCAGGGCACATACTCCACTTAGGATTTCCTTAGCCTTACATCATGCTCGTAAAAGTGTATTTAAAAAAATTTTTTTATGATGTTTATTTATTTTTGAGAGAGACAGACACAGAATGCGAGTGGGTTGGGGCAGAGAGAGAGGAAGTCACAGAATCGGAAGCAGGCTCCAGGCTCTGAGCTGTCAGCACAGTGCCCGACGCGGAGCTTGAACTCACAAGCTGTGAGATCATGACCTGAGCCAAAGTCGGACGCTCAACTGACTGAGTCACCCGGGCGCCCCTCATAAAAGTGTATTTTTGCCAGAGAAAATTAATTTCTTAAAATTCAATAAAGTTTTTCTACCTGTCTCTCTAAAGAACAGATGGCAAAGATGGCAAACATGTTCCTCAAAAAAAAAAAAAAAAAGAGAGAGAGAGAGAAATTTTCTTTACACTTGCAGCAGGAGATCAGAGTATACTTTGTTTTTACATATAGTCTATGCTGCCACCTCCTATATTCTACACAGTGCTATTAAGTGACAGCTCTGGTTATGACTCTGCATGCTTTTAAGTTTGCACCTTATGTAACTTCAAATTACGACAAGAATGGCACTCTGAGTTAGATCTAAACCTAGTACACGATTTATCTTAGATGAAATTGAGAACTACACAAAATTCTTCTTTGGAGACTCTATAATCCAAGACCTGCAGAATTTGGATTTTTGACGGTATTCTCTCCCTTTCTCTGAAGCCCTAACACTGATGCTGCTCCTTATTGAAACTCTTTTCATATGTGAGTTTTGAATTCCATTATGTTTTCTGTATTTATTGATTGAATATTTTCTATGCAGAAATACTTTCTCTTTTTCCTTCAAAATGGTCTCATGGATTATTTTAGTCAATGAGTTATAATTCTTTACTAGCATTACTTATTTTGATGCTTGAGTTGTCCCAGATTTGGCTAGTGGAATTCTTTAAGTGGCTTCTATGTTCTTTGACTTATACTTATCAATCTCAAGAGTGCTACCTTGCTTTCTGTCACTGCAAAGATATTCAGGCATATCTTTTACTTTTCCTGTCCTTGACATAAAATCACCTGTTTTTCATGATTATAAAAACTAATTCGGGCAATAGTCATCAGTGGATACTAACTAGAGGTGAACATTTGAAAAAGTAACCTGATATTGTATTTACATAGTCTCAAAGCTGCCCCATCCTCACCCCACAAGGATCTAACCACACAGCTTTTAATTACAATGGAAAAAATAGGAATTTTATAGTGAAGAAAACTAGCAAACGCCACCATAACCAAATTTCAAAGTTGGACCATCGCCAGTAAGGGATAAAACAAAATCATGTTTCTCCTGATAGTATGCACAGAAAAGGATGCAGCATAAGGAATATGGTACTTTTCAAAATAACATGTAAACATAATCTAATCACCATGAAAAACTAAATAAACGATGCGTAAGGGATATTATACAAAATAGCTGACCTACCCTTTGAAAAGTCCATCTTGTGACAAAGACAAATGGCTGTAGATTAAGAAGACTAAAAGACATGACAAGTAAATGCAATTCATAATCTGGAATTTTCTTTTGTTATAAACAATATTACCGGGATAGTTATTAAACTTTCAGATCTAATTAAATGTTAGAGATTATATATTATCTCATAATGCTAATTTTCTGATAATGATAATTGGACTAAAGCTATATTAGAAAGTGTCTTGATTTTAGGAAATAGACAATAAAATATTCAGTGGTAAATGGTCACCTTGTCTGTAACTTCCTTTCAAATGATTCAGAAAAAAAACCCACAAATCTATATTGAGAGTGAATATGGTAAAAATATTAACATTTGGGATATCTAGATAAAGAGCACACTGATATTCTTTGTGCTAGTCTTGTAATTTTTTGTAAGCCTGAAATTAAATTTTATAGTACTATAATCAAAGAAAAAATACAAAGAAAAATATTTAGGGGCGCCTGGGTGGCTAGGTCAGTTAAGCATCCTACTTTGGTTCAGGTCATGATCTCACGGTTTGTAGATTTGAGCCCCATGTTGGGCTCTGAGCTGACAGGTCAGAGCCTGGAGCCTGCTTCAGATTCTGTGTCTCTCTCTCTCTCTCTACCCCTTCCTGGCTCGCACTCTGTCTCTCTTGATCTCTAAAATAAATAAACACTTTTTTTATAAAAGAAAAATATTTAAAGTCAATATTTTGGAAAAGTGTGATTGCTATTGGGAATGACATTCACTGCAGTGCCAGGCATCTCAGAAGTGATCTTGGTTGTTTTTTTTTTTTTTCTTTCCTTTAAATAAGTAACAACCCTCAAAGGTAGCTAATCATTAATTCATTTAATTCATATTTTTATAATTCTACTGATCATAGTAACTTATTTAAATTTTATGTGGTTTTAATTGGAACAATATTGGAATTCAGGAAGATTTAAAAAAGAGAGTGAAGTCTCACAAATTCAGAAAATAAGATAATTGGACCAGATGACAAATTTAAAAATGAAGGAAACAGAGAAGTAATCACTGCCTACTAACTGATTCAAGCATCTTACTGACAGACATTAGCAGAAGGAGAGAGCTCAGAAGGACTTTTGCTATTAATTATTCACAGTCCAAGGTTGCAAGGCTTTAAAAAAGGAACTTAGGATCAACTTAAATCAGGTCATATTTCTCATTAGGCTTTCTTTCTCCACTAATGATGGGTGTATTTATTTTTTCTACGTACCTTCTATCTCTTCATTTGTTGGGACATAATGAGCATGAAGATCCTTTCCAGAGTAATATGGCCAAAAAAAAAAAAAAAATCATTGCTGAACTTTAATAAATGATTTAGCGCATATTCTAACATATAGAGAAAAATATCTAACTCATTTATGTTTTTTTTTTCCTTTATAGTTTTGAACATTTCTATAAGCATGCCAATCATGAAAAGACTGTGGGTCATACATCCTAATACTTTGTAGTTTGGTATATAATTGGAACACTTTTTTCACCTACCATTTGGTATAGCAAAATATATGCGAGGATGTTTTCTTGTTTTGTTTTTTTAAGAAAACCTTAAGAATCTTACGGAATTTTAAAAAATCAGCCAATATTGTACCAAAAGTAATTATATAATAGTATATCTATTATTAAAATTAAGTTTAAAAAATATTATATACTGCCTATAACGGCTCAGAATAGGTTTATTTCCTCTGGTGGCTATGTGTACAATAAATATGAATATATTCTGTGTTTAATGTACATGGTTGTTGTTCCCTGGCTATTTTGTTTACAAATTTAAATATTAATGAACTAATACTAACCTCTTCAGAATACAACTGATAACCATTTTTGTTCTGAAATTATACTAGCATGCCTTTTCTTAAGATTTATGTAAATCAAAACCCTTACCAGCACCTTAGCTCCATTTGTTTAGTTTTATGTATTTTTTCTAAATTTTGTTTTGTTTTGGTTTAATTTTTAAACAGATGTCAGTTATTGGTATAATTAAAAATATACTGTATCCTTATGAAACAAAGTATTGAAATCCAAATATATTCATATGCTTTTTGTATTCTACCCTACAGATTAAGTGGAATGAAATTTTTTTAGGTGTTCCTCTGAAGTCATTTCCTCATCCCCCTCTAATTCAACTAGGTCAGGCCAAACTGTTTCATAAGTTAACCTCAGTGAGGAAATGCTCCATGTTTTCCCAGTATTCTTGGTCTTCACCCTACCGTTTGACACAATTTCATCTCCCTTCCATTTCACAATCATGCTTTTCTTAGGTGTTGGTTGCTAGGGAATTCTACACTAATCTAGTCAATCTATAGGAACTGTTGTGTAGTGTCAATCAGGCCAGTGTTGGTTTATTATTCAGAATCATCAATGGTTCCTCCTCATAGTAGAGCAGGGCTGTACTGAGAGAACTGCTCTGTAAATAGCAGCATATGATGGATCATGGAACTTAAGGTAGATGAGACAGGACATAAACTAGAATGGACAAAGTAAAAAGTACAAATCAGTGGGGATCAATATATTGGCTGTTTCCAAAAGGCCTAACTATTGTTAAAGTTAAGATATTAAAGAGAGAGGTACAGGGAAAGAGATAAGAAAATGAGGTTGGATCACTGGGACTCCAGAGGTGATGTGGCAAGTTCTAGCAGCAGCAACTTTCACGGTGTGGCAGTGGGAGAGGGTAAGCAAGTTACTAGGAAGTGAGATAGCTATAAATAGCAAGTTTAAGATGTAGTGTAGGTCATGGGTATCTGATGTTCTTGGGTATCATGAGAAAAGTATCACTGAAAAAATAACTATGAGTCAGGACTAAGATGACCAATTATTGTGCTTTTATGACTAAAAGTCTGTGTCCCTGGAGGCTTCACAGTCCTGGGCAAACTGGAGCAGGAGTGAAGAAGTTAGAGGTTCCATAAGGAACAAACATTTGTAGGAAAAATAAGGTATGACTGTCAGGAAATGGCAATGAAAGTGAAGAAAAATCTTTTCTCCCCCCATTATGTATGACTTTGGAGGAAAAAAAAAAAACAGTGTTGAGGCCAGTGAAGGAGTTTTTGCATAGGATAATGATATTTAGTTAAAGCCAGGATTTCTAGGGATACACTGTGACAGCATTGAGGACAGTGTTGAGACTATGCTTGGAGAGCAGAAGTTGATGAGTCCATATAGCAAAGATGTTGGAGAGAGAAAGAGATGGAGGTTAAGGAGAGAACATTGATGGATTTATGAAAAATTATGGGATTTAAGTTCAGATGACATAAAATGAGCAAAATGATAAATGATGAATTTATGGTGACTGAGATAAACAGGGAGAAACAATGGAATCAATAATTATAGACTCTAGAAAAATATGGCCAAAAAACTATAATCTGGAATGGTTTATCTGGCAGTAGGTTGACTTCTGGGTCTCTATCTCTTGGGCTGCACAAGATAGTATTTCAGTGAGTTTCCTCAGCTCCCCTACATGGTGTGACCAAAGTGAGGGAGGCTGCTCCCTGAGACTGCTGTCCCACAGAGGGGGAAGAGGCTGCTGCCTCAGTTGCCTCAGCTGGCTTGCTGCAGAGGGCCTCCTTTGCTCGAACCTCGGACTCCTAGTTGGGCTGAAGTTCACATAGCATGACAAACCTTCTTGCCTGGAATTTACCATTGTGTTAATAGATTTCTACCCAGCACTGTATTCTATTTGCTTTCTTTATTTCGATTTCTATTATCTGATCCACAAAAAGTTGCTATGTACAGATACTTCTCTGTTTTTCTTTGCCTTTCCAGCTGATATTGGAAACAAAGACAAAAAGAAGCCACCCATGTCACAATATGCTCTTTCAAAACATAATTTTACACAGTAGAGATCTTATACAATTTAATTTGTGAGAGAAATTGAGAAAGTCTTGGCCTTCACATCCTTAGAATGACCTTTATAAATGTATTTCCATCATTCATCTAAATGTCATAAGGCAAACTGTTGCTGTTTTATGGTTGGTTCAGCATTTAATAGCTTTGGAATTTTGTTTTGAAAATGAATGCTAGGGAAATCATTTCTGTTAACTACTGGATATTTAACAATGTTGATTTTCGTGGTGCTGATATAATAGGTCAAAATAGTGCTTGTTGATCTATAATAATGATCATTATTAATTTCTTCTCACATTATCTTGAATGCATACTTGGTATCCACGCTTGAAATTGCCTGGAAATTTATATGATGCCTTCTTCTTATTAGATGTATTAGATGTGGTCAGATACCACAAAATCACTTACTAATAAAATTAAGTACACAGATTTTTCCACCAGCTGAAGATTAAGGAGCCATTGGTCAATCACAGGAAATAAAAACTTATTTGAGTCATCACCTTTTATTTTTATTTTCCCAGAAAGAAGTCCCTGGTAGACACTAGATTGAGAAAAAGCTTAATATAATTATGTACCTGTGAAATTATTACCAGCTTTTACAGAAATGCCTCTGAGAAATGTAACAACTCAATTAATGTCAAGGGATCTTATGTGCCTCTTATAAGCAGAGAAAAAAAATCCAGAAAAGAAAATCTGTGCACATTAATATTTTTGCACTTTAAAATGACTAACATATTAATGTTTCCCCTGAAGCTATGGTACAATATACATGATGGAACATGCATATATACCAAGTACATGAATAAAGCATAGATTTTTAAGAACTATTTGTGGAAGTTTAAGGAAAATGATCAGTTAAGACAGTGAAATCAAAGAAAAATGGACTATCTCTCAAAATGGTGACACCTATTTCCTGGGTGAATTTTGTGTGGCCTGAGTTTGGACATTTGCATCAACGTTTCAGAAGCATGACTTATTTTAGCTCTGAGAGTTGAGGCAGCTTTCAAAGATGGACTTGACTTAACCAACGCAAGATACTGATGTAGATTGTAAGAGGATTTTAAAAATAGTGCAAAATATGGATGGTAATACTTGTAAGAATATGGTCAAGATATGTTCTGCCTAATTTAGTGAAGTGTGGCTAACAGATTATAATCCAGATAGCAATTTACAAGGTTAAATACATAAATTTAACTGTTACCAGATTAGGTGTGTACATGTGATTAATATATTTCTTCCTATGGTAAGCAATCCTCCATGAGAAATCAATTTGTAATCTAAACATAAACTGAGGACTTAGAAATTAGAACAATGGAAATCTGTTAGATAAACCGAGTTTAGGATAACACAGTCAGTTGATAACTTCCTCCTGAGGGGGGGTCTTACCAGATGGAGGTTAGTCTATTGACAAAGGTCCCCTCCCTTCTGACCTTTCTGGTAGTCATTGCCAATACTGGCTTTTTAAGATCTTGAGTTTCAGTCAGCCTGAGACTCACCACTCCTCCATCTCTCTTTTGAAAGGCATTCAATATGGTTAGAGTCTAATCATGGGAATATTTAAGTTACTTTTACTCCTTATGTTGGCTTTTCATATATTAAATACCAAGGTTTTTCAGACCCTGCATTACTGACATTTGGGGTTGAATAATTCTTTGTTATGAGAGTCTGCTCTGTGCATTGTAGGATGTTTAGCATCCTCCCTGGTCTCTACCCTATGAGATGCCAGTAGTGCCCCCTTCTCATTTGTGAAAAACAAACCTGTCTCCAGACATCCAATGTCCCATGGTGGGGCAAATGCATTCCTGGTTAAGGGCAGCTTATTTAGCCTGATTATTATCTTAAAAAGCAAAAATAAACCTAATTTCCAATTTTTTTTGGACTTAATGAGTATCATATAGTTGCCATATCACATATCAGCATATGTGTTGATGGATTTTTCTAAATTGTGTGGGTTTTTTTGTTTAGCACTGAAGTTGCTCTATACTTCTATGAAAGACAGTTTGTGGCCTCTTGCTGTAAAGATAACTTCTTTTAAGAAGTCATTTCCCATGTTGATTACCAGAAAAACAATTTAAAATAAGTTGTTAATTCTCCCTTCATTTTCTTTTTCTCTTATCCTCAATTTCCCCTGCAGCTTTGGGCCCATTCTTGTTCCTCCATTAAGGACAACTCCCTGAAGCAATTTTACATTCTTTGCAGTCTTCAGTTTTTTTCCTCCCAATTTCTGACCTGGCTTTTTTACTTCCACTGGTTCACTGAAAATGCTCTAAACCATCAGTCATCTCCAACGTCAGTATTCTGTGCCCACCTTGTTGGACTGATAAGCAGTGTTTTGCACACATGATTTCTACCATTCATAAAACAGTCCCTCAGTTGCCCTGGACACTACACCTGTCTATTTCTCCTTCTTCAAAGTCCGCTCCTTCTTACTTTTTTTGGCCTCTTCCTCCAAATCCCCAGACCATTCTTTCTACCTGAAAGGCCTCAGTCCTTGAACGTCTCTCTCTAGTACATACTCTTTTCTCAATGATCACTTTGATTACCCTGACATCAAAATAAAACTAACTTTCAAACATAAATACTCAGACAGGCCACTCTTCTCAACTTCAGAGTTGGTACAGCTTCACTTGGACATCTAAAAAGAACTTCAAATGTCATTTAGCCAAAACTAAATTCCTGAAGACCCCCCCCCCCCCCGCCAGCCATCCGCCTTCTCTCACTCTTCAATTTGATAAATAACAATTTTAGACATCAATTGCTTGGGGGAAAAATTGATTTGGATTCTTCTCTTTTCCTCATATCCCACGTCTAAGGTGTTCATAGATTCTGTCAGTTTTTAATCCAAAATATATTAGGATATGACCACCTATCAACATCTGTACTGCTACCAACTTGCCACAGTCCACCCTAATCTCTTTTGCAATATTGGAATAGTTTCCTATTTTGCCTGTTTTCCACTCTGGTTCTATGCAGTTAAGTTCAACACAGAAGTCAGTGTGATCCTGTTAAGTATAGATCACTGCATATCACTTATTTTTCAAAATCTCCCTATAACTCATGGGACCCAAATGATATAACAAACTGCCCTAAGGTCCTATAACATCCATTCCCTCCCAGTTTCACTGGCAGAGACACTTGCTATTTGTCAAACGCACTGAGGATGTTTCTGCCCTGGGTTTTTGGCATTTTGCAGTTTTCTCTGCCTCAGATGAACTTTCCCTGATAAATTCATATATTTATTGGCCCTATTTCCTCATTTCCTTGAGGAAGGTCAATACTTAAACATCACCTTTCTAATTAAAAAAAAAATGTTTATGTACTTTTGAGAGAGAGCACACAAGCAGGGGAGGGACAGAGTGACATCAGGACAGAAGATCCAAAGCGGGTTCTGCGATGAGAGCAGAGAGCCCAAGTCGGGGCTTGAGCTCATGAACTGTAGGCTGAAGTCAGAGGCTTAACTGATACATACACCCACGTGCCCCAAAATGTCACCTTTTTTAATGAGTCCTTTTAGGTCACTTTATCTGAAATTTAAGCAGCTAGTCACCAATACTTCCTACCCCTTTTGTGCTTTATTTTAGTTGTTTGTATTATTTACTATGCAAAATATTTTACATATCAATCATAGGTACTGACTGTTTTCCCAACTAGAATATAAAATCCACAAAGCCAAGGATTTTTGTCTATTTTATTTACTACTGCCACACCTCTGCTTAAAATAACCTTTGGAACATAGTAGGCATAATATATGAATGAATGAATGAATGAATGAATGAAGAATGCATGAACAATTGAATGAGAAAATAAATCTTCAAACTTATTTTTATAAAACTGTTCCCAGTCTTATTTCTAATTCTCTTAGTACCTGTAGTTAGTCTTTTGTGTTACATATCTTTTTCTATATTTGTTTCCTGGACTAGAATTGCCAGGTACATGTTCATTTTCCTAGTCCTTTGAAACATTTCACTTTTTTGTTTGTGCACTGCACAGACCAGAAGCATGTTGGTATTTGTGTTATTTCTGGTCCTGAGAGAAGCAGATGCCTGAACTGGGTTAGCTGTGCAAGAGATCAGTAGAAACAAAGCCAAAAGAGGAAATGGGAGGAAGTGGAGAATCTGGGGGAGCCATCAAACCACAGTGTGAAAGGAAGAAGGTTGGGTGGAAGTGTCTTAGACTCAGTACAATTCTAAGGAAAGTACAGTGAGGGTCTCAGAGAGTTCTTGAGCCAAAGTCACCCCTCAGTCAGTGCCACCTACCCCAGGAACAGGCCTCAGCATCCCTGGTCATACTTAGCGATTGGTCAGGAGCAGCCCCTGAAAAGTCTGGCTTCAACAGAGAAGCAGGTAGGGATTTCAACGAGCGTCAACTGTGTTCCTGGCAATTACACTGTGGGCAGGGAGTCAGACTATAAGGCACATTCTCATGACCACAATGTATTGGTTTTCCACTACATCACATTCTGCTTTTTAAAAATCAATAAATACCTTCCAATTTCCTTACACTTATTTTGTTATTATTTTCCCATATATTTGAGTTAACATCTTAGAATTGAAGAGGAAAACGTCACATCTCATTGCTTTAGGTCTCTGAAAGCATCCCTGTTTGAAAAAAACAAAAACGAAGCTGGATTGCCCTACCACGTACCCCCAGACAGTTCTGCACTGTTTTCCTGGCTCTCAGCCCTTTCTCCGTATTCCGAGTTTCACGGTGTCTGCTGTGTGCTGGGTGGGTGTCTAGCCCTGCCGGTGTAGAGTAGCGGCATGTTCTGACCACATGGGCCCACTGCCATATGGAAGACTCGGCCCTTGTGCTACCCCTTTTCCCAAATCACATTGGCACAGTGCTGCCAGTAGCTGCTGGAGACACCGGCCCATCAAGTAACTCCATGGTTCATGGCTACTTTTAGTCTGGGGCACCGATTTAACCTTTGAGCCTTTAGTCAATGTCTTTCCTCAGCCCCTACCATGGAAGATAGTGTGATATCATAGAATGAGCTTTGAAGCCAAATGAGCTTTTAGTCTACCATTTCTTAGCAAATATTTTAACCTCTCTCTCAACTTCCTCACATGGAAAATGAAGCAGAAGTCTTCGGTATTTCCCTCACAGAGTTGCTGTGAGAATCGAAGGAGATAATTGAGGAGAAAGGACTTTACAAACCAAGCTAAATATTCTTTTTTTTTTCTTTTTAATGTTTATTTATTTTTGAGAGAGACACAGAGTATGAGCGGGGAGGGCCACCCAGGCGCCCCAAAGCTAAATATTCTTAAGATGTGCATAACACTGTGTTAAGGGATCTGACCCATGGAAAATTATGATATTGTCTTCTCTTATGATGTTTATTATAATTTCAGTGGGGAACACAGCAACGCACATGAAATAACAAAAGATATATGGGGAAGGAGGTGTCCACTGTGTATCCAAAGCTATCTTCTTGCTTTTCTGATAATAGTGGCCCTATATTCCCTGGGACACACAGATAGTTCTTGATCTCAGAAACTCAGGCCCTAAGTGTGTCTACTCTGAATCAGGAATGGGATCCGCATCACCTGGACCACTAATGGCCCAAAGGTTTACTACTTACTTATCTCAACTTGTTACTTCCTCTTTTCTGAAACTCCTATCATCTCAATATTAGATCTGTTTTTAAATGCACTAATGCGTTCCCTTGTACTCTATTTTGAGTAATTTCACTTTGTCTTCTAGTTTCATAATTCAAGTTAACTATAACCTTCTTCCATGTCAGCTAAAAGGCTAAATACTAAATTTGTATAGATCATAAGTCATGAGTTTGAGTTCCAGAAGGTCTTTTTTTGTGTATGTGTATACATTTATGTAGGCTCCTAAATTCTCATATTATATCTGATCAAGATATCACTATCTCCTCTTGCAGCTTATATTTTATTAAGCACCTCTTCTGTGCAATACACTTGATCTTTCTCTCTGGGATGTCTGAGTACCATAGATGAATTTTACTTTCCTTAAGCAACTTAAATGAAGACCAGAGTCTGCTGGTAAGAGTGCTTTATGTCTGAGAAGTTTGGGAAACACAGTGTCCCTGTTTATGTAGGTCAGCATTGCTCCAGATGGTGAGACATGGTCCTCTACCTACGCATCAGGAGAAAGGCCTAACTTCTCCACTGCAAATACTTCCAAGTTTCCATATCAGTTAGGATCCAATCAGTAAAGTAGAACTCATACTAGCAATTTCAAAATAAGGAATTTAATACATAGAATTTAGTCACTGGTGATAGAAGGCTGAAAGATCCAAAAGAGAGTGAAAGAGTTCAGAGTGGGGACTTTGGAGATGGGGCTGCTGTGGCTGAGAGGGTGAGGAGGGATTGTCTTATACCCAGTACATAGGGAGCTAAATGGTACTGAATCCTTAGGTGTCTGCTGCTAATATGGAAAGGAGCCAGAAATAGGAAAAGTGTCACTCTCTCTTTCAAACTTCTTATCTCTGATCAGTGCCTCACCCTGGCTGAACACATCTGAAAGCATGCTGTCAGAAGAGTTTATAATTTGAAAGTTCCAGCCGTAGTACTTTAAGTATAAAAAAGTAGACTTTGGACTAAGAGGCAATAAATTAAAGTAATAATGATAATAGCAGGCAAAGGCTGCAAAGGCTAATGGGCAAGCACTCTTCTAGGGTCATGGGCAGAGTGGATAGCACCAAAATATTAATTTCCTATAGCTTTTTAGAGTACAGAAAGGCTTGCCCATTGCTACACTCATTTTAGGATATTTTGGAAAAACATCAGAGAATATGGAGGGGTTCACCCACTAAACCAAGGTAAGTAAATATGTATTCTATCTGTACAGAATCTAATAGTAAGCAAATTATTTCAAAATATTTAACATTTTCAATATGTAAAGAAAACATCATTGGCATTCTGACATTTCTTAATAAACTGAAAATTCTTTTAAACCATATCTTGAGTATTAAACTTAAAATTACTCATATAATTATTGAGCCAGATTTTCAGAGAAATGTTTCTGAAATAGTTTATGACTTCTAGTCAGTGGCTTATTAATGTGTTTGATTGGTTTGTCACTGCTTACTTGGTATACTTAGTGAAATTAATCTGATCTCTTATCTCTCCCCTCAAATAATCAAGGAAGTAAATGGATTCTTTTTAGGCCCTTGTTCTTGGACAAATATGAAGAATAGTGATAAGTGCTTTTCTAATATGCACATGTGGAACCTCTTCTAATTTGTGAAAAATTGCTGTACTGGAGTTTATGAAAAATCTCAGGAAAACTGACAACTTCTCCTGCTTTTGCTAATTTGCTGACCTACTTGCGTGTCATTTTTATTGTTTGTATAGTTCAGCAATAGTTCTAATATTATGGTTTTAAATTGTTTTATGTATACATTTTCAGTTAACCCCCAAACCTGGTGTCCTTCAGGGTGACTGAATGAATGAAAGAATGAATGAATGGATGAACAGATAGAAAAATTCATGTTGAAATAAATTAAGTAAATTTTTCAGGTAGTTAAAATTGCATTCTTGGAAAATTGAAAGACTAAAGGGCATCACAGCCTAAAAAGATTTCTTTAAGAATCTAAACATTTAAACTTGACCTCTTTGTAAACTTATTTTAGTAGAATTCAGCTTAAAATATTAGTCTAAAACTTTAGCACAAGCTGTTAATTAAAAAGGACCACTTTAATCACGTGTATTATGCAAATAATACATATCACCGTTAGTTACCTATTTTGTGAATATAAAAGTAATCCCCACATTTACATAAAATTAACCATTATAGTGTGTTAAAATAAAGGTTTTAAAAATTCCCTATTTCATGACACTGAGATGAACATTGTTTTCAATTTGGCAAACCTGTCTGTACAATCCTATGTACAAAAACTGTATGTATATTGCAATATTTAAACTATATGTCTATGATAAGTAAACTCCTGATATACATGCTTTAAATTTCTTTTTCATTCTGTATTTGCCATGGCTTTATTTTCATACCTGTTAAGGGATACAGATTATTTTCTAATGTTTGTACAAGTGCTCTATTTTATGTATTTATCATGATTTAAATAAGTATTCCTATATTCAGATAATTAGTTTTCAGTTTTTAGCACTATTATATGCAGTGCTGTGATGTACAAATATACACACAGTTTTTCAGTTCTTGTTCAATTATATGCTTAGAATAATTTCTAGAAGTATATTTAGCAAATCAAAGCATGTATACTATTAAATATTGATAGCATGTCATTAAACTGCTTTACAAAAGAGTTTTACAAGTTTAATCATCAGAAAGGAGTACATGCAGGCACCTGGGTGGCTCAGTCAGTTAAGCATCTGACTTCAGTGCAAGTCATGATCTCACGGGTTTGAGAGTTCAAGCCCTGCGTGGGGCTCTGTGCTGACAGCTTGGAGCCTGGAGCCTGCTTTAGATTCTGTGTCTCCCTCTCTCTCTGCCCCTTCCCCATCCACACTCTGTCAGCCTCTCCACCAAAAATAAATAAACATAAAAAGATTAAATTTAGAAAGGAGTACATGGAGCGCACATTTCACTCCACACTAAACAACATTCGTTATAGTTAATTCTCAACACCAGGGTTCCTCATCTTGGTACTGTTGACATTTTGGGCCAGATAATTCTTTGTTGTGACTCTTTTAAAGTTTGTTTGTTTGTTTCCTTGCTTGTTTATTTATTTATTTAGAGTGAGCCTATGCAAGGGGTGGGGGTTAAGGGCAGAGAGAGAAAGGGATAGAGAGAGACTCAAGCAGACTCCATGTTATCAGCACAGAGTCTGGTATGGGTTCTATCTCATGAACCATGAAATCATGACCTGAGCCAAAATCAAGAGTTGGACACTCAACAAACTGAGCCACCCAGATGCCTCATCTTTGCTGTAATTTTGAGATAAAAAATTCAAATATTTTAAACTTGTGTGTGGTAACTTTTACCAGTTTTTTTTCATTTTTATTATCTTTTCATATGTATGTACATACATATATAAAATTAGTTCAAAATTATAAAATATATTTTCATATTTTTCATATAATTTCATTTTCAAAATAATTCAGATTTTATAATACTTATTATTATTTGTTTCATTAGCATGGACATATTTGAATTTTTCTTTTAGCTAAGGACAAGATTTAAGTACCCCGATATGGTTAACATACTAAAAATATTGTCAGTTGAACCAATATCATTTGTTGAAGAAGTATTATTCATAATCAAAATTTGAAATGGAAATATAATAATATACCATATAAGTAGAACTGCATTTTAACCACCTAATTGTATTAATTAAATTGCTTATTATGGCAGAATTTCTGAAGCACTCATAAAAATTTAACATTTTATTGATACTTTAATATGTTTTATCATTGATTTAGAGATTTTCTTACTAGAAGTTGATTTATGCTAATCATATTGTACTGGTTTAACCTTCATCCTCATATAGGAAAGAGAATTTTTTCTGTTCTATATATGTGGGTGTGTTTGATTATGTTATATGTTGGTGTTAGAATGAATTTATTTATTATTAGGCAAAGACATCTGCCAAATTTTAAGAGTCTAAATAGTATGTTATTTTGTCACTTATGCAAGAAAGAGAAAAAACTTTTAATCTAACAGCCCGAAAAAGGAAAACAAAAACCAACCGAGAGACATTAATATATTGTCTTTGCACTAGTCTATTTTAATGATATGCTTGAGCTTAAAGTACTTTCCAGAATTAAGTGTATTTGAGGCTTACAATCAGCTTATGTTTGGTGAAAACATAATGGGTTCTGTAAAAGTGAGCTAATGAGGATAGTCATAAGTGATATATTCTCATTGAGAGGTCAGTATCAAGAATATCATCAACATGAGGATATCTGGATAAATCCAGAAAAGGAAGAAGTCTGGCTTTGAATGTCATTCACAGGTAGAATTTTGGGCTTTTCAGAATTTATACAATTATTGAATAGCTTGGAGAATGAGGATAGTTCTGAAATTTAATTATTACAAATTAAGAAATTGTAAAATAATGATGATACTGGTGAAAAATAATAATTTCAGAATTTGACATGCTTAGTACTGTCTTCTCAGGCATTTATAAATTTGGAGATGTCTATATTGCTAGGAATCTGATATACTTAGTGAAAATAGATGCCCTTTTCATAAGGGAAAATGCTTATAAACATAACTTTTCCATTTCCTCAGAAGTCAAGTTGCTAGATAGTAAACAGCTGAGAGTATAAACAGACATTTAAAATTTTAGAACTAGATACTCCTATCCATATACTAATTACACTGAAACATATATGTATATGTATGTAATTTCTAAATAATTATGATATATTGTTTATCAAGAAAAAACTTAATTAACATGAATAGCATATTTCACTATTCCCACATATTATACCTCTCATGCATTTATTTGTACCTTATTCAGGAAAATCTATACACTATAAACTACAATCTCAAAATCACCTTTTTTAAGATTTAACTCTTTATTGATTTGTGTGAACAAGCTTATTTTCCTTTTACATTCATAGGAATATATCTATGGCTGTAGCTATGATGTCTACATATCAATTAATAAAACATTTATTGTGATAACGAGAAAAATATCCCTCCATATTAAGCTTAATAATTTGAATCTCTTTGGAGTGCCTGGGTGGCTCAGTCAGTTGGGCTTCTGACTTAGCTCAGGTCATGATCTCATGGTTTGTGGGTTTGAGCTCTGGGTTGGGCTCTGTGCTGACAGCTCAGAGCCTGGAGCCTGCTTTGGATTCTCTGTCTCCCTCTCTCTCTGTCCCTCCCTGCTTACATTTTGTCTCTCTCTCTCAAAAATAAATAAACATTAAAAAACTTAAAAAAAAAAGAATTTGAATCTCTTTTCAAGATATTCTTGTTATCTTAGATTTCCAGCAGTATATATATGCTTAGGAGTGTGTGTGTGTGTGTGTGTGTGTGTGTGTGTTTAGTCTTTATCTGGTCTGGTATTCTCTGAGCTTCCTAAATCTGTGATTTGGTATCTGTCATTTATTATACAAGTCCTCAGTCACTATTACTTCAATTATTTCTGCTTTATTCAGTCTTTTTTTTCCTGCTGGTATTCCAATTATACGTATGAGACATTTTTATATTGTTCCACATTTCTTAAATATTCTGTTGTATTATTTTCATCCTTTTTAGTCTTTCAATTTCATTTTTGGAAGCTTTTATTTACTATCTCCACGTACACTCGTTGGTTCCTTCGCTGTGTTCAATCTACTGATGATCTCATCAGTCATTCTTTCTGTTACTGTGTTTTTTGTTTCTAAGATTTCCTTCTGATATTTTCTTAGTGCTTCCATCTTACTGCTTACATCACCCATCTGTTCTTGTGTGTTTTCTACTTTTTCCATTAGAGCCTTTAACATATTAATCATAGTTATTTTAACTGACCTGTCTGATAATTGTAGCATTTGTGGGATGTCTAATTCCGGTTCTGATTATTGCTTTGCCTTTTCAGAGTGTGTTTTTTTCTTGCCTTTTGACATGGCTTGTAATTTTTTTTGTTGAAAACCAGACATGTAGCGGGTAATAGATAGTGAGTCAAATAGGACGTAGTGAGAAGATTGATATTAATCTGGCGAGGAATCAGGCTGTGTGATGTTTGCTGTAGCTATGAGTTCCAGAAGCTTCCACTTCTTTTAGTGCCCTTGCTTTGCCTTCCACTCTTGACTTTGGACTCCCCTGTGGATTCCCTTCAGAGAAATAGGGTCTTGCATCTCTGTCATCTATCATGCAATGCCACTGTTGGTATAGTGGTTAAATGTATGGGAAGATGAATATTCTATAATCTGATTAAATATCAGTCTTTTAATGGGTCTGCATCACAAGCTGCAAAATCACAAGTATTTCTCCAGTTGCATAGCTTATTTCCCCTGACCCTTATTCCTGGTTCCAGAGTCCCAAATATATTTCATTGAAGATCTGACTCCTGGTGACTGTCTCACAATTATATTATGTAAGACAGAAAGAAAATATGGGGATGAAGTGGGGACGGTTTCCTTTCCCCAAGCTGGAACGTTTCAGAATTTAACTCTGGCAAAGTCCTTTTCCCTGAACTGTAGGCCTTTTTTATGGAGAAGGCTCTGGCATATATCATTAGAATGACTTTTCCTTTCCCTATGCCAGAGCTACAGGGAATTTTTCTCAGAATCTCTCTGTAAAAACCTGGTAGGGTGATGGGAGAAAAGCCCATGAAAGTGTTGGGGGGCTCAATAAGATTGCAGCCCCTGGGGGTTTTTCAAAAATTAACATTTAAGTGTTCCTACCAGTTCATGGCTCCAGTAAGTGGGTCTTAGCTGTAACTAGGTTTTCTTGTCTCTTTGGAATTCAGGTTGTAGGCAATTTGTTCTAAAACCTCATTTCTCGGATGGGTCCAAGAAAAGTTATTGATTTTCATAGTTTTTCCTGTTGGTATAGAAGTAATGTCCATGATCTTTATGCCTCAGAGCTGAAAATGTAGACCTTTTTTGGAGGCCTTTGATTCTTGATAATTTGATACCGTGAAAGACTTTATTTTCATGGAGGAAAATATACAGATGCTAAATTTTCCTGTAAACCTAAAACTGCACTAAAAATAAAGTCTATTAAGTTGAAAGAATAAAATTGCAAATATATATATATATATATGCACACATACACACCTGTAAAATATATATATCTTGCATGTTTTCAATAAGGATTAAAATATTACTTTTATATAGACTATTGAATAGAGTTTATTAGCAAAATAAAACATTTTTGATGTAGTGCATCTGACTTACGTAATTGTATGGCACTTTTAGATGTTGTTTGAAGGTAAAAAAAAAAGAATTAAGATTTAGAGTAGTTTCCTTTATTTAGTACTTTTGTCCTTATGCTTGACTCCGGCTATTTCACTTCCATTAAGATTTATTTCTTTGTCTTTAGTTGGCCTCCAGCCACCTACTGTTTACTCGATTTCCTAAATTCCTATGAGAATACCAGCAAACTATTAAATAGTTAATGATGGCTACCTAAGTACCTGGTTGTTAGTATGATAATATAATTAAACAAATTGGTATCCTGCCATAATTAACCATCAGGAAGACAAGCATAATCTTCTTGGTTACACATGCATCCTAGACTCTATTATCTGAGCCATTACCCAGCTATGCATTAATGAATGCATCTTTGATAATTAAACAAGAGACTCAACATTAAGAGCCCTTATCAAATTGAATGAAGACAATCTATACCTTAGAGACTTTTATTATGAATATATAACTTAAATTACATGATCACGAAATGATATATACCGAGTACATATAATATCCATACTTAGGTGATACTGACCAACTTAATATGGACCCCTACTTTTTTGGGGTACCAGAGTTTCTTCTCCTAATACAGAATAATCTTTAGTTGGGTAAAAGATGAGATAAAATATCAGTTTTACTTATAAATACTAAATTGATACTACAAATAATAGCAGTCAAAAACTGGAATAAAAAAGACTATGTGTCATTAGCTAAAAGCATATGATTAAGAGAACTAAAAAATGTACACTTTCTAAATATTAGGTAATCTCTCTTCAAACCACCATCTAATTTATTATTTTCCTTAATATGTACTAATGCTACTTTCTCACATTCAAGACCCTAGAGTTTTATCCCATATTTATTCAATGTGCATTTTAACTCACAATATTTTATGCATTCATCTTAAATTATCACAAAGCTGGATATACAATTTTGTTGATATGGGGGCTTTCTTCATTGACATAAGGTAAAATTCCCAAGTCGGTCCTGGTATGCTTCTGGGAAGGCCCTACTAAGCTTGGAAAAGCAATAGCTCACAATAAATTAAATAGAGAAACCAAAATGTTAACTAGGCTAATAGAGTTGCACATGATAAAATCAATTTACTACACAAGGAAACACAGCAACTGCCTCTTTTGAGGGGCCTGGAGGACACTTTGTTTAGCAAAGTAATAAGAAACAGTCTGGTGGGGTTATGGAATTGAGGAAGAATGGTGTGCAATCATCACTGAGAAGCTCAGTAATGACTGTCCCTTGTAGGCTGGAGTTGACCTTAGGAGATTCAGTTTGGAACTGAATTTCCCTGTAACAATGCAAATGAGAGAATCCCAGAGGAGCAAAGGACATTATGCAGAACATCATACTGTTTCACTATACTGATACTTGTTAACAGGACCTGAGAAGCATAGGGTGACAAGTTATATGTGCTTTTAATGTCTTAGGAAGACAAATGTGCCTGAAACTGATCTGCTGGTAAAATCTGTACTTTCCAGTGGTCTGGGACATGCTAGAAAAGTGCCACAATGTAAAGGATTATTTATTACACTTTTCACATTTTAGAAAAAACGTAAGGAGAACAATACCTTTTGGGTTTAGATGCCTGCATATTCTGCTTGGGATTATACTACAGTCCATTTATTTGGAGACAGACTGCTTTTAGGAAGAGCACTTCAGCAGGTCCAGGTTGAGAAGCAAGAAACTCTGATATTTATTGCATATGACTCAACAGAATCCAAGTTACTAAAGGTATTTGTGGTAAAAGAAGAGACTATGTAGAATCTCTGGCAAGCTACAATGAGAAAGTTGAAGTACAGACCCCTAAGTAATGTTCATTAGCAAAGCCATGATCTCTGCAGCAAAGAGCTTTACACCATTCACAAAGCAGCTCTTAGCATATAAATTATAGAAAGAGTCCTGTAAATACTGAGAATCCAACCAAGGAGCATCCTGCACTGGGTACATCATAAGATCAAGTGGGCTCAACAGCAATCCATCATGAAATGCAGGTATCACTTTCAGCTTCGGGCCCAAGCATATCTAGAGGGAATAAGGAAGCTATACTAACTGATGACATAAAACACATGCTACCGTTACACTGATATCTTTAAATCAAGACACACAAAAGGCCTTATGGTTGGTTTTCTATAACCAGCTGATTAGGGATTGAAACACCACATGAATGTGTCAATTTGTTATATGAGTGTAAGCTGAATAGGGGCTGCTTCTGCAGTAGAGACACACTCAGTGAACTCTCAAAGAGAGTGGCAAGGTGAAGTACTCCTCTAATGATTACAGCTATAGACAATGAACTGGTTATCTACTTCCTGTGAAGAAAGAATGACTCTAAGGATATTTGTACATTCCAAGGAAGTGCCAAAGGCTCTGCTGATGGGTCAGGAGACTGGCTGAACAAGCTTGGAAAATTCAGGAAGGTAGGTCCTGAGAGAGGAGCATGTAAATGTCCAGTAGGAATAGGTTTTTCTTCGGCATGTATTAAGCCCACCATAAAGGAAATGATAAGATGCAATAAAAAAACAAGATGCGTTACAATTATATAAAATAAAATGCTACAATAAAACTTTTATAATATAACTTAAAAATATTCTTGTATTTTTTGATATCCTCCCTTCTAAAGTTGGTGAAGACTTTCCCTTTCCGTGAATGTGGATTAGGCTTAATGACTCACTATTTATAAACAGAACATGTAAGAAGTCATGCTATGTGACTTCTAAAGCTAAGTCATAAATAGAATATAACTTCTGCCTAGCTGAGAGTGTATGATATATTCATATAGAAAGTACACACAGGTTGTTTTATGTTTAAAGCAAAAATGAAGAATCTATAAAAATTTATAATGTAACAACAATGTTATATTTGATAGATGTAGGAAGATGCAGAGAAAAAATTACAGAGGAAAAAAAAGTACAAATATCTTCTTCTTATAAAGTGGGTAATCAAAAATGCCAACACGTAAAATTCTTAAGCATATTACTTTAATTGCGAATAAAAATAAAGGGGATCTAAAATTATTTTTGGAGACAGGTCAATTTTTACTGGGGATGGTCCATGTAGAAAACAAAGAGATCATATATATAGCTGATAAAACAAGAAAAAGCTATATAAAATATTGTTTGTAATATGCAATTAACTACCAGAGGTACTAGAAGCAGAAAAGAATGTTTTTTCTCTAGGGAGCTGGACCAGGAAGAAGGGAAATAAAGGACAGGAGATTTTTACTTTTCATTATAAACCTTTTTATATTATTTGATTATTATACTATGCCTATGGATTTCTTTTGTTAAAAAGTATAACTATCTCTCTTAAAAAAATTATCCAGGGTGCTAAAGAATTACAAAATAGAGGCACAGAAATGGGTACTTGTTATAATGAATTTTACATGTCAATATGGCTAGGCCAGGGTGCCCACATATTTGATCAAACATTATTTTGGATGTTTCTTTGATGGCGTAAATTGGTTGAGATTAACATTTAAATCAATGGACTTGGAGTGAAGCAGACCACGGGCCATAATGTGGATAGGCCTAATCCAATAAATTAAAGGCCTTAACAGAACAAAGATTGACCTCCATGAGCAATAAGAAATTCTGCCAGCCGACTGTTATGGACTCAGACTGCAACTCTCCTCTGAGTCCCAAGCCTGATGGTCTGCCCTGCAAATTTTGGACTGGCACCTCAAAGGGGTTTCAGGCAGAGAAAACATAGCATGATTAAGTTGGAATTTTTGAGAATCACCCATGTAGAATTAGGATGGATGGGAAATAACATAAAAATATAGACAAAAAGATAGTTTAGGATTCTATGACAGTTAAGCAAGAGAAAAATTAAGACCTAAATTTTAGCTACTGGTACTGACCAGGGAGAAGTATAAGGGGTACTTAGGATACAGAAATCACAGAAACTATGCTTAATTAAATATAGCTATAAAGGTGGAAATGATCATTCAGACTGACAGCCAGGTTTCTGACTTGAAAGAAAAGGTGAATTGTTAAGTCACTTACCAAACTGGGAATGTAGAAGAAAAAACGGGTAGAGCAGATGGTGAGTAGGGGTGGCATTGGGGGTAGGGAATGGATGACAGGATAAGAATCAGTATAAAAGACACTGATGCAGGTTTAAAATGTTAATCATGTTAGATTTTGAGCCAGTACTGTGATTTTCAAGTAGCTATGTCCAATAATCTATTGTACATAGGAGACCTGAAGCTAGAGATTTGAGAATCATTAACATATAGATTGTAGTTTAAGCCAACAAAATCTTTGAATGTGAAGAAGAGAGAATCCTGGAAAACCCATTGGTGAATGCACCATGATGACTAAACTGTAGTCTCTCAGAGAAGTAGCAGAATCAGAACGGTATGGTTTCCACAATGCTGAGAAATGAGAGAGCTTCAAAAAGTAGTCAAGAGCCTCAAAAGATCCTGCAGTCTAATGAGATGAAATCTGTCAATTAAATTTGACAAGTGAAAAAAAGACTATTTTTCAATAATATTAAAAGAACAAAAACCTCAGAGAGCATATAAGGAAAAAATAAGAATGAATGTTTATAACATTTCTGGATCAGAAATGTATTCTCTGTACTTCTATTTCAGCAGCAAGGAAGCAAGGAAGAGGAAAGCAGGAGAGCAAAATATTCATCCTTTTAAAAAATATGTATTTAAATTCAGCTTAGTTAGGATACAGTGTAGTATTGGTTACAGGAGTAGAACCCAGCAATTCATCACTTACATAAAACCCCAGCACTCATACCAACAAGTGCCCTCCTTAATACCCATCACCCATTTAGCCCACCCTCATCAAGCCTCAGTTTGTTCTCTGTATTTAAGAGTGTCTTACGCTTGGCCTCCCTCTCTGTTTTTATCTTGTTTTATTTTCACCTCCCTTCCCCTATGTACATCTGTTCTGTTTACTAAATTCTACATGAGTGAAATCATATGATATGTGTCTTTCTCTGACACAGCATAATACACTCTAGTTCCAACTGCTTTATAGCGAATGGCAAGATTTCATTCTTTTTCATAGCCAAGTAGTATTCCATTGTGTGTATATATATTTTTCTTTATTCATTCATCAGTCAATGGTCATTTGGGCTCTTCC
Source organism: Prionailurus bengalensis (assembly GCF_016509475.1). Classification (NCBI taxonomy): domain Eukaryota; kingdom Metazoa; phylum Chordata; class Mammalia; order Carnivora; family Felidae; genus Prionailurus; species Prionailurus bengalensis. The sequence continues at coordinate 172,887,599 of NC_057345.1, read as the reverse complement.
CATACTTTGACTATTGTTGATAGTGCTGCTATAAACATTGAGGTGCATGTGCCCCTGTGAATCAGCATTATTATATCTTTTTCGATAAATGCCTAGTAGTGCAATTGCTGGGTTGTAGGGTAGTTCTATTTTTAATTCTTTGAGGAACCTTCATACTGTTTTCCAGAGTGGCTGCACCAGTTTGCATTCCTACCAGCAGTGCAAAAGAGATCCTCTTTGTGTGTATCCTCGCCAACATCTGTTGTTGCCTGAGTTGTTAATGTTAGCCATTCTGACAGGTGTGAGGTGTTATCTCATTGTGGTTTTGATTTCTATTTCTCTAGTGATCAGTGATGTTAAGCATCTTTTCATGTGTCTTTTAGACATCTGGATGCCTTCTTTGGAAAAAGTGTCTATTCAAGTCTTCTGCCCATTTCTTAACTGGGTTGTTTGTTTTTTGGGTGTTGAGTTTCATAAGTTCTTTATAGATTTTAAATACTAAAATATGTATCAGATATGTAGTTTGCAAATATCTTCTCCCATTCCATCAGTTCCCTTTTAGTTATTGTTTCCTTCACTGTGCAGAAACTTTTTATCTTGATCAAGTCCCAGTAGTGCATGTTTGGTTTTATTTCTATTTCCTCCAGACACCTGTCTAGTAAGAAGTTGCTGCAGCTGAGGTCAAGAGGTTGCTCCCTGTTTTCCCCTCTGGAGTTTTGATGGTTTCCTGTCTTACATTTAGGTCTTTTATACATGTTGAATTTATTTCTGTATATGGTATAAGATGTGGTCCAGATTCATTCTTCTGCATGTTGCTGTCCTGATTTCCCAGCACCATTTGCTGAAGAGACTATCTTTTTCCCATTGGATACACTTTCTTGATTTGTCAAAAATTAGTTGGTCATACATTTGTATGACATTAGTTGGTCATACAATCCGTTTCTGGATTCTCTATTCTGTTCCATTGATCTATGTGTCTATTTTTGTGCCAATACCATACTGTTGTGATGATTACAGCTTTGTAGTACAGTTTGAAGTCTGGAACTGTGATGCCTCCAGCTTTGGTTTTCTCTTTCAACATTACTTTGGCTATTTTGGGTCTTTTGTGTTCCCATACAAATTTTAGGATTGTTTGTTCTAGCTCTGTGAAGAACGCTGGTTTAAAAAAGCATCCCTTTCCTTTTAGATTGCTCAACCTTGAGAAGTCATATCGAACTTTACCCAGGCAACTTTACACAAACAACCTTGGGTTTGAGCAGGATACAGTTAGTGGATGAGACTTTTAAGTGTCCCCTTCGAGGGGAGAGGGTAGGGGCACATACACAATATCTTACCTATTACACAGCAGATTAGAAACATTTTAATATGTTAAGTTTGTCAATGCAGCTAGATCTTACATCTGTTGACATATGACATATCTTGACATATGTTGCATAGTATTATAAATAAAAAGAAACATTAGGACATAATTTCAGAATGTATCACAATATATCAAAATATATATACCCTATGCCTTAATACTCCCTCTTGGAGATTCTGAACCATGTAAATAATTATATAATACATATTATATATACATATATGCACACACATACACACACATGTATAGTTGTATTATAATTAATTTTATTGATATATATATTATATATAAATTATATGTTATGCAAACACACATATATAAATAAAATGACATATATTAAAATTCAAAAGTTATTAATAATATAAAATAGAAATAATCTGTAAATTCCTAATAATAAAAAGCTAAACTTTGCACATCCTTTGAATATTATATAAAAATAACCTATTTTTTAAAAATTTTTAAATGTTTATTTTTGTGAGAGAGAGAGACAGAACACAAAGGGAGGAGGGGCAGAGAGGGAGACACAGAATCTGAGGGAGGCTCCAGGTTCTGAGCTGTCAGCATAGAGCTTGACGTGGGGCTCAAACCCATGAACCGTGAGATTATGACCTGAGCCAAAGTTAGACGCTTAACTGACTAAGCCATCCAGGCACCCCTGACCTAATTTTGTTAATGAAATTAATGAATTTGAAAAATAAATACACTGAATATTAAATAAATAAATAAACTATATATATAAATTTGTGATGTCAAATTTATCATTTCATCAAAATTTATATGATTCATGGGTGATAAGAAAAGACTAAAATATATAAGAATAGATGTAGTGTGGGGCGCCTGGGTGGCTCAGTCAGTTAAGTGTCCAACTTCAGCTCAGGTCATGATCTCGCGGTCCGTGAGTTCGAGCCCCGCATCGGGCTCTGTGCTGACAGCTCGGCCTGTTTCGAATTCTGTGTCTCCCTCTCTCTGACCCTCCCCCATTCATGCTCTGTCTCTCTCTGTCTCAAAAATAAATAAATGTTAAAAAAAATTTAAAAAAAAAGAATAGATGTATTGCCAGGAGAATCAATATACTTAATTATTCGAAGAGCGAGTACATATGTATGTTAATGGAACAAAAGAGAGAATCCAGGAGTAGATATGTATGTTGAAACTTGGTATTTAATACCATTGCATTGTGGTTTAGCAGGGAAAACTCTCCCATTCAACCCATGCTGCTAGGATATTTGCTACCCCTCCTGAAATTATAGATCTCTATTTTATGCCATGCACATAAATAGAATACACAGAAATTGAAGATCTAAAAGGGAAAAAATAGAATACCTAGTCAATTTATGTATAATAAGGTAGGAAAGATGACTTATTCAAATGTCAAAATGTCATACCATAAAAGAGATAAACAGATATATTTAATAACATGAAAATTTCAAGAAAGACTTCTTTACATCTTCTTAAAAGACATATAAATGAAAAGAAAACCCACAGAAGGCGACAAGTTAGATGTAGCCTTTAAGAATATAAGTATTTTGAGGGGCGCCTGGGTGGCGCAGTCGGTTGAGCGACCGACTTCAGCCAGGTCACGATCTCGCGGTCTGTGAGTTCGAGCCCTGCATCAGGCTCTGGGCTGATGGCTCAGAGCCTGGAGCCTGTTTCCGATTCTGTGTCTCCCTCTCTCTCTGCCCCTCCCCCGTTCATGCTCTGCCTCTCTCTGTCCCAAAAATAAATAAACTTTGAAAAAAAAAAAAGAATATAAGTATTTTGAATATTAAATAACTCTTACGAGGCAAAAAGGAAAAATAGGTAATCAGCAGAAAACTGGGCAAATGATATAAACAGGTTATGGAAGAAGATATTTTAATTATTAGTAAACATGAAAAGATGGTGTAATTACTAGAAATCAGAGTAATGCAATTAAAATGCATAGCTTCTCACCAATTAGATAAAAAATTAACATTTATAGAATTGTATAACATGAAGGATAAGTGTTTGGGAAAATTTTACTCATACTCAAAATTGGAAATGCAATTTGGTACAGATATTTGGAGAAAATTTGGCAATAACTAGTAACTTTAAAAATGTTAATAGAATTCGCCAACAAACACATTTCCCAGAACTTTTGTCCATGTAGGCAAGAGACATATATAAATATTCTTTGCAGTATTGTTTATAACTGAAGAGGGGATAAACAAATTAAGTATTGGTTAGTAGGAAATAAATATCTAAATTGTGCATTTTCACATATTAGAATGCAAATACAAAGCACTTATTGATATAGAGATACATGTAAGAATAGAAATAAAAATCAAAATATTTGGATGAAAATTGGGGTGAAAAAAGATACATTTACTACTGTGTTGTTTATGAAATTGTAGAGAATTTAGATTGATACATTAGATTGATATATATTTATATATCTATGAATACCTATGCAGATAGCAAAGTTTTACAAGTTTAATGGATAATTAATAGGTACTTTAAGTGATAACTAAACTATGGGAAAAAGATTGGGGAAAGGATCAAGGAATTATAGTTACATCTATATGTGCTATTTCATAAAAAAGGATATCTAAAACATATACAGAAAATGCTGATCTGTGTTGATCATAGAGATATTATTATGTCTGTTTTTATTTTATTTTTGTATTATGTTTCTTTAATATTAATTCTCTTGTTTGATATATTGTATAATTAAATTTATAATAAGATAGTATAAAGTATTGCATATGTTTAAAAATATAGTAAAAAAGAAACAAGTAGGGGCATTTAATTTTTATTTTCTCTGTGGTTTATTTCTCTGTGGTTTATTTCTAATTGTGTATTACAATCAAATAAAATTTACTGTGGTTGTTTTTTATTTCATATTTTCCTCTTTTCATATAAAACTACACCAGAAGCATTAACAAATATAGAATACATACAGGCAATGAGTCAGGTATTATGGGTTCTTCTTTTCTTTGCATGTAAGGTCTTGTGAACACACATTTTTCTTTTATATTGAGTAGCTACATTAAGTAGAGATAGTGTTGGAAGGGAATAAAATGCCTGATAGTTGGCTTTAATTCCCAACAGTTTCCACTGTATTTACAACCGTGGCTGGCATTCAATAGGGGCTTAAATATATAAATTAATATTTTGACCTCATCCCAGAGCTAGTACAAATTGCATGGGTACAGATCTTCACTGCCAAAAAGCATCTATCACTGTTCTTTTATAAAGAAAAGTTTCAGAGATCAACAGTCAAAATATCTCATGCAAGCTATTACAGAGTAGAAAGAGGCAACTGCAGATTAGTGGTGGAGAGGAAGAAAATGTGTAGCAATCTGATTTACTATCCAGTTTATGACATGTGGTTATTTAATATAGTGTATAAACAAAGGAAAGAGAGATAACTGTGTAAATAGAAAATAGAGGTCGTTACTCAGGGATGACAGGATATGTTTCATGTTTCTGCAATGTTTAGTTTTAAATGATGTCCCATTTCATGGGGAAAAATTAGAGTGGGTTTACTTCTCAAATTATGCCATCACATGCCTGATAAATTTACAGCACTTGATGTCTATGTGAGTCACCGTACAAATGGTTTTAACCTTTACTTATTATAAGAAATGGTTATTTTGGGTTGCATATATTACCTCCTTACCTTTTTTTGGGACACAGTAACAGAAAAGGAGACAGTGACTTATCATGTGCTTTAAAAATAAGGACACAAAAGAATGGATAGAGAGACAATCAGAACATACTGAAGTTTTATCAGAGTGAATTGCAGTTGAGTATTTTTAAACTGGAGCATAAGTTTAGGTTAATTTTCATGACTATTACTTGGCATTCATTTCATTTAACGAAAAAAAAAGAAACAGTATATAATTAATGATTTTTCTTTGGCTTATTTATATTTTATTTTATTGCTACTGATAATTTATTGAAAAGGCAGTAAAAACACATTTGGGTTTCTAAGCTATTTTAGCACAAAAATTAAGAGTCGGTCTTCGGTGGAATGCCCCATACTAGTAGTAACTTTCACTAACATGCTGTTCTCCAAATGTATACTTGTATGAGTTGTGTGTGTGTGTGCATGTGTGTGTATTTTGATACAGCTGGGGAAGGGAGAAATTCACTCTTGACAAGAAAGAAACAGCAGCTACATTTGCTAAGTTCTGTTTCTATAAAAAGAGTACCTGCTAGCCTGCTGACATGAGGCAGACTAAACTGTAATGTTGAAAGATTAAGGCCAGCTGGTGTTTTTCCAGTTGATTTGCATTTTTGGAGCTCAAGGTGATCCCCTTTTATTTTAAAGGGATGTTCATGACTCAAAAAGTTGGCATCTTATGAGGCTCATAAAGTTACTTCTGTTAAAGACATAAGAAATGAAGTCTGAAAAACACAAATAGAAGTGATTAACATTAAAGAGGCTAATTGCAATAATTGCTATATGAATGTTTACCTTCCTGATTAAATCTAACTATTTATAAATGGCCTAAGTATAATCCATATCTTGAAGATGTGTGGGAAGGGTGCAGGAATGTAGAGAAAGAAATTATATGTCTATATTGGAAGGAAACTTTCCAATTAAATGAAAATGAAATTTGTAATCAAAATTGGATTAGAGTCAAGAAAACTGGCTCTGCAAACCTATTAGGCAAAGCATTACTTTATCTTAATTCCACATCTTATGTACAATAAAGACATTTATTTTCCACTCTCTTCATATTTGCCCTCCATCCTTACCCCAAAACACACACCACCATTTTTTAGGCCTTAACTCTATTTTACTATTCCCAGATCTTATTTTACTTCACAATCCCAGGCTAAAGTATTCTGAGAGATAGGTATGAGTTCTCAATACTTCACATACTTACAGAGGCTACTTGTTGTATGGTTGACCTGTACTTACCATATTTGCTTATTGTTACTATTTACTGACATAGAAAATTAAGTGAACTTTTGTAAAATTTTAGTTACATTTCTTTTATGAGTCTTCTATCTCCTACATATGCTACAATGCTGTAAAGCATTACAAAACATTTAAATTTTAAGCCAGGGATTGAAAAACTCAAATCATATCAAGACTAACAACTTACACATACAATTGGAAACTACTGCTTAAAAGCATTTTTAAATAAAAACCATTCCTGCAGATATTGCAAACAGTCTTATATTAAACATCGAAAGCATAAACTTAAGATCACACCTCACAAATTGATTTATACTTACTTATTGAGGTGCTGTACATTGTTCTAAGGACATAGCAACCAAAATTATAGTTACCTATTATTCTGTGAATACTAGTAGAGAAACATAGAATCCATTTCCTATTTACTGTAAACATGTTTATTTACATAGCTGAATAGTGGGAAAATGTGTTAGAGGTGATTTTTCTGTAGAAAGCATGCAGACAAAGACATCAGTGAAATTTTGTTTATTCCTGTTGGGCTTCCAGTAATTTGGTTTTGTCAAGCTATAGTCCTTGACTAATATTTAAATACTTAAAAACATAGTGACTCATATGAGAATTAGTCTTGAGTCACTACATAGTGTTGGACTACGAAAGCATATATTTTTTTGTGCAGGGAACTGTGGGTTGTTTTTTGTTGTTGTTCTTTTTGTTTTGTTTTGCTTGCAATTAGGGAATTTACTTTGTCAGTTGTCTTATCTATGCATCAGTGCTTTTGTCTCTTAGATGCAAAGTCATTACATTTCATGATTCCATCGAATATACGAGATGATTTCTATTTTTTTTATGCCTGGAAATAAAGCCAGCTCATTGATCACGCTATAGAGATATTTTGCCAGCCACGCATCACCATGAACGTAGGTATCTTTAAGTTGTAAATTATTTTTAAACCTGAAAACTGGAGAAACATTGGCAAGGGTAAATATAATGAACTTTAAAGAATTTTTTGATGTGAAATATAACCTGGTAGGTGAAATGTTTTTAAAAATAATCATAAATACAGTAATACTCTGATAAACGAAATTGTTGAACAGATAAACACGGCTTTAGATCTTTGAAAGAAGTATTTCAAATACAAGAAATTTATAAATTCAAGAAGTAAATATACCTACTATGTGCTTGGTCCAGTAGATACATTAAAGAATACAATTGGCAGCTCTTCTTAAAATTCATGGTTTTGTAGGATTTAAGATCACTTTATGGAATATAGTGGTTAAAACAACCTTATAATAACACAGCAAACTTAATGTCAGACTTTGGAATAATTAATTGATTTAGTTAAGAGTAAAGGTTATGTCTAGCTAGATTAAATCTGTATTCACTTGTTTCAAAAAAATCAAATGGAAAGGTGAAAAAGTTTCTTCATTCTAATAATTATTTATATAAGAACTTTCATTCCATATATATTGACATGAGTTGGATAGCTATGTAACTGAAAGATTGAATCTCATCTCAGAAAAAAAAAAAGTTGGAATTAATTTAATCAAAAGAGTGAAAATGGAAGAGATTAATTTAAACTTGCAAAGCTTTAGCCTTGATCAACTTGTGTGTTTTCACTTACAATAATCATATATTTTGTGGACTCACAAAAATTATATTTGAAATATTAGTAAGATACATAAAATATTTTTGAAACTGGCCTTGTGATAACCTCAGATTGGAATTATTTGAACCACTGGGACTATTTACTCTGAAGGAAAACAATTTTAAAATGCAACATTGGGTCATAATATTCCTTAGTTGTAACTTTAAATTCATTATGCACACAATAAAACCATGACTTTGTGCAGTACAAAATGTACCCAGTAATCATATAAGTATTTCATGTACTAATGAACTATTTCAAATTGAATATATCTAATTGTGTATTAAGGGATGTATAAAAGTGAAGAAGATTTCTGAGAAAAGAGGCTTTAATGGTTATTAAGGAACCATTTTTGCTTATTAGGTAAATATAGATATTAAAAATACAGTTAATGTACACTGGTAAAAAGATGAAAATGGGAATATTATGTAGCACTCTAGTGTAATAGAAACATGGACAAGATGCACTTACTAACTTAGCTTTGAGTATAAGTTGCTCACATTACCAACTGTGAACAAGCCAAATTTTTCTGAGTCACAATTTTGTGATCTATAACGTGGAATAACACAATAGTGCCTTCTCATGAAGTTGTGGGGACAAAATGAGACTAAACAGTAATTACCATAGTGTTAGCAAAATTTCAGATACTTAATAAATTTTAGTTCCTAAACTAGTTAGCAACATTAAAATAGCATTTTCTTTTTAAATGTAGGCCATTGTTAAGAGTACACTAAGTGAAATTTTATGATATAAATTCTATATTATAAGGAAAAATGAGAAAGAAGAGCAAAATAGAGACAAATACATGGAAATAAAGAAATAATAGAGTAGAAATCAATAAATTTGACAAAATAATAGTCAATGAAACCAAAAGGTTAAAAGATATGAGTGTTAAGGCAAATTTACCAGTACTAGAATGAAAGACGAAATATAATTACTGATCTAGGGACTTTTAAAATGTAATAAAGGGGGGTACCTGGGTGGTTCAGTCCATTAAGTGCCCGACTTTGGCTCAGGTCATGATATCAAGGTTCCTGTCTTTGAGCCCTGCATTGGTCTCAGCCTGGGGCCTGCTTTGGATTCTGTTTCTCTTTCTCTCTCTGCCCCTCCCCCGCTCATTCTCTCTCTCTCTCTCTCTCTCTCTCTCTCTCTCTCTCTCCCCCCCCCCAAAAAAAATAAACAAACATTAAAAATTTTTAAAAAATAAATGAAAGGTAATAAAGGAATACTACAAAGAACTTTTACCCAATAAGTGTATAATTCAGAATAAATGAATCAATAACTCCTTGAAAGACACAAAGTTCACTCAAGAAGTAGATAATCATATTAGTCCTATGTCTATCAAAAATTTTATTTTTTAAACAAAACCATGCCAACAAAGAAACCTATAGGCCGATATGTTTTCACTGGAAAAAATTATCAAATATTATGCAAAAACCCCAGCAAATTATTATTAAATAACAGACAAAATATATAAAAAGGGTAACACATCATGACAAGTGGAGTTCAATGTAGGAAGGATTGTTTACCAATCAAAAATCCATCAATTTAGTTCACTGTATTAACAGACTAGAAAAGAAAAGCTCATTATTTCAATACATTCATAAAAATCATTTGACAAAACTCAGCATCCATTCATCACACAAAAAAATAAAGGAAAAGAAAATAATCTCTCTGCAAACTTGGGAGCAAGGTGTCTTAACCTGACAAAAAAACATCTAACCCAGGCAAAACAACAACTACAGTGAACATCATTTTTAATGCTGCCTGCCCGAAAGTTTTTCCCTTCAAGATTAGGAAAAATAAAATGAAATGTCTACTCCATTCCCACCACCCCTATTCAACATGGTACTGGAAGTCATAGCCAGTGTAACAACATAAGAAAAAGTAAAAGACTTGAAGTTGGATAAAAGATCAGATTGCATAAAAATGCAACTACGTAGATGTTATGACTTTCTACTTAGACACTCAAAGCAATCTATGTTAGAAAGTATAGAACTAATTTTCATGAACTTATACATTCGTTAGGGCTTATTATATTTTACACTTTAAATATGTACAGCACTATATACAAATCACACCTCGATAAATTTTTAAAATATAAATAGCATAAACTCAGACTACAAGTTAGAAATAACAGGAAAATTAGCCAAAGAGATTAACATATAGTTCTCAATAAAACAAATCAAATGGCTCTGAAGCATATAAATATAATTTTGTCTCACTAAATTAATGTTTTTATTATATAAGGTTTCATGTCAATAAATATTTTTTGAAGTATAACATGCACAACGAAATGCAAAGAAATTGACTTTGATCCATTCTCATGGAAACAACCGTATTTAATTACTACCTTAATCATGAGACAGAACATTACCAGTCTCCTGAAAGTTCCCATTGTGCCCTGCCCCAAGCTAACCCCTTCAAACTTTCTCATTATGCTGTCTTCTGACTGCTAACAAGTTTTTTTTTGCTTTTGAATATTACATAAATGAAATGGAATATGTATCATTTTGTATCTAGCTTATTTCACTTATCATTATATTTGTGAGACTTACAACATTGATAAAAAAGAAAATATGTATTAAATTTCCAAATGCATTACCCCTCATTTAGTCTCAGCAATTGTATTGTTATCAATTTATTCTGTAGTTATTCATACATATATAAAGTGATACTTTTTTTTAAAGTATTAAACTCCAGTTTTCACAAAATGAAAATAGAAACAAAAAATTAATAGAGAACTGATTCAATATTTAATGGTATCTACATGGAGTGGAATATTATAAAGCCATTTGACAAAAATGAGCCCATTCTTTTTAAAGGCATAATTAAAACACACACGTGTTATAATACGTAAATTATGTCTGTAATAATAACAAAACGTCTCTATTAAGGAAAATAGGTCAGAGGAAATTGCATTTTTCAATTTATCTTTGGTTCACTTGGATCTTTAGTTAAATGAAAGTTTAAAAGTCAGTTTTAAAACTTGGAATTCTTAAACGTAGATACCCCAAGGAATATTGTTAGATGTAAAATATTGTTAAATCACTTACAACCTCAAAAATAGTTGCAAATGAAAATTATTATTTATTGTATCTAGTTAAAATGTAGTGTGTTTCACAATTTCTATAGTTTATTTTCTTCTTCTTAATAGGTCTTGTTAATCCTTTCACTCTCCCAGATATGCCAAAAATATAATCATTTTAAAAATTAAAAAGTTACATATGGCAAATATTTTAAGTTACTCAAACACTGGCATTTTGAAAACAAAGGAATATGCAAACACTGTGTGGACACACTTTAGTTTGAATCTGGAAATGTAGATAGAACAATATTGAACTTCATATTTGATCCATTTTGTCAAGACTATACTGAGCATGCAGTACATTTTAATATCAATTTTTAGAGGTTATTGCTTTTTATACTCTGAAGAATTATTTGAAATGCCAGGGAAATATTATGATAGCTTGTAGAAATAAACTGAAAACCAGTTTTCCAGGTTAGTTCACTCAATTATTATTTATTTTAGTCTTATTTCCAATGGGCCATATTGAACAAGAAGAGGAATTTCTCATTTAGAATATGAAATAGAGGAGATAAGTAAATGGACTCAAAAGCTATTTTCTTCTTAATAAACATAGGTGACCCTTTGAAGCACATGTATGTTGTCATATGGATACTTCTTTACTGGCATGGATAATTTCTCTTCCTGAATCACAGTTAGGGCCTAAGAAGTACAAGAGGAAAAGATCTGATGAGATAAACAGTTTCCTGTCTAGGCTCTTCATTACTGGAACACCTTTCCTGCTCCCTTTTTGTGAATACCAGAACTAGTATGCAGGTTTCTTTCATATGGTTGAATTTCACTTTCCCCAGAAGGAAACAATTCAGTCTATTATTGCCATCAATGATCTAATAATTTACATACAGATGTTTTGTTATTTTGTTTTCATTTTCACTACTGCTTTGTAGTGAGAAGACAATTCATAGTCCCATGAAATTGTTTTCCCTAGTGGAATCTGATCATAATTGTTGAGGTGGTCAAGTGACAGGCCAAGCATTTTAGGGAGTGTGTCTACTCCACATTCTCTTTAGTCTTCTGCAGTAAGAAACAGATGAGGGGGAGGAGGACCCAAAGAATAGTAAAACCATGTTAGAAGGGGCCCTTGTCCTTGTGACTTCTGCATGAATGAAAGCCACACACCAACCATAGAAACTAAGTCAGTCCAGTACTTGAATGGAAAAGTGCTTCTATTATATGAATCCACTAAAATGATGGTGGCAGCATTTTCCTACCTATATAGTCAGTCGGTCAATATAGAGATATGTTGCATTAAAATAGACAAGATTTCTCAGCTGATGTCAACATTAGAAGGAACTTTTATTGAATGTGAAAAGGAAGTCCAAATCACTTTCACAATTTAAGGAAGAGTGATTAAATCAAAATAAAGCTATTTACTTCTGGTTGTGACCTGAATAGAGTTGTTAATTCATATGCAATCAAATTATGAAAAGAGCAAATGGGTTATAAACAACTTAATGCAGATGTTCAACTAAGAATATAGCAAGGATTTAAGCTTCAATAATGTCTCAAAATATAAACTATATTTAGAATTTTAAAATAACAACCTAATTTTGTGAAGATAATTCCAAACTTCCAAATTATATGATAAAATATGTGTAATGATTGCCTCAGTCCCTTCCTGCAGAATTTTATTAAAATATCCAAAGAATACAGAAAAGAAGAATTCTGGAAAAGCACTGGAAAATAGAGAATTGTACTAGAAAGAAAGATCTTTCAAGGAAGTAATGGGATATATGTTGCCATTGAACTAAATTGAAGGAGATTATGAAGGTCGATTTACAGCTTCCATTCCTATATACCTTGTGACCTATAAAGATGTGTAAGGACTCCCAGAGGATTTCAAGAGTGAAGGCTGGAGGTGGAAATAGCAGTAAGTACACCACTTGAAACTTGTTTTATACCTTGGATGAGCAGAACTTTAAAGAAGTGACACTCTTGTATATGAGGGGGGGTTTCACAATAAGTAAACAAGCATATAGTTACTGGGTGTTAAGAGCTTGCCCTTGATAGGAGGTTAAGTATAAAAACTCTTGCAGAACTTGACCTCTTTGAAGGAACAAATTTGAGATATTGGCAATTGCAATTAATATCAGTGGAAGACCCAAATAGCCCAATTAAAGTAACAGCAAGAAAACAGATAAGAGCCTTAAAAATGAAAGAAAATTTGGGCAAGAAGCCCTGGATGATACCCTGCACCCACATGACTTTGATTTAATTTTACCACAGCTAGTTAGGAACACATGAATGCATTAGCATATATGATGCCCCACGATACAGACCATGGCTAAAATAAGAAAAGATTAAAGAGATCAGTGGCATCAAAAAGGATGCCAGTGACTGCTGTGATGCTGGCATGGATGATGGACCAGACAGAAAGTCATATCCAAAAGTTGGCCCTTGCCAGGGAGGCTACACTAGTCATCAGTAAATGGCACAGTAAGGAAGTCTGTATGATGGGATTGCCATGGTTATAGGATTCCTAGGTTAGTAATTACTGAGAGGTATAAATGTTTCACAAGCTGAGCTTTGGCTTAAGTTCTTAGAAGAAAAGCAAAACAAGAATTGGATAATAAGGATAAGCAAGGAGAATTTACACCATTGTAAGAAAACGACTAGTTAGGGCTCGATCAAATATGAGTAAACAAAAACACACAAATACACACAGGTATATCCATACATACAACAGGTAGCCATACAAAGTTGCAATTTTAAAAATAGGGAAAATAATACTCAATGCAGAGAAAAAATGTGAAATACTAAAAAAGCAAAATGTTATCAAATAAATCCCCTTTCTGTTTTATTAAAGTTCAATAAAACCTGAAGGTATGCACTTTGAAAAAGGGAGTAAAGATGAGATTTAAATATCAAGTAAAAATAAAATGGGGACTTGAATGGAATATAAGTTGTAAAGCCAAAGTAATTTTTCTTTGAAATAATTAAAAGCAAAGTGAACACTGCTAAAAGTATAATAAGAAATGGAGGGAAAAAACATAAAAACAGGACCTTTCTTTTTAGGATGAAGTAAATGTCAAAGATTATAAAATGATCAGTTACCCTCCTGAAGAGATTAATAGCTATTGAATAATCTATTTTATGTTTTCAAAGAAGCAGCCACTAAAAGACAAAAGACAATGATTTTAGATCAAGTGCTTAATTTACTTTTTAACTTACATAGTATTACAGATTTTCTTCCAAATGCGTAAATATTACATATTAATTTCAATGACAAAAAGTAGAGCAAAACCAAAACTTTTTATTTCACCATTTTGTCTCTATTCCACCTATATAAACCTATTTATTTATATAAATTTAATACAGCTGGATATATAGATAGCATTGATTTTTCTGTATTTTACAAATACTAAATCAAACCATATTCATTGCTTAATATGCAACTTGCTTTTTGACTAAAATATTATAGATGACCTTCCAGGTCTAAACGTTATCACATGTTAGAAACTTGGCTAAGCAGACCCAGATTTATTATATCAGAATCTCTAGTGGTGGCACCCAAGGCATCAATATTTTTAATTTTTTTTTCTTTTTCCAGATGATTCCAGCGTGTAGGCATGGTTGAGAAAAGTTTGATATAGAACAAATGCACGAGTTTTAAAAGCAACTACAGAGGCCAGATGTGTATATATATTCACTATAATTTATCCATTAATAAATAGGTCACCTCAACATTAGGTAGCTGCCTTGGAAGCATTCTGTCTTCCCCCTTCTCCATTTTGTCACTTTGGGTTCAGGGTTGTTAACAGCTTAGCTATTGTTTATTGTTTCCCTATATTCACACCTATATAATACATCCTCCTTAAATTACTGCATTTTGTGTGTGTTGTTTCTGTAGGCACCCTGAAGAATATACTATGGAGGAATTGCCTTTGCTCCTGAGGGTAATCTTCTACTTGTAGATTAACTCTCATAACCTTTTTGCCTTCCTAAGAATGTTGATCCAACAGTTTTCCCCTCTACCTGCTACATCATCATTTTTTTTGCCTATTTGATCTATTGGAGCTATGGGAACATCTGTATATAAAGAACAATAATTTTTCCTTAAGGAAATCCTTCCCTTGATCCCATATCTACGTTAGCTACCTTTTCATTCCTCTGTTTCTTTTTATAGCAGACTTCTGAAATCATTAGTCTCTCTTCACTCACTCTGACCCTCTCATGTATGCTCTTTAACCTCTCCTGACCCCAAGAGTCTCTTTACTGTCACATTCCATTCAAGCAGCTCTTGGGAAATCTACCAATTACTTCCACATTGTCAAAGCACATACTTCATTTTCAGGCTTCATCTTATTAAACTATCAAAATAATTGGAAATATTTTAACTATTTCTCCCTAAAATATATTTCCTGCTTGGCATTTTGTGTCTTTCCCACATTACTGCTGCTATCTCTTTCTTAATCTCTTTGCTAGAACCATCATTGCTAAGTTCTAAAAGTTGCAGTGCCCCAACTTCAGACCTCTTTACTACACTCACACTTTCAGGTTATTCAAATAAGTCCCATGTATCTTAATGTCACCTTAATGTATGATGACTCTGCTCAAAACTCTCCAATGCCTTTTCATGTCACTCCCAGTCAAGAGCAAAGCCTTACAATGGTAGGCAAAACACTATAAGATCTGAGGACAGCTGCCTTTCTGACATCACCTATGAATTCTACTCCATATGCTTATTCTTCTGTTACATTGGACAAGCAATCAAGGTCACACCTTGGGGCCTTTGTGTGTTTTGTTCCTTCTGCTTTCTGCCAGATACCCACATGGTTCACCTCCTCACTTATTTCAGGGTCCTGATTAATATCACCTTATAAATATGGTCTTATCTAGTCACTCTGTATAAAAGGGCAATGTTGCCCACCTCTGCTCTCCCTGTTCCTATCTCCCTGCTTAATTTTACTTCAAGACACTATCAACATCTAGAGCACTATACATTCAATTATCTATTTATTTATTTTCAGTTCCCCAACTCCTCTCTGTTAGACTATAAGTAATCCAGGAAGCCAAGAACTTTCTCCCCTGCTCTTTTTATTTATAAACCACTGCATTCACTGTACTTAGAATAGTATCTGCTACAGAGTAAGCACTTGAGAATATTGGTTATTTGAATAAACTAGTGTGTGTTTATTTGCATCTCCTTTTCTGCGAATTACTTGTGTGTATTGTTTAAAACGTTATTTTATGATTTTGTGGTATATAAGGAATTTTAACATTTCCCTTTCCATGACAAATATTTTATCTTGGTTTATCATTTGTCTTTCAGTTTAGTTTTAAGGTATCCTTTGCCATATATAAACTTTTAATTTTCAATACAGATAAAATTGCCCAATTACAGAATAATTATAAGATACAAGTAAAATGTGTCAGAATAAATGCCTTTTCATTCATTTTCTTTCTCTCAACTCCATAGAATTTGAACATCTTTCCAAAATTAAAAAAGAAAATATCTACAACCCCAAATTAGCAATGTCTAGGATGAGATAGCATACTGAGAAATGACACATACTGCCTCAGGCCTCAAAGAATAAAAGTTTCCTCAAAAGCTAATGTCACTTTCTGAGCAAAATTTTGTCAAACATTTATTATATGAAGAAGGCTAAGTGATAGAGATAATATTGAGAAGAATTGTGTGTGAGACCTCTTATGATTAAAAGGGAATGCATTCTTGGTGTCCAGTAAGAGACTATAAAAACAAAAAGCAGCAAAATGAATGAATATATCTGTATACAACTACAAATATCTATATATATATATGTATGTGTATGTATATATTTCAGCCTCCAAACTTTGTTCTTTGCTGGTTAGATTTTGCATCTCCCTCCTTTATGCTCCATAAAATCTTTAAATCCTAACATGCTTCCTAAAAATGAGGATCATACTTTTCATTCAGGACATTGTACATATATGTATGTATATATATATGCAGAACTAGAATCAAAGTTCTTTGCTGTCCTATAATGCTTCTTTTTTCTTTTTTTTAACTTTTTTTTTAGTGTTTATTTATTTTTGAGACAGAGAGAGACAGAGCATGAACGGGGGAGGGTAAGAGAGAGGGAGACACAGAATCTGAAACAGGTTCCAGGCTCTGAGCTGTCAGCACAGAGCCTGACGCGGGGCTCGAACTCACAGACTGCGAGATC
Source organism: Prionailurus bengalensis (assembly GCF_016509475.1). Lineage (NCBI taxonomy): Eukaryota > Metazoa > Chordata > Mammalia > Carnivora > Felidae > Prionailurus > Prionailurus bengalensis. Next base: position 172,870,487 of record NC_057345.1, on the reverse strand, counting down.
ATGACCCAAGCCGAAGTCGTCCGCTTAACCAACTGAGCCACCCAGGCGCCCCAATGCTTATTTTTTCAAAGGTAAAATCCTTTACCTGTTCTCTTTAGAAAAAGGTTAGTCTGGTCTAATTCTCAAAAACTCCAATTCAAATTAGAGCTGTGACAAATTAGCATCTTCAATTCTGTATAGACTAAGATGTGAAAGGTAAATGATTATACTTTAGTAGCCCAATAGAAAATGTTTTTTTTTTTTTAGAAATGAAGAATTTATTTGATGTTTGGGGAGCCTGAGTGGCTCAGTCGGTTGGGCATCAGACTCCTGACTTCAGCTCTAGTCATGACCACAAGGTCATGAGATTGAGCCCCACTGAGCTCTGCACTGAGCATGGAACCTCTTTAAGATTCTCTCTCTCTCCTTCTACCCCCTTACCCACTCATGTGCGCTCTCTCTCTCTCAAAAATATAAAAAGAAAATACTTGATATTTGATGGCAAAGTTACTTATAACTGTTTCTGGGGAATTTCCCAAATGTTTTAATTAGGTTCCTGAATTTCATATGCATATTTACATTATAACATATAGGGATAATTTTTAATGATTTCACAGTAGGCCTTTAACATATAATGTAAATTTTGGTTAAGAGAGAAATATTTTTTCAGGGCAGTTTTAAAGACATGAAATCCAGTTCTATTCTAGATTTTATTCATGACTCTCTTTGCAAAATTGCACACATTGAAATTTATTTTGGTGTCATGCCCCAACTTACAATTAGGATTGCTTCCAAAGTCTGCCACTGAATAGATATTTGAAGATATTTCTCTATGTTTCAGAACTCCAGAATGAAGTTCCTGACAAGGTTTTTTTAAACTCTAAGATAAAGGAATCTGTTCTTTTGTGATCCGATGTTTCCTCCTATTAGGCAATAAGAATCAGGTGTCTCATTATTATTTTTCATTCCATCTGTCTGAAAGAAGCTCAGAGCCAAGTTTATAGCAATAATTTTGGAATCCAAATAATAGCACTATTTATATATGCTTAAGTTTAATAATTTTAATCATTTAATTATATGTATTACTTTAAGCGTGTTATGCAATTCTGTTTGAGTCAATACTGGTTTTAAATTTAAATATTAAAATTAGGAAAGACACGCCATGACTTTCAAATAACATATGATTAATGATTACATTTTTATTTTCATTTGAGATCACAATTCATATTATTGTTTGATTAACTATTGTTTATTTAAAAGTTTTTGTTGGAGAAGCATTTCTTCAGTATTTTTGTAGAATTGCCACTGCATATCTATATCTATATACATTATTGCCTTATCAAAGAAATGTTTCCCATTTAAAAGAAATGATTTCAGACTTAGGAATAAAACATTGGATTACCTATAATTGGCAGATTTATTAAGTATTTAAGAAAAAGTTGGTACAACTATAAATGCACAAGGGAGAAAAGTTCAATTGAAAAGCATGTTGAAGAAACTTTTGTATTTAATGGTAGGTCACTCAGAAAAAAAGTATTCTACTTCCCATGATTCACTTAAGGTTTAGTGGTTAAAAATGTTTGCCTTAAGCCATTTCTCAAAAAAAAATCTGAGTTTTAATTTCTTGCAACAATCTTCTCAGAGCACTAATTAAAATAAAACCTCCAATTAGTTTAATTTAAAATAATTCCTCTTGAAACCTTGAGTCTCCTTGCTACTGGCTGACATGCCAAACTTGTAAAAATACATCTTTTTCTTCATCTCAAAGTAAAAATTTTATATATTCCTGGAAAGATGTTTATAGTGTAACCACTGAGTCTGGAAATGTGGAAAGTTATATAAAACTGATACATATAAAGAAACAAAAATATTTATTGGTTTGCCAAAATCATTTTGAGGGGTGCCTGGGTGGCTCAGTTGGTTAAGCATCCAATGTGGGCCCAGGTCATGATCTCCAGGTTCATGGTTTTGAGCCCTGCATTGGTCTCTGTGCTGAGGACTCAGAGCCTGGAACCTCTTTGGGATTCTGTGTCTCCTTCTCATTCTCTCTGCTCCTCCCCCACTCATGCTGTGTCACTGTTTTTCTCTCTCAAAAATAAAAACATTAACAAAAAGTTTTGAAAAAAATAATTTTGAGAGCCTTTAAAAAATGATTTGTTTAAACTATAACTTCTGGGGCGCCTGGGTGGCTCAGTCAGTTAAGCGTCCGACTTCAGCTCAGGTCACTGTAATGCCCGAAGTTCCGAAACCTCCCACAAAAGTCCACCAGAGTCGTAAGTCAAAGCCAAGCGGCAAGGGTCATTTATTGCAGGTTCGAACCTGGTCCCCCGCGCACTTGTCGCCGGTGACGCAAGAGGCCACGATCAGGGTTGGTACAGCGCTTTTGTAGACAGAGACAAGTAACACAGGGGAGGTTTTAAATTATGAGGTGCCTGATTGGTTGATTTTAAAGTAAGGACATTTGTTGTTCTCTGATTGGGCGTCCTTTGTCTGTCCTTTGGCGGGAAGGCTTTGTCCATTACTTGTGGCAGGAGGAAAAAGGGGGAAGGGGGAAGGGGGTAGGGTAGGTGAGGAATGTGCTAAGCAAGCAGGTTTACAGAAGCGAGAAATGCCGATTAGTTTATGTACAATCACTCATTCCATCACATATCGGACTACATTTAGGAAGGTTTACAACCCATTCTACTACACAGCGGGTTACATTCAGGAAAGGCCTCACAATGCTCGTAGCAAACAGCAAGCAAAACAGACTTCTCAGCAATTGTATTTCTTATCAAAGATCCATAATAAGCAGAAAAGAGAACTTTAGCTTTAAACTAAGGCAGGGCTGTCATTTGGATTTAAAGCTGTTCTTTTCAGTCACGATCTCACGGTCAGTGGGTTCGAGCCCCGCATCGGGTTCTGTGCTGAGGCTCAGAGCCTGTGCTCAGAGCCTGGAGCCTGCTTCAGATTATGTGTCTCCCTCTCTCTCTGACCCTCCCCCGTTCATGCTCTCTCTCTGTCTCAAAAATAAATAAACATTAAAAAAAATAAAAATAAATAAACTATCACTTCTTACCAATGATGCTAATTTTAAGATATATTGTTCGAGACAGGTACTGTGTAATGTTACTTCCATACACATTGCATCTATATACATAGAAAGAAATGTGGTCATGCTCCTGAGAGTGTCCCTCATATGGGGCATGTGGCCATGCCAGAGTGATTTCATAACAAGGACAGTACTCTGAACGTTGTTAAGTGTTGAATCACTGAAAATTGATTGATTTATTGATTGACTGAAGCTGAACTCTCCTATGCAAATAAAATGTGCAATCTCCAAATCAAAATGCTTGACACATGTCTTCTAAACATCTTCTTTCTAAAACATCTGTTATTGTTTGCTTCAGGACACTGTAGCCTATATAATTCTGGTAACAGCATATACCAGAATTCATCTGTTGAGTTACTGATAAAATACTTGTTACTTTTAATATGCATCTTGTTTGCATTAAGTACTGCCATAAAATGTTTAAACTTCCTTGCAGAGCCCAGACTCTAACTTTGTTGGTACTTAAAAGAAAATGATACATGATTTAATAAAATCATATTGGAGAAATGCTATTTTAGCTAATTTGTATTAAACAGACTCCATTATCAGACTTCCTAGTTGGAAATTCCAGCTATAACACTTCCAAACATGTGACCTTAAAAAAGTGATCCCTACCATCACTAAGCTTCTGTTGTTCTTAAAGTAAATGATAGTAATATTATCTAGTACATGAAGTTTTTATAAGACTTACAGGATAATTTGTGAAGAGTACTAGATTGCACTTCAATTCTACGGATGGTTTGGTAAGGTTATCATTGAATTCTTGATACAAATTGCCCGTCAGAGGAGTCCTTCACCACTTGCCCTTGTACCTTGCTACACTCCTTCATTTGCCGGGAGCAGCCTATGGGAAGCATGGGAAGTCAAAACAATGGATTTCAGAGCACATCAGCTGGAGCCCTTGATCAATTACATTCCCTACAGTCACAGATCTGAAAAGCACATTCTCATTGTCACCAAAATCTATCCCTTGAGTCATACTCATCGATTTCCTTCCTACCAGTTTGGGAGGCAACTCTTCCATGATGTTCATACCTCCCTGTTCCTAAAGAGAAACTAGAAGACAGGAAGTGCAGGAATTAAACACAATCCACGATGCAGCTGTTTCAGGGCTATGACTGCTACTCCTCTTCTCTCTACTATGCACTCATTGTCTTTCAGGACCACCACAAATGTGGTTGCAATGCAGCCATTATTGCTTTTCAATTTGCATCCAAATACTGAGCGATCCAAATACTGAGTGAGCCATCTGTAAACCAAACGAAGGCTTTTTCCTGCTTTTTCAGCTAGTCAAACCTCTCATACGACCACAGGTGCAAGCTAGGGGAGAGATGACCTGAAAAGCTGAATTCTTGCTATAACATATCCTTTTGTTAATCTGTATATTTCTCTCAATTCAGGAAGAATTTACACACAGAACATAAGTATTTCTTTTACAGAAATTTTTACGTTGGTTCCTAAACCAAATTCAGTGGACACATCCTCAACTGGGTAAAGGATGCAGAGTTGGTACCCAGGTGATCTGATCACCATTGCTCTGTGACAATGCCAAATCTCTGTGACTTAAAACAGTAATTTATTTTGCTCACAATTTTGTGGAACGAGAATTGAGGAATTGTTTGGCTGGGTGATTCTTGCTTGGGGTCTCTCCTGTTGGTGTCATCCAAGAGACTCAATTACATGCTTGTCAATTGTTGGTTGTCAGCTGGAAGCTCAGCTGAGGCTGTCAGCTGCAGATCCCTATACTGGTGCCTTTAGCATGGCAGGGTTAAGATAGTTGTACTTCCTACCTACTGAGCATCCCAAGCAGAGTTTCTGGTGAACAAGCATTCTAAGAGGTTCAAGAAGAAGCTGCATGATCTACTATGATCAAGCCTACAAAGTTATTCAGTGTTATTTTCTCAACATTTATTACCCAAGACCATCACCTGCCTGCCAGAATTAAGGAAAGGGGACATAGGTTCCACTTCTCAATGGGAAGAGTGTCAGAGATTTCAATGCCATCCTTAAAAACTACCACATCACATTTCTTGAATAATACATCTATCTTCCTACAGCTTTCCCCAAACCAGGAAAACAACATTAAAATAAATCAAACATCTGTATTAATAAATCTTGTACCACTGGGTTTTGTACCTCTGGCTAGTTTGTATCCTGTGTCTCTCTGCATATTCTCATTGTGAGAGCTTTGAATACCAGCTGGCAAGAGGAAGAGAAAAGCAAAATCCTTAAGTGAATTACATACAAAATAATCAGCATTAATCAGTAACTTTAGTATCTTTATTAAAAATAATTATTCGTGACATTTCATGGGGGTAGATATAATCATAATATTATGCTGCTTTAACTTCATATGTACAATCAGTTGTTTTTTTTTGTTTTTGTTTTTGTTTGCAATGGTTACTAGTAGAATTTTACAAAGCTGCCTGGCTTCATATTAAATGAGCTTACTGATCAATATATTATTTATTTATAAAATCCATCAATAAAATAATAAGCATGCTTTCTATACCAATATGAGATACAGTCATAACTTATTTCAAGTGACTCAATTAAAACAAAAAGAACAGTATGTCATATTTTGGCATCTGACATTGTTTTTTGCATTTAAATGTTTAAATTCATAGGGTTTTATGGAAATGACTTTAAAGCATAAGTGAACCTTTAAAAACTAAAGTGAACCTCCAAACAACTAATTTTTATGTTCATAATAAATGAATCATGACTTAATTCTTTGAAAATAGTGCATCTGTTACTCCTAAACGTCTGAACTTTAAGATAAGCAGTACTATTCTGCACACAAGGTGATAGTTAGATACACAGATATGAATAGATATAGATATAGATAGATATAGATAGGTGGATTTTTATATTTAATACATAATTTTAATATTGTAGAAATTTTTTAAAGCTATGAAATAAAGTCAAAGTATAAACAAAGTTATAGTATTGTTTTTGCTAAGGTCATACATGAAATTCTACAGAGAAGAAAACCTTCAGTGAGACATGTTACATTATTTTCATGTCCATGAATTTTTTTTATCCCACAAAAATATTTTTATTCACTTAAAATTTTTTTATTGTTTATTATTTTTGAGAGACAGAGAGACAGAGAGCAAGTATAGAAGGGGCAGAGAGAGAAGGAGACACAGAATCGGAAATAGGCTCCAGGCTCTGAGTGCTCAGGACAGAGCCCAACATGGGGCTTGAACTCACAGACCACAAGATCATGACCTGAGCTGTAGTTGGCCACCCAACCAACTGAGTCACCCAGGCGCCCCTAGTTTTATTCACTTTTAAACTTTCCATAGGGAATTCTCTCACAATTTGCTAGTAGCTTTTACTAATATTCATGGCATAATGAATAAATTTAAGCAGCAAATGTTTCATGTAACAGAATTTTATATAGAGCTTCTGTCTTTATTTTTCATTCAAAAGATGTCTGCTTCCACATAGTCTTCCTTTATTTTCTAAGAGAAATCCCAGAGATATATAGATTAAATAAGAAAGTTATTCCATAAATTATCACATATTTTATAGTTGGTATCGTGGTACTGAAGTCATTCCAATTTCTACCCTTCATTTTATGGCAGAGGTCAAGATTAAAATAGTAATGATGATGATGATGTAGTTGATGATGATGACGATGATGATGATGATGAAGATGATGATGAAGAGGATGAAGATGATGAAGAAGATGATGATGATGATAAACAGAGGGATTCCTGATTAACCCTTGGAGAGTGATCAGATCTATGGCAGCAATAAATAAGTCATCTCATTTCTAGAAAAATTGTGTAGTGTTCATGCTAGAATAGGTATAGGCTTCTTTTAGGTTGACTTGAAGATTCATACTGGGTTGACAGATTTTTTTTTTTGTTTTTTGTCTTCTTCCTAGAGTATTTTGTGTACCATATGATGTACAGAAGGGTCAGATATTCTAGGACCACTCCTCCAATATGGCAACCATACATCTGAATGCTCTTGGAAAAAGTAAAATAGGTCTAAATATTAAGTCTCATTTTAGCCTGTGATGACAATGCAGCATATATTTTAGGTATTTGGTAGTCTATGATGGCATTCTTACTTTTTGCAGATTTTTGTTTCCTTAGAAAATATTTTTTCTAATTGTTCAAATTGAACACTTTTCACACAGTAAACAAGACTAATAATCTGGATCTTATAGTATGGAAAAACTATTCAAATTTGAATATTTTTATTAAAAGATAAATTAGCTAAAGCAACAAAAAGGTATCAGTAGCATCTATATTTAGGATAATTGTGGAAATTGAGAGAACCGAAAAAGTCAATGTTCAATAGATCATTAAAGTTATAAGTTGTGAAGTTTATGTTTCACTTTTTACACAGTAATATAGTACTATAATTATTTAGAAGCAATTTTAAAAAATGTACTGGTACAATGATTCTACTTTATTTTACCATTAAATCATTTTTTGTATCACTTAAAATACATGAAATTATTAAAATAATATATATATTAAAGTTTATTTATTTATTTTGAGAGAGAGACAGAGAGATCTAAGTGGGGGAGGGGTGGAGAGAGAGGGAGAGAGAGAATCCCAAGCAGGCTCCATGCTGTCAGTGCAGAGCCCAACACAGGACTCAAACTCACAAACCACGAGATCGTGACCTGAGTGGAAATTAGGAGTCAGAGGCTTAACTAACTGAGCCACCTGGGTGCCCCTAAAAAATATTTTTATATAACCTGTATATTTTTAACATTTAACTTCTAAATATGGCATATGCTAGCCTTTAGAAGCAGAATTTTTTTTAATGGTTTTAAAATTTTAGGATTTCTAAAGTCATGGGGCCTGAGCAACTATAAGAAAACTGCCTGTACTAGTTACTAGTACACTAGGTGCTAGTGACCTGTATAACCGCTAAAGAGATGTCGTGGCCATTATTAGAATAAAGTAGAAGTAATACTAAGGTATCCCAAAATCCTGGGGAGATTAGAATACTTTTAGAATCATTTGTTTTTTCTAAGGTCTTAATCTTGGCAAGATTCTAAACCTCGCTGTCATAAATACCCAACAAGTCGAGCTAGTCCATGATAAAGACACAGTTATTTTTTTTTCCTCTGCCAGTTTCCCTGTAGCCTAATTTCTAAAGGCTTGTTACAAGATATAAACCTGACTAGCCAAATTAGTACAATCAAATCATTTTTAACTTTCAAAATAGAAGGAAGAATTCAATTGTCTGACACTCCTTATCATTGGTACTTTCTTAGTAAGAAACCATCCTAATTTTGATTTAGGGGAACAGTAGTAAAAGGTGTTTTTCTCAGCAAAAATATAGGTCCTTTATGTTAGAATTGCACTATAAAATGCATGCTGATTTGCAGCATCATGTTCTAGTCTCATAGATACAATCTATCCAGGGCCACAGCTGTCATGCAATCATGAAGGAAGAGAATCTCCTAGTAATATTGGAACATTAAAGCACAGGTATGTAGGCACTGACTCACTCCATGATAGGAAAACACAATGAATAAAAAGACTGGTGTGCACATTCCGACTAGAAGTAAAATAAGGATGTTAGTAAGGAAGTTTGCCAAAGTTAACATTGGGATTTGTAAAATACAAGCCTTCTATGGTTCACGTATGGTTCACGTATGGATCCAGATCTAGAGAACTGGAATCAGGAAAGGAATACTCTAAGAAGACACTAAGTCTTTAAACTTGTAGTATTAGTGATCTAAGCAGTGAGAATAACTGAAATGGCCCATTAAATTATGCTAACTCTATGTAGATTACTGACTTCCGGAAATTACAAGAAGAGCAAAGTTTCTGCATTAGACTATGAAAGAACTCTGAAACGAAATTCAAATGGGCCAAACTGTCCGTTTGTCCGTATAATGGAAACCATAAAACTTTCTTATGGAGAAAACAGACAGTTTCATGAAAAACTGTCTAATAATATATCAAACAATTAAACTGATGGATGCTGTGTTAACAATTCTCAAGGCCACAGTGTTTAGTCTCACCACCTCAGTGGGGTTAAAATGGCATCAGTAGCTGTTAAGCTGCATCAATCTGATTCTAGAAAAACTGAAAGCACCTTGGGTGGAGACATTTTTATAGGAAGTTTGGGAGCCTTTGATGTCCTAAGACTCCTACTATAGTTTGCATTTGTAGCAATCACAGTGAAAGGCAAATTTAGGGAACTGTTTATTTTAGTCTGATGTTTTAGAAAGAACTGAGTTTATAATTAAAGCAAATCTACTTTTACTAAAGATTTAGTGTTCTGATGAACCTGATAGGGCATAGGTCCGCTGAGCTCTCTGAACCAAGACATTACCTAAGACACAGACATTGCTCAACCCCTCTCGGGTGGCTCTGTCAGAGTGACAGTGTGACATGCTGACATAATGTTACCCTAGGGGATGAACACTGAGCTCTCCATTCCATCGAATTACTTTAGCCACATGTGGGCTTGTCATGCTTTTAATCTCTAGTTTTCTCTTGAATATGTGTTTTGTACTTGTACTTGTGTTTTGGGGTCTGAAATGGACACTACAGTTTCACTTTGGGTTGTGGTAGGATCTTGTGAAGATGATGTCTCTAATATCAAACAAGGACGCTTCCATCGTCTTTTAATTTCTAAGGGAGTTTTACTTGCTTACTTTCCAGGGACTTAATACTAGGGAAAATTTTATAGTGAATTAAATATAAGGCATAAAATTTTTGACATTGAATTAAGATGAATTTTATAGGGTCATGTGAATAATTACATAACCCCTAGTGGACCACGACAAAACCTGCACTTTGGAAAAATAATTAAGACAAGAACAGAAATAGGGAAAATTTGGATCTAGAAAAGACTATGGCTTTGGATTTGTGTAGCTAGTGTGTCTGTCTAAACTATTTCAAATATACCTGGAGACAGAAGGTAAACAATAGAACACTACTACCAGAACTGAATCAGAAAATGGGTATAAAACTACCACACTAAACTGATATTCACCTTCTTTAAAGAGCGTAGCCAAAATGCTCAGAGTCATTGATTTTTTTTTTTTCAGTTATGCTCACTGATTAAAAAAACAAAGTAGAGGGAACTATATGGAACAATTCTCTCTTGTTCCCTATGTTCTTGATTACAAAATAAGACTCTCTTCTAATATGGCCACCCACCTAGAGAAATAACCAGCTAAGAAACCCTTTTACTTGTTTCATTCCATGGGGGAGTGAGGTTTTATCTAAATAGAGGAGGTGTGCTGAACAGATACAGAAATAGGACAGGCCCCTCACCTAAAATTAGTTTGGATTTTGAGGCTGATGATGCTACCCACACATCCCAAGAAGCAATGAAACAGTTAATCATTGATGTAATGAGCCTTTCTTGAGAGAAAAGGGCAGGTCCCACACAGGCCAAAAAAAAAAAAAAAAAAAAAAAGCCTTGACAGAGTACAGGAAGTTGGCTGGTATTTTTTTGTGAGAGGTAGATGGGATGTGGGTTCACGCATGCCAAACATAAAAAAATGAAGTCAGAATCTTTATTATAAGGTGAAAGCAAATTGTATTTGAGAAGAACTCGGTTCAAAAGAGACAAAGGGTGAAAATATGTTGTGTCTATGAAATTTGACACACAGTGTACAACCTATTTAAGCAATAGAGTTTTGGAAGATGGAATGGAAGTTCTGTTTTTAAAATGATAGAGTTTGATCAGATTTGATCACAGGGAAGAAAAATGCATACTTATTTAACTGAATGGATATATGACAAGGTTAAGTCGGAGGGATAACATAAAATACTGTATCTCTCTGCTTTTCAAATATTTCTTCCTTTTCCTTTTCACCATTTCAAGGCATTTTTTCCTATGCATTGTCTGGTTTCTCTTAATCTTCCTTTCAACCCTTTTCTTTTCTCATTTTATTGTAGATATGTGTTGATACTTAAACAAAAATAATATACTGGTAGCATATAGTTTAGTGTCTGTGATTTTTTAAAGTTATTTATTTATTTATTTAATTTTGAGGGTGGGGAAGGGCAGAGAGAGAAGGAGAGAGAGAGTCCCAAGCCGACTCTGCATCACAAGCACAGAGCCTGATGTGGGGCTCAAACCCATGAGCCTGTGAGATCATGACCTGAGCCAAATCAAAAGTTCCATGCTTAACCAACTGAGCCACCCAGGCTGTTTGTGATTTTAAAAGTCTTAATTTATTTCCATAAAAGGCTCCATAAAGAATGTTTCTTTTAAAAACATTAAAGAGAGAGACAGAAAGAGAGAATGAGAGAAAACCCAAGAAACAGACTCTTAACTATAGAGAACAAACTGAGGGTTGCTAGAGGGGAGGTGAGCAGGGGATGGGCTAAATGGGTGATGGGAATTAAGTTGGGCATTTGTGATGAGCACCAGGTGTTGTATGTAAATAATGGATCACCAAATTCTACACTGGAAACTAATATTACACTGTATGTCAACTAACTGGAATTTAAATAAAAACTTGAAAAAAAACATTAAATAATTATCTTTATTTTCTCTTTACTCTTTTTAGTTTTGTTCAAACAATTGCAAACCTCTCTAAGAATACTCTGAGACACACAGTTTAGTACAAATGACACCATCACCCCAGCTCTCCCTAGAGAAATCCAAACTTAGAGCTGTAGATTAGATTTTACATCCACAAGATTTGGTGCAAAGAAAAAAAAAATTCTTCTTGAAGTACTGTTACTTCTACAAATAAAAGTGTTTTATAAAGATGCTATTGAAAATTAAAAGCTTGCTTTTTGTTAAAACCCAGGAAGTAAATAAATGGATACTTCTTAAAATATAATTAGCACTGCATTTTTATGCACTTGGGAATTCATATTTCAAATCATAAAGTTTTATTAGCATATGAAATAAATGTACTAGTTAAGTAAATAATTTTTTCTTTTTTCCTTACTTACAAGATATATATAAAAACAAACCTCTGTTATTTAAACTGAAAACGTCTTTAGAAACCTCATAGTCCACCTGTCTCATTTAATACTTCTGCGAACTGAAATGTGATTAGAGACCATGTCTTGCCAATGTCTAGTGGGAGCGGGCCTGCCTAAGTCTAGAGTGTGAGTGACTGAATAAAAGATAAATGGATCATCTTAAATCCACAGTACTGAGAACTTGAAGGACCACACAATATAAATGTTGTGAGACGTGACTATGATTCTTAAAAATAGCTATTTATTTAGACCATTTGAATGTAAATGTGTGGGAAGGAAAACCTAAGAGGTGGCCTCATAATTCCCCTTGGAAGGGAGGATATCTTTGGGTAACAAAACACTTTGTGAGTCATTTTAATTGAAAAGACTTTTCTTATGGTAGCTCAAATAAATGAAAGAATAAATTTCTCTGAGGGAAAATGAATAAGATTTTAGGGGTTAGGTATATACAAACTAGAAAAAAACACAGGAGTCTGAAGAAAGTAGAGGGAGTTCAGCTGTGTAACAGGAGGCTGGAGTCCGGTTAGAAGAGAGGACATTTTGAAATTTTCTGATGGAAAAGAAAAGATAGTCCATTTACTTTTAAGAAATATAAAGTCCAAATACGTCTAAATTTAATTTTGCATTATATGCTGGGCTGTGATAAAGTGTAGCTTTCAGTATCATTGCTTAAGTGATGCCTTGGGGAACAAAAAAAAAAAGGAAAGAGAAAAGGAACATTTCTCTCACATAAAGGTTGCAAATGAGGAAATAACTGTAGGCAAATGGACATGAGAAATTACTAGAAGGTAGAAGTCACAAATCTACCTCAGAGGTAACTAGTTGAAGCAAGGGGACTCTAAACTCCCTGGCAGGCATCTGAAAGGATGCAAGGCTTCCAATCACACATGGTATATAGTTTGAGCCAATTATCTTTGAACACTGAAAGAAAAGATAACCAGAGTTGACATCTAATTATATAAACTATAATTCCAAGAGCTCTGAACTGTAAATGCAGTTTCTAATCTAGTATGTAAGTGTCCAATACCTGCATGTTAAAGAAAACATAAATAAATATTATGATTTATACAAAACCATTAATTTTGGACATTAGGTATTTTTATTTAAATACTTTTACTGCATTAATAGTGCTTATGTTTATGGAAAACAACTATGAAATACAATTAAAATATAGAATAAAATAAATTTGCACAAGTTTATGACCTAATGAACATGATTGTCACCACATGGTTTAGATATATAATTTTATGAAAACAAATTTAATGAAATAATATTATATATATATATTTTTTTTAATTTTTTTAATGTTTATTTTTGACAAAGAGAGAGAAAGACAGAGCATGAGCAGGGGAGGGGCAGAGAGAGAAGGAGTCACAGAATCCGAAGCAGGCTCCTGGCTCTGAGATGTCAGCACAGAGCCCGACGTGGGGCTTGAACCCACAGACTGTGAGATCATGACCTGAGCCGAAGTCGGACGCTCAACCAACTGAGCCACCCAGGTGCCCTGAGATAATATTATGTATTATTCCTAATACGTCACAAGCTTCTTTACATTTTAGCAAGCAATTATCTTTTAAAAATTATTTTCTTTACATATAGTATCATAATTTACATATTCTTACTTTTCATTCATATTAGATCTAAAAATATTTTTATATTTTTATAAAATTTTTATCAATAAAATATATATCAGTATATACAGACCCTCCTTTATATATACATATATATGTGTGTATATTCACATGTGTATATATATATATATATATATATATACACATATATAGGCAATTCATAAATGTGATTTAAAATATCCAAACAAAAAAGTATACTAAACAGTACAAAAAAACTATCTGTGTCTCATGCTCTATTTCCACTTATCCCACTGTTCCTCAGTCTGATAGATTATTTCTTACATGACTGAAAACAAGTGGATTCACCTTTTTACATCTTAGTCCTCTTGTCTGTAAAGAGTGCTTTAGTATAAACCAGAGATATTTTGAGAATTGGATGAAACAATACATTTAAAACTCTGCATGGTGTCTGGCAGACATTTGGTGCACAGTACATGTTAGCTATTACTAAATGTCTTCATCAGGACTAAATGTCAATTGTTATAAAAACACATATTTTGGTATCTGTAAAGATAACAATATGGCTTTTATTCTTTGACATATTGATATGCATCATGTTAATTTATTTCCTGGTAATAGTAGATACCTATTGGGTTCTTATCAACCTAACTAGGTAGTTAATAATTTGCAAATTAGCTAACTCAACACAAAATTTCAAAAGGATAATTTATAAAAAATATATTGAGCTGGGTGCCTGTGTGGCTCAGTTGACTAAGCATCTGACTCTTGATTTCAGCTCAGGTCATGATCTCATAGTTCCTGAGATCGAGCCCCACACTGGGCTCTGAGCAGACAGTGTGGAGCCTGCTTGGGATTCTCTCCCTCCTTCTTCTCTGCCCTTCCCCTGCATGTGGGCTCTCTCTCTGTGTCTCTCTCTGTCTCTCTCTCAAATAAATTAATATTTAAATAAATAGATAAATGAATAAATAAATAAATAAATGTGTGTGTGTGTGTGTACACATATATAAAGAGCAAGAGAGAGCGAGAGCCTACAAATTTATATAGTTAAGATGGTTATATATATATATATATATATATATATATATATATATAGTAGTATATTATCAGCTAATATAGAATTTAGCTAATTTACAAAAACTACCCTGAATTTATGCAGGTAGCCAGCAAGGAACTCTAAAACTGTAAGGGATATTTTAGCTCTATTTATATGAAAGCTATAGTTGTCACACATCATCCTGGTTTCAGTAAAATAGATATTTAATTGATGTCAAATACTTACACTGAGCTTACTCTGATATCCTGTTTTTTATCATTCTGTACCATGCTTACTTTTACATTCCATCCTTCATAAATCTTCATCAGTGACTCAGTGGCTTCTGACAGTGCAATTAGCACACATGATTAGTCACCTGTCACATCCTTCAACATACACATACATATGTATGTGTATCCATACATATACACACATCTACAATATACAATTCCTATTCATAATCTTATATAAATATTTTTTACTTTTATTTATTCAAAGAAGCAATTCTGGAGCTTACAAATTATATATTTTGTAAAGGAATACCTTATTATATTCCTCTGGTTCTTTATTTTTAGATCTTTCATTTATTTTTATTAAAAGTAAAATAAAATAAATGCCCTTCATGTTATGGATTTGGCTTTGATTTCTACTTGAACTGCATTGCATACTTTGTGACATGAAATGCTCCTAACACCATTATTTTCCACCATTGCAGCTTTACTTGTTCTCTGATTCAAGAATTCATTAGGAGACTGTTTTTTTTAAATTTTTTTAACTTTTTAAATAATTTATTGTCAAATTGGTTTCCATACAACATCCAGTGCTCAGTTTTTTTTAAATTGTGTTAATTGACTGATTAATTGACTAATTACCAAGTAACTTGTCTTTGTGTACAGTTTTATGAAAATGTAATGTTCATATTTTACAAGGATGTGTTTTGTTTGATCTTTTAATTTTGTGTTTATTAATATCCATTTTTAGGTCTGTAATGTACTAATTTTTGTGTATGTTTCCTGGACACTTAAAGATTATTAGACACTTCATCTAAAATGTCAAAGTGACAAATTTGTCACCAGGTTAAAGGATTTACAGTTGACTGAATAGACTTTAGAAGAGGCCAAGAACATGAATAAACTCAAAAGAGAAATATGTTTTTTTTTCTCTTGTTAAGGAAGTGGTTTTGGCAAAACATTGCGCCAGACTTTGGTTGGCTGTCATTTCTGACACTGAAAGGGCTCTTCCTCTTCCACTTAATTTCACCAAACTGCCAACCACACTGCAAGAACAAATATACTCTAGGCGCCTTGTGACAATCAGTGGCCCATTCTTTGATTTAACAAACTTTACCTAATTGAGCCTGACAGAAATCTGCTGCCTCAGGAAGTCTTTTCTCTCAAGCAGAAATGGAAAACTGATGGTCCAAGGGTGATCATAAAATTCATTTGTCGTCTAAGCTGGGACCCATTCAACAGTGAAAGGAGTTTTATTAATTCTTATTTTGGGACAATCATCTTGGCCAAATTTTGATTTATGGTCCCAGTAACTGAGATCTAAATGTAGTCCACAGATGTGTTGATGGGAAGAGTATTTAAATTAGCTGGCAAGAGTTAAAAATAAGGACATTTCACATAAGAATTCACATTGCCAATTTCTCTTTAAAATTATCATGAGATACTAACACTGAATGTCACAAGTTTGGTTGTCTGAGAAGCAGACTCTGAGACTGAGTTTAGTGGGTAGAATGTTGAGTAGGGAGTGCCCTTAGAATCAATGCTTATGAAAGGGAGGAACCAAGGCAAGTTAGAGAGGTGAGTGCAATGATGGCCTAGGCTGACCCCATGGGGGCACTCTAGAGCTACGATTGCTCAGGGCAGTTCCATATTTTTGCTCTGACTCAAACAGGCATTTGTTATATACACTGCCTGAGATGGATGGGTCATACTGGGAAGGCAGCTGTCTGCAATTGAGACAATCCTTGCTGTACTGACAATCAGTACAGAACTGGGCCACCAAGACCTTCCTTGAAGTGGTATTTTGGAGGTACATCAACATCTTCCCCAAAATGAATTATTACAGTTCAGAATAACAATTAGCTAGAGTTGAGTGTTTATCTCCATGCGACAGGGCAACATTCCTAATGTCTTCTACTCGCCCAGGTCATACCTCCCCATTATCTGTTAGGCCTCTGTCTGCATTTGTGCCAGTGTTGTCTGACCTACAGCAATACCTCCTGCTGTTGCTGTTGGCACTGCAGAAGACACATTTTATTCTTTAGCTTCTTCTGGGCTCCTGACTGTTTCCAACATCAATGCCTTTTAGTTCTCCAGAACAGTGACAAAAGCAGGAACTCACATCTGGTCATATACAATGCTCCATTTTTAAATAAATATTTTATGATTCCTCTTGACAACATTGAATTAAACTCAGAATTGTGACTGCATATATTTGAAAAAACCAATACTATGCCCTACATGTAATATTAAGGTAAAATAAAAGGAAAACAATGTATGCCAGTTTTAATACATGAAAGCTTTAAGATGATTATACCAGTAGAAATACTGAAGCAGTCAGATGCTTGCATCTGAATGTAGAATCATAGTGAATGCACTGGCTGCAAGTGTGTATTGAAATAATTATCTGGCACGGGCCATTCAAATGCCAAGACAAATACTTTCCAAAATGAGGAATGGCTCATTCTCTCCCCTGAAAAGTATCATCTTTTCTTGATCTACACAGTAATAGTATTACTGGAAAATTCGTTGAGTATTAGAGCTATTCAATAATACATAGTATTTAACTGTAAGATGAAGCCAAAGTTCTAGTCTCAGCTACTAATAAGCCAGTTTTGCCTACATGAATAATTAGTGAGATATTCCAAGTGTGAGAGATGCACAATATGGGGTAGATTTTTCTTACATAGGACTACTATCAGTATTGCCAGGCTTTTAGTATCTCTAGCTCAAATGTCAACTGCACCTTTCAATCAATAATGCCCCCACACTGGAACACCTATGTCAAAAACCACTGGAACAAAAACAAAAACAAAACAAAACAAAAACAAAAACAAAACAAAACAAAAACAAAAACAAAAACAAAGGAATCCAAAAAACCTTGAATCAAATTTACTAATCCATTTGTCAGCCCTTACCTCATTTTACCTAATCCCCAGTGGTCAATTGTCTCCACTCCTTTCCCATTAAGCCATACTATTCCAGGAAGATAATTTATCAATCTGTCTAGAGGCTCATCTAACCTCCTTCTCTTAAAAATTCTTCATAGTTTCTGGCATTTAAAAAATGATCTACCTGAGTTCCCAGGGATGATACAAATGAACCCACTTTTCACATTTTCTTAATACTTAGGATATTCTTACACACTGCAGAGAAAATAGGCAAACATGTGAAATCATGCCAACGCGTTTCTGGGAAGTTCTAAATATTTAATTCTGCAAATGGAAACATTCATTTTATAAAGATCTTGTTATTCTAATTGATATTATTTCCTTCAGGAGAAAGCATTCTCTGGGCATCTATGAAAGATCACTTTGACCACCATTTTTCCAACGTAATTACAGAAACTTTGTTAAAATTGATTGGGAACTTTGGTATTATATTTAGAGTGCAGTCTTAATGTCCACAATATATACCGTACACAGTATTTAATAACTTGAATAGACTGAGGGCAGCCGCATGGTAATAAAGTACTGGCTAAAAACTTGCACTTGAGTTCCACTTTTGTCAGGAACTAGTTATGTGAACTTAGGTGAAATGTTTAACTTCTCTTGGCTCTGTTTTTCCATCTGTGAAATTATCGGGTTGGAAAACTTGATCTCTAAGGGCACTTTCAGCTCAAAAATTCACTGACTCTGTTTTCATGATTACCTTTTCTACATTTTTCAGATGTTAAATTGGCAAGAAATT
This sequence comes from Prionailurus bengalensis, assembly GCF_016509475.1. NCBI lineage: Eukaryota > Metazoa > Chordata > Mammalia > Carnivora > Felidae > Prionailurus > Prionailurus bengalensis. The sequence continues at coordinate 172,851,927 of NC_057345.1, read as the reverse complement.
AGGCTTTGAGAATTTTTTTGGAAAGCTTTCAGCTCTATTTTGCAAATGCAGATGTTTGGTTACATATAGAATTTCCCTGATGTCTAATGATATATGACCTCAGCTGCCTTCAAGCAGATTATCCATCTGCTATCTTATGTTGACTCTGAAAAGATAATTTTAAAATGTCTTCAGGAGAGTAGTTCCATGGAATATGACATATCTTGAGACACAGCCAGGCATGACCTATTTCAGCATAGATGGAAGGGATCTGGAACCTAATCTACTTAGTGGTGTGGAGCAAACATCAAGGTGGCTGACCCATCTACAGGTGTTTTCTTGGGGGAAATCTACATTGGCAGACAGAACATAATATCCAGAGAGTACACAATAGATGATAGGTAGTAATTACAGTCATGTTGTTGGTTTCCAAGAATCACTGTAAAATAACAGAACATGTAAATCAGTGTTGACTGAATTTAATATTAAAATATATTTTTTCTTCATTGACCCCTTACTTGACTATCTACCATGTGTCTGTGAATAAAACATGCTTTAAAAATCAGAGTTCATATGTAGACATTCAGTAATATACAAATCTTTCGGTGTGGGACAAGCTTTAGAAACATTACTCCTGGACCCAATAGGAAGAATAAGCAAAACCAAACAATTATCCTGTTTTATCAAACTGGAATATTAAGCCAAGCCATTGATACATTTACTCATGAGCAAGAGACAATAAAGATCCACTTGGAGAAATCAGAATTCAGTGGAGGATTTTTATATCAGGAACAATTTTAAAGTCATGTTTGCTTTAAGGTATCAATCAAAGGCCGCACTAGTAGCCAGAGCTCAAAACCACTATTCCTAAGTATTTTCTCTGAACTACATCTTCTAAAAGTCTTACGAAAATTCTAAAGCTTAGATCTGTGGACACAAGTTTAACTCCTTTAAGATTTTCATAGGCCCTCTGACTTTTAAAGACAGCATTTTACAGCATAAATAAATAAAATACATGTATATCTCATATTAAATTTTAATTTTATCTAAAAATTGAATGTTTTTTGCATGTATTTCAAACTTTATGAAGGACCATGAAGTCTCTACAGCTTTCATATACATTGTTTTTAAATGTAATGACAATCTCATCAATGCTAAATTTAATAATCAATAAAAGTAAAACACCTTGTTAGTCATTTAATTATACATTTTTTGATACTTTTTAAAAAATTTTTTTTTCAACGTTTATTTATTTTTGGGACAGAGAGAGACAAAGCATGAACGGGGGAAGGGCAGAGAGAGAGGGAGACACAGAATCAGAAACAGGCTCCAGGCTCTGAGCCATCAGCCCAGAGCCCGACGCGGGGCTCGAACTCACAGACCGCGAGATCGTGACCTGGCTGAAGTCGGACGCCTAACCGACTGTGCCACCCAGGCGCCCCTACATTTTTGGATTTTGAATTTACAAATTTCCCCTCTTACTTTCATATTTTTTCATGTCATAAGCATTTAGTAGTCCTTTGAAATGGGTATAGGCCATTTGTTTTGTGCATAATGTGTCTATTGCAGAAGACAGCCCTTTCTAGGGAAGTACGGGGTGAAAGCAGGCAAGTGTAAGCTATTGCCAATGGTGGACAGTAGTATATGGATAGCATAGGACCTTTCCAAGGAGGACAGTCACTGAAAAACAAATAAAATTCAAGAGATTCAGGCTTTTGAAATTACTCTTGCATAAAACCAAAGGATGTGAGGAAACTAAGGCTATCAGTTATCAGTGATGGCCATGCTTCAAAAATCCATGTGAAGAGGAAAAGTAAAGCTACAACCAGGCAAACGCTGGCATGTCAGTTGTCCTACAAATTGATCCAGGACACATTCAGATGCCCAAAATATATTCACTGAGACCTAACATGTGACCCATTTCCAGTAGGTTTTCCAGTTATAATTCAAGATACTTAGTTAAAATTAATATTTTTGATATAAGTATTCCTCATGCATATTTATACTAAAACAAAACAAAAAAAACAAAAAAAAAATCCAGTATTCATTGTTTGAAATCCAAATTTCATTATCTGGAATCCAAATTTAACTGGGCATCCTGTAATGTTATTTGTTAAATCTGGCAACCCTAATTTCTAAACATGCAGAAAAAAGAACAAGTGGAAACAGACACCATCCCTGTTCTAGTGGAGATAGCAACGAAATTGGGAGAAAAACACTGATCAAATAACCACACAAACAAATGTAAATAGTTTCTATAGCAAGTATATGAAGGAGAACAGAGATGATGCTTTGAGATTCCATGGAGGTGGTTGACTTGATTAGAGATTAGAGTGGCCTTTTGTGTGTTTGAAGGAATGGAGGAGATAACTAGGCTAAGGATTGGGGCAGTGGGGGAGGGGAGTCAAAGAGCATTCTGGGGAATTAAGAGACAAAAAGATTTTGGGCATAGAGATATAGGAAGAGAGAATGCCAGAGTAGGTTAAATGAATGGGAATTAAAAGGAGAGGGCTTGTGCATCATATTAAAATCTGTCGTCACCTTAAGAAAAAAGATGAGATCCTGAGAGTTTTCAGTAAAGTGAGTGAGGTGTGTAGATGAGTGTACAGAAAGTGCTTGGAGAGATCCCAGAATAAATGCCTTAAACTGGTAACTTTACACCTAGTCTTCTATTTCAGAAAATTTTGTATCATTTAGTTAGAATTATTTCCTTAATCTGATCATATTATTTCTCTATTTATCAAATCACTCTTGGTGTCTCCACAGGTAATAGATTAATTTCAACATCCTAGACAATGTGATTTTATTTCTCCTTTGGCTCATCCCATATGTGTTTCAATTCTCCTACTTATTTTGTATTTCATAAAGGTCCATCTATAGGTGTACTACAAGTCAGTTATGAGGAAAATGTTCTTCTCATTTCTATATTACTTCAAGCATAGAATCTCATCGCATAAACTTTAAGTGTTACTAAGCAGCTTGTTAAACATTTTTAAACTTAGGAAACCATGAAAAGACAGAAAAATACTGATCCCAAGAATTTTGTTTACTTATTTAAATCCATATTGAAACTGAGGAAATCAATCTGGACTGTTTATTGAGCCATCTGAAATGAAAGTGATACATTTCTGTACTTTTTACATAGCACCTTATTATTCTTATTATGCCAATTCCAGCAATGTCTGTTTGCAGTTTTTCACTAAGTCTGAAAATGAGCAATCTTCTGATTACTCTGAACAGTTGGGGTTAAGGCAATCTCTCATCATATAAGCAACAAAAATGTAAAGTTTTTAAGAATCTTACATTATTTCAGTATCACAGTTTCTGAACACAAATTCACACAGTACATTAGAAATGACTGAAATATAAAATGATTTGCTACTTCCCTCAAAGAACATTTGTTGTGTTACTCCTATGTGGATTTATCCATGAATGAGCTATAGCATACATCAGTGCATTTACAGTTTAAAAGGTCAGGGAGAGGAAAACATTTAAATATAATGCAATATTGTAACACAAAATCAGATATATTCAAGTTACAGTGGTTATTATAAAGAGAGTAATCCTGCCAAAGGGATAATGAACAGATTCCAGGCAGCATGGACAAGAATGGAAAAGAATGGCTGTCATAATCAAGAAACCAAGAGTAGCCCCATTTCAATGGAGCAGTTTTTGAAGTGAAGATGTGGGATTATTAGTCTGGAAAATTATAACAAATGTCTTATGTGGTGCTAAAGATTTGGGAGTGTGATACAAAGCTTACAAGCAGTTTTTGAAAGGTTGTGTAGTGATACTGCTTTTTTTTTTGAGAGGGACCCCAATGGATTAAATAATTACTTACAAGAATGGCTTGACATAATTTGATAATAAAATGTATAGGTGAGAAAAATGGGTTATAAATGGTGTGTTTAGTAGATGATAAAATCATCCACAGATGTTCATAAGCCTAACACATTTAAAATAATATTTGCTATTCATTCCATACCTGCATAAAAAATTGTGAAATTGTTGGGGCACCTGGGTGACTCAGTCAGTTAAGTGTCCAACTTCGGCTCAGGTCATGATCTCACAGTTCATGGGTTTGAGCCCCGCTTCAGATTCTCTGCTGTCAGCATAGAGCCCACTTCGGATCCTCTGTCTCTCTCTTTCTCCCTGCCCTCCCCGCTTTCACAAATGCTCTCTCTCTCTCAAAATAAATAAATACACATTATAAAAAAAGAAATTAGAGAAGTTTGAGGTTACTTTAATAAATAAATAAATAAATAAATAAATAAATAAATAAATAAATAAATAAATGAAATTGTTGAGCAGATACTTCACATTTGTTTTTCTACTTAATCTTTCAAACTTGCCTACAAAAAAGCTATGAGAGCTATAATAATTCTTAAAGATGTGAAACTAAGATTGAGAGATATTAAACAGCTTGCCTGAGCCTTTATAAATATCAGTGGATATTATTTCTTATAAAGAACCCATGTTTTTGCATGGACTGTGGCTTTTGAGAGGTCATATAGGTAGGACCTATGAGAGATTTAAAATTTTTTTTAATGTTTTGTTGTTTATTTTGAGAGAAAGAAAGCAAGCAAGCAGGGGAGGGGCAAAGAAAGAGGAAGAGAGAGAATCCCAAGCAGGGGCTGGGCTGTCACCACAGAGCCTGATGCTTGGCTCATTCTCACAAACCATGAGATCATGAGCTGAAATCAAGAGTCAGATGTTAACTGACTAAGCCACCCAGATGCTCCAAGATAGATTTTAGTATAACAGTTGGAGGGGAGACAGACTGCAGGGAAAAGAATAGTAATGAAACAGAATAATAAAGTAGGGAAGACACATAGAGTTGAATAGTTTGAGAACTTTGGTTTTGAGGTGAACATTTTCTTAACGTGAAAGACATGAGGGTGTGTTATATGGTTTAAGGATTTAAGTGTGTGAAAAGACTTCAATCTATAATGGCACCAGACACTATGAGATGGAGAATGTCACCAAGGCACCCTCAGAACAATGAAACTTAACTGAAAGTCTGCTTTGCCATAAATGCCTCATTTACAGAAAATTGAGATGGCCAAGAATCTTTTCTCTTTCTCAAGCCAAAGAACTTACTGCTTGGATTCTGAATGGACTTCCCTTTCTTTGCACTTCTTGCCCACAAACACAGTCCAACCCAAACCCTCAACAGACTCTTCTATAGCTTGCTATACCATTTGTTTCTCCAATTGCGATTTCTTTACTTTTCCCAAATAAACTCAATTTCTGGTAATTCAAACTTGCCTTAGCTTATCTCTTTATTTAGGTTGACACATGAAAAAGGAGAAAATAATAAAAGGAACAATGCTATACTACACCTGGTATAGTTGAAAGTTCAATCACAGAATGACAAAGGATCAAATCAAGAAGTGGAAATATAACTTGAATAAGGAGCACTGGAAGGACAGTTTAAGGTCAAATCTTCCTCTGAGTCTTGGGAGAAGGAATTAAAAGGGTTTAAATGATAAGCTTTTGCTTTTAAGAAGCAGATTGTTTTCCAAAGCTTTGTTTTGGGAGATTTTGTTTACTTTGTTTCTAAATCTAAAATATGCCCTTTCTTTTTCTCCTAAAGTTGATGTGCTCCCAAAATTATAGTTAACTGAAGTGCCTGATAAGGTAGCTTCTAGCTAATCAAGGCTTTTATCTATGTTGTTTTTACACTGGCAGATTAATTGCCTGAATTGCCTTTTTATTTTTAAGTAGTCCTGAGAAGGAAATTTAGCAATTAAAATGATTTAGACTCTGTAGCTTATGTAGCAGTTCAAATGACATTTGAAAGATAGTAGGGGAAATTAATGAATGATTGTGCAAAATAATATGTAGCAGAAATATGTTTGTTGCTATAATTAAAAGTACATAACTTGGTGATCCAGGTCAATTTTTACAAAGAATCAGCCATTAGGACTTTTCAAATGGCTTTAAAAATTTATTGTTTCTAATCAGTCATATTTCAACTTCAGATGTGGATTTGAATATTTAATTAACTGATTTTAAAGTAATGTGCTATGCACTTTATTTAATGTAGCTGATAAGTACTTTCTCATAGAGATTTAGTGAGTTTTCATAAAAATTTAATTAACTAGAAACTTCAGCATATTAACAACAGATTTTTTATGTTTTTAATTACTAAGGAAAATGTGCCAATACAGATTTCATTTTAAGCATTGATTTATAGATTCACTGTAGAAAAATAAGTAATACAGGAAATAAAATCTTTAAAACATGTAATTATCAGAAATTATACCAACAAATAAGAATACTGTTAAAAATTAAAAGCATATATTTCTAGATTTGTTCCTATCGAACTACAGGTATATAAAAATGCTTAGAAATGTACACACAATTTCACAAAATGGAATCATTACAATCTATGCAATGGTATTTTTTCATGTATGGACTATATTTCCAAGCCAATAAATATTGATTTGCATAAATATACATTTAACTGTATAGAGTTTCACTCTATATATTACATAATCAACATAAATTAATTATACAAACTGACATGTATATTATAATTATTTGCTGATTTTTCCCTTGGGACAAAAACTTAAAAGGAGAGTTTAAGTATGTAAAAGAAGCAAATAAATGTTTTGGTACTTGACTAATTTGTCTCCAGAAAGGACATAATAATTTAAATCACTATAAGTTTCTTTTGTGAGAGTGTCAGTAAACTATGGTCCCTGGGCCATATCTGGTCAGCCATCACTTGTTGAAAAAAAATTCTTTTGGAACACAGTAACACTCACTTATTTACATACTGTTTCTGGCTCCCTCCACAGTAGTTATGACAGAGACTATATATTTATTGTGCTTAAGATAGTCTAAATTATTTACTATTTTCTTTAACATAAAAAGTTTGCCCTGGGCTAGAGCTTATTCTTCATGGTCTTATAAACATCTAATTCTATATTTATTGACAGAATAGCAAGTATAAAGTAAAATAAAATAGAATAAATTCTGTCTCTTGCTTAACAACTGAGATTGAATATATCTCCATACACATATTGGCTACATATTTCTTCCATTATGACTGCCATATTTTCCAGTGGGACATTCTTTTTTTTTTTCTTCATTGATTTGAGAAAGCTCTCAATATGTTGAAGATGTGAATTTTCTAAACAATTTTATTATGGTATAATTTATATACCATAACATTCTCCTGTTTTAAATGTATAATTCAAGATTTTTAATAAATTTGCCAAGTTATGCAACCATCACCACAATCCAGTTTTAGATCATTTTATCATTTCAAAAAGGTCTCTAAAGCCCATCACAGCCAATCCCCATTTACAGTTCAAGCCCTAGGCATCCACTATTGTCAAATCTATTTTTTTTGTCAGTAAATATTTTCCTTTTCTGAATCTTTTCTATGAAGAAAGTCATACAATATGTGGTCTTTAGTGGAATGTTTGTGTTTGTCCATGTACAAGTACATGGGTATTTACAATGTTTGCCCTTTTGGCTATTTTGAATAAATGCTGCTGTAAACATTTGTGTACAAATCTTTATGCAGATATATATTGATAGTTTATTTAGGTAGATACCTAGAATTAGAATTGCTTAGTCCTATTGTACATTCTTGTGTAACTTATTAAAAAGTTGCCAAATTAAAACTAGAGTGGCGACGCAATTTTACATTCCCACCAGCAGTGTATGAAGGTCCTAGTTTCTCTGCATAATCTTTTTATTGTTTCACTTTTTTAATAACCACATGCTAGTAAGTCTAAAGTAGTTTTTTATTGTGGTTTTGATTTGAGTTTTCCTAATAACTAATGACATGGAGCATCTTTCCATGGGTTTACTGACCACCTCTATATATTCTTTGGAGAAATGTCTATTCAAAGCTTTTGCTCATTTTTAATTGGTTTGCTTTTTTATTATTCTTTATGCATGATCAATCCAAATCCTTTATCAGATATATGATCTATAAATACTTTCTCCTCTTTTATGGGTTGTCTTTTCACATTTTTGATAGACCTTTTTGAAGAACAAAACAGTTTTAATTTTTATAAAATCCAGTTTATCTTTTTTTAATCATTTGTACTTTTGATGTCACAACTAAAAAGTCATTGTCAAAAGTTTTAGTGGGGGAGAAGAGCAGAGGGAGAGAGAGAGAGGGAGAAAGAGAGAGAGAGAGAGAAAGAGAGAAGGAGAGAGAGAGAGAGAGAGAGAGAGAGAGAGAGAGAGAAAGAGAGAGAGAGTGAATCTTAGGCTCCACGCTTAACACAGAGCCCAACAAGAGTCTCAATCCTATGGCCCTTGGATCATGACCTGAGCTGAATTCAAGAGTCAGTCATTCAACTGACTAAGCCACTCAGGCAGCCCTCTTCTGGTCAGGTCTTTAATCCATGTTTTCTTTTTGTATATGATGTGATATACAATAAAACACAGAGAAGGAAATTGGAGGTTCTGAAGAGAAAAAGTTTACTCCATTGAATATTCCCTCCCCCTACTTCTTAATTTTACATCTTCAGGCTAAATGACTACTTCAAAGAACAAAATCTTATATATAAAAGAAATACATATGCTTATGTGAAAATATAAATCATACATATATAGGTAAAAAATCAGAAACTTTTTTGTCCACCCATTTTACTATGGAAGAGAGAACATTTGAGGTTGCTGTCATAACTGAAGATAGCAAGAACCTTTTCTTAGGCAATTTGGAATTCTTGGAGGTCATAAAATTCACCCACCCATTATTTGACAGATTCTGCAGGCCAACAACTGAATTGTGAATGTGGCAACTATGTAGGTAAAACTATAGTACAAATCTAGTGTCAAATCATCATATAGACCCAATTGCATCCAAGTGAATATCTGTTAATTAATGCCAACCAGTATTTCTAAAAGCCTGTGTTCTAGGAGGAGTTTCCTTTTTTTTTTTTTTTTTTTTTTTGCCTGTTTAGTAGGGCAATACATTTAACAGAATATGTTTGCTGTGGTTAACTTCTGTGCAGGTAAACATCAGCAGTGTTAAAATTGTTATAAAATGCTCTGTGAGTGACTTTTTTGAGACAAGTGGCATGACACTTGTTTATCTACATCGGTAAAACAAAGGTAGAAATGTACTCTGTTGCGTAAGGACCTATAACCAAGATAATTCTAAGAAAGCAAAGATAGAATTAAATACTTTAGCAAAGTTACCACTGACTAGAACATCATCAACAACTTAAAGACTTATTAATCCTAACCCCACACCTGAGTAATATCCATTTAATGTTTGTAAGTTTTTGGTTGTTCATCTTTTGTGTATAAATGTTTATATATGCAAGTATACATTTTGGCACAATTCCAGATTACATTAAAGAGATGATTTCTGGAAACACAAGAAAAAGAATGATATGATTATATGGAATTTTCATGAATAAATTAAGTTTAACATACTAAGAATGTTTGTCTTCTTAAAGTTTATTAAGTATCAATTTCAGATGAAATTATGTCTAAAGAATGGGTTTAAGCATACTCTTTCCTTCACCAAGATCTTAGAAAACATTTCATTATTGACTGATGTGCATCAGAAACTTTACATAGATTCTGATATAACTAGGAAAATACAAGGACTGTCAGAAAATGTTGTTTCTATACATATTTGTTAGAAGTGTGTTACTGAACTCTTTCCCTAGTATCATCCAATTAAGATTAAAATTTTGAACCAATTGCTAATATGAAAAATAAATGAAACTACAAAAACTATTTGATAATAAGTATGGCACAAACACTGACCAATCAGAACAGATGAGATTTTAAAACCAGGGGTGATTGTGCTAGATTTTACCAACTAAATATGAATTAGAACTATAGTTATTACAAGGCATCCTTACTTAAATGATGAGTCATAAACAATTGTAAGAGACCTAGAAAGCTATTGCATAAGTTAACAAAATCAGGATTCTAGGGGATGAATCCTGTCAATACTATTGTTAAGCTCAATCCATGTAGCAGATCTGCTAATTGAGATTAGTAATGCCAAATGCGAAGTTCTTTAGTTATACTCAAAGAAACAACTGCAAAGTTAAAGGATGTAGATGGAAGACATTAACTGTAGGTAAGAAACAAAACTAAAAAAAATAATAAAGCAAATGATTAAGCTCTATATGATTTTGAAGATGTAATATGCTTGTAGGAAAACATCTGATTTAATAAAAAGCAGGATTAACAGAAAAATAATCTCAGATCTAAATAGTCATTAGCTCCACAGTACTCTACCATGCCCCAATTAAATGTGAAATGTCTCATTTATATATTCTTGCTTCATTTTAAAGAGTGATACTTATAAGCTATAGTCTATCAAACATATGATTGGCCTTGAGAGTGAAAGGCCTTGAAACTGTGTAACTGTGTAATAAAAGGAAACATTGAGAAAGGATGAGATGTTTCAGTTATACAAGGCAAGACTCAAGGAATTCAGATGTTTAGATATTTGATGTCCTATGATGGGAAATTGGGACTAAAGTCAACTTTGTTGCCTTAGATAACAAAAGCAATTTCTGTGGATGGTATTTATTCAGAGGTAGATTTCAGTTCAAAACAAAGTGGTGTGCCTCTATAACTTAGAGCTCCAAGAAAGAATGGGCTGTCTCTCAAAGTGGTTAGCTCCTGTCACTGGAAGTGTTCTTGCTGTCTGTGGATGAACATTGGTCATGGATATCATGGAACATATTCCCTTCTTTGAAGGAAGATATAATTAACTGACCTTTAAGCTTGTTTCCGCCTCTCAAATTCTCACTTTATGATCACTTTGACACATTTCAATGGTATAACTTGTCATTTCCATCTCTAAATTGAAGCTGATGCCACAGGAACCAGTAAGCCTAGTGACAGTGTTCCATGATGCATGTTCCCTTAGACATTACCAGCAGGCTATGTATTTTTTACATATAAATTGTATTCACTTTTATCTTTCTATTGTTCATTTATATTATATCCAGAAAATGTATAAATGTATATATGGACAGAATTATCAATACATGTGTTAAATAATTTACAAAATTTTGGTTCTTTTGCAATCTTTTTTATCAATTAGTTTTGTATTTAAAATATTCTATTCTAGTTTTAAATTACAAAACAACCTGTTTCCTGGAGTCAACGGATGAGGTTTTACTTGTTTTTGTTTTCCATGGAAAACTTAAACATTCCAAAGAACCGATTTTATACAGAGGCCTGTTTATGTGGTATATTTCATGTAGGGCAAAGACCACGATTAAAGTGTCCATGTAAGGATTTAAATTCTAAATCCCAATCCACAGAGACATATGTCTGATCCTTTCACTATCCTACCCATGGCATTTAAATAGCTTTAACTTGTTTTGGTTTACATAGCTGACTTTAGATGCTTCACTTTTTGTATGTAGGAATTTAATTTCTTTCTGTTGAGTTCACCTATGTACTTTATTACTGTATTACATTTCATCCCATGAGGGAAGAGAATGTCTATGTGAATCTGCCATAGTTTTTTATTTTTAGCTAATTTTATTTCTTTCATTCAGAAATTTGAAGAACTCTCATTCTCTCTTTGAAGCTATCTCACTGTTACTCTTATGTTTTCAGTGGGCTTATGTAACTATTTCCCCTTTTGCTAAAGTACTGAAAGGGGTATAATCAAATATGTACTCAATCTACTAAAATCTCTTTTTTTGGTCAATTAGCATTTTGAAATTTCAGTAAAATACTGGTAAAAGAAGGTGCTTAGTAACAAATGTAAATACCAGTAGGAGTAATAGGACAACATACCTCAGATAATGGCAAACAGTAGTGTACTGCATATATAAATGAACTATTTCAATTTTAAAATGACTCATTTGTTTGATAGAATAAATAACTTCTATTTAAGGAGGTAGCATATATGAAATAATTACTTTTCTTTGCTAACTTCCATTTGTTTCCAAAGCCTGCTATTCTGCTTCCAAATGATGTCTACATGGAACAAAATTTCAACCATTTTTTATTTTATTCTTTCTTAGACAAAGATGTTTAGATCACAGTCAGAATCTTTGAAAGTTCCTTTTTTTGAATGTTTTTGAGAAATCTTTCAAATAAAATGTTGGATTGAACCAGTTTGGTAATTTTAATAAAATTATCAGAGCCAGTCTAACTTTGATGAACAAGATCACAGTCACAGTTATGCTGAACAAATTGATTTTACTATTGCTTAATCAAATAAAGCTGCTCATTTGTTTTTTTATTTTATTTTTTAAATATATGAAATTTATTGTCAAATTGGTTTCCATACAACACCCAGTGCTCATCCCAAAAGATGCCCTCTTCAATGCCCATCACCTACCCTACCCTCCCTCCCACCCCCCATCAGCCCTCAGTTTGTTCTCAGTGTTTAAGAGTCTCTTATGTAAAGCTGCTCATTTGTATCGTTCATCATTGAAGTTCTCTGTTCCCAAAAGTTGCCCAAGAGCTCTAACATAGTGTTTTCCCTTTTCAAAGGATTTTATGGAAGTACTCAATTAAGACAGCTGTTTTTAAGTAAAGAATGCCAAATATCTGAACTTTGTGAGCCTACAACCACCTTTATATGAAATCTTACTTCTGTGTGATACTCCTGTGCCACCAGAGAGACTAGGGAAGAACATACCTCTCTGTGTTCCTCATAAGGCAAAAATCAGTTATAAATAGATCTCAGCATTTACAGTTCATAAGTGTTCATCTGGGAAAAAATTCCAAATTTCCATTCAAGACTGAAAAGGGTGCTGGTAATACATGGATATTGTTTAGCATTGCCTTAATAAAGAAATGAAGATATATTTAGAATTCAATTTATCTATATTTGTTTGCCAAAGTTTCTGTCTTCTGTGGTTTAAAAACAAATCAGGGGCGCCTGGGTGGCGCAGTCTGTTAAGTGTCCGACTTCAGCCAGGTCACGATCTCGCGGTCCGTGAGTTCGAGCCCCGCGTCAGGCTCTGAGCTGATGGCTCGGAGCCTCGAGCCTGATTCCGATTCTGTGTCTCCCTCTCTCTCTGCCCCTCCCCCGTTCATGCTCTGTCTCTCTCTGTCCCAAAAATAAATAAACATTGAAAAAAAAATTAAAAAAAAAAAAACAAATCAAAGTGTCACTACACCAGGGAGGGATGACAGCCTTACTTTTGGTAGACCCAGCATAAACAAAAATATAGAAATTAGCAAAATATTCAATATTTTTCTCTTAACCTTCCTCCACATTGGAACCAATGCTTTTCAAGTTCATGCATAGTACAACCTTTAGTAAAAGATGAAGGGAATCCCATACAGGAGAATACCTAGCAGAGTGTCTGGCTTAATCAGTAAACTAGCCAGTTAAATTTTATTTGACTTCTCATATATTTTATTCCTAGTCAGTATCCCCGGTGATATCTACAAAAAGAAAAGAAAGACAGACAGAGAAGGGGATAAATAAATTTAGACCTGGATGTCCAAATTTAATTCTCATTACATAAAATATGATAAATAGAGAAAATGATAATATCCATCAGGAATTAACACTTAGAGCCTAAGTGTCCCGTTTTGTCACAATTTATAAATAACTTCTTAGAACAAGAATTAAAAAAAAATTCTCAGGGCATCTGGCATTTTCAGATGTTTCCCATGTGAGTTTCTAAGAGGTTGAAAAAGGCCCAGGACATTTTGATTTTGAGATTCCCACTAAATTAGAAATGATGAACTAGAAAGCAACTTTCCCAAAATTGTATTAGACTTTAAATTATTACAGTTGCCAATTGATAGTTTAGCACATTAAAAATACACCCACTTCGTGAATAACCTTAGCTGGAGATTAATATCAAAAGGCTCCATGCTAGGTTTTTCATGGCAATGAGGCCCAGGACCCTTCACATAACAGGCAAGCCCTGTTTCACACAGTGTCTAGATAATGGAGATTAATCTGCAAATGATGGAACTGAAATTTTCTTTAATTTTCATCATTATGACAGGTACTTTAAAGATATTATATATTTCTCTTCTTTTGAAAGGACTATTTGAAACTGTTATAAAGCATCAAAAAATAAAAAAAGCCAAACACTGCTATTTACCTTTTTTAATGACAACATATTACCATATGTTCATTAAACATGAATGAAATAATTCTGTCCCTTTAGAGTATGATCCTATCTATCTAGTAATAACTCAAGCATCCAAAATTTATTCAGTGCCTGTCTTATGCCAAGCACTATTATAGGCTCTGAAGATGCATCAAGGAAGAAATTACACACAAAATAACACCTGTCAAGGTGGGGGGAGGAAAGAATAGACAAAGTCATATAGTTTAATTATTGAAATTTCAAAAATATATTTATAACAAAGTAATATATGTTCATTGCAAATTTTAAAGAACACAGAAGATTGTTAAAGAAATTAAAAGTTGTCCCCTTCTACTTTTCCACAAAATCCCATTCCTGAGAGTGATTATTGTTCAGTCTATGTATGTATGTACATATATATGTATATGTATGTACATATATATATATATAATTTTCTCTAAGATATGAACAAATTGTTTAGTTGTATTTTTTTTAAGTTTTTATTTATTTATTTTTTAGAGACAAAGAAAAAGAGAGAAATGGGAGGGGCAGAGAGAAAGGGAGAGAGATGATCCCAATCAGGCTCCACACTGTTAGTGCAGAATCTGACACAGGTCTCAAACTCATGAGCCATGAGATCATGACCTGAGCTGAAATCAAGAGTCGGATGTTTAACTGACTGAGTCACCCAGGTGTCCCTATTTTAGTTTTCTTCATAAGATAACTAGTATTATATAATGGTAAAAACAAGTCATCTCAATCCTAATTTGGAATAATTTTTTTCCCCATAACTTCAGGAAGCTTACAGGATATATACTAAATGGAAGATCATCTAATCTTAAATTTTGTGTGGCCACTGTTTGATACATTTATCATTGCCCACGTAAGCATGATTCTTTAGTGTCCAGTGTTTTCAGAATTTTATGCTAACTGGTCCAAAGGAACTTTTGCCTAGACTGACAGCTTTAGTGCCTGAGCTTCAGTCTTTCAGGCACTATCCCTCCTTCATTTCTTGTCTTCTCCCTCTCCATCCCTCTGCACAGAAGTTTCTATCACTTCCCTATTACAAGTCAGCACATAACACAAACGACAGAAAGCAACTCATGTGATCTGCATATCAGTAGTCTCCATTTTATGTGCTCTCCCACACTCTCTCTCAATGTCTCTCTCTTCACTTTTCTCTCATTTCCCAATCCTTACCTCAACCTTAGGGGTCAGAAATTCAAATATCTTCAGGAGGGAAACAGGTAACTTTTTGGTGGGAGTCAGCAGAGTATAAGACCTTCAGGAGTGGAGACTGATGAATTCAAAAGTGCATGTCCCATAAGTGTTCACATTTTTTAAATAAAAGTCACTAAATACTTTAGTAACTCTGCTCACCCCCCAAAACGGCACATTTGATGAGAGACCACCAATGTGGACCGTTTCATGCTAAATAAAAACTAAAGGGAAGGGATGATATTCAATTAGTTATAGCTTTTGGCCTGACACATCACTTGGGGCTAGGAATCACAAACTTCATGGATGTCTTTTTAGAATAGAAGAGGACCCAGAACAAAATAAAAATAATATATACATAAATTATACTGCCATGTTGAATATAAATTCATATTTTACATGTGAAAATAATGCTATTGAATAAAATATGTTTTCATTTTCACCACTTAATGAGCTTTTAAAATGAGTATGTACTTTTAGCAATGGATGATGAAATTTTTGCTTTGTTTTGCCTCCAAGTTCTACTGGAACAAAATGCTTTTATGCTTGTAGTGTCATCATTTCTTCTCATGTCTTATGGCTTAGTAGCTAGCTCAGTTTGAATTCCTCCTAGGATAGTGCACTCACTACAACACGTATTATATTTTATTTAATTTCTAAACATAGTAAGTTAGAAAGTTTTGCTTTCCTTGACCAAAACATGCCTTAGTTAATGCCTCCTCATTGATTTTAATGCATATCTACCTACTGAGTTAATAGTAGAAGTCCAATTCCTCTAACACACAAGGTCCCTCAGCTATTAGAATGAAAGTGCTATTACGCTCTTTCAAAGACATCTCTTTTCCAGGTTTAAAAACTTCTGTTTAATTTTGTCTCAGGAAATGTATTTATCAGATATTTTCTCCATATGGCCTGTTGCCCTCTGAAAAATTGTACTAAGGTTTTATTTAAAATGTACTAATATTTTTCATAATATATGAAATCTAATACTGAATGTAGTACTAATGCTCTATGGTAATTTCTTTACCAGAACTCAGTTAAGAAGGACTAAAAACTTTCCTTCCCTACTTACACTATTTTGCCTCTAGAAAATGAATATCACCATGACAATCAAGACATTGTACAAATAAAATTTGGCAAATTATGCATATAACAGCTTTATAAATAAGGGTATGAATTATTTATATTTGAATTGCAATTCATGTTTATCTTAAAGGCCAGGATATAGAAAACCATAGGCTAAAGATTATGGATGAAATATTTATTACTAGACACTGTAACATAACCAAAAACAAACAAGTAAACATATAAGAAGCCTAAACTAAACTAAGCGACTGAGGATTACACTATACTTACAATAATTTACAAGTAAAAAAGCAAAGTTAAGACTTGAAAAATGAGACCAACAAAAGACATTATTGAAGATACAGTGGTAGCAAGTACGTATGAAATGTTAGTCTATCTGTGTGAAAAAATATAATAGGAACTTTGCAGTGTTGTGTACCAGCCCTTTTTATTACAGTATTTATAGTTGTCATCGATATTAGTAACATTAATTTTACTTTTTATATCAAATTTGAGTACTCCTTATTAAGTCATTATTAATTACACTCCACTCAATCCATTATTTAATTCATTCACACACATTTTTGAGCACTTACTATGCCTTTACGTACTGGAAGTATTTCAAGAAACAAGACATTGAGAGCCATTGCCCTCATGGAGGTTGCATTATAACATGTTACTTGGAAGAAGCCTGACTTAACATGAAAATTTTGTATGTCATTCATACCCATTCAAAAAAAAAGGGCCATTATTTTTTAAACATGGAGGATCTCTTTAGTCTTAACATTACAGATATTTTGATTACAAAGACTACAGTAAGGCTATATACCTTATTCTGAGTCTTAACAGTTATAGTTAAAAAACAGTTATAACAGTTATAGTTTTAACAGTCAAATAAAATAGTCAACTTTGCTTGATTACCTCTAAATATACTTTTATTTAGTATACCATTAAATGTATTTTCTAGCCTTTTAAGGAAGAATTCTTCTGACTATCTTCAATCATCCCATAGTAGAATAACTGCCCACTAAAGAAGTCCACAACCTAATCCCTGGAAGTAATATGTTATCATACATGGTAAAAGAATTTTGCAGATATGATTAAAGGTAAAGAGTTTGAGATGGGGAGATTATCCTGTATTATGTAAGTGGCCCCAGTCTAATCACATGAGTTCTTAAAAGCAGATAATCTTCCCCGATTGTGACCAATGAGAGTTGTGAGAACAAATGAAGACAGAAAAATTAAAGACATGCAGTCTGGCCAAGACTCAACCACACCTGACTATCTTTGAAGATGGAGAAGGGAGCTGTAAGTCAAGGAATGCACCAGCCTATAGAAGCTGGGAATGATCTTCAGATGATAGCCACCAAGAATATAGGAACCTTGGCTCCTACAACAACAAATACAAGAAAGTGAAATCCACCAACAACCAAATGAGCAAGGAAACGGATACTCTTTCTAGAGTCTCTAATAAAAAAAACCCCACTGACTGACACCTTGAATTTAGCTTGGTGAGATTTGTGTGGGACTTATAGACCAATAGAACCATAAAATAATGAATTTGTGTTATTTCAACTTCTAGGTTTATAACTACTTATTGCAACAACAGAAAACTAATACACATAGGGTAAAAGTAGTATCACCATAGACATTTATGTTTGCTTAATGTACAGATTTTTTAAGTTGTGTTCTTACTCTTCTAAATGATAATATTAACAAAAACAAAACACCCAGCATTCAGAATCTGTTTTCTAATATCATTCCTTAATAAAAGGAACCAGGGCTACTTAAATAAATGTATAATGCAAGGATTACGTCAGGATATATGCAGTATAAGGCTGGAGCGTCTTTTATTTATAGAAAGTAAAGACCATGATCAACACACACAGGTTTAATGAGAAATTTTTCAAAAATTAAATTTATATGCATATTTTTTATTTAAAGAAGTATGAGTTCAGGTGAATAAAAGAATTCCAGACATAAAATGATTCATCATTGTTATAATTCTATGGGAGAAGTGGAATGGAAATACAAGTTAATGAAAAATAATAAATGCTGTAAAGTCTCTTGCTTAATATTAAAGAGCATATTCATTATTTAAAATAAATGCTTGTGCATTGGGATGACCTTTAAATTCTACAAATCACCTTTAAAAGTAGAAATAGCTTTATCCTAAAATTTATAAAACTTAAAAAATGCATTATTTGGAACATCATAGACTTACCATGACATATTTTAGATTTTAACTTGGTATATATGAGGGGGTACATATTTTTTCAAATATGTTTTAGAGAATAAGAAGGAAACTTGTTTGATGACATTGGTCTAGAAAATTTATAGCATTTAATGTGTATGTTAGAAAAGAAAAATATATAATCAATAGTTTAAGTTACCTTTAGAAACCTATAATAGAAAAGCAAATTGAATCCATTATATGGATTGTATGCATTATACAAATCATTTTTAAAACAGATTTTAATTTCTGGTAAGTCTCTTCATCACATAACATGGTTCATTTCTTTTCCTTCTAGATATTCACACTTTTTTTAAATCACAATATCTATGAAGAGATGATTAAATTCAGTAATGATCATGGAAATGTAGGTTAAAACAACTAAACAAAAACATTTTTCCAATTTGACTACTATTATCATAAATTATAATGTCCAATCTTCACAAAAGATTGTAAAGAAAAGAATACTCCCAACACAGTAAGGCAGTGTCTAAATTTTGCAAAATTTTCATAAACAATTTGCCAGTAATCATCAAATTAAAAATGCATTTACATGTAAACCTGTGGTAGGTCCATTAAAAAAATAAACTCTGGGGCGCCTGGGTGACACAGTCGGTTAAGCGTCCGACTTCAGCCAGGTCACGATCTCGTGGTCCGTGAGTTCGAGCCCCGCGTCAGGCTCTGGGCTGATGGCTCGGAGCCTCGAGCCTGTTTCCGATTCTGTGTCTCCCTCTCTCTCTGCCCCTCCCCCGTTCATGCTGTGTCTCTCTCTGTCCCAAAAATAAATAAAAACGTTGAAAAAAAATTAACAAAATAAAATAAATAAAATAAACTCTGAAAAATATTCACAAAATATATTTGAAGGGAAAGTTCAAGTTCAAAAACAGGATGAATTATCCCATGACATATTCGTCTACCTATTTATATGTAGGTGCATATCAAAAATGGTCTGGGAGGATGCACACTGCATAGTTAATAATGATTACCTGCTATTAAGTGAGAGTGTGGAAGGCAGAGTGAGAAGTTCTCTGAAATTATAAAGAAAATATATATGTCTTTTGGTGTTGTGCAGAATAATAGCTCTGCCAAGTTGTTCACACGAAAGTCCTTGGAAGTTGTGAGTATCTTACCTGACATGGCAAAAGGAACTTGGTAGCTGTGATTACGTTGGAAATCATGAGATGAGATTATTTTGGTTTACTCATTTGTGTCCACTGTAATGGCAAAGGTCCCTTCAATGTCGAGAGGTAAATGGAGAGTCAGAGTGAGAGAAGGAGATGTGAAGACAGCAGAGGTCAGAGTGATGTGATGTGATGTGAGAAAGACTCAACTGGTCATTCCTGCTTTGAAAATGGGAAGGGCCATGAGCCAAGAAATACAGGAAGCCTCCAAATACTTTAGAAAACCAAGAATGGGTTCTTCTAGAGAGTCTCCAGAAGAAATATGACCCTGAGACACCTTGATTCTAGTCCAGTAATACCCATGTTGGATTCCTGACTCCCAGAAGTGTAAGAATGTATGTTTGAAACAATAAGAAACTATTAGCTTTTTAAAAATACCTTTTATGGATTGAATGATAAACTTGAAGTTTAGTCGAGTGAAAATGTGAGAGAACTTTAATTGTATAATCTTGTTTGAGTCATTGTGTAATGGATCATTTCAGATAGTAACATTTTAAAACAGATTTAATGATATCTGAAGTACAGATACAGAAAACAAATCTGATGTATTTGTTGTCAGTAAAGGTTAAGAATTATATGAATTTATACATACATACATATGTACATACACACATAGAAAATGCTTAAAATGAAAAGAAGAAACATGGAAATTATTTCTTCTTTATTCTTAAACTAATTTTAGAAACAACAGTAAGATACATTTTAAAAGAACAAACTTTTTGAGAGAGTTATATTTGCAGTTAGTTGATTCTACCATTAACTTTTGAGTTAACTGGGATTTTTTTCTTTTTATTCACCGTGATCTTTAAAATTAGAACACTCTCTGATTATTAAGAATCACCTCACAGATAAAAGAAAAATGCTCCAATTATCTTTTGGGAATGAGTTTTCATACTACATGCACATCAATTCTTCTCAAGGGGAGACATACCTATTTCAAGACTTCTTTTAAAATTACAATTTAAGCAGCTCTTATTTGTGTCAAAATTGTTTAGTCTGCCTGAATTGCCCCAAGAAAAAATATGCTAAAGAGACTTATAAAAGGAAAACTTCTTGTTATTCAACTCATATGTTCCTCCTGAGAATTTTTTAAACACATCTATTTTAAGAACCTGTGGGGAAATTTACATTTTATTCAGGGTTGTTGTAAATAACAAATATAAAAAAGATTCAAATAACGTTGCTGAAGCAGGAGTGTGTTGAATTACTCCAGTAATTCTTTAGTGTCTATTTTTATATGTTTCTAATATTTCCTCTGAAACATTTATGGAGAAAAGAAAGAGAATGCTAGAAGCATGATCTAGTGGTCCACTCATATGACATGTTCCAGCATAAATTATTGTAACAAAAATAGGAATAGATATATATATTAACTTTATAGACCTGCACATGCACTAATAATAAATGGTTAAATAAACTATCAATTAGCAAATCACCCTTAGAATAAATATGCATTTAACAACTAGGTCCCAGTTCATAGTAGATACTGATACATGTTGTTAATTAACAGAGTGCAGGTATATAGTTGCTATAAAAATGGAACCTAAGCATTACCCTAAGCACATTACATATATATGTATGTTATACATATGAGTACATGTGTATGTATACGAGTATATGTTTACATGTTTACATATATATGTGTGTGTGTATATATGTATATATATGTAAGCATGTAATATATATGTGTGTGTGTATATATATGTATATAAATGTGTAAGCATGTAAACATATACCCATATACATACACATGTACTCATATGTAAAACATACATATACCCATGTATATGTGTATACTCATATATATACATAATATATAATATATAATGCTGCTTAGGTACTTAATACATATGTGTACATTATAATGCATACATACATGCACATATACAAGTATATACTCATGTGTGCATATATACACACATAATCTCAAGCATGTATAGATACATATATAATCATGTTATTTATGTTCTGATATCTTTGGTAGAAACACTGAATACTGCTTACTAAGAACATGGGTTTACATTTCTTTCCCAATTTTATCAAGTTGATAGAATTTTTTTTTTATCTGGCAAAGTTGGTGTATTGGCATCTGAAGACTGAAGAAACTTGGATTCCTGTATGCCTGGACATAAAAAGAGTAGCAATCAATCCACATCAGATTTGGGGCCACAGGTAGGGTTTTTTTCACCCCGCTTAGTTATTGACTAATATACTCAATGATATTGTTTCACAAATGATCCATGACTTATTCCATTTATTAACATAAATCAAACTGCTTGTGAGCATATGGCTGTGTTTGGACAAAAAAACATCATATTTTTAATAATAGCTCTTTATGTAGACACAGTTTAACATTAATTTTTCTTTTCAGTATCATCAAATAATGCTGGCACTGAATGTCTGTATACTCTGAACTAGACTCACATTGGTATCTCATTTGGTTTAGGCCATATATATCCTGAGAAGATATGAAACAACTGGACAATCTTGTACTTCTATGTATATGTCTACATCACCTACTTGTCATTCTGAGAAAAATAACATCATTGTAATGTACTGTAAAGAATTTTGAATGTGAAATCAGCCTATTAGGAAGTACCTCTTAGAGATCAAAGATATCATGCAAGAGACACAATTTCTGTTTTTAAGAGGTGAGTGCTTGAAGACTTCTAAGTAATGTATACTATTTACAATGGAATTCAAATTATATTGAATTTTATTTTCTCTCACAGGATGTACTGAACTAACAAATATTATTTGAAATACAGTACCTTAGAGTTAAAAATAAATGTAAAGATTCTTTATATCAGAGCACCAAGTGAGAAAAAAAATGATAGATCTAAGAACTAATATTATAGTCATAACTATACAGAGCTACTCTCACCATTCATAGCTAAATATATAGGTCCACCAAAGTTTCCCTCAAAATTATCTTCTGTACCTTACTCCCTATATTCAGTTTTGAGACATCGATTTTCTCATAATTTAAAACCTTATAAAATATTATACAGTGAAAGAAACCAAAATATTCTGCTTTTGAGCACCAAGGTAATGTTTCAAATTCATAACAGACACAGTAGTTTGAAAGCCTAATTTTTTGCTTGTAAGAGTTGGCCATTTTGAGAAAATAAAATGATTTTAAGATTAAAAAGGCTAAAGTCTTCAAGGAAACAAATCCAAATTTATGCAAGAAATACTAGATAGGAAAGAGACAAGAGAAAGAGCAGGATAATCTCACCCCGCAGTGCCCACGGTAGTTGTTACAGCTGTCTGTGTGGAAGTTTTCCTTCAGGAGGGCTAAGCGGGGCTCACATCTCAGGATAAAGATGTGCAGATTAAAGTGTGCATAGTAAGCATCTAGTGGCTAGCTTCTACCAAAGCAAGCTCCAAGTTTTTAATGTCCCAATAAGAATGTATGACAGTCTCCCAAGGTCCACAGTTCTCACATACTGTGAGATGGAGCTATCGTAGCACTCCTTCTCATTTTCAGATATGGAAGCCTTCGTCTTAACATTCCCACATTCTTCCATGTGTATTTACAGAACTGATACACTTTAGTCTGCTGTTCTTAATTACATCAAATAGATAAACCCTCCTCTGCGAAGGCCCAGAACTCTAATACCTCAAACTTTACTATGCAAATGCCTTCACCTGGGGATCTTGTTAAAATACAAATTTTGATTCAATAAGCTTATAGTGCAGTCTGAGATTCTGTCTTTCCAACAAGCTGCCTGGTGATGACAGTACATCAGTCCAGACTTTGAGTTGGAAGGTCATACATGTCTTAATCCTAAATGTATATCAGACTCACATAAATTAAACATCGCCCAGGCTTCAACATCCCATTGCCAAAGAGATTTTGTTGTAATGGGTCTGCGGTGAGAACTAGACACCAGTATTTTTAAAAACCTCTCTGGCAGATTGGGCTAGAACACTAAAGTAAGGAGTTAAAGAAGGAAAACAAACAAACAAACAAACAAAAAACACCTGCTTTTAGGGGAGACTGGAAAGAAACCAGTGGAAATAAAACTCTTCTGCCAAACCCATAGTTGTCAATGTAAAACAACCTTGTTCTGTAAGCAGATACATATACACCACAGACTCTTGTGATTCACAGGAAATGAATCAGATTTGTCATTTTTAATATTATATCATACTTATATCCATAATCAGTTTTTGAACTCAAAAAATTTTAGTAAAAGCCAAGGTCTCTTTGAAAATAAATTGTCCTGGATGACATGTAGATTTTTCTAAATCTCTCATATTCATAAATCCAACTAAAAATGACCAAATCACCAGTAAAGCTTTACTAAATTGTAAATGTGTGTGTGTGTTGCTTCACACTAACATGTGATAGATAATGTATCTCTAAAGCAAGACTTTATAATGGAAATTTCAATTATGACTTTTATCTTAATGCTATGACCCAGTGAGTAAACACTTGACATAAAGTAATATTTTTAAGAGCATAAACTATAAATAACAATCTAGAGAATTCTTACCTTTGCTTCTATCAAAGGAGTTTAAATAAAACATTAAATCCTTTCATTAAGAATCATTTTAGAATTGATTTATTTAAAACTTACATATTCTAAAAGTGATTATATATTTGAGGGGTATTTTTGAATATATAACCTCAAGATATTTAAGAGGTTCTTTATTCTATATCCCCACACTACATAAAACTTCTCTTGCCAGATAAGAATTTAGTCTACTTCAAATTACCACCAAAGAAATCAATTCACAATAATCCCACATAATAATCAATTGCACTTAATTCCCTAGAATTTCTTCTTTTTGTGTATTTCAGATATGTTCCATTTAATCTATTTTGACCTTAACCAAAAAGAAAAAAAAAATGATGCTTAACAGTGTTAAAACTAATCACAAATATTAATGAGGTTGTGAAGTTGTCTTCTAAGAATTTGTTCCTTGTATAATAATTTTACCCCCAAATGAAATGTATATTTTTATCTCTATTTTATTGCTCAGGATCTGTCTCCAATTCTGAACAACATACCCCTTCCCTGTTAAGGTATTCTATATCTCCCTACTGTGTTTACTCTAAGTACAACAATCTGCTTGTTCTTCTCTAGCCATGGGTTGGAACGTAACTCAAGTTCTATGTCATATAACAATCAGCAGGATTTTTGTTTTCAGTTGCAGAGTCTATTTGATCACTTTTTCACGCTTAATTGCTATGGTATTCCCTTATATTGCAAACTTCATTCTGGATAGTTACCAAAACAACGGTACTTCCCTCAAGAGGTCGCTCTTTCACAAAAGTCTTTCACAAGCCAACCCATGTGTCTGAGCTTCTTAAGTTTATGTATCACTTGATCCATCATTTCATTTCTCTCATTAGATAAATAGATGATAGATACCCATTTGATAAAACACATTTTTATTCAAGCAATCACCCGTTATTGAAATTTACTATAATTATACTAACTGCATAGAAATTCGTTTTCAGGATTCTACAATCAAGGACCAATGAGTGCACTAAAACTGCAAGTGTATGGAGGCATCACTGTACTTATTTTGTTTCTTTCCAGTTAAAATAGTCTAAGATGTGTCAACTGTGTAACACTAACAGTATACCTGAGTGTGAGTCAAAGTCTAAAACAGGAATTGATTACAAGGATCTATTTTTTGTATGTAACTTTAAATAAAATATAATGTATGTATACCCTCTTGACCATTTGAATTGGAGAAATTCCTTGATGTCTCTGGATCTCAGCTTTCATGGTAAAGTTGTTTTTCTTTCAAATGCTCTAATATTTAAGAGGAAAATAATTCATCACAGTATTTTCTCAAATCTGTGTGATTCTGATAAAAAATCTGGAAAATGTACAATAGCTTTAGCTACATTTCTGAAGTAATTACATATCATCATAGAAAGGCAAATTAAGCACCCCAAAGTCTAAGATACTGAAGATGTCAAATTCTAGATATGCAATATGTATCAAGTGATTTTGAGATCTCAATAGAAAATGACATGAGAATAAAGATTTTTTCTTTTTGAAAGAATAAAAGAGGAAAACAGCCTATTTAAAGTATTTTAACTAATAAAATACCTAAAAGCCTTTACATTTTATAGTTCATTTTATTTATTTAATTAAAATGAGTCTAAAGATGTAACTAGAATCAAGATTTCAAATTTGTACAAACCCGGGGTTTCAATAAGAGTATTTGCTTCAACAAACATGTATGTGACTATTTGTCAATCCAAAATTTCCAAATTAGTTTTAATATTTAATTATAAAAATTTTCTAATATACAGCCTAGTTTAAGAAGTTTACATGGGGTGCCTTGGTGGCTCAATTGGTTAAGAATCATACTCTTGATTACGGCTCAGGTCATGATCTCACAGTCTTGAGATTGAATGCTGTGTCCTTGGGATTCTGTCCTTCCCAGTTGCTTCTGCTCCCCTCCCCCACCTCTCTCTCTCTCTCTCAAAAAAAGGTTAATTGTACTTATTTTATAAAGAGAGAGAGAGAGAGAGAGAGAGAGAGAGAGAGAGAGAGAGAGAAGAAGAAGAAGAAGAAGGAGGAGGAGAAGTAGGAGGAGGGGGAGGAGAAGTTTTAGTAGTAGTGGTTGTAGTTTAGGGACTCTCAGGTGGCTCAGTTGGTTGGGCATCTGACTCTCGATTTTGGGTCAGATCCTAACAAGTGATTTGTGAGATTGGGCCCTGAGTCAGGCTCTGCACTGTCAGATTCTCTCTCCCCCTCTCTCTGTTCCTACCCACCCCTCAAAATAAATAAACTTAAAAAAAATTTACAGTGAACACATAATATATATATTCATCACCATTAAATTTTACTGCTTTATCAGATATTAACCTATCTCCCTATCCATCCATCAATTTACCTTATATTTATAAATTTCAAAGTATTGGTAATCTCCACCCCCACAAATACTTTAGCTTGGATATCATTAACTGGAAATCATAAAACTTTAGGGTTTTTTTTTTCTTTCGATATGAAATGTCCATACAATGAAATGCAAAATTTCACTGAGTTTTGCCAAACACATTTGCCTGTATAATCCCAAGTCTCTATTAAGGTATCAAATATTACTATCAATTAGAAAAGCACCTTATGCTCCTTCCAACACAGTCCTTCTCTTATTCTCCAGAAACAAGTACCATTTTCATACTTACCACTGGTTAGTTTTGCTGAGAGAAAAGTCCTCTCTTTTGAATCATTATAGTATGTAGTTCATTGTGACAAGATTCTTGCATTCAACATTACGTTTCAAAGAACTGTCCATGGTTTTGTACATATCATTATTTCATTCCTTTCTATTTCTGAGTATTATTCTATTTTATGAATAGACTACAGTTTGTTACTTCACTTCTCTATTGAGGGTTACATGGGCTCCGTCTAGTTTTTGGCTATCACAAGTAAAACTGCTAGAAACATTTATGCACGAGGCTTTTTCTCTACACATACTTCCATTTCTCTAGGTTAAATACCTAGAAGCGTAACTGTTGGGTGAAAGGGAAGAAAAAGTGTTTCTTTTTCTATACCATCTCAAGGAAAAAGCTGTTTCTTATCTCTCTATTCCTAGTCACACCAATGCTTCTGACACCAGGTGTGTGGGGTTTTTTTTTTCCCCTCACATTAAGGAATTCTATAACTCTTCTGAATACAGATTGAAGATCTTACAATTCAATTTGCTTCTGACACTCTCTACCTGAACTTGGTATCAGATCCCATGAGTTAAGGACCCAGTCTCACAAGATTACCTCTCCCCCCACCTCGCCCCAGTTTCAGATGCTGATCTGGTTGTCACTCACCGGTGCTTCTGACTGTTGGGCAATGCATTCTCATGATTCCCTCTTTAGGTTCAATAATTGTTGGAACTGCTCACAGCGCTCAAAAAACAATTTGCTTACTAGATTACTGTTTTATTATAAAAAAGATACAACTCACAAACAGCTAGATGGAAGAAATGCATAGGACAAAGTATGAGAGAAGGGTCAGGGAGCTTCCATGCTCTCTCTGGGTATATTGCTTTCACAGCACCTCTGGAATTTCTCTGAACCCCTTCAGTTAGGATTTTTTGGAGGTTTCATTATGTAGCCATGATTGATTAAATCATTGGCTGTTAGTGATTAAGTCAATCTCCAGCTCCTCACCTCTCCCCAGAGGCCTGGGGATGTTGCTGAAAATTCAGGCCTTCTAATCACATGGTTGGTTCCTCTGGCAACAGCCCTCATCCTCATGCACTCTCTCAAAGTCATCTCGTAACATAAACTCAGGTTGGCAGGAGTTTGTTATGAACATCAATACACCTTTATCACTCTTATCACTTAGGAAATTCCCAGGGTTTTAGGAGCTTTGTACCAGGAATGGAGACAAAGATCAAATAAATATTTCTTACAATTAATCAAAATATCACATTGGGTCATGGGATGGGGGAGGATTAGTTTTATAAGAAACTGTCAACATTTATTTCTTCCAAAAGTATGCACCATTTACATCCCCACAAAATGTGTCTGAGAGCTCAGATTGCTCTGGGTCCTTGTTAATAGCAGGTATTATAGGTCTTTTTAAATTTGTACTTTTAGCCATTTTTATGGGCATGCAGTTGTATCTCACTGGTTTTAAATTACAACTCCCTGAGGACTATTCATGTTGAGATTTTTTTTTCAAATTCTTATTAGCTATGCATTTATAAAGTGTCAATTCACATATTTTCTTCATTTTTTTCCAGTTTTTAAAAATTAAGTTTTAGAAGTTCTCTATATGTCCTGGATACCAGTACTTGCTCAGATATGTGTTTTGCAACTATTTTCTCCCAGTTTGTGCTTTACATATTCATATTCTTGGAGATGTATTTTAATGAGTAGAATTATTACTTTTAATGAAGTCTAGTTAATCAGTTTTTTATGCTTATTTCTTTCTGTGACCCGTTTAAAAATTTCTTGTATATGCCAAGTCACAAAAATAGCTTCCTATATTTTATTTTAGTATTTTGTCCTTTCACTTTATGTGTAAGTCTATGGATCATTGTGAATTGTTCTGTGTGTGTGTGTGTGTGTGTGTGTGTGTGTGTGTAGAGTAGGAGACCTCTTCTTACAGGGTTAGTCCGTGAGATATCCTTAGATCACGAGGAGAAGTGATGTATGACTAATTAAGACAGATGTTCTTAAGAAGTAAACGTGCTTATCCACACTCTCTTTTCTTTCCACCATCTTGATGCTGTGAACATTATGATACTTAAAGACACTCTGAATATGGTGGATTCATGCTATATAATGAAACTGAGTTCCTAAATCAGCCCTTAGAAGAATCCATTGTCAATCTGAAATTTCTATGAATAAGAAATAAACTTATATCATGTCTGAGTCATTATATATGTTTGGGTTTGTTCATTATAGCAATTAGTATTACTCTAATGTATCTTGATTCTGCTTCAATTCCTTTCCTTAGGGGTGGGAATTGATGATTGTGTGTAGCTCACAGATGCGTTTTGGATTTATCTTTCACACACTAGTTGGTAATCTGAAAATAAATAGATAAAATGAATGGTTTTACTTTCTTTGTTAATTTTTTAATGTTTATTTATTTTTGAGAGAGAGACAGAGTGCAAGTGGGGGAGGTGCAGAGAGGGAGACACAGAATCTGAAGCAGGCTCCAGGCTCCGAGCTGTCTGCACAAAGCCCAATGAAGGCCTCAAACTCACGAACTCACGAGTTTTTAATGGTTGATTTTCTATGTCCTATACCATAACACCTATGTCAAAGGAGGCATCTTATTGCTAGCATAAGATAGCTAAATTAAAATAGTATTATCTTAAAGTCCTTGTCACAATTCAGAAGGTAACTTCTGATAATATTTCTTGGAAGTTGAGTCAGGAGACTTTTAGGTTAGCTATATGTCAAGAGTTTAGCTCAGCTACTCCATAGTATTACTGCCTTAGTATCCATTTTGTTTGGGCAAGTGGATTGCAGCTACCTAAACTGACTCTAGTCCCTCATGCAAACACATGCCTTAGCAGGCCACAGGGTCACAAGTATAAGTTCCTAACATGACTTCCAAAAAGTTCTTGTGATCAATAATCCCCCAAGCCTCCCAAGGTATAGCTTTTATGTACCCCTTAGATAAGACCCCAATGGGGCTTCCAAAACCCCACACTTTTAGTATGAATAGACCAATCTGGCCTTAGCCCAGGTACCCCAAAGTACTCCACCCACTGACTATCTCTCTCTTTGTTTACTCTGCCTTAATGTCCCCACGTGGCTCTTTAAGGCATGCCAGGTACCTCCTCCAGAGTTGTAATAAATTTTTCTATTCCAGTTTTTCTTGTGGTAGGTTGTTGAAACAAAGCTCATCATCTGGTACTACCCTGTGCTCCACTTAACAAGTCTTAATTTGACAAACTCATAACATTATGGCAACGATTACATTGGTTATCCCCTCTTCCTGGTGCGAAAATATTATGGCATTGGAAAATTATGCTATATTACCCCTTTAATCAATATTCCCTCCCAAGTGCTAGAATAAGCACAGTGTGCAAAGTGTAATCTGCTGTTAAAACCTGTAATCGTAAAATTAAACACTCTATACCAAGTAACCTCTGCATATCTAATAACATTGTACATACCATTACATGAATTCTGAAACAGCATGTTTTCTGAGGTCATTGTTCCATAGAATGCTAATAGTTATGTGAGAAAAAAAAATAAAGACTTTTTTTTTAATTGAGGAATAGCTGATTTAGGCTGGTATGTTGACTCTCTGATTATACTTTCTCCGAGCATGCTTAAAATTATTCCCAAGGGCACGGAATGCACAGAAAATGACAGTGAGAATAATCAAGGAAACATATGGTGCAGGTCAGGTACTTCTTGTCTATATGTGAACAGCTCATATACTACATTTTCATCAATGCTTTCTTCCATCGCAAAATGTTAATTTTCCTGAGTTACTTTCCAATATTCTTTCTTTTCTTAATAGTATTTACCACAATTTAAGGTAATTTATTCATTTCTGTGTCTTTTCTTCCTCCAATAGAATGAAAGTTGCATATATGCAACTCTATATTGACTGTCACCACCTTCTCTGTTCTCATGCTTAATTTATCAAAATATGTACACTTATTCAGGACTTAAATGTAAGTCTTATCACTTACTTTTAAGTACACTTATTCAAGACTTAAAAGTAAGTCTTATCAAGAGTAGTGAAGACTTAATGGTATTGGGACAACTGGACAGCCCCATGCAAAAGAAATAAACCTTATCTTACACCGTACATGATAACTGAAATGCATGAAGGAAATTTAAGATCTGAAATCATAAAACTTGACATTGGTCTTAGCAATGATTTTTTTTGGATAAAACAACAAAAGCACAAGCAACAAAAGCAAAAATAAACAAGTGGTATTATATCAAAGTAAAAAGCTTTATTTAGAAAAAAATCAACAAAATGAAAAACCCACAAAATGGGAGAAAATATTTGCAAACCATATATCTGATAACAGGTTACTATCTAAATATATAAAGAGCACATACAATTCAATATCAAACAACAACAACAAAATAGCCCAGTTTTAAAAAATGCCAAAGGGGGCACCTGGGTGGCTCAGTTGGTTAAGTGTCCAACTTCAGATCAGGTCATGATCTCATGGTTTGTGAGTTCAAGCCCTGCATTGGGCTCTGTGCTGACAGCTTGGAGCCTGGAACCCGCTTTGGAGTCTGTGTCTCCCTCTCTCTCTCCTCCCCCACTCATGCTCTGTCTCCCTCTGTCTCTCAAAAATGAATAAATGTTAAAAATTTTTTTTAAACAAATAAAAAAAAATTTTAAATATGCAAAGGACTTGAAAAGACATTTTTCCAGAGAAGACATATAATTGGCTTAACATTACTAAGCAACAGAAAAATGCAAATCTAAACCACAATGGGATATCACCTCACACCAGTTAGAACTATGGCTATTGTCGGGGCACCTAGGGGGCTCAGCTGTTTGAGTGTCTGACTCCTGATTTTGGCTCAGGTCATGATTTTGCAGTTTCTGCACACACACACTCTCTCTCTCAAAATAAATAAATAAACATTGAAAAAACAAAAGAACTGTGGCTGTTATCAAAAAGACAAGATATAATAAGTGTTGGAGAATGTCACAAGAAAAAGGAACTCTTCTACACTGTTGGTGGTAACGCAAACTGGTATAGCCACTCTGGAAAACAGTATGGAGGCTCCAAAAAAAATTAAAATAGAACTCCATAAGATCTAGCAATCCCTCTTCTAAGTGTATATCTTAAGAAAATGAAGTAAGTACCTGAAAGAGATATCTGCACTCCCATGTTTATTGCAGCATTATTCACAAAGTCAAGGTATGGAAATAACCTGTTTCTTTCAGCAAATAAATGGGTAAAGAAAATTAGCTATATACTTTATCAATTCATTTAATATTCATATAATAGAATATTGTTATATATTCATATGCTATTATATTATATATAACATATACATTATTATATGTACATAGATACATTATTATATATACATTCATACAATAAAATATTAGTCATAAAAAAGGAAGGAAATCTTATCATTAGTGACAATGTGGAAGGACCTAGAGGACATTATGCTAGGTGAAATAAGCCACACACAGAAAGACAAATACTTCAAGATCTCACTTAAATGTGGAATCTGCTAAAGTTGAACTCACAAAGCAGAGAGTACAATGTTGGCTGCCAGGGGCTAGAGGGCATGGAAATATATAAATGTTGGTCAAAGGTACAAACTTTCAGTTATAAGATAAACCAGATCTGGGGATCTAATGTAGAGCATGATTATAGTTAGTAACACTGTGTTATAGATGTGTAAAAACAAAGTGACACCTACATCTTGTCAAACCTATTACAATTCCTCCTTAGGTGAGCTCATTCTGTCTCATGTATTGATATAATTTTGTTTATTGGTTCCACAACTGCATCTCTGTTGCCTCACTCCTCTTTATACTCATGTCCAATGGTTATTTGACATTTCCACATAAATGTCAAAACAAAAAGAATAAAGCTTTATCTTTTCCTCAGTTTCACACTCCTAAAACAAATCATGTCCATGTGTTTTCTAAGATACAGACTAAATCTAATTTTTAAAAATAATCATGCCCTAATATCCAAGTTCAGGCCACCATTATCTTACCCCTGTAATAGTACAAGTCTCCTCATTAGTGTTCCTGCTTCTAATCTTGCCCCATCCACCATTAAGAGATTACTTTTCACAAAGCAATCACTATCCTGAAAAGTGTAGGTCACATTCTCACTCCCCTATTTGTATATATGTTAAATTTATACTTAGTTGAAAATTTTTGGACAAATCAAAGAATATTAGTAATTTATTTTTTAATTGTTTGTTTATTTCTGGAGCAAGAGAGAGCAAAACCAAGGGAGGGGCAGAGAGAGAGGGGGGGAGAGAGAATTCCAAGCAGGCTACGCACTGTCAATGCAGAGCATGAAGCAGGGCTCAAATTCACAAACTTTGAGAACATGACCTGAGCAAAAATCAAGAGTTGGATGCTTAACCGACTGAGCTATCCAGGTGCCCCTAGTAATTTATTAAGAGTCATTGTCAGGTGAGTCAAAAATAGAAATGAAATAGAATGAAAATTGAGAACATACAAACTAATTTGATGAAATTGGTGAAGCAATGGAGGAAAACAGAGATGTCTTGAGACAAAAGAGGGTGGGGAGGAAGTTAAATTGTACATTTTCATAAGTGGCAGATAAAGAGTTAGACGAAAGTGAGGGATTGAAGTTTAAAGAGAGAGAGGAGGTGAGTGAGCAAGGTTCCAGATGAGACATGAGATGGTGGATTCCATTATGTCTATCTCTGTCCATCACTTTATGTGGGCAATTTATAACTTATTTAAAGGGAGAAAACTAAAGTTTTTTAATAGTTTTTTGTTATGGGGAAATACAGATATGGAGGTAGAATAAGAATTTCCTAGTATTTGTCTCTTCAATTTAAGTAAATTTTTAAAACCCTCAACTTCTAAATCCAATTAAATGTAAAAAAAAAATGGGTTTATACAAGTGGCATAAAATTCACACGAATGGATTATAAATGTTAACCTGACCCATAAAATAAACTCCTTCTAAAACACCCATATCAATTATATACTGCAATGGGAGAAATGTGGACTCAAGAAGGCACAAAAACCACTAAAAATCAACACATTTTTGACCAGGAAAATACCGAGGACGGGTTCTGTCAGATATAACATTAAAACAAACACTTCTTTCCAAAAACTCAAGGTAAACAAAATAAGCATAAATTATACTGTAATGTTTTATTCTGTAAGGAGAATGAACCTCCGGTTGATTAAAATAATCTTTTAATTGTTTTATTTTAATTATTTAATTATTTTATTTGTTTTCTCTCTTCTAAAATCACAATGCTTTATATGACTAAAGGGAGAGAGGTTACTATAATTTCATGGAGTATTAATTGATCTCCCTTAACCTCTGTGTATAGTTTCAAAGTAAACCTTGGAGTGATTTATACTGTATATGCGAACAAAATATAATACTATTGTTGAGAATGCCAAACATATTTAAACCATACTTGTCTGAAAAGGGAGGATATAATTGTACTTTAAAGTTTTATACTATTCTTTGTGTATTGACAAAAAAATTTTGTCAAATTCAATAGCCTTTTCTTATTAACTTCAAAAAAGAAATGTCATTTTAATGATTCCAGCGTAGTCTGAATTTCACACCTGCAGTATTATGTATGCATTCAAATATAACTACCTTTTTTCATAATTACCCCATCAAGTATTTGATGTTTTTAAATTTTATTTTAAATGTGTGTGTTACAGTTCCCAAAATAAGAAGTCCTTCTACTGATAAGCCTTACACTAAAAGTTCCTCTAACTACTACTTTTGGGATTGAAATATTATTGATTTAGGGGTTCTACTCTAATTATATTTGTGTCACTCTCTGGTTGACCTTTATTAAAAGTTTGATAAAAAAGAATATTTTAACAGGAAGGATACTTTCCTACACTTGATTTTAATTTCACATTTTTTTGCTATAGAGATTTGTTACTGCATTAATTTGAGCATAAAGAGAGATACTGTATTATAGCCATGAAATTTAATTTGGAAAGTCTGTGTATATGATAAAAATAAAATGTAATACACCATAACTTTTATTTAATATAAAAATAAGTATTTAAGTTACCACATCTAAGCAGGGTTCTTGTTAGCACTATCTTTATCATTCACATTTTCTACCACACTTGATAACCACTGATTCTAGACACCATTATTAATGTTCCAAAATAAATGTTTTTTATTAAAGGTTTTGAATTTTGAAGGAGATGACTCCTAAAAAAATTTCATTTGTGCAGAAATATCTCATTAAAAATATTTTCTTCATACAAGTATGTTTTTGGCTTGATAAAATTAAAACATGTTACTAAAATATAACTTTTTCAAAATCAAACAGTTTAAAATGAGTACTAATACAAGCAACATGAATATGATCAGTTATCATGTTCTCATCCTACCTTCTAATTTTAACCTCCAGTACATGACACTGTTCACCTTCTGGCATGCCTCCAAAATATATCAATTATCTGACTCATCTTAGCCCCTCCATTGATCTTAGCCTCTAACATCTTTCATCTAAATTCATTTGAGCATATTCAAAGAATTTTCTCTTGTTTATTACTTTTACCTACTTTCCAACCCCATCTACATGGAGTCTAGTATCAATAAAGTAGTCAGAGTAATGCTTTTAAATCTAAATTAATCTTGCCACCTCTCTGCTCAAAACCCTCAACTGACCCCTATTTATTTTTCAGTAAAAAGCAAATATTCTTTAGATATCAGAGCCTATATAATCTAGTCTCTCATGAATTTGCTGTTGTATCTATGTGTGACTGTGCTCTCCCTGCACTAGACATGCTAACCTCCTTGTTGTATCTCAAATCAACCAGATACACTCAAACTTTTAAATGTTTGCTATATCTATTAGCTCTTTGAGAAGTGTTCTTCTCTTAGACTTTGCTTAGCTATTGTCTAATTCAGTTTGTGCTGTGATAACAAAAATGCCATAGATTTGATGATTTATAAACAATAAATTTTTTCCCACAGTTTTGGATCTGGGAGGTCTGAAATTAAGGTGCCTATAGATTTGATATCTGGCGAAAGCCAGCTATCTGGTTCATAGACAGCCATCTTCTCTATGGGTTCTCAAATGGTCAAAAAGGTCTAGCTAGCTTCCTAGGGTCTCCTTTATAAGGCCACTAACTTCATTCATGAGGAATCCATTCTCATGACTAATTACCTCCAAAGGTCAAACCTCCCAATACCATCACATTGGGGCTTAGATTTTCAACATATGAATTAGGGGTCGGGGGACACAAACATACAGTCCATTGTAGCTATCATGTCACTTTCATCTGTCCTTCCTCAAATGTGCCATTAAATGAAATCTACTCTGGTGTTGAGGAAGATGGCAGAGCAGCATGGAAGCTCTCAGCTTGTTTCCTCTTTGAAACACAGGTAGATCAGTACCAAACCATTTTGCACACCTAGGAAATTGATCAAAGGATTAAAACAACAATCTGCATAACTTGAGCCACAGAACTTGGCAGGTACACAGTGTGGAGAGGTGAACTGGGGGAGAGAAGAGCCATGGAGGGCAGGGAGCTGCTTTTGTGAAGACAGGACAGAGAAAGGGAAAGAGGGAGAGTGTGGTATACCAGGATCATGCAGGATAAACACTCTTGCTAAAAGTAGCTGGAGAGAAAGAGAAAGAGTGAAAACATTCACAAGAAATCTGTTCCCCAAAACCATTGATGGGGAGAAAGGAGAGGGTTTCAGTACTATTAGGATTCTATAAACAGTGAAATGTAGAGTCTGAAATTTCAGAGCTCAGTACTTGGCGGTGCTCTGGTGAGGAAAAAGGGCAAATTCCCAGGAGCAGGCAGCAGGGTCTGAGGAGTCCATGTGCCACATGGGGAGAAGTGGTTCCCCTGCTTGGAGAGCTTTTGGTAGAGGTCCCAGCAGAACCTGGAGAGCAGCCATGTTTGCTGGTATTGGGAAAAACACACCAGAGTACAATGAAAACCTGGCACTGGCTGTGTGTTGTGAATTGCCACAATCTCAACTTCTGTCACTGCACAATCATGTGAAAGTTTTCTGTGGCAAACTGGACCTTGCCACTGCTCAGCAATGCCTTCCCCCAGAGAGTCTCAGTGGGTCCAAGACACAGGGTTCTCTGAAGTGAGGGGTTTGGAAACACAGCCCCATCTGAGATAAAACTCTGGAGGGAGGGGGTGCCACCTGGCAGGCTGATGGCTTGGACATGGACAGGTAGAGACAGGGAGTGTACAGAGGCCTGAGACAAAGGAGGAGTGCTTGTTTGTAGGTAAGTGAGAGTGCAAAGTTCCTATGCCAGAGACTAGTGAGCTGGGTGAAGCCATTTCCACCTCTCCTGCATACATGAATACCCTGATCCACACCAGTAAGCTAAGAAGCGCCACCTAGTGGAAAATGGAGCCACTACAACAAGCCCTGACCAACTGCACCCTCCAAATGCATCCCCTAGAAGACCAGCACAAGTCTCACCACCTGCTTACTGTATGGACTACAGAGTGCCCCACAGTTTCAGTTCTAGGGGAACTGGATGTAAATTCATTCAGGTTTTTTCTGTCTGCTGGTTCATTTATTCGTTTTTTGCTTGTTTGTTTTGTTTCTGTCTTTGTTTAAATTGCTTGTTTTTTTCTCCTTTCTTTTCTTTCTCTTGGATACAGAAAGAGAAAAATGTATTTTTATTTTATTTTTTTAATTTATAATAATTTTTACTACTCTTTTATTTTTTTGTAAATTTTTTATTCTATTTCACTTTATTTCATTTTATTCTATTATATATATTTTTTAATTTTTAATTTTTTCCTTTTTTTTTCTTTTCTTTCCCTTTTTTCTCTCTTATATCAAGCTTTTTTCAACAAGTACACCAAAACACACTAAGGATCTAGCTTATTTTATCTGATTTTTTTGTTTCGCTTTGTTTTTAATTTTTTAATTTTAATTTTTTATCTTATTAATTTTTCTTCCTCCAAAATAACAAAACAAAGGAATTCATCCCAAAAGAAAGAGCAGGAAGAAATGACAGACAGGGGCTTAATCAACAGAGTTATAAGCAAGATGTCTGGTTTAGAATTTAGAACCACGATAATATTAGTTGGTGTTGAAAACAGCATAGAATCCCTTTCTGTGGAGATAAAAGAAGTACAATCTAGTCAGGATGAATTTAAAAATTCTATAACCGAAATTCAATCTTGAATAGACACCACAGTGGCAAGGATGGATGAAGCAGAGCAGTGAATCAGCATTATAGAAGACAAAATCATGGAGAAAAATGAAGCATAAAAAAAGAGGGAAACAAAGGCAAAAAATCATGATACAAGACTTAGAGACTTCAATGACATATTAAAACAGAATAACATCCAAATCATAGGAGTCCCAGAAGATGAAGAGACAGGAAAAGGGGCAGAAGTTTCCACCAAATTATAGTGGAAAACTTTCCTAATCTGGGCAAGGACACATACATCAAAATCTCAGAAGCACAGAGAACTCATTAGATTCAGCAAAAATCAACCATCACCAAGGCATATCATAGTCAAATTCATAAAATATACAGACAAGGAAAGACTTATGAAAGCAGAAAGGGGGAAAAAAAGTCCTTAACATACAAGGGAAGGCAGATCAGGTTCACATCAGACCTATCCACAGAAACTTGGCAGGCCAGAAAGGAGTGTAGAATATATTCAAAATGCTAAATCAGAAAAATATATAGCCAATAATTCTTTTTATTTTTATATATAATATTTTTAATGTTTATATATTATTTAAAGACAGAGAGACACAGAGCATGAGTGGGGGAGGGGCAGAGGAGGGGACACAGAATCTGAAGCAGGCTCCAGGCTCTGAGCTGTCAGCACAGAGCCTGACATGGGGCTCGAATTCACAAACCGTGAGATTGTGACCTGACCTGAAGTCGTATGTTTAACCACCTGAGCCACCCAGGTGCCCCTGCAGCCAATAATTCTTTATCCAGCAAGGCTGTCATTTAAAATAGAAGGAGAGATAAAGAGTTTCCAAACAAAAACCAAAGGAGTTTGTGACCACTAATCCAGCCCTGCAAGAAATTTTAAGGAGGACTCTTTGAGGTGAGAAAAGATGAAACAAAACAAAAAAGACCAAAGGAAGAAAGACTAGAAAAGACCAGAGAACATCACCAGAAACCCCAACTCCACAGGCAACACAATGGCACTAAAGTCATATCTTTCAGTACTCACGCTAAATGTCAATGGACTAAATGCTCCTTTCAAAAGACATTAGGGTATAAGAATGGTTAAGAAAACAAGCCCATCTATATACTGCTTATAAGAAACCCATTTTAGACCTAAAGACACCTTCAGTTTAAAAGTAAGGGGATAGAGAACCATGTATCATACTAATGGTTGCCAAAATAAAGCTGGTGTAGCCATACTTAAATCAAACAAACTAGATTTTACAATAAAGACTGTAACAAGAAGTGAAGAAGGACATTATATCATAATTAAGGAGTCTATCCACCAATAAGACTGTAAACATTTATGCCTCCAATACTGAGCACTCAAATATATAAATCAATCACAAACATAAAGAAACCCATTGATAATAATAGCATAATAGTAGGGGACTTCAACACCCCACTTACAACAATAGACACATCATGTAAGCAGAAAACCAACAAGGAAACAATGCCTTTGAATGATACAATGGACCAAATGGACTTAACAAATATATTCAGAACATTTCATCCCAAAGCAGCAGAATACACATCCTTCTCGAATACACATGGAACATTCTCCAGAATACATCAATACTAGGACACAAATGAACCCTCAACAATTACAAAAAGACTGATATCATATCTTGCATATTTTCAAAAATAACACTATGAAACTCGAAATGAACCACAAGAAAAAATTTAGAAAGGCCATGAATACTTGGAGATTAAAGAACATGCTACTAAAGAATGAATAGATTAACCAAGAAATTAAAGAGGACATTTAAAAGTACATGGAAGCCAATGAAAATGAAAACACAACAGTCCAGAACCTCTAAGATGCAGCAAAGGCCATCATAAGAGGGAAGTATATAGCAATCCAGGCATTCCTAAAGAAAGAAGAAAGGTCTCAAATATATGACCTAACATTACGCCTAAAAGAGCTGGAAAAAGAACAGCAAATAAAGCCAGCAGAAGAAGGGAAATAATAAAGATTAGAAGCCAAATCAATGATATCTAAATCGAAAAATAAATAAATAAAACAAAACAAAAAACAAAAACAAAAACAAAAAAAACAAAACAAAACAAAAAAAACAAACAAAAAACAGATCAATGAAACCAGGAGCTGGTTCTTTGAAAGAATTAACAAAATTGATAAACCCTTAGCCAAATTGATTAAAAAAAAAGACCCAAATAAATAAAATCACGAATGAAAGAGGAGAGATCCCAACCAACACCACAGAAATACAAACAATAATAAGGGAATATTTTGAGCAATTATATGCCAACAAATTAGGCAACCTGGAAGAAATGGACAAATTCTTAGACATATATAAATTACCAAAACTGAACAAGAAGAAATAGAAAATTTGAACAGACCTATAACCAGTAAAGAAATTGAATCAGTAATAGAAAATCTCCCAACAAACAAGAGTCCAGGGCCAGCTGGCTTTCCAGGGGAATTCTACCAAACATTTAAAAAAGAATTAACACCTGTTCTTTTGAAGCTATTCCAAAAAAAAAAAAATAGAAATGGAAGGAAGACTTCCAAACTCATTCTATGAGGCCAGCATTACCTTGATTCCCAAACTAGACAAAGAATCCACTAAAAAGGAGAACTACAGACTAATTTCCCTGATGCACACAGATGCAAACATTCTCAATAAGATACCAGCAAACCAGATCCAACAATACATCAAAAGAATTATTCACCACGATCAAGTGGGATTTATTCCTGGGATGCAGGGCTGGTTCAACACCCAAATATCAATCAATGTGAGACATCACATTAATAAAAGAAAGGATAAGAACCACATGATTCTCTCAATAGATGCAGAAAAAGCATTTGACAAAATACAGCATTCTTTCCTGATAAAAATCCTCAAGAATGTAGGGATACAAAGATCATACCTCAAAATCATAAAAACCATATATGAAAGACCCACTGCTAATATCATACTCAATTGAGAAAAACTGAGAGTTTTCCCTCTAAAGTCAGGAACATGACAGGGATGTCCACTCTCACCACTGTTATTCAGCATAGGTTGGAAGTCCTAGCCTCAGCAATCAGGCAATAAAACAAAATATAAGCATCCAAATTGGCAAGGAAGAAGTCAAACTTACACTCTTTGCAGACAACATTCTGCAAAGTAGAATTTCCCAAAGCAATTCTACATATTCAATGCAACCCCTATCAAAATAACACCAGCATTCTTTACAGAGCTAGAACAAACCTAAAATTTGTAAGGAACCAGAAAAGACCCCAAATAGCTAAAGCAATTCTGAAAAAAGAAAATCAATCTGGAGGCATCACAATTCTGGACTTGAAGTTGTATTACAAAACTGTAATCATCAAGACAGTATGGTACTGGCACAAAAATAGACATATAAATCAATGGAATAGATTAAAGAACCCAGAAAAGGACACACAAACATATGGCCAACTAATCTTTGACAAAGCAAGAAAGAATATACAATGGAAAAAAGAGAGTCTCTTCAGCAAACGGTACTGGGAAAACTGGACAGTGGCATATAGAAAAATGAACTTGAATCACTTTATTACACCATACACAAAAATAAATTCAAAATGGATGAAAGACCTAAATACAAGACAGGAAGCCATCAAAATCCAAGAGGAAAACACAGGCAGCAACCTCTTTGACCTCAGCCACAGCAACTTCATATTTGATATATCTCCAGAGGCAAGGGAAACATAAGGAAATATGAATGATTGGGGTCTCATCAAGATAAAATGCTTCTGCACAGTGAAGGAAAGAATCCTCAAAACTAAAAGATAACTGATGGAATTGGAGAAGATATTTGCAAATGACATATCAGATAAAGGGCTAGTATCCAAAATCTATAGAGAACTTATCAAACTCAACACCCAAAAAAACAAATAATCCAGTGAAGAAATGGACAAAAGACATGAATAGACACTTCTACAAAGAAAACATCTAGATGGCAGACAGACACATGAAAAGATGCTCAACATCGTTCATCATCAGGGAAATACCAATCAAACCACAATAAAATACCACCTCACACTTGTCAGAATGACTAACATTAACAACTCAGGCCAAGGACAGATGTTGGTGAGGATGTGGACAAAGAAGTCTTTTGCACTGCTGGTGAGAATGCAAACTGGTGCAACCACTCTGGAAAACAGTATGGAAGTTCCTCAAAAAATTAAAAATAGAACTATCCCATGACCCAGCAATTGTATTAGTAGGTATTAATACAAAGGATACAGAAGTGCTGTTTCAAAGGGGGCACATACACCCCAATGTTTATAACAGTGCTATCACGAAGTACAGAAAGAGCCCAAATGTCCATTGATGGATGAATAAAGAAGATGTGGTATACACACACACACACACACACACACACACACACATACACACACACAATAGAATATTACTTGGCAATCAAAAAGAATGAAATCTTGCCATTTGCAACAATATGGATGGAACTAGAGTATATTATGCTAAGCAAAATAAGTCAAAGAAAGACAAATATCATATGACTTAACTCATATATGGAATTTAAGTTACAAAACAGATAAACATAAGGGAAGGGAAGCAAAAATAATATAAAAACAGAGAGGGGGACAAACCATAAGAGACTCTTAAATACAGAGAACAGACTGAGGGTTGCTAGAGGGGTTTGGATGGGAGATGGGCTAAATGGGCAAGGGGCATTAAGGAGGACACTTGTTGGGATGAGCACTGGATGAATAACTAAATTCTATTCCTGAAATCGTTACTACACTGTATGTTAACTAACTTGGATGTAAATTAAAAT
Source organism: Prionailurus bengalensis (assembly GCF_016509475.1). NCBI lineage: Eukaryota > Metazoa > Chordata > Mammalia > Carnivora > Felidae > Prionailurus > Prionailurus bengalensis. The sequence continues at coordinate 172,809,111 of NC_057345.1, read as the reverse complement.
AATAATAATAAACTAATATAGAGAAATTAAAATAAATAATAAAAATAAATGAAATATACTCTGACCTCACATTTAAATAATGCGAACTGGCCATCCTCTTGCCTTTAGGGTCCTTCTACATTCCTTCACTTTCACTTTTCTCCCCATAAATTATCACCTGCTATAATGCTTTCCTGTTTTATTACTCTGTCTGCCTTGCCCTACTAGAATGTTGAATACATGAAATGAGAAAATTTTGGTCTTATTTCCTTACTGATATATTGCAAATGCCTAGAAAAGTAAATGACATTACCAAAAAACTGAAAACATGATAGTTCAAATAATCTAACAAATTATGTTACCATTTTAATTTTTTGACTTGCCTAGATATAAAAATGATGTGTTTTTCCCTATCATATAAAATTTAAAACTCATATTAATGTGTACATTGAACACTATCTGAATAGAAAACTTTGTTTTAATTAATCAGCTTATCTATTTAGTAAGAGATTTCATGCTGTAATAAAGTCTGGTTATGGAGTAATTTTGGGGGAAGGAAAAGACGAGGCATAGCCATTTGTTGAAAAATAATGATGTAGGATTAACATATACACTTGAAAACACTCACCTACCGTCACCTAGGTAAGTAGTTAAGATCGTTTCTGTTTACATACACATGTAGCTGACAGACTGCAATTTGTTTTTATTTTTAACTATTGAAATTCTGCATTTAGCGGTTGGCCAACTGTTTTTTAAATGTATAAAATATTTTATTTTGTAATAGACAATCAAACATAATATTTGAAAACAATTTTATATTGAAGTATAGTAGACATGCAATGTTACATTAATTTCAGGTATACAACCTGTAGACTTGACAATTTTCTACATTACTCAATGCTCACCACTATAAGTATAGTCACCATAAAATGGTATTACATTATTGACTATATTCCCCATGATGTACTATTTCCATGATTTTTTTATAGTTTGTACCTATTAATTCCCTTCACTTATTTAGCCTATCCTCTCTCCCCTGTGGCAACCACCAGTTTGTTCTCTGTATTTATGAGTTTGTTTCTGTTTTTCATTTGATTTTTAGATTCCACACATAAATGAAATCATATTGATGAAAGAAACTGAAGATGACACAAATGGAAAGATATACTATGTTCATAAATTAGAAGAATATTGCTTAAATGTGCATACTACCCAAAGCAATCTACAGATCCAATGACCACAGTTATTTATTATAACTTAAACGTAAACAAAAAATAAGAAAGTTTCCTTTTTCATGGCAATGATTACCTTCATTTGTGAAAAAGGACTATAACACTTACTTTAGGGGAATATACTGAGGATAAGATTAGATCATGCAAACTAAACATTTAACAACGTTCCTGACATTCAGTGAATGTTAAAATTCTGGGGCTTTTATTGTTTTTATCATTATATGTATTCACCTCCAAAAAATAAAGTTCACAGAAATGCTTTATTCTATATTCTTTGAAGTGTTTTCCATAAATGTCATATAACAATTTTTAACGTACAGTTAGCAAGATAGTAAAAGTGAAATTACATTAATTGATCATTAGAGGAAAAAAGTTCAGCTTTTTATAACTGAGTTTCCACTGTAATTATATCATTCTTTATTTACAATCTAAGGAAGGATGTTTGAAATGTGTAAAATTCCATGTCATCTTCAAAGATAATCATAAGATATCATTTGTGTTTCATCACTGACCATGTTTTGGAAACAAGCAATTAAATGGAGGAATGTATTTGTATATAGGTTTACACAAACAGATCTCTTATAGAATTTGTATTAGTCTCAAGTTGTTAGAGAAATAAGTTGAGGAGTATGATTATGTAATGGAGACAATTTGAAATTTACATAAAATTTAACTGTCTTTAAAGTTCCTGAAATAGGTTAATAATAAAGGCAAAAGTTAGAAATATAGGCAAAAGGTAAAGAAGTAAAATGTTAGCACATAATGAATTATTAAAAGAATTTTTGTTTGGTCTCCTCAACAAATGTTGTTGGGAAAGCTGGACAGCAACATGTAAAAGAATTACACTGGTCCAAGGGCAGCTGAGTGAATTATGGATCACTTGAGTGGCTAAGTCAGGTCATGATCCCAGATTCAGGTTATAGAGCCCCATGATAGGCTCTATGTTGAGTGTGGCACCTGCTTAAGACTCTCTCTCTCTCTCTCTCTCTCTCTCTCTCTCTCTGTCACTGTCTCTCTCTGTCTGCCCCTCTCCCTTACTTGTGCTCTCTAATAAAAAAATAAAAATAAAAATAAAAAAATGAAAATGAACTTTATTACACCATACACAAAAATAAATTCAAAATGGATGAAATACCTAACACGAGACAGGAAGCCATCAAAATACTAGAAGACAAAACAGGCAGGCAGTAACCTCTTTGATATCAGCCATAGCAACTTCTTACTAGACAGATCTACTGAGGCAAGGGAAACAAAATCAAAAATGAAATATTAGGAGTTTGTCAAGATAAAAAGCTTCTACACAGTGAAGGAAACAAGGAAAGCAATAGGTAACCTACGGAATTAGAGAAGATATTTGTAAATAAAATATCTGATAAAGGGGTAGTATCCAACATCTATAAAAAACTTATCAAACTCATCATCCAAAAAAACAATCCACTTAAAAATGGGTATAAGGTGTGAATAGACCTTTATCCAAAGAAGACATACAGATCACCACCAGACACATGAAAAGATGCTTTATATCACTCATCATCAGGGACATACAAATCAAAGTTATGATGAGATATCACCTCACAACTGTCAGAATGGCTACAATTAACAACATGGGAAACAACAGATTTTGGTGAGGATGTGGAGAAAGAGGAACCCTCTTACACTGTTGGTGGGAATGCAAACTGGTGCAGCCTGTCTGGAATGGAGGTTCCTCAAAAAATTAAAAATAGAATTGTCCTATGACCCAGCAATTGTTCTAATAGGTATTTACCCAAAGGTTACAAAAATACTGATTTGAAGGGGCACATGCACCCCAAGGTTTATAGAAGCATTATCTACAATGGCCAAATTATGTTTTCTCAGATAAACAATAGTTAAAGGAATTTGTTACCAGAAAGTTGCTATGCAGAAGATGTTGAAAGTTCTTCAGAGAGAAGGAAAATGATATAGGTGAGACACTAAGATCAAAATAAAGAATGAGTATTAGAAAAGGAATAAATGGGGGCGCCTGGGTGGCGCAGTCGGTTAAGCGTCCGACTTCAGCCAGGTCACGATCTCGCGGTCCGAGAGTTCGAGCCCCGCGTCAGGCTCTGGGCTGATGGCTCAGAGCCTGGAGCCTGGAGCCTGTTTCCGATTCTGTGTCTCCCTCTCTCTCTGCCCCTCCCCCATTCATGCTCTGTCTCTCTCTGTCCCAAAAATAAATAAACGTTGAAAAAAAATTTTAAAAAAAAGAAAAGGAATAAATGAGGGCAAAATAAAAACTTATTTTTTTATTTTTTAATTATCTAACAGATAATATTTTTTCCAAAATAAGAATATCAACAATGAATTTGATTATATGTGCAGATATATGCTTATGTGTAAGCGAAATAAATGATAAAGTGAAACAAGAGATAGCAAGGAGGGATTAGAACTATTTTGTTCATGTAAATTACTTGCATGCCCATTAAATGATACATTGTTATTTGAAAGTGAATTGGATTAGATGTAATGTCTATCGCAAACTAGAGGGCAACAATTTAAAAAGTAGAAAAAAAAGTATAATCGATATAATAAAGGAGAGAAAATAAAATTATACATCATGCTTAATTAAAATCACAAAAGTCAAAAGACTAAGGAAAACAGAATTAGAAACAAAAACAAAGGCAACAAATAGAAAATGTCAATATGTAGGTAAATGATTACTCAATTATATCAATAATCACATTAAACAACAATGGTATAAATACACCAATTGAAAGATAAAGATTGTCTGAGTGATCAAAACACAAGATCCAAATATATATTAGTTACAGAAATCCATTTTAAATATAAAAATATGTATAAAAGATTAAAAATAAAGGGATAGAGAAAGATATAACATGATAATACTAATAAAACAAAGCCATGTTAATTTCAAAGTAGACTTGAGAGTAAGGAATGTTATCAGGGATAAAGAAGGGTAAAACGTAGTGATTAAAAGATCAGTATTTCTGGGTGGCTCAATCGGTTAAGTGTCTGACTTTGGCTCAGGTCATGATCTCTTGGTTAGTGAGTTTGAGCTGTCCTGACAGCGCAGAACCTGGAGACTGCTTTGATTCTCTGTCTAACTCACTCACTCTCTCTCTCTCTCTCCCTCCCTCCCTCCCTCGCTCGCTCTTGCTCTGTTTCTCTCAAAATAAAAATAAAATAAAATTTAAAAAATGATCAATATTCCAAAAAGGCATAATAATCTCTAATGTGCATGTGCCTAACAACATGGCACTGAAATATATGTGGCAAAAACTGATAAAAATTCGAGGAGAAATAGATAAGTCCACTATTGGAGACTTTAATACTCCTCTATCAGAAACTGACAGATTTATCAGAGATTCCATGAGAATATAGTTGAATTCAATAGCACTATCAATTAACTGGATATAATTGACATCTGTAGACTACTTCACCCAAAAATAGTGATTATTTTCAAGCTCACACATGGAACATTTGCCAATACAGGTCATATTTTGTGTAATTAAAAACATCTTAACAAATTTAAAAGAATAAAATTCACACATCTTCTCTCAAAGCACAGTAGAATTAAACTAGAAATCAATAACAGAAAGATAGCTGGAAATCCAAAAATCTTCAAGATTAAACAATGCACTTCTAAATAATTCATAAATCAAAGAAGAAATTTCAAAAAAATTTAAATTAAATTTAAATTTAAATACAACTTAGCAAAATATGTGGGATGTGACAAAAACAATGCCTAGAAAGAAAAAGTATTGAATGCATATATTAGAAAAGAAGTAAGATATAAAATCAATTTTTAAATCTTTACCTTAAAACTAGAAAAAGAAGAGCAAATTAGTCCAAAGTAGGTAGAAGAAAATAAATCATAAAAAATTATAAGAGAAATCAGTGAAATTGAAAACAGGAAATAAGAAAGAAAATCAACAAAACAAAAGGTGTATCTTTGAAAATATCAATAAAATAGATAAGCCATTAGTTAACCTACCGAAGGGAAAAAAAAGTGAAATGATACAAGTTACTAATATCAGAAACAAGAAAAGGGACATTACAGCAGATCCCACTGACATTAGAGAGGGAATAAAAAAATATAAACAACTCTATGCCCACATATTTGATAAGCTAAATACATAATGGACCACTTCCTTGAAAGACACATTTACTAAAACACACTTAAGAAGAAATAAACAATCTGAATAGGCCTATATCTAATAAAAAAATTGAATCAATAATTAACAACATTTAAAAACAGAAGGCACCCAGACCCAGATGAGTTCACAAGTGAATTCTACCAAATATTTAAGAAGAAACTATCTAATTTTCTACATTTTTCAGAAGGTAGAAGCACAGGTACTACTTTCTGATGCATCTTATGAGACCAGAATTACCATAATGCCAAGATCAGACAAAAACATTATAAGAAAAGGAAATCATAGATTAATAACTTTCATAAACATAGATGCAAAAATTCTAAATAAAATATGAAAAATTTAATTAAATAAAACATGGAAAGAATTATACACCAAGATCAAGTGGAATTTATGCCAAATATACAAGGCTAGTTCAATATTTGAAAATTAGCTAATGTGATCCATCACATCAATAGGCTAAAAAAATCATACAATTATGTCAGTAGATGAAAAAAAAACATTTAACCATATCCAATGCTCATTCATATAAGAATTCTCAGCAAACTAACGTATGGGAACTTCCTCAACCTGATAAACGTCTACATTTACAGTTAACACCATACTTAATGATGAAAAACTGTGAGCTTTCCTGCTAAGATCATGAATAAGGTAAGGGTGCCCCCTCTCACCACTGCTTCCAACATCGTACAAGAAGTCCTAGCTAATATAATAATATTAGAAAAAGATAAAATATATAGAGGTTGGGAAAGAAGAAATAAAGCAGTCATTTTTGTGGATGACATAATCATGTACGTAGAAATCCTAAAGCTCCTGGAACTAACACATGGTACTTGAAACTAAAAACATTACTATATAGTTAGCATTCAAAAAAGGAAATATTTAATACAGATCTAATAAAATATGTACAAAATCTATTTGAGGAAAACCATAGTGCTCTAATGACTGAAATCAAAAAGAATGAAATTAATGGAAAAATATCCCATGTTCATGGATACAAAGACTCAATATTAAGATAACAGTTCTTCCCAACTTGACTTATTGATTCGATGTAATTCCAATCAAAATCCAGTAGTTTCTTTTGTAGATATTGACAAACTAATTCTAAAGTTTGTATAGAGAGATGAAAGACCCAAAATGGCTAACACATTATTGAAGGGGGACAATAAAGTTGAAGGACTAACATTACCTAGCTTCAAGACTTACCACAAAGCTACAATTTGAGGACAGTGTGGTTTTGGTGAAAAAATAGACAAATAGATCAATGGAATAAAATAGAGAACCCAGAAATAGATGTATGTAAATATAGTCAACTGATCTTTGATAAAGGTGCAAAGGCCATAAAGTGAAGCCAAAGATAGTCTCTATCAAATGGCTCTGGAACAACTGGACATCCACATGCAAAAACATGGATCTAGAAACACAAATTACACCTTTCACAAAAATTAACTGAAAATGGATCACAGACCTAAATGTAAAATGCAAAACTATAAAATTCCTAGAAAATAGCATAGAAGAAACCTAGAAGACCTTGGTTATGGTGATGACATTTTAGATACAACCCCAAAGACACAATCCATGAAAGAAATAATTGATAAGCTAGACTTCCTTAAAAATAAAAATGTCTACTCTGTGATGGTATCAAGAGAATGAGAAAAAAATCCCCAGAGCAGGAGAAAATATTTTTAAAAGACACATCTGACAAAAAACAGTTATCCAAAACATACAAAACTCTTAAAAATCAAGAAAAATACCTGAACAGACACTTTGTCAAATAAGAAGTACAGATGACAAGTGAGGATATAAAAAGATGTTCAAAATCATGGTATTAGTGAGTTGTAAATTAAAACAAGGATTAGATACTATTACACACCTATTAGAATGGCCAAAATCTACAATACTGATAATACCAAGTTCTGGTGAAGACATGGAACTCTCAGTCATTGCCATTAAGAATACAGAATGGTGCAGCCACTTTGTAAGTTTGATGGCTTCTTACAAAATTAAACATACTCTTATCATATTATCCAGCAACATTATTCCTTGATATTTACCCAAATGAACTGAAAATTTATGTCCACATAGAAACTTGCACATGGATGTTTATAGCAACTCTATTCAAAATTGCAGAAACTTGTAAGCAATTGAAAACATCTTTCAACAGGTGAATGAATACACTGCAGTGCATCCAGAAAATGTATTATTTAGTGCTAAAAAGCAATGCTCTATCAAGCTATGGGAAAACAGGGAGGCAACTTAAATGCATATTATTAGTGGGGGTATTTGGAAACTCTATTTCTTGTTAATTTTTGCTTTAGAGCTAAAACTGCTCTAAAATAAATTTTGTCACTTACAAAGAGAAATGGATTATTGATATAAGCAGTAACTATATTAATCTCATTAGAATCACTTTTAAAATACCTATTGTCGATACCTTAAAAAAAAAAAGAATTACTTTGTGAAAAAATCCAATCACATACTTTATGACTCCATTTATGTGACATTCTCATTATGGCAAAATTACTGAGGCAAAATTCTCATTATGGCAAAAATAGATCAATGTTACCAGTGATGATGGTAAGAATGGTATCAGATGTGACAATAAATGGAGAGTCTGAAGTGGATATTTATGAGGAATACGTTTGTATTTTCATTGTGCTAGGGGTTACAGGAATCTGTACATGTTATATAATGACACAGAACCATACACATACATTATACCAAAGTAAATTTCCTTCTTTTGATACTGTATTATAGTTGTGTAAACTATAACTATGGAAGAAAACTTGGTAAAGGGTACATGGAGCTCTCTTGGTAAAGGGTACCTGTATTCTTCTTCTAATTTGTGTAAATCTATAATAGTTTCAAAATAAAAATTGGAAAGAAAAAATACAGTTTCCGATTATACACCTAAGTCTAAAGACCAAAAGAATTATACATGTTTTTAACTTCACTTACAGATTTTCTGTTTATACTGTGTTGGAAGTCCCCAAGGCTATCCCTAGGTTCACTGATTCTCTAAGGGGAACTCAGAGTATTCAGCATATAGTTGTACTCGTGACTATGATTTATTACAGTGAAAGGATAGAGAACAAAATCAACAAAGAGTAAAGTCAAATGGAGTGAAGTCTAGGGAAACCAGAAGCAATCTCCCAAGGGTCTTCTTCCATGGAATCACACATGACATACTTAATTTCTCCAGCAAGGAGTTATGAAAATACATATGAAATGTTGCCAACCAGTGAAGCACATACAGAATCATTTCCTATGCTTTTTACTATTAGGTCTGGCCATATAGGCAGCATTTGTCTGGCATGTACAAAAATTACAGATCCTGAGAAGGAAAGCAGGTTTTCAGTATTAACCATATTGCTTGCACAAACACTTTAGGCATAGTGAGAAACTCCTATCAGTTAGGGGTATGGGAACTATCCAAAGTCCAATTTCCCAGAGTTAGCCAAGAGCTAAACTTGCAAGCAGGTCCTTTCAAGGATAGTAGTTTAAGCATACCATGTCAATTTTTTTCCTGTACAGTAAGGTTATACATATTGTTGAACTAAGCAAATAAGTAAATACATTGACATTATGAGAAACCAATGTTCATGTTGTGGGAGGAGTGATATAAGTATGGAATGGGAGGGGTAAGGCAACGATGAATCTTGTGTTGTTGATGTGGGATTAAAGGTATCAGTCTAAACTGAATAAATATATAAAATCTATGTTCCTACTAACTTACCTATCTATAGTTTTCTTTGTTAAAAGAATTCAATTGCAATTGCAACCCAGTAGGAATAAATGCATCGAGCAATCATATCTTGATTTTCAAAACCATTCCTCACGTAAAGAAACAAGGATTTTTGGAGAAATTGGTGATTCCAAGGCTGTGGCAATGAGAATAAAATAAGCCTGGAACATCTTTAATGCTAGAAAGTAAGAAAGTACTAAAATGAAGAAGAAGAAGAAAGAATACAGAAGATAAAAGAAGAAGACAATGACTGAGGAGGAGGAAGAGAAAAAGGAGGAGGGGAGGGGAAGGAAGAGTGGGAGGAGGAGGTTGGGAGGGAGAGGGGAGGGGAAGGAGGAGGGAAGGGGGAAGGAGTAGGAGGAGGAGGAGGGGGAGGAGGGAGAAGAGGAGGAGGAGGAGGTGGTGGTGGGGGAGGAGAAGGAGAGGGGGAAAAGGAGAAGGAGAAGGAGAAGGAGAAGGAGAAGGAGAAGGAGAAGAGGCCACAGCCAGTTTGAAGTTGCCCCCACTGGCCAATTTTGGACAGTTTTAGCATGAAACAGTAAAGTAAATACAATGGTTTATAATCCACAATGGCCTAATGAGTCCATAGTAATTATAAGTAAGTAAAATAATAAATAAATAAAAAGCAGGTACGACAATAATTAATTTAAAAAATCTCCATGTGACAATTTGAGTTCTGGATTCAGAAGAGAATTACCTATGAATGCTAAAACCAATTGTTAAATTTTGATGGGGAACAGTATATTTACATAGTCTCAAAACATCTCCAAACTCACTATTTATGTATTAATGTATTGATTTGAGAAATAACACCTTAACTGAGTATTTCAAGTAAGCATACAAAGAATGGGACATATTGACATTATGCCCCCAGATGGTTTGTACTTGGTAGGACACAATATTACTTATGGAATTCTTGACAAAAATGCATTAGTCTAATCTAATTATGAGGAAGCAATAAGAACAATCCATATGCTCTTCTAAAACTGTCAGTGTTATGAGATACAAAGGAAAGCTGAGGGACTGTTCACATGGGTAAAGATGGCTAAGAAGACATGCAAGTAAAGGAAATGTGTTATCCTAGATTGGAGCCTCAACTGAAAAATTTCCTTAAAGGACATTTTTGGGATAACTGGCAAAATTGAAGTATAGATGTTGGATCAGGTATAATTACATCAGCATTCAGTTTCCTGAATATGTTAATTGTACAATGAACATATGAAAGAATGTTCTTGTTCTTAGGAGATACATGCTGAATTATTAAGAAATAATAGATCATGCTTCCTGTACCTTGATCTCAAGTGGTTCAGTCAAAGAAGAAAAATATCAGAGAGATGGAGGGAGGGAGAAAAGTAGAGGATATAGTACATGTGGCAAAATGATTAGAACTGGTGAATATACAGATAGTTATACAGATGTTAAATGAATAATTCTTGCAACCTTTGCATAATAAGATGGGTTGTTTTTGAATTGCATCCATTCAAATTAAAAACACTTAAATGTTTCCCATATGCATAGTAAATTAATTAATCAAAACAAAGCTATATGCTTTTGAGATGATATTAAACAATGAATATATTGACTAAACTTAACTCACAGGAGTAGAGGGAAAGCCATGTGGAATATTCATATTATTATTAAATAACATAGTTTAAATGAGCAAGTGGAAACATGCTACTACTGTCTAGCACCCTTACTTACAAAAGATATTATTAACTGATTAAACTTTGTAGTTCTCTTTTAAATTACTCTATTGCTTTTGTATGACTAACTTGCGTTTATGATATGTAAAAAGCTGACTCTGATTATAAAGGAAGCCATACTTACTGGGGCATAAAGAGTGTTGCCTTTATGTCATAAATCCTTAAGAGGGCACCCTTGAGAGAAGCTAATCCCTAAACCATTCTCTTGGCATACCAGAATATCTGATAGATTGCAGAGAACAAATCATTCCATTTGTCATTGGTAAACTTAAGTCTCTCTCCATTAACTTCTGTGTGGGACATTGTAATTCGAGACTAGTACACATAAAAGGGGCTCCTTATTTTTTTTTTCAGCCAGACAACAGTATTTATTGTATTGTTTTACTATGTACAAAAAAAATAGTAAGGAGAAAAATGCTCAAGAAAAGAAAATGTATAAGCAAAACATCTAGGTAGTCACAAATTGTATAATCAATTCTTTAAAAACTGAGGATGGCACGGTTGATTATCAGGAGGTTCCATGGACAGAAGCTGGGAGACCGGCAGAGGGAAGTACGGAGCTCCTTGCTTTACTATTTAGGTAAGCACAGAGTCAGAAGTCAGCTTTACCATCTTTCAGAAATCTTGATAGAAATGTGAAGACAAATATTTCAATATAGTCAAGTTCATTACACTCTCATATTCTCTAATAATTCTCACACAGACAAAAGTATTTCCAATGATAGAGCACTAACTTTACAGAAAGAAGAGTGGGAACTGGCCAGATTTGGAAAGGGGCATTGGCAGGGGACAGAGCACCCATTCCCTCCATCCTTAGGTCCTGTGAACCAGGGACTGTTGATTTTCCAGTCTGGTGTGTGTGCCATCCTGGGCTCTGTTCTTGGACTGAAAAAATATGGAGTACTTATTTCCTCATACTACTTCATGTCAGAGGGCTCAGTAGCTCTATTTATAAATTCTTCAGCTCAGATTTTGATATTACAGGTAGCTAAAAATGCTCATATACCATGCTTTAATAGTACATGCTACAGATTGTTCCCCTCCAAATTCATATGTTAAAATCCTACCTCAGTGTGATAGTATTAGGAGGTGGGCCTTTTAGAGGTGATTAGGTCATTGGAGAAACTTTCATGATTGGGATTAGTGCCTTTATTTTTTTTCCTTTCATATATTTTTTTTTTATTTTTTCAAATTTACATCCAAATTAGTTAGCATATAGTGTAATAGAGAATCCAGCAATGGACCCACAAACTTATGGCCAACTAGTCTTTGACAAAGCAGGAAAGAATATCCAATGGAATAAAGACAGTCTCTTCAGCAAGTGGTGCTGGGAAAACTGGACAGCGACATGCAGAAGAATGAACCTGGACCACTTTCTTACACCATACACAAAAATAAACTCAAAATGGATGAAAGACCTAAACATAAGACAGGAAGCCATCAAAATCCTCAAGGAGAAAGCAGGCAAAAACCTCTTTGATCTTGGCTGCAGCAACTTCTTACTCAACACATCTCCGGAGGCAAGGGAAACAAAGGCAAAAATGAACTACTGGGACCTCATCAAAATAAAAAGCTTCTGCACAGCGAAGGAAACCAACCGACAGAATGGGAAAAGATATTTGCAAATGACATATCAGATAAAGGGTTAGCATCAAAAATCTATAAAAAACTTATCAAACTCAACACCCAAAAAAACAAATCATCAGGTGAAGAAACAGCCAAAAGACATGAATAGACACTTCTCCAAAGAAGACATCCAGATGGCCAACCGACACATGAAAAAATGCTTGACATCACTCATCATCAGGGAAATACAAATCAAAACCACAATGAGATACCACCTGACACCTGTCAGAATGGCTAACATTAACAACTTAGGCAACAACAGATGTTACTGAGGATGCGGAGAAAGGATCTCTCTTGCATTTTTGGTGGAAATGCACGCTGGTGCAGCCACTCTGGAAAACAGTATGGAGGTTCCTGACAAAACTAAAAATAGAACTACCCTACAACCCAGCAATTGCACTACTAGGCATTTATCCACAGGATACAGGTGTGCTGTTTCAAAGGGACTTATGCACCCCCATGTTTATAGCAGCACTATCAACAATAGCCAAAGTATGGAAGGAGCCCAAATGTCCATCGATGGATGAATGGATAAAGAAAATGTGATATATATATATGTGTGTGTGTATATATATATATATATACATATATATGTATATACATATATATGTATATACATATATATGTATACATAGACATATATATACATATATATACACATATATACATATATATACACATATATACACATATATATACATATATATACACATATATATATACATATATATACACATATATACATATATATACACATATATATATACATATATATATATACACACACATATATATATATATACATAAACAATGGAGTAATGTTCGGCAATCAAAAAGAATGAAATCTTGCCATTTGCGACTACGTGGATGGAACTGGAGGGTATCAGGCTAAGCGAAATTAGTCAGTCAGAGAAAGACAAAAACCATATGACTTCACTCATATGAGTACTTTAAGAGACAAAACAGATGAACATAAGGGAAGGGAAACAAAAATAATATAAAAACAGGGAGGGGGACAAGACAGAAGAGACTCATAAATATGGAGAACAAACTGAGGGTTACTGGAGGGGTTGTCAGAGAGGGGATGGGCTAAATGGGTAAGGGGCACTAAGGAATCTACCCCTGAAATCATTGGGATTAGTGCCTTTATAAAGGAGACCCCAGAGAGCTAGCTTACCCCTTCCTCTATGTGAGGTTATAGTGAAGATATGGCTATCTAGGGAGCAGATTCCTCCCAGATACTAAATCTTGCCAGAGCCCTGATCTTGGACTTCCCAGTTTTCCCAACTGTGAGAAATAAATTTTTGTTTGTTTCTAAGCTATCCATTCAATGATATTTTGTTATAGCAGCTTGAATGGGTTAAAATAGTGTATGTAGGCTTCTTCCTACTATATTGTGTGTGGAACATTGGAGCTGCTGGTGAGGGTACCTCAGAAGATTCCTTGTGTTAAGCAGAGTGAATAAATCAGGGGAACGTCTCAGCATCCCAACCTATCCACAGTTCATATATGGCTGGGAAAGCAGTACACAACCACCCCAAGAGTTACAAAGCAAAGCAAAACAAAACATCCTAATGTTGAATACCCTTTAAGAAGGTTTACATATCAGCCCATTTCTCCATACAGAAGACTAAAGAATAAGCTGAAGTGACAGGTACCCAAGACTACACACAATTATTAGAATACTATTTTTTTTAAATATATGAAATTTGTCAAATTGGTTTCCATACAACACCCAGTGCACATCCCAAAAGATGCCCTCTTCAATACCCATCACCCACCCTTCCCTCCCTCCCACCCCCCCATCAACCCTCAGTTTGTTCTCATTTTTTAAGAGTCTCTTATGCTTTGGCTCTCTCCCACTCTAACCTCTCTTTTTTTTTCCCTTCCCCTCCCCCATGGGTTCCTGTCAAGTTTCTCAGGATCCACATAAGAGTGAAAACATATACTATTTTGACAAAGCTCTTTCATACTTATCATAAAATGGCCTTATTTGTAAAAAAATTTAAAAATTTTTAAAAAGGAAGAGTAATTATATCTGCTTTTCCTACATGTTACAAGATTTCTAATTGAGATAGATATTGCCAAAGCAATTCTGAGAAAAAAAGCAATCCCAGAGGCATCATACTTGCTGATTTTAACCTACACTACAAAGCTAAAGTAATTACAACAGTATGGTACCGGAATAAAACAGATAGATCAATGGAATAGAACAGAAAGCTCAGAAATAAACCCCTATATTTATGGTCAACTAATATTTGACAAGATAACCAAGAACACTCACTGGGAAAAGACAGTCTCTTCAACAAATGGCCCTGGAAAAACTGGGTTATCCCAGGTAGAAAAATGATTTTGGACTCCCATGTTACATAACTCACAAAAATTAACTCAAAATGGATCAAAGATGTAAACATAGACCTACCACCATAAAACTGCTAGCAGCAAATGTAGGAAAGAAAACTCCTTGATATTGGTTTTGGCAATGAATTTTTTATATATGACACCAAAAGCACAAGCAATATAAGCAAAAATCAACAAGTGGGACTACATTAAACTAAAAAGTATTTGCATAGCAAAAGAAATAATAAGAAATTGAAAAGATAGCCTATGGAATTGGATTAAATATTTGTAAACCATACATAAGGCAAGAAACTAATATCCAAAATATATAAAGAAATCAAACTCAGTAAAAGAAGATTTCTTATAAAACAGTCCAGGGGTGCCTGGGTGGCTCAGTCAGTTGAGTGTCAAACTTCTGCTCAGGTCATGATCTCAAGGCTTGTGAGTTCGAGCCCCGCACAGGGCTATGTGCTAGCAGGTTGGAGGCTGGAAACTGCTTCGAATTCTGTCTCTCCCTTTCTCTCTGTTCCCTGCCCTCTCTCTCTCAAAAATAAACATTAAAAAAAAACAGTCCAAAGTTATATTCTTTTTTTTTTTCAAAATGTGTATTTATTTTTGAGAAAGCACAAGCAGGGGAGGAGCAGAGAGAGGGGTACAGAGGATCAGAAGTGGCTGACAGCAGTGAACCAATGTGGGGCTCAACTGCGAGATCATGACCTGAGCTAAAGTCGGTGGTTCAACCACTCAAATGACTGAGCCACCCAGGTTCCCCCAAGGTTATATACATAGTGATAATCTTTTTCCATAAGGCCCATTTTCCCCCCTTTTGACCTTTTTCAACTAGATTCTCAAATCTTACTCTAGCAAAAAAAAATGCTATAATAATTTATATGAAATATTTTATTTCTTGATCAATAGATTTATGTTTCCAAATTAACTAGACAATTATTAGCTAAATGCTCTTTCAAGCATTTGTGCTTTTTCTAAGTAAGTCCTGCTGTTATGGCACCCATGTATGTCATTCACAATGTTACCTCAATTTTTATAAGCATTTATTTAGATCTGCTAAGTTTATTTCAAATTTAAATAAGTCTTTTGAGGATCTATAATTTAAAGTTAAACAATAAAAGCTAAGCACCTCCTTTGGTTTCTGACAGCTTCTCATACGAATAGGAAACACATTGTTTTTTTTTTTGCCTTAAACAAATTTCAGTTGATTCATACCTTGTTCCTTTCCCTACATTTTAAACTTTTGCTCTATGAAAGCAAAGAATAATGGAAATAGCCGAGAAATTAAAGTTTGTATTGAGATTCAAATGTCAATTCAATTCAAAGAGCTCAGAAAGATGCGGCTGGTTTGAGAGATAAGAAATTAAATAATAGTTTATGCTATCTATTAAAACTATGATTAAAATTTATAAGTCCAAATCCTGCCATATGACAAAGTATCTATTATTAAAAATCTTAAAGTAGTTTAAATGCAATATTTAAAACACTCATAATATAAACAATATGAATATATAGTTGACATTTTCTGATGCATTTCAGCCTACAAATCTCAAGTTTTTTTGTTTTTTGTTTTTTTTCAAATTGGTTCTATGATGTATTCCAATGGTTTTCCAGATTTTTTGATCCACAACATAAACAAACAAACAAGCAAACAAAAAATCTGAGTTAAAAAAAATCCCTTCTCTAAATCAGAAAATGTCACAGCTGTTTTCTATTAACTGGGAGTGAATGTCCACATCCTAATTTGTTCTGTTTTCTTCTGAGACAGTCTCATCTATGGGAGTCTTTATAACATATAGTTGGTAAATCAGTGATGCATATCATCATCATGCTTGATGCATTGGTGACATAATAATAATAACCCTAATGGAATAACTAATAATAACTCATAAAATTATGCCATAAATGCATACACAAAATTCCCTTACAATGCCCTTTTCAGGGGGCTTTGAATATGGCAAACATATGAAAAATAAATTTATTAAAGAAAGAATATACAGAAATTTGGGGGTGCCTGGGTGGCTCAGCCAGTTAAGCATCCAACTCGTGATGTCTGCTCAGGTCATGATCTCATAGTTTGTGAATTTGGGCTCCATGCTGACAGTGTGGAGCCTGCTTGGGATTCTCATTTTCTCCCTCTCTCTCTGCCCCTGCTCTGTGCTCTCTCTCTCTCTCTCTCTCAAAATATATAAACTTAAAAAAAAATAAACATTTGTTGCTTCTGATCTGGTACTCAAAACTGGCACAACACTACCTGTAATCCTAAACATCCTCTTTGTGTCTAATACCTCTCAGTCTCTGTAGTACTCCTCTCTACATCTCTTGTCTTATATACTTGGAAAACAGAGTGAGTGGGTTCAATTCCTGGGATAGTTTGTGACTTGCGTCTTTGCTGATGTTGAAACTGATAAGAGTCTGGCATATAGGGAGGGATAATTTGAGCAGCAGAATTCAGTAAATGAAAAGACAAATTAATTAATTTGTCAAATCCTTCTTAGCAAGAATGCAATAATTTCTTGCATAATAAAGTTTTGTTTCTCAACAATAGACATAATCTTTTTGTTTCTTTCTGTTCATGACTCAATTTGTAGTTTTTAAAGAAGTCATGAATTAGCATGACATTTGCAGGAGTTGCACATCATGACTGAGGAAAAGTTTGTAATATCAGCGAACTTGAATCATTCTTATACTTGTACAAATGGAGGTCTAGTCATAATATGTGTGAAAAGTAATAATTTACTATGTATACAAGGCAATGGACAAAATTGGCTACTAGATATTTTTAAACATTATCACTACTTATTTAATTTCTACTCCCAAATTAAAATTCCAGCCTCATATAGTGTTTGGCTTAAATTTTCATTTCCATGTAGCACGGAGGTGCAGAGGGAGCTGTGTATGTGCCTGGAGGGGGACTTGCAAGCTCTGCACCCTTGCCCTGGGCCTCTCCTTCCTAGGGCTGTTCCTGAGTTACAAAGGCAGAGCAGCACAGGATTCTAGTTCTGCCAGCTGATTTTGCAGCGCTGGCATTGAGTTTCCAGGAGAGCGGCTTCCTCTCTAAAGATCATTATACTCGTTCACAGACACTGTTTGCTCTTTGGGAGATGAGAGGAAGAAGGTGTAGAGGAAAATACAGAGTTCCTGGCACAGAGATCTTAAGACCTTTGTAATTTTCTATGTGATGAGAGCAATAAAAAGTGTCTTTTGTTAAGTTAATAAAGTGGCTTTTGGAAACCATTTAAGTATGAAGGCTGGATGGAGGAGTCAAGATAGCAGAGAAGTAGGGGGAATGGGATTTCTCTAGTCCCTCAAACACGGCTATATTGAGGTCAGAACACTTGGAACACCCAATAAATCAATCTGCGGAGTGACAGAAAAGTCTCCACAAGTGGAAGGAGACAGCTTGGCTGGACAGAGGTGCATGTATGCGAGAGTATAATGTATATTCTAGATACTGCCCCAACCCCCAAGGGCAAAAGACCCTGCAGGCACCAGCTAAAGGCCCTTTCTCAGCAGGGTGGAGTGGTGCTACCCCAGAACCGGATCTGCATGGTGCAAGATCCTTTAAAACATTGGGTTTTGAATCCCAGCCGAGGGCTTAGGAGGAACAGGGAAACTGTGGAGCAGGAAAGGCTGACCACTGTGGTTTGGGATACCTGGTCTGGGAAGGAGAGAGTGGGGTGTTGCCATTTTTGTCCCCATCACCAACACAGTGGGGCTTCAGGGAACAGGACAGAGGCCCCCAGTGGAGGGAGGATCTGCTTACACCAAACCCTGCCCCTCTGTGCCTGGCAACTGCTTATCTACTGCAGCAGGACTGACACTGAGTGAACCAGATTGCCTCTCCTCCAGACCAGCACAGCCAATGGTCCCAGGTACCCATAGACTACTGTCCTCCGGTTTTGTATGTGAGTCTGTTTCTTTTTTTCCCCTCTTTTTTTCTTTCATTCTCTTCTATTTTTCTTCTTTTTCATTATACCTTTTTCTTCCCTGCTGCCCCCCCCACCTTTGGAAACAGACTCATAGTTTCTGATTTGATTTTTGGTCAATTCTTATTATACTTTCTTTCTCTGCTTTGTTTATCTGTTTAATCAGGCATTTTTACTCCATTCTTTTTATACTTTTTCTTATTTTCCTTTCTCTCTCTCTGGATTAAGCCTTATAGTTTCTTTGATTCTTTGTTTGGTCTTTTTTTGCCCCTTTCATTTTTCTCTTTGTATGGGATTAGGTCCCCTGCCCTTTCCTTTTTTCCAAGGTTACTTCAACAAACAAATCAAAGCACACCTGGTGGAAGGTCTAAACAATCCACCAATATGAATAAGGAGGAGCTTTAGAGAAGATTGACCAGTGGAATAGAGCAGCCAAACACACAACAAGAGTTCATCCAAGACGTTCCCAAAACACTTCCTGAAATGCTAGGCCCTGTACAATGTATGACCCCTTTTAATATAATAGTACTCACAGGTGCAGGACACATAACAAGTTTTTAAAACACATAAAAGACAGAAACCTAGCGAAAATGACAAAATGAAAGAATTATCCTCAAAAGAAATTTCAGGAAGAAATGACAGCCAGAGAATTGCCCAAAACAGACATAAACAACATATATAAACAATAATTCAGAATAACAGTCATAAGACAAATAGCCAGCTTGAAAAAAAGCATAGAAGACAGCAGAGAATCTATTGCTGCAGAGATCAAAGACCTAAGAGATAGTCATGATGAATTAAGAAATGCTATAAATGAGATGCAAAATAAACTAGATACAGTGACAGCAATGATGGAAGAGGCAGAGGAGAGAATAGGTAAAATAGAAGATAAACTTATGGAAAATGATGAAGCTGAAAAAAAGAAGAAAAGAAAATTATTAGACCACAAGGGGAGAATTAGAGACCTAAGTGATTCAATGAAACAAAATAATATCCATATTATAGGAGTTCTAGAAGAAGAAGAAGAAGAAGAAGAAGAAGAAGAAGAAGAAGAAAGAGAGAGAGAGAGAGAGAGAGAGAGAGAGAGAGAGAGAGAGAAAGGGGCAGAAAGTTTATTTGAACAAATTATATTTGAGAACTTTCCTAATCTGGGGAAGGAAACAGGCATCCAAGTTTAAGAGGCACAGAGAACTCCCTTTAACATCAACAAAAATAGGTCAACACAATGATATATTATAGTAAAACTGGCAAAATACAAAGAGAATTCTGAAAGCACCTGGAAACAAATGGGTCTTAACCAAAAAGTGTACACACATAAGGGTAGTAGCAGACCTGTGCACTGAAACTTGGCAGGCCAAAAGGGAGTGGCAGAAAATATTTAACGTGCTGAATAGGAAAAATATGCAGCCAAGAATCCTTTATCCACCATGGCTGTCATTCAGAATAGAAGGAGAGATAAAGGTTTTCCCAAACAAAACTAAAGGAGCTCATTACTACTAAACCAGCCTACAGGAGATCCTAAGGGGGATTCTGTGAGTGGAAAGCAACAAAGACTACAAAGGACCAGAAACATCACCACAAGCATGAAACCTACAGATAAGACAATGACACTATATCCATATCTTTTAATAATCACTCTGAATGATTACCCCAATCAAAAGACATAGGGTATTAGAATGGATAAAAAAAAACCAAGATCCATCTATATGCTACTTATAAGAGACTCATTTTAGACTGGAGGACACCTGCAGATTGAAAGTAAGGGGATGGAGAACCATCTATCATGCTACTGGAAGTCAAAAGAATTAGCTACACTTATTTCAGACAAACTGGATTTTATGTTTTTTATTTTTTGAATGTTTATTTATTTTTGAGAGAGAGAGAGAGAGAGAGAGAGAGAGAGAGAGAGAGAGAGAAGCAGGGAGGAGCAGAGAGGGAGACAGAATCCGAAAAGGCTCCAGGCTCTGAGCTGTCAGCAGAGTCCGTTATGAGGCTCAAATTCATGAGCTGCAAGATCATGACCTGAACTGAAGTCAGACACTTAACCAACTGAGCTACCCAGGTGCCCTCAGACAAACTACATTTTAAAACAAAGACTGTAAAAAGAGATGAAGAAGGGCATTACATCATAATTAATGGGTCTATCCATCAAGAAAAGCTAACAATTATAAATGTTTATGCCCCCAATATGATAGAACCCAAATATATAAATCAATTAATCACAAACATAAATAATGTAGACATAATAATACCATGATTGTAGGGGACTTTGATACACCATTTACAACAATGGACAGATAATCTAGGCAGAAAATCAATAAGGAAACAAAGGCTCTGAATGACAATTGGACCAGAGGGACTTAACAGATATATTCAGAACTTTTCTTGGGTGCACACGGAACATTCTCCAAAACAGATCACATACTGGGTCACAAAGCAGCCCTCAACGAAAATAAAAGGATTGAGTTTATACCATGCATATTTTCAGAATATAATGCTATAAAACCTGAAATCAACCACAAGATAAAAATTGGAAAGCTCCCAAATACATGGAATTTAAAGAACATCCTACTAAAGAAGAAATTAAAAGATATATGGAAGCAAATGAAAATGAAACTATGACAGTCCTCGGGATGCAGCAAAAGCAGTCCTAAGAGGAAAATATATTGCAATTAGGCCTATCTCAGTACCAAATACAGAACCAAATGTCACACCTAAAGGAACTAGAAATGCATTAGCAGAGAAAGACCAAAGTCAGCAGAAGAAAAGAAATAATAAAGATGAGAGCAGAAATAAAAAGTATAGAATCCAAAAAAGCAGTAGAACAGATCAATGAATATGAGTTGGTTTTTTGAAAGAATAAACAGAATTGATAACCCCCTAGCCAGACTTCACAAAAAGAAGAGAGGACTTAAATAGTTAAAATCACAAATGAAAGGGGAGAGATCACAACCACCACCACAGAAATACAAACAATTATTAGAGAATACTATGAAAAATTATATGCCAACAAACTGGACAACTTGGAAGAAATGGACAATTCCTAGACACTGACACACTACAAAAACTCAAATGGGAAGAAATCGACAATTTGAACAGACCCATTACCAGGGAAAAATTGAACAAATTATCAAATATCTCCCAACAAATAGGAGTCCTGAGCCATATGACTTCTCAGGGAATTCTACCAGACACTTAACGCAGAGTTAATACCTATTCTTCTCAAACTGTTCCAAAAAATAGAAACAGAAGCAAAGCTTCCAAACTCATTCTATGAAGCCAGTATTACCTTGATTCCTAAACCAAAGATCCCACCAGAAAAGAGAATTACAGGCCAGTATCCCTGATGAATGTGAATGCAAAACTTCTCAACAAGATACTAGCAAATCTAATTCAACAGCATATCAAAATAATTATTTACCATGATCAAGTGGGATTCAATCCTGGGCTATAGGGCTGCTTCAATATTTGTACATCAATCAAAGTGATACATCATATTAATAGAAGAAAGGATAAGAACCACATGATCCTGTCGATAGATGCAGAAAAAGCATTTGACAAAATACAGCATCCTTTCTTAAAAAAACCCTCAAAAAAGTTGGGATAAAAGAAACATACCTTAACATCATAAAAACCATATATGAAAGGCCCACCTCTAATATCATCCTCAAGGGAGAAAACTGAGAGCTTTACCCCTGAGAACAGGGTAACGACAGGGATGTCCAGTCTCACCACTGTTGTTTAACATAGTGTCAGAAGTCTTAGCCTCAGCAATCAGGCAACGACAACAAAAATAAATAAATAAAAGGCATCCAAATTGGCAATGAAGAAGTCAAACTCACTCTTCTCATGTGACATGATACTCTGCATGGATATCCCCAAAGACTCCACCAAAAAACTGCTAGAGCTGATACATGAATTCAGCAAAGTCATAGGATATAAAATCAATGTACAGAAATCGATTGCATTTTTATATCCCAATAATGGAGCAACAGAAAGAGATATCAAGGAATTGATCCCGTTTACAACTGCACCAAGAACCATAAAATATGTAGGAATAAACCTAACCAAAAAGGTAAAAGATCTGTACACTGAACACTATAGAAAACTTATGAAAGAAATTGAAGAAGACACAAATAAATGGAAAAACATTCCATGATCATGGATTGGAAGAACAAATATTGTTAAAATGTCGATACTACCCAAAGAAATCTACACGTTCAATGCAATCCCAATCAAAGTAGCACCGGCATTCTTCACAAAGCTAGAACAAAGAATCTTAAAATTTGTCTGGAACCACAAAAGATCCCATATAGTACAAGTAATGTTGAAAAAGAAAACCAAAGCTGGAGGTATCACAATTTCTGACCTTAACCTGTATTACAAAACTGTAGTCCTCACGACAGTATAATATTGACACAAAAATGGACACATGCCAATGGAATAGATTACAGAACTCAGAAATGGACCCACAAATATATGGCCAACTAACCTTTAACAGAGCAGGAAAGAATATCCAATGAAAATAAGACAGTCTCTTTAGCAAATGGTGCTGGGAGAACTGGACAGCAACATGCAGAAAAATGAAACTGGACCACTTTCTCACATTGTACACAAAAACAAATTCAAAATAGATGAAAGACCTAAATGTGAAACAGGAAACCATCAAAATCCTAGAGGAGAAAACAGGCAGCAACCTCTCTAACCTCAGACACAGCAAATTCTTACTTGACATGGTTTCAAAGGCAAGGGAAATAAAAGCAAAAATGAACTATTGGGACCTTATCAAGATAAAATGCTACTGCACAGCAAAGGAAATAATCAACAAAACTAAAAGGTAACTGATGGAATGGGAGAAGATATTTACAAATGACATATAGGATAAAGGGTTAGAATCCAAAATCTATAAAGAACTTACCAAACTCAATGCTGGAAAAACAAATAACCCAGTGAAGAAATGGGAAGAAATCATGAATTTCCAAAGAAGACATCCAGATGGCAAACAGACACATGAAAAGATGTTCAACATCACTCATCATCAGGGAAATACAAATCAAACCACAATAAGATACCACCTCACACCTGTCAAGATGGCTATAATTAACAACTCAGGCAACAACAGATGTTGGTGAGGATGTGGAGAACGAGGAACACTTTTGCATTGTTGGTGGGAATGCAAACCGGTGCAGCCACTCTAGAAAACAATATGGAGGTTTCCTCAAAAGGCTAAAAATAGAACTACCATGTGACCCAGCAATTGAACTACTAGGAATTTGTCCAAAGGATACAGTAATGTTGATTTGAAGGGGCACATGAGCCTTAATGTTTATAGCAGTTCTAGCAACAATAGCCAAATTATGGAAAGAGTAAAAATGTGCACTAATTGATGAATGGATAAATAAGAGGTGGTATGTATACACAATGGAATACTACTCAGTGATGAAAAATAATGAAATCTTGCCATTTGCAAAAATGTGGATGGAACTGGGGGTATCACGCTAAGTGAAATAAGTCAGTCAGATAAAGACAGATATCATATGATTTTGCTCATATGTGGAATTTGAGAAACTTAACAGAAGACCATAGGGGAAATGAAGGAAAAATAAGATAAAAACAGACAGGGAGGCAAATTCTAAGAGACTTAAATACAGAAAACAAACAGAGGGTTGCTAGAGGTGGGGGGATGAGCTAAATGGTTGATGGGCATTAAGGAGGGCACTTGTTGGGATGAGCATTGGGTGTTGTATGTAAGTGAGGAATCATGAAAATCTACTCCTGAAGCAAAGACTACTTTGTATTTAGCTAACTTGATAATATCACTAAATAAATAAATAAATAAATAAATAAATAAATAAATAAATAAACTCTCACATTTATTACTTACAATTTTTGGGGTTTTTTTAGTTTTAGTATGTCATATAAATAATGGGTGTTTCAGAAAATAATAAAAATAGATTTTGATATATATATATATATACTTTTATTTTTCCAATGCTTTCCATTGTCTTCAATTTGTTTTTTTAAGTAGTTTGTTTGTTTGTTTGTTTATTTATTTATTTATTTATTTATTTAGTTTTGAGAGAGAGACAGACAGAGAGAGAGCATCATGTACAGGCAAGCATAAGTGGAGAGGGGCAGAGAAAGAGGGAGACAGAGAATCCCAAAAAGGCTCCATATTATCAGTGAAAAGTCTGAGGAGGGGCTAGACCTCAGGAACTGTGAGATCATGACCTGAGGTGAACTTGGATGCTTAAGTGACTGAGCCACCCAGGTGCCCCTAATTTGGTTTTGGATTAAAACATACATTTTAAGATTTGATATGCAATTAAATTTTCTGTTGCTATAAATCTTTTGATAATTGAGAATGAGTAAAAGTCAAGATCATTATAGAAAAAAAAGCAATTTAGGAAAGAAAACTAAGTCAATAAAAGAAATTTTGTTTTCATAGAAGCATATAAGTCAACATCCAAGGGTACAATCACTCACTTATGAGGTACTTTTATATCTAATGTACAGCATGATGACTATAGTTAATAATGCTGTATTGTATACTTAAAATTTGCTGAGAGTAGATCTTAAGTATTCTCACCACACATCCACAATACACAAAAATGATTAACACTGTGAGATGATGGATATGTTAATTAGCTTGATTATAGCAATCATTTCACAATGTATATGTACATCAAAGCCTCACATTGCACTTTTTCAAAATAAATAATTTTAATTTGTCCATTTTATCTCAGTAAAGCTGGGTGGGAAGCATATAAAGCAAAATAAAAATGCAGAATATATTTTAACAATTTTTTAGATTGATTCATGATTTTTAAGTATTGAGACATATGAAAAATGGTACCCATTGATACTCTTGTCCTAGGTGCTATACATTTGAAATGTGGCCTGAATACCTACATTCTTACAAAACTCTATTTGTATTACATGAAAATTATATGTTCTGTTCTGAATCATCCTTTAAAAGATGGAAAGATGACCTTTAAATATTGCCTTTCTGGGGATAGTTTCTGGGTGTGATAAAACCAAGTGAGAAAGTCTACCAGGGAGGAGACAGTGATCAACCACAGCAAATGATACCCAAAAGCCAAATAAAATGGCCAATAAATTTAGCAACATGGAGATTATTGCTGATACTTAAGAATATTTTGGTGGAGTGGGGTTTAGAAGCTGGTAATATGGGCTTCAGAGACATTGGATACAAAGGACTTGATATTGTGAGTTTGAGCTTTGCTTCAAAGGGAAGCAAATAAATGGGAAAGTAGCTTACCAAGTAATAGGAGTAAAATGAGAGAAAGAAAGAAAGAAAGAAAGAAAGAAAGAAAGAAAGAAAGAAAGAAAGAAAGAAAGAAAGAAAGAATTATTGTATGCCAGTGAAAATGATCCAATAGCACAGAAGTTGAGGCTACAGAAGATAGAAGACAGGATTGCTGCTGCAAAGTCCTAGTCACATGTAGAAGAATTTGATTTTTATATGGGTGTGGATAGTTAACCCATATAAAGGGGTAAGAAAGATGATTGTGTATATATGAAAGCTGGTGGATGGGTTAATGCCTACTGTCCTTTTCATTATTTCAGCACAACAGAATGTAAAGAATTCATCTAAGAGCAATAATAACAATCCTATCTATTTCCTAAGGTTGTAGAGATGAGTAATTAGCACATGTAAATCAACTTAGAACACCACATTGTATATGGTCATCCCCTAATATACGGTAACTGCTTTTAGAGATGTCAATCCCTCCCTGTAAATATGTCTGCTGTTAATTTCACCAAACTCTTTTAACAGAGTCCAAATTTCCAAATTATTTTTCAAATCATCATTTCATAAACATTAAAAAACGAGAAGCACTGTATATGAGATGCCTCTCTATTGTGAATAATAAGTATTTTATTTTCCTTTTGTGTATCTCCTCCTACACCTCTGATTTCTTTCCACCCTTACCATTTGCCTTGTTTCCTAGGTCTCCATCCTATTTTGTTCCTGTAAGCAGTACCCTCCCTTTTACTGCAGCACTGTCTCTTCCTAAAAAGAGACAGATGCCAGTACATGGTGTAAGTATAAAACATGTGACTGTATAAGTTTAAAACGTCTAACAGAGTCATCTTATAATTAAAACCTATATACTTCAGCAATCACACGCACAATTGTTCTTTAGACTTTTTGAGGTTAATAGGAATGTGAAACAATCTTGATGCCTTACCTTTGCTTTTATATATTTGTCACACTACCAAGGACTTTATCTTCTTCATCTTGCTGCCATAATAAAAATGAAACTATGCTACACTTAATCAAATAGAATTTTATAAACAGGATCTTCCTAGAGATGAGAATGAAGTAACCGGTATGTTACCAGCATTAGCTGCTCTACTTTTCCTCTCTTAGGATGTAATGATCACAGCAGTCATGATCATGAAGCATTCTAGCAGGACCCCGTAGGTTGAGTGAAAAGCCCGTACAGGTGTGTAATCAGCAGTTTGCTTCCATGCTTCACTAGCTCAGTGGGAAGACTATCATGTAAGTGAATTTGTCATTAATCATGACTGTGCAGAGGTGCTGACTCTGAGTTTAAAACATTTTCCAGCTTGACATTTAATTTTAAATAAAATAAGAAATTAGGGTTCTTTAACAAATATTTTACCTTTCATTATTTTACATATGATGTCAGTATCCCTTTGTATGAGACTGAATTGCAGGCAGGCCTCCTAGATGTATTAAGAATTATCACTTAACTCTAGTCTATAACTGATTTTATTTGACATTATAGAAAACATAGGCATTTCTTCTCACAAGAAGTTAAAGGATTTAGGATCCTTTAAAGGAGTTAAAGGATTTAGGATAATTTTACTTTTGTAATAATACACATAAATTTATTACCTTATACGTCTAGTAGTTAAAAACCCTCTATCTTCTACTTCACAGGTAATTAAAAATGTCTTGGGTTTTGATTTATTTCATATGTTAAAATTCTTATCACATGGTATTTTTTTCCTATGCTACTTCCAACTTAAAGCCGTCTCATTCAAACTTCTCCTGACATTTGAGACCATTTAAAATCCACCTCTTGCCTGAACTTGTGGCTTCCTATTAGAGTCAAGAGCCATCTGGGCTAAGTGAGAGTCTGAACATGTTAATGGCTGCAGGGCTGAATCATTCTAATTTTTCTACTTAGGTCATCATTACCTAAGTAAGGGGAAGCTGAAACAGTAAGTTCTTTCGATTTTACTCCCTGCAGGTTCTTGTTCCACTAAATGAAAATCTTAGGAAAAGGAGGGAGTGATACTGCTGATAAGGTTCCCACAAGACCTTACTTCCCAATCAGAGATAAATGATCATGTCTTTAGTATTTATTCCTTTTGTAAGTTCATATCTCTAATTATATTGCTCTATTCAGAATCAACAATATTGATTCTCGCTTTTTTGTCTGCATTCAATGTGCTGTATATGCTTTTTAACTTAGAATCAATAATTATCTTGCTCTTGTAGTAATTTGAAACCATCTTGCTCCAAAGGAAATTTCCACTAAGCTAGTTTGTAATTTTATGACCACATGATAAATTATATAGATGCAATTATCTAGGAAAAATACATTTTTGATATAAAATATGATTATAATTTGAAATATTAAAAAACACAACTAAAATGAAATTACATGTGAACCTTCTGAAAAAGACATTTCTAAAGTGAATAATAGATGTTCTTTAGTATTTTTCAAAAATATTCCTTTTAGTCTTTGTAGTAAACTGTTTATATATGTTTATCTCTAGACGATCTCAGATTTAGGACATGCAGAGGACAGAGGAGTATTTTTAGAAGTAGAGACACTTCAAGGATCTTTATTAGTCTGCTAGGGCTGACATAAAAAGTAATACCATACACTGGGTGGCTTGAACAACTGAAACTCATTTTCTCATAGTTCTGTAGGTTAGAGGTCCAAGATCAAGTTGCTAGCAAGGTTAGTTTCTTCTGAGGCCTCTTTCCTTGGCTTGCAGATGGCCTTTTCTCTATGTATACAAACTCCTAGTGTCTCTTCCTTTTCTCACAAGGACCCCAATCCTATATGATCCTATACTCATATCCTCGTTTAACCTTATTACCTCCCTAAAGGCCCTATCTCCAAAAACAATGAAAATAGGGCATAGAACTTCAGCCTATAAATTTTGGTGGAACATAATTCAGTCCATAACAGGGATCATCTAGACTGAGATAGTATATAGACAAAGTAACTGAGGTTCAGAGAGGGTGTTTGACTTATATCAGGTCACACTAAGCAGTTAGGGGAACACTGGGTCTAAAATTCAAGATTCCTGATTTTGAGTCTTCTATGTTTCCCTCTCAGTCATGCTGCTTTCCTAAAAATGGTAATACAGTAAGCAAAGGAAACTAAAACAAAAGAAACAAGCAAAACTGAAATGAAAAATTTTGAAAGCCATGTCTTTTTCAATGGTAGAAATTTAAAAAATTAGTTCTAAACTGTGTGTCAACTTATAAGAACATGATAAAATATAAATGCAATTTGGTTTATATAGTTGTCAATAAAGTTGTTTATGAATCTTTTTATACGCTAAGCACTCAATTTTGTATCATTGCAAGCAACATTTTAAGGTAATGTCAAAAATCCAGAATAGCAAAATTAAAACCACCAGTGGATAAAAATTAGTAAGAGTTTGTTGGGCACCTAAGAACAGTTCTCAGACTGGGAGCCTTGCGATCCAAAACTGATATGAAGCTCAGTGGCATGATGCTTATAAAGTGAAAATGGGGAAATTGTTTAAATAATAACAGGTTCTTACAATGTGTGTTTGGTTAAAAATGACCAGGGGGCACCTGGTTGGCTCAGTCTGTTAAGTGTCTGACTTCAACTCAGGTCATCATTTCACAGTTTGTGGGTTCAAGCCCTACATTGGGCTCTGCACTGACAGTGTGGAGCCTATTTGGGATTCTCTCTCTCTCTCACTCTTCCACGTATGCGCTCTCTCTCTCTCTCTCTCTCTCTCTCTCTCTCTCAAAATAAGCTTTAAAAGAATAATTAAGAATTGGTTAAAAGGTTAGGGATTGGTTAAAAATGTTTATCTTAAACCACTTTTAGGAGGATGGCATGTTTCTTTTATGATTATCAGAGGCGTTTACAAGAAGTAAACTAAATTTCATTTATGTTTATGAAATAAGCTAGGTTTAGTTTTGTTTACATGGCTTAAGTGGTTTTGTCCACTTGGAGGATCTTCAAGCCTGGTCTCCATTGTGTTTTATTTTAACATTATTAACTATGCTGAAGTAATTACATTGTAGACACTTGAAGAAGGAGATAGAGTTATGAAAAACATAGTAATAAATCTTTATTTTTGTTTGTGATGGAAAGTCAAGTTTTTTATTTCCAAACTCATCTTCAAGCATTCTTAAGTTTAGATGGCTACTGAGAGAACACAGAAGAGAGCAAGTGACAAGGTACCATTTCAAAAGTGAAATACAATTATTTCCTTTAAATGGTGGTCAGTTATTTTCCAGAATCTGCAAACCCATCTTTTGTTCATGTATGAGGCTGTTGTCAAAGAAAAGCTTCTTTACCTGTCCATAATATATCTTTTAAATCAAGATATTTGATCAAGTCATTCATTAGATGAAGAAAATTTATAAGACAGCCAGCTCCTAGAGATAAGGCTAACAGTTTTTTCTAAGTCTTAAATATATACTTTCCATATATGTTATTCACTGTAAAAATGAATAACACATTTTGAAAAATAGAACTGTGTCTCCAGAGCTGTATTACTTACAGCATTAGACAATTATATACCTTGGGGTAGAAGGCATTTAATTCAAGGTTTGTTGAAGACTGTAAAGCATTTTATATTATCAAAATTAATGCTACAATTCTTCTAAATATAAAGTAAAGCATTCATACTTTTTAGCATGAAGCCTTAAAAAGTAATTTTCACATTAAGATCTGAAAGCCAACGAGCAAAGTAAAGAAGTGACAAAAGAAAAGTCGATATGCAAGTGTATTCCTTTGCAAGGGACGCCACAATGAAATATCACAGACTGGGATGCTTAAAAACCAGAAATTTAGCTTTTCAGTTTGCAGGCTAGAAGTTAAGATCAAGCCATCAGCAGGTTTAGTTTCTCCTTCAGCCTTTTTTCATGGCTTGCAGATGAGCCCCTTCCTGTGCCCTCGTGTGTTCTTTCCTCTGCACACGCAAGTTTCTGCCATCCCTCCATGTGTACTGGTTTCCTCTTCTTAGGAGGACACCAGCCAGATTGGATTAGGGCCCACCCTAATAGCCTTATTTTAAGTAAATTACCTCTTTAAAGACCCCATCTCAAAATACAGTCGCATTATGAGGGACTGGGGGTTAAAATAGATGAATTTTGGAAGGACGCCATTCGGCCCATAACAGCATTCAAAACGGTGTGCCTTTAAGACGACTATCAAAATCTGAGTGGCAAATGTGTGTTTGTGTGTTATCTTGGGGGGACAGGGTAGGAAGTAACCAGGAAGTAGAGACTTCTAAAGTCTTCTTGCTTGCCTGTAGGATTTAATACATTCTCTTTAAATAGCAAGTCTCTGTAACTTCAGTATGTGTTAATTGATATGTTTGTTGTGGAAATGAAGAGGAATGATCTATGTGAAACACATTGTAGAGTCTGGCAGACAACAAGTGCTGAGTAAGTGCTTATTGAATTTGAGTCAGTCTAAACCTTGCTTTATCAGACTCAGATACACTGTGTCTTTTATTTTGAAATAATTATAGATGCATAGAAAGTTGCAAAAATAGTACAGAGAAGCTCCGCTTATCTGTCACCCCGTCTCCTTCAATAATATCTTACATGACTATACTACAATATCAAAACCAGGAAATTAAATTAGTATAAGTCACAGAATTTTTTCAGCTCTCACCATGTATACAGATACTCGTTTGTGTGTCTGTTTATATATGTCTTCTATGTAATTCATCACAAACATATATTTGTATTACCGCCAGCATAACAAAGATGCAGAACTATTCTATCACCAGAAATATCCATCTTGCCCTCTTTTCCTAATTCTTTAACCAGCTAATCTCCATACAATTTTCAACATGCATCTTAAATACTATTGCTTTCAAAAACTTCCCTGATGCCCCCAGGTGTTAACTTTCCTTGTGTTCTCAGGGCTCCCTGTACGGGTGTTAGATACCTTCACTATACTGCATTCTACTTACTGTGAAAAAATGTATTGTACTTACTAGACCGACTGAAAACTCTTTAAAGCCAAGCGTGTTTTTTTTACATACTATATACTGAAAGAGTGCCTACTGGAATAATAAAATTTGCCAAAGATGCCTATGACAATCATATTGTGTTCAAATACTAACTTAGTGAAACTATATTTTAAAAATATTATTTCTGTGCTACAAGTGGACTGATTTAATGTATACACGTGCTTTGAGCCCAATTTTTACACAAATTTATTGTGAGAGCCAGTACAAATAAGTACAAAAAGAAGTGATTAAAAATATAATTGCTGATACCATGGTCTAGTTTTACTGCTGAAGAGGCCATAATCATCTCAATTACTATACAGAAAGCCATTTTTCAGTAAAGAGAACTACAAATTGCTTAAGTGGTCATGGTGTTCATCATGGTTTAAACCTGGCCAGTGGGTGACTATTCCAAAATTCGTAACAGTTAAGCATATCTCTAATTAGAAATTACAAATTCCTAGAGATGTTTGCACAGCAATCCAGCATAAATTTAATTGCAATATCATTGCCCCAGGCTATGTTCAAACAAGCTACAAATTTCATATGTATTTTTATTTTACCTACAAAGAACGTGCACAAAAGGAAATTAAAGTCTCTCATTATTTCAATTTATTTATGAATATAGATGCTTTATCACCTGATTTCCGTGTACTGAATTATTCCCCATTTTCTTGCAAATAACTACTTAAAAAAATGAATTTACATAGTTTACATTATTATATTTACATGTTATTTGTAGGTGATTTTACTTAAAACTTCATTTAGAAACAAATAATCAATATCAGAAATAGTGCAATATATTTAGTTGTGGAAATGATGATTTAAAATAAAATTAATTTCTTAGTTTCAAGTTATCAATATACTTTAGAGTCTTATACTAACAGAAAAATATACTTAGTATATACTCTACTATTTCTCTTAAATACACATATTTTAGATATTAAAAATCATTTTGCATTATTAAATGTTGTGGATTTTATTTTAGAAATAAGGAACAGTAAATGGAAAAGACAACTTACAGCTTTAGGAAAAACTCATGTTAAGCAGAATTTTTGTTCAGTACATGTGAAAATACATTGGTTGAAAATATTTAGTGTGAATCAATTAAATGAAGAATACAATTACTAAGGAATAATTTTACCTTATAGACAATTTCTTTCTTTTCTTAATAGTTTTTATTTTATTTTGTTATATTTTTAGAGAGAGAAAGAGAGAGCACAAACCAGGGAGAGGGGTGGAGGGGTGAGAGACAGAGAGAGAGAGAGAGAGAGAGAGAGAGAACGAACGAATCCCAAGCAGGCTCCATGCTCAGGGCAGAGCCTGACACAGAGCTCCATCCTATGACCCTGGGATCATGACCTGAGTGGAAATCAATAGACGCTCAACTGACTGAGCCCTCTAGGCGTCCCTAGACATTTTATTTCTTAAATCCTGCTTTCTTATTGCTCACTTGATGACCTTTAACAAATTCACCTTTCAATTCTCCAATATTTTAATATAGAGCACTGGCTTTGACAGAAGAAAATAAAGATATTTTGAGAAAGAAAATATTCTATCTTATTGATGTCTCTAACATTAACCTTTCACTCACCAAGTATTTACAAATATATGAAATAAATACCCACTTGTTAGGTGCTGGAGTTACATGATTAAAAACATACTTGTATCCCCAAATCATTCACTGTCTTCTGGAGTCAACTACTGGAGGGCTGGGCAGAAATAAGTGCAAGCCAACATGTGCAGAGCTAATTAGGATACTTGGACGAGGCCGTGTTCTATAAATACCTGTACAATGTGTGATGTTCTAATAAATCTACTTCTACAAAGCTTATAAGCATTCCAATACATTGGTACTTTGTTTTAAATTATTATCTTCAAGAAATAAAAAATGAGAAAAGTATATTTTCGATTTCTACATATTTACCATTCTTTTCTTTTTACTCCATAGGTAGATACAATTTTCCATATGTTGTTATTTTCCTTCTGACTAAAGAGCATTTTAAAATATTTCTTATCGTGCAGGCTTACTTGTAACAAATTCCTTCATTACAAAGAGGAAAAATAATACAAAAGTATAAATAAGAAATCTTATAGTTTGCAGTAAGTGATTTTTTTTATCTTAGTAAACCCATGAGACTACCCTCTTAACAAATTTTAAGTGTATGGTACAGTATTGTTAACTAGAAGTATGATATTGTACAGCAGATCTAGAACTTTTTCATCTTGTGTGACTACAATTCTCTATACCCATTGAACAGCAACCCCACATTTTCCCCTCCTCCTAGTCCCTGGCAACTGCCATTCTGTCTCTGTTCCTATGAGTTTGGTGATGAAGATACATTACATAAGTAGAATCATGCAGTATTTGTCCTTCCAAGATGATGCTTACAAACTGATGAGCTAAAATTTAGTCTACTCAATAATGAACAACCAAATCAGACCAAAGAAAAGTCACTCCTTATGGTGGACTGAATTTTGCCCCCTCAAAATGTGTATTTTGAATCTCTAGCCCCCTTGGTGACTGTATTTGAAGATAGGACCTTTAAGAAGGTAACTAGGGTTAAATGAGGACACGAGGGTGGGGTTCTAATCCAATGTCTGATATCCTCATAAGAAGTGGGAGATACGAGCAGTGTGCAGAGGAAAAGCAAATGCAGGGATACAAAGAGAAACATTAGCCAGGATGCAACAGAAAGTCACTCAAATCAGAGGGATAAAAGCTGTCAGCAGAAGAAAAGCAGAGGAAGGGAAAAAAGCAGGGAAGGAATGTAGTTTCAGCTAAGGAGACCATGGTTTAGGTGTTTCACCTGATAGCCTTTGGCTATGTGTCTCACCTGAGAGCCCCTTAAGGGAGACAGTTTGAGCAGAATTGGAGCTGAGTACCTGTGTGGGAACCACCCAGAGTTATCCTGAAGTTACCGTTAGCACATAATACTAACAGCCTCTCCCATGGTGGAGGTTTCTGCTATTTTTTGAACATACGATGTATGCACTAGCATATTGACATGCTAGATATGCACAAAAATAGAATACATATAAGTCCCTTAATGTATATACAAGCTCCCTGCCCTTGTCCCCTAATACACGGAACAAAAGTTTCCGCTACTAACAGGATGGAAAGACAGTGCTTTGACAGCTATCTCCCTGTCTCCATACTTGAAATAAGTAATAAAAAGTTCTTTGCTTTCCATGTTTCCTTGGGTTGTGTTCAATTTGATGCACTTCCAAGTGGTGAACTCCTCAAGTTCAGTTACAGAAGAAGGCATCTGTAAGCCAAGGAGAGGCCTCAGGGGAAAACAGCTTTACTGGCACCCTTACCTCAAACTCCCAGTCTCTAGATCTGTGAGAAAATAAGTTTCTGTTGTTTAAGCCACCCAGTCTGTGCTATTTTGTTATGGCAGACCTATCTGACTAATACACTCTTCTTTCTTTCCTCATCCCACTGAATATTTCATACCAGATTTACCAAACACATACACACATGAGAATGTACACATATACAAATACACACATACACACACCCCAAAGTATTTGATAGTCAAATGAGCTTGTAAAACACTAGGTTAAATAGGGTCAAAAAATTGTCTTTATTGCAAGATTTCCTACACCTATAGTATTCTAATGTGAATTACGAATCTGAAGGGTTATTCAATGTAACGTCTTTCAATTTATTAAACCGTAATGCCTTTTTCCCCCTTCTCCTATTCTTTTTTATTTCTTTTGTTTATTTGTTTAAGGACTGTATCCTGGGACTACTACTGGCAAATATTGTCCTATGTAACTTAAGTTATTTAATGACATTTCATTGCTAAGACTAGTGTTTATCTTCTTCATTGACTCAAATAATATTTAATCTTTGGTCCTTGTATTGTCAAGATTCTCTAGAGAAACAGAACCAGTAGGTTATCTGTGTGTGGGCGTGCGTGCGCGCGCGCGCGCGCACACACACACACACACACACACACACACACAAAGAGAAAGAGAGACTGAGCTATATCTTAAGGAACTGGTTCACAAGACTGTGAGGACTGACAAGTCTAAAACACATAGGGCAGGCCAGTAGGTTAGAGACCCAGGGAGGAGTTAGTGTTGCAATGTCTTGTCTAGAGGCCAATTCCTTCTTCCTCAGGGGACCTTAGTCTTTTCTCTTACGGCCTTTGACTGACTGGATAAGGCCAACCTATATTATGAAAGGTAATCTGCCATATTTAAAGCCAAACAGTTAAAATGTTAACCATATCTCAAAAAATATCTATACAGCAACACCTAGAAACTGGGTGCCATCGTCCAGCCAAGTTGAAGTATAAAATTAACCATCACAGTCCCAACAACATCTATGCTTTAATTTACTTCTACTACATTTGACTCCTTCTCAAATCACAGTCATCAAGCTTAATCTTCCTTCTCTTTCCTGCTACTTGAGTGACAGACATCACAAATATCCTGGCAGAGCTAAACTGTGTGGCAAAAACTCTGCACAGCTGGTATGGGTTTCCTTATTATGCTGCTATCAGCCAGTGCCATTGGAAGAAGAGAAAGGGCTGCTCCTTTCCGTGTTTATAGTTTTCTCCAGTTACTGATTCAGAGATGGATTTAGGGCCACACAACTCATTCTGTGTTCCACTAACATTTTAGGAACCTGTTTATCTCTTACTTACTATGGTCTTCTGTAATGATTTTCCTTTATAGTCTTTCTTTCTGGTACTCACAAAAGGGAAGAATCATGAAATTTTTCTCATCTACGTCTTTCTAATAAGGCTCCTTTAGGGACAGCTCCAGAATCTCCCAGTTTGAATGTTTGTTTTCCCCCCGCAAAAGAGATACAGTGCAATTTGTCCCCTGATGAATTTAATTTTTGTCTGGCCATTTCATTATTTTATTGATAAAACACATTATTACTACTATAATAAGTAGTTGCATTTATAAAATCTTCTGTTTAAAATAGGGAGGGAGACACAACATAAAAGACTTAATTAAATAGATAACAAAGAGGGTTGCTGAAGGGGTTGTGGGAGCTGGGCATGGTCTAAATGGATAAAGGGCATTAAGGAATCTACTCCTGAAATCATTGTTGTACCATATGCTAACTTGGATGTAAATTAAATAATACATAAATTAAAAAAAATAAATTTTTCTTTTTTTTTAATTTTTAAAATGTTTATTTATTTTTGAGACAGAGAGAGACAGAGCATGAATGGGGGAGGGTCAGAGAGAGAGGGAGACACAGAATCTGAAGCAGGCTCCAGGCTCTGAGCTGTCAGCACAGAGCCTGACGCGGGGCTCGAACTTATGGACCATCAGATCATGACCTGAGCCGAAGTCGGACGCTTAACCGACTGAGCCACCAGGCGCCCCAAAAACTAAATTTTTCTATGCTTAAGTTTCTTTTCCTTGTACATAATTATTAACTACAGTTAACCTTTAAACAATGAAGGGGTTAGGGGGCACTGATCCCTCATACAGTCAAAACTCTGTGTGCAAATTTTGCTGCACTAAAACTTTACTAATAGTTTATTGCTGCCCAGAAGCCTTACCAAAAACAGTCAATTAGCATATTTTGTATGTTATGTGCATTATATACTGCATTCCTTGCATAAAGGAACCTAGAGAAAAGAAACTACTATTAAGAAATTCATAAGGAAAATACATTTAAAGTACTCTACTGCATCTATCAACAAAAATCCATGTATAAATGCAGCTCAAATCAGTGTTGTTCAAGGGTCAACTGTACATTGATACCTACATCTCTCCTGTCCTCAGCTGAGGAAATAATTTCACCTTTTTGCTCAAAGGGATCACACCATCTACAGGAGGTGGCTTTTTCATCTCCATTTCCTTATCTTTATATATGTCTTCCCATTTGTATGTATGGTTTCAAGAAAAACTGTACTGTTGTCCTCTGAAACTAAACTACTTGGTAGTCAGTAAATATTTGATTGGATAAATGGTGTTTAAGAACAGCTATCTCATATAAAGTATTTCTATTCTATCTTTTAAAAAAATACTGTGGAAAAATACACAAAAATTGCAATCTTAACCATTTTAAATGTATAGTTTTGATATTACATACATTTATATTGTTGTATAACTATCACTCCACTCCATATCCGAAAATCTTTTCATATTGCAAAGCTGATAGTCTATACTCCTGAACACTAACTTCTCTTCCTAACCCCTGGTAACCATCATTTGACATTTTGTCCCTATGAATTTGACTACTTTAAGCACCTAATATAAGCAGAAGCAAACAATATTCATATTTTTCTAACTGGATTATTTCACTTAGCAGGGTTCAGTCATTGTGAAGTTCTCTCTATTGCTTACATATTTCTCAAATTTCTTTCTTTTCTGTCATCCTCTCAACTTATGCTTTGATTAAATTCTCTGTATCTTCTTTACTGACTCAATGAAATAGCCTCCTGATAATCATCCCAAAGTATCTTGGTCATGCCTAACACATCATCCACTGCTATCAGAATTAGGTTTGTTTTTATTACTAACTACTACTATTATAATTATTATTACATTTTCAGATTACAAATCTAACCAAATTCATCCTTGCTTAAAATATTTTACTGTCTCCTGATTTTCTAAATTTCTTTTAAAGACTAGGTATATGGGATTCAAATTTTGACACTAATTTTTAAAAATTAACAATTGTGTGTGTATATTCTCTTGAGTTCTATTTCTTGATATGCATAAAATAATATTTGATTATAAGAACCAAGGATTTTATGCCATTACATTCTCTCTCTTTTTTTAAAGTCTATTTTTTTTAATTTTTTTTAACGTTTATTTATTTTTGAGACAGAGAGAGACAGAGCATGAACAGGGGAGGGGCAGAGAGAGAGAGGGAGACACAGAATCGGAACCAGGCTCCAGGCTCCGAGCCATCAGCCCAGAGCCCGACGTGGGGCTCGAACTCAGGGACCGCGAGATCATGACCTGAATCGAAGCTGGACACTTAACCATTGAGCCACCCAGGTGCCCCAAGTCTATTTATTTTTGAGAGGGAGAGAGTGTGTGAGCAGGGGAGAGGCAGAGAGAGGGAGAAAGAGAGAATCCCAAGCAGCCTCCTCATTGTCAGGGCAGAGCCCCCACATGGGGCCCAAACTCACGAATTGTGAGATCATGACCTGAGCCGAAATCAAGATTCGGATGCTTAACCAACTGAGCCACCCAGGTGCCCCCGATGCCATTACATTCTTGAAAACATTACTGTGCTCCCAAATTTGCATCTTGTTAAAACAGAGTAACTCAAACTTACCATCCTCCTCAAAAAAGATTACTTTTATGAATCTTTAAAACAAATGTAGACTCACAAAGTGTTGCATTGTGGTATGATTGTCGACCATTCGTGAAAAAGCATAATGATTTCAGAATATGCCATCTGATACACAGAAAATGCCATTTATGTGTATTATGGAAGGAACCCAAAAATGGCACACTAAGTGCTACACATCAAGTATGGTGTGTCAGCCACATATCACGTTTCCTAAATGTTATTTTAAATTAAATCTTCATTATTT
This sequence comes from Prionailurus bengalensis, assembly GCF_016509475.1. Taxonomy (NCBI): domain Eukaryota; kingdom Metazoa; phylum Chordata; class Mammalia; order Carnivora; family Felidae; genus Prionailurus; species Prionailurus bengalensis. The sequence goes on along the minus strand of NC_057345.1, from coordinate 172,769,635 downwards.
TATACAAGAGACTGGCCAGAAAGATGTTCATAAATCTGTGGTCTTATATGCTTATGCTTTTCGTGTTACCAGCAATGAATATTGTGTATTATAAATATTATAAATAAATAAAACTGACAGTTTTCTGTCCAATTAGTCATTTAATTTTAACAATATACTTACTGTTTCATAAAAAAGAATACCATGAAAGTGTTCGTGTATTCTTACTATTGTCTTAAAGGAATATGAAGACTCTCTTGACAGCTGGCAGCTGAAAGCCAGGCTATGAAGTTCCCAAATAAACATAAGCAACTTTCGTTGTATAATGACAATGATTAGACAAGATGAGTCTATTACTTTGACACAACATGATAAAATCATAACACTTGGAAACCACAAAATTATTTAAACTACTCAATTCATAGTAACATGTGTGAATACCTCTTTACCAATGTCAGTGAGAACTTTGTTCTCATGTTCCAATCTTCTAGATGAAACAAACACTGAATTGCTCTGTTGAGTAGGAGTAATGAGGGTAAGCATCCTCATCTGTTTTGCAACTTCAGGTGGAACGAATTCAGTATTTCACTACATAATATAATTTAGCCATAGGGTTTTTGTCAATGCTTATCAGATCAAGGAACATCTCTACCATTCTTAGAGTGCTGAGCGTTTCTATCATAAATGGTTGCAGAAATTTTTGAAACATTTTATCTGTATCTACTGAGATAACTGTATGTTATTCTTTTGAAATGGAAACATGGTGCTTTACAATGATTAATCTTCAAAATTGACTAACCTTACTGACATTCACTGGAGAAAACCACTTGGTCATGATGTGTTAACTATTATATCTATTACTAGAATTTTTCCACCTAGTTTAAAGAAATTCTGAGTTTATGTCATGAGTGTATTACTAAGTACTTTTACATTTTCATGCCTTTGGTTTTGGTAACACCGGTCTCATAAAAACATCTGTGAAGTATTCTCTCATCTTTATTTTTTTATATAATAAAGATTCATTTATAAAGAAATACAGACTATTCCCATAATACATTTATTTTTAAGAGAGCTCTGGTAGTTTGTGTCTCACGACAAATATGTCCATTTTTGAAAAGTTTTATGTTTTATCTCTTTATTGATATTCCCTATGTGTTTGACACCATTCTCCTGATTTAGTTTTTTGTTTTTCAGAGCGTTGCATGCATTTAAGGCAGCTAACCTGAATGAAGTCTGTCTAGGAAGTCCAATTGCTGAGCATCTTCTGAGATGGTTTCTTCTGATTCACTTATTTTTCTTATGAATGGATCATATTTTCCTGTTTCTCTGTATGTTTTATAATTTTTGTTGAGAACCTTATATTTTCAATATTGCAATGTGGTAATTCTAAAAATGAGGTTCTTCATCCTCCCCAGAGATTGATGTCGAGGATAATAATTACCCATTTGTTTAGTGGCTTTTCCAAACTCTTGTCAGGAGTATATTCCTTGTCTAATTATGTCTGCATTTAGTCTATTTCATTCAATAAGGAAATAAAAGGGGGGGCGGTGAGGGGGAGGCATTTGTCTCTAACTTCTTTCAAGGATGTCTTCCCAAGAAACTTTTTAACCTTTTAAACTTGATGAGGTTTAACAATAGCCACTATGCTGATCTCTGAACTGCTGGTCACATTAAAACCCAAAGATAAATTTCTTAAGAAGGGCCTTACTGCCCACCCGGCATCAGCAGGCTGCAGTAGGAATGTGGGCCACTATCTCTACAGCTACCCGTCTTAGGGCCAGGAGCAGGGTGTTGTAGATTCTATGTGAAATGTCAAAATTCACCTGCCGGGACACTGCAGTGTTGAACTAGACTTTGGAGTTCTGAAATACTCAAATCTAACAGTTCTTGCTAGTTCATTACTTGGTGAATTCTTTAAATTAGAAATTACTTTGAAAAATATTCATGATGGTTATATAAAATTCTATTCATGCAGTGCTATGCATTCTTTATCTTTTCTAAAATCAGACTAATTCCTTTTACACTCATCCAATGCTCTGAAATTCATATATATCTCACAATTTCTTTTGTTCACATCCTTGGTTTTCATCATAAAAATGAAACTAATCTGAAAGTGGCAATGTCATTTTATCAGATTTTTTTTGCCAATCTTGGTATGTTTGGTAGATTCTTATATTTCTTTTTTTATCTACTAACTTCTATTACCATGGAATGACATGAAGTATAAATGAGTGACTGCTGTATAAAGGAATGAAAAAGTAAATGAATAAGATGATTCATTTAGAGACTTGAGGATAGAAACATTACCTGTGTTAATAATCTATTATCTATGTTAACTCCTGATGCAAAAAAAATTAAACCAATTAGTCACCTGAAAAAATGTATAAATAAGTAATGAAAATTAAAGATGTATTTGAATATTTGACACAAAATTATTTATGGTTATGATTCTTCTTACAAAAAAATCACAGAGATACAGAGCCACTGAAGTGTGTTCCTTAAAAGTTTTACAAAGAAATCAGAAGCTATGTTACTGAAACAAAACAATAAAATATTTAAAAGTAGAGTGTTTACAAAAACAGCAATAATGACGTTGTCTATAACACTGATATACACTAAGAAACTGCAGACAGAGAGTACAGTCAGGTTCAGAAAAGGCTAAAAGGAAACAGCCAGTCATACAGGTGTAGATCCAGGAGGTAATGATGTCTACTGAGGCTCAATTTCAGTGAGTGTGTTTGGGTGAGCTCCAGGAGGCTACTGAGTCTACTGAGGCTCAATTTCAGTGAGTGTGTTTGGGTGAGCTCTCCTGTACCAGCGGTGCTGATCTGCAGTTGAGTGGACAAATAGTTTGTCACAGAACAAATGAAGGTGACCATATTGTTCCCTCTTTTCACATGAGAGAAAAATATGTCCTACCAATTATTTAACATTTTATAGCTTGAGTGTAAAAAAGAACATAAGTAAGAGGAGCTGGGAGCAATATCAACACTTACAGTAAATGAAGCAAAAAGAAAGACCTATGGAAAATGCATTCAGTGCTATGTAAAGCATAAAAAGACAGTCATCTGATTCAAAACTTGGCAATACAGTTAGGGATCTCATATGGGAACAAAAGTTATATTGCCTATTTTGAGCTTCCTGCCATGTTATAAATTTACCTTCTAGGTTACTAGAACTGTTAGAAAACTAACTTTGCTCTACTTTCATTTGTCTATATTAAGGGTCCACAGTGGAACATTTCTTCCTGAAGTAAGTGATTATATCCTTTTCACAAGTAGATCATTTGTCAGCAGAATGTTAAGCTCAAAAGCAGCAATTTCAGAGAAAATATTTAAAAGAAATTGGAAGTTTTGTTAGTGAGGAGAAACACAGGCACTATAATAAAGAGATGTTGGGGAGTTTACAGAAATTACATTAATCCTATCCTGTTCGGGTCATTATTTTGATCTTATTTTCAAAATTCAGTGTAATCAGTAATTTAAAACTAAATGCAATTTTAAGACAATAAAATTAACCACTTTATGCTTTTTACCACATGAAAATGCATTACTATTAGTAGCATATTCAATTAAAATATTACTGAAATGTACATATGCTAACCATTTTATCTGCTTTATAGTATGAACCACGATTAAGAAATAGAATAATAATTGCATATAATGTAATTTAGGATTAACTGTTTGACAAGAACTTTGGATCATTTACAACTAACTGTTAGTTTGAGACTAGACTCCTGAGTTATTGTGATATTTGTCACAACTCACTACATGCAAGGTACTTTTGAGAAATCTTTGTAGCAGGGCCAGTGTTTAACAATCTACTTTATTTCCATCCCCACCCCATTTAGTATGATGACACTTAACTATCTTATTGTATCTGAGTCTTTTGAGTGTTTTCAGGTTATCAGAAGAAAGAATTAAATGAGAGGAGTGTTATCAACTTTGCATATAACTTGGGTAAAAGTATGTATTAAGTTTATTGGATTGTTAGGTTTATTAAAATTTTCATAAAATGGCATGGGACCTATCATTCTTTTCTGTCTTATTTCTTTTTTTTTTCAAACATTGTTTGTTTGTTTGTTTGTTTGTTTGTTTATGAGATGGAGAGAGGGGCAAAGAGAGGGAGAGATAGAACCCCAAGCAGTCTCTGTGCAGTCAGTAAAGAGCTTGATACTGGGCTTGAACCCACAAACCATGAGATCATGACCTGAGCCTAGATCAAGAGTCAGATGATTAACCAACTGAGCCACCCAGGCACCCCTGTCTTGTAATTATTTCAGTGAGAGAAGAAGTATAAAACTTGACACAACATAGTGTGGTCTCTGCTGGAATATTTTGATTTCAGATTATATGGTTAAGAATGGGGAGGGTAGTCTCTTTGCTCTTCCATGAGAGATGGCTATTTTAGAAGAATATAGAGAGAATGAATCCTAAAATTGACTTTTTCAATATTTCCTAAAACGATAATGGTTAACAGATTATTTTAAAACGCAACTGGAATATCATATTTTTCAAGACGTAATGAATAAACATGTAGAATATTTAGTTAATCTGAATATATTATAAAATACTTATTCTAACAATAATCAATTATTATATTAGTTAATCTGTTAAAATGTTTAATTATATATTAAGTCTGAACCAATTTACTTGTATTATTATATACATTTATATACATCTTTCATATTAATTAGAATATTTCAATTATGATGTTTAATAAGATTAATTATTTATGCTATATACATTTTTAAATTATTTAATTATCAGTAAAAATCAAACACCAGAGTCAGATAAATACACACAGTTTAATTAAAAATAGCTTGGGGTGCCTGGGTGGCGCAGTCGGTTAAGCGTCCGACTTCAGCCAGGTCACGATCTCGCGGTCCGTGAGTTTGAGCCCCGCGTCGGGCTCTGGGCTGATGGCTCAGAGCCTGGAGCCTGCTTCCGATTCTGTGTCTCCCTCTCTCTCTGCCCCTCCCCCGTTCATGCTCTGTCTCTCTCTGTCCCAAAATAAATAAACATTGAAAAAAAATTTAAAAAAATAAAAAATAAAAAAAAATAAAAATAGCTTAAGCTATTTTACCTCTAATTAAAAAAAAAATAGCTTAAGCTAATCATTACATTTATTACTATAAATTATGAGAAGTAGCATTATTTTATGTTTTTATAACCTAAAAATTAATTTGTTATATCAAATATATATATTTCTGTAAGTAGGAACTCTCCTTATTTTTTATGTTATTATCATTTTTTAATGTTTTTTTTTAAATTTTATTTTTGAGAGAGAGACAGAGTACAAGTGGGGGAGGAGCAGCGAGAGAGGGAGACACAGAATCTGAAGCAGGCTCCAGGCTCTGAGCTGTCAGCACAGAGCTTGATGTGGGGCTCAAACTCATAAACCATGAGATCATGACCTGAGCTCAAGTTGGACGCCTAACCACCTGAGTCATCCAGGTGCCCCAAAATGTATATATTTCTAAACTTGAGTCATGCTAGTAATATATCCCACAAAATCTTTATCTTTTCTCTGTCATTTCCTATGGAAGTTCACAAAGCACATATTAAGGTGTTCATTTGAATTGAAAAACAAAGTTGTATTTATATTGTATGGAAAAGTCTTAATGATCTTTCCTTAACTCGTTATATTAAAGAAGTTTGAACAAGTATCTAATGCATGATCACCTCCCCTTAGACTTCATCTTGGTTTTCTGAAATAAGACTTAGCAGTTTTCCCCCCTAGGATTTATTGATAGTTGATGGAGTCCTGGGGCCCTGGGGGTATGCTGAGGTCATTGCTGCAGTTTGGCCTCATGATGCCATTTATAATTCTCTTGATATTGTATTTAATGAAATAGTTTACGAGAAAAAATAAGTGGTGTTGGTCACAGCCTTTCTTGGTGAGATTAATCATCACAATCACTAAAGTTGTATATTCATGAAATTTGAGTTTTGCCAAAAACATGTCAGGATGAATGATGGATTATTATGAGACAAGGTGCAAGCTTTCTTTTGCTTGCTATATTCCCCAAGCACAGGGCTCCTCCCTTGCAATGCACTTCACTACATGGGAAAGCATCCCAGCGTATTTATGTCACCCTGTCCAGTCCTCTCTCCGCAGACCTTGGAAGGAAACCAAGGAAACTCAGGGAACCACTCTAGTTACCGTTTTTTTTGTTTGTTTGTTTGTTTTTCCATGAGTAATAAAGGCCTTTGCCTCTAACCCAGAAATTGTGTGTTTTCTACCACTATCTATGAAACAGCAGACAGGCTAACTTGTTAGATTGCCAATGTGATAAAATCCCAGGCCTCTCACAGTGCTTGATGGTCTCTTGATATAATGGTGTGTCTTCCAGTTCAGCCCAAATAATGTCCAAAAGGGGAGATTATGAAATAAAATTTCCTGCATTAAACTTCTGGCTTAATTATCAGGACTAAGAACCAAGGCCGCCTGCATTAAACATGATTACTATTTACTTCAAACGAATTCATTCAGGTACTTCTGTAGACCAGTTAATAATTTTGTTGTTTGTGTCAGCAATTTTCTAAAATTGGATTTTCCAAAATTGACAGCTCAAATTAGACTGCTTTTCATGGCATTAGTTCCCTCAACTGAACAAAACATTTGTTTATGAAACAACTCTTTACTTATTCAAATTTGCTGCAAGGTCTTCTGACCGGAAATTCATACAATTTGCCCAATCAAGTTCAGATTTATCACAGTAAAACACACATCTTAACCTGGTACACAAGGCTAGATCCCAAATCTCCAAAAGTTTCTCACTGTAATCTTCTGTTAAAACACTATTAAGACTCTATCAAGTTGTTGATGCTCCTCCCTGCAGGAGGTGATAAACTTGGTTGCTCAATTCATCAGCTTATTAGAGTATGCATGTGTGTGTGTATGTGTGTTATGGTAAAATTTGGGGACTAAAGGTATATAATGATTACTTTCAGGTATCTACACATCCACTAATGCTTCAAAACTATCAGTTTTTAAAAATCTTTTGAGTGTTCAGTATCTATTTCACCAAAATGATTAGCATCCATATTTTTAATTGCTTGAAATACTGTCAAATGGAATGGAATTTCTTGGACTTATTTTCAGTGTGTTACATGTAAATCCAGATTGTTGTAGATACTAACTGCAACCTAAACAATATGAAAGCAATGATGGATTCCCAAGCAACATGTCAAATGATTATATGGCATCTCACATAAAATAAATGGATAAGTGAATACACTAAGAGATTTGTTTTTTTACATGAAACTAATGTCATATGATTATGAATTTTAAAAATGATTGAATAAATGACTTCCAGAAAAAAACATATTTCTCCATTGCCTAAGTCCATTTTGTTTCACTGTATAATTCACTGTTTCAATATATAAACATAAGATACTCATCTGCAAAATTCAAGGAAAACGTACATGGAGGATTCTAGGCTTTCCTTCAATTCATCTTTGGCAATAACTAAAAGCTGCAACAGCCAACAATGAAAAACTACATGACTTAATATTATATATTTTGAATTACCAAGTCTTATTTTTTTCAGAGTTGTCATATTGTATAAAATCTACCTGGCAATTTATCTTTTTCTGAAGTTAGTGGTTGTAGGAGGGTGATTTCATTATTTTACCAATGTGCAATCAAATGCAAAGCCTCTCCATTAAATTCTGCAGGCCAGATTTTCTTTACAAGAGTCAGGCTTGCTTTAAGAGAAATAATGTGGTTATAGCTTTCTTTCTAAGTATGCTAAGCTTTGATTACAGGCTGCAGCAGAAAATGGCTTTGACTAATACAGAAAAATGTGCAAATAGAATTTGAAAGTTATTTAATAACATGCAATGGGGAATAGTTCTGCTACTTGCAGCTAAGACTTTAAAGAGACATTCAGATAATTCAGATAAAATTGAAATTTGTTGATCCTCAGTTTTAATGTACACTAATATAAAGATGACATTATTTTTTGATGAAGGAATAGGCAGAAAATAGGCCTTCAGAATAATCTTCCCACTTTGTAAAACAATACCAATTCTATCATGGCAGGTCTAAAGCTGATTTAATCATAATTACATTGCAAGAAACAAAATCCCACTTAGCCTCAATACCAGAGAAATGAAACCAGATTAATTGTGAAATATAAAATTATCTATCATTATCACTAATTGAAAGTTTTACTATTTTTGCTTTGTGGTTTTTGTTTGTTTTTATTTTTTCTGATATGTATTTCTTTTCTTTCTTTCTTTTTTTTTTTTTTTAATTTTTTTTTTCAACGCTTATTTATTTTTGGGACACAGAGAGACAGAGCATGAACGGGAGAGGGGCAGAGAGAGAGGGAGACACAGAATCAGAAACAGGCTCCAGGCTCTGAGCCATCAGCCCAGAGCCCGACGCGGGGGTCGAACTCACGGACCGCGAGATCGTGACCTGGCTGAAGTCGGACACTTAACCGACTGCGCCACCCAGGCGCCCCATCTTTCTTTCTTTTTTAACTTAAATTTTAGTTAACATACAGTGCAATATTGGTTTCAGGAGTAGAATTCAGTGATTCATCACTTACATAACAATACCCAGTGCTCATCACGAATAGTGCCCTCCTTAGTACCCATCACCCATCTAGCCTCCCCTCCTTCCATCAACCCTCAGTTTTTTCTCTATCATTAACAGCCCCTTGTGGTTTGTTTCCCTCTCTTCTTGAAAGAGTTAAGATTTAACTATGATTTTCTTAATATATCTATAACTGTATTTATATAAAATACATTATTTTTAGCCAATAGAAAAAATGGTATGTTCTGGTGGTAAATATTTCAACCCAGTTTTTTAGTATTGCAATTTGCTGTTTGAATTCATGAATCTGGTAATTAATATTAACAGGATCAAGCAACATGGGGAGAAGATAGCCTAATATTCTGATGAAGCAAGCATACCCATAGATTATTGATGATACAGTGTGTGATTCCTTAACAGATAAGAACAGTGCTGGAATGACACAAATCCAAATGGAAAGACTGTCTGAAGTCATGGAGTTGGTGGAGTTAGATACAATCACACAAACAGATCCATTGCAAGTACTCAGATCAAGTAAGTAAGTATGTACGGCAGCAGCATAAGCTTGAAAGATTAAATGGATAGTTGCTTTCCATATAAGCATGTAAGGTGGAAGTGTAGATCAGGGGCAAGGAGATTATAGAAGGTATACTTCATGGCTTGTATCCATAACAGAGAGAAGCAAGTATCCAAGAAGAGAGATTTGATTACAAGATTTGGGAATGCAGTGTTCTTCCTTTTACTCCAGGATAACACAGAAATACAATAGGCATGCATTAAATATATCTCTATCTCTATCATCTATATCTATATTATATATAATTTATACATATATTTAGAAACATATATTATTAAATATATATTTTATATAACATGCTTATTGTATTTCAGAATTTTCTTTTTTTAAGTTTATTTATTTTGGGGTAGACAGAGAGAGTATGACCAGGGGAGGAGCAGAGAGAGAATCCCAAGTAGGTTCCATGCTGTCAGCACAGAACCCAACATGGAACTCAAACTCATGAACCATGAGATCATGATCTGAGCCAAAATCAGGAGTCAGACACTTAAGTGACTGAGCCACCTAGGCATCTGTATTTCTGTATTTCCTTTAAAGAAGATCTATAGGGAGAGAATGAGCAGTGTGAATTAAGGAATCAAGAAAAGAAGTGGGGCTGGTCAGTGAGAAACTCATCTTACACATCCAGATATGAAGTACAGGAAACAGAAGCCAGAATGTTTTTTGTAACTAGGTCAGCATTTCCTGAAGTAAGAGATAATTATATAATCTCTTCAGGGATTCTAGAACCATACTTAGAGTATGGGTGGGAATAAAATTATGGGCAAATGGTAATGCCTCCAAGGTAGAGTTGGGCAGAGTGCAAGTTGAGTATTTGTTAGTATATTGGCTGTCATAGTAGTTTACTGATTTCTGCCTAGAAGTAAAACTAATTTTTAGTTTTTCAATGCCATTTTGATCAAATAAAAGTAACTGGAGCATATGTAAGGTCTGTTCATAATTCAAAGGGGAGCTCAGCAGGAGTATCTCCTATTATAGGGGAAAATGTAGTCTATCATCCCAAAGATGGGAAATTATCCTCAGGCTAGTTGAAGTCAGGGAAACTGGAAGAAAATTCTAAATTGTAGACCATGAGGAAAGTAGGTCATGTGTGGTGAAATGAACCTAAATGTCAGGACTGTGAGGTTGGCAAAATTGACATTAAGAAAAAATGAAAGAGACGAAAGCTCAGAATATAGGGAACAATTAAGTATGAACAGTATAAAGAAGTTCAAGCAAGTGGTTTCATGAGTAAACACAAGAAAAATGTTAGAGGTCCATTTTTAGATTTGCCAGCTACATGGTGTAGGAGTGTGCTGGAGAGATCAAAGGAATCATGAAGAACTGGTCAGAACGTATGGCAAAATGTCAAACTTTATTCACACAAAAGTATAATATGTTAGTGCCATGGTGTTCTACCTCATCTCTGGAGGCAGGTTACAAAATGTCTTAGATTTGACATTTCTAATAATGATAGTACTACAAAATTAAACTCCAGGTTTTGAATTCCAAAAATGTCATTATATATTACATATGAATATAATTGATGCATGCTTACTTTAAGAAATAATTGTATACAGAATACTATGTGCATTTTTCTTTTAACACAAATTTTCATGCAAATATCATTGTTACCCTAATTTTAAAGCTAAGGAAAATGTTCATTATAAGGATTTAAAATATCTTAGACAATGCCAAAGAGTTAATAGATGACATACACAGGATTTTATTCCAGAACTATCTGAGCTAACTTTCATATAGTGCCATGTTTTTACATTAAAATTCTATTGTACTTTTAATCTATAATTATTTGGGCTGAGGAAGATTAATCTAGGGAAATAACAATCATAGTAAGAAGTAATTTTTGAGTTCCAGTCAATGTGGAACTCATATGTGTTCTCATAAACAAAGTCAGAGTTGATGTTGCATCAACTGACTTCTAAACTAGAAGTAACATGAAAGTATCATTTAAAGTAATGTCATGTATTATCTTAATTTTTTTCTAAAAGACTGGCTGAGTCAAGTTTATGTTACTGCTATAAAAAGGAACTATGCCTTCTATTCAGTGAATATAAAACCATACCAAGAAAATCATAATCATATATTTTTGGGTTCAGAGAAATACTCAAATTTACTAACTTAGCACCAAATATATTGCCTTTCTGAGCTTTCTAAACATAAACTCAAAATTAAATAAATTTTGAATAATTAAAATTATGGAATATACTTTTTATATTCAAAATGTTATTCTCTCTTAGGAAGTATACAGAATTTAAAATGAAGAATTATACAAATAAATGAAACCTATATTAGCTTGTCTTAAGAATATGTACAAAATGGAACTTAGAATGTACTTATGTGTCTCAAAGGATTAGCAAAGAAGTTTATGCACAAGAAGGGATCAGAAGGAGTTAGTTTGTGTTAAGCATCACTTTCAATGCTATGGTGAATAAAATATTGAGGTAATTACAGTGTGAAGGACATGTAAATTAGATTTCCAACATATTTTTACAGTGCAATTATTCTGACACAAAAGTATACTCATATATACAATAAATATATTTCACTATGAATCTTGTGAGGTTTTAGAGGATTTTGTCCCCCAGTTTTGCTCGAGATCTCTAGGAGCTTAAACTACTTTGGTATTGCTTTAGCTGTTATTTGTGGAAAATTTACTATGTGCTATGAACTTCAGATCCCATATATCATTTAATCCTAACCAAAAGCTTACAAGGTAATTATTATTTATTCCTATTAGGGAGATGAAGTTGATGAGCAGATAATTCATGTCACACAACTGTGAAGTATAAACCCAAAATTAAAAATAGGCCTGTTCAATCCCAGTTTAAGCTTTTCCAGTCAATGAATGAATGTCTTCACTCTGTCTGCTAAAAATGCATTGCACTGTTTCTTCTGCAATATATGTCTTCATAAGGTAGTTTCCTCATTTTATCCCATAGGGATTCCTATCTATATAACTCTAAAATAACAAGTGTATTTATATCTACCACATATTTATTTTATTCTAAGATTCAAATAAGATGTAAGTGAACATACTTTGTGAGCTGATACATAAAGTATAATTATTAAGTTGCATAATGAGTATTGGTTCCTTAATTGAAAACCTGTCATGTTTTCATTTCATTGAATCAGTTTCCATTCTGCTTGTCTTTAGATGGAAATAATTATCTAAACCTGAATTTGAAACCAGTTAAAGACAGATGCCAGATTGATAGAAATGAAACAGAACATTAGTAACTGTCTGGGCTCAATGGTGAGCCACAATCAAGATTTCTAATATTTCTCTGGAGTCTAGGCATTGGAAGAGTCTGATTGTATAAAGGTGACACATTTATTCAGAACCAATACATGTTAAATCACACTACTGTGGTCAGAATCGAGTCCCTGATCTACCTCTGGAAGGCAGGGTGAACCCTGGATCACATGTGCTTACTTCAGGGAAGCATCATCAAAGCGTAATATGCCAAACCTTTGTTCAAGCCCATCTGAAAATGATGCTGAAAGCACATTGTGGGCTCTCTTATCATTCAGCTAAAGGGCTGGGTTATGCATGTCAATTGTGTATCAATACAAGTAAATTGATCAAAGCAGGCATTCGCTATATCTGAAATCATCCTGAATCTACCCAAAAGCCCTCCAACACCATGCCTTCATTCATTCATTCATTCATTCATTCATTTCTCAAACAAGTAATTATCACTCTTCTAATGTGTACGAGACACTATTCCAGGTACTTGGATTTCATCCATGAAACAGAACGCGTTGTAGTCATAAGGCAGGCATATACCTGCTCTCCTCTTCCGCTATTTTCCAGTTTATTCTGCTTATCCTAAGCCCTAGAATATGATAATATCTTACTTTCCTACATATAAACATATTTTCTCTACTTGCATACATATGTGTTTCATAGATAAACAAATGTCTCAAAAATGCCACAGAATCGATTGTCATTTTATATTAATCTTTTTTTAAGTTAATTCGTTACTTTTTCTGTTCTCTAAACTTAGTGTTTTTCCTAAATTTCATGTTGATTAAACATATTCATATCTTCAAAGTGTTTAAGTAATGATAACCAGCTTATAAATTGTTTCCCTCATGAAAAAATAAGAACTGACTCCTAACATATGATTATTATTTTAATCATATATGCACAAGGTATATTTTTATCTAAATGGACTTTTGTGTGCTAAGTAAACCTAAATTACATACATCACTTTAAAGGACACATTTGCCAAACTTGTCCAGATATTTCTGAATTCAAATTAAGGCTAAAACTGTTACTTTTTTTACTGCATATTTAAAAACATATGATATTTTATAATATTCATTAAAGTAAATTGTTCTTGTGAAAATTGATACAAACTTGTATTAATCTTGAAGGGAGGCATTAAAATTCTCAGTACTTAATTTCTTGTTTTATGTTATTTGTGAAGTATATTTTTTAAAAAATAAAAGAACTATTCTGGTTAATATTCTGAACAGAAGTGGACAGAACTGAAACATAACCAATTAATACATTTCTTATTCTTTTTACTCTTATTTTAAAGATATTATGCCATTTTATTAAATAAATCTACTTAAAGATTTTAATTGAAGGGGCGCCTGGGTGGCGCAGTCGGTTAAGCGTCCGACTTCAGCCAGGTCACGATCTCGCGGTCCGTGAGTTGGAGCCCCGCGTCGGGCTCTGGGCTGATGGCTCAGAGCCTGGAGCCTGTTTCTGATTCTGTGTCTCCCTCTCTCTCTGCCCCTCCCCCGTTCATGCTCTGTCTCTCTCTGTCCCCCCCAAAATAAATAAACGTTGAAAAAAAAATTAAAAAAAAAGATTTTAATTGAAATGAACATCATAGCTGATTCCTTATCTACTTATTCTATTTAGATATTTAGATATTATGAAAGAAAAAGGCAAACGGAAAATAAGACAAATAGAACCAGAAAGAAAGTTAAAGGCAGATAGAAGTTGTTTGATATTGAATTAGAGTTCCATATGAACCAATGAGTGTTTAAAGTCTCTACCATGCTGCATATTAAAAAAAATGTGTTTAGGTGCCTGGGTGGCTCAGTCGGTTAAGTGTCACTCTTGGGTTTCGCTTAGGTCATGATCGCACAGTTCTTGAACTCTAGCCCTGCGTTGGTCTCTGTGCTGACAGAACAGAGACTGCTTGGGATTCTCTCTTTCTCTCTCTGCCCCTTCCCAACTCACGTGCATGTGTGTGTGTGTGGGGGGGGGGGGTGTGGGTGTGTGTGCACGCACGCACGTTCTCTTTCTCTGTCTTTAAATAAATAAATACACTTTAAAAATGTGTAACTAGGAGTGTCTGGATGGCTCAGTCCCTGAAGCATCAGACTCTTAATCTCAGCTCAGGTCATTATCTCCTGGTTTGTGGGTTCAAATCCCCACATTGGGCTCTGTACTGATGGCACAGAGCCTGCTTAGGATTCTCTCTCTCTCTCTCTCTCTCTCTCTCTCTCTCTCTCTCTCTGTAACTTCCCTACTCGTGCTTGCTCTTTCTCTCTTTCTCTGAAAGTAAACTTAAAAAAAACTGTGTAACTCACAAGCTATTCTTAAACCCAGATGGACATTTTTACAAAGAACAAAGAAGTCTTTATATTTCTATCAATGTTGTAATAAAATTGGCCGAAATCCTGCTTGCTAAGCCCTGTCAAATTTCTCTATTACACTGTACTTTAATATTGATGACTCATTGAAATCTAATCTTTTTTTTTTAAGAGGAAGAAAGTTTAGACCCAGAGAGATTGTGACTTGAGGGTCAGCTGCACAACGATTACCAGAAATTGAACTTCCTGAATTGTTCCTTTTTAAAATTTTTAAAATCTGTGTATAGTTGACCCACAATTTTCACTGCTTTCAGGTATACATCATACTGATTCAACTTCTCTCTACATTATGCCATGCTTACTACAAATGTAGAGCTTACTACAAATGTAGAGCTTCCTGAGTTCTAATACTCTTCTTTCTACTATGATAGGTTTATATTTGGGGGTTTACAAAACCCAATATGTTTCCCAGAGGCAGCAAGAATACTGAATTCTAAAAATAATAACGATGATGATTATGATGATGATGATAATGATAAGCAAACTAGAATAAACATTAATGTAAAGAGCAGGGCAAATAGGGGTGCCTGGGTGGCTTAGTCGGTTAAGCGTCCGACTTGGGCTCAGGTCATGATCTCACAGCCTATGAGTTAGAGCCCCGTGTGGGGCTCTGTTCTGACAGCTCAGAGCCTGGAGCCTGTTTCAGATTATGTGTCTCCCTCTCTCTCTCTGACCCTCCCCCATTCATGCTCTGTGTCTCAAAAATAAATAGATGTTAAAAAAAATTTAAAAAAAAAGAGCAGGGCAAATAAATTGAGAAATAGACTAATAATGCATCTTGGTTTTGCTTTGGCATTTCATGTCTCATAGGATATATTCTAGGTCTGTTACAAACAGTTACAGTAAAATAAATTTCGATTAAATACAAAACATTAATAAGAAAATAGATAACAAGAATTATGTAAGGTGTTTATCCCTCATTTATGCTCTAACAGCACACCTCACATAACTATTAAAATGCTAGTCATTTTTATACAGAGTACAACATGGTGAATATAGTCAATGGTATTGTGATAGTGTTATATGATTATAGATAGTATCTATACTGTGGTGAGCATAGCATAACACATAGACTCATTGAATCACTGTGTTGTATACCTAAAACTAACATAATATTTTGTGTCAACTATACTAAAAAAGAAGTCATCATTTTTACTGCAATTATGCTTAAAGTGTCCCTCTCTAGATAATGAGTCTCTAGAGGGCAAGTACTATATTTTATTCCCTTCTATGTCACAGCTTCTGGTACAGTAACAGTATATAATTAGGCACTAAATAAATGTTGTTGAATAAATGAAGGAGAACATTACTTTTGAAAAGATATGAATGTATAAACACATGTTTTTTCATGTTCAAGTAAGGCAAAATTAATTTAAAAAATAACTTTTCTAGATGTGTATGCTGAATAAACTCTTCTGGAGGAGTTTCCATTTCACTGGAAGACACTCTTTCAAGGTCTCTTTTGCAACCTGGAAATAATAACTTATTGTGTCCTTCTTGAGTTTAAACTTTTTTTTTGAGAGAGAGAGAGAAAGAGAACACGTATGCACATGTGCAGAGGATTGGGGAGGTGCAGAGGGGCAGAGAGATAGAGGTTATATTTGCATACAGCTGGTTTCCATAGCCATTCCTGGAGAACAAGTGTGGAGGGGATGTGAGCAGAGAGAGAAAGAGACAGACTCAAACAAGCTTCACGCCTAGCGCAGAGCCCCACATGGGGCTCAATCTGATGACCCTGAGATCATGACCTAAGCCTAAATCAAGAGTAGGATGCTTAACTGACTGAGCTACCCAGGCACCCCAAAAGTTGAATCTTTTAAAGTTAGTAGCTGATAGCTGAAAACCCAAATATAATTTATATTTTTAAAATAGGTAAATTAATTCCTGGAGTTCCCACCAAGATCATGAAGAACTCTTGTTAAATGAATGGCAAATTTCCTCCACAGAAGAATGAGAGTACTATGGTCTTTCTTGTGAATACCAAATTACCAGGTTCAATAAATGAATGACCAGAGGTGATCGCACTGCTGTTGTTGTTATGGCTAACCCAACTACAATTGATACATAATCTGGAGTTTATTTATAGTAACTGATTGATTCAGTAAGTGTTTGCTACATGCTATTTCCTGAGATAGAGCCCAGGAGATCAAATTTAATGACATTCAGTTCACTATGAACTGAATGAGCTGTCAACCTTGGACCAAGAATGATATCAGTCATTATTTTCATCATTAAAATACATCATGGCAGTGTAGTAAGAGTGGCACTGGGTTTTCTTATTTTGAAATGGTCAACATACTTTTGAAAGTCAATAATTTGTTGTAGATATTTATTTCTTCTCCAATGGTAGCTACTTAGGGGATTACTTTTGATCATTAAGACAAAAAAGTTTCTCATAATCGATTACACAAAGTGACACCCAGGAACAGTCATAGGTTTTTCTCCCTTCACGAAAATGAAATTTTAAATCCATCTGTAGCTTCTCAGTGGGGCCATATTATTTGTGTGTACTTTCTGGCCTCTAAAAACTGAGCCTGAGGCAAGAGCTAGATGCAGCTATGCTATTTCAGCAAATGATTTTGAGGAACTGTAGTGGGTGACTGGGAAGGCCAAAAGGAGAAGAAAAAGACTACTCAAAGGAAAGTTTTCAAGTTGGGCAGCGCTGTAGAAAAATTGGGCTTGTTCCCATTGGGGAAGCTCTGAGAATCTTTATACAAATCATCTCAGAATTGTCTGCCTCAGGGACAACAATGTGAGAATCTTTCGGATGCCAACACCTATTAGCCAAGGGCTTTACCATGCAGTATTAACACTTAACACCAGTCTAGATTTGGATATATGTCAGAATTGCTTGCAGGTTCCTATGGGCATCCCATATGGCAGTGGACAATAATCTCAGAGCATAAAGGTAGAGATACAGGATTCAGCTAAGCAAGTTGCAATTAGGTTATATTTGCATACAGTTGGTTTCCATAGCCATTCCTGGAGTATAAGGGTGAGCTGAGGGTATGTGAATTAGGACATAAGTGGTGTCTGATATGGTCACTGAAGTTCTTGCTTTATATTTGAGAATACTATCAAACCTAGGTGTCTCTGCTTGTTTATGTTGCTGCCTAAACAGATTAATGACTACTGGTGATGGAGAGATTCTTTTCCAGAAAACATAATTGGTTCTCTTTTTAGTGACAGTCATAAATATTATATTGAAATATATTTGTATATTGTATGGAATCATGTTTGCAGTTGTTTATTTGTATTTCTCATTTTAAACACTTTGAAAATGCAAAGACAGGAAAAATATGCATATATTGTTGTTACCCTATAGCTCTATTTATACATACTTAGGTGTCAGATGCATAACCCTAAAGACATGCAGGTAAGGAAAACCATGCAGTGCCATCTTGAGCACTATTGCTCACCATGTCTGTAGTGTAGAGAGCTACTACTCACATAGCCTAACAATATTCAGCGGCTTCTAAGATGCCTGGAGTGTTAGAGAGGATAGCAATGATATTCCAGGATCACTTTGCTGGAAAGACCTCTTGTACAATTTTGCTTGAGTTGTTAGAATTTCAATTTTTACCTCCATAAGGAGAAGCATTCTTTAGAATTCATTAAACACACACACACACACACACACACACACACACACACACACACACGCCTCTATCTCCTGTCCATACATAATAAGATGTGGCAGAGAATTCCCTTCTCAAAATGTCTTTTAGTGGTGTCTGTAAAATGACATACTTATTGATAGGTACTTAGGAGGACTTGAGAATAACATCACAATTGGTCATAAATTCAAATGATGTTGTACAAACTATATCACTTTGGAAGGTCCCAATAGCCATGGAGAATTTTATTTGTATCCAGCTTTGTCCAATATGTCTATTAACCTGATAATATCCACTACAGTGACCCAAGCTTTGATTGTACCCATATACTGATTTATGGACATTATCTGAGGAAAGAATTATATTGAGGCATATGATTATTTTTAAGTCCAAAATTCTGTTTGTGCCTGGAAAGTGAAGGTAAAAATCTTCCTACCATTACCTGGTTGCATTCCCCTTTCAATAATGAGACTGAAGACTTGGGGAAAATATTTACATTATCACTTTTATAGCAATCATTTACTGTTATTCTTCATAACTTCTTTTAATTTTTAATTTTGTCTTCATAATTTTTGAAAATTACTGATAAATGTGCTATCCTTGACCTTCCGGAATTGTGGCCACCAGAGGGCAACAATTAGGAAGACTCAGTTGCTCATTGGAGAGCCTTACATTAACAAAAATGTTACAATAATTTAAAGATGTATTATGTTGAAAGGAGGTGGAGAGAAATATGAACATTGACCTTCACTTTGATATCTAATTGTCACCATAATTTTTCCTCCTGTAAGGATATATTTCTTCTGGGAGTGTACAATATAAACAAGAATGTCTTTTTCCTTTGACGTATCTGCTGACTGCCTTCTGTTCTGAAATTTCCAAGATGCTATTACAGGCTGTGGATTGCTGGTGTACATGAGGGGACTCCATACCAATAATCAAAATATTAATCTGCTAAAAAGTATTTAAGAATCTCTGTATACAGCATATAATATATACCATAGGGGAAACAAAAGAATAAATTATGTGGTTTGTATTTTGATGAAGCCATCAGTCTGATGAAATATTGTGAAATGGGGAACCAGAAAGTAATACAATCTGGTACTGATTATAACTGCAATAAAGGTTGCAAAAGGTAAAAGAACAGAGGGGCACCTGGGTGGTTCAGTCAGTTAAGCATCTGACTTTGGCTCAGTTCATGATCTCACAGCCCGTGAGTTTGAGCCCCGTGTCGGGCTCTGTGCTGACAGCTCAGAGCCTGGAGTCTGCTTTGGATTCCGTGTCTCCCTCTCTCTGTACCCCTTCCCTGCTCATGCTCTGTCTCTCTCTGTCTCAAAAATAAATGAAAACATTAAGAGAATTTTTTAAAAGAACAGAGAGTAAGATGTATTGCATAAAGAAGTTAAAGATTAAGCCGGGATTTAGAGAATGAATAGTTTCTACCAAAGCAAGAAAACATCTAAAACCTTAAAAATAATTGTTAAAAAAGATTAATAGACCATGAATGGGGAGAATGTACATATTGAGAAAAAGAGGTACGTTGTTCAGTTATCTCTCCAAATAAGGAAGTTCCAATACAGTATAGAACAAAAGTAAATAAATACCAAGAAATAAATTTATGGAGACTCTTAAGTGCCAGACAACAGGGTCATACATCTTCAGAAAGCAAGTGATAACATAATACTGTTAAGAAAAAAGTGGTCTTAGAGAAACTGGCCTAAAAATATTCTATCAGGGAGTTTGCAGAATAACAATAGTATGGCGTTATGAAAATGAGAAGAGGGGTTGGTGAAGAGAAAAGAAGGACAGTAAGTAGAACCCAAAGAGAAGCTGAAAGTAGACCACTATTTCACTTTCCCTTAATAGACTGTGCAAGAAGGATAAAAGGAAAGAAAGGAAGAAATAATGCCAAGATTTCTAGTTTTTAATAATGAAGAATAAAGAAGTGGGTACCAATGAATTTAGTGGGAGTAAGTGAAGAATAAAACCAACATGAACAGGAAGTGTTGATTTCATTTTGGAATATGATCATCTTGGGCTGAAAGCAAGACATGTAAGTAGAAATTTCCCCTAGACTGGTGGGGAAAAAAAGGAAAAAAAGGACCGAAGAAAAACAGCAGATGTAAGTTTGGGGTCTGTCAGCCCCACTAGAACAGTAATTGAATGTTTCCTAGGATTTAGTATAAAGCAAAAATTTGGTAAGAATAAAATCTTAAGAAATAGTCACAGAGAAAGAGAAGAATGGTCAGAAACAGTATAGGAATAATAGAAGAACCTGTAAAAAAGAAGATTTTAAAAAGTAAGAATTTTTAAAAGTAGGGCAACTGGCGTTAATATACTTCCTTTCATATCATTCTTGAAAGTAATTTTTAAAGTAACTGTCATTTGCCATGTGTCTTTTATTATAAGAGCCCTTGAAGAAAAGGAGAAAGTACACTGAGATTGTAAAAAATTGGCACACCCAAAAGCAGAAGTTCCAGTCAATTCTCCAGCATGCATACACTTAGAAACAAACAAAAAATTCATAAATCAAGTTATGCCCGCTGACACTCTAGTCCCCAGCGTATAGACCGCTTTACTATATCAGGTAGTGAATTAGGACTTGGTTCTTGTTCAGAACTGTTTCTTAAGGCATGTAGAATAATTTTGGAATTGAATTCTGAATTACCGTGTATAGTGTATATTTTAGAAACCCAACCCCCACCAATAATTCAGCACAGAATCAACACAAACACACAATGTGGAACTGCCATTAGTCGGAATATGTGGACTCTAAGCAACTGAATGGTCTTAAAGCCACAGCAAACAAGCAGACCGATTTTAAAGGCGAGCAAGGAAGGAAGGTTGTGCTCTTTACATCCACATTTACTGGATTTGGCTCACCAGAGTTTTAATCTCAGACAAACAGCTTGCTGCATCTTTGCTTAATACCTTCTGGGTAGAAACTAATTTTACTGTTGATTAAGTAGGAACATATTTTTTTTGTGCTTGTACCACTATTTAAAGGGATAGAGTCCAACATTGTACTAATTTTTTTTTCACTGTACTAATCATTTAATATTCAGGTATATTATTTACATGTATATTTGTGTGTGTATGTATGTGAATGTGTGTGTGTGATTAAATTATAGTCCTTTCAAATAAAATCCAGTTGTACTCATGAATATCTATTTACTTCTGTGTGAAGAAAAAAACAAATCCCTGAAATTTTATTTTTGAAATGACACAGCATTTAATTTCAACCCTCCACACACATTTATTTTATGTCTGTAGACAGTCAAAGCACAAAACTCTTCTCAAGTAAACAGATTTGGTGCTTCTTTCTTTCCTATACTTCGCTTTGTATTTCCTTTTCTAACCCAAATTGTTCTGACAAGCACTTGTCCAGCATGTGCCAATAAGTGCCAAACGTTCACTTCACAATGTGAGGTATCTAGATAATACACTTTCTGGATTATACAATGCACTTTCTGGATGTAATATGTTTTCACGGTTTTTTACAGAAAAGTCTGAACATTTATAAAAGAACCATTAAGGAGAATGTCACACTACATACTGTCCCCAGATGAAAATGAAGAGTGACACCACCCAATTCCCTTATATGTCATCACCTCCCTCCTCACCAAAAAGAAAGAAAAAAAAGAAAAAAAATCTACAAACTGACAATTAAAAAGAAATTTATATTTATCAAATTTTTCCATACACATCATCTAATTTTTTCATTAACCTATAGTCTTCTCAAAAATATGATAAATTCCTTCACTATAAAGACTGTCTTTCAACTTCTTATAATTCAGCACGCAAACCAAACTTCTGATTAATAGTATATCTTAAACATATATTTTCAGATTTAATTTTATTTAAATTAGAAAATGTAAAATGTTTAAAGAGACACCCCATTTTTAGAGTAAAAGTTCAATAAATGTTAGCTGAAAAACTGACTGAATAAATTAGTGAGAAAAGCTCTGGGAATTTTATTTTGATGTTTATTAGTTTATATTTATTCAGGTAAAGCTCTTCTATATATACTATTTTGTTAATATACAAACTGAAGCCATGGGAGCTGTAATAGAAAGCCGTACATCTCTAAGAGTAAATCATTAAATCACTCAATTATCTTAAGTCAGCTCATTAAATAAAACTCAGATATTCTTCTGTTCCATTTACTTTGGTGTAAATGTTTCAGAAGCAGGAACAAGTTAGTGTCTCTGTAATCTTAACCCTTTCCATACAAAAAAGGTTTGTTAGTGAAGATTATGATAATTTATATTTGTATAATTTAATATTTTTTTATTCCTAGGTCCCTTTACACTTGATAGGGATGTCACTAGCACCCCTGCCCTCATTCGTCTTCAACTGCAGAAGGTTTAGTTAATCAGTCTTTCCATTCATGGCCCATTATTACCATCCACAAAAGGCAACTCTCTTGTTTGAATTACAGTTATTATATCTTTCTCCAATTTCTATGACTTGAATTTTTCTAAGACTTAACTATGTCTTTCAAGTAGCAGGTGTTCTTAATGTTAGTGTAGTTTGATATGTGAATTTGCTCCTTTATGGTTAGCAAATTTTCTGTCCTATTTAGGAAGATTTTTTCTTACCAAAGTTCAGATGGTAGATGACTACCTTTCCTACCAGGATAAAAAAAAAAAATGTGTGTGTACACCTGTTTGTGTGTGTGCATGTGCAACCATATGTGCCTTTCACATTTAGGAATTATGATTTACGTACAGAATGAGGTTATGAGGAAGAAGTTAAATTTATTAATATATTCTCTGAATATTCAAATCATCTAGCAAAGCGTATTGAAAAAAATCTCTGCACAATACTGCAATGCCAAATTTGTCATACGTGAAAATAACATATACATGGAAGTCCATTTTCAAATTATTTTATTGTCAATATATGAATCTTTGCAATAATAACACAGTTTTAATTATTGTAGCTTTGTATTAAATCTATTATTATTATTATTATTATTATTATTATTATTATTATTATTTATTATTAGAGAGAAAGAGAGAGAGATGGAGTACCAGCAGGGGAGAGGGGCAGAGGGAGAGAGAGAGACAATCTTAAGCAGGCTCCATGCTCAGTGCAGAGCCCAGTGTGGAAGTTTCATCCTATGACCCTGGGATCATAACCTGAGCTGAAATCTAAAGTTAGATTCTCAACTGACTGAGCCACCCCGGTGCCACTATTAAATCTTAACATCTAATAGAGTATGTCTTCAAAATTATGCTTATAATTACACATTATCTTATCTCTTGTTGGCCCTTTTTATTTCCACATAATTTTTAAATCAGTTTATAAATTTTCACAAAAAAGAAAAATAAATTAAAACTTCTGGACTTTGA
Organism: Prionailurus bengalensis; assembly: GCF_016509475.1. Classification (NCBI taxonomy): domain Eukaryota; kingdom Metazoa; phylum Chordata; class Mammalia; order Carnivora; family Felidae; genus Prionailurus; species Prionailurus bengalensis. The sequence continues at coordinate 172,745,939 of NC_057345.1, read as the reverse complement.
ACGAGATTGCAATTAACATATAGGTCAATTAACATTTTATTATAGTTTCCAACTCATAAATATGGTATATACTTGAATTTATTCAATTTATACCAATATTTAACTCATCTCAATGATTTTTGTTCCCTATTCAGACCCCTAATACATATTTTACTAGATTCCTAGGTTTTTGTGAATTTTAATGTTATCATAAAACATGGTACTTAAATATCCACCTATATCAATCACTATGTGCATCTCCATTCCATTACTTCTAAGTACAGCAAAATACTTCATGTGTATATCCACTATTTTTTCCTATCTATGATCCCAGTTAGATAAGGTTGTCTTCAAAATTAAGCCACCTTTCATAGTACTCCCAGTCTTTTAGATATTACCTTTTCTCTACCAGGACTTCCACTTAGTCTATCTTATAATTTAATCAGTTAAGTGCATTGATGTTTTATCTAGTACTGTTGATACTAAGTATTAGTATGAGTACCTATTCATTTTCGTGTATTTAGTACTCCTTCTTTTATAAACTATACACTTAGATCCTTTGCCTAATGTTTTAATTCTTCTCCTTTTGGTATTATTTATTAGAGTTTCTCATGTAGGCCACATATTACTCCTGTGTTAGTATTATCTTTTCAACATTGGAAATCTTCTCAGTATATGTCACCTATGAAACTCATCAACAATATACATCAATAGGGGCGCCTGGGTGGCTCAGTCGGTTAAGCAGCCGACTTCGGCTCAGGTCATGATCTAGCGGTCCGTGAGTTCGAGCCCCGCGTCGGGCTCTGTGCTGACAGTTCAGAGCCTGGAGCTTGTTTCAGATTCTGTGTCTCCCTCTCTCTGACCCTCCCCTGTTCATGCTCTGTCTCTCCCTGTCTCAAAAATAAATAAAACGTTAAAAAAATTAAAAAATATATACACATCAATAATTAATGTATGCCATTGTTAGCCACTGAACAATCTTAACTACTCATGGTTTATGATCACTTACTGGTTTTGACCTCATCCCAACTTTCCAAATATTTACATAGTTTTGGGCCCACAGTACCCACTATTTGCCAATATCCTATGATAGGCTCTTTAGTAACCTAAAATTCATGCATCATAAAATCTGGGTAAGGAAGGCTGAGCACATGAAGAGAAGTGGGTTTTGTGAACTGAGGTACATGTTGTGGACTGATTTTTGGACATAAGATAAATTGCAAAATGTAACTACTCTTAGGATGTTATGAAATGTTTCCAATGAAGAGATATATTTCTATGCAAAATGTAGATGAGAATAATACTTATACTCCATTATTAAATAGTCCACACTGGAAGGATATTGGAAATAAATGCTTACATGTAAAATGTAGTAGAGTTTCAAATATAATCGATAATAGAAGGACATTGGAAATAAAATGCTTATGTGTGAAATATAGTAGAGTCTCTACTTTTTTCAATATTATTCCTATGGTATCAATTATGAAATATAATTTATGTAAAGTATCTTAGACAAATATGTAAAATAGTTAAAAGTAAACTGCCTTTAAATACACTGGATAACGGTGCATACGCATTGAAAAACTTTAATAGTGTATTCTGTTATGTAAACCTAAAGCTCATATAATAGTCTTTTATTGTCCTTGACTTAAAAAAGATATAGGGCACCAGAGACAGTGGTTGATTTCATGTCTAGGTCAAAAACAAGTCACATATAATTGTAGGAAAATGAAGACTGCTGAAAAACTTTGAAGTTATTTTGAAAAAACTAGTTTTGTCTTAAAAAAATAAAACTAAAATCTGTAATTCTTTTAAAATAATTTACAAATATCTAAAACTATTAGGTTAAATCTATCCAAATATATTATTCATACTATAGTATTTAATTGTTCGATCAGGATGGTAAATGTCCATGCATAAAGGTTATAACAAAATTTTAAAATGAATGCTATCCTGCATTTTGAGACACTTGTCTACATCAAGAGTAAAAGACATGCTCATTTTGTGCCACAGGACTGGAAAGCATAACAGATTCAACATATTACCCTCCACAGCAAGTAGTATAAATTATGAAAGTAGAATTAAAAATAAACTTAAAAAAAAACTTGTGTGGAATACAAACTCAAATAAGTATATGCCTTTCCTAAATCTCTTCTGAGGAAAACAATCACAATATACAGTTAATTTGGAGTCCCTCCTCAGATACATTACTGTGTAGGTCTCTCAGCCTCTATGAACAATCCAGAGGCCATATACTTTTGACCCATAAATGTGCTATACAATATTTTGCACATATAATAAATAATGACCTTTAATTAACAAGGAGTTCTATTCATACACGTCTAAGTACATACAAGATGATCTGAAAGAACTATTAAATAATGAATAGTAAGCTAGAGCTCTAATTCACTTTAGTGATGCGTAAGAAGAAAAATATAGTCCATGTAGATTTAGAGAAAGTAAAACTTATTTATAATTAGCATAACAAGGTATCACAAGTTCAGCAGTAATGACGCAGAGGGAACATACATGCTAAAAATAGTCATTTCTATATTGGTACAGAGAGGAGGGTCAGAAGATAGTACCAATCAACTGCTTAATGCAGTGAGGAAATAGCCTCTAAAAATTAATAACATCGTAGAAAATACAAGAAAAAAAATGAGAAATACAAAAAATAAGTAAAAATAAAATTATAACTAATAGAAGAAAATTAAAAGTAAGTGGTAGGAGGAAGTATTTAATAGAAAAATGAATGACTTCAGATTAAAAGAATAATAGAATAACAAACTGAGTAGCAAATAGATTTGTATGTCTATAGAATTTATAGTGCCTGTTTATATAGAAGATAAAAAAAACAAGAAGAAAATTAAAAAAAAATTTGTGAGAGAGACTGTGTGCTATCTATAAAAATATAAGAACCTGATCTTAAATCAGTGACACTGGAATAAAGGAAGAAAATAAATAATATGACAAACTTCATTTTTATATATATGTCTATTTATTTATTTTGAGAGACATAGAGAGGGAAAGCAGGGGAGAGAAGGGAGAGGGAGAGAGAGAATCCTAAGCAGGCTCTACATTGTCAGCGCAGAGTCCAATGTGAGGCTTGAACCCATGAACTGTGAGCCCATGACCTGAACCAAAATCAAGAGTTAGATGCTTAACTGACTAAGCCATCCAGGAACCCTAATGTGAGACAATTCATTTTTTTAAGTTTATTTTTGAGAAAGAGAGAGACAGAGCATGAGCAGGGGAGGAGCAGAGAAAGAAGGGGACACAGAATCTGAAACAGACTTCAGGCTCTGAGCTGTCAACACAGAGCCCGATGTGGGGCTCAAACTCACAAACTGTGAGATCATGACCTGAGCTGAAATCAGTCACCTAACCAACTGAGCCACCTAAGCACCTCATAATGTGGCAAAATTCTTAAGTAAAACAGCTTTAGATCTAGAATTTTTATACCTAAATTATCATACAAGAGTTTATAATAAATGAATGCCAAGGCACACATGAACTCAAAATGTTTACCAAAGACATTTTCTGAATAATAGTCTAAACAAGCAAATACTCCTATTAAAAAAAAAAACAACAGGAAAAAAAACACAGGATAATGGAATGACACATAAGAAATATATATAAATTAGCTCCTAAAAATTTATGGTAGTCTTAAAAAAGCAATATCCACACCGTTCCCATGGAAGGAAGGAAGGAAGGAAGGAAGGAAGGAAGGAAGGAAGGAAGGAAGAAAGGATGGAAGAAAGACACATTCTAAGCAAGCAAACAAACAAACAAAAACTCTACAGAAATACAAGGCTGAAGTATACCTGGTATGAGTTGGGATGGGGTGAGAGTTGGCATGGGGGAGGTGATAACTGGAGAGGCTGGGAAAAAGAGGCCAAAAGGGAGATGAGGGGATAAAATAACGATGAAGTGTTGGCTTTGTTCTTGTCACATACTTGTTTTGTTCAATCAGATTATTTTTAAATGCTATTAAATAATGACAAAATAATTAGGAAAAATAAATTCATGCAAAATATATTTATAGAGAGAACCTAGGTGTTAGTTGTTAGTCCCAGATAATGGAAATTAGAATGTATAGCTTTCAAAAGGGAAGAAGAATATTCTATAAATTTACACTGAAAAAAAGCCATAGTGATAACTAGTCCTAGAACAGCTAAAACTCTTATATAAACTCCACCCTGTTTCTGGACAGAAAAACCAGAGCCCTGGGTATCAACAGTCACTGATAAAAAGTGAGACAAACATCAAAAAGAAGAGAGCCAGAGAAGCGGTGCCTCAAATTCTGTGCATAAAGCCTTTTCAAGTCTCTGGCTGACTCCTCAACCATGCATGTGTGAGGCAGACTCAAAACAGCCTGAACTTTTGGTTCAAAGAACTTAAATGGGATTTACGGCATCACCTACCATAGACAAAATAGAATTTGAAATTTGAATCTAACAAGGTTAAATGCCCACCAAACACACATGAAAACTCTTCAAAACAATGTAACAAAATCTAGAGTTGCAATTCCAAAATATAATATTTACAATATTCAGGACACTTGAAATTCAAACAACTCAACATCCAACATCCAACTACCATAGTAGAACTTGATAATCAATAGCAATCAACATACAGAGGACCTAAATGCTGGATTGTTAGGTAGGAATGTAAATTATTGTTATAATTATTCTCAATCAGATAAAGACATTTTTATAATGAATACATATCATTTGAGAAAGTTTAGCATAGTAAAATAAAGTAAAAAATAGAATTTCTGAAATAAAACAATTATTCAATGGGTTTTATAGAATATAAACGACAGAGAAAAGAGTCAGTCAACTGGAAAGTGGATTTATACCACTCAATTTGAAGGTGAGAGAGAAGAGATTAAAAAAAAGGTACAGGATTCAGTAACTAAAGGCCTGAGATATGATTAATTGAAATTCTAGAAGGAAAGAAGAGAATGGGGAGAAAAAAATAATTGAAAAGATAATGGCAGATAATTTCCCAAATAAAGTGAAATATACAAAATTAAAAATTCTATTGGTCATAGAGGCCCAAACAGGATAAATGTGAAGAAAACTGCAGTTACATCCTAGTTTGGCTACAAACCAAAATAAAGGAAAACTCTTAAAAAATACCTGAGACAAATGTCATTTTCCCATCAGAAACTATAAAGGCTGGAAGACAGTAGAATAACATTTTCAAAATGACGAAAGAAAAGAAATGATAATAAAGAATCGTTGGGGCACCTGGGTGGCGCAGTAGGTTGAGTGTCCCACTCTTGATTTTGGCTTAGGTCATGATCCCAGGGGTGTGGGATCAAGTCTCATATTGGCTCCATGCTGAGTGTAGAGTCGGCTTAAGATGCTTTCTCTCTTGGGACACCTGGGTGGCTCAGTCATTTAAGTGTCCAACGTCGGCTCAGGTCATGATCTTGAGGTCTGTGAGTTCAAGCCCTGTGTCGGGCTCTGTGCTGACAGCTTGGAGACTGGAACCTGCTTCAGATTCTGTGTCACCCTCTCTTTCTGCCCCTCCCTTTCTCATGCACCACCTCTCTCTCAAAAATAAATAAACATTAAAAAAAATAAAAATAAATAAAAATACCCTCTCTCCCTTTGTCCCTCTCACCTACTCACACTGTCTCTTAAAAAAAAAAAGAATCCTTTATCCAATGAAAGTATCTTTCAAAAAAAATTTAATAAATGATCTAAGATAATTTGTTATCAGCAAACCTGTATTACAAGATATGTTAATGGAAGTCCTTCACACTAAAGTGAAATGGTAACAGATTCATCAAGCTCAGATGTTCAGAGGAATGACGAGCTTCAGAAACAGAAAATATCTAGGTAAGTTTTTATAAAATACTATTTTTTCTCTTAATTTCTTTAAAATTCCCTTGACCATTTAAAGCAAAAATGATGACATATGATATCCGTAGCATAAAGAATGGGGGCAGTAAATGCAAAGTTGCTATGTTTTAGATAAAATGGAACAGAGTAATTATAAAGATGTATATAGAAATTTTAAAGAATTCAAAAATACTGAAAAGAAGTGTATATATAAAAATCAAACAGATGAATTACAACACTAAAAAATTTCTGACAATTGACATTTGTATTCTCTCACATCCTACCCATTCTAATACCCTTTCTTTCTTGTAGATCCATGCTTCTATCTGGGATTGTTTTCATTGAGTCTGAAAAAAATCCCATCTGGCATTTCTTATAGTGCCTGCTTATTGACAATTAATTCAGCTTCTGCTTTTTTGCTGTCTTCTTTATTCATCTTCATTGTTGATGCTGACTCCTACTGGGTTGGAATATTATGTAATGGGGTTTTAAAACTGATGTTTCATATTTTTAAAATACCATGGAACTCACTCCTGTCTTCCATTGAATCCATTGAAAATTCAGCCACCCATCTTATTTTCACCCTTTTGAAGCAGTTTTATGATTTTTTTTGTCTTTGGTTTTTCAATAGTGTCATTATCAGTGACTAGGTGTGGTTTTCTTGGTATCAATCCTGCTTAGACTTTGTTGAGCTTCTAGAATCTAGTAATAGTTAAGCACTTTTTCCTTTCTAGAATTTTTGCCCATTTTGTTATTTTTTGCTTCCAGAGCTCCTGATATCTTAATAGGTAATGTTGGCACCATATATATACATATATATACATACCAACTTATTATATTATATAGTTAAATATTATACATTTATTATATATATTATATATGTATTACATTATATATAATATATATGTATTACATATATATTATATATATTATATATATAATATACATAATTTTACAACTTATGTGGAAACAAATATTCTTGAAAGACATTAGCAATGCTATTTTGACTTAATATTGGCTAATTATCTGAAACAAGTTAGAAGCACAGCTAAATCACTAAAGCTAATTATAGTAAAATTGGTGAATTTCATAGCTTTGATTTAACAAAAGCATTATAATCTTAGCTAGTAAAGAAGGTATCTATGGTCAATGTTAGAACAAGCTGGATGATTACAGGAAACACATTTGCTGGAACACTGGCCACTGGCCACTCATACTCACGCCCAGCCTAGGTTCTGGGTTTATGAGACTTCAAAGGGGTTGAGTGTGCTTTACTACTTTTTTCTTACAGGTTTTCTCTTCATAGTCTGTCATTTATATTTCACAACATGGTGCTATTAATTTGTCCTAACCCATTACATGAAAATTAGTTTCAATAAAGCTAAAGATGCTATCTTGTTTTGTTTTGTTTTACTATAGTGATAACGTTTATCTAGTCTGCCATGGGAGTAAGAAACTACACTGTTAACGGTAGGAGCAGAGCATGAGTAAGACAGCAACCCAGTATTCACACACACACACACACACACACACACACACACACACACACACACATAAGCGGCAATATGGATATGGTGTCTACTAGCTCACAGTCCTATAGGAATTCTTGAAGTGTCTTTCCCAAGTCCATGCATGTGAGGAGCAACTGTAAGAGCAAAAGGGAAGATTTTAATAGATCCTCAAAAATTTCCCTTTCAGTAACCGATTATTAATCTATCAGCCATGAGAAACAAAAATAATTAAGTCATTGAAAAACAGGAAAGTTGCCAGCTTCCCACTCTCTAAAACAGACAATTAGAAGAGTAGATTAACTACAAATGTGAAAACCTGAAAAGGTGAGACCTGCTCATAGACAAAACAAAGGAGGTCATGTTCTTGGGAGCTCACAAAACAAAACAAAACAAAACAAAACAAAACACCAAAATTGGTGGACTGATAAAATGAAAGGGAGAAAATCAGTTGGTGAATCTGGGACCTGTAAGAGCTGCTCAAAATGGTAGCCACAATTATGAAAAAGCTGATGAAAAGACTCTGGCTGGACTTCAGAAAACCATGGAGATGGGTAAATGGGGAAAATCACTAAGTAACAGTTATTTTCACTTTTTTTTAATGAATGCAATCACAGTGTCTACTGTCTGATTCAGAGCAAATCAACATAAAACATGATCAAGAAAGGTCTATATACAAACAAAACATCACAATTGTGTAAATAACATAATTTTTCCACTAGGAGAATAAAGTGTTGGGTTTTACCACACAGAATTAGAACAGCCTGTGTGCCCAGCAAAAGGCACTACTATTTAGAATCAAACAGTGGATAATAAAGGCTTAGATAAAAATGTAGTAACTTCCTTTTCCCTGAGTACATGATTTTGTAGCAATGACTAAATGTGCTGTCAATAGTTGCATTTGGATTGTAGACTCAGACATTACTAATGTTTTAGATTTTATAATAATTCTGAGAAGAAACACAAAATTGATTTGCTTTCACCTGGCAAGTCATACTACCAACTTATTATCAATTGTTTGGACCAATACTTATCTAGCATAGTGTGAAGGAGTGGTAAGTAGGCAGGCATTTTGTTACAAGAATAACTTTTTGACAATGGCTTTTGTTGACTGCATGCCACCACACACACATAAGAATAGATGAACAGCATTGAATAAGAGAAAAAGACACAAAAACATATTCCCTGACATTCAAGTAATGATTTTATGACAAATTCAGCTATAAGCTAAAGAATTTCAGAAATAGATTGTTGGTCCTAGAGGTGCATGCACACAAACACACACGCGTGCGCACACACACACACACACACACACACCCTCACAGAAAGAGTCTCAACATCTTATTGGGCCTTTTTGGTTATTTTAAACAGAACAACTACTGAGAATTTTGCAATAGCTATTATAATCAATTGATATTAGAGATGGCCAAAGTTGACAGGAGAGCCCCTGTAGCAAAAAAGAGTTAAAAGTAGTCCAATGTAGTAAATCTTTACTTTTTCTCCTTCATGCCCCAAGATTGGTCTCCAGACTTTTGGACTTGAAACTTCTGATGGCCATTGATGGTAAACTAAAAGTCATCTACAGGTTCAATGACATCTCTATCAAAATCCTAATGACTTTTTGAAGAAAAATAAAACCCCTTCATAAAATTCATATGGAATTTTAAGGGACCCCAAACAGACAAAACAATCTTGAAAAGAAGATCACAGCTGGAAGGCATACTGATTTTAAAACTTACTAAGCTGCAGTAATTAAAAACTGTTTTTTGGCATAATGACATATAGATCAATGGAATACAGTAAAATAAAGAGCTCAGAAATAAACCCTCAAATATATAGTCTTTTTTTTTATTTTGAGAGAGAGAGAGAGAGTGCACGCGCACGCGTGCGTGCGCGCACAAAGAGTGGGGGAGGGGCAGAGAGCAAGAGAGAGAGAATCTCAAGCAGGCTCCATGACCAGAGAAGAGCCCCATGCAGGGCTCGATGTCACTATCATGAGATCGTGGCCTGAGCCAAAATCAAGAGATGGACACTTAACCAGCTGAGCTACCCAGATGACCCATCATATGATTTTTGGTAAGGGTACCAAGACTATTCAATGGGGGAAGGGACAGCCTTTCAACAAATGGTGCTGGGAACACTGTATATGCATACACAAAATAATAAAATGGTATTGTTGGTTAACACCATATAAAAAATTAACCTGAAATGGATCCAACTTAAATATAAGACTTAAAGCTATAAAATTCTTAAGAAAACATAAGGCAAAGGCTTCACAACTTTGGATGTGGGGATGATTTCTTGAATATGATGACAAAGGTATAGGCGACAACAACAAAAAGTTGTCAAATTGACATAACAAAAATTTTTTTAAAATGTACATCAAAAGACACTATCAACAGAGTAAGAAGTAAACCCACAGAATGGAAGAAAATATTTCCAAGACATATATCTAACATGGGATTAATATCCAAAATATGTAGAGAACTCCTAAAATTCAACAATAAAAACACAATTTGATTTTTTAAAGAAGGCAAAGAACTTGAATAGATATTTCTCCAAAGAAGATATATAAATGGCCAATAAGCACATGAAAAGATGTTCAATGTCACTAATCACTAAAAAAATACAAATCAAAAGTACAGTGAGATACCGTCTCACACCCATTAGGATGGCTACTACCAAAAAAGTGGAAAATGACTAGTGTTAGAGGGGACATGGAGAAACTGGAACACTTGTACACTGCTGTTTGTAATGTAAAATGGTACAGCAGCTGTAGAAAACAGTATGGTGGTTCCTCTAAACACTGAAAATAGAACTACCATATGATTCAGTAATTCTACTTCCGCTACATGCCCAAAGGAAATGAAAGCAGATTCTCAAAGAGATACTTATACATCCATGTTCAGAGCTGCATTATTGGTAGCAGCCTAAAGGTTTAAGGGACTCAGGTGTTTATCAATGGATAAATGGACAAGTAAAATGTTGGATATACATACAGTGGAATAATATTCGTCCTTAAAAAGAGGGAAATTCTAATATATGCTACAACATAGATGAACCATGAGGAAATTATGCTGAGTGTTAAGCCAGTCACAAAAAGAAAAAAATACTGTATGATTCCAATTTTATAAGGTAAAGTAATGAAAATTGTAAAGACAAAAAGTAGAAGGGTGGGGGAAATGGAGAGTTATTAATGGATGTGGAGTTGCAATTTCAGAAAACAAAAAGTTCTCAAGAATGGTCTGGATGGTAGCACATTATGAATCCATTTAATACCACTGAACTGTACATTTATTTTTTAATGTTTATTTTTGAGAGAGAGAGAGACAAAGCGTGAGCAGGGGAGGGGAAGAGAGAGAGGGAGATACAGAATCCGAAACAGGCTCCAGGCTCTGAGCTGTCAGCACAGAGCCCATCACAGGCCTTGAATTCACAAACCCTAGGATCATGACCTGAGGCTAAAGTCAGATGCTCAGTCAGCAAATGAGACACACAGGCGCCCTCTGAACTGTATATTGAAAAATACATAAAATAGTAAATTTTAGTTCTATGTATGTTACTATTTTAAATATTAGAAAAAAAGTCTTTTGAGATGGGACAACCCAATAAACTCCCTGAAAAATAAAGATGGTACCTCCAATTAATATATCAACCCAGGTCCCTAATGGAATACTTTAGCCACTCTCAAGTGTCCACCTATTAGGCAAAGAGATAGTCTCATCAGCTTCTTTACCCAAACTAGTGTCCTGATGGGGATGTCACCCACAAAACTTGACATCTATGCCTTACTGATAAATCAGTTTTCCTCCAAGATGGACAAATCTAGTGGAATTTTACATTCACTCATCATAATGGTAGTAAATTACTGATAAAACACAGCATTTGGATACTTGATGGGGGTGCTCCCTGAAGCATGGGAAAGATTTGAATATACCTTTACACAGACTCATGAATCAGGACTATGTTCTAATAGTATGTATGTCCTAGCTGTAGACCTTTGACCTACCCATGTATGTATTATAAGTATACATCCATGTGGATCACCACCTTATGGAAAATATTACAAAACTGGCTAACTTAATTGTTATATTGCTGACACACATGTTCATTTGAAGCAAACATGTCTAAAAGAAAACATCTTTTCCAATCAAGTCCATGCAGATATCATCTCTGTTATAGCCTACTATATCCATGTTCAATGCCTCAATAGTAATAAAATCACAATAAAAGATTTACCAATGGGAATTCTATTTTTATGTATATTGAAACCACTATTAACCTATTTTTTTTTAATTCAAGAAGAAAAAAAAAGGGTACCTGGCCATAACAGACCTCTGCCTGGAGAACTAGATGGAGTTGGAAATTGTTAAGAAGAAACCTTTTTTCTCCTCCCTTTTCTCCAAAGAGTTTCAGTTTTCTTATCTATTTTTCTTGCTTGCTTTCGTCTCATGAATGAGTAAATAGTTCATATAATGCCTACTCTGAGTGAAGCTTATTAATGGATGGTTCATATGACCTCAGCAGATGGATGAACATATTGTTCAGAAAGGGAACACATGGAGAGACATGAACTTAGACACTGACTATGTCAGATGGCACTAGATCTGCCCTTTTCTGCCATGGATATTGCTTATGATTATAAAATGGTGATCCTAGGGTTCTTGTGGAACTCATCATGCCAGACAAAGGACAGATACTCTGATTTATGTCCATTAAGCCAGTCATTTGTATCCCTGATCCAAATCAAGGATGTGGGTGAAGCCAAGGGTATCATATTATGGACAGATGTCTTATAAGAAGACTTTTTCAACTATCCCAGAAAGGGGTTCATAACGCAAATTCCTCACAGTTCGACATTTGTCTATCTAAGTGACTCAGTTGAGTAGGAACTTATTGATACCCCATTTCCAGACTTGTAGTCAATCAGAGATAATGGAGGCCCTTCTGTTTAACAAAAGAAAATTGTAGATGACTCCAGAAGTGCATTCACTACCATCACCATCCTTCTTTTCAGTAGCTAAACAAGAGCATAGCTCATAGGTCAGAGTTGCCTCATTAGAATAGGCTGATACTATCTACTGGACTCTGGAAACTACTACTTCATATCAGGGAACCTTTATAGTTGCATAGTCACAAAGATGTTTCTGGCTCACCTTTTTCCATTAAACCTATAAGTACATATAGAATATTATGGGTTAAGTCTCCTCTTTCCTGAAATATGGCCAAGTTGCTTGCATTTGTCCATTTGCAGCCTGCACAGAAAGATAATGAAGAGTCTAAAGTATTCTATTATATATCTCAAATAACATATATCATATTATCTTTATTTATATTATATATCTATATGAATCTATTTAATTGTAAGGTTTTCCCCCAATAAGTCCTATTTTTTTTTATCTGTCCCATATGGCTTTAGTGGTTTCTATCCATGACTTCTTTGCACAAAAGTGTCTTCACTGGTTAAAAAAAAATACTGCACATATACTCACAGTGATTTAAAATGTGTTCATGACCTGACTAGTCATATTGGGAAAGAAAAAAAGATATTATATCAGATCAAAGATTGTAATTGGGTAGAATATCTTCCATTTGCTCCTTGAGATTTATGACCCATTCTTGCCACTTTACTTTCTGCCCCCAAGGCTGACCTGTATGGATTACATTAACAGGGCTCTTGTGTCCTCTGATTTCTAACCAGGCTCAGTTAAAAATGAGACTCACACAAAATGGAATGAAAAGGTGTCAATGATATTTTTCAACTCATTAATTAAAGTGAAAACCAATAAGAATGTCCTACAGGGTGACACAATATAGGTTATCTTTTCTACCAGACAGAAATAATTTGATCTCTACAGACAAAAATCTGCAACTTAACATGCAAGTTCATATAGTTTCAGCCTGTAATTAATAATAAATAGCAAGGTCAAACACTGCTCTGTGCTCTTAGAGAAATAAATAACTTTTAGACGGCTTCTTTAAATAATACCCCATTATGACATTGAAAGTACCCACAGTCTTCTCTTGCTTTATTTCCAAGTTTCAGATAATTTTTCTTAGTAAGTTAAGAGGAACTTCAGGAAGGAAATTGAAAAAAATTAAGAAATATTGAAGACAAACTGAAGAGAGAGTGGAGACAGACTGCAAGAGTGAAGTCAGGGTATTTATCTTGTTCCTTTTCTGTGGTGTCACCATGGGCTGACTTGTCTTTAACAGAATGATCTGATTCACCTTCTGGACACAAATCTTTCTCTTTCCACTTTCTAACAACTTCTCTGTCATACCAGGCATAGCGGGGAGGGACAGGTCAGAAGCTACTAGCTCGAGACTATCTTGCTCACCTTCAGGTCTCCTGAGGTTACAACTTTGTAAATGATCCTTGCTAACAACCTCTCATCTAATAATTCTATTTGGAGTGTGCTATTTTCTGTTGGGATTCAAAGTGACATGGGGGTCAATCTTCCCTTGTAGGACTAGGAAGAAATATTGCATAATTATGTGGCCAAAATAATGTACTTAATAGTAGCAGAAATGTCGACAAAATGTTTGTACTATTAAGTGAATATAAGCTAGTCAAGTTAATTAAGAACATAATGGAAAATTAACGTGAAACAAGAAAATATTTACATTTCAGATAAGATAGTGCTGACAAAGGAACTAAGAAGTAAATGGAAACAAACTGTTTAAGAAAGGATGAACAAAATCAGAAACAGGTTCACACTTTATTAAGGAAGTCAGCTTTTCTCTTTGATAAATTGTCTCATTTGATTTATTAGGCAAAGATTAAGGTCCAATTTGCATTGCATATTTGCTATACACTGTTATTCCTTACCTACCCTACTCCTTTCTTCTACAAGTTTCTGACACCTAAAGATAACAGAACTTGAATGTGCTGCGTAGATTATTTTTTATCTATGCTTGAGTTAATTTTAAGGTTGGTAAAACATTATTTTAGATAATTACATAAAATCATAAAACAATGACTATAGGGAAAATTAATGAATAAGTGATGGTTCGAACACTATAATTTGTCAAGTGCTTAAAAATTATTTTACACTAAACATACTTAGCTGTTGTTTTATTTTATTCTCTGTCCCCATTGTGTGGCTTTGTTACCCAGAGCCACAAAATAAATCAGTGTAATTCCTAGTGTTTGAATTTCACGTATTCAAAATAAATTGTTCTCAAATTATCTTAACCTAAGTAAACCAAAGACTTGTTTTGTGGTTTGTTTTATGTGTTTTTATGTAACTATTTTAGTGAAAACATATTTTTTTTATTATGTGAAAAAACACTCTGCTCCTTAATTATAACTACAGACCACAGTTGGAAAAACATTGATCTAGTAGACTTTTGGAAAATACTTTCTGTTCTCTCTTTGTGTACTCTGATAAGAATAGTTACATTGGTTTCTTTTTTATAACTTGGACAATCTCTGAAAAAAGTGTAAGGATTACCTTTCCAAGGAATACTTTATTCTATCAATGTTAAACCATTTAATCCAACATGCCGGAGATCTAATTCAAGAATCCTCTCAAAACTTAAATATTCATTTTGCTTTATCTTTCCCCCCAGCCAGGCCCCTTAGGATCAAGCCCCAGGGGACCCATATAAGTCCATCAGATGGAACACCCCAGCTAACAGGGATGGGGAATTGATGGAAATGCACTTGTTCTCCAGGGACTGGCAGATGATCTCACACAGATGTGGTTTTGCTTGTTGGATTTTACCTCCATCAGTGGTCAGTCATGCAACCCAGTCTGTCAGCTGCAGAATCCTTTATGGGATATAAATTCCCCCATTAAATAATTTTCTCTGTGGCTTAAGAGCATCTGCAAGACACAGATAATTCTAAAAATATTTTGCAAGTCTCTTGGTGAGTACAAAGCTCTCTGATAGCCTTGCATCTAAGGATTATTGTAACTCTAACTAGTAAGCACTTTTGAGATAAACTGTGGTACATGCACACTCAAAATGCCCCACTCCGTTCGGAACTATCAAAAAAGACAAAATGAGCATATCCATAAAACATTATAAATGTTTCCATCGACCAAATAACAATACAGCTTGATGAATATGAAAGTTATTTTTTTCTCTTTTTTATGCACTGCGTGACATAGGTTATATAATCCAGTGTGAGAAATATCCTTGAATTATTTAACAAAAATTAGCAATATAGAAGTTCTGTGAAAAAATGGTAGTCATGACACTATTTTATCTTGTTTAAAATTTTGTAGCCCTACTTAAAGACAGCTAACTTTATTAATTTATTACCAATTAATATTTATTTATTGAAGCAATATTTTTAACAATTACCGTGGGTCAGGCTATAATCCAGAAAGAAGAAACATAGAAGTCTGTAAAAAAACAAACAAACCATGATTCTAGTCCTCAGAAGTTTAGACTCGGTCCTCAGAAGTTTATAATCTAAGATAAAAAGGGTTCTTCTGAATATGAGTAAAGTCAATTAATCATTAAAACTCAGTTTTAAACATTTTATTTTTTATTAAATTATAATTGACATGCAAGACTATATTTCTTTCTGGTGTACAGAAGAGTGATTCAGCATTTTTATACATTACAAAATGATCACAATGGTCTAATTAACATCTGTCACCATACAGAATTATTGCAGTATTATTGACTGTATTTCTCTATACTGTACATTACATCCCATGAGTTATTTATTTTATAATTGGAAGTTTTTACCACTTAATTCCCTTTACATATTAAATGTTTTCTATGTGGGGGCACCTGGGTGGCTCAGTCGGTTAAGCATCCGACTTTAGCTCAGGTCATGATCTCACTGTTTGTGGGTTAGAGCCCCATGATGGGCTCTGTGCTGACAGCTCAGAGCCTGGAGCCTGCTTCGGATTCTGTGTCTCCTTCTCTCTCTAACCCTCCCTCACTCGTGCTTTGTCTGTCTCTCAAAAATAAATACATGTAAAAACAACAACAACAAAAATTAAATGTTTTCTATGTGACTCTTTCAGTACAAGTGACCTTTAGTGTAAATTTCATTCCTTTGTTTTTCAAATTTAGTATCACATGCCTCATCTTGAGTTAGAAATGCAAGAATTATTTTTATTACTTTTCTCATCTAATTGCAACACTTTTTTCTCCACTCATACCCAACTTCTCACTCAGTCCTGAATCTCTAAGATGATAAAACCATAGTCATTGCCATTTCAATGCGGTATTCATATATTTTGTCATAAAAAAGAAAATATTGTAAAATTTACTAACTTCTGTAATCTGAAAATAATTTTACATAATAATTTTACCACTGCTTTTCTGTGGTAAGAAAAAAGTTGTATTTCATCTCTAAAATATGTAAAAGAACAGAGATGAATATTCCACAGTAACACTCTTCTGTCTTTTCTGATTCTTGCAGATTATAATAATGATACAATTTATACATGTTCTTTTGTTTAGTGGTCTGAGAAGACCAAAATATAATGTAACAGGTCTGTTCAACCTCTTTCACTACTTGAAAGGGCATAGGTTTTCTTTGAAAATATAAAGTCCCCACTCTCAGACATCATCCAGAGTTATTTAGCAGGAGGGTTATTTCACAGAAGCTTAAAAGACCAAACAAAACAAAACATTAAATAAATAGGAAAAACATGAGAGGAGATGAGTTCCAATAAAATCCACAAATGGCCACATAGCCTCTGAGAGAAACAATATGAGTATTTGCTTACTTCCTATACTCTTCTCAGTTCCAGTTTTAAGACCCAGCTTCTCTCCATTTTCTATTCCATGTTAGCTATGACATATATGTTTTATTACTTTTTTTTTGGATGCTTCTGATACAATCTAACTTTACTTGCTAGCAAAAGTGGCTTTCCAAAGTCCTTTCTCTTGGGAAGTGAAGCTTTTTCTCAGTTGATCAGTTCTAATTCTTAAAGAATAATGACCTTTTGTTTACCAGACCTTTTTTCTTTGTATAGATTGAGGATCAGAGAGCATAAGTTAGTTCTGTCAGTATATAGCCCAGTCCCCCATGTCTTCCCATGCATCAGACACTCCCTCTTACCTCATAGCTATGGCCATATGTGGGAAATCACATATGATCAGATGAGAGAAGAAAACTCCACGCCTTATTCACAGAAAGGTTGACACTATGTGGGTACCTACAAAAATCAATGATAGCTGTCCTGCATCTTTACTGAGGAGTGGCCTGGAAAGAAGATAGTGAGGGAAAATTCTTCTCATGAATACAACTTATGGCATTTTACTAGGTGATCCTCCTTGAGAAGTTAGACTATATAGTTAGATTAAACAGATCACAGTAATGGACAAGGCAATTGGCTTGGTCAGAAATCTGGAAGGAAAAGGATTGCAAAATTTGAGGTAAGGAAATCTGAAGTAATTATATGTGGATAGACATAAGGGAAATAGTACTAAGCATGAAATCTCTGAATCACAAGTTAATGTGATTGAGCATTGACTCAGAGGGCTTATAGAATCACCAGAGAGCATTGACTTCAGAGGGCTTATAGAATCTTTAACACAGGGATCTACAAAACAGTAAGAAAATCCACTTTTACACCATATATAACACCACCCATAAATGCCTCATAAAATTATGCAACTGACTGTTGAAGGGAGTCAATAAGATGGGGCACCATTCTCTAGGACACAACACTACACACATTGAAGAATTTTATATAGTGTTGTATCCCCAGTAAATAGAAAATATAAATCAAACAATGGAAGCTAGAGCGGTTCTGCTTACCATCATAACCAGTGGCCGAGTAGGAGAATTTATATTTCTGTTCTTCCAACTCAGGCTCTGCAGATTAGATCCTGGCTCCTGTAGTGGAACACTTCCACTAGGAGCACTAGCAAGATCTTATTGAACCAGAAGCTACAATATCCAACTGAGTATTTTAGAATCCTCATTCCATGAGACCAGCAGGCAAAAAGAGAAAAAGCCATCTTGGCAGGAGTAGCTGTCTCTATCATTGGTAGGAGGTAAGACTATTATTACATATGTGATAGGGAGAAATATATGTAACACCCAGTTGATCTACAGAAACACATTGGTACTCCTTTTCCCATATGCTACTGTATATATACAGACAATGGCAGCAACCCAGACCTGATTAGGGTCTGGTAATGGCTCAGGGAAGTGCCTTCAGTTAACACTGAGATGAACAGAGTACTAGTTGAGAGTGAGAAAAACCTAGAAAGGGTAGAAGGAGAGACAGAGTTTTATTTGCATCCCTGAGACCAGCTTTTTTGGTAGGAGCTGTTGTTGGATCGATCCACTAACCTTCCTCTTCTAAATTTCTCCCTGGAAGTGACGCTCACAGAAGCCTGAAGTTGCTGATGGTATAGTCTATGTGAAGAGAGGGATCTAAACCACACAAGGCATAAACTGTGTTGTTGTGTCACTCAGATCCCCTTCAAGAATAATGACATTGCCTGAGGTATTGGAAGCCCTTTCAGAACATTGCTATCAGCTGTCAGTCTTCTTCAGGAATTGCCTTGGCTAAAGATATCTGCCTTGCCTAATGTCAGGAGCAGTCCACATCGGATGAATAAGCAACAAATGGGTATGAAATTCTGATTCTCTTATCCCAACTTAATACCAGGCTAAAGGGATACCCAAGTTTCAAAGCCCATTGTTAGGTGGGTGGGGCTTTCTTTAAGGTTACATTACACATCACATTCTCCCTCTGCCTGCTACCTTCCACACCCTATTTAATGCCCTGCATATGAATCACCAAATCAGAGTCTGACTTCCATGATACATGATACATTTTAAGGGGTTCAGGATCATGTTCACCTATGGTGATATCAGTTTTATACTTATATAAATGAATTTTCTAGTTGGAAATTAAATTTGATATAAGCACCTAATTATTACTACTGTGTACCACCACTACCACCTAAATGCCACAGGTTTAAAATTCCACTATAGGGATTTATTTCTTTGGTGTAAAAATTATCATTAGTATTTATGAGACTCTTTTCATCATATTAACACGTGAATATGTACAGAGGGGGTCAAAGAGAAAAGCAACTGTTCCCAAATCCATACCTCTGTGCCACTGCACAGAGGCCACTGATTGGTAAAGATTTGCAATTTTAACTTTTTGATGGAAACCTTCTACTACTACATCAAAATCTTATCATTATATTTCTGTTTGAAATTTTTTTGATGTTCTTTTTAGAATTCTGGCTAAGAAAAATGAGCATACCACTTGCTCCTCTTAACTTTCAATTTTCAAAAGAGTCCTGTTGTTAATTTCTCCACATACGGTCCTCAAAACTTGAATTAATGTACCTAAATATCTGTTTTGTATTCAAACTACTATTCCTGTGCCTTTAATTTTCCTGATTTGTACCATTAAAAAATAACATGTCTGAATTTCCTCTCCTTCTATAATTCCCCTCTATGTCACATTATAAAAGAAAGTTAGAAACTTCCAGTTAAAAAATAAATAAATCACAGAAAAATATAGCATAGGGATTATAGTCAATACTATTGCATTATTGTTGCATGGTGACAAATGGTAACTACACTAATCTGGTCAACCTAGCACAACGTATAGAGTTGTCGAATCACTATGCTGTACCTCTGAAGCTGAGATAACATTGCATGTCAACTATACTTCAATCAAAAGAAAAAAAGGAAAGTTTCATCCTTCCTTTTATACTGTTTAGGGAGGCAGCTTCGTAGTCAATAGTCATTCTTTAGTACAGTGTCCACACAGTGGGACCTAAATGTTGGAAATAAGATATCAGAATTCGTCATATGACCAAAGTATATATGTTTTTATTTCTCAAGACAACATCCAGGAAAAGCAAAAGTTCTAGCCAAGCTCAGCTCTGATGAAAAGATGCCTCGGGAGAAAACCAGCCATAATCACGAGGAGGCACACAGGAAGAGCACGCAGTGGCTGAACCATTCTGCTAGGTTCCCAGGACAAGATGTTGGCAAGCACGTATCCTGACAAAAGTAGGGACAGACCTCATGGCTTCCTTGTGTAAAAATGAGAGTTCCATGCTTCTCAGGGAACACTCGGTTTCTGGTGTTCACTGTTCTGCCACATCCCCATGTATGTGATCCTAGAAGTCACAGCGGGTAACTGGGTGTTACAAGATGTTTCAGGAAGATGTACAGATGTCCTAAGTTCATCCCTATACCCAAGGCTACAAGTGAAAAGTCCTGGAACAGTGAGGCTTCTTCTAGCATCTCAAAAGTTACTTTTTGAACATCATTTGACTTTAGGAGAATGGACTTCTGTGTTTTCTACCACTCTGATGTTGTTTTTCTACCACGCAGACTACCAGAGTGACAAAAACAGGAGTACTAAATAAATAAATAAATGAATGAATGAATGAATGAATGAATGAATAAAATTTACCTAAGGAAATCCAGTAAAACAGTCAGATCTAAGTGAAGTAAAATTTTTAGAGTAGACAGAAGACAATAAAGTTTTTAAAATAATGACAACATAGAGGAGAGATTCCAGTGAAGATAAATATTCCAGAAAACATACAGATTTCTAATTAAATATTTAATATATGAACCAAAAAAGAGAATTATAACCTGGAAACGAAGTAGAAGAAAATATCAAAACACAATTACGGATTAGAAATATTCTATGCATCAGTGGTACCTTTGGCTCAGGTCATGATCTCACATTTTGTGGGATGGAGCCCTGAGTCAGGCTCTGTGCTGACAGCTCAGAGCCTGGAGCCTGCTTCAGATTCTGTGTCTCACTCTCTCTCTGCCCCTCCCCTGCTTGTGCTCATTCTCTCTCTCTCTCTCTTTCTCTCTCTCTCTCTCTCAAAAATAAATAAGCATTAAAAGTTTTTAATAAAAAAAATACGGTATGTAGCAGAGAGAGATTTCTTCAGTCAGAACAAAAGAAAGATTTAAGATACTGAAAGATAGGGAGAATCTTTCATGAACACAATGCCATTTGAGTAAAATGATGGAGACACTATCCATCTCAGGATGGGATCCCTGAAAAGCAGGTTTTAAGATGGAGCTTTACTTGCAGAATTACATTGGTGAATATTTTCAGAACCAACAACCACAGGGAGTGAAGGCAGCAGGATTGGGCAAGAGAGGAAGTTGAACTTAAGGTTTCAGCTAATTCTACAGGGCGCCGTGGAGCTGAAACAACCCTTAACATTTGCTTTGAATTAGGCAAGGAAGCCCAAATTTTAGATTCCCTCACCAAAGAGCCATTGGAAAGAGGCTGGATCTTGGATGAGGCATGGCCTTGGGTTAGGAAAACTTTTCAACTGAGGGCAAGCCCCACAGGGACTTAGCTGAGACACACTGATGCCAACATGCTCAGCAGGTGAGGAAATGGGTGGTTCTGCCCTAGCAGGAACACCTGTATGAAACAGCACAGCATACACTACACCACCCAGACAGAAAAAGGGAAAAAGAAGAGAAATCTATGAGGTAGGCAAAGATAAAAAGTGAGAGTTGAAAAAGTACTGATGAACAAAAATGCTGGCAATGTATAAAATGTATAACGTGTATACAGTTTTTAATGAATAAAGTATATAAATTAGCTCATGTGATTCCCATACAGGCCTATGTACTGTTACATTATCATAATCAAATGTAGTTTAATTCTATAAATTAATATATGCTGGTATTACACTTCATAAAGAATTTGAAGCACAGATTGTTTACATGAGTTATCAAATTTCACACATGTAGTAAGTTACGCAGCCAGGATTCCAACCTTGTGTGAACCTCCTTAATCATATGCTGTACCAGGAAGGAATGTATGTGCGCATGTGCATACATGCACTGTAGATGATATTGGTTCAGGAACAGGCAAGTAGGAACATACATTAAAATAGAATTAAGCAATATATCTTAATATTTATAAAAAGTTAATCTCTGTTAATGACAATCGTATTTTGTTAAATATTTTAAAGTTGAAACCTAACTTATAGGTATATATAAATAAACAAATAATACGATGATATATTTATGCATTACACATTTTACAAAAATATATAATACAATGTATATACATGTATGCAACGTATACACATGTACATAATAACATGTATGAAACAATATATTTTAGAAGAAGAATAAAAGAGTATATCTTAGCTATTGAAAGAGTTTTAAAGCAAGTCAGGAATCCCAAAACTATAGAGGGCAAAGATAAACATTAAAAATAAATAAGTAAAAGCACTGGAAAAAAACACCAAAATGACAAGAAAAATATTTTAGGCACAAACAGATCAAAATGATATTTATAATATTAAAAAAATGTCCCTCAAAGATTAAAAGATAAAGACTTTATATGAAAAAAAATGAAAAAGCCTATTAGGCAATTTAAAGAAATGAAATCCAACAGCCCAAAGCATAAGAAATGATGCTTAATTTCATATTAGTCAATTTAAAGTAAAAATGAGGTATCATTTTTCTACCAAAAAAAAAAAAGCTACTGCTGGGTGATATTCAAGGAAAAGGGACATTCTCATTATATTACTGATAAAAATGTGTTTTTAAGAAAAAAATTTTGAATGTCAAACTAGCAAGAGCTATTGAAATTGAAATTAAATGGCGCAATTTTCCTATTAGGTAAATATTTTATAGAAACATTCACATGTGAAGAAAGCAGAGGGAAAAATCAGAATGTTCTTCTATAGGGATAACTTGAATAAATAATAATAAATTTGTATGATAGAATTAAAAAAAATGCATGCCAGTTGCAAGGGAGTGATTTCTACAATTGATTTTCAAGCCTTCTCCCAACCAAAAATGCGTGATAAAGCAGGAAAACGATGAAGAACATACATTATACAGATCCTATATTTATAAGAAAAATTAAAACCTATATATGTAAAATTTATGTGCAATCATATCATCACTGAAAACAAGGTAAAGTGATCCACAACAAATTCACAACAGAGATTATTTATTGGAAGGAAGGGTGATAGTGGAAGGGAGTAGGGAAGAGGAAAAAATTGATAAAAGATGCCCGTAGTAAGAAACAATAGGTACTACTGTTTCCATTTGTGGGTATGTGGTGTGTGTGTATGAGAGCCAAAGAGAGTATATGTATATACGTTTGCATGTATATAAACATAGTTGGATGTATGAAATGATGAAATATTGCTGAACATCAAGATGTGGAAGTTCTAGTAAAATAAAATTTGTCTTTTTTAATACTATACTGTGAGAATATTTAGACATGCATTTATTTGGAAGGAAACAGAATGCATGCATGATGCTATTTTCTTAAAACAAGACTTCTAAGAAATATCACTACTGAGTACTTCATTTCTTTTTTTTTTTAATTTTGTTTTCAACGTTTATTTATTTTTGGGACAGAGAGAGACAGAGCATGAACGGCGAGGGGCAGAGAGAGAGGGAGACAGAATCGGAAACAGGCTCTAGGCTCCGAGCCATCAGCCCAGAGCCCGAGGCGGGCCTCGAACTCACCGACCGCGAGATCGTGACCTGGCTGAAGTCAGACGCTTAACCGACTGCGCCACCCAGGCGCCCCAGTACTTCATTTCTTTCTTTGTGGTTCTAATATCCTAATTCCCATGCTATTTTCCTTTTTAATATTCTACCAGTTGCTGACAATCATGCTAAATTACAGTTTGCTGTTTTTGAGGTATATAACTTTCTTGTATATATTGTTTGTTTTTTTTGTTTTTGTTTTTGTTTTGTTTTGTTTTGCTTTGTTTTTGAAAGAGAAAGTGTGCAAGTGAGGGGCTGAGACTGAGAGAGAGAGTACCACAGGAGAGGCAGAGAGAGAGGGAGAGGGGGAGAGAGAAAGAAGTGGGGGTACCCAAAGTAGGACTCATGTTCACCCGAAGCAGTGCTCAAGCTCACCAAGCTCACCAGATGCAGGGCTAATGCTCACCCAATGGGGGACTCAAACCCACAAACCAAACCATGAGATCGTGACCCAATCCGAAGTCAGATGCTTAACAACTGAGCCACCCAGGTGCCCTCTTTTATATATGTTATACTTGTTTGTTCCCTGGCTTCTTCTACATTTTCTACTCTAGATTTTTATCATCTTTTTTTTTAATGTTGACTTACTTTTGAGAGAGAGAGACTAAGTGGGGGACAGGCAGATAGAGAGGGAGACACAGAATCTGAAGCAGGCTCCAGGCTCTGTGCTGACAGCTCAGAGCCTGATATAGAGCTCAGACTCAGGAACCGTGAGATCATGACCTGAGCCAAAGTCACAGGCTTAACCGACTGAGCCACCCAGGTGCCCCAGATTTTTATAATCTTAATAGATAAACTATTAAAATTCCAATATCATAGTATAAAACTCCAGTATTAAGAAATAAAATATTTTATTTAAATTACTTTTTTCTAGAAAAATACTGACTAGAAAGGGACTCTCATCTTGGGTAGGGTTATACTACAGCTTAAAACAAATATTTAGCAAATCGAAAACAAGTTTTAGACTATTTTGCATTAAGCTAGCACTGCTTGTAGAAATGACTACAAGGGCAGGCTCATGGGGGAATAAATAAAACAAGAGAAAAAACTCAGAAAAAATTAGGTTCTCTTGTCTGAAAATATATTAAAAGGCAGGATTCAGTGGATTCTGAAATGCATTCCTAACTCATCAGACTAAATACTGTTCTTAGACCATATGAGAGTTGGAATTAAAGAATCATTTTTTTCTAGTCTAGACTTGCTTCTTGAGTAGATACTTTATAGTCACCATTATTTTTCCAAGGTTTAATACACTGGCTGTTTAAACCATGTTACATTTCAACAAATACTCCAATCCATTGCTTGTGTCAAAGCACTGATTTGAATTTAGTTTCCATTCCTTTTTTTGTTAACATTAATTATTCTTTAATGCTTCGTATCTCTGGCAAATTTTTAAATATTTTTGAAAGACTTTTGTTTTTCTGGGTCCCAGTATAGAGACAAATTTTCTGATAGTCTCCAAGTGGTCCTTGGACCCAGAATAACCCCAAATTGGAAAATAACACTTATACTGTTATGCTAAATTTATGGTAATTTGGGAATGACCATGACTATAGATTGAATTTAGTAAACCAAACTTCTCAGATTAGTTGGAATCTCAAAATGTCATATCGCTTCTCATGCAACATTAATATGAATACTATTTCATTAAACTGAATTAAACTGGAAATAGTGCCCTTACTTGTAAACAGACATGATAATCTATTAGCAGAAATTAAAAATTCAGTGACTTGGCCATTATTTTGTATGATGAATAGCTGAAGCCATAGAAATTATCTATGGAGTATGAATGTGTGTGTGTGTGTGTGTGTGTGTGTGTGTGTACATGCATATTTGGGTGGCTCAGGTGTTCATTTTGGAGTTGAAACATTATGGCAACCGATATTGCCACAGGAAACTCACAATACTAAGCCATATGACCCAAGTTGTGTTGCTACATAGACCATGCAGAATCAGTAGAAGTACATACTGCACAGTATTGGTTTTCATGATAGTTCTGTTCACGTAATGATCTTGTACTTTATTGTTCTAAACTCCTACCAGTTTCACTAGGGCAAAATTTTTTTGTGCTTTCTTGTCTGATTTTTTCCAACTCCTTAAAAAGAAAACAAAATAACTAAGATAAATTTGACAACATGAAGCATTGCCATTGATGGCTTCCAAGATGAGTGTGTGCTATTTTGTGATAGATATAAATGATGATAATGTGTTATCAACATATTTCATTTTCTACATGATAAAGTTTAAAAATTGTAAATAGTTACACTACTGGTTCCTTGTGAACTGGTAGTGGATGAGTATTTTAAAGCAAGATTGAAATAGAGCACATCAGTTGATCTGGAGACTGAATCTGAAATATTCTGCACTGAATCACAGACATAATCACTAATGTTGCCTGGGTCAACAGTTGTTCAGAAAACCAGACAAATCATTCAATTTTCTATTAATGTCATAGAACTTCTTAATTAAAACCATAACAAAAGTTATCTATAAGAAACAAAACTGGAATTTTAGTCATACATAATCAGTGGATAAAAAGGAGCTCTGGGAAATTCTTACAGTAAAGTCAAATACTCAGAAATAGGAGTATCTTTTCCCAAACTGCACCTGTTTTGAATATTTTTGATTGGCTTTTGATTCAAAATGGGGGGAAGGTGTGAATAACGCCATAATCAGTAAAACAAAACTTTTCTTTGAGCATTCTGTTGAAAACAAGTAATTCTTCATTGACTGAAATAATAATAGCTAACACTGAGGGCTTTCTTTTTGTCAGATACTTCTCTACGTTCTTCCTAAAATAGTATGGCAAAAGTAAAGCACAGCAAATTTCAATCACTGACTAAAGTCATGTAATGTGTAAGAAACAAAGATGATATTTGGGCAGGAAATCTGATGCTAGCGACTCAGGTACTGAATCGCTCAAATCTTCCTTGAGCCAAAACAAAGTTATTATTCAACTGTTTAATTCTTATTCTGAGTTGGATACTGTTATTAAACTATAAAAATAAAAACACAGACTTTACCACCAAGAAAATTATGGGATATTTTTAAAAGCTGATATTTTTAGGCTAAGCAAAGATAATAGTAATATATTTAAGATAGTTATCTTACAATTATATGTTTTCCTTTAAAGATAATCTTATGTGAATTGTATACATTTGAGAAAGATCAGATAACATATGGGCAGAAGAGGTCATTCTCAAAATGTTAAATTTGGTACTGTGTTCCAAAGTCTCTCTCATATGGCCACTGATTAGCATGTATCAACATTTATTAATATCTGCTATTCCAGGTACAATTATGGGAAGTAAATATGTAAAAATAATAACTAAGTAGTAATAAGGTATATAGGTTTTACAAAACAGTATTGTAACATAATGGAAGAAGGGATAGCATGAGGCAAAAAACAAATGTTTACAGAAGTCACAAAATTTACTCTGGGTCATGAAGAAAGGATAGGAATTGCTAGATGGAAAAGCAGATTTTCAGATTCCACTAATAAGTGAAATTATAGTCTCAGTCATACTTATTTCATTGGGCATACTATGTGCTAGGTCCACGTATGTTGTCTCAAATGACATGATCTCATCCTTTTTTATGGCTGCATAATATTCCATCACACACACACACACACACACACACACACACACACACACCCTCTTCTTTATTTATCTGTATATTGATGGACACTTAGTTTGCTTCTGTATCCTGGCTATACTGTAAATATTGTTACAATAAAAATAGAGGTACATATCTTTTCAAATTAGTTTTGTTGTTGTTGTTGAGGATATATTTCCCATAAAACAAATGTCAAATGTCTAAATTACACATGGCCTCTTCATTAAATGGCCTTTTGAAACTATGTAGTCACTTTTTCATTACTCATATTTTTGGATGAAGTTTAAGAGAGCCTAATGTATGCAAAAGGATATGTTCTATTTATTGTTTAAAAATGTTTGCAGGGGCGCCTGGGTGGCGCAGTCGGTTAAGCGTCCGACTTCAGCCAGGTCACGATCTCGCGGTCCGTGAGTTCGAGCCCCGCGTCAGGCTCTGGGCTGATGGCTCAGAGTCTGGAGCCTGTTTCCGATTCTGTCTCCCTCTCTCTCTGCCCCTCGCCGTTCATGCTCTGTCTCTCTCTGTCCCAAAAATAAATAAACGTTGAAAAAAAAATTTAAAAAAAAATGTTTGCAAACAGGTTTTTTTTCAAGTGTCTTACTCATGTCACATCTTTAATTCTCTCCACCTACAAGCCTTAGGCCAGCTATGCTTATAGATTGATTCCTGATCCACAGGAAACAAATGCAAGTTCTGGGTTAAAGCAGGCCTTTGCCTCACCTATCAAGGCCTTTCACTGTTAATAAGTTCTTGTTTTCTCCTGCTGCTTTGTCTTGCTCCTTTATTGCTGACAGATCTTCAATTTCCCATTTGCCTGATACTTGACAAAATTGTTTTCTCTACTTGCAGGATTTTCAAACATATGGTTCCTATGCACTTGTATGATTTGTGACCTCCTGCCTAACCTGAGCTTTACTCTGTGTAGTTTGTTACCAGCTTGTCCATCTAAGACTGATCTGTTTCCTTCCCTGACTGCTATACTTCACCCATTTAAAATAATTTTTTTCTGGGGCGCCTGGGTGGCTCAGTCGGTCAAGCATACGACTTCAGCTCAGGTCAAGATCTCGCAGTTGACGAGTTTGAGCCCCCTGTCGGGCTCTGTGCTGACAGCTCAGTCTGGAGCCTACTTCGGATTCTGTGTCTCCCTCTCTCTCTCTGCCCCTCCCCTGCTCATGCTCTGTCTCTGTCTCAAAAATAAACATTAAAAAATGTTTTTAATAATTTTTTTCTGTCAGCTGTTTTTGACCTCTTCCCAGCAATGTTTGTGAATCCTACAAAGCCATGTTCTCATGTGAGTTCTCTGACCCGAGTAAATGAAAACTAGAACACTGCCACCACCACCACATAGGCATTAATGCAAACGCTTACTGTTTAAGAGAAGGAGAAAGGAACGAAGAACTTGGAACAAAAAAAAATAATTATCTTTGCCCTATGCATTTACTTACATTACTTTTATACTACCGGTGCTATTTTAGTTCTTCATGGTTCATACTAGGCCCGCCACCTGAAGCTGTATGCTCTTCCTTCTTTGCTGTTCTGGATTCCCAGAGGGCTCCAGTGTCACATTTGCCACCTCTCCAGAAAGGCACTAATTAGGCAATTCCCAACTCCCTTTCATTAGAAACTCATCTGTTTGTTATTCTGTCTTGAGCTTTGCTGCCTCTGAAGAAATGTCTGCAAATCACTCTTTACCATGTGCACAGTGGCCCCTGTAACTGATCTCTACATGACTGATTCCAACTGAAGTATAGAGAGTAGAGAAGAAAATAATGTCAGTGCAGCAAGGAAAATAATTCTCGCAACCAGCAAAGATCCTGATGGGAGTTCTGTTTTTGCCTGGAGTCCGCTGCCCTCACTACAAAAGTCAGTGGCTTAAATTCCTCTTTAACTAATTTCACAATTACCTGTATTCTCGAAAGGGACTAAATATCTTTATTCTTTTCCTTCTCAACTTCAATGCCTTTTTTCATTTAAAACAAGAACCCCTTTTAAGCACTTTTTAAAAAACAAGTTAATGGTTTCTGTAGAATTCTTGAGGTGACTCAACATTTTACTTTCGCTTTAATTAATTGATGTCATTAAGGGTCCTAAATAAATCAGACAAAATCTACACCATATACATCAAACTAAAAAGATTTCATTAGTGTTCAATATTTAGCCCCTGTTGCACAGTAGAAAATTCTTCTTTTAAACATAATAAAAGTAATGGACCATGATCTCTAGCAGAAACCTTTGAAATCACTAAACGCTCAATCAACGCGAAGTCTGTTCCCTGTGGAGGCAGATCAGTTCACTGCAGTCTCCCACTGTGGCTTAGAATCTGAGCCTCTAAGATTAGATTTTTCTGGATTTGAACTCTGATTTTGCTTCTTCCTCTGTGACACTGGGCAAATTACTTAACTTCTCTGTGTCTGAGTTTCCTCCTCTTTACCATGACCTCCCAGTGTGGCTATGTGGAATAGAACACGTAGAGAACATAGAAGAATGCCTACCATACAGTAATGTTTGATGAATTTAGTTAATAGCCAATCTTTCTGACCAAGGTATTGGTGGAAGTTAGGTATCTACAGTTCACCTAATAAAATGAGTGATTCTCAGTCCCACTTTTGCTGTCATAACTGAATTTCCACATATCTGTTCCAAAGCAATAGATGGCCTCAGATAGTTTACTTTGTGTTGTAGGTTGAAATGTGTCACTCTAAAATTCCTATCTTTTTTCATGTTTATTTATTTATTTTGAGAGAGAGAGAGAGAGAGAGAGAATCCTAAGCAGGCTCTGCATTGTCTGCATGGAGTCAGCATGGAACCTCGCAGGGGCTCAATCTCACAAATCGTGAGATGATAACCTGAGCCCAAATCAAGAGTCAGATGCTTAACTGACGGAGCCACCTAGGTGCCCTATAAATTGCTATCTCGAAGTCCAACTCCCCAGTACCTCAGGATGTGGCCTTATTTGAAATCAGGGTTTTTATAGAGGTAATCAAGTTGGAATGAGGTCATTAGAATGGGCCCTGATCCAGAATGACTGGTGTTCTTAGAAAAGAAGTTTAAAGACAAATACACAGAGGGAGAACTCCACGTAAACATCACAGAGATTTGGGTGATGCACGTTCAAGCCAAGGAACAGCAATGACTGCTGGCAAAGCACAAGAAACTAGAAAAGAGGCAAGGAATAGATACTTTCTCACAACTCTCAGAAGGAACCATCCCAGCGAACACCACGATGTCAGACTTGTAGCTTCCAGAACCATGAGACAATACATTTCTATTGTTTAAGCCATCTATTCCATGGGGCTTTGTTATGGCAGCCAGAGCAAACCAAGACCCCTTGTTTCCCCATTTCCCTTGGGGCTCCTTTTCTAGACTCTGCTCAAGCTACTCTGAACCAGAGTTTTTATGTTGGGAGAAGGGGAAACACTTGGGACTGAAATGTGGAGAGTTTTGTCATAATGGTAGTATTCAAGTTTCCCCCCAAATAACATGGGTTATTATGAACCACAGCAGGATCCAGCTAAGTATGTGGATGAATATGAGATTTTATGTTAATGTTAAAAGTTCACTCTATGCTAGATGATTTCCATAGTCTTGCATGATGCCTCATTT
Organism: Prionailurus bengalensis; assembly: GCF_016509475.1. NCBI lineage: Eukaryota > Metazoa > Chordata > Mammalia > Carnivora > Felidae > Prionailurus > Prionailurus bengalensis. Next base: position 172,714,908 of record NC_057345.1, on the reverse strand, counting down.
TATACTCATTGAAATTAATTTGTTTGGCTTAATTTCAAAAGGTATTAGATTCTAATAATACAAGAAGGTATAACTATGTACAGATTGCATACTTTACATGAGGAAATTTTATAATTAACCTGAAAAGAGGGCTTAGAGAGAGTAAAAAGGATGATAAAGTTCCAGTTGTCTGGAGGGAAGAAACACAGGATCAACACGTAGCTAAGAGAAAGGAAAGGGGAAGGAAGTTGTACTAAGGATAGACTCAAAGATCTCACTGTCAACTGACAGCATCAAGTATAGACGTTTCAAACATAGATGAAGTTGCTATATAAAAACAAACAAAAACTTACAATAACTTAACCAAAAATGTTTGTGGTAGGTTTTTTGAGGTAACTAATGATAAATTGGTTTGGTTTTCATTTTGTTTTTATTTCTCTTTGTGTTTTTGTATTTAATGACTTTGATTCCCTACCACCAACACACATCTTCCCCCTTTGGGCTCTGAAAACCATAATTGCTAATTGAGTACATAGGGAAAGAATCAATTTAAACTAACCGGGTCATAAACCACATACAGGTTTCTAAACCAAGAGAGTAACAGTTTAAAATTGCACTCCAAGGAGATGACTAAATCACAGGTACATTAAAGTTGTGCAAATGGTTTCAAGAAATATTCAGATTTAGTACAGTTATTACCACACAAAGTGTTCATTTGCTACTCTTATACTAATCCACCCACTGATGTCTACTAATGACAGAGAAGGGACAATGAGCATTAATAACTTGATCTTAAAGGTCAATCTGTCTCAATTAAAAGTATTATTTTCCCAAAGTGTGCTTATTTCAAGACTATAGTTGGGCTTTAGAGGTATTCCTGTTTGCATGGCAACCATTAAAAGTATAAAAGTTACAGACCTCAAGAGCCCTGAAGTAGATGAACTTCTACAATTTCAGTCATCAGAACTTCTCAGAAGTTTGGTAACATATTCTATATCATTGTTTTGCTCTTGAGCAGTGTTCCTCAACACTTGGTTGCACATGAGATCACCTAAATTAGTAAGAAAAAATCTCAATACCTGGGGCTTGGCACAGACCAATTATACAAGAATTTTTAGAGATATAACATCAGGATCCGTAGGTTAACTCATCAGAACTGAGGAACAGTGCTGTAGAAACTTGGAACTCAAGAGTGGCCCATAGGCCATCAGCACAGGGATCACCTGAGAACGTGTTAGATTTTTTTTTTTTTTCAAAGTTTATTTTATTTTTGGGACAGAGAGAGACAGAGCATGAACGGGGGAGGGGCAGAGAGAGAGGGAGACACAGAATCGGAAACAGGCTCCAGGCTCTGAGCCATCAGCCCAGAGCCTGACGCGGGGCTCGAACTCGCAGACTGCAAGATCGTGACCTGGCTGAAGTCGGACGCTTAACCGACTGCGCCACCCAGGCGCCCCGAGAACGTGTTAGAAATACAGACTCTTGGGTTCCATTCCAGGCTTACTAAATTAGAATCAGCTCCCTAACAAGGTCCATGGGATATTAACATGCATTTGAAAAGTGGAAAGCACCAATCTAGATTAGAGAGCCCTGTACCAACCTCAACCGAAACTTCACTGGAGTCATTAGAATACGCTGGAACAGCAGTCGATCTAAGGGCTTATTTTTTCAAGTTTATATCACTCAGTGGTTTAGTCAACTTGCTAGGAATACAGGTATTTAAGGGATATTTTCAGATCATAAAAGGTCAAATACTCTCTAGTATAAAAATACATAGATTATCAGGGATTTCATCTAAACCTGAAGAAGATTTGACATTGACTAATATGCAGGGACACTTGCCAGAAAATTGAGCCTATTTGTACCCCATTAGCTATTCCCAAAACATTAAAAGTCTGTATTTTAAACATGAATTTTCTTCTCATATCCCAAGTCTAATATGTTACTTTTATTTTACTTACCTAACTGGGACATGTTCTCATCAATATGTATGAAAACATATGAGTGATAAAGCCATTTAACCGCAAGATGAAACCAAGGTGACTGACTTATTGATCAGAAACAGTTGACAATGTGAGCAATTGATTAAATAAAAATGTGTTTTTATGGTAGTCTCATTTAAAGTAAGAATTAAAATAAAAAAATCACTGAAGGACTAAAAATGCATTAGGATTTGAATTATATTACCAGAAAAAATAATCAGATGAGCCCCTGTAAATATGTGTTAATTCAAAAAGCAATAGTAGAATGGACAAAGCAATTTATTTTTGATAAAGAACATCAAAAGTTGTAAGTAATTGTCACATGTTTCTGGTGCAGCTGGGTGGCTCGCTCCCTTAAGCCTCTGACTCTTGATTTCTGCTCAGGTCATGATCTTACAGTTCGTGAGTTCAAGCCCTGCATAGGGCTCTGTGCTGACAGTATGGAGACTTCTTAGAATTATCTGTCTTTCAGAATTTTCTCTGACTCCATCTCTCTCTCCCTCCCTGCTTACATGCGCACATGCTCTCTCTCTCTCTCTCAAAAATAAACATTAAAAAGATGTTTCATGACAACTATAAATGATTCTTCCTGTAATAAAATTAGCCTATATTCAGCCAACAGAATGTGTTCAAAATGTCCTGTTCATGTAATTAATTTCTAAGAAAATACAATATTTCTGATAGGTAAATAAAATTATAATTTACTGATTATTTCTTCAAAACAATTTTTCTATGATTAAGTGGTCAAAGAAAATTTAAAGAATTAAAAGTTCTTTTGAGATTCTATTTACAAAAATACATTAAATTCTAATAAAGCAAAATGTTAAAATAGAACACTAAGATCTGTTATTATAAAATTAAAAAAAAAAAAACTACATTGACCAGAGTTCCTTTTCTCAATAAGACTTTAAGTGTGCTCTTTTCCACTTTATAAGCTCACTTTTCCCTAATTTTTAGTCACTTTGGTATATTAGATATCAGGGATCATCACAGTTACATTTTTACCATTTTTAAATTTCCCTTTAATAATTGAGTTGGTTCTAATATTAAAATATTCATTTTTTCTCTCTGTGTTTATATCCATAACCATCTTCATTTTGTAGTGCTCCTTTCTTGCTTCAAATTTTCTAATGTGAATATTTTAGCAAGTTCTCTTACCCTGTTTGTCTTTATCTACTTGTTCCAAATTGTCTTTTACCAATTTATTAATAAACCCATAACACTTTGTGTATGTTCATCCATCTCACTGGTTTTTTAATATTTCCCCCTAAATTTAGGAGTCTTTGGCCCTCAATTTACCATTTTATTGAATTATATGGGTCATATTTTTAATGTTGTGACTCAACAGGAATTGTTATAAAAGTATTTTTTCATGGGGTGCCTGGGTGGCTCAGTCAGTTAAGTGTCATACTTCACCTTAGGTCATGATCCTAAGGTCAGTGAGTTTGAGCCCTGCCTAGGGTTCTGTGCTGACAGCTTAGAGCCTGGAGCCTGCTTCAGATTCTGTGTTTCCCTCTCTCTCTGTCCCTCCCCAACTCACGCTCTGTCTCTATCTCCCAAAAATGAATAACTGTTAAAAAAAATTTTAAGTATTTTTTTACTAATTTTTTAAGAGTTTTATTTATTCTCTACATCCAATTTGGGGCTCAAATTCACAGCCCGGAGATCAACAGTCACATGCTCTTCTGACTGCAGCAGCCTGGCGCCCCACTATTTTATTTTATTTTATTTTATTTTATTTTATTTTATTTTATTTTATTTTAATGTTTATCTTTATTTTTGAGACATAGAGAGACAGAGCATGAGTGGAGGAGAGGCAGAAAGAGAGGGAGACACAGAATCAGAAGCAGGCTCCAGGCTCTGTGCTTACAGCTCAGCACAGAGCCTGACGTGGAGCTCGAACTCGTCAACTGTGACTGGAGCTGAAGTCGGAACTCAACCGACTGAGCCACCCAGGCGCCCCGGCGCCCACATGGAATTTTAGGGGCGCCTGCGTGGCTCAGTCGGTTAAGCGTCCGACTCTGGCTCAGGTCATGATACTGACAGCTCAGAGCCTGGAGCCTGTTTCAGATTGTGTCTCCCTCTCTCTGCCCCTCCCCTGGTCGCCTCTGTGGCTCTCTGTCTCAAAAATAAACATCAAAAATGTTTTTTAATTGTGGTAAATTACAAAATTGATTGAGTTTGTGGTTAAGTTTACACACTGTTTCTTTTTCTTAATTCTTTCATAATTCAGAACTGCTGAGATTTTTTTAAACATAAAAACACTAGACAAGTAGCATTCTGTAATTAACACACTGATATTTCTATAGCAAAACATGTGAACAGCTACTCCAAATGGTATCAATATTGATTGTAAATATTTCACATCTGTGTAGTAATACCTAGGTGCCAAGAGAGTTTGTTTCGTATTTATAAAAAGCTTTTAATTTTCAGAGATTTGGGATTTAGAATTGCAGATTGGTATGTGATTTTACAGTTTCATGAGGGAAAGTTAGACCTTATAGTTTCAAGCTTCCCATTTATAAGCATGTGAGCACTAGGGTATTGATTTTTTTTCTTCTGGTATTTTCAATGAATAATTAATTCATAAATGTGTACTAATAATCAGAATTTTATCTCAAAATATTAATTAAATATATTTTGTAACACCAACTTTGGCATTTTATGTTTTATATAGGTCTTTGATATTAAATTGGGCATAAAATCTCTTAAAGTATAGAGCTGAAACATGTCATCAATATATAATTATTTTAACGTCAGCTTTTTAAAAATAAGAGGCCATAAAATGTTTTTGAATTTAGGTAAACATATAAATTTTAATATAACTTAATTTTAATATAAAATTGAGCCTACTCTTTGAAACTTCGGAATTTTCCAAATATTTATTGAACACATTTCCAGACCTCAAAATTAATGTCAACTATTTTCCACTTCTCTGAGACAATAATACCTTAGATGAAACTGAGCTACATGTCCAAAAAAAAAAATCAACAGCAGATTCATCGCTATTGAAGGGAATAATTTTAATTTTTAAATACAACAAATTCGAATCCATTCAACAAAGAAATATGAATATGTATATATATATACACACATATATATATATACACATATATATGAATATATATACACATAATGATGAATATATATTATATACACATAATAATGAATATATATATATTATATACACATAATAATGAATATATATATACATATATATGTATAAATATATATGTATATATATATATATATTCATTATTTTGGCATTCTCAACTTCTTTTCTACTTCATTCATAAACAAAAACTTGAGGGGCACCCAGGTGCCTCAGTCGGTTAAGTGTCTGACTTCGGCTCAGGTCATGATCTCATGTTTCATGGGATCGAGCCCCACATTGGGCTTTGTGCTGACAGCTCAGAGCCTGGAGCCTGCTTTGGATTCTAGGTCTTCCTCTCTCTCTCTGCTTGTGCTCTGTCTCTCTCTGTCTCTCAAAAATAAATAAATGTAAAAAAATTTTTTTTAACTTGAGGTAATGAGTAGTAAAAATAAAAAAAATAATATTGTTTCTCACATGTGCCTAAAATACTAGGCATGCAGAAAAACCAGTTTTGGATTTACTAGAGAGTGAAAGAGAGAGGAGATATATAGAGAGAGAAATGAGGAGGGTTGTCTGAACCACTGAAATTTGTGTTAATAGCGATGGTTTGCTCACATGGCAATTAATGATCATACATCACAATAGGCTGTGATTCTATGCACAAATATTCTCAAATTCCATGTACAAAACTAAGTATAAAATTTAAATCAACAATTTTTTTTCCAAACTTCAAGAAGAAATAAATAATTTTAGGTTAAATTAATTTATTCTGCAACCAGCGGACAATAGAGATAGATAGATAGATAGATAGATAGATAGATAGATAGATAGATAGATAAGGCATAGGAAATAACAATATGCAAAACAGGCCAAGATTCCTTCCACCATAAGATTCAAAATATTTAAAGAATATTTAAACAATTGATTACAAAAACTGTGATGAGTGTTATTATGGAGAAATATAGAGTATTATAAAGCTGAAGAGTGGGTCACACATGTCCAGTGTCTCTCTTCCAGTATGGTCAAGAAATACCCAACATGCTTATGTATGTTCAAAATATGAACTAATTTCCCCTACTCCTGACTAATAAAGTCCAAACTCTAATGTGAGCAGTGACAGGCTCCATAATCTGTATTGGAGGCTGTGAGCTTAGAATATGTTAACAGCCACAATTTAGTGTCACCGCTGAAAACCATCCATCCTTAAGTTGGTCTCTGTAATTCTCTTACTGGTGTCGGGGCACACCGTTATGAACATCTCTGATGCTACACACCATTATGAACATCTCTGATGCTACACAGCCAAGAGTGGGACTCCTGCTCCAAGCACTGTCACTGCTGCTTAGCTGAGAGTGAATGTCCTCTCCCTTAACACAATATGAATGTTCCATGACAAAAATGGCCACGTTTCCCAGTATCAGTTCCCTGTATTTAATCATACAGTAATGTCCTGACATGCTTGAGTTGGACAGGATCCGGAAAACATTACATGTACCTCTAAGTGCTACTTTTCATTAATCTTCCTCCTCAGTTAAAAGGCCATCCAATTAATATAGTATCTTTCTACTGCCATGGTCAATTTTGCTAAAAAATAACATAGCTCATACCTGCAGCTGGACCTTGCTTAGGGTCTCCAAATTTTGGGTTGTTCCCTGATGTTCTCAAACACTGAGAACTGATTCTGACACATAGCTATATAGGGATATATATGTAGCTAGCTAGAGAGCTAGTAGACAGATATTGATATAGAACAAATGATTAAAGTTTTGAATAAATTTGCTTCTAAAAAGTATTCTAGAATCTTTATGCATATTGATCCAGTTTCTCGCTGATTTAAGGACAGTAAGTATAGGAACTAGGCAGACACTTAATTTTTGTCTAGCTATTCAAAAACCAATTCTGCTAAGACAAGGCTAACTGGGATAGCAGCATGAATCACATTCTCTCTTCAAGCATAAGTTCTCTCATTTTTTTTTGATGGATATAAGAATTATTTGAGAGCTTGTTAAAAATTTGGATCCTATCCCTGACCCCTGATCTCTGATTCAGGTGGATAGATGCAGGAATCTGTATCTTTATTGGTCATCCTTGGAAATTCTAGCACAGAGTTTTCATGAATCACATTCTGGAAAACAATGCTCCAAAGAAACCTATAGCAAATTGGGTAGCCTGTAACTTGAGTGAAAGAGTCAATAGTAAGTGAGAGTCACTGGGCAGAAGTCATTATTGGCACATTAGATAAAATAGTAAGTACCATAAAGTTTTAGAGAAGCAGAAACCATGAGATGGATAAAAGAACAGTAAAGAAGAAGTTGGTAGGCAAAAAGTAAGAATATACACAAGAACAGAAGCAATATGGACAGCATCATTCATGAATAGTCTAAAATGAAGATCCACAAACTTTGAATACTGAAGTCCTCAGAGTTTCTCTGGATTCCAAAAGAATGTCCATTCCCAGTACGTTGAAACAAAACTATACCATGATTTCTTCTTTTTTCAATAGTCTAGTTCTGCATTCCTCAATTCCTGTGTTACTGAGAGCCCTGCTTTTCTTCTTTCTATCTTAATCAACAGACACCTAACTTTAAAGTCTTCCCTAATTTAGGGGAATAATCTCAGTAAGTCTCTGTTACCACAAAGAAGACTTTCGGTGGGCTACACAGTGCACCCCTCAAAGATGCCCACATCATAATCCTGTGAATGTTATTTTATATGGCGAAGAGATTGTGTGGACATTATTAAGTCAAAGATTTTGAGATGGAGAGACTATTCTGAATTATCCAGGTGGACTCAGTGAAATCATAAGGGTTCTTATATAAGATCAGGAGATCAAAGCCAAGGGATGTGAGTACAGAAGCAAGAGATTAAAGTAATAGGAGCCATCAGCTAAGGAATGCAGGTAGTCTTTAAAAGTTGAAAAAATATGTAAATGTATTCTCCCCTAGAACATCTAGAAGAAGCCAGCCCTGCTCATACACTGACTTAAGCCCAATAAGACTCATTCTAAGCTTGTAACCTCCATAAATGTAAGATAATAAATTTGTTTTACACCACCAAATTGGTGGTAATTTGTTATAGCAGCAATAGGAAGCTAACATAGACACCCAATAAGTAGAACTTCCATAGACGTTTCAAAGTGATAAAAAGCTGTAGGCAATATTGCCCTTTCAGAGTTATTTGCTTGCTTGTTTCTCCCAAACATTTGGTGTAGGCAAAAACTAAATTAATTCTATAGTTACTCATAAAGAATTTATGGCAGAAAATATTTGCAAAGACATATCTTACAGGAGACTGTTTTTCAAAATATACAAGGTATACCTAAAACTCAACAATAAGGAAATTAAAAAAACTGGAATAAAAACAAACAAACAAACAACAAAACAGGCCAAAGACCATGACAGACAAATTGCCAAAGGAGATATACAGATAGAAAATGAGCATATGAAAAGATGCTCCACATCATATGTCATCAGGAAAATGCAATTAAAGCAACAATAAAATGCTGCTACATACCTGTTAGAATGGCCAAAATCCAGAACACTGACTATACTAAATATTAAAAGACGAGGATGTGGAGCAACAAGAACTCGCATTCATTCTAGTGGAAATGAAACATGGTACAACTGCTTTGGAAGACAGTTTGGCAGTTTCTTACACAATTAAACATACTCTTCCCATACCACCTAGCAATTAGGCTCCTTGGTAGTTACCGAAAGAAGGTAAAAACTTACGTCCATGCAAAAACTTGCACACAGATGTTTATAGTAGTTTTACTAATTGCCATGCTGGGGCGCCTGGGTGGCTCAGTTGGTTAAGCATCTGACTTTGGCTCAGGTCATGATATCACAGTTCATGAGTTCGAGTCCTGAGTTGGGCTATGTGCTGACAGCTCAGGGACTGGAGCCTGCTCCAGATTCTGTGTCTCCCTCTCTCTGCCACGCCCTTGCTTGTGCTTGCTCTCTCTTTCTCTCTCAAAAATAAATAAACATTAAAAAATAATAATTGCCATACTGCAGAAGCAACCAAGATGTCCTTTACTAGGTGAATAAACTGTGCTATATCCAGACAATGTAATTTTATTCAACTCTAAGAACAAATGAGCTATCAAGCCATCAAGACATGGGGAAAGCTTTAATGCATATTACTAAGTGAAAAAGTCCATCTAAAAAGGCTATATGCTGTATAATTCCATCTATATGACCTTCTGGAAAAAGAAAAACTGGAGACAGTAAAAAGATCAGTGGTTGCCACAAGTTAGAGGGTAGAAAGGGATGAATAGGTAGAGTACAGAGGATTTTTAGGCCAGTGAAAATGCTCTGTAGGATACTATCATGGTGCATACATGCCATTATACCTTTGTCCAAATCCACAGAATGAGACTCAAGAATGAACCCGACTTTGGGTGATAATGTAAACTACCGACTTTGGGTGATAATGATGTATTAAGGTAGGTTTATCAATTGTAACAAATGTACCACTCCAGTAGGGGATATTATTAGGGAATCTATGCATGTGGAGGGGTGGGTAGAGGGCAATATGGGAACTATCTGTTTTTTCCACTCCATTTTGCTGTGAACTTAAAACTGTTCTAAAATATAAAGTCTACTAAAAATAAATAAATACCTCTAAGAAAAAGTCAGACTTGAATTCATCAGCTTCACTTCTTATTAGTTATGTAAATTTGGGCAGACCATTTAACCTATTCTTACAATTAAAATGAGACTAATAAAAGTCATATGATAGAATTCTGTAGATGACATTTTTGAAAGCACTGTGTCCCTAATAGGTGAATAATGAATGTATTTTCTTATGCATAAATATATCTAGTTTGACCAATATACCTAGTTATATAGCATTCATCCACGCGTTGTTGTCACTTTTAATAAAGCAATTTTTAAAATGTTTATTCTTTTTTTCAAATTTTTAAATGTTTATTCATTTTTGAGAGATGGAGAGAGACATAGTGCGGGAGGGGGAGGGTCAGAGAGAGAGAGAGGGAGACACAGAATCCAAAGCAGACTCCAGGCTATCAACACAGAGCCTGATGTGGGGCTCGAACCCACAGACCATGAGATCATGGCCTGAGCTGAAGTCAGACACTTAACCCACTGAGCCACCCAGGCACCCCTTAAGTGTGTATTCTTTAAAAAACACACTTGATACTTGTGGAAGTCAATGATCTTAAATACTTGCCTTATTTGTCTTTTGCATTCTACATAGGATTCAATGACAGGCAGTAAGCTTAGAAATACTGAGTTCTCTTAAGATTCAAATTTGCTAAAGGACTTCCTTTCTTCTTATATTACTAGCTATCAATCGAAAATAATGTTAAGGAATAAATATTTTAAAAATTAATTAGATGCTTCAAAGTTCTTTAACTCATTCAAAAGACACAATATAAATGTGAGAAGCCATCTTCTAAAATCTTAGTTTAAATTTGGAATCCTTTGACACCATTTATTTCATTTACTCAAATAATAATTTTGTTTCTTTTACAGGATTTATAACACGAGAAACTGAGCAACAAATAATATGATTTATACTAAAGCTTTTCATAGTTCTAACAGTTTAGGGAAAATGGCCTTTTTTATTATATTGTACAGCTGCTTTTCTTTTCAATTTTCTATTAATTAAAATAGAGTCACTTGTGTAAACATAATTAAAATACCTTTAAGAGTGAAAAGGGGTATCTAATATAATAAACAGACCCAAAGTTTAGTTATTTCTGCTTATTTAGTATGAACCTGTTTTTAACATCCTGAAGAGGGGTTAGTTTTTTATATTTTATTACATTTTCTTTTTAATGACTAGTTGGTTTTAAGGAACCTGAAAGATTATCTTGTCAGATATGCTGTGCCCTCTATATACACTGGTTGATTATAATTTTAAAGTTCTCTAATATATTGTACATTGTTTCTGTATCACAGTTAACTGAACTCTTCCTTGTAGCCTGTCCATAATTCTTATTCTTGTAATCAGAAGAAAAAAAAAACTTCATATATACAAAGGCATTATTAATCATTTATCAAAAGAAAATAGAAATAAAATGAGAAGGATTTTCTAAGATCTTTAACTAGGAGTAGTTAGTATTCCCTGTTGGACAGAATAGACTTTTTCCTGCCAGTTAAGGCAAGGTAATATTAGCCTTTCTGTTTTTGCCTCAGACAAAATCATCAATAATCTTTAGACATGTATTTTCTAGCATAAATTCAGTAACTTTGGATCTATGATTTCCCATATCCATCAGTTATATTTTTTCAAAAAAAATTTTAATGTTTATTGTTTTTTTGAGAGAAAGAGTGAGACAGAGTGTGAGTAGGGGAGGGTCAGAGAGAAGGAGACACAGAATCCGAAGTAGGCTCCAGGCTCTGAGCTGTCAGCACAGAGCCCAATGCAGGGCTTGAACTCATGGACCACGAGATCATGACCTGAGCTGAAGTTGGACGCCCAACCAACTGAACCACCCAGGCACCCCTATCAGTTATATTTTTTAAAAGGCGGGGGAGGGGGGAAGGGAGGACAGAGAGTAAATAATCTAATTTTTAAAATGAGTGCTGCCCTTGCTATCTCCTGAACTTTCTTACCTGCATGGCTGTATGTCTGTTTTGTTCCTATTTATTCTAATTGAGCACAATGCAATTAACACCTATGTTTAATCAAAACCAACCTATTTAAATGTATACATCATTCTGGAGCCTCTTATTTACATCTCTTTCATTGTTACCTATGTCCCAACTTCATCTGCCTGAAATCTGGTTTAATTTAGATTTTACAATTAAACATTTACTGTGTACCATATGCCGTGCCTTGTACTGGGTGTGGGAAGGCATTATTAATGCCTAAACAACACTATGACTTTGAAAGCAAGTTACTTTGATTGAAGATTTTTTAACACTAGATTTTATTTATTTCAATTATTCTTTATGTTTCATACTTGACTAAAAGCTCCAGAACACATAGGCTTGATAACAAAAAAAAAGCTGAGTTTATTTTAAACTTGCAAAGTTTTATTACCACCTTGTCACTGTCTTTAGTGACATCTGACAAGATAATTATGATCAATGCATCAGCTAAGAGAAAACAGTTTTAATAGACTGCATCCTTAATCAAAATCAAATGTTACTTCTATTGACTTGATTTTCAAAAAAGAAAAAAGATTAAAGGAATATGTAAATTAAATCTAACACAGCACTCTTAATTGGGTGATAGGATGTAAAAAAAATGAGTTTGAAGAAATATCTTTAATTTCTTAAGAATAGAATTTATACTATGCCATTCATATACCTTGCAATAACTAATATTGGACATTGAGTAGATAATGAAAATGGTATCAAATATTTATTAAGAGTTTATATGTGCCAGGTATTTTGTTCAGGACTTCACTTATTTAAATAGTATAAAACCTTATGTATGGATGATATTTCATGCCTACTTTATAGAGAAGTGTATTAAAATTTAGAAGGAAAGGTTGGATAGATTGACTAAAGTTAGCGGGTTACAAGTTGAGGATTTTAACTTAAGCAATATGATTCTAAAGCCAGATATTAATGTTATCAGCACTTCCTCTAACATTCTAAACTAATATGTATTTATTTTGACTCTTATTTCCTTACTGAGTCAAGAAATATTGTTTATCTGAAATTCTACTCCATTATTTTAGGGAGAAAATGAAATCAGAAGGTGAGAAAAACGTATTATGTGGAAAGCTCACTCCAATAACTTTCTCCTTTATCAGGTATCAAGTTAATCCTGACATGGTGTCTGACTTTCTAGGGAGTCTGCAAAGAGGATTTTCCTTTCATATCTAATGCCATTGACCTGCTTTGTTGCTTTGCTTTTTTCCTCCCTAGAAGCTTGGTAGTCATGTGGAGAGAAAGTCATACTAAAGATTAGTATTACATTCCCAAACTTGACCTTAGTTCCAAAATAAGAGATGGCCTTCAGTTAGGAAAAAAATAGAGTGTTAGTGACTCTATAAGTTTGGAAGCTCCTTCACTAAATTCAATGAAGAAATTGTATCAAGGAAAAGAAGATATTTTAAAATATAGATTATAAATATGGTTAAATAGTATGTAGCAGGGTGTTTCAGGTAAGAGCAGGCCCTCAGAGTTATAAGGCCTTGATAAGTACTTGATAACTTACTAATTTAAAATTGTATGTAGTATTATTTTCCTATAAAATTCATCTACTTTATATATCTGATAAAATATATTAGGTTATTTAACAACACAAATATATAAAAGTATCAACATGCATTCTTAGCGGAAAAATACAAGTCAAAATTTAAAAGAATGAGAATATTTAGACTAAATGTCCAACAGCTCTATCACACCACAACAAGTCATTTCTCTACAAATATGTGGACTGGAGACTTGATGACCTATATAAAATGCTATTTAAAGCCAAATTGTCTCTGGCAATAAAAGACTAGCTTGTATCAGACTATCCCTCCTGGCGAGAACAACAATAAAGTCTCAATAAAATATAAAACCAACCAACCAAAGAAAAAAATGCTGTTTGAAAGGGTCAGGGTAAAACAATACAGCCAGAAATGGACAGGCTAAAATCCTAGAGGGAAGGGCAGCACATTAAGGTGAACATTTACCTCTGATATATCCCCTCAGGATATATTCCAATACACTGTGCTAAGGATAGGGGCCCATCAAAAAGAGTGGCTAAGGGTTTGGCAGACTAGAGAGAATTTAGAGTTCTGTGTGCAAAAGCACACAGGCAGATGTATCGTAAGTAGCTTCTATAGGAAGCAATCACAGGAGTTCAACCTAAGTATTCTGCCTGCAACTATTTGTCAAGATGACTGCCAACTCTTAACTCTTCTGTGACCTGAGACAAAAATAAGAAAGGAGCTAGCAAGGTGCTAAGGGTGAGCAGGAATCCCTGCATTCTACAGATGCTGAAGAGCTAAAGATTGCAATTCAGAGTCTGAAAATAGTAGAGTCCTAGGAAGCAGCCCAGTCTTCAGGTGAGACTCCTTCAGGACTATGCCTTCGTTAGGAGTAAGCATAACCCAGTCTGGAACCCAGCTTTCATTGGATTAAGATAACCTGCCAGTATTCTAGCTTCATGAGAAAATGAAATTATTTCTGGAGGAGTATGTCATCATTTAAAGTCTTAACAGTGTCACATGCAGAATCTTTGAGATCCAAAAAATTTATCACCACATGGAAAACTAGATTAAATGGCCAAAATCTAAGGGATAAGTTGAAAAAAAGAAATAAAATCATATGAGATCCAGATATGAAAGTTACCAAATTCCAGTGGTTTAAATGACATGAATGATATGTTCCAGAAAGCAGAAAAGATGGAAAATTTAACCAGATAACTGCAATCTATAAAAATGAATCAGGGGTGCCTGAGTGGCTCAGTCAGTTAAGTGTCCAACTTTGGCTCAGGTCATATCTCTCGGTTTGTGAGTTCGAGCCCCATGTCGGGCCCTTTGCTGATGGCTCAGAGACTGAAGCCTGCTTCAGATTCTGTGTCTCCCTCCCTGTCTGTCTCTGTCTCTCTCTGTCTCTCTCTCTCTCTCTCACAAATAAGCATTAAAAAAAATAAGTAAATTAGATGGATAGTCTTAAACTGAAAAGTATGATGCAAAGAACAATAAAATATAATTAACAAGCTGTATGTGTGTATGTGTGTGTATGTATATATATATATATATAGGCAGATTAACCATATGGAAAGTGAAAATTACAAACCTGGAAAAGGTCAGAAAAAATAACTGGGCTGAAATAAAGAAACCATAAAAAGATGGAAAATATAGGGCACAAGTGTCATATGAAATACGATGAAATGTCCTAAGTACATGTAAATTGCAGAGCCAAATGAAAGGAAGATGCTGCCATTTTGTGGAACTATAAGCTTAGATTTTCAAAGTCGATTTCAAGCCAAATAGATAAGAAAAGTAAATTTCAAGCAATGTAGATTCATAGAAATAAGCATGTATAAAGCATCACATAGTAAAACTGTTAAAAGTTAAAGACAAAAAAACAAATATTACAAAAAGCCAGGCAAACCTGGAAGCTGACCCTCAACTACAATGAACAAACTGATGGTTACCAGAGGGGAGGAGAGGGTGGTGATGGGGATGATGGGTGGGTAAATAGGTGGTGGGGATTAAGGAATGCACTTGTGATCAGCAGACGGAGTGGCATTGAGGTGCTGAATCACCGTATTGTGGACCTGAAACCAATATTACACCGTATGTTAACTGACTAGCATTTAAATAAAAATGCACACAAAAAAAGGAAAAACATAGCCAGATTAAGAGACAAATATTTTCCAAAGAGGAAAAATGAGAATAAAATCTGACTTTTTAATTAAAAAAAAATATATGGAAGTCTCAAGACAACCTTGAAGTGTTAAAAACAAAATTAACAACCCACCCATAAGCTTAGCACCAAGGCCAATACTCTATACCAAAAAGAAGAAAAATAGATACCTTTTGAAAGAGAGGGAGAGAAAATATATTGCTAGTAAACCAGTAATCAAAATAACATTAAACAAATTTATCAGAGTAAAATTTATCAGTTGCATGAAAGAAGATAATAACTGAAAGGCAAATATGTTTACTTAAAGCACTAATAATAACTTCTTGTGGGCTATTGAAAATGTGTAGAATTAACTTACCTGGCAACACACACACACACACACACACACACAAGCCAATAAGGTAGTAAATGGATCTAAGCTACAGTAAGATCCTAGCATTGATCAGGTAGTGGTAAAAGTATTTTTTATTTTATAGACTCTAAAAAATAAATCTTATAAGTAACTCCAGCAATACTATTTTTATTTTTTTTTATTTTAAAATTCCTTTTAATCTTTTATTTATTTTTGAGAGAGGAAGAGACAGACTATGAGTGGGGGAGGAACAGAGAAACAGGGAGACAAGACAATCGGAAGCAGGCTCCAGGCTCTGAGCTATCAGCACAGAGCCCCAGGCAGGGCTTGAACCCAAGAACCATGAGATCATGACCTGAGCCAAAGTCGGATGCTTAACCAACTGAGCCACCCAGGAGCCCAAGCGATACTATTTTTTAAAACGTATAAGTAGTGGGGGTCTTGGGTGGCTCAGTGGGTTAAGCATCTGACTCTTGATCTCGGCTCAGGTCATGATCTCACAGTTCATGAGTTCAAGCACTGCCTCTGGCTCTGTGCTGTGGTGTGTAGTCAGCTTGGGATTTGTCTTTCCTTATCTCTGCACCTCACCTGCTTATGCTTGCTCGTGCTCTTTCTCTCTCTCAAATAAATAAGCTTGAAAAAAAGGTATAAGCAACGAAAACAATATTTGATTACCTTTCACTCTGAATATAGTCTAATTTCATAGTGCCCTGTGCTCTGTATCAGATGTCTTGTTGATTATCATTCAACCTTCAGTAAACTAATGTTAAATGTCATAGTTCTGGTGTCAGGCTTACGAGAAGACATTAGAGTGACTGAAGTAACAATGGGGCATCCCCTCTCTGACATTAGTGTGGCAGTAGCAGCCAAATGTAGACAGAATAAGTTCTGTGCAAGAATAGCAATCTAATGTTGAGAAGGGGTAGTTAGTCATACAGAATAAGTAGAATTTTCTACTGAGACAACCAGATAATTTTCATAAACATTAGGGGGTCTCTTTGAGAAGATTCTCTGATAATTCATTCAGTCATTTATTTCTTTCATTAACAAATATTTATTTGAATACTTATTATGTAATGGCTGGTTTCTAGGATCTATACATTTTTCAATGAATAAAGTCTCAGGCAGGAATAGAGATCAAAAATGTAAAAAAAAAAGAAAATCAAATGAATATTTAAACTTCTGTTGGCTATAACTGTCAAGGACAATAAAACAAGGTGAGGAAACAGCAGAATGAGCTGGAGAAAGAGCTGTTCTTTTAGGTCGAGCAGTTGGGGACCCTCTTTGACAGGGCATGTGTGGGAAGGCCTGAGTCAAGTGAGAGTTCTAGTTGTGAGGAAGTCTAGGGGCTGAGCATCCCAGGAAGAATGGAAGCATCAAGGACTTGAGAAATTTAAGTCTGGTGTATTTGTGGAAAGAGCACGTAGCTGGTATAGCTGGGACCCATGTGCTTGTGGAGAGTGGGAAAGGTTAAGACAAGACAGGACTAGGGGCCAGAATAGGTAAGGCCATGGAGGTGATGCTAAGGGCTGAGATTTATAACCTGAATAAGATGGTCAGCCATTGGAGGGTTTGTAGACATTTGTACAGCTGTTGTCTGGATGACAGACTGTGGAAATAGTAATAGTAAGGGTGGAAGCCATTTCAGAAATTGCTACAGCCCAGGCAAGAGACAGAGTGGTAGCAATACAGGCAGTGAGAAGTGCTTAGACTCTAGATACAGTTTGAAGCTACAATTTACAAGATCTGCAGAAAGATTAGATGTGAGTGTGAAAGAAATATCTAAAGGTGGCACAAAGCCTTTTGTCTTCAGGAATAGAGACGATGATCTAAGTAGACGGAGGGAGTAATTATAAATTCTTTTTTAGATACATTAAGCTGGACACAAGTATTAGACATTAAACATTTATCAAGTAAGTATTGGGTGTCTTCTCTATGAATAATACTCTTTGGGGTTTTGGGAGTAGAACAAGTTGGATACATAAGGTTTCTGCCTTTATTGAGCTTTCTAGGTGGAAAGACCTAGACCTATATTTATATATAAGTATATAAGCAAATAAAATATGAGTATATGGAGCGAAGTCAGAGTTGCAGTTGACATGAAGGACATTTGCAAGGTGATTAACTCTGCTTAGGGAGAATTAGTTACCATTACTTATTTACTATTGTTTTTTTTAACATTTTCTCATATTTTGACAATTTCTGGCACAATTTGAAAAATGAATTCTATAAATTGATTTCAATAATTTCATTTTATTCTTTTTTTAATGTTTATTTATTTATTTTGGGGGAGAGAGAGAGAGAGAGAGAGAGAAAGCAAGTGAGGGAGGGAAAGAGAAAGCTCGATCCTGCAACCATGAGACTCTGAGTATATGACCCAAGCCAAAATCAAGAGTCAGACGCTCAACTGACTGAGCCACCCAAGTGTCCCCATTTTATTCTTTTACCTCTTTCCTGTCATTGATTTAATTATCATGTTTAATGTTATTTGGTTTTTATTTCGACTTTTAATTTTTTTTAGTTTTTTGGTCCAAAATATAGAAGACAGTTTATATACATAAGCAAAATCTAAAGTTCCATCACATTCCTAGAGATTTCTGATCTTGACTAGATAAAGACATATAAATGTGTTAAAAATGAAATTTACTTAGTAAAGCTAAAGCCAACCAAACCAAAAATTATATATCTTCTGTGCAAAATTCTCTATTCTCATAAAATACAAATGCAATTTACTTCTGTTTATAAACATAGAAATTTTATTTTCTTGGGGAAAAGAAAATACATTTTCTGGCACAGTATTTTTTCTCTTAAATGGTAAATACTGTCTTTCAGCTTTCTTCTTTTGAAAATTTTGTGATAAGTCATGAACACATACACTTGTGTCTGTTTATACTTTTAGCTATGCCTTTTTTAACCTCTAAACAATATGTAACTCAGACATACTATGGGCTTAAACTGATGAAAGCATATGGTCTGATTATTGCTCTCTGCCTGGGGAAATAGAAAGGCAACAGCAAATGTCAGGATCATTTATTAGTGGATTACTACCTTTTTTTTTTTCCTTTTGAGAGAGAGAGAGAGTGTGTAAGCAATGTGGGGGGGGGGGAGGGGGAGGGAGTGAATCCCAAGTAGGCTCTATGTCCAGTGCAGAGCCAGACGTAGGGTTCTATCTCACAGTTGTAAGATCATGACATGAGCCCAAAATAAAGCCACCCATGTGCCCCAGGGGTTACTATCTTAATTTAAGATTATAAATTGGAAAGTAGGTTTTCAACTAGCATTATTTTAACTTCCCTCGTTCAACATCTTACTATTCAAAAGAATTAATGCCTCTTATCTCCCACCTATCTAGACTTCTTTTCACCAAGGTAAATTGGTGTCCTCAGACATGCCAGAAGTTAAGATTAAATTTGAATTTAAAATGAACACTTCCTTTCTCCTGCATAAATGAGGATGGGGCAAATAAGGGTAGGAGAAGTTAAAAGGAGATTAAGAGGTTGTCATAAAGCTGATCTTTCTTTTCCTCTCTCCATTGCTATCCAAACCTGCCTCTAGACCCTCAAAGAGAATAAATTTAAAAACAAAATTAAACACATGTGCAGTGATCATGCAGAAGAAGTCATATAAACTGAATGCTTGCATTAAAAGAGAGAGAGATAATAAAACAATTTTGAGAGTTAGAAACCAAAGGAACTTTGTATTTACTAAGAAGGTCTGGAAAGCTAGAAAGTGACAACTCAACTTGCAAGAAAGTATTGCCTTACTCACTGAAAATAATCCAGCATCACCAAAGATATCCAGATCCTGTGGTAAAAGAATATCTCACCATTCCTTAATGTGGAAGAAACAAGATTGCCATGGTAATTCATGAATTCACCTGAAAGGTCATTGCATCTAAATCTATAATGTTATATATGTATACATGTATAAACTATGGATACATTGTATACAACTTTGATCTATAATGTATCTATTATTATTTTCAATATGTAGTTTTAACATTCCTCAACTTTTACTTTTTCCTGTCTATAAAGCATCAAGAATCCCTTCAGAAATTATTATAAATACATAAAATTGATAAAAAAAACTACATGACTATTACTATAAATATTGTGGAATATGTTGGAAAGCAGATTATTATGGAGTTCATGACCAAAGTCCATTCTTGACAAACACTGAATTAATTAATTGGTTCTTTTCATAAGGCATTGAGCTAATGACTCATACATTCAAAAGAAACATCAGTCAGATATTTTCTACTTAAAATATTGTTAACATTTATTTATGCATTGAGTTTTAGTCCTTTTAAAATAAATTTCATTATTAATTCTGTGGCCACCTCTGTAAATTTTCTTTAAGGGGTTGTTGCTCTAGTAACAATAGTGATGCTTCAGCATCCAGCACAGGGACAGGCAGGCAGTATTTTTCAAAGGTATGTTGGCATACCAGGTAAATAGCATTCATTACAGCACACTGTCTTTATGAAGCTTATTCCTTCTGTATTTCTACTTTAGACAGACTCTTGTTGACTCCATAATTAGGCTACTCTTTATAATCATTTTAATTATAAATGTTCCATGTGCCATTATGATTACACAGTCATGTCTCATTCTTTTTTATAAATTATTTTTTTCATGCACCCATTTAGCATTAGCAAATCATTACAAACTAACCAATTAGACTGCTTTTCCATAAGTTTTCTCAGAAAACACAAGCTCTCTTAGTCCCTAAATACAGTATCTTTATGGATTCAGCAATTATTGTAAAACACCACGAGAGGTACCTCAGTACTCATGCTCAGTAGAGCCATTATTTGTAGTTTCTTTCTTAGAAGAGGTCCTTCCAGATAATGAAGTGATAAATTTGATACTGTAGAACAAATGATGCCAGGTAATTCTTAGTGATTTCCACAGAACAAATTGTTTCACATTTTGGTTGTTTGGATACACACACACACACAGACACACAATATTTTCATTATAATTATAATTATAATTTAATATATAATTATATAATATATAATATTTATATATAAATGCATATTTATATATTTATATAATATTTATATATAATTATATAATATATAACATTTATTTATATTTATATTTATATAATATTTGTATGTAATATATAATTATAATTATAATTTTCCCCATCAAATTATATATTCCATTAAGATTATCAAAGTTAAAATTTAATATAGTCAGAAGGTCCTTCTCCACCTGCGTGTCCTGTCTATAGGAAAACATTGAAGAATTTTAAAACTTTTTCTTTTTTTACCCATCAAAAGTAACCTGATTCTACCATTACATGTTTTTGTCCGCAGTAAAATAAGTTTCTTTCTTTCTGGAAGACCCTGACCTAATCACTCAAGATTGGATTTTGTGGAGGAGTTAGTTCTCCTCTAGGGCAAACAACCACTAAATGGAGTTTTTTAAAGCTAATATCATGTCTTACAGATTTCTTATGTTTGGTCATCTTTCTTATAATTATGCAGAAAAAGTAAAATGTATGTATGTGAACATCACTACTGACAATGAAATACTTTCTACA
This sequence comes from Prionailurus bengalensis, assembly GCF_016509475.1. Classification (NCBI taxonomy): domain Eukaryota; kingdom Metazoa; phylum Chordata; class Mammalia; order Carnivora; family Felidae; genus Prionailurus; species Prionailurus bengalensis. Next base: position 172,693,659 of record NC_057345.1, on the reverse strand, counting down.
TTTAAATTGAAATGTAATATTATAGCCTTAGTATGAAAGTAAAATTTCAAGTTGAATATAATCTTCGTGATATAAATTTATCTTAAATGTACTTCAGAATTTCCACTACATTTTTATTTACCAATAAGATTGGTCCAATTTTTCAATATATTTACTAATTTTCACCCTCATGCCCTTTCCCTGCATTTTGAATAATTTCTGCAAGTTCCAAAAGCCAATTTTTCCCCTTCCCTGAACAATCTCTGTATTTTTACTTCACTCTTCTTACTAGTTTTATCTCTATTTTCTCAATAGCGAGGATCAGATTCCTCTCCTACTCTCCTTCTCCCAACTATATTTTCTTTAATAGTTATGCTTTTCAATTTTATTACCCTAGTTGGATCTTAATTCTTTGACCTCACTTGTCTTTTTGAATTTCAATGAAAGTAGATAGATCATAAATACCTATCAGGCATTTTCTCTATGATCAGTCATTTTCAATCACACTTCTCATTTTATGATGTTTACCTTCAATCTTCTCCCTTTCTACTCATGTTGTAAGCAATTATATTCTCTTTTTATTCACTGAATTTCACATTTCTGGATAAGGTGACCATATAATTTATCTCTCAAGTTGGAACACGTTTGTGAGTGAAGAAAGGCACTATTAACAATTACATAAGGGTAGCTGGATTTATCCACATCTGTCTTAGTCAAATGAAAATATATGGTCACATTATATCTGGAAGACTATAGATTGAAGAGTCAGAGTTAAGTCTTGCTTTATCTGTTTTGTGTTCACTCATCAATAGCTGCAGAAATTGATGCTTCTGATTTAGGTGTGTGGGGGGAACCCTATTCTTTTCATAGAAAAAGTGGATATTCCTCCTTTCCTTTTTCCACCATAACAAGTATAAAACCAGGAATTTGCTGGACACAGAATTAAAAAAATAAGAGCCGGAGATGAAAAGATTATGATGTCATAGAAAGCTGGTAGAAAAGCTTTCCTTATAAGACAAAAGTAGGGAATCGCAGCAAATAAATGAAGGGTTTCTTGAGCCAAGCTTAATTCTAAATCTAGAACAGCAAATTCTTCTTTTCTTTATTTTTTTAATGTTTGCTCATTTTGAGAGAGAGATTGAGAGAGAGAGAGAGAGAGAGAGAGAGAGAGAGAGAGAGAGAGAGAGAGAAAACGGAAAGCGGGAGACACAGAATCCAAAGCAGGCTCCAGGCTCTGAGCTGTTAGCACAGAACCCAATGCGGGGCTTGAACTCAAGAACCATGAGATCATCACCTGAGCTGAAGTTAAACACTTAACCAACTGAGCCACCCAGGAACTCCCAGAACAGCAAATTCTAAGCATGAGATAACTATAGTGATACACGTCTTGTTGAGGTATGAAACTTGGTTGAATTTCAGGTGATGTCTAATATAAAAATTAAAAGGTAGGTTTGCACAAACAGAGCAACAGTGCTTCAATTAGGACACAATACTAGGAAATAAAGTGGTTTAATTGATAAAACTGAAGCAAAAAGTACCAATGTGGTCCCAGTATCACATACATGATCATTAAGTGATGAAAAACATCCATTAGTACTTTGGACTTAACAGCAAGCTAAAAAAGTATTTACCTGAAATCAAACTAACTCAGAACAAAAGTTGTGTATAGGCTAGAAGGGATTTGAGTATACAAATGGTGAGTTAATCATGGAAAATACCTGCAAGGACCTAGAAACATGCATAGCATTAAAATGAAGCTTAGTGACCTGAGGGTGTTAACTCGTATCATAACTGGAGTTTATGGGAGTTCAGAAGACAATTCAAAAACATTTTTTTCAGAGAAGTTCTAGACTGAAAACAAAATTGAGAGGAAGGTACGGAGATTTTCCATATACCGCCTGCTCCCAAACTTGCATAGCTGACCCCATTATTGACATCACTCGTAAGAATGGTACTTTTTTTTTAACCAAGGATGAACCTACACTGACATATCATTATCACCCAAAGTTCATAGTCTGCTTAATGTTTCATTCTTAGTGTTGTATATTCTGGGGGTTTGGATAAAAGCATGTATATCAATATAATATAATACAAAGTATTTTCACTGTCCTAAAAATCCTCTATGTTCTTATTTATCTCTTTCCCTATAAACCACAGATCTTTTTATTGTCTACATAGTTTTGCCTTCTCCAGAATGTTATGTACTTGGAGTCATACAGTATGACTCCAGACTGGCTTTTTCACTTAGTAACACTGCATTTAAGCTTCCTCCACATCTTTTCATGACTTGACAGCTCATTTCTTTCTAGCACTTAATAATATCAATTGTCTGGGTGTACCACAGTTGATGTATCAGTTCACTTACTGAAGGACATCTTGGTTACTTCCAGCTTTGGCAATTATGAATAAAGCTGCTATAAACATCTGTGTGCAGCTTTCTGTATGTACATAAGTTTTCAATTCTTTTGAGTAAATACCAATAAGCATTGTTGCTGGATGGTAAGAGTAAATTTAGTTTTGTAAGAAACTGCCAAATGTTATTCCAAAGCAGCGGTTTCATTTTGCATTTCCACCAGCAATGAGTCAGAATTCCTGTTGCCCCACATTTTCACCAGCATTTGATGTGGACTGTGTTCTGTATTTTGGCCATTCTAATAGGCATATAGTGTATATTATCATTTTAATTTTCACTGATGATACAGGGTGTGGAACATCTTTTCAAATGCTTATTTTCCATCTGTATCTTCTTTGGTGACAGGTCTTTTTAGGTCTTTGGCCCATTTTTAAATTAGGTTTCTGTTTTTTAAACGATCTGTTTAAAGAGTTCTTTTTATATGTTGGATAAAAGTCCTTTATCAGATGTGTCTTTCACAAATATTTTCTCCCAGTTTGTGACTCATCTTTTAATTCTCTTGCTATTGTCTTCCAGAAAGCAGAAATTCTTAATTTTAATGAAGTCCATATTACCAAGTTATTTCTTTCATGAACTGTGGCTTTGGTATTATATCTAAAAAGGTATCACCACATTGAAGGTCATCTAGATTTTTCCCAATGATATCTCCTAGAAGTTTTAAAGTGATATGTTTTATATTTAGGTCTATGATCAATGTGAGTTAATGAAAAGTGTATGGTCTGTGCTTAGATTTTTTTTTTTTTGGTATGTGGATTTCCAGTTGTCCCAGCACCATTTGTTGAAGAGACTCTCATTGGCCCATGGCCAAAGATTTGTTAACTATATTTCTGAATATATTTTTCCTTTGATCTATTACTTCAGCAACACATCACTGTCTTGATTACTGTAGCTTTACAGTAAATCTTGAAGTTGGGTAGCATCTGTTCTCCAACTTTGTTTTTCTCCTTCAATATCATGTTGGCTGTTCTGGTCTTTTGCCTCTCCATATAAACTTTAAAATCAGTGTATCTAATCTATATCCATAAAAACCATGCTGGGATATTTTTTAAAGTTTATTTATTTTGAGAGAGCGCATGTACGAGAGAATTAGAATGAGAATGAATCCCAAGCAGGATACATGCTCAGTGCCAAACCCAGCATAGGGTTCCATCTCATGATTGCAAGATCATGACCAGAGCCAATATTAAGAGTTGGATGTTTAACCAACTGAGCCACCCAAGTACCCAGTGCTGGGATTTTGATTGGGATTGCACTGAATCAATAGATGAAGTTGGGAAGAACTGACATCTTGACAATATTGAGTCTTACCACATATATACATCAAATACGTCTCTATTTATTTAGTTCTTTGATCTCACTCATCAGACTTTTATATTTTTCATGTAAATCTGATACATATTTTGTTATATTTCTATTTAAATATTTTATTTTGGGCGGTGCTAATGTAAATAGTATTGTGTTTTTAATTTCAAAACCACTTGTTTATTGTTGATATATGGAAAAGATGGCTGGCTATTTTCTAAATTATCTTTTTACATAGTTATTTATACCTAGTTCAACATTTGCAAATCTTCTATTTCTTATTAAGCTTTTTCCTTCTGAATTCTATAAAAAGTTATTATGCTTTTATACAAATTTCACTCAATTATTATTATTAATCCACAGTAGCTCAAAGTTCTATGCTACAAAAACAAGAAATTTCTATAGATAAATAGGCTGTTGTACATGCATTTTAGGTATTCATATATTTAATACATAACTTGTATGTTGAATAAATGCAATTTACACTTAGTTGCTATCTTACAAAGAAGTATATTGTTTTGTATTTTTTTCCTAATGCTTTATACCTATTGGGGTATATTAAATATAGTTTTCTGTTTGGCCTGCCAACCAAGTGTATGCAGTTATATTGCTTTAAGACAAAGCACAAAGAATACAATGACTGCTAAGATCTACAAAAGTATTGATAGATATTTGATAGATATTTAAATACAGAATAGCAAAGATGTAATGTCTTGGCTAGTGAAAAAACAGTGAAAAATCAGTTTTCTAAAACTTGGCCTCATTATTCACCAGACACACACACACACACACACACACACACACACCCCAAACAGAAAAAAAATCTTTATATTCACTGCTTCATCTCATTATAATCAACGTAATATAAAAGTTTTAGTATCTTCATACAGACATGCATGTGTAATGCCATCTGGAAACTGTTTTGTTATTTGTGCAAATTGTGGTATTTTCTGCAAAGTAAATATTTAGTAATATCATTATATCTCTTTTAATGGAGTTAATAATGATGGAGAAATAATGAACAAACAACCATCGTGGGTAGTTAAACAGATGTATTCTAAAAATTTGAAATAATTAAGCCAATGTGCTTGGAACCTTCATAAAAACAGAACAATTCACTAATGAATGTTCAGATTTATAAGATTTCAATTTGAGTAATTCAAAAACTGCACAGATTATAAGACACTAGACTTAAATAGAAACCCAATGAAGATTTTGTTGTATAATCTCCTAGTTAAGAAGACATACCTGGAAATTCAAAGAGGCTCAATGCTTTGGCAAAATCACATAGTTGTTCAGGACTTTCATCAGGTTTAAGACTTTGGTAACCAATCCGGCTTCTCCCATTTTCTTGATATTTACATTTTAACTGCTGCCTCACATTTTATTTTGATTTGATTTTGACATGAATTTAAATTGCATCCTACTAAGGCTAACCTACTGCAGTATAGCTAATTTTATTTTAATTCTCCCCCTCCTCTCCCTCTCCATCCCCTTCATCATTCTCTCTCTCTCTCTCTCTATCTCTCTCTCTCTCTCTCTCTCTCTCTCTCTCTCTCTCACACACACACACACACACACACACACACACACACACACATCCTTGAAGTACCTGCATTAATGGGAACCCATAATAAGGGAAAACTAAATCAATCTGAAAAGAAAACTATGAGCAATTTGTTTAGTATTTAGTTTACAATATTTAGCTTATACTATGCTATAAACATGAATTAATAGGTAATAAATATTCTTTGGATGTTTACTAGAATTCACTAGTACAGCCCTCTGGTCCCAGACTTTTGTTTGTTGGGAAGTTTCTGATGCAATCTCTTTACTAGTAATCTGTCTCTTTAGATTTTTCTATTTCTTTTAATTCCGTCTTGGAAGATTGTATGTTTCTAGGATTTTATCCATTTTTTTCTAGGTTGTCCAAGTTATTGGCATATAATTGTTCATAGTAGTCTCATAATCCTCTGAATTTCTGTTTCTGTTGTAACTTCTCTTTCATTACTGATTTTATTTATTTAATTTCTCTGTTTTATCCATGGTGGCTCTAAAAAAATGTCAATTTTTCTGACTTCAAAAAACCAGGTACTAGTTTCATTGATCTTTCCCCATTTTTTAAAAGTTTCTATATCATTTGCTTCCACTCTGATCTTTATTATATTTTTTAATTCTGCAAGCTTTCAGCTTCATTTTTTCTTCCTTCTCTAGTTCCTTTAGGTTTAAAGTTAGATTGAAATTTGTCTTATTTCTTGGGGCAGGCCTATATTGCTATGAACTTCCCTCTTAGAACACTTTTGCTGCATCCCATAGATTTTGGTTTCTATTTCCATTTTCATGTGTCTCAAGTTACTCTTTCACTTCTTTGATTTGTTCATTGACCTATTGGTTATTTAGTAGAATGTTGATTATATCCACATATTTGTGATTTTTCTAGTTTTCTTTTTGTAGTTATTTTCTAGTTCCATGCCAGTGTAGTCAGGAAAGATTAGTGATATGACTTCAATCTTCTTAAATTTATTGAGACTTTCTTTGTGGCCAAATGTGATTGATCCTGGAGAATATTCCATGTGCATTAGAAAATGTGTCTTTTGTTCCTTTTGGATAGGATGTCCTGTTTATATATATTAAGTATATCTGGTCCTATGGATCATTTAAGGCCTTTTTTTTTCTTTTGAGAGAGAGAGGGAGAGAGGAGAGGGGCAGAGGGAGAGAAAGGGAGACAATCTCAAGCAGGCTCCGTGCTCAGTGTGGAGCTTGATGTGGGGCTCAGTCTCACAGCCATGAGATCATGACCTGAGCTGAAATTGAGAATTGGATGCTTAACCGACTGAGCCACCTAGGCACCCCAAGGCCCTTGTTTTCTAACTGATTTTCTGTCTTATCAATACATTGATATATATAGGGTATTAAAGTCCCCTACTATTATTGAATTGTTGTCAATTTCTCCTTTTCAATATGTTAAAATTTGCTTTATATATTTAGGTGCTCTTATGTTGGGTGCATAAATATTTATAAGTGTTATATCCTTTTGTTGGATTGACCCCTTTATCATTAGGCAATGTCCTTCTTTGTCTTTTATTGCAGACTTTGTTTTAAGGCCTATTTTGCCTGGTCTAAGCATAGTTACCCTAGTTTGTTATTATTGTTTGTAGCCTCCATGGGACATCTTTTCCCATCCTTTTACTTTCTGTGCATGTGTGTCATTACATTTGAAGTTTATGCAGCACATAGATAAATCTTGTGTTTTTATCTTGTGTTTTATCTACACTATGTCTTTCGATGGGAGAACTTAGCTCATTCACATGTAAAGTAACTATTGATAGATATGTACTTATTTCCACTTTGTTAACTGCTTTCTAGCTGTTTTGTAGTTTTTCTATGTTCCTTTCTTCTTTTGCTCTCTCCTCTTGTGGCCTGAAGTTATGTGTCATGTTTAGATTCTTTAGTGTTATGTTTAGACTCCTTTTTCATTATGCTTTGTGTATCTATTAAAGGCTTTTGCTTTGTAGTTACCATGAGGTTCACATATAACAGTGTGTGTGTGTGTGTGTGTGTGTGTGTGTGTGTGTGTGTGTAATCACCCTTTTTAAGTTTGTAACAATTTAAGTTTGATTGCATTCTAAAACCACATATGTACAACTTCCCATTGTGTTTGTTTTTAATGTCACATTTTACACCTATTTTGTTTACCCTTTAACTATTGTAATTTTAGTTAATTTTACTTTTGTCTTTTAACTTTTATCCCCACTTTATAAGTGATTAATGTACTACCTTTACTATACATTTACCTTTACCAGTGAGGTTTTTACTTTCATATGTTATCTTGTTACTAATTAGTACCCTTTCTTTTCTGCTTAAAGAAGTCCTATTAACATTTCTTGTAAGGCTCAGTGATGATACACCCCATTTAGCTTTTGCTTTATTTCTCTTTCAATTCTGAATGATAACCTTGGTGGATAGGGTATTCTTGATTGGAAGTTTGTTTGTTTTTTCCTTCTGGTTGTTTGAATGTATCATGTCACTCCCTTCTGCCCTACACAATTTCTGCTGAAAAAATCTGTTCATAGTCTTACGGGATTTCCCTTGTACATACAGATGTTTTTCTCTTCCTGTTTAAGATTTACTCTTTAACTTTTGACATCTTAATTAGGATGTGTCTTGGTGTGAATTTCTTTGGATTCATCTCATTTGGAACTTCAGGGATTCATGGATCTGGATGTCTGTTTTTTTCCCAGTTTACGGAAGTTTTCAGTCATTATTTCTTCAAACAAGTTTTCTGCCCTCTTTTCTCTCTCCATTCCTTTTGAGTCCCCTATAATGTGAATGTTATTCCACGTGGTGTTGACTCTTTGGTCCCTTAAGCTATCTTTGTTTTTAAAAATTACTTTATTCTTTCTGCTGTGCTGTTTGGGTGAGTTCCACTGTCCTGTCTTTTAGATCATTGATCCTTTTTTCTGTTTCATCTAGTCTTCTGTTGAATCCCTCTAGTATATTTTTCAGTTATTGTATTCTTTAGCTTTCTTGTATTTTCTATCTCTGATCATCCACTCTTATCCCCAGTTTGGTAAGCATCATTATAACCATTACTTTAAACTCTTTATCAGGTAAATACCTTATCACTATTTTATTTTTTCTCAAGTTTTATATTGTTCTTTAATTTGAAACATATTTCTCTGTTTCCTCAATTAGCTTAACTCTTTCTGTTTGTCTATGTATAAATGCAATAGCTTCAAGGAGTGGTCTTGTGTAAAAGATAAAACTTATTATTTAGCATTGCCCAAGCCCTGGATTGTCTCTTAGATAATTGCAATTATCTAAGCAGCTAGATTTGTTCTTGATAGGACACAGTTGTTGAGGGTGTGCCAAGACTTGTCAGTGTTCCAAAAGGAGGGATCTCAGCACCCAGTTTCAGGCTGATTGGCACAAGCTTTTAAAGTATGCAAACATAAACAGTCTTGTGGGACCTCACCATAAACTCTGCTAGCCATGAGAGCAAATAGCCTGGAGGTGTCCCCTGGGTGATAATTGTAAAAATTGGGGCTATGGATAAGTGTATAAGCTCCTTTCTGGAAGCTACCAGTGAGCTGTAGCAAGGCCAAGGGAGAGCACAAAGATAGCATCTCCTGGCCTGCTTTCCCTGAAAGCATCTTGGTAAGTTCTACAGATGTGGCAAACCTGAGTACCATCCCTCAGGTTGAAGCTCCAGGCCAAGTAAGTAGGGCTTTTTCACAGAAAGACTGGGGTGTGTTTTACCTTGTTGTCTGTGCAGTGATCTGGGCAGAGTAGACCTCCAAGAACTGTCTCTCCAATTGTTAAAGTCCTGTGGGACCCAAGAACTGAAGGTCCCCTGGTCACCAGACCTAAGCAATCAAGTAATGTCTTCTGTGCACACTGCATGCACCTGCCAGCTTTAGTGCAGCAGAAGAAAACAGCAGGGTGTGCCTGTTGGATTTAGCAAAGCAGGGGACGACACAGAACCAGAGTGCACCTGCCAACTTTCGTAGGGCAATGGGAGAGTTCTGGGACAGTTTGCACCTGCTAGCACTAGCCAGGAAAGGGGATGGTGCAAAAAGGTGCCCACCAATGTCTCCAACCCCAAAGAGATTGCCAACAAGCTCCTTCCCCTCCAGCAAACTTTTTGTGATTAGCAAATGAATTTTTTTGCATATAGGCCTAAGTGTTTTTTCAAACTGCTGTTTCTGCACTAGACCTCAGGGCAATTGAACCTATGTGTAAATTTCTCCAGAGCAGTGTCTTAGTTCCCTAGAGTCCTTTTGGTTTTCTAGACACATTCCTTATTTTTTTCAAAGTCAGATGTTTTGGGGTTCTGTCTCCTCGTTGCATGCCACAAGTGTTGGGGTGCCTGATGTGGGGCACCTACCTCTCACTCCTCAGGGAAAGGCTCCGGATTTCTGAGATCCCTACCAATTGTACATCAGTGCACTAGGGGTGGGGTTTGGGCAAGACAATGCCTCTGTCTCTCCTACTTGTCTTGATGTGGTCCTATTATTGTTTATGTTGAAGGAGCTTCAGCTAGTTTTCAGAACTTTTTCAGAGATAAAGGACCCATATGTAGCTGTAGATTCAGTATGTCCATAGGAAAAGGTGAGCTTAGGGTCTTCCTTTGCTGTCATCTTGGATCACCACCACCTTTGTGTTTTCATTTTCAATGAAAAGACTATGACTCTTTGTTTAATACATTTAATCACTACTTCTCTGAAGTTTTTAGATCCTGAGCAGTTTACAAAGATAATAGAAATGTGTTTTTGATCCTTGTGTTTCCACTTAGCATAAATTATAGGAAAATGAACATTTGCAATTCAAAAATTCCTATAAAAACTAGTAGATTGTAGTGGGTTTTCATTAGATTTATGTGGCTTCATCTACATACAGATATACATATATATATGGATGCACATATATTTATTTTTTAAATGCATTTATTTACATGCAATTGAATAATTTTGATAAACAGTTCATTTTTTGCCACACACAGCCAATCTTCTATTAATAATAGAGCATACTAAGTCCTTAATGACAATTCTCCACTGGTATGGAGAAAGCTAACAGCTTAAATGTGACATAATGTCACAAACCATTTTTAACGCACACAATTTTTCTAATAATGTTACACTGTTATTTTACAAAACAACTCAATCTCTATGCTTATCCCTCAATCTCATATAATTCATCATGGGTTTATTTAGGAGAGGTACTCAAAATTCCAAAAGATTTATAAATCTTTATACATATGTTCTAGATACAATGCATTGGGAGGCAGTTAGAAATAAACCACAGAAATCTGAACAGGTAAATTTAGAAGTTACATTTCATATGTGACAGAGCCATCTTTTATTGGCATCCCAACTTCATTTCTAGAGCTATTAATGTCAGTTGTTTATGTGTTGTGAAGAAAAACGATATGCCATATTTGCAAATGAGCACCAGGAATAAAGGCAATACTCTGTCTTATCTTAGAGTCATAACTAGTAAAAAATGATCTTTGAAACATCATGTATTCAAATATGATGATACAAACAGTAATCACAACAAAAAAATTACCTATTTATTTAATGCTTACTATTTATAACCACAGCAATGGTTCTTTCTGGACATTTTATAATCCTTAAAGCAAGCCTATGAGGTAGGTAATGTTTTCCTCCTTTCAAATTGAGGAAAGTGCAGCTTAAAAAGTTTGTTAACTTTGCCAGTATATGGTAGTGACAAAGGCAGGAATCAAACCCTTATCTCTCTTGTTCCAACATGAAGCACTTCTAGACTACAATTTTTCTTTAGGTGACTAAATTTGTTTATGAGACATGTTTTGGGAAATGAATTTTATATAGGTGATATAATTGGTTGGGAAAGAAGAAAAATAAATAAACGGTAGAACACATAATGAGAAAAGATTACCAAAAGGCCAAGTGGATAGAAATTAAATTAATAATAATAATAAACCTATTAAACCAAGTTATCAAATCAAATATTGATATTTATCCCTTCTTTTTTATTAAGAATAAATTGTTTTACATAGTCATGAAACTCTATTAGTTAGAACTACTTACAGTGTAAAACAGTATTTTTTGTAGTTCAATAGTTAAGTTGTTGTATGGAAAAATAAGGAGAAAAGAGATGATTACAATATATATATAACATATGTGGCCACTCATGGTATTAACATTTTACACGATGCCTTCTATTCTCAAATACATTTCTCCCATTTGACTGATAGTTCTTGAAATGGTTGCAGAATAATACCTTTGATATATCTGTTCTAAAACATAAGTATGTCTGCTTACTCATCATTATATTTCAAAAATCCTTATGGCCATACAATTTATGTTTATAAAGAAAAATGTTTAAGTTTGAAAATAACATCAGAAGCTCATTATAAATCATTTTACAAACGTGTCTTTACTGATGAATAATCAAACACTGTTGGGGAAAAAGTTACATTCAGTGACCATTTCTCACTCTGGTTAGACAAATAGGTATGGCACTATTTCATACTGTCATATGCAGAAATAGACATTTCAACTGCTATGTATTGGACTTTTTATTTTCCTAAATCATTAAGCTATTAGATTTGGTTTTCTGTATTTGTCAGATTAACAGTGTAATTAACAACTCTCTACTTCATTTTATAAATTTAATGTTGTCTACATGTCCAAACTTTTTCCACTAGAAAACAAAACCAAAAATATAATTTTCTACAATTGTGTAAGTTTGTGTGTGTCTTCATTTATATCAACTTGTGTGTATGTATACATATATACATATATACATTTATAATTTTTGAAGCTTAGTGGGGGCACTAAATTTATTTTGGACTGAAAGCAAGAGATTATGTCACAGTTAATTAGTAATTTTAAATGTCTGTGTTACCCCTGTTTGTTACCACACTTCACATTTTCATGAGAGAAATGGTGGTAGGCACCTCTTTAAGTTCCCTAAGGAATCTGAAAACTAAAATGCATTGAATTTGAATCTCTTTTGTGCTATGCACATTCCCTATATGCTACAAAAAGATCCTATTTTAACAATCTTTAGGTATGAACACCAATATATCTGCAATAATTTTCTAGTTCAATCACTTCACATGACTTAATGTTTATAAAAAATAATGTATTTTTTGATGTTACCCTAAATTATTCAGGAATAAATGAAGGACAACACCACTCAATCAATAAGTAAAATAAAATTTAAATTAATATCTTCATATTCTAGCACCTTGTGATATAGCCAGCAACAAGATTGATACATTCCTGCCTGCATAAGGTCACATAACTACTGATACAACTTCAATTACCTTAAATCTATTCCAGGTCTGAACGGTTTTGTACAAGTAGATTTTTAACACTTCCAGTCACTTTTTGCAGAATCCGTCAATCACATTGGTGTTCTATTATTTGAACATTTCTAATTACTGAAAATAAGACATCTCATTTAATACTTGACTAGCCCTTTCATAGTACAGATTTTTAGTGGTAAAGGGAGAAGTCAACTGACACTTATTGAACACCTAAAGTTAGTGAATCAAATAACTTATCACAATAATTGCTATAAAAATTCCAGAACTTAAGCAGTACCATTCACATTTTATAGATTAGGAAACTAAGATGTAATAAGGTTAACTAAATTGCCAAAAATATATAGTTATTAAGGATAAGGGCTATGGCTGAAGTCTTGTCTCTTGTCCCAATCTAGTCCATACCACATCATTTGAAAATACTTTTGAGTAGTTGTATTAATTTTGATTTTACTTGAACTGCAAAAATGGATCCCATTTAACTGAACAAATGAGGGCTAGCTGTTTTTATTCATTTTATTGTTCACATCCTTAGCCCAAACCAGCATCTGATGAAACCTGACTTTTCTCCTTTGAAAAATTTATGTTTATATAATATCAGACACACAAAAATAGATTAGTCTAATTTAACTTAAATTGTAATTATCAACAAAACAATTTTATATCAACCTTAGCTACACAAAATGGCTACATAAGTCTCTTATATTTTCATCAAGTGTGGTATGGTACTTTAAAAGATCTTCCAAATCACTACAGGGAGCCCACTCTCAATAGAATTCAAAAAAAAGCTGACTTAGCTTGCTCATTCTAGACAAGTTTTGATCATTGGACAAATTGAATATTTTTAGTTACCTCACTTTTACATTATTTATCTAAGAACTGACATTCCTCTGATCTACTTCCACTTTTCCTTCAATCATCAGGCACATGTTCCCATCTATCTTTTTTCTCCAATGTTGTACTAACTCAGAGCAAAGCTGAGACCAATACCAGAATGCCTTAATTGTCTTTTTTTGTTTTAGAATAATTTTATAATCCACCTCCTTACAACACACCTGCTCAAACACTCAATGGCTTTTATAGTTTTATAGTTTGTATCTTCACTTAAAACTAACAAAAAAGTTATTCAAATTTCATCAAAATATTTCCTCATATTTAGAAATGGTAGCATAAAAATCAAGAATTTACATCAATTTAAAGATGCTCACTGTTTTCTCCTAAATGAGATGACACAGAGGCTAGGACTTTTGAAAACTAAGATCTTCTATGACTTATCTTTATTGTTTTTCAAATTACAGGCGGTTTTTGTTGTTGTTACAGACATACTCCCTCTAGTTGTCTCTGATTGAATCCACTGGTGATTTCCGACGTCATGTCAATAATTAACTCTTTGAACCTACCCACAAAATTATTATTTGCTGTAGTTGCTCAAAAGATCAGCAGCTCTCAGAATACTTCATTAAAACCCAAAGGCTAAAATTCCTTTCAAGATACCTCTAGTATTGTCAAGTGTCACTTCCCTTATAATTCAACCCACTGATTCATTGCTAGCTTGACAATGATGTATGAGCATTATTGAACTCATGAAAACATGAACTTCAGCTGTTGTCAAAAACAACCATTTCTTTGAAAATTAACCAAAGATTGGCAAAAGAAAAAAAAATTGAAGAGGACTCTCTCTTGAAAAACTGCTACAGCATTGGCCAAAAATGAATTCTGTATATGACTTCCTGGAGACTGCTCCTATTTTCCCCACTCCCAGCTCTTCCTGTGAATGCTGTAGCTGTACCAGGTTATGGCTGGTCACAAAACCTGGCAACTTTTTCCCGGGGTGGGAGGAATTGATTTGAGAAGAGGTCGATAAGCCATAGCTTTGGTGGCTCAATGGGAAAGAATCAGCTCAGACCTCATGACTGTGTGCCCCAGCTCAAGGCAAGAAATAAAACAACTAAAAATTAATGCAGAGATCCTAGAAGTGAAAGCACCATAGAAGTTCTTCAATAAACCATACATATACCCACAGCTTACATTTTATATAAAGTATATATACACACATATATATGGAAGAACTGAAATATTCTGGTAAAAAATGAGAGCCAATGGAGACTTGAAAACTGGCTACATCTTTGAATACATTCCTCCACATATATACAATTGAGGTGACAGAAGATAAAGGCCTTAAAAGTATTATATTATGAGATAGTTATAGATATATTCATATGTTGAAGCTCTAAGCCCCTATGTGATGGTATTTGGAGGTGGAACACTTGAAAGATAATTAGGTTTAGATGAAGTTATCAGGGTGGAACCTCCATGATGGTATTAGCACCATTATAAGAGAGGAGAGTGTGCTCTCTTTCTCCACCATGTGAAGATATATCATGAAGTCTTCTAGTCCCTAGAACTATGAGAAATAAACTTTTGTTATTTAAGCCATCCAGTCTATGGTGTTTGCCATAGCAACCTAAGCTAAGACATATGAGATGTCTTATCAAAATCCTTCCAAACTATTTTGTTCACTACTAAACACCCAGAACCAGGCATCGCCCCTTGGGGAATAGTACTAAAAATAGAAGAAAACATTAAAACAATTAAGCATATAAATGATAAGATATCAATGATAGAATATCTTGAGGGAGAGAGATTTTATGGTTAAAGTCTGGGCAGGAAATCAACTACCCTCAGAAAAACAAAACAAAATCCCAAACTGTTGCAATATATTATTTAAAATGACTAATTGTCAACCAGAAATTAAAAATGCAAAAACAAACAAAATATAGCACAGCATTATTGGTTTTTTAAACATATTTAGATGAAATATATATGACAGTAACAGCACAGAGAAATAAGGACAAAATAGAGATATGCTGGATTAGTTGCTATAACTCCCCAGAATTGAAAGTATCAATCTAAAATAAACTACAATAAACTACATTTAAATCAAAGGTGAATATTACAATTTCCAAGTCAACCCCAAAGATATAGCTAAAAATTCAACACAGGAAATAAAATGCTATTAAAAAATTTTTTAACACAAACTGGGGTGCCTAGGTGGCGCAGTCAGTTGAGAGTCCAACTCTTGATCTGGGCTCAGGTCATGATCTTGCAGTTCGTGGGTTCCAGCCCTACATTGGGCTCTGCACTGAGAGTGCAGATTTTTGTCTCTCCTCTCTGCCCCTCCCTGAACTGTTCTGTATCTCTCTAAAAATAAATAAACATAAAGCAGACATTTAACACAAATAAAGCAGTGAAAAGTAAGAGAACAGTAATAAAAGAGATATGAGACATACAGAACACAAATTAAAATGGCAAATTTTATTGTACATATATTATCTTGAATATATGTGTACCAAATATTCCAAATAAAAAGCAGAGATTGTTAGGTTACATAAAAAGTTAAGGGAGAACTATTGGTGATTCAAAAGAGAAGCCAATTAATTTAAGTCACAAATAAGTTGAAAGTAGAGGTAAAGAAAAGATACATGATACACTTAGTAGTCATAAGAACTGAGGCTGATGTGTTAATATCAGATAATACAGAATATGAGAGAAAAATATTTCTACCCACAAATGACAACAGATAACAGAGCCACAAAATAGTGCAGTAAATATTACAGAATTTTAAAATAAAAAATGAACAAGAACATGGGAAATTTAAACAACATTATTAGCTAAGTTGGCCAAATGGATTGATATCATAAACTCTGAGTAACAGTAGAATACATTTTCTTTTCAAGTACAGCTAGAACATTTTCCAGGATAGACCAGATGATTATGATAAGCCTTAACAAAACTTTCAACAAGTTTTTAAAAAGTTAAACACAGTATTTCTCTGAGCACAATAGAATTAAGGTAGAAATTAATAACAGATATAGAAATTTAAAAATGTGAAAATTAAGCAGCACAGTTCTAAATATCCATATTTAAAGAAGAAATAATGAAGGGATTTTTTTAAAAGCTTGGGAAAAAGTTAAAATGCAATTCTAAACACATGGAATAAATTTAAAGCAACATTTATAGGAAAACTTATAGCTTAATGATTGTACTTAGAAAGAAAATATTAAAATCAGTAATCTGTGCTAAACTTAAAAATTAAAAAAATAATAATTGAACATAAAAAGCAGAAACTGGGAAATAATATTGATCAGAGATAAAAATCAATGAAATAAAACAAAAACAAAAAGAAAAGTTGGCACATCTACAAATGGGTAAACATTTAGTCAAAAAAAGAAAGAAGTCTGACAAAATAAACTATTAAAATCAGAAATCAAAGAGGGGATATCACTATTGATTCTACAAGAATATAAAGACCTTAAGGAAAAATTCTAAAGAGCTTTCTGACAACAGATATAATAAATTTTATGAAGTGGATGAACTCAAAGATCCAAAAAATTCTGACTCAAGGCAAAAGTAAAATATAAATAGACATCATTTAACAGAAATAACTAGTAAATAGTTCAAAATCATACTATAAAATCAAGTCCTGGCACATAAGACTTCACTGGGGGAAATGTATCAGTTAAAGAAGCAATAATACCATTTATATGCATAATTGTTTGAGAAAATACAGAAGTAGAGAAAACTTTCTCTTTCTAACTTCTATGGAAGTATTATCTTGATATCAAAGCCTGATAAAATATTACAAGACAACTAAAGAACAAATTACTTCATAAACATAGATGCAAGAAACTGTACATTAAATACTGGACAACATCATCTAGTTATATATAAAAAAGATTACACATCACGAGTAAGTATGATTTATCCCAGGAATGCAATTTGGCTTAGCATTCATAAACAAGTGAAAGATAAATACATTGTATTAAGGCATAAAGACAAAAAAAATGATAATGCTGATAGATGCAGAAAAAGCATTTTAGAAAAAATTATTCATGATAAAAGCTTTCAGCAGTAAGAAATAAAAACAAACTTTCTCTTCTGGATAAAGGAGATCAATTAAAAATAATGAATAGCTAATATCATAGGTAGTTATTAAAGAGGTAATATTTTGAGACTGGAATAAGACAGAGATATACACTCTCATCACTTTTATCATCATTGTACTAAGAACCACAGTCTGTGCAATAAAGACCAAAAAGAAAAAAAAAAAGAAAAAGAAAAAACTAAAAGCTAAAGAAACATAAATTGGAAAAGAGGAATTAAATAATTGTCAGAAGATGACAAGATCTTCTGTGTGAATAATCCAAAGGGATACACATACACACACACATACACACATACACCTACACAAAGAAAATATTACAACTACAAAGCAAATTTAACAACATATCTGAATATAGAAGCAATATACTCTAATAAATTATACTTCTGTATATTAGAATAACAATCTGAAAATGAAAAAAAAAAACTGGTTTCATTCACAGTACTACAAAAAAAAATAGACATAGGAAGACATTTTGCAACCTAAATACATATACCAACAAAATATTATCAGAAAAAATAAAGAAGACTCAAATAAATACAGGCATATCTCAGAGCCTGTATCTCAGGTTTTGTCCCAGACCATGGCAAAAAGTAAATATTGCAATAAAGTGAGTCAAATGAATTTTTTTTAGTTTCCTGATGCATACAGAAGTTATGTTTACACTATACTTAGTGTGCATTAGCATTATATCTAAAAAATGTACATGCTTTAAAAACACTTTATTACTAACCATCATCTGAGTTTTCTGCAAGTTATAATATTTTTCCTAGTGTAGGATGTCACTTCAATGTCGATGTCTGCTGACTGATCAAGGTGGTGGTCACTAAAGGCTAGGGTGGCAATTTCTTAAATTAAGAAAATAATGAAGTTTCCCCCCTTAATTCACTCTTCCTTTCACAATCTCTCTGTTGCATCAGACACTGTCTGATAGCATTTTACTCTTAATAGAACTTTCAAAATTGGAGTCAATCCTCTCGAACCCTGATGTTGCTTAATCAACTAAGTTTATATAATATTCTAAATCCTTGGTTGTTATTTCAATAGTCTTCATAGCATCTTCACCAGGAGTAGATTCCATTTCAAGAAACCACTTTCTTTGCTCATCAATAGGAAATAATTCCTCATCCACTCAAGTTTGATCATGAGCCTGAAGGAATTCAGTCCCATCATCAGGCTCCACTTCTAATTTTAGCTCTCTTGGTATTGCTACCACATCTGCAGTTACTTCCTCCACTGAAGTCTTGAATCCCTCAAGATCATTCATGAGGACTGGAATCAACTTTTTCCAAACTCCTGTTAAAGATGATATTTTGACATTTTCCCATGAATCACGTGTTCTTAATGGCACCCAGAATGATGAATCCTTCCCAGAGATCTTGAGTTTACTTTGCCCAGATCCGTGAAAGGAATCATTATAGCAGCTATAGTTTCACAAAATGTATTTCTTATTACTCAGACTTGTAAGTCAAAATGAGTTCTTGATCCATGGGCTGCAAAATGGCTGTGTTAGCAAGCCTGAAAACAACATTAATCGGAAGATGGCAGCGTAGGAGGATGCTGGGTTCACCGCGTCCTGTGGATCACTTAGATTCCACCCACACCTGCCTAAAAAACCCAGAAAATTCCCAGAAGACTAGCAGAATGGATTCTCTGGAGCCAAGCGTAGACAAGAGGTCCACAGAAGAGGGTAGGGAGGG
This sequence comes from Prionailurus bengalensis, assembly GCF_016509475.1. Taxonomy (NCBI): domain Eukaryota; kingdom Metazoa; phylum Chordata; class Mammalia; order Carnivora; family Felidae; genus Prionailurus; species Prionailurus bengalensis. The sequence continues at coordinate 172,674,508 of NC_057345.1, read as the reverse complement.
CTGAGAGGCGGTGCGCAATACACGGACTGGCGGGAGGGAGCTGGGGTGGGGGGCAGTCCGCCAGCAAAGCAGAGCCCCCGAGTCTGGCTTGTAAAAATGGAGGGGCCGGATGGAGTGTGTTCTGACAGCAAGTGGACATAACATCTGGAAGGTTATAAGTTAACAGATCTGCTCAGAAAACAGGAGGGCTGAAGGACAACGGCAGGGAGAGTTGTTGAGCCCCGGACAATAGAGCTCAGTTTGGCGGGGAACAAAGGCTCTCGCCAGTGCCATCTCCCTCGCCCATCCCCCAGCCAAAATCCCAAAGGGAACCAGTTCCTGTCAGGGAATTTTTACCACACAAACACCCAATGCTGTGCTTCTGCGGATCCATCCCTCCAGCTGGTCTGACTCCCTCCCGGTGCCACAGGGCCCCTCCCAAAGCAGATCTCCAAAGGAAAAGCAAGCTGAGCCTGCCTCTCCCACCCCTGTTCACCTGGCCAATCCACCCCAGCTAATACGCCAGATCTCCAGCACCACAAGCCTGGCAGTGTGCAAGTAGCCCAGACGGGCCACGCCACCCCACAGTGAATCCCGCCCCTAGGAGGGGGAAGAGAAGGCACACACCAGTCTGACTGTGGCCCCAGCAGTGGGCTGGGGGCAGACATCAGGTCTGACTGCGGCCCCACCCACCAATGCAAGTTATTCAAGACAGCACAGGGGAAGTGCCCCACAGTTCCACACCACTCCAGGGACTATCTAAAATGATGAAACAGAAGAATTCCCCTCAAAAAAACCTCCAGGAAATAATGACAGCTAATGAACTGATCAAAAATGATTTAAACAATATAACAGAAAGTGAATTAAGAATAATAGTCATAAAATTAATCGCTGGGCTTGAAAACGGTATAAAGGACAGCAGAGAATCTATTGCTACAGAGATCAGGGCACTAAGGAACAGCCAAGAGGAGCTAAAAAATGCTATTAGGGCTGCAAAATAAAATGGAGATGACCACAGCTTGGATTGAAGAGGCAAAGGAGAGAATAGGTGAACTAGAAGATAAAATTACGGAAAAAGAAGAAGCTGAGAAAAAGAGAGATAAAAATTCCAGGAGTATGAGGGGAAAATTAGAGAACTAAGTCATGCACTAAAGGGAAATAATCTATGCATAATTGTATTCCAGAGGAGGAAGAGAGAGGGAAAGGTGCTGAAGGTGTACTTGAAGAAATCATAGCTGAGAACTTCCCTGAGATGGGGAAGGAAAAAGGCATTGAAATCCAAGAGGCACAGAGAACACCCTTCAGACGTAACTTGAATCGATCTTCTGCATGACATATAGTGAAACTGGCAAAATACAGGGATAAAGAGAAAATTCTGAAAGCAGCTAGGGATAAACGTGCTCTAACATATAAAGGGAGACTGATAAGACTAGTAACGGATCTCTCTACTGAAACTTGGCAGGTGAGAAAGAATGGCAGGAAATCTTCAATGTGATGAACAGAAAAAAATATGCAGCCAAGAATCCTCTACCCAGCAAATCTGTCATTTAGAATAGAAGGAGAGATAAAAGTCTTCCCAAACAAACAAAAACTGAAGGAATTCATCATCACTAAACCGGCCCTACAAGAGATCCTAAGGGGGATCCTGTGAGACAAAGTACCAGAGACATCGCTACAAGAATGAAACCTACAGACATCACAATGATTCTAAACCCATATCTTTCTATAATAACACTGAATGTAAATGGACTAAATGCGCCAATCAAAAGACATAGGGTATCAGAATGGATTAAAAAACACAACACCCATCTATTTGCTGTCTACAAGAGACTCATTTAAACCTGAGGACACTTTCAGATTGAAAGTGAGGGGATGGAGAACTATTTATAATGCGACTGGAAGTCAAAAGAAAGCTGGAGTAGCCATATTTATATCAGACAAACTAGACACTAAATTAAAGGCTGTAACAAGAGATGAAGAAGGACATTATATAATAATTACAGGGTCTATCCATCAAGAAGAACTAACAATTATAAATGTCTATGCGCCAAATACGGGAGCCCCCAAATATATAAAACAATTACTCACAAACATAAGCAACCTTATTGACACAAGGTGGTAATTGCAGGGGACTTTAATACCCCACTTACAACAATGGATAGATCATCTAGACACATGGTCAATAAGAAACAAGGGCCCTGAATGATACATTGGATCAGATGGAGTTGACAGATATATTTAGAACTCTGCATTCCAAAGCAACAGAATGTACTTTCTTCTCGAGTGCACATGGAACATTTTCCAAGATAGATCACATATTGGGTCACAAAACAGTCCTTCATAAGTATACAAGAATTGAGATCATACCATGCATACTTGTGGACCACAATGCTATGAAGCTTGAAATCAACCACAGGAAAAAGTCTGGAAAACCTCCAAAAGCATGGAAGTTAAAGAACACCCTACTAAAGAATGAATGGGTCAACCAGACAATTGAAAAGCAATTTAAAAATATATGGAAACAAATGAAAATGAAAATACAACAATCCAAACGCTTTGGGATGCAGTGAAGGCAGTCCTGAGAGGAAAATACATTGCAGTCCAGGCCTATCTCAAGAAACAAGAAAAATCCCAAATACAAAATCTAACAGCACACCTAAAGGAAATAGAAGCAGAACAGCAAAAAACACCCCAAAAGCAGCAGAAGAATAGAAATAATAAATGTCAGAGGAGAAACGAACAATATAAATCTAAAAAAACTGTAGAGCAGATCAACGAAACCAAGAGTTGGTTTTTTGAAAAAATAAACAAAATTGACAAACCTCTAGCCAGGCTTCTCAAAAAGAAAAGGGAGATGACCCAAATAGATAAAATCATGAATGAAAATGGAATTATTACAACCAATCCCTCAGAGATACAAGCAATTATCAGGGAATACTATGAAAAATTATATGCCAACAAACTGGACAACCTGGAAGAAATGGACAAATTCCTAAACACCGACACACTTCCAAAACTCAAACTGGAGGAAATAAAAAGCTTGAACAGAGCCATAAGCAGCGAAGAAATTGAATCAGTTATCAAAAATCTCCCAACAAATAAGAGTCCAAGACCAGTTGGCTTCCCTGGGGAATTCTATCAGGCATTTAAAGCAGAGATAATACCTATCCTTCTCAAGCTATTCCAAAAAATAGAAAGGAAATGAAAACTTCCAGACTCATTCTATGAAACCAGCATTACTTTGATTCCTAAACCAGACAGAGACCCAATAAAAAAAGAGAACTACAGGCCAATATCCCTGATGAATATGGATGCAAAAATTCTCAATAAGATACTAGCAAATCAAATTCAACAGCTTATAAAAAGAATTATTCACCATGATGAAGTGGGATTCATTCCTGGGCAGCAAGGCAGGTTCAACATTCGCAAATCAATCAATGTGATACATCACATTAATAAAAGAAAAGATAAGAACCATATGATCCTGTCAATCGATGCAGAAAAAGCATTTGACAAAATTCACCATTCTTTCTTAATAAAAACCCTCGAGAAAGTCGGGATAGAAGGAACATACTTAAAGATCATCAAAGGCATTTATGAAAAGCCCACAGCTAACATCATCCTCAATGGGGAAAAACTGAGAGCTTTCCCCCTGAGATCAGGAACATGACAGGGCTGTCCACTCTTACCGCTGTTGTTTAACATAGTGCTGGAAGTGCTAGCATCAGAAATCAGACAAAAAATCAAAGGTATCAAAAATGGCAAAGATGAAGTTAAGCTTTCACTTTTTGCAGATGACATGATATTATACATGGAAAATCTGATAGACTCCACCAAAATGTTGCTAGAACTGATACATGAATTCAGCAAAGTTGCAGGATACAAAATCAATGTACAGAAATCAGTTGCATTCTTATACACTAATAATGAAGCAACAGAAAGACAAAGAAACTGGTCCCATTCACAATTGCACCAAGAAGCATAAAATATCTAGGAATAAATCTAACCAAAGATGTAAAAGATCTGTATGCTGAAAACTATAGAAAGCTTATGAAGGAAATTGAATAGTATATAAAGAAATGGAAAAACATTCCGTACTCATGGGTTGGAAGAATAAATATTGTTAAAATGTCAATACTACCCAAAGGTATCTACACATTCAATTCAATCCCAGTCAAAATTGCACCAGCATTCTTCTTAAAGCTAGAACAAGCAATCCTAAAATTCAAATGGAACCACAAAAGGCCTCGAATAGCCAAAGGAATTTTGAAGAAGACCAAAGCAGGAGGCATCACAATCCCAGACTTTAGTCTCTAATAAAAGCTGTCATCATCAAGACAGCATGGTATTGGCACAAAAACAGACACATAGACCGATGGAATAGCATAGAAACCCCAGAACTAGACCCACAAAAGTATGGCCAACTAATCTTTGACAAAGCAGGAAAGAATATCCAATGGAAAAAAGACAGTCTCTTTAACGAATGGTGCTGGGAGAACTGGACAGCAACATGCAGAAGAATGAAACTAGACCACTTTCTTACACCATTCACAAAAATAAACTCAAAATGGATAAAGGACCTGAATGTGAGACAGGAAACCATCAAAACCCTAGAGTAGAAAGCAGGAAAAGACCTCTCTGACCTCAGCCGCAGCAATTTCTTACTTGACACATCCCCAAAGGCAAGGGAATTAAAAGCAAAAATGAACTATTGGGACCTCATCAAGATAAAAAGCTTCTGCACAGCAAAGGAAACAATCAACAAAACTAAAAGGCAACCAATGGAATGGGAAAAGATATCTGTAAATGACATATCAGACAAAAGGCTAGTATCCAAAATCTATAAAGAGCTCACCAAACTCCACACCCAAAAAACAAATAATCCAGTGAAGAAATGGGCAGAAAACATGAACAGATACTTCTCTAAAGAAGACATCCAGATGGCCAACAGGCACATGAGAAGATGCTCAACATCGCTCCTCATCAGGGAAATACAAACCAAAACCACACTCAGATATCACCTCACGCCAGTCAGAGTAGCCAAAATGAACAAATCAGGAGACTATAGATGCTGGAGAGGATGTGGAGAAATGGGAACCCTCTTGCACTGTTGGTGGGAATGCAAACTGGTGCAGCCACTCTGGAAAACAGTGTGGAGGTTCCTCAAAAAATTGAAAATAGACCCACCCTATGACCCAGCAATAGCACTGCTATGAATTTACCCAAGGGATACAGGAGTACTGCGGCTTAGGGGCACTTGTACCCCAATGTTTATAGTAACACTCTCAACAATAGCCAAATTGTGGAAAGAGCCTAAATTTCCATCAACTGATGAATGGATAAAGACATTGTGGTTTATATACACAATGGAGTACTACGTGGCAATGAGAAAGAATGAAATATGGCCCTTTGTAGCAACGTGGATGGAACTGGACAGTGTGATGCTAAGTGAAATAAGCCATACAGAGAAAGACAGATACCATATGGTTTCACTCTTATGTGGACCCTGAGAAACTTAACAGAAACCCATGGGTAGGGGAAGGAAAAACAAAAAAGAGGTTAGAGTGGGAGAGAACCAAAGCATAAGAGACTCTTAAAAACTGAGAACTGAGGGTTGATGGGAGCTGGGAGGGAGGGTAGGGTAGGTGATGGGCATTGAAGAGGGCCTCTTTTGGGATGAGCACTGAGTATTGTATTGAAACCAATTTGACACTAAATTTCATATATTAAAAAAATAAATAAATAAATAAATAAATAAATAAATGACTTTTTGTATTCCCCCCCCCCAAAAAAGTAAGAAAACAACATTAATCTCATGTATATCTCCATGAGTGCAACTGGGTGACTGTCAGGTGCATTGTCAATTAGCAGTAATATTTTGAGAGGAATGTTTTTTTTGGAGCAGATCTCAACAGTGGATTAAAATACTTAGTAAGCCATGTTGTAAATAGATGTACTGTCATCCGGCTTTTGTGTTCCATTTACAGAGCACAGACAGAGTAGATTTAGCAGAATTCTTAAGGGCTCTAGGATTCAGAATGGTCAATAAATATTGGCTTTAATCTAAAGTCACTAGCTGCATTAACCCCTAACAAAAGAGTCAGTCTGTCCTCTGAAACTTTGAAGCCAGGCACTGACTTATCCTCTCTAGCTATGAAAGTCCTAGAAAGCATCTTCTTCCCATATAAGGTTGTTTTGCTGACATTGAACATCCATTGTTTACTGTAGCCAGCTTTATTAACGATCCTACCTAGATCTTCTGCATAAGTTGCTGCAGCTTCTACATCAGCTCTTGTTACTTTACTTTGTGGTCATATGTTATGAAGATAGCTGCTTTCCTTAAACCTCATGAACCAACCTCTGCTAGCTTCAAACTTTTCTTCTGCAGCCTCCTCACCCCTCAGCTTCAGAGAACTGAAGGAAGTTAGAGTATTGCTCCAGATTAGGTTTGGCTTAGGGAAATGTAATGCCTGTTTTGATCTTTTATCCAGGCAACTAAACCTTCTCCATATCACCAATAGGCTGTTTTCCTTTCTTATCATTCATGCATTCACTGGATTAGCACTTTTAATTCCTTTTGAGCACTTTTTCTTTGCATTCACAACTTGGTTAACTGTTTATTACAAGAGGCCTGGCTTTTGCTCTATCTCAGCTTTGGACATACCTCCCTTACAAAGCTTAATCGATTCTAGTTGTTGATTTAAAGTGAGAGACATATGACTCTTCCTTTCACTTGCACACTTAGAGTTATCAGTAGTCTAATTCCAATATTGTGTCTCAGGGCCCGAGGAGAGGGAGAGAGACAAGGAATGATCGATTGGTGAAGTAGTCAGAACACACTATGAAATTTGCCACCATATACAGAGAAGTTTGTGACACCCCAAAACAATTAGAATAGTAACATTAACATCATTGATCAGATATCACCATAGCAAATATAAAAATAATGAAAAGTCTGAAATATTACAAGAATTACCATAATGTGACACAGAAACATTAAGTAAGAACATCTTGTTGGAAAAATGATGCCAATAGACTATCTCTATGCATGTTGTTACAAACTTTAAATTGGTAAAAAAAGAATGAAGTATCTGTGAAGTGCAAAAATGCAAAGTAAAATAAAATGAGGTATGCCTGTAAAGAGATATGCTATGTTCATGAACAGAAAGACTAAATATTGTTAAAATCCAATTTTCCTTAAATTTCCATATATTTTCCTGAATTTCACCTAAAATTCACCTATAGATTCAAGGTGATTTCTGTCAGAGTCCTAGTAGACTTTTGGTTTGCATTGGAGAAGTTTTCCCTAAGGCCTATAAGGAAATTCAAAGGATCTATGATGAACAAAGAAATACAAAATTGGTAAAGAAGAACAAGTCTGGAGGACTTATATTAGTTGATTTCAAAAATGCTAAATCTACAAAAATCAGGGTAGTATAGTATTGTTGTAAGTATAGTCATATACATCAATAGAAGAGAATAAAGATTTCAGAAATAGGTCCTCCTATCTATGATAAATTTATTTTTCAAAAAAAATAGGATAATGATAATTCAATGGGGATAGGATAGTCTTTCCACAAATGAGTAGAAGCATGAGTAGGCAAAATATCCAGCCTTCCCTCTAGTATGAAGAATTAATTAAAAATGGAATAAACCTAAAAGTAGTTGCTAAACCTTTAAAACATGTAAAAGAAAATGTAGGAGAAAATCTGAGTTTATGTAGAAATTTCTTCAATCTGACACCAAAAAAACATAAATAACAAAACAAATATTTTAAAAATGGAGCTTTCTCTAAATTAAAAACTTCTGCTCTTCAAAGATATTGGTAAGGGAATAAAAAAAGTTACTATAGAGTAAAAGGAAATAAGGAAGGAAAGGAAAGGAAAGGAAAGGAAAGGAAAGGAAAGGAAAGGAAAGGAAAGGAAAGGAAAGGAAAGGAAAGGAAAGGAAAGGAAAGGAAAGAGGCAGGAAGGAGGAAAAGAAAGGAAAGGAAAAGAAAAAAAAGAAAAGAAAAAGAAAGAAAGAAGGAAGGAGAGAAAAGGAAGGAGGCAGAAAGAAAAAGACTTTCATTACATAAGTATAGATATAGATATATGGACTTTTATCCAGAATATATAAAAAATTCTTACAACTAAAAAGATGACAAATGACTTAATAAAAAAAATGGGGATTATTCAAGAAATGGGTATATGAGTTGATACTTGATTAACAAAGATACATGGATGACAAACAAGCACATGAAAGGATGCTTACTATCATTAGTTTTGGGGGTAATACAAATAAAAACACAATGAGATAACACTACAGTTAGAACAGATAATGTAAAACAGATTGACAATAAGGAATATAGTTAGGATCTGGAACAAGTGGAATTGTCATAAGTGTCTGATGGGAATTTCAAAATGGTTACAGCTATTTTATAAAACACGTGGAATATTTTAATGACTTAAACATACACTTATCATACACCAAAAAATTTTCACTCTCAGTTACCCAATAGAAATGAATTCCTGTCTCCACAAAAACCTTATACACAAATTTCATGGAAGCAGTATCCATAATAGCTTCAAACTGGGAATTATTCAAATACTCATCCAGTCACAAATAGGTTAAAAAAAAAGACACATTCTTGCAATAGAATACTACTTAGCAAAAAGAAGAAACAAACTATTGATACACACACTAACTTGACTTACATAAATTTATGCTAATTAAAAGAAGAGACAAATTCCTCCTTATTTTATAATGTCACGTTTATAAAATTTCTGGAAAAAGAAACACTGTAGCAATAAAAAAAAACAGCATTTACTGGATCTGATGGTAGGAGTGAAGATTATAAAGGGTTATTAGACACTTTGTTGGGGTGATTTAATTATTTTAAAACTGGATTGTGAGTCTATTTGAACAACCTTAAGAATTTATAAAAATTCACTGGATTGCAAATGTAAGGTTGGTGATGGTTTTAGTTGAATGTAAATTATACTTCAATTACCCCGAAAAATGTTAAAGGGATATGGAATAATTGTTGTTAGGCTTTTTACATACACTGTTTGGAATAATCATTTGATTTTACCAATCATTCACATAAGTAGATATAAAACTAATAAAAATCATGATATTTGGATGAGTTAATTTAGATTCTCTTTTACCTCATATGCACACTTATATTGACAGAAAAGATCAGCTCAATTAACTAAAAGTACTTTACATACAAAATAGGTACAGAAGCTTAGTCATTACTGTTTCCAAGTTACATTTCTTTCTGTTTCTTTTTTTCCATTACAGCTGCAATTCAAACTAAAAATAGAGATTAAGCTGAATTCTATTCTCTAACGCCTTCTTTGGTTATTGCATCTGCCTCCAGTACAAATTAATATGAATCATGCACCAAGAACAAACATTTTGGAGTGCCTGAAAGAAATATAAAGACATTTTCCTAGAATCTATATATATTTTAAATGAAGATTTAAGACATTGTTTGTGGAAATCAAATTAACCCCAAACTGAACCTCCCAAAATGGAAGTTATTTTTAATAAGAAAAGGATTCCTAAATAAAAATTCTCATTATCAAAGATTGCTTCTTAAAACTAATTCCAAGAAAAAAATTTTAAAGTGTATGTACATGCAATATGAGTATGTGACTTCCTGATCAGTTTTCTCTACAAGAAAGTGAATGTGTTTAAATCCAGCGTAATAAACTCTTGCTTGCCGAAGTGAGATCATTTGTGTTTCAGCATTGCAACTCTCTTATGACATTTGCAATTCTAAGTTCTCGTTCTTCAGTTTACTAAAAGAAACAATGACTCACCCTAATATGTGAAATTACTATTTTCCTGGTGCCTATATTTATCAAATGATATAATCATCCCCAAAACTACATCCACAATAACAAAAATATTTATTCAATATACATAGGCTAATACCCATATATTACATTTAATTCTCACATCAATTCTTTGAGGTAATAGGAATTCCCCCAGTGAGTTTTCCCAGTGGAATCAAGGAATAATCTCAAGATTAGTAGTAGTGAGAGAAAAATGAAGATGATTTTCTTTTGGAAAATAATAAAATAAATAAGCTGAGTTATTCCCCCATATTTATAGCAATTGATTCTGATATTTGCAGTCCAAATAAAGCAACAAATCTATATGTATGTATGGCAGGACTACAAAAGGGTAAACAAAAAAGACCCTCCAAATGTGCCTCAAAATAAATGGTAGCATCTCTGACAATTTGCAATTCGCCTGAAGGATATGGACCCTGCCACCATACCCAGAAAACAAAGTGGCTGATTAGGACATTGAGCATCCTGACAGCATGCCCTGCACCCAGAGCTAATCCCTGCCAAGAGTCATCACTACTATTTTCCACACTGACAATCCACACTGCGATTGTCAGAGGCAGATGTCCTCTAAACAAAAATTAAAATTCACTGCAAGAGGCAAGAGGTGCTTATTTTGGTTAAGGAAATATACTATAGTTACAGGTGATCTTCATTTTTTTTTAATTATTTTTATTTTTTTAGATGTTAATTTCTGAGAGAGAGAGAGAGAGAGACAGAGAGAGAGACAGAGAGAGAGAGAGAGAGAGCAAGCGAGCAGGGGAGGGACAGAGAGAGAAGGAGACACAGAATCCAAAGCAGACTCCAGGCTCTGAAATGTCAAAACAGAGCTCCATGAGGGGTTCAAAGTCATAAACTGTGAGATCATGACCTGAGCTGAAGCTGGATGATTAACTGACTGAGCCACGTGGGTGCCCCCAGATTATCTTAATTTTAATCTTCAAAAAGAAATGCTAACAGAAAATAAAAGATCAACCATATTTAAGGAAATCCAACTGCTGAAGAGGGACATAAAATCTACCATAAGACAATTAAATGCTAAAGAACTAATAGAAGACATTGAAGATTATTTAAAACAATATAGAAGACATTATCTACATAGATTGCATTTCCTCCAAAGTGTCATTACACAAAAAGGAAATAATCACAAGCGTTCAAATTTTAAAATATAGTTGCCAAAATTTAGGGGAAAAAAACCAAATAATAATGGAATGCATGCCTCTACGATTAGTGAGTACAGGGATGTAGTTGAGGAATTCTCCAGAAATCAGTGCATATAAACAAAGATGTAGGGTTCATTAAATAATGTGTTAGAAACTTGAAGACTAGATTTATAAGTTCCACAATCTAGCAGCAATTCTAGAGACAAGAGAGGGAAGGAGAAAGAAAACGTTTGAAAATAAGTGATAGATGAAATTTAGTTCAAATCAAGACAAGTGATACAAGATCAAAGACATTTTCTAAGCCATAATCAATTGAAAGTATGTGATGTTCACACACACACACACACACACACACACACACACACACACACTTTCATGTGTTAAAACTCTCTAATGGCATTTTTCCTGATCTGTGACTGAGGCTCTCTGTGCCCTAATATAGAATCTTCATTTTTCAGTCTCTAAAGAGTTGCTCCAACATCTCTGCTACCTCAGCAGGTTCGTGGTGTTGGAAAGCTTGAAATGTTAGGATATCTAAATCTAGACAATTGCCAAAGTGGGTTGCAAACCTAGGCTGACTGATAATTAGGTGCTTTTTTTAATTGGTTCACTGTTCATTAAGGGCAGTTAAGGACAAACCAGTCTTCTAATGTTAAAATAGAAATATAATTTTTATGCTAAAAATACTGGATTATTTAGCACACATTTGCCACCTTAAGTTTTACAAACTATGTAATTTTCTTAGGAAGCATATTAGAAATTACTTATTTTGGGGGCGTCTGGGTGGCTTGGTCGGTTGAGCGTCCGACTTCGGCTCAGGTCATGATCTCACGGTCCATGGGTTCGAGCCCCGCATCGGGCTCTGTGCTGACAGCTCAGAGCCTGGAGCCTGTTTCAGATTCTGTGTCTCCCTATCTCTGTGACCCTCCCCCGTTCATGCTCTGTCTCTCTCTGTCTCAAAAATAAATAAACGTTAAAAAAAAAATAAAAAAGATAAAAAAAGAAATTACTTATTTTGTTTTAATTAAAACGAGCCATTTTTAATTACCACCAAAACTTGAGACTTCCAATTGCTTTACATTCTTGCCAAAACTTTGTACGGTCTGTTTGTTAAATTTGTCTTGTTTTAAAATTTACCCATTCTCATAGGTTTTAGTCATATTTATGACATTAATTTGAATTTTTAAAATGATTAATGATATCAGTCATATTTTCATGTGCTTATATGCCATCTGCAGGTATTATTTTGTCATTTAACTATGTGCAACTTTTGCCTATTTTTAATTAGTTTGTTCGCTATTTATTGAGTTGTGAGAGTGCTGTATGTATTCTGGATACAAATCCTCTATCAGAAGTATGATTTTAAAACATTTTTCCTAACTTGTGATTTTGTTCTCCTTTCTTTTAACAGTATCTTTTGAAGAGTATAAGTTCTTAATTTTGATGAAGTGTAATTTATAATTTTTGATGGTTCATACTTTAGGTGCTATATCTAAGAAATATATGCTTAACCAAGATCACAAAGATTTTTCTCTTGTTTTCTTCTAGAAATTTTAAGGTTTCAGATACATTTTTTGGTATGATCCATTTATTAAAGTTTTCATGGGATGCAATGTAAAACATTAATATTTTGAGAAAAATTTAACCTTTTCCCAGTAAATAACATTATTCCATATATTTCTAATTATAAAATTTTAGGGGCAGTGATGGTCAGTTGTAGATTTCAAGTCATTGACAACCATATGGAGGAGAATATATCTGCACTTTACAGCTTGCACTGGTGTAAGGCAAGGTATTCTTTAGAGACAAGTATCAATCAATAAGACTACTTTCTTAGTTTTATTCTAAAAAGCTATTACTGAGGGAATGGTCAATCATTAATAGTGTTGTTTGTTTGTTTGTTCCTTTAAATAGGCTCTACACCCAACATGGGGCTTGAACTCATGAACTCACCACCTGTGATCAAGAGTCGCATACTCTACTAAGCCAAGCCAGTCACCCCTTAACAGTTCTTTTTTTAGTGTATAACTCAAGTATTGAATCTGAAACTGCGAGGGATTAGAAAAAAGAATTAAGATTAATGATTGTGAGAGGTAAATACAGTACCATAGCAATAACTATGGCATTTAAAGATTTTTCCCCCATATCCCAACTATAATACATTCTCAAATAGATTTAATAGAGGTAATTTGAAGATAATTTACTGAAAAGAATAGAGACAATCCTTAGGAAACAATACTACTACTCTTGCAATTTGTTTTGTCAGTAGTATTATTGTTTTAAACAAATCTTTGTTTAAATTTAACTTTGCTAAATTAACTTAAATTACAAATGTAATCAACACCCTTGCATTACAATAGAATAACCATAATTATTGCTTTTGTATCAACACGTAATCACGCAATAACTGAAAGCTAGTGAGGAAGTGTTTCAATGGTTGTTTTCCTTCTCAGATCTGCAAGTATAAGTCAGAGATAAAATAATCTGAATAAAAACTTCCCTGATTCTTTGTAACTTATGTAATTCATTTCCTAATCAACCATGTGCAACATGGAGGAAAAAACAATTGTATACCATTTGTCTGACTGTAAGAGGTCTGGACATTTTTTTTAATATAGGAAGCACATGCCTGATGGGGGAGATAAAAAATATAATATGCTGCATTTGTCTGATTCTTTTGATGATTTCTTTTGAAATAATTTTTTCCAAATTTTTATATACTTGATAGGCTTACTACATTTCTATTTAAAACTCCCCAATTAAATAGAACTAACCTATTTTTATGTTAACAGGAATTACTATACAACTTGGATAATAAGGCTTATCACTTGCTGTCTTAATTTTTGTAGTATTTTTTCTTTTTCCTTTGAAATCAAACATTTCACGCTCTCACTTCTCACCTTTCTGGGTTTTGTTGTTGTTGTACTAAACACACACACACACACACACACACACACACACACACGCCTCTTCTTTTCCACGTTGCTTCACAACCAAATGGAAAATAAAACAACTAAGCGCAAAAACATCTCCCCTGCCCTTAGGTGGGCAATTTTATTTATTTATGTACATTTGAGCTTCTCTATATCAAATCCATGATTTGGGCATACTTACCCACATAGTAACTGATGACACTATGTTGCCTCTCCCCTGGGGCAGACTGATTTAAAACTTCTGGTGAAGCTGGCTTTACCCCACAAGGAAGGGGCTGGGATTAACATGGACAGGGTGTTTTTGTTGTTTTTGCTTTTTTTATTTTTCCTTCTACCTTACCATTAAAATAAGTGCCTCTTCTTCCTTTGGGAGGACGGAAGGAGGGACAGGAGAAATGCCAGAATTGATATACTTCTGGGCTAACTTCACCTTGAAGGAAACATCAAATGTGGGGGAAAAAAATCCTCTTAGTTTTCCCACCTAAACAATGGGAAATACGATCAAGCAGAAAATATTTGATATTTGGGCATTATTCAGAAGATTGTTAAACCACAATCAATAAGTGGAGGTTAATAACAGGACTCCTGCCGTTCAGACAAATGTTTCAAGGGTTATGTGTAAACACATGTAGAGGCTTTCATTAGTCATCAAGAAAATACAGACTAAAGAGCCAGGACTAAGATGTGTTGAGGCATCCCTCCAGAACAAAATTTAAGGGAGCGACAAACAGTGATTAAGATGAATAACATTTTAATGCAACGTTTAAAAAAATCAAAATCAATGCAAAAAGTCCATGATGAATAATTTATATCTAAAGTTTAAGATAGGATCTGTTGGCCAGGCCACAAGGAGATACGCAGTAAAATGTATAAAACTTAAAGATTGGCAATACCAAGTGTTGTCAAGAATGTGAAACTAGAACTTTCTTAAGAAAACATTTTAGGGGCGCCTGGGTGGCTCAGTCAGTTGGGTGGCCAACTTCGGCTCAGGTCATGATCTCGGGGTCAGTCCGTGAGTTTGAGCCCCGCGTCAGGCTTTGTGCTGACAGCTCGGAGCCTGGAGCCTGTTTCAGATTCTGTGTTTCCCTCTCTCTGACCCTCCCCCGTTCGTGCTCTGTCTCTCTCTGTCTCAAAAATAAATAAACGTTTAAAAAATTTTTTTAAATTGTTAATAAAAGAAAACATTTTAAAAGATTAGATAACTTTTTAACAGTTTCTCATAAGGTTAAACATACACTTACCCTATAACCCAGCAAAATCTCTGGTATACCCACGAGAAACAAAAACATATTTCTACAAAAAGACTTATACAAGATGCTCATAGCAGCTTTAATAGTAAGACAAAGATTGCGAAAAACTTGGAACATTTATCAGCAAAAGAAAGGATAACCGATCATGTCATATGCATGACGTGAAATTTTCAAAGAAATTTCATGGAGGACAAAGTATTAACAAAAGATTAGATATTGTATGATTCTCTTTATATAAAGCTCAAGAGGAAAAAATAACCTATAGTGATAGAAATTAAACAAACACACAAGTACAAAAATATGCCTCTGTGGGGGCATTACCTGGAAAGTTGCTGAAAGAAATTGTTAGGCACGATGAAAAAAAAAATTGATTTGAGTGTGTGCATTTGCCAAACTCATTAATAGGCTCCACGCTGAGTGTGGAGCCTGACTGAGGTTCTTTTCTCCCTCTCTCTCTGCCCCTCCCTCTTTCTCTCTCTCTCTCTCTCTCTCTCTCTCTCTCTCTCTCTCAAAATAAATAAACATTTGAAAAAACAAGTATTTAACTCCATGATTAAGGTCAATTACTTGTATTACATGTAAATGTACCTCAATTTCAAAAGAGAGGGGGGAGGGGCGCCTGGGTGGCGCAGTCGGTTAAGCGTCCGACTTCAGCCAGGTCACGATCTAGCAGTCCATGAGTTTGAGCCCCGCGTCAGGCTCTGGGCTGATGGCTCAGAGCCTGGAGCCTGTTTCCGATTCTGTGTCTCCCTCTCTCTCTGCCCCTCCCCCGTTCATGCTCTGTCTCTCTCTGTCCCAAAAATAAATAAACGTTGAAAAAAAATTTAAAAAAAAAAAAAAAAAAGAGAGGGGGGAAAGAAGGAATACCAGAGCAGCATTTAACCTTTATTTTCATTATCAGCTTTATAAGGAGCATTTTTCGATACTTTTTCCTAATTGCCCCATAGAAATTTTAACGCCACAAATATATCTATTTACATATTTTCCATATATCTCTGCTTTATACATAAGAAGAGTAATATTTTAAATTTCATCACCAATAACTCAATTTTACTTCTTAGGGACAATATTGTCCCCATTGAGAATGTATGGACTAGAATTAAGTGGGTTTCACAGGTTTTCTGAACCATCAAAGTGATAATTAAAAATTAATCATAACTTTCCTATTCCAGGTACCCAAATGAAAAGTACTTAGGAAAAAAAAAATAACTTCCTTGAAAAGTTCAGGTAAGAAAACTGTGCCTATATTTAAAGTATCATTTACAATTTTAGGACAAATACTAAATATAAAAAATACATAAACATTTTGTAGACAAAAAAGATAATTGATTTTATTCATCAAAAGTCATCTGTTTTAAACATTCTGATTATTTAAACTGATAGTATATTCTATGTTAGAAATGATACCTCAAGCAAAGTAGAGGAGAAAATCATAGTCTTGACAGAAAATGGTTTATTTAATTTGCTTCAACAGGTTTCAATCCTTAATTTTTTTCTTTCTCCATTAGAATCTTACTTTTAAAAAAATTTCAAAGTGAAAAAAGCTCTTGCTACTTATACATTGCTTAGAGCTGGATATATTCCAGCAATATAAATGAAGTTTTTTCTTTTACCACTTGTTTACAATAAATAGCTTTAGCAACTCAGTGATCATCAGTTATAATTGAATATTTATTCCACATTTTTCTTTTATTATTTGAATTCTACGTGACTGGCAAAGCTATATTTTAAAGTTGTAAGCTATATTATGCTGCCATATCAGGCAAATGAATGTTTGATGGGGTGTGCTAATGTGAGCTAAAAATAAAATCCCATCTGTTCACCTTTCGAACTACACTGCATCAGTACCCTGCATATTGCATTCAACATACTCCAATGAAACAAAAATAAAAATTTCTTTATTTTTATCTATAACAGTAATAGCAGGCTACTTTGAAGAGGGGACAATTCATATATGATTCCCTGGAATGCGGTAAATTTGTGTATTTGACAAGATAATCTGATCACAAAAGTAAACAATTACAGTGACTGTTTTAGGTCCAAGAAAATAAAATACTTAAGAACGTATACCATAAAATTTTGGGCATTTCTGCAAATTGTTTGAATAACATAATACATTTCAAAGGAAGTATATACCCATATATTTTTCACATATAGAATAATTAACAACTGGAAAATACATATCCAATGCTTGTGAATTACATACCCTTGCTTATGAATTATTATGCTACCTGGCTAAGTAAACATTATTGCTTCATTTATTTTACTTTTATAGTTAGTCTTCATATCACAACTGTTCCTAAATTTTCTATGCCACAAATGTTTTTGTTTTGCTTCACCAAATAAATAAGGCTGACGATAAAAAAACATTCTCGCAGCACCTGGGTGGCTCAGTCAGTGAGCGTCCGTGACCTACTTCAGCTCAGGTCATGATCTCAGGGTAGTGAATTCGATCCCCACATTGTGCTCTGTGCTGACAGCTCAGAGCCTGGAGCCTGCTTGGGATTCTGTGTCCCCTCCCTCTGCCCCTCCCCAACTCAGGCTCTGTCTGTCTCTCAAAAATGAATAAACGTAAAAAAAATTTTTTTAAATTCTTGCAATCCCACATGTTGTTTAATGTAATTCAACAATGCACTTTTGTTAAAAGCATTCTAAAATTAATATTTAGTATTTAACATTTTACTGTGGATATTTTATTGTTCCATGATCAGGAGACAAATTTAAACTCAGGTAGTTATAGCTCTTTCACCTATTTATCATAATGCATTCTGATGTATTTTATTAAATATAGAGATCAACAATTATTACTTGGAGTGTTCCATTTTGAGATACAACACTACTCAGTGTGTGCATAGAATAGTAATTTCTGTTTTATACCCAATATATTACTTGATCGCAATATATATATACATACATATATATATATATATATACACACACACACACACACACACACACATATATAAATATTTTGTCTCTTGAGGCAGAATTATTTTCTTTTGCAGTGATGACTATATTCCTTTCTTTTGTCTTCGAAAAAATAGGTATAATATTTTCTACATTCTTTCCCTTAGATGTGCCTATTCATTCAAAGATATTTTAATAAAAATTAAAGTCAGATGAAAATGTACAAAATATTGTTGGAAGTACCTGCTCTCTAGTAATAGATTCTGAAACATCTGTTCTTAGCCTATGCTTCTGTATGATTTTCTAGTTCCTCACATCATATTGCTTTGCCTGTGTAATTTTATTTCTATATTCTTACCTAACCCATTTGTTTGATGGCTCAGTTTGACTATTTGGCTTGACAGAGTACCCATATAGTTTATTATGCAATCAAGGATACTTTAACTAGTAAAACAGGGCAGACATACTAAGTAAACTGAAAAAGAAGCATAAATCAGGACTGTCATGGAAAAACTCAGATGAATGAGCAATTCAAACTATGATCGCATTAGGACAGGATTTCTGGTATCTGTCCTTCATCCCTATACAGTGATGCCACCTGAACCCTGGAACTTCTCTTGACCCAGGGAGGGACTGAATAATCCACCTTTAATTTTATGTGTCCATCAGGAAAGATGGATATGATGTCTCTCAAATTATCACTTATTTACCACTTTTCATTCTGTCTTAAGAGAACTTCGGGTCTGGGCATTTGGGTGGCTCAGTCTGTTAAGCACTGCCTGATTTTGGCTCAGGTCATGAAAACATGGTTCCTGAGTTCGAACTCCATGTTGGGCTCTGTGCTGACAGCTCAGAGGCTGGAGCCTGCTTTGGATCTGTGTCTCCCTCTCTCTCTACCCCTCCCCCACTCATGCTCTGTCTCTCTCTCTCTCTCTCTCTCTCTCTCAAAAATAAACATTTATTTATTTTTTAAAGACATCTTCAGGCCACTTTCCCCTCTAAATAAATTATGTCTTCAGTGCTGATTTAGACTCTTCTGAAAGCTTTCAGCTATGTTAAAAACTCTAGAACTTATTTATCTCTTCATCTCTGGAAATTTTGAGGAAACAATAGTTAAATCCCTATTATGCTGTACTTTAATAAAAAGATTCTCAATGTGTACCATAAATGATTTTTTCCCAAGCAAACTTTATAATTTTATATTACAGAAAAAATATTTATATAATAAAGGGAGTGTCATTAATGAAAACTCATTATTTTATATGAGTATCATGCAATTTATATATTTTTTTAATTTTTAAGAAAATATAATCAAGTTGTAAACAAACCAAGATGGAATTGATTGAACTCCTGAATGGACAATCTCTTTGAGTGCAATTCTTGGCAAGAGCTGGTAAGCATTTAGCAAGGATTTTTAGTGTTGTGGTAACAGTAGCAATATTTCAAGGCAATAAATCTTGACATTAAAGCCATAAAACTAAATAATTTTGAATCTAATATTTTATGAAACACAATACAAACAACTAAGGCTTTCTAATCAAAGAAGAGTGGTAATTTAGGCAAATACTTCTGACTAGCTAGACAATATTATTAAATAATTATAGCATCAGGAAAGTACTGTCAAATGAATAATAATATTTTAGTGGATAAAGATTTTCTTGATATCAGAACTAAAATGAGAGGAAGTACATGTGAATAAAAAACATTATTTTAAAAGGACTATAACTTATAATACAATTTAGCATTCAATGTACAAGTTAGCATTTTTTTTTTAGGAACAGAGCACTGCACTTAAACTTTTCTTTAAAGTATATATATTACATTTTCACTTAGAGTGGGCATATATTACATATTTACAGCTTCTTTGCAAGACTTTTAAACTCAAGAGTCATTTATTTTTCACTCCTTGTTTGCTCTTAAGGTAGCTAGACATACATCAGGGCCACACAGCTATTTAAAAAGTGGTGCTTAAAGAAGGTACAAATGCCAGTGCCAGTGCCCTCTTGTGATAATATCTTTCAAGTAAGAGGGTTAAATAACCTGTTTACTAAAAGTCCCGTTTTTTTTTTCAAAAGTAGTAGAATTGTAGTAGAATATGACTGACGTTATTTGGGATGGTGCTCTTTGAAGTGAATCTACCTCCTTATTACTATCCTATTGGGTTCAGCCTTTCTTCTATCTTACTGGGTGTGTCTTATTTATTTAGTAAATCTGTATCTTACTTCAAATTTCTTTACCTTTTTTCTGCAACTTCTCAAGTGTCAACTACCCTGGCAACCCAGACAATTCATAGTGATTTGAGAACTCTTACCCTGTATCATGTTCTTCTTTCACTACTTTGCTAAGAGCAATTAGAATTGATAGCCAGAAAATCCTACTGAAGAGTTTTCTGAGAGCACTTTCTTTTTACACAAGTTTCATTGTATAGAAAAGAATAGGTTTATTAAAATTATCACTTATATCGGTTACAGCATTTCAATCAGCACAATAGATAAAATCATGTTGTTGGAGACGATTCATTAGTTAAACAAGATCTGACAGTAAGTACTGGATGGCATTTACCACACAGGGATTATTTCCCATTAAATAATACACTTAAGAGGAAAAGCTTTCTCTAAAAAATGTATACATATGGAAAGATTCTGCTGTATTAAGATACAATTTAACAAACCAATCTATGCATATATACATTCTTATCTCATTTAATTAAATAAAATTTTTATGCCAGTGAAGTTTTTATGTTTTGTTCGCTTCTTCCTTGAAGCCCTGAATTGCTACTTCCTGTCTTAATGAATGTGGAGAGTAGTAAAAATCAAAGTTTAATGATATATGCTTATTTTTCAGCTGGACAGCCTGTTATTGATGTTATGGCTTACTATCCAACATATAGTGACTGATTACTTGACTAGAATTGAAATAATGCTATGCTATTCCTGGATGTGGATTCTGGCAAACTTGCCAGTATCAAAATCCAGAAAATTGGATACTTTTTATGTTTAAATTGAAGGGAAACAACCTTTTGTACTGTCAAGAACCACCCAGTCTTAGTAAAACTATGCTTTGGGACATTGTTTAGCAAAATGTTTAAGTTTGCTAGTGAATATCACAGATTGATGCATATTATCTTAACAGTTCTGAATATTTAGTCCAAATGTGTTCATGTCTCATTTTTGATGTTACTATAATCATATAAAGACAATTGGACATATATGCATGTTTTTGCATGTGTGTATGAGTAAACATGGATTTGCTAAAGTTACATTTTATGACCCTGGTACAGCGTACACTCTGAGAGAAAAGATCCATCTTTGAACCCATTAAGAATGTTTAGTAATACATTTTCTGGGGGGTACCTGGGTGGTTCAGTCAGTTAAGCTTCTGACTCTTGATTTCAGTTCAGGTCATTATCTCACCATTTGTTAAATTGAGCCCCATGTTCAGCTTGGGATTCTCTCTTCCTCTCTCTGCCTCTCCCCCACTCTTTCTCTTTCTCAAAATAAATAAATAAGCATTCAAAAAATTAATACATTGTCTGTACTCAGCATATGGTAGTAGATACAATTTTAGATTGAGTGAGAATTAGAGATCTGAACTATCTGAAATCTTTACTCAGCTTAGATACTACCTGACATGTGATGAGTCATTAAACTACTGTATGCTTTATTTCATATGCATAGTAAAATCGGTTGATAGTAAATGTATAGAAAAAATGATTTCTCTAGTTTTGAATTTTTATGATTTTCTATAGCAAAAAGAAATTCATCTTCAACTTCTCTACTGTAACTGAATTTATTCTAGGGTTGTATTAGAAAACGATCCTCGGGGCGCCTGGGTGGCACAGTCGGTTAAGCGTCCGACTTCAGCCAGGTCACGATCTCGCGGTCCGTGAGTTCGAGCCCCGCGTCAGGCTCTGGGCTGATGGCTCAGAGCCTGGAGCCTGTTTCTGATTCTGTGTCTCCCTCTCTCTCTGCCCCTCCCCCGTTCATGCTCTGTCTCTCTCTGTCCCAAAAATAAATAAACGTTGAAAAAAAAAGAAAAAGAAAACGATCCTCTATGGTCATTAGCATAGAAACTAAAATTAGAAATTTCCATGAGGGAACATGGAAAAGAATGGATCAAAAAAGTAGAACAAGGGGCGCCTGGGTGACTCAGTTGGTTAGTTATGCAACTTCGACTCAGGTCATGATCTCACAGTATGGGAGTTCGAGCCCCATGTCGGGCTCTGTGCTGACCACTCAGCCTGGAGCCTGCTTCAGATTCTGTGTCTCCCTCTCTCTCTCTGCCCCTCCCCTGCTCATGCTCTGTCTCTGTCTCTCTCTCAAAAATAAACATTTAAAAAAAGAAAAGAACAAAACAAACAGAAAAAACAGGAATTCAACTACCAGCATTACCATTTCCTTACTTTAGCAAAGATTTCACTGAATATTTCTAACTTTAACATAATGCAATATGTTAGCAGGGTGAAAAGCATTTAAAAAAAAAAGTCCAATGCCTGCCAATGTTTAAATGTAAATTAAGCTTGTACTCTGAATTGTAGTTGAGTCTTTTTTTTAAAGTAGTGACATTGGTAACATTTGAGTGCTTACCATGTGACAATAATTGTGTTAACAAGGTCAATTTCACTTAATGCTCAGAACAACCCTATGAAATTGATTGTATTAGTAACCTGGAGATGGACTTCAACTCCAAAAAAGTGGTACTTCTAATACAAAAAAAAATTTAATCTCATAAGATTATAGATAAAGTCTCTATCAATTTCTCTGCCAGTAGGCTTGACTCTACATAAAACATCCTAGAAAAATTAAAATGTATCACTTTTTTAAAAACCTTAAGGGAAAGCAATTAACTTTTCCCCCCTTAAGCAGGTTTTACTGTCAGCAAATTCTTCTCTCTTGTCTTCGTCCTTTTTTATCCAATTCTAAAACTATTGCTTTTCTAACTTTTATGGAAAGTATAAAATACCCATTAACATAGTCCATGAGATAAATTGTCATACACATGAAGACAATTTTTAAATACTGATGCTGAGAGTGTTGATTGTGATAATTTGACAAACTGCCTTCATTTAAGCTAGTGGCAAAAATAGCTCACTAATGAGAGGTTGGAGAATGTAAATCCTGGTGAAGAGTTATACATACTTTTAACTGGTTTTAGTAATGAAAATGGAGAGTAATGAAATGGCATATGATTCTACTAATAAATGACCTGAAGGGAGGGCAGAGGTGGAAGGCTAAGGGAGAGGCTTAAGTCCACACAACAATGTGGGGACTAGAGATACAAAAATCCATGGTGTAGGATGTCCCACACAGCACAAGTGCAGTCTCCTTTCTTGTCTCTCCCCATCTCAGATTTGTTGTTTTGTTTTGTTTTTTCTATTTGACTGTTTTGGGGAACAAATACTATCCAAGCCTCTATTGTTCCATCCTATCCCTTTCCTTTCTTGTTTCAGAGTTTCTGAAAAGAAACTAGTTTCTAAAGACGGGCATAAACAGTAGGTAAGGAAAATTGTGGTTGCAAGAAACAAGTTAATTTTTTGTTTTCTTGTATGAGGCTATATCCAAACCAACCATTTCCTTTAATATTATTAATCAAAACGCATTCTGGTTCAGTAATGAGAAAGTGTTTCCAATAAGCATTGCTTTATTTATAACTAAAATGTAGTATCTTTAAAAATTACCTTTATACGTTTTACCTAACGTGAAGATTAAGTAATATTATGTATAAATACACACACATATATCTGTTAATATTTTACTGATATAGTTTACAATAAATACTTTATTGATAATTAAACCATAGTTTTCTCATAAAACTAAAAATAAGAGGACAATGATAAAAAATAAAAACCGAAAATGAGACAACATTTGCAAATGATCCCTGTGCTAAAATGGGGAATGAACTCCACAATTTTAAAGTATGAAGGAATCAACACAAAATAAGAGACTATTTAATGTCAAAATCTAAATGCTATAACAATAAAATTGTATCTGGGTAATATTTTACAGAGTTGCTTTAAATATCTACAACAAAAAGAATGCAAACGATTGACCTACGTATTAAACATAACTTGGGAGAATAAAATAAGTCAAAAGAAAATGGCAGGATGGAATTATTAAAACTGAAGTTAATGAAATAGAAGAAAAAAAACCAGTTGAATAAAAAATGTGAAAATCTGATCCCATAAAAACCTAGCAATTCATCCATAAACCCCTAGCAATTCTACTTTAGGTAAGGAAAAAGAAATATATACTAACGAGATTAAGAAATTAAATATTACCATCACCATAGAAGATATCAAAAGTGCCACGTAGACAATAAAATTTAAAATCCAAAAAGAATATTTTTTCAGAATATAAATTCCTAAAATTGACAAAAGAAGATGTAAGTATCATAAATTATAGAATTTAGCAAATACTCACTAGTGAAAACCAGAGAACCATCACTGACTTTTAATGGGGCAGGGGTCTTAAAAGCCACTTCTCATTTTGGGAGACCAAGAGTTTTCTAAAGATGGTTGTTATGTTGTTAGAAGGTCTGCCATTCTTCTTATTGTCTTTGGGTTGACACTGCTTCCTCAAAAGATTCACTTCAGAAGCATAACATTTTCAGAAGTGTTTATCTGATCCCACACAAAACCGCATTTTACTGAATAAGAGTAGTTGCAGGATTTTGTTTCTCTGTTATCATAGGTCTAGCTAAGTCCATTATCAGCAAGTCCTACTAGAAATTCAATACTCTGGTCAAGATTACTTGAGACATTTTTTCACGTCAATCAAGCAAGCAGTAAGTTTTAATAAGTACACACAGGGTGTGCAGGCTTTATCCTGCCTTTTTCTTAGCTCTACATCTTGTCCTGTAAACGGTTTCTTATCATCTGCTATGAAGAGACCTGCTATCAAGTTCCTTCCTCATAGATTTCACATTTCTGTTGCAGGAGTAAATCCCTGTATACAAATATAAAACAAAATTATTCTGTATGTTTTCACTTTTCAAGAAGCCATAGTTAGTGTTACAGGCAAGAAGTAGCTTATGTATCTGATTTGTGGCTGTGGCCACTGTCCCAAATTGTCTTTCCAAGCTGCTGTTCCTAGAACCTAGTTAAGTTGAACAGATGTGGATAAAAAGCCCAGGACTTAACGCAGAGTTGCTAGGAACAGCCAAGGAAAAATAACAATAATTTAAAACGTATTATGCATGTTTCTTATGTATATAAGAAATTCTTCTGGTATCCCATGTGGTATTTTTGATTGGCTACTCTCTAACTACATAGGTTTTAAATACAAGCTGATTTCCCAATGTGAGAACATAAAAGAGGTTCTGTGAGATCTCTCTACCTTTAAGTTTACAGTGACAAATAAATGGCATTTAGACAGGATGGGTAAAATTTACAATCTACCAGCATTTTGCCAAAGAGAAGATAAAACACTCTGCCACTTAGGCTGAGATAACCATTCATCCTTATCTTTATGTGTGTAGTAAAATTCTGCCATGTTTAAGAATTCTTTATAATGTACAAAACAAAGTTTCTGAAAGACCCCTAGATGGGACAGGATACATTTCATCGTGAACCAAATGATACCTAAACATGTTTTTTTTTTCTTCATTCCAAATGAAATAAATGTCATTTTGGAAAAAAAAATTGGAATAAATCTTGAGAGACAGTGTGGATTTAACTTAATACTGATTAGATTTTAAATATTCTCTTAACTGATTTAAAAAAAAAAGGTAAAGTGTTATTTTTCTCCTTTCCACAACCATGGACTGCTGTCCCAAATGCTGTCCCATTTGGTGGCATATGGATTAGACACATGAATTTTTAAAAAATAAAATTATAATAAGATTATAATACAATTTACATTTGTAACTTTTCCCATTATTATCCTGTGCATAGTTATATACAGCAAAAAAAAACAAAAACAAATCAAATGCATATGATCAACTTAGGAATGCTTGTTCATGAGAGGACATTCATCCACCTCTTATGTTTTCTTTTTATTTGTTGGGGCGTTGGTGGAAATACCATTCAATATGAAGAGTAATAGAAGTAGTTCAAATTCAAAGGAGAATTTATAAGATGTTCTGAAGTGCAGAAGCCTTCTAGTGGAGGCTGAATTCTCTCAACTAACACCCTTCAGTATTATAAAAACTGCAAAGTTTACAGCGTTTTGTTTTTAATGTCAAAAATCACCCTTGCATGGTTTTTAAAGCAAGTGTTTCATGTGATGGCAGAGAATGTTTAATCTATAAAGGCCATATGAGTTTTAGTTATTTATATTGCATTTGTGCATGTCTTAAGAAATACAAGGTACACATAATCAAGTTCAAACACTTTCAAGTGCTTTTCTTTATGACCTCATAAAGAACATGAACAAGCTATAAATTTAAAGCACTAGTTAACAAACACTACAAATAAAACAATGAAGATTAGATTATAAATGAGTCATTATACATGCTAGAAAAATAAGAGAAAGGGTTTTGTATTAGGTCCTTCGCTATCAGAAATTTTCCTGTCTGTCTGAAGACAAAATAATGAGATATGTTTGATTTTTATCATAAAATGGGGATGACTTTGTTTTCAACTTTATTTTAATTGTTATTCCTTGTATATATACCTTGTAAAGAATATTAGTTATTTTTCACACAGAATAATATGTGGATAAAACGTAGTCACACATACCAACCATCTAGGCAAGTTGACTATTTTAACCAGTTTTTTAAAAAAGTGCCATATATTTCCATTTTAAAGTAGAATCATATAAGCCTTTTAACTCTTGCCACTTTTCATTATCTTAACTTGGGATAGGAAATCATCTTTAACATCCACAATCACATGATTCATTGATGACTGTTGCATTTATTGAGGATTTTGAGCCAAGTATTAGACCCTGGAAACAGTGTCAAGAACAACAGCAAAAGCAACCAGGTACGACTGTGTAAAAGATGTTACTAGTATCTCAGCTAGACCCTCTTTACCTGTAGGGACACTTGTCCCTCATCTGCTATACATATTTGCAGTAAAAGACTCACCTTTGCTCCCCTCCTCAGGAGATTTGTCCTCCACCAAACAGGAGAAGTTTCATGCTTTTTTCCTGAGACCTCAGTCAATGAACTCTTAGTACAAAAGGTGAACTAACATTCTGGTGTTATTTTGCCTCCAATATTTTTTCCATGGGATCATATTAAAGCTTGTCTCCAGCTGAGATTAGGTTCTTATTGAATTTTTTTCTTCTGCCCTTTCTTGCTTCCTTCATTCCCTTTCTCCTGACAGCTCACCATATTCTAGTTTATGATGTTTCCCATGGTGGTATGAATTAACAATTATGAAACCACTATACATATAAACTAGAGCTGAACAATTAGATAAATTAATAGCAGGTGGTAAGAGCCAAGGTCTCACTGTTTGAGTGAGAGGTTACATATAAGCAAAGGGAAAAGTCTAGGAAGACCTATATGCTAATGGGTTAGACTTGGAAACATCATTATGGATTCCTGTTTAGGTTAATATGATTACAATGATTACATATTGAAACATTCATAGATACGTATATACTTGCAGGCTAGTATGCATACAAATATATTCCCTTGTCTTGTCAGTTGAGGGGACCTAGAAGCAGCAAAACATCAGTAGCAACAAACACAGTAGCAACAAACACATCTGGAACCCAGATCTTGGGTTTTTTCTGTTTGTTTGCTTTTGCTTTGTTTTTCCAGATCTTTTTTTTTTTTTTTAATACTATTTTCCAAGAGAAGGAAGCAGGGTTACTGGAGAAATGGCTGATCCTACTACTGTGGCAAAAAATAACCAAGATGAGCATGAACATCTGTTAGTACCATGTGTAAGGAAGCACTCAAACATACATATATACACGTGTGCATATATTCACATGGGCACACACACAAATAATTAGAGCATGTCAAAGGAGCACAGAAGCCATCTGAAAGAGCTAACAGTAGCCAAAGCTGGAACAATCTGAGTAATAAAATTAAGTAGTATTGGATTATAACCCAAAGTATAAGATTTATGAGACCATACTGATATAATGAAATGACTGAATAAATTAATAAATTGGGGAGAAGAGAAAAAACTCCCATGTAAAAGAATTCCAAATAGTTTTATGTAGATATCACACCCTCAAACAGTGGAACTTAACTCGCCACTCCTTAAGTAGACAGCATACGGACTTCTTTCTGAAGAGTACAGTATGGAAAGGGGGAGAAAATAACTTACAGTAGAGAATCCGAACAAACACTACCACATCCAGGTGATGAAGATCAACATTGACAGTGATAAGTCTTGTTGACAGTATATACCCTTGATAAGCTAGCACACGCACTTTATCTCTGTGGTATTTCTCTTCAAAATTCATATCCCTAGGCTAATCATAAGAAGAACAGACAACTCCAATAGGGGGACAGTCTACAAAGTACCTGACCAATAGTCTTCAGCACTGTCAAGGTCATCAAAAACAAGAAAACTCTGAGAAATGGTCACAACCAAAAGAAGCCCAAGGATACATGACAACTAAATATAATGTTATAACCTAAATGGGATTTTAGAAGAGGTGAAGAACATCAGGTAAAAACTAAGGGAAGCTGAATAATGGACTTTAATTATTAATATGCATCAATGTTGACTAATTGACAAATCTTCACACTTTTTATGTAAATCTTTATACTTTCATGTAAATCAAAAACTATTCTAAAATAAAAAGTTAAATAAAAAATAATACTTTGAAGGTAATCAACATTGCCATATACAAACATACACATATATAAACACACACACACACACACACACACATACACACACACAGTTGATCCCTGAACAATGCAGGGGTTGGAGCACCAACCCCCTGCATAGTTGAATATCTGCATATAGCTTTTGAGTCCCCAAAAACCTTACTAATAGCCTATTGTTGACCAGAAGCCTTATTGATTACATAAGCAGTTAACACATATTCTAATGTTGTATGTATTATACATTGTATTTCTATAATAAAATAAGCTGGAGAAGAGAAAATGTTATTAAGAAAATCATCAGGAAGATAAATACATTTATAGTTCTATACTATTAAAAAATCCACATATAAGTGGATATATACACATGTATATATATCCCACTTTTTTTGATGTTTTAAGTACTCTAAAAGCAAATTAGTATCACAAAACAGGGAACATGACCGTATCTGAACAGAACGTTCACTTTCTTCATTTTTCTTTGGTAATTATTTTGCTTCTGATTATCTTTATTTCAAAGTAGTCTGCATTGTTTTTGGTGTTTTATAATGTATATTCATTTTTTAAAAATTTTTAACGTTTATTTACTTTTGAAAGACAGAGTATGAGTGGGGGAGGGGCAGAGAGAGAGGGAGACACAGAATCTGACGCAGGCTCCAGGCTCTGAACTATCAGCACAGAGTCCGACACAGAGCCCAAACTCAGGAACCGTGAGATCATGACCTGAGCCAAAGTCAGAGGTCCAACCAACTGAACCACCCAGGCACCCAACATACACTTAAATTTTTATAATAGTTTACCTATTGTTTTGTAATGCAAACTGTTTTGTTTCCTACAATCTTAATGTTTTTGGACTTGTGAACACGAGAACTAATAAATTATTCTAGGAGAGCATAAGTATACATACAAAAGGATTTCTTTTGAAAACAAAACCAGAAACCAGAACATTTTTAAGTCTCTTCAGCTCTAGGCTGAGATTTCGAGAACTTTCAGACCTCCTCTTCCTTCCCATCTTTGATTCTATAGGCTCTGTGCGTGGTCAGAAATTCCTACCACAACCATTGACTAGCTGTATTCACCATCTAGTCTGTTTACAGCACAAGCCTATATACACACCCAACATGTGCAACTTGTGTTCTAACCTGCTCCTCAGAAGAGAGAAATACTTGAATCTCAAAAGAAGCAATTAAAAACACCTGAATATGCTCATTAAATTTACATGACACTTAAAAACATTCTTAAGACTAGTATTAGACCAGAATTGTATATAATAAACCTAGATTTTGGGCTTGAAGCCCATTTTAGACTTAACATCTATAACACTAACATGTTCTTACCATGTACGTGTGTGTGTGCATGCTGTATATTTGTATATAATTTAATGTTGCTTAAACAGCATATATCTACATCTATATATAACCTATATAAGTAAATGCCACGTCTAACAGAAAAACGTATTAAAAGGAAAAATTCATTTTTCCTTAATAACTATAATCTAAGTGGATTCTAGTTACTATTGCTTATTACTAAGGAAAACATACTTACATTTCATAGGAATGTCTACATTTCACTAATGTTACATGTCATGCCACAGTGTCAATATGAATAGCACATTAATATGTTTACATTTTTCTAGAGAAATAATTTGTCTATAAGAAAAGGTATCATTTTTTTCGAACCTGCCTCTGTGGTTTGGCTAAAAACTTACTGCAATGTACAATAAGATTCATTTGATCTTCATTGTTAAAAGTACACTTATTTCCAAATAATGCTAATGGTACTTAATTTATTATTTATATTACCCTCCTTTAACAGTTTAATTCATATGTGCCTTCCTTTAGTACATAAGTAAATAACTATGCAAATGCATGCCTACACAAATGTTTCTATATGTGTGCATATGTACAGTATGTTTGTACTAACATGCACAATTATAAAGTAAAGCATACATGTACAAATTTCACTTGATAAGCAATTTTGTTTTCATTAAATTATGCACAAACTCTATTTTTTTATTCATCAAAACCATACCAAAACATGACAGAAGAGTAACATAGTAACCTGTATGTATTTTACATATGCCTTCATTTTTATTTGCAAATATTAATCATTGTAAACATTGAAATTTTTAATTTCAGGTAGTTGCAATACAAAGTGTATTAATCTTATATCCATGTAACACATACATTTGTTTAGAAGCTGAGGATAAGAAAAAGAGTGAGGGTATATAAAATAATGAAAAAAAAACCTTGTGTAATATATCTAATAAGTTAACTATTGAATTACCAAATGTAGTGCTCATATTCTATGTATGTCCAAGTATCTAGTCCTACTTACTTACTTACTTACTTACTTACTTACTTACTTAAAAATAAATAAATAAGGAGTGCCTGGATGGCTCCATGTATTAAGTATCTGACTCTTGATTTCAGCTCAGGTTATGATCAGGTGAGTTCTAGCCCATGACAGGCTTCTCACTGACAGTGCAGAACCTGCTTGGAATTCTCTCTCTCTCTCTCTCTCTCTCTCCCTCCCTCCCTCTCTCTCTCTCTCTCTCTCTCTGTGCCTCCCCTTCAAAATAAATAAATAAATAAACATCAAACAAATAAGTAAATGAAATAGCA
Source organism: Prionailurus bengalensis (assembly GCF_016509475.1). Taxonomy (NCBI): domain Eukaryota; kingdom Metazoa; phylum Chordata; class Mammalia; order Carnivora; family Felidae; genus Prionailurus; species Prionailurus bengalensis. The sequence continues at coordinate 172,643,073 of NC_057345.1, read as the reverse complement.
ATGAAAAATAAAAAAGTCCAGCAAGTTCTCTGGAACTCTCTTTCTTCCAAAAAGTTTATCTGGATATTAATTCCAATATTTGGTGTGTATGATATGGGATTGGGATTTGAATCTTTAAAGTAAGTACTTTATTATATATTCATGTGATTACTCAAAGTCTATGATGTTCAAATACTTATTGCTGTCACTGCATTTAGCCATTGAATCAAAAAACAAAACAAAACAAAACAAAAAACTTGGGGTCACATAATTTAAAATAGATGCAAATGATAAAACATAACTATGACTCTGATCAACACTAATATAGAAATTGTGTTATATATTCTCAAACCATACAGAAATTTTAAGAGATAGGTGGAAGACATTAAATACCTTTTTATTTGTATTTAGTATTTGACAGATCCAGCATTCATGTTTACTATACTAAGATTAATAAAATTAATTTATGAAGAACATTACATACTTAGGACTTCTTTAACTATTTCTTCTTTTTTTAATTTCTTTTTAATATTTATTTACTTTTGAGAGAGAGACAGAATGTGGACAGGGGAGGGGCAGAGAGACAGGGAGATACAGAATCTGAAGCAGGCTTCAGCTCGAACTTGACATGCAGCTCAAACTCACCAACTATGAGATCATGACCTGAGCCCAAGTTGGGTACTTAACCAACTGAGCCACCCAGGCACCCTATTTAACTATTTCTAAAGCATAAGAAGACAATGTATAAACTTTACTACTGAAAAACTGAAGGTGATCCTATAAAGAGTCAAATCAAGGAAAACACATCAAGGGCTGGATATTTTATTTTCTTTCTTGTATTGGTATAGTCCGTAGGCACAAAAACAAATATGAAAACACATTACTGTGTTTCCAAAGTTACATTTAATTTTTGTAATTCTAATTCATGACCAAAGTCTTATCGTGCTAAAGAGGATTGTTTTACCAAAACCGTCTGCATTTTTTTTCACATTTTTTTTCTATCTTCATAGTCCAAATGATAATACAGGCAGCAAACACAAAGGAGTTTTTAGAAGATTTAAAAACATGCATTTATACCTTCTAAATGTATAACACATGAAATGAAGTTAATATTATGCAATAGCACATACAGAATTTTCAAATAAAACACAAATTATGAATATAGCACATTTTCAGAAAACCTAGAACTGTTAATCAAATTGTTTTTAAAAGAGAGAGGGAGACAGAGAAACTGAAGCAGCCTCTGCATTGTCATTGCAAAGCCTGACATGAGGCTGGAACCCACAAACCATGAGATCATGAGCTGAGCCAAAGGTGGACACTCAACTGACTGAGCCACCCAGGTGCCCCTGTAATTCAAAATTTTCTCATGACATATTCACAAAGGTAAAAATAAAGAAGTGAAATTAATTTTAATATTTAAAATACATTTTTTATATAATCAACTTAAAAATTATTGATATATTTCACCTTTTTTCACATGTACTGTTTTGAATCTATAGTGTATTTTGTTCATACATGCATCAGAATTTGTATTGGACAGCGAGGCACTATGATGCATCAGAGTACTGCAGTTGCTGTACTAGGAAGTTCACATATACATCTGAAATTCTCTGATCTGGGAGAATACAGGCCTCTGTTCCTTTTCCTCACCTGCTACTTGTCTGCTTATTTAACACTTTGGATCATGCTTTCTATTTGGATGTCCGTGTTTCCAACCATCTAGGCACTTTCGTCCTTCCTAGCCTCAGATAGCCCTGAGGAACCGTCAATAACTCAGATCTAGTCTAATTTCCTTATTGACTCACATTTGATTCTGCATACTCTTCACAAGCAGTTCAGACGCCTAGATACAAACTTATTCCCTAAAGCCTAAGCACCACAGCTAAATTCTCCAAACATCAGAAATATTAAGCCACAGCAAACATTTTACTGTCTTTAAAATATGCCAAAGTGGGGCGCCTGGGTGGCTCAGTCGGTTAAGCGTCCGACTTCAGCTCAGGTCACGATCTCGCGGTCCATGAGTTCGAGCCCCGCGTCGGGCTCTGTGCTGACAGCTCAGAGCCTGGAACCTGTTTCAGATTCTGTGTCTCCTTCTCTCTCTGCCCCTCACCCGTTCATGCTCTGTCTCTGTCTCAAAAATAAATACACGTTAAAAAAAATTTAAAATATGCCAAAGGGAAGTTCTTCCTTACAATAAAAGCAAAAATTAGATGCCACAGAAAAATGAGTAGAAAAATTCTGAGTATCTGATCCTAAAAATAATTGCTTATAATTGAAAACTGTCAATGTTGGAAGAAAGAATTCAGCTACCACATACTACAAAGGGAAGACAAAATCTGAAGAATGAAATGTATATAATACATATAAAAGGCATATATTGCAAATACCTACCAACAGAGATTCCCTTTGTTAATTCTGCCTGGCTGAAATTTCCATTTATCCTACACACCAAAATATTGCCCTGTAATTAAAATTTCATTGTGCTGGTCTTAACTGTTACAGTGATTTCCAAATTTGTTTCTGTGCTAACAGGACATAAAATGTCATGACAGTCTGTTACAATCCTTTGAATATAATTTTCTATTTAAAAGGTTTTATTCACTGTAGCATTTCTTAAACATTACAGATAATCAAATGAGGTTAAAAAACATGCCCTTCCATTTGTCATTGTTTGGCTTTTGCAATACAAAAAGCGTGTTTAACCTTTTATTTCCTAGAGCAGAAACTATATAAAGGTATGTGAGTTGTGTAATAACTATACTGTGACTGAGCTCTTTATGCCTCCAGGAAAATACTCTGACATTCACTATTTAATGCTTTAAATTTGTGCTCTTGTAAAGGTCATAGACAAAAGAAAATTTCCAGTGCACTAAGTATAGTAAATGTGGGGAAAAACTTTGTGATTTCTTAAATGACTCTTTTCAAAAAAATTTTATATTTCCTGGAAGAGTTGAACCACTAAGAGTGTGCATGATTTTTTAACATCATAATAATAATCTTCCAAGAAGAGTTGATCCATAAGCAATCTATGTGACATATAAACCTACAATCAAAATTTTAATTACAGAGAAAACATTAGGTATCTCTTGAAAATCTGTATAACTATTTCTGTGATCACAATACCAATTCCCAGATAGAGCTGAAGTATTTAATGTATTTTCCATTATTAATCTGGTACTTTTTCACAAGGAAGAAAAAGCCAGTATAGCAGATAGTTTCTATTAGTATTTTCCAAAATCATTTTAACTTAGTAATTAAAATTTATTTTAAGTTTCCAAATAAATGAACCACTGACTGAGGGGGAAAAAAAGAGAAAAATATTTTCAGGTTCTTTATGAACATATGGTGATGATCCTTCAGGGAAAAACTCTATTAAGTGGTTGCACTTTTTTTTCCTCCAAAACAGGCTCTTCGGTGAACTATATGGCAAAATATTCCTTATTCTTATAATAAGGAGGATTTTCATATTATACTTATAATAGAAAATATAAACCATACAACTTTTTTTTAATTTTAGCAATGATATTCACCTAGATAATTCAAATTGCACAGAATAATTTCTCCAGAAGAAATATATGTACATTGAAAGGCTCCTTATTTGCCCATGAAAGAATGTAGCTCTCATGTTTTAAACCTAACCTCTTTCTATTCTCCTGTCTTCGAATACATCTATAAACATAATATAGAATAAATAAGAGTGGTGCCATTTTTTTTCTCAACGTTTTTTTTTTTTATTTTTATTTTTGGGACAGAGAGAGACAGAGCATGAACGGGGGAGGGGCAGAGAGAGAGGGAGACACAGAATCGGAAACAGGCTCCAGGCTCCGAGCCATCAGCCCAGAGCCTGATGCGGGGCTCGAACTCATGGACCGTGAGATCGTGACCTGGCTGAAGTCGGACGCTTAACCGACTGTGCCACCCAGGCGCCCCAAGAGTGGTACCATTTTAATAGCATTATTATCCTCTTAGTATCAGAGATGTCAAATTATGATGATATTTTTCTCTAGGGGTGCCTGAGTGCCTCAGTCAGTTAAGTGTCTAACTCTTGATTTTGTCTCAGGTCATGATCTCACCATTTGCGAGTTCAAACCCTGCATTGAGATCCCCACCGATAGTGCGGAACCTGCTTGGGACTCTCTCTCTCTTCCTCTCTCTCTCTGTCCCTCCCCCCCCCCCAAATAAATAAATAAATAAACTTTAAAAAAAAAACAAAAATAAAAGTTTTCTCTAAACCTTACCACTTATCAAAATTTTCATTATGACTACTTGATTTTTCTAACAAATTCTCTAACAATTGTTTTGTTCTCCATCTTTCCATTAGCAGATAGTTGATAAACTCACCACTCCATTTTATTTCCCTTGCTCTACCTATCTACTCCAGTTAGTTTGTCCAAGTTACTCTTACTAAAATATGACTCTCTTGTTAGTTCTCCAGACCCCAACCCCTAATTGTGAAATTCTTGATAGCATCCCAGTAGCCAAAGAATATGGTGAGAGCTTTTCACACTGACCATAAAGATCATTCACACTGATTATCAACTGTGCTATATGTTTTGTTTTGCACCACTCCCTCCATCAATCTCTCCTGTAGCCTAGTCACCTCATTTTCCCGGAAACCTCTCTGAATCTCTGTTCTCACCACTTCTGTCCTCTTACTCCTTCTGCTGGGAGTGCCATTCTACTCATTTCCAAGTATCTAGTTTCAGATTTCCCTTAGTTTCTTTCAAGTCCCTATATGACACTACCTGTGACACTACTCCTCTTTTGCACAGTTTATACACTGCCATTTTTCATATTTTAAAAATGTAGAACCTTATAGCTTCTACCTGGGTTTAAAGCTCCTTGAAACAAGAAACATCTCATTCATTTCTCAAGCCCTGGGATTCTAGTATAAAATACTAGAATCCAAGTAACATTTAATAACCAAATGCAATATCTTGGTATCACTGGCAATACCATTTAAAAACTATTTACATATGAAGTTGAAAAAAAAAACTGCAGCTTTCTGGATGATAATCTCCTTAGTTCTATTAATAATAGCCACTGCTAGTAGCTTTCATTCCTTCCCCAAACCAACAAAAACTCACCAACTCACCTGTGGGTTCTTGTTCACCTTTCCTATAATAATATCAGAAATTCTGGAGGCAAATAGAATCCTAAATCCAAAAATGCCTTTATGCAGTGTTATACGAAATAATCCACTCAACACTAATTTTGCAGAACATAAAAGTATTATATTGCCAAAATATGCCATTCAATTTTAAAATTTTTTAGTGTTTATTTATTATTTTTCAGAGAGAGATAGAGAGGGGAGGGGCAGAGAGAGAGGGAGACACAGAATCTAAAATGGGCTCCAGGCTCTGAGATGTCAGCACAGAGCCCAATGCAGGGCTCAGACTCAGAAGCCATGAGATCATGATCTGAGCCAAAGTTGGATGCTTAACCGAATGAGCTACCCAGGTGCCCCCAAAATACACCCTGTATTATAAAATGTATTTGCAACACATTTAACTGACAGAGTTCTAAGCGGTGTTCAGCATCATTAGTCATTAAGAAAATTCCAGTTAAATCATAACAAGATGCCAAATACACACTCATCACATTGGCTAAATTTTAAAAGTCTCAAAGCAACAAATGTTGATGGAGATGTAGAGCAATGGGGGCTCTTCTACCACATCTGTGAAGGTTTAATTTGGGCAAGCAATTCATCATTGTCGAGTAATGTTAGCTAAATGTATAGCCTATAACACAACACTTCCACTTGTAAGTATAACCCAAAGAAATGTGTGCATTTCTACATCAAGATGCTTGTATGAAAATGATAATTGCATTATGATAAAAATAGCCCAAATTCAAAGCAAATAAAATATAAATCTGCAGTAAACTGCACAAATAAGTTACACTTCATCCGTTCAATGAAATATTGTATGACAATGACTGAAATAAAGCAATAAGTAACAAATAGTTGAAGGTCAAAATGTAATGTTTAATGAAAGAAGAATAAAATAATAGAACAAAAAATAAAGAAATGAAAGAACAAGAAGATGGATGGATGGAAGGAAGGAAGGGAGGAAAATGTTTTAGTTTTTGAAAATGCAAATGGCCACATTCTTACTGTGGCCTTCTTTGGTGCATGCATGTGAAGAAAGAGATCTCTACATAGTTCACAGTTTTTTAAAATTTTAAAAAATATATATTATTATATAAACACAGAAAGAAGGTAAATTATAAATAAAAGCAGGAAAGTTATAACTTAAAAAGTCAGGCCACTCAAACTACAAGTTTGCTACATCATGCTATGCTAGCGTTTATTATTGTGCACTTTTTTACATGTGTGTAATATTTGTCAATAAAAAGAATTAAACATTCGTGTTATTTCCAACAGAAAAAAAACTCAAAAATAAGAGGAAAAATGCCAGACTATATTCAGACTTCTCTAGGACAGAGCTCAATGCAAAAAAGAGTGGAGATACTTTCAGAGTTCAGAAAAATAAAATGAACCTAATCATTATAGTTTCTACATTTATAAAAAAAAATAGATATGTCCAAGACAAAACTAACACAACACTGGGGGTGCCTGAGTAGCTCAGTTCATTGAGCATCCCACTTATAATTTCAGCTCAAGTCACGATCTCACAGTCATGAGATCAAGCCCCATGTCAGGTTCTGTGCTGAGTGTAAAACCTGCTTAAGATTCTCTCTTTCGCCCTCTGCCCCACTCCCCTGCACACTCTCTGTCTCCAGCTCAATCAGTCAATAAATCAATAAATCTATCTATCTATCTATCTATCTATCTATCTATCTATCTATCCATCTATCTATCTCACAAACCATGAGATCATGACCTGAGCCAAGACCAAGAGTCAATGCTTAACCGACTGAGCCACTCAGGTATCCCAATATAAGAACATGATTTGATAATGAATTAACAGAAGATCAAATTGACTGAAAAGGAGTGGTAACAAAATTTAAAAAATGCAAATGGAAACTAAAACCTGAGGGAACTCCTGACACAGATAAAACTGCATACTTCATTCCCTTATCCAGATATGTTAAGCAACACTGCAGTAATACAAGCTACAATATCTCAATGGCTTAGCACAACTATTAGTGTTTAATTCTCCCATACCATATGTACAGATACAGGTCAGTAGTGGGGCCCTGTTCATGGTAGTCCCTCAGGGAACCAGACTGAGGAAAGTCTTCATCTCAGTGGAAACTTCTACTCTCGTGGTAGCAGTGAAAATGGAATCTATCAAATCATACAGGGTTTTACAATTTCCACTTACATATTTTTGGCCAGAGGAGTCAGAAGTCTATATTAAACTTGAAAGGGAACTTCCATGAACCAAGTTGTGTCCTTCCAAATTCATACAATTGAAATACCAACCCCAAATGTGATGTATTTGGAGCTATGGCTTTTAGGAGGTAATTAAAATTAATGAGGTCATAGGGTGGGGATTAATGGCCGTATCAAATGAGGAGGAGAAAGACTGAGGGATCACATGCACGCACCTAGAAAAGGCGATGTGATGACGTAATGAGAAGACAGCTGTCCACAAACCAGGAACAATCCTGACCAAGAACCCCACAATGTTGGCACTCTGATCTCAGACTTGCATCCTCCAGAACTGTGAGAAAATAAATTTCTCCTGTTTAAGCCACGAGACTATAATATATTTTTATGGCAGATTGAGCAGACTAAGACAGGGATAGAATACAAATTCTACCATATGCTTGTAAAGCAGAGAGCCAGAAATATTTATGAACAGCACTAATGTATACCATAATTATAAATATTTAAAATGTAAAATTAAAAATACGAATAACAAAATTTGGCAGAACAACAAGGAGATGGAAGTAAAGCCAAAGTTTGTTGTTAATTTGCTCATTTTTCATGGTAGAAAAACAGTAGATACTATGAAATTGGAAAAAAATTTAGTTAAAACAAAAACAGAACTCTGAAACTATTATTTTTTTCATAATCTTATTTAGCAGAATTCAGTTAGGGTATAATATCTCTTGTAAAGGATATAATTTTAACTTCAATAATTCTTTAGTTTCATTTTTTCTTATAAAAGTATAAAATTTAATATTTATTTTAAAATTAGCATGTTTTATGTAATTTCATTTTTGTGTATTATTTCTATTTTTCTCTCTCAATGTTTCATTAATTTCCCGTAAGTATATATCACTTTGAATGCCTCAAAATGATTTTTAACACACTATCACAAAAATCAAAAATAGATTAAAAGGCATTAAATGTGTTAAATTAAAATATCACTAATACAACAAGAAATATATTACAAAGTGTTAAATATGTTAAATTAAAATATCACTAAAACAAAGTGTAACCATATATTTTATATTTTTGATTACTTTAAGAAATATACTCCTTTAAATTCTTTAAGGAAGCTCACCTATCCTGTGCCTTATGTATTGTAAGGGCTAGCTCTCAAATTACCCATGACTTCTCAAACTTGATGTACTTTTACTGACTTTTTTCCTAATTGTTGTAGGAGTCCCAATCTTTCTCTAAATTGTAAGACAAATGAAAAAAAAAATGTAGTGCTCTAACAGTTGATGATATGCAACACTTTTCTGTATCTATCTATCTCGATAGATAGATAGATAGATAGATAGATAGATTTTTAATCATGCACTGCTATAAACATGAGTTAATTTCATCTTCCCATCCATTGTCTGCTGTCTGGTAATGGTTTTACTTATTGGTAAATTCTGTACACATGTTAGGTAAAGATAAAGGCCTGAGATCACAAATGAATGTCTTTGTTTTAATCTCCTTGTAGTTTTTTATCGTAATTAATTTTGATTATCAAATGCATTTCCCAATATTTCTCTGTATTACCAGAAGCACAAGAGCCATTTTGGTAATTTTAGGACCAGCTTTTATAAGTAGTTGCACAAATGTTCTATTTATATATATAAAAAAATACACATAGAATGATTAAGACAAAATAAAGGAAGAATTCACTGGGTGATTCTAAGCACTGGCCCTACAACAATGTTTTCAAGAAAATCATCCTCAAGAACAGACACCTTAATGCAAAATTCATTAAGAAGTTCTTCAAGCTCAATCACATTTAAAATATCAAGTCTGAGATTTTACCTTCCTATTTGCTGCAGTTTTAGCAATCAGTGAAGACTATCACATCCTTAATAAATCTTTCTTCAAAAAGGAGATCTTAAATGTTAAGTTAGAAGAACAACAAAAGTTAAAATTAAATGTCTATTTGAAAAGATTGATACAGGGACACGGTTTTAAATTATCTTCTCTCCATAGGAGACACCATATTTATATATCCACCTTTTGTCAGTTTTGATAATGCAATATTTAAATTTATGCAGCATGTTATTTGGATGATCTGAATTAGATCATGTATCTATGTGTCCTGGAAAACTGTCATACATTGGTACAACTTTGACTTTTTATTTTGAAATAGGATATACTTGTTTAGGAAAAAGATTGTTTTGTTTTAAGTAGCCTATATGGAGTTGCATGAATAACATTACATTTATTTATTAACGTTTTTTGGTCCTCACTATTGTCATTTATATCATCAATTTATCTGTTCTCATTTTCTATAATTTTGAGCATAAATTTGTATTAACATTACAAAGTGATGGATATTTTCCAACTACACGGCAATAATTAAAATATCTTTTGTTATTATCCTTTTTTGTGTAGGTATGAGCATACCAACAAAAATTATTTCAGTACTGTAAGCCATACTTCAATGAAAATATGCTGACACAGTAATTTATAGTTTCAGAAGCAATATAATGTTTGAAAAGCATTTTCTTAAAAATCATAATTGACAGTAATAATACCTCTCTAAAGAAAATACTAATCAAACTTATTTTTAAAATTTAAGAATAAATATGTAACTAGAATTCAAGAAGCTTCAGAAATTTCTCAGTAAATTTTTTCCAAAATGTTCCTTCTCCCATACACATTCTTACACCCCATCACAAAGTACCGTATGTAATTTTATAGATCCTATTGTTCTGTCCCAATCACTAACCCTTCTTAGAGCATTCATATATATATATATTATATAATATTATAATAATATATGTAATCATATAATATATACATATATATTAATATATTATATATAATATATAATATTATATATAATAACTGCCATGTGTGTATATGTATTTTCTCCCCAATTCTAAGAGCCATTACAACAAAAACTATAATGATAAGGGCCACTATCTTCTGGTGATTGCATGTATGTATACTTACATACTTTATAAGTGCTTAATAAATAATTATTAAGAAACCCTTTCTACATTCTCATAGTGAAACAGCAAGACTGCTATTCTACGAAGCCTGTGTTCATTCAAAGCAATGTGCTATTTCTTTTTGGATCTTGGAACTCTCTCGTCCTGCCTGCAAACAAATACAATGTAGAAATGCACATTATGTTGGAAAGTCATGTAAAATACGTGAATGATGTGTTTAAAGTCTCCTGGTTTAAAAAATACAAAGGATATAAATCTCTTGCTACCATGCATAGTTTTGGAGTAGAATAGGTTGAGGTGGAGGGAAAAAACCCATGTGTCTAAATTCAAGAAACATAAACATGGTAGGGGCAAAGAAAATAACCCACAGAAAGATGAAGCTCTGATAGTAAATTGTTTGATAACTTAAATTTTAGTTATTATTGCTTATTATTATTTTACGTATTTGTGGTAATAATTTAAGTATACCTTAAGTTTGGTAAGTATATGGATTTTACATAGAAAATGCTCTCCAAATGAGTGTAAATTTCTAGGTGCAGCTTCAGTTCAGCAAAAAGACTTCTTCACCTTTGCTGACATATTGTTTCACCTCTCTCTAAACCCTACTCCCTGGCCCAGAGATCACTTTGGACCATTAAAAAAAAGTCCATTCAGCTTCAGGAGTTATATAATAAAATCACTCTTTACAGTCTTATTCTCAGTGGCATGTTGATCTCCATTCCCGTGAGTATTTGCCGTCCAGTCAAATGGGAGACCAAGTAGAAACAAAGGCCAGACACCAGAACCAAGCTTGTGTCTGCTTGCCTACTGTCCAAATTTCACAAGGTTTGCCCTAAGTGTTTGTGTTCTTAGGTGCTAGTGGATTTATTCAGTTGCATTTATTCTATTCTTAGCCATCTATAAGTTGGAATATACATGATCAACTTTCATTTGCCTTAAGTTAAAGATGCTCTAAGAACCCAAAAGTTTTCAAAAATCTTTTTAAAACTTGGACTTTTCAGGGGACTGAAAACACAAAGACAATTTCCAACATGTAACATGGAAAGTGCCGTTAAAATCTGGTCACCGAAGTACAAAAAGATCTTAAACAACTTAGCATGATGGAAAGTAGCAATGCATTTCACTCTTTAATACCGTGAAATAACACTGTTTTGGAAGGTCAGCCACGAACTGTTCCTAGCAGCAAAATTGCCTTATGATTGATTTAACTACATTTACAGCACTCCATTCAAGAGGGTGAGTGAGTGTGCAGTTTTGCCCAATGCTATGGTCTCATCCCACCGTGGAACCTGCAGTGTGGCTCTTCACCAGCTTTCCGGTCTTTTAAAAATGAGGTTTCAGTCTGTGTGCCTCAGTTTTGGTTGATTCTCTACCTCCCATTCCGTCTTATCTTGATCCTAACACGTGACCAACTCTCACAAGGTACTGCTGTACAGTACTGGTTTCAGTTGTGCCCCAAGTTAAACCTTATCTGAAAGGAATCTTAGATAAGCATATGTCATGGAAGCATAAAAAATAGACTTTTAGTAAGGTCTCAGGATAATTTAGAAAACTCCCTCAGGTTACAAGGATTGATCAAAATGGTTAATGCCTGCCCATAATAAATGTTCAATATAAGATAAATTGTAAGATGTATAATAAAGAAAATTAAAAAAAAAACTATTTTAGCCAGGGATAGTCAGAATTGAAATAAAATATTTCCTTCTTGCTATCTTCTTTACATGTACATGGTTTTGTTTTTGTTGAATACACTTTTTACATGTCGGTTAAAAAGGAGAGTGGTAGATGAGGCAGTTAATCTATTCTTCCTGTGTTTGGCTGCAGCTTTCAGCAAATGGTTGTTTGAAACGGTATGACCTCAATCTTTATTACCCACTCAGATAATCGTACAGTCTCTGTTTTAGAAATGCTACTATAAGTGATGATGTAATGGGAGACTGTTAAATATTAATGTGGGAAGACAAGAGGAATATAATCAGAAACTCATAGTTTCTCACTAAAATTGACTGAAATATATATTAATATAAAATGATACTCCAGGATAATTTGTTACAGTGCTCCCCCATCACTGCACTGCTCCAAGTTTTTAAATTAATGTACTTATCATAAATAAATGCTGAAATTATTTATTGCAACTGTCCCTATCAATAAAAGATATCAAGCCATCTTTAAATTATTTAAGAAGAATTAATATTTACCATGAGTGTTCAGTTGGTGAAGCAGCCATATCCTATAAGTTAAAATTGCATTTTTCTTGAACAAAACAATTGTCTAAACTTTACCATGACATTTCCTGCACAGCTTTCAAATAAATTACACAAAGTACATTTTTTGTTCTTTTCATAAACTGCTGACCTATTAGACTCAAGAAAATATTTCTTAAAATTCTCTCTTAGATACTGAAAATAGGGATAAGCTTAAAGTGAAAATGTCACCAAATAAGTGGTTGAACTTTGACAACACATATAATATTTGTCAAAGGAACAAAAGCATATGAAATAGTTTGGAAAAGAAAAAGCATTAGGTGAGAAATCACATCATTAAATAAAAGAACAAAGTCATTTTAGTGAGCATACAAAATTGCTGAAAAGAATGTATGGAGATTTTTTTTCTCCCTAGATTTTTAAAATATCTAACATTAATATTGAAAACATGCAACTGGTATAGTTTACCGTACCATTTTCTCACAGAGCTAGAGAAAATAATTAATACAATAACATTTTCTGAAATCAGTCAAACTAGACGAGTCCAGAGGCAGCATTTAGAAGTGAGAGTTTTCCTTGTTAGCAACTATGGGTGAAGGTAGGCAAAAGATGAATTTCAGTTTTGCATAATGGAAAATGAATTCCAAAGTTAATGCAACATAGACATTGCAGTCATTGTAATGAGATATTAAATATCCTTTTGAGGAGATGGTATTTTAGGTCCAAGAAGACAAGGCTGGTTAACAAAAACTAGTTGGTTAGAACCAACTAAATGCATAAATCTATCTTTAAAAACAAAAGTGATTATTATAAAAAAGCGTTTTTTTAATCCAAAAGAACATTCAAAGAACACCATATCATCTGAATTTAAAGAGTGTAAGCTTGGGAGCAGAGAGACCCGAATTTGCATCTCAGTTCTGAAGGATAACTCAGTGTCACCTTAATGAATTTAAATAATTTCTCTGAGCCTTCCTGTCTTTACTTAAAAGAGGTATAATAATTATTGGAAAGAGCTTAGAATAGCTTTTCATATTTAAGAGCAATCAGTAAATGGTGGATAGTATCATCTTCATTTTTGAGGAAGTAAAACATGATTTTATTCTCTTATGTTTGGGTCATTTTTAATACTTAATGCAGGCAATCATAAATATATAAAATAGCATTATATCTGAATATTATATTGAATGCCTAACTTTATCATTTGAGTTTTTAAATGCTATAAAAATGTTATCTTCAAGTTAATAGAGAATAAACCTCCCTTGCATACTAACACATTAATTATTTGTAATTCTGAGTTTAGGAGAAGACCAAAAGTCAATCTATCCAATCACTTAAATTCTTACTCATTTTGCTTTAAAACCTTGCCTCTTCTGTGTTGTGCACATCCACTGATCTAAGGCTTTGTAATTTTTTGCCTGGATCACCACAATTGTGTCCTAATTGTCTTCCTTTAGCCAGTTCCCCTCCACTCTAGGCCAGCTTCCAAATAGCTAATGATGTTGCTAAAACAACTGTCATCATCAATCTCAGTCCCCCTTTTTGCAATACCCTTATTACAATTATAATATCTTCTTATAGCTCTTATTATAAATTGAATAAATTATATAATTATAAATTAAAATTTATAAATTGAATTTGAGTGCCTCAAAATCAAGTCCGGATCTACGTTTCCCAGAACCCCTCGTTTCAGCCATGAATAAATACCCACCATTTTCTCGTTAGCCACAACTTTTAAGACTCAGTCCAAAAAGAACCTTCTCTCACTGTCTCCTCTTTCTTCAGAGGAAACCACATACCCTTCCTCTGTACTACTACGAAACTGTGTTCAAAATGCTCTATATTTCTTAAGGCACAAAACAGCGTATTTTTTCTGTTTGTCTTCCTTACAGATCTTCTTTCACCAACTTTTTTCCTAACTGTTGCAAGATACCTAACCTTCCTCTTAGTTATAGGACAACTGAAAAGATGTAGCATTATAACTATTGGTGTCCTGCAACACATTTCTATAATGTTTTAAAACATCGTGCAATGCTTTAAACATGAGTTGATTTTATACACTCAACTCTATTGAAACAGCATGCTATATCCAGGCAGGGTGCTTTATGGTAATGGCGGTCCTTATTGGTAAATCCCACGCCCTCAATAGATAAATGGAAAAAAGCCTGAAATCACAAATAAATGTCTTTAATTTCTCTATTGCTTTCTTATAATTAATTCCGATTGCCTAATGTGTTTTAATACATTTTAAATTTTAAAAAATTTCAGAATTTCTCCCTTATTGTAATAGGTAATCTTTATGAGGAGCTGTGTGCTATTTATTTTGTACTGTGTGTATTCATTTTGTTTACGTGTATGTTTTGAGAGAGAGGGAGAGGGACAGTGTGGGTGGCGGAGGGGCAAAGAGAAAGTGAGACAGAATCTCAAGCAGGCGTCGCACAGTCAGTGCAGAGCTCGTGAGATCATGACCTGAACCTCAATCAAGAGTTGGTCATCTAACCAGCTAAGCCACCCAGGCACTCCTCATTTTGTACAATTATATATCATAATGTCTAGCATATAGTTAGAGACATTTGATAAATGCTTGTGGGAGGAAGGGAGGAAGAGAAAAAGAGACATGTATTAATCTCTTGGGCCTACTTTATATTTAAAGCTATTTACTATGTCCACTTTTGCAGTCTCATTGTTATAATCAGTATCAGGCCTCTGTAATTCTGGCCAAACTGTATTTATCCCCAAATCATACATACTTGTTAGCTATAAACCCTAATCATCAAACTGGTATTTGGGACACTTCAGTATAGATTATAAGCATGAATATGGGAGACTGGTTAGATTTGCTCTAATTATAATCTACTCTGCTCATTATTTCTACCACCTTCTTCTGGCATCTTACTATTTGATGTTACAGAGTATAAGAGAATGTAAGATTATATACCATATGGAGTGCATGGATTACAGAGGAAAAGATGTATTGAATATGGAGTATAAGGTGTTAGAGAATAGTTAAAAACTCTTTGAATTAGCCTTGGATTACATTACAGCCTCACCATACTAGTTTAGTGGCTTTGGGTAAATTATTTAATCTGTCTCAGTTCCCTTTACAAGTGTGATAGTAGCATTTAACACCAAAGGAGACTTCCGTGATGATTAAATAAATAAATAAATAAATAAATAAATAAATAATGTAAAGTACTTAGAACAATGCATAGCACATACTAAGTTTTCATCAAATATTAGCTGTTTTTTCATTATGTGGAAAGTATATGAATTTTGACTTTGGTAATCTTGCTATATATTCTCATGTTGTACTTTTCCACTTTTTCTGTGTGCTTTTCATCATCCCACCTTTGTACTTAGATTTTGTGTGTGCGTGTTTAGATTTTTAGAGCCAGTAGTAAATGAAAAGCAAAGTATAATCAAGCATCCATATGATTAAGAGATATTTTCATTCTTTATTCAGATGTTTTGGTATCTTGTAAATACTATCGCTGAGAGTGGACAAAGTTAAGTGTTAACACAAGACAGCTAATATAATTCAGATAATGACCAGACATATAGGAGATATGAATTTATACTTATACATTCATATCAATTGGAAGAATTATTGAGGAAGAAATGGTTGTTTAGAATAGAAGACATTCTAAATTCTGTAATTATCCCTTTTTTTGTTTACTCTGAAAATTTGAGTTTGATATTTTTGATGAATACTTCTTATTCGCTATTCATTGCAAATTTAACTCAATTTATTGCCTAAAAGTGCATTTTCTTTGAATGTATCATTCTGAATATTTTGAAATATTTATAATGTTTAGAGCAACTTGGTAAATAAGATGGCTAAAACAATGTTCATGGCACAATATTTATAACTAATTTGAATTATATATTTAAAGCTTCTGGAAATGACTCATTACAACTGAATTTCTTTTGAAATTTTCTCTCAGCTTATAAAATGTTTTGTTTTCATAAATTGTTTAAATTTGTGTAGCACTGTGGACAGTTTTTAGTTCATCATAAATGTGCTACTGAGATGTTAAGTAGGTATAACAGTCGTCCTCTAGATTTGAGAGAACGTATCAGAATAAAAGGGTTAATCCAATACTTTAAATTTGTATACATTTATTAGCACTTATCAGTAAAAGCTATCAACCTTTATAAAATGTTATTAAATATAACATACTTTAAATTACCTTATTAATTAAAGGTGATGAAATATTGATAAAGAGAAGAAATTTTATTGGAATTTAGATTATACCATAAAATTATCAGGGAAGATTTTAGTACTTCCAACTTCTGGGAGATATTATAGAGGGAATGCCTGCATTCATCATGTATTTTTGAGGCAGTACATAGGTTAGATAGACCCAAAGAAATAAATCCTCTGAGATTTATTTCAAGGAAGCCAAGTAAATTACCATTTGCAACAAAGGTCTTTTCTACTCTTATACTTTGTGATTCTGAAAGTTTATAGTATACTCAATATAACAACAAAGAAAAGGATATAGACTTAATTTAATATTTTTATGGAATTTAATAATTTAAAAGCACCATTTATGGTGGCTTTAATATTCAGACCCAAACTAGTTACACTGCAATAGCATCATATCCAAATGAAAATCTGATAGTTTAATGAATATTTTTAAAATACTTTAACAGGCTCTAAATATTTCTTATTGTTTTATACAACCTAAATAACAAAGCATGTATTTTCATAGGAAGAATTAACTTTAGATTAGATCTTTTAGTTATTATTGAAAAAAATACATATTTTAATACAAATTTCATTTATTTTGACAAGCTACATTTCGTCTGATATTTGGAAATAATTTAATGATAAAAATAATTTAATTTGAAAATTATGTTTTCTTTACAATCTGATTATGTTAGCAATGAAAACTCTTCAAATGAAACGTGATGTTACTCTGGGATCTAAAATATATAATGACAATCCAGCAATCACACTGTAGATATTTACCTAAATGGGTTAATAACTTATGTCCTCACAAAAACCTGCATATGGACGTTTGCAGCAGCTTTATTCATAATTTCACAAATTTGGAAGCACCCCAAATGTCTTTCAGTTGATCAATGGCTAAACAAATTGTGGCAGATATCCATACAAGAGAACATTATTTAGCCATAAAATAAAATTAAAAGACATGGAAGAAACTTAAATGCATATTGCTAAATAAAAGAAGACAGTATAAAAGAGCCATATACTGTATAATTTAAATTACACGACATTCTGGGAAAGGCAAAATATACAGAGAGTGAAAAGAACAGTGTTAACCAGGGGTTGAGGAGACCGTGTGCTTTGGGTGATGTACAAACAGGTATAACACAGGGTATTTTTAGAGCAGTGAGACTAAACTATTTTGTATGATACTGTCATGGTAGATACCTGATATTATGCATTTGATAAAACTCTTATACTTGTACAACACAAAAAAATGAACCTCAATGCAGACTTTAGTCAATAATGTATCAGCATTGGATCATATACTGTAACAAATGCACTACTATAAGGCAAGATGTTAGTAAGGGAAATAATGTGTGTGTGTGTGGGGGGGTGGGATGTGGCACTTTTTGCACTTTCTGTTCAATTGCTTTATAACCCCCAAACTGCTATTAGAAATAGTCTATTAATTTAAAACTAAAAATCAGGGGTACCTGGGTGGCTGAGTCAGTTGAGCATCCAACTCTTGATTTTGGCTTGGGTCATGGTCCCAGGGTTATGGGATCCAGCCCTACATCAGGGTCTGCACTGAGTATGAAGCCAGCTGAGATTCTTTCCCTTTCTCTCTTTCTGTCTCTCTCTCTCTCTCTCTGTCTCTCTCTCTCTCTCTCTGCCACTCTCCCCTACTTGTACTCTAAAATAAAAAAATAAAAATATTAAAATAAAAAATCCATGTAGGAGGTTATGCTAGAAAGCTTGAGTTTTTAAGGGTTCAGAAACACTGTGATGTGTCTTTTTTTTTCATTTATTTACTCATTTTGAGAGAGAGACGGACAGAGAATGTGAGTGGGGGAGGGGGAGAGAGGTAGAGAGAGAATCCCAAGCAGGCTCCACACTGCCAGTGCAGAGCGGGACATGGGGCTCAAACCCACTAACCATGATCATGACCTAAGCTGAGGTCAAGAGCCAGACACTTAACTGACTGAGCCACCCAGGCACTCTTATGATGTGTTTCTTTGATATAAATCTGCATTCTCAAGTTTAAGAACACAGTAATTCAGAACCCTGGTTGTTTTTAAAAAGAATCAATTTAATTTAGTACTAACCAAAATATTTTCACATTCATACTGATAGATATACAAACATATGCATGAAAGATAGGTACATTAGCTAACTTTACAGGATTTAAAAAAAATGAAACAGTAATTTTTATACAACTTCATAATTGCTACTTGAATGGTCAGCCATTCATCTATACTTGCTATACAAAAATGTGCTTAGAAACATGAACTGTAATTTTCCTCTTTAACCACTACTGGAAAAAAGGGAGTAAGAGATTTTCATAGGCCAGGAATATTCATTCTTTGATTTACCTGAAAAATGTGACTTTGTTTTATAATATGCATATGTTTCTGCAGACTAACTGCCATTTCTACTGCATTATATTCTGTATCTTAAGATACATTCCCCTTGAACTTGTAAGGTATACTGTAAGAGGCCATCAGAAGAATCCTTTCAATAGCTTTCTCTGATTTAATCTGTCTTGTTTTTATAAGAGCATAGTGCACACCTGTTGAGATAGCTTTTATAAATCAAAAAAAAAAGCTTACAATGTGATTCATATTTTAAAAAACATTTCTTCACTGAGTGCTTTTTTCCTACTTGGAAAAAATGTCAGCACCTTTGCAAGTATATTATCTCTCGATTTTCTAATCAAAACATTCCAGGCTGGGAGACAGTAGAAGCTACTTAAAACTATGAATATCAGTGTAATGCATTTAGTTGACTCATTCGCTAGATGCAGGTGGGGGGGAAAAGGTCATTTCAGTGAAATCTGAACTCATGTAATAGACATGCATATTTATATTCCACACACTTTGTTAATCATTGACTGAACAACATCGTGCCTGGAGCCAGCTGACAGGAATTTTAACCTGATTAAATGTCCCAGTATGCCTTAATACCTTTAAATGGAATTTTTATGGCCTGTTCTGCATGCGTATTATTAATACAGTGCCATCAAGAAAACCACAGACACACATAATAGCTCATCAATTTGTAACTAAGCACTTTTGACCTTGAAAAATCAGCTGTCTTTCAGATTAATGTAGTTACATTTTAGGCAGGAAAAGAACCCATAAAATTATCATGCTTATTTTTGTAACATGTCAGGATGAGAATTAGGAATAAGGGCCATGCTGATGGCTTCTTATTGATATTGCTGCCAACCTCTGACATCTGAATTAGAAACTCTGAGACCTCATCCTAATAAAAACCCACTTAAACATTAACATTTCAGCTAAAGAGATGCATATAACATACTGCTGATAAGTTGAAGGGGTAAACTACCATCTCTACTGAAGATCACATTCTTAGAAAAGTGAAAAAAAGTCTCCAGATTTTTCTTTCAAACATACATACTCACATAATAAAAATTATTAAAGGATAAGTTCACCATGAGCATTGCAAGGTCATATCAGCCAATGATCAAAAATGAGTAATAAATGAAAAAGGATGCCAAATGGACATAGAAGCAAATGGAAAAATACTGGGAAATAATCTTTTATTCAAGAAAAAAGACAAATCTCAAGATAGATATGCAGTATTATATGGATTTGGTAATTTTTCTGAGAGTAATTCTCACAGCTAATGCCAATTTAATCATTGACAAAAGATGTGTTGAAGCTGCAAAATGAAATTTTATGCCCTATCATCTAAAACTGAGCACCCAAAAAAACTGGACTATTTAACCATAAAGATACTATTTATTTTAGCATTAATGATTTAACATCAGGGAAAAAAATTAAAGCTTTGCAGGAAGTTACTGAGGATGAAAAGAACACCTAGAAGTATACACTGCCAATGCTGGAATAGACCATCTCCCTTACAGGTTCACCCAACCAGAGGGATCAACTCCCTACATAAAATCCAGAGCTATCTGTTGACTTACCTTCTATCTTTCTGATACCCTTAGCACAATTTTATCCATTATACTAGTCTGTTAATTTGTAAGCCAGTCCAAGTGTTTTGGGATTTTTAAAAAAATGTTTAATATTTTTATTTATTTTTGGTAGAGAGAGACAGAGAGAGACAGAGTGCAAGCAGAGGAGGGGCAGAGAGAGAGGCAGACACAGAATCTGAAGCAGGCTCCAGGCTCTGAGCTGTCACCACACAGCCCGACGTGGGGCTCAAACACGTGAACCAGGAGTTCATGACCTGAGGGGAAGTCGGCTCAGCCAACTGAGCCACCCAGGCGCCCGTGGGGTTTGTTTAAAATGTTTTCGGAAGTAGTTAATGATTTGTTTTCTTCCAGAAATATGAGACCTTCCATGGCACAATTAGGAGGAATTATATACAGCTGGTATCTGGTTGCTTTTTTTTTTTAATTTTTTTTTCAACGTTTTATTTTATTTTTGGGACAGAGAGAGACAGAGCATGAACGGGGGAGGGGCAGAGAAAGAGGGAGACACAGAATCGGAAACAGGCTCCAGGCTCTGAGCCATCAGCCCAGAGCCTGACTCGGGGCTCGAATTCACGGACTGCGAGATAGTGACCTGGCTGAAGTCCGCGCTTAACCGACTACGCCACCCAGGCGCCCCTCTGGTTGCTTTTTTATTCAAAAACAATGTATTCGAAGACTACAAAAGAATCAAGATAATTTTTAAAGTTTGATTTCCATGCATTCTCTCAACACCTACCTAAAAGAAACTAACAATTGTAATAGTAAAAATTATCTGTCTCACTGGAAACTAGGTAAGGATCACATTCTTGCTGAAGATGGAACATTAAACCACTTCCTTAGGAATTGCCACAAATGAAACTGAAGTGACAAATAAGAGGAAGTAGGCCAAAGGTAAGCAGAGTTTCACTCCTACAATGTCCCTAACATCTTGATGGGGCAAGGAATGCAGAGGAGGACCAGTGAACAAGGACAGCAGACACAAAGAAGGATCCCATAGTGCTTATCACAGCCCTTAGGCTTAAGACTATCTGAGAGGATGATTTGAGAGGGATAAGTTAAGATTATTGACTCTAGAAGACACAAACTGAAATTATTCTTGTAAAAATTTTAAAGAACTACCTAAGATGGTCTGGATACAAATGGTATAGTGGAAATTTTAAAAAGAAAGGAGCAAACATGGGAATACAAGCTGGTGCAGCCACTCTGGAAAACAGTATGGAGGTTCCTCAAAAAAACTAAAATCAGAGCTACCCTATGACCCAGCAATTTCACTACTAGGCAGGTATCCACGGGATACAGGTGTGCTGTTTCGAAGGGACTCATGCACCTCATGTTTATAGAGCACTATCGACAATAGCCAAAGTATGGAAAGAGCCCAAATGTCCATCGATGGATGAATGGATAAAGAAGATGTGGGGTATGTATACACACACATACACACACACACACACACACACACACACACACACACTGGAGTATTACTCGGCAATCAAAAAGAATGAAATCTTGCCATTTGCAACTAAGTGGATGGAACTGGAGGGTATTAAGTGAAATTAGTCAAAGACAAAAATCATATGACTTCACTCATATGAGGACTTTAAGAGACAAAACAGATGAACATAAGGAAAGGGAAACAAAAATAATATAAAAACGGAGGGGGACAAAACAGAAGAGACTCATAAATATGGAGAAAAAACTGAGGGTTATAGGAGGGGTTGGGGGAGGGGAGATGGGATAAATGGTAAGGGGCACTAAGGAATCTACTCCTGAAATCATTGTTGCACTATATTCTAACTAATTTGGATGTAAATTTAAAACTAAATTAAAATTAAAAATAAAAAAAAAGACACGACTGGGATAAAAAAACAAAAAAAAGTAGGTGTTTCTAAATATTTAAGAAATGTTGAATACATGAATTATACAGTAAGCTCTTTTATAAAGAGAACTGCTTTTTTTGTTCATTAAATTATCAAGATGTAAAAATAAATAAATAAATAAATAAATAGTAGTTATGGAAAAAAAAAAAAAGAAAGGAGCAAACAAATGTGGTATATGTAATATAGTGATATGGAACTGTTGGGGTTCAGACCAAACAGTCAAGAAAGAACTCTTGAGATGTCTTCTGTGCAAAGAGGTGGTTTTATTAAAGTACAGGGACAGGACCTGCGGGCAGAAAGAGCTGCAGTGGGGGCATGAGGGGTGACTGATTATGTACCTTCAAGTTGGGAGACAGTTAGGGACAGCACAAGCCTCCAGGCAATTTTGGAAAGAAGGTTTCCAGGACCCTGAGGCAGCTAGCTATTGTTAGGAAAAAAAGGTCATTTATTACTGTTTAGTAAACCCTCAGTCATGAGATCATTTAGATGTATATCAGGGGACCATGTACTTAGAAGATGATTGCCAACATATATCTTGAGGAGTAGAGATAAAGGAAGTTTCCAAAGGAATTTCCATATGTTTAAAGTAGACAGACAGGATCCTGGGGGGTTGGGATAATGTTAAGCTAGCATTGCCTCTTGCCTTTAGCAACGTGTCAACATCAAGGCAGCTGAGCTCCCAGACTGACTAACTCTGCCTGCTTCAAGGACTTTTCAATGGGTTGCAGGTAGTAAGAAAATTTAATTTCCTCTTTTGCCTTCATTTCCCACATCATACAGAATTATTATTTTGGAAATGCAGTGATGGAGCAATGGTGGATTGGCTATTAATGCAATCCATCCTACTAATGCAATTACAGGTTAAACAATCACAATCTCAATACTTACAAAAAAAAATTCAAATCCCCTTATTTCTTTTCTAAAATTTGTTCATTTTGGAGCTCCTGGGTTGCTCAGTCAGTAAGCGTCCAACTCGATTTCTGCTTAGGTCATGATCTCAAGGTTCAGTTCATGAGTTGGAGCCCCAGGCAGGAGACTCTGAGCTGCCTGCTTGGGATCCTCTCTCTCCCTCTCTCTCTGCCCCTCCCCTGCTCTCGCTCTCGCTCTCTCTCTCAAAATGAATAAAAAATAAACATAAAATAATAAAATAAAGTTTGTTAATTTATAAACAAGTATTACAAAGATATTTAATGTAATAAGAAGGACCTCTCTGAACTTAGCAAATATTATTATTTTTTTTAATTTTTTTTTTCAACATTTATTTATTTTTGGGACAGAGACAGAGCATGAACAGGGGAGAGGCAGAGAGAGAGGGAGACACAGAATCAGAAACAGGCTCCAGGCTCTGAGCCATCAGCCCAGAGCCTGACGCGTGGCTCGAACTCACGGACTGCGAGATCGTGACCTGGCTGAAGTCGGACGCTTAACCGACTGCGCCACCCAGGCGCCCCTGAACTTAGCAAATATTATTTTTAACAATGAAACATTAAAGCAGCCTTCTTAATATTGGTTTCTTGGGAAACATAAGCTCCAAAATTCATATACTTTTTTTTGGAAAAAAGCCCAAATTTATCAGATTTAATTCATTAAACCAAAGAAAATCTGAAAATCATTGTACTAAAGGCATGATACTGAGCAATAACACCAGTTACAAATTTTAATAAAAGGGAAAAAAAGAAATACACATATTGAAAAAGAAAAATTATACACATTTATAGATAATATGACTAAATCTGAAAACTCTAAAAAATATAAAGAACTCCTCTAATGTACTATGTTATTAAATTCTGTCATTGTTTCTAAGACATGTTTTTTTACATATTAGAATTTAAATATATTGTAAAAATATGTTATTGAATATAGCAACAATAAATATTCAATTAATAGCAATAACCTTAAAACTATAATTATTATATTCCTAAAAAAGATATTTTATTGAGGGGCAAAAATGTACATTTGAACAAATACAGAGAAGTCATATTATTGATGCAGAATATCAGATACTAAAATATGTTCTACTCGGGGCACCTAGGTGGCTCAGTTGGTTGAGCATCAGACTTCCGCTCAGGTCACGATCTCACCGTTTGTGAGTCCGAGTCCCTGTGCTGACAGCTCAGAGCTTGGAGTCTGCTTTGGATTCTGTGTCTCCCTCTCTCTCTCTGTTCCTCCCCTGCTCTCTATCTCTCTCTGTCTCAAAAATAAACATAATTTTTTTAAATGTACATGTTCTACTCATACCAAAAAATTTAGTATAGCACAATCGTATAAAAACTTAAGGAGTAGATTTTCTTTCTTTCTTTTTTTTTTTTGGTTTTGGTTGGAAATCAAAAAAATAAGGTAACGTATATATATATTATATATATATAAATGTTACCTCATTTGCGTATATATATATATAATTTGTATATTATATATATAATTATATACATACACACACAAATATATATATATATATATATAATGCAGTTAGAATATACTTAAATAAAACAGAGTAGTTATAAAAGATTTCTTGTAGTGGATAGTAAAACATATTATAAGCTACAATAATTAGCACTGTGTACTAACATAAAAAAATAGATGTGATACTATCCCTTCATCAACAGATGTAGATACCATCATACAAAATAGCCAGCTAACAAGTTAAAACAAAATACAATTAGATGCCTATCTCCTATCTTAAATTCAAGTCAGCATTATTAACGATTAACTTCTTAAAAAATAAAAAAGCAAAAAGGAAAATGTAAATATTTTTAAATAATAATCTTGAAGTGGAGATGTCTTCCTAATTACTGAAATCTTTGATTCTTTCTATATTGCCTATTTTTGGATTTGGTATCTTTTAACTCCTCTCTGATGTCAAAAATAAACATTTCAAAAATTTTTTGTACCTTAGTTCCACTATTTCTGCAGCCCAGCTTTGCAATGTCATAGTGTTGATTTTCTTAAAAAGAAAAGAAGAGAAACAAAAACTAGTGAATCTTGCTGATATATATGAGGGCATGGATTCAGCTTTGGTAACTTGGATGAGTTTCTTCCACATATGTGAAATGTGCTGTGTTGGAAGGCTTAGATGCACTGACTATAAAGTTCTTGCCTGTTGTAAATCCCAGATAGATTTTCTTACTAATGCTTTCTATTGAAAATGGAAATGCATTCCAGATTCATGGCTGCCTGGCCTACCTTGAAGGTTGGAATTTACAGGAACATCACCCTTTTGTCTCTGTGGCCCCAGTGCTCAATCTAATGCTTACACTGTAGATACTCCAATTTATTGAGACAGTTGTCCTTTATTGAAAAATGTCCTAGATATGAAAATTTATGCTTAAGCACAAGGGCAACTGTTCTATGAACATGATGAATTCTTCCATTGACTTGTGAAACCCACACTTGCTTCTATTCTCTATTCTCAGCATCATCCCAAAGATTTCACTGGAAGACACTAGTGGGAAATGAGAGAGCTTTCTTTAGCTTTTACTTTGTTCAGGTTTCCTCACTTCTGTTTAAATTTATATTAATCTGATCTCATTAGTTTGATATTCTCAAGAAATTCTTCAATACTGTAGTAGGTAGTTGATGCTTTTCTTGATTTTAGAATATTGCAATATGTTTGTTCTTTTATATTCTCTGGCATTTTAAAGACTAGATAACACATATATGTTCCAACATCAATTTTGAACAGAAAGGCAAGTAGCAGAGATCTTTCTAAACATAATAGCAAAGCCAGAAATTCTTTTAAAAACATACTAATACTTGACTACATAAAAAATTAAAAATTTCTTTGTCACAAAAATTAATGACAAAACATTACGAATACCTTAAACAAAGTTAAGACAAATGACTACAGAGAACAGATCAATAATTTAGTACCCTTCATAAACATAAGCCCTACCCTAAACATAATTTAATACCCTTCAAAAATACTTAAGACAAAGAAAAACCTACAAGTGAAAAATAGGCAAATGATATATTTACTAATGATGAAATATAGTGACTCATAAACGTATGAAACCTATTCAGCATAAGTAGTAATCAAAGCAATGCAAATTAAAATAATAGAGGGTATCTCCCTTAGTAATTAGTTACCTAAAAGCATGGGAAAGAGTTAAAAAGAAATATGAATATTCTGAAACAAAAGAGGTAGAGAGAAATTGACATTCTCCACTAGCAGTGAGGGTGCAAATGGTGGTAACTTTCTTAAAGCAATTTAAAATGTGTATCAAAATAAATATTAAAAAACACATAAATAAACATGGCTACCTTATGATATCCATTCTATGGAAAAATATATGGAATCAAGGAAGATATAAATACAAGGACATTTACTGTAGTATTGGTTACACTAAGACTGATAGCAAATATAGAAAAAGATTACAAGTAAATAAAATATTACAAACAATTGGGATTGATACATATATTAGGGTACATGTATATGACCAAATGAAAAGATTTTTGACTATCTTTTAAAAATTTTTAACATGTTATTTTATTTTTTGAAAGATAGAGACAGAGCATGAGTGGGGTAGGGGCAGAGAGAGGAGGGAGACATAGAATCCAAAGCAGTCTCCAGCTTCCTACCTGTCAGCACAGAGCCCAATGCGGGGCTTGAAGCCACGAATGTGAGATCATGACCTGAACTGAAGTCAGATGATCAACTGACTGAGCCACCCAGGCACCCGATGTTTTACTATTTATTGACTGGGAAAATGATGCAGTAAGCTGAAAAGTACATTACAGAATAGCACTGTTACCATGATTTTCTTGATTTACAAATCATGTATGTGTGTATGTGTGTGTGTGTGTATGCAAATAGGAAAATGATGTGGATGTTTATAAATCAAACCATTAATAATTGCTACCTCTCGGAATTAGATTACATATATTGTTTTTATATTTCACTTCATTTTTGGAATTTTTACAGTAACCAAATATATTAATTTTATAATTCTACAACTGGATAACTAATTTTTAGAAAATGAGGAAGTAGGAAAGTCATTTCAGTTATGAAAAAAAATATTTCTATTAGAAAAATATCTAAGGTTATATATATATGTGTGTGTGTATATGTATGTGTGTATATGTATGTGTGTGTGTATATATATGTATATATATGTGTGTGTGTGTGTGTGTATATATATATATATATATGTGTGTATATGTGCAGGACACAGTTTTGCAAGCTGTTTTTCTGTTTTAGGCTGAAGTAGAGTTATTCTTTTCATCCTATATTCTTACTACAAGTGTTTGATTGGTTTGGGTTTTCATTCCATCAGGTAAAACTGCTTCTCTCTGACCCCTTTCAACCAGCCTCAGAAATAAAGGAGTGATTTCTTTCTCTTACCCTTCACATTTTTAAGCCTAATTGAATAGCCAGACATAATTTAGCCAAGGTAATATAAAACAGGGTTTTGGAAAGCTTGACTGCTATAATCAATAGGTACATTTTATTTTATTATTTTTCCTTATTTAGTGTACTTTATTTGATATGCTCAATTAGCTGGCTTAACTTTTTCATAGTGGTGATCCATATTAAAATTGCCTTCAAGGGGCCAGATTCCTCACTAATAGAAAAACACAATTGACAGAATAACAATTTTAGTTTTACTAATACTTTTTAATACCATACAACAAATGAAATGGGTGTTCTATCAAATTAAGAAAGTGAATGGATGCTTTTGTAAAAACTACATTTGTAAATTATCATAATCACTCATATTTCACTTGTAGCTGGAAGAATCACGATGGTGTTTTCTGTATATGGATTTTTTCTATTCAAAAGAATATTTTAATGTTCTTCATAGGACTGTAGGTTATTTGCAACCACTTATAATTTTTATTACTTTTAAGAATACAATGTTGTTTTAGGTAGTCCTGGTAGACAATATCCAAGGCTAAAGCAAATATTGGATTATTTAAATAAACTTAGACATTTCTTATCCTTTCACATTCTTTCTGTGATTAAATAGGAACTTTGTATTACAAGGGTATATTCTTTGACTCTCTTTCTTCATCCTTCCTCCCCTTGTCACCAATATGCATCTTTTAGTTTGATTTGGAAGATTAAGACATCACAGTTGAACTCAGAAGATGTCATCTGTTGCATATATTATGGCTGCTCTTTGGACACTTTTGTATGTGTGGATATTGTAGAATGCCATCCATTTCCCAGTTCTTCAGAAGCGTAGAATACTGGGCTACTGATAGCTCAATTCTGATTCCCAGTGAGTTCATTAAAATTTATGTTCCCTCCAAGGGCAACTTGTCTTCAAAGGTTGATAAAAGGGTATGAATCCTGGTTTCCTTCCCTCAGTTGAGGATACCTTTGAAAGGCCATTCCAGCTTAAGAATATCCAGTACAATGATAGTATCTTTAGATCAGCTAAGGCCTTCACACAACTGTATTACATACAGTTAGCTTCTTTTTCTACCCATCATGGTGCCTCTGTTTTCTTCCAGTTTTTGTTGTAGGTAACACACTCCAATAAACTTCCTATCAGCACATCCTAGGATCTGTTTCCTGGGAAATCCAGAACTCCACATAGAATAGTTTGTGATTTTTGTAAATATTTCTTAGAAAGTACTTAACTTTGGGGTGCCAGGGTGGCTCAGTCAGTTAAGTGTCCAACTTCTGGTCAGGTCATGATCTCACAGTTCTTGAGTTCAAGCCCCACATCAGGCTCTGTGCTGACAGTTCAGAGCCTGGAGTCTGCTTCAGATTCTGTGTCTCCCTCTTTCTCTGCCCTTCCCCTGCTTGTACTCTGTCTCCCTCTCTCTCTCAAAAATAAATAATAAACATTTAAAAATATTTTTAAAGAAAGTACTTAACTTATACTTTGCCTCCTTAGGGCATATTTTTAAAAGTCTCTTTATGCTGGATTACATGGAAAGCTACCTAGAGTTTTTTGTTGTGAGAGAACCACCTATTTCATGCAGAGGCAACTGAGGAAGGAAGTTGAGTGGAGCCCTATAAGTGAGTGGATATAGCATATATCTGCTTGTCTTAATGGCTATCACCAAATGGATCCATTCCACTGTTGATAAAATGGAAAGAATGGTCTATGTACATCTATCCCTATTATCATATATACAGACAGATGAGCTATGATTCTATTAGTTCCCAGAACTCATTAAGGTCAAGTCAGGTTACCATTCAGGAAGAAAATATAATGGAAAATCATGCTGCTACAGCAGTATTAATGATTCATTAGGTGACATTCTACCCTCTGGATGTTCTTGAAATGATCTAAATCCAAAGTGTCATAGCAGTTACACCAAAGCCATGACACAATAAAATAGAAGAACTGTTATGCTAAGTCACTAGTGGACAATTCAGCCTGATAGACTATGTATTTTTTTTCATCAGTGATAGTAAAGATGAGTCTAACTTTTGTGACAATTGAAAATTGCATTTAATAGTTCACTATGAATCTGGTTGTCATAAATTAACCTAAATTTTTAATTTTGTCCTTTTATGCCCAGTTTATACCCATAAGTGCCTATCCTTATAATACTATACTTCTTAAAAGGAAATACCTTACTTTACCCAGCCCCAAGGTCTTCCTTCCAACTACAGTGGTTCCCCATTTCTGCATATATATGTGGTCTTCATCCTAATTGGAACTATTTTGTAACACTAATAATAGTAAACTTTTATATAGTGTTTATAATATGCCAGAAACTATGCTAAGTTATTTACATATTTGAACTCATTATTATCACAACTCTACACACACTGAAACAAGGCTAAGAGTCCTTAGGGACTTGCTAAAGCTATACAACTAGTAACTGTCAGAGTTGGGGTTTTGTAATAGGCATTCTAACTCCATGCTTTATTACTGGACACTGATTCTGTGCTTTACATTAAAATAAGCCTTGAGTGACATATATAAAACTAAACTTAAGGGCTCAAAATACTCTGGGCTAAAGATGAAATAAATCAATAATTAGGTTCATGATCCAGATATACATTGAATGCTGAGATATCTTTGAGGTCAGGAGAGCTTGGAGAAGCTTAATTGTTTTCTTTTTTTAACTTATTTTTATTTATTTAGAGAGACAGAGAGAGAGAGAGCAAGTGGGGAGGAGCAGAAAGAGAGAGAGACAGAATCCCAGGCAGGCGCCATTCTGTCAGCACAGAGCCTGACGGGCAGGGCTCAAACTCATGAACCATGAGATCCTGACCTGAGCCGAAGTCAAGAGTCAGACACTTAACAGAGTGAGCCACCCAGGCACCTCTGGGAGAAGATGAATTGTGACCTCAATATTAGAAGAAGAGATGAAGAGTGAAGCTAGAAGGGTATATACACTGTAGACAAATCTCTTGTGTGAAGTTATAGATGCATGTCACATTATGGCACATGGGGAAATACAAGTAGTTTGGTATGGCTGCAATAGAGACTTCTGTTTCACTATCAGAGGTTAGAATGAAAAATAGGAACAATTATATTATCAAGGGTCTTTTATGCCATGTAATAGGCTGTGGCCAAATCTACCCCATAGAAATTTTCAATGGTCTATTGAAATCCCTATTTATAAAGTTGTAAAGTTCCCAGGCCTGAAGCAGATGGAGAAATTCTGTATTAGAACAGTGTTGTCTTGCTGGTTCTCTGTATTAACATGAAGTCCTATTAAGAATAGATGGTGAAGTATGCCCTACCATAGCAGTTCAGGAGGCAGGTCACTGGTTCGGCCAAAGTACAGGAATAAAGCCAACATGACATGTACCTTCCCATCATTCTTAAGTTCAGGGAATCAGCCCACCCATTCATCTCCCTTCCAGCTTCCTGAACCTCTTCTTAGGAGTTGAGTAGCCAGAAAGATCAGACATATAGGATAGGTACTAACTTTCTTAGTTTCATTAGACACCTGCAGAGTTCTTCAGTTCCTTTCACTTGGGTTTCCAACACTAGTTGAGAAAACAATGTAACTAGAAAAGAGAACCCAAATTCTCAGTGGTCCCCAGCTGTGGAAAGGTCTCAGAAGCTCTTTTTCTCTGAAAAGGCTGATAGTTGGTAATTGGCAGTAGAAGAGAAGAGAGCCGTGTTCAGTCACTGTGAATATTTCATTACTTGACTATTTATCTTATTAAGAGAATATATGATTATTTTTGATCTGTTATTGACACTATTTCTCAACACATTATTTTCCTAAACATAATTATTCATAAGTAAAACATCATATTATTTGCTTGCATGCCCACATTTAAGGTCTGATAAAGAATAATGATGGGTGTAATGGTGTAGGTTATATAAACTTTATCTCTTCACTATTCTAAAACATGGAGGGAATATTAGTTCCAATAGTGAAATATTGGTTTCTTTATCTTCAGAGTTAATATCTCTTATCTTATAGAGTTATGGGGTATGTTGAAGATGATGAATATAACACAGGAAGATGATTAACATAAAGCAATACTAGGCTCAGAGTTAGCTCTCAACAAATGCCGACTGCTATTTAACACTATTTAACATTAGCATATGCCCTAATGAAATGAGGGAATTCCAATTCTACATATTTGTAACAACAGTAAAAGTAGGAGTATAATGTTTAATTGATTCACAAATATTACTGACTGATGACTATGTTTCAGTCATTATGTCATAGTCAATGAAGACAAAAGTAAACAATACAGGATTTTAGTTCTCAAGAGTTTGATCTTTATGTTGAAACAGGTGCATTTCTAATTTATAAGCATCTGATTATTACTTACAGAATAATAATAGTTAATAGTTTTATAGAGTTTATTATGTTCTAGATACAGTTCTAATCACTATTATATATACATATAATATATACATACATATATACACATATGTACACACATACACACATATATGTATACACAACTTTAAATAATAAGCACTATTATTATCTGCACTTTACAAATGAACAAACTGAGGCATAGAAACATCATCGCTTACCCAAGGGTCACAGCTAAATTCTAGCAAGCCTAGGTTTTTAACTCAGATATCTGACTCCACAGATCACACTCTTACTCATTTTATACAGCCTTGTCAAAAAAGAATATATAATATACCCAAAACACTTTACAGATGCAGAAACTAAGTCCCACAGAGTTAAGCAGTAACTAGCTGGGTCACATTTGGCAATTCACTGGTCATGATTGTTGAAGGCAATTATTCAATATCAGATCCACCATGGTATTGGTGATAATTTAATTTAGACAAATAGTCTACTTGCATCCTTGACCACAGTGTAAAGCAGGGACCTTCTTTAGGTGACTATTCTGGTATCATATTTAATCTTTGAGGATCAACATATGGATGATCCACTTGCTGATATAAAAAATTAGGGTTTTTTTTTTTTTGCTTTGTTTTGTTTTACACTGAAAATATCGCTAATAGGGTTGCTGAAGAACTGATCTTAAAACAAGGGCAGTATCCATTTCTAAAGAATGTTAATACAAAGTGTTGTTTCTAAAAAGTGATGCAATTGCCACTTTTCAACCAACTTTTAATACAGATATATTCACAAGCCTCTGTCTACTTGTTCAATGAAGTTACTACTCTTCATTTGGGGCATTAATATTGAGAGCCATTATATTAAAATGTGCCATTGCTAACTGTGTATGAAAAAAATGAATTTAAAAAGAGGTCATAATGCAACTTCTTTTTTTAAAAAAGGCTGTATTGGTGAAGCTTAAACTGATATTATTTATATAAACTGTTTGCTTAATATATGACTCTCATTTTTAGATTCAAAAAAAAGAAAAGGTTTCACATACAAAGAGGTTTCCTTAGTTCCACACTCTCCATGGCTAACTGAAGACAGTTATTTCCCATAACAATTACATTTGTTGTATGTTTGGGGGGGGGTGTATGTGAATAAAACAGGCATTACAGAACACAGGCTAGCTGCACAACTCTTCCTCAGGAGGAATATTTCAGAGGCCTGGGTAGTTGGAAATCAGCCTTAGTTGGCTTAAGAGTCTTCACAAAATCTGATATTCATTAAAAGAAATACTAAGGGGCAAGACTTCCTCCAGTATAGATCCAATATCTGCCACTACTCTCTCCATGTTGAGAATTGAATGGAGGACTATTTAGATTAATATTTTCTCTCTTTCTCTTATTATGCTCTTAACTCAGTGATTTCAAATGAAACCAAACATTTCTGAAGCCAGAACAAGAACAAGAGATCACAAAGAAACCTAATTGTCAGATGTGAAGGCAAGGTGTTGCCCTTCATCAATAAAGATGATAGTGCCAATACTCCAACAGCAGTCACAGGTGGTGACTTTTCCCCCTCAGTAACAGTGACAGATTTGTACTAACACACTCATACTACCTTTTCAGGGTCCTCTTTTGACCAGTAATACACTATTTGTCAGACTCCTAGTGGGGCAGAGTGCTGCCTGTGGATGTGAATCAGAGCAGAGCCAAGAGCTCCCATGTGGGAAATCAGCCTTGACTCAGTACAATGCACTAAATTAGCCGAGATCACCAGCCACAGAGTTTTATGCTATCTAATCAGGTGACTGGACAAAAGAGGACATGTCAGCCTAGAACAATTTCAAAAATTTGTGTCAGGGAAGTATTAATCTGATGCCCTAGACTGTTCAAAAATACATAGTTTAATATGAAATCATTATAGAAATTTGACATAAGCCATATCAACATCAGTATATTATAAATCATCTTGTATGATTAACTGAAATTCATTTATGTCATTGGTAGGAGAGCAAAGAGAAATTTTAAAACAACATCACCTAACTAAGAGAAAATTTATGGCTAACTAATAGTGTGTATACTTCTATTGAATTCCTCTGGAATTTGAAGAAAGTGATATAATGATGCCATGTCCTTCCTTGTCTCTTTTTGCATGAATGCACTATATGTATATATCTAGACATGATTACAAACATATAAAGCTTGTTATGAGGAGATTAGAAGTATACTATAACAGAAGACCATTTAGAGGAATTACAAATTCATTAATTTTAAATTCAAGCTTTCTTCTACTTTTTAAATTCTTTGCCTTGATCCAAATATTTTAGCTAATTATTTAACAACAGTGATCACTTAAATAGAACTTACTACTTCTCAGGATCTATCCTAACAACCCTATAAGTTTCTATTATCGCCATTTTACTGATACAGAAGCTGAAGCATAAAGAAGTAATTAATCTGTCCATGGTCACCAAACTAGTTAATTGGTGAAGTTGAGATTTAAACCAAAGCACTTTGCTTTTATAGTTGTGTTTTTAACTACTAAGCCAAGGCTTATTGTTTAAGAAAACTGTGATGAATATTTTATGCCTAAGGGAGAGCACAGTGTGTATTTATTAAGTCAAAATAAGATTTGTGTTTCCTGATGTTGCTATCTCACAGCCTGGTTAGATATCCCTGCTTTTTCTTTTAATAGAACTGCTTACAAGCCTCTCTTCTAGCTTTTGTTACATAGTATCACCATTACTATTGGTGTGTGATCCCTTAATGGCAGGATGCTCCCACCAAATCTTCTCATTCATAATAGCCCCATACCTAGTGCAGAATAAGGAGATAATATATATTGGTAGAATGAATAAGAATGTTCACATTTTACTTAAATGTCTACTTTAATCACCACGATTTTCATTTTATTTCATGACTGAAAAACACTAAGATTTCTTTGGAAAATTTTAATTCCACACTTAGCTTCAGATGGGTATAGCTATATAAGCCCAGGATTTGGGGGGAGGGGAGGATGGTAGATAATTTCCACTCCCTGATTTGAAAGTTTTTATTTTATTTATTTTTTTTTAACATTTGTTTATTTTTGAGACAGAGAGAGACAGAGCATGAACGGGGGAGGGTCAGAGAGAGAGGGAGACACAGAATCTGAAACAGTCTCCAGGCTCTGAGCAGTCAGCACAGAGCCCGACACGGGGCTCGAACTCAGGACCGCAAGATCATGACCTGAGCTGACGTCGGCCGCTTAACCGACTGAGCCACCCAGGTGCCCCTGATTTGAAAGTTTTTAGATGAAGAGTTCAATTTTAGACATGTTGAATTTGAGAACATAAACAAATAAGAGAGTAGTTGGGTATATGGGTCTAGGAGAGAGAAGCAGAAATGAACAAATAAAAAATATCTTTTTAAAAAATATTTTTAGGGGCGCCTGGGTGGCGCAGTCGGTTAAGCGTCCGACTTCAGCCAGGTCACGATCTCGCGGTCCGTGAGTTCGAGCCCCGCGTCAGGCTCTGGGCTGATGGCTCGGAGCCTGGAGCCTGTTTCCGATTCTGTGTCTCCCTCTCTCTCTGCCCCTCCCCCGTTCATGCTCTGTCTCTCTCTGTCCCAAAATAAATAAACGTTAAAAAAAATTTTTTTTAAAATATTTTTAAAACATTTTTAAAAGTTTCCTGGGGTGCCTGGGTGGCTCAGTCAGTCAAGCGTTCTACTCCTGGTTTGGTTTCAGGTCATGATCTTGTCTTTAATGGATTTGAGCCCAGAGTCAGTCTCCGTGATGACTACTTGTGATTCCCTCTCCCTCTCTCTCTGCCCCTTTCTAGCTCATGCTCTCGCTGTCTCTCTCTCTCTCAAAAATAAATAAACTCAAAATATTATAAAAAAAAGGTTTCCTAAGTAACTAACTATACGACCAAAAAAAAAAAAAACAACCTAGTAATAATATCACTAAGAGAAAAAAATAACCCACTGTAGGGTTGCCTGGGTGGCTCAGTTGGTTAAGCATCCAACTTCGACTCAGGTCATGATCTCACGGTTCCTGAGTTTGAGCCCCACATTGGGCTCTGTGCTGACAGCTCTGAGCCTGGAGATTGCTTCAGATTCTGTGTCTCCCTCTCTCTCTGCCCCTCCCCCGTGCACGTGTGTGTGTGTGTGGGGGGGGGGGGGCGCGCGTGCTCACTCTCTCTCAAAAATAAACTCTCTCTCTCTCTCTCTCTATATATATATATATTAAAAGATAACTTTCAGTAAGTAGTTAAAATAGTGTACAGAGAAGTATATATGGATGTTAAAACTTTTATTGTAATAAAGAACTTTAGGGGCACCTGGGTTGCTCAATTGTTTGAGCTTCTGACTTCAGCTCAAGTCATGATTTCGCAGTTTGTGAGTTCAAGCCCCACCTCGGATTTGCTGCTGTCAACACAGAGCCCACTTCAGATCCCTGTTCCCATCTCTCTGTCCCTCCCCCACTTGGGCTCTCTCAAAAATAAATTTAAAACATTAAAAAATAAAGAAGTAAAAAAAATAAACACATAATTGAAAAAGACTACCAAAAACTTAAGAATAGAATACTAAATAAAAAACTAAATAAAAATAATCATAAGATAGAATAATAGAAATCATGACACAATGAGATAAGTCAAAAATATAATGATTTTTAAAAAGATAAAATATAAGTTCATAATTTTAGATAGCTGGGAAGGAATATAATCACAGCAAAGGACCTAAAATTAAGGAATATTTACTATTTATAATTGCATACTAACAATGAAGTTATAAAAAGATGATTTGTTTATAAAATAAGAATCAGCATTCTTTTCTGCTATTTTGTGCTATTTAACAACCCACCCCAAAACTTAGTGGCTTAGAACAACTTTTTATTATTTCTCAAAATTTGCTGATGCAGCAACTTTGGGCTCATGGTGTCACTTAGGTACATTCATGTAACCTCAGTTATCTGGAAGCTTGAATGGGACTGGGAAGTGTAATTTGACCTCACTTCCATTTCTGGGGTCTTAATAGGGATGTTTGAAAAGCTGAGGTCTCTCTCTACTAGTGGCCTTTCATCATTCAGTGTGCCTAGCCAATCTTCTTTACATGGCTAGCCCTATATGCAAGTGTTTGTCAAGTATCTCCTTGTATTACATTTTCTTGCATCCCTTTGATCAAAACAAATTATATGGCCAAGTTCAGTGACAATGTGGGAGTGGAATTTAATTCCACCTCTAAAAGGAAGGAAGGGCATAGAATCCTAGACCACTTATAACCTGACAGCCCATCCTCTGGCCCCACTATTTATATTCCTCCATGTAAAGTACACTCATCCCTTCTTAAGACCGTCAAAAAGTCTGCTCCTGTTATAACACCAGGCTTAGTTTTAAAGTTTAGGATCTAATCATCTAAACTATATCCAGGTGTGGATGGCATGCCTCATGCAGTTCTGTGGGTGGAACCCCTTGGGTGAAAGTAATCAAGCAGAGACCTGCAAGTTAAAAAGACAGGTCTTCTGAACCCCACCCAACACATGTACCCAACTTACGACGGTTACATAGGGACAAGATGATGACAAGATAATTTCCACTTTTCAGGGAGTGGAAAACTGGAACTACATAGCAGTGACAGGTATATAATTACTTGTAAATTTGACCAAGCACGTCTCCTCAGTCTCTCTATTTCTGTAGCAAGGAGTGTTCCCTGATATGAGTCTGGTTCTGCTTCCTGGGAGTGATTGCTGAATCAATTCAACTCTTCTGCTTCTTGCTGGCTCTTGGCTATGACTTCTATAACAAAATTCCTTTCCCATAAAAGTGGTTAGAGTTTCATTCTATTTTCTGACTGGAGATATCCTGACCTTCTTTGGAAAGCTGATTTTACATATTGTTTTAGAGCAGGGAAAACTACTACAAACATGGAATGTTGGGGTAAGATGCCAAATATTTCCCACCACCTGATTAGAAACTGTCTCTTGCCTGTGGCCCAGAAGGCGCTTCTAATTTTGGATTCTGTTTTTCAGACCATGCTAATACAAGTCCTTCATATTTGAAAAGGGATTCATTTTTGACCTCAAAAGCCATATTCACATTTTTTTTTTTCTGAAATAGGCTTCCTTTTACTTGGGGCTACATGTAAATTTACTGTGGGAATATGTCCTTAAAATTTTTAGATACCCTGTATTTAGCTGTGAGGGTCTACTAAGCACTGTCTCAAACATTTCAGAGTTGCTAATAATTAATATTTCAGTTATACCCTGGATTTTATTTTTATGTTTATTATGAGAATCTTTTGCTTTCTTGAGTGACTGAAAACAACAAACAATTTAATATTCTAATCCATCAAATCCTGTTTGCAAACTGAACATTTCATTCTTTGGCTCATTTCTCTCTTGAAATACCCCATGATGCCACTAAAGAAAACGAATTGGTATCCTTTCCTTTGTTCATCAAATAGTAAGAGATGCTGACCAGTTCATTTATATGGGCATTCTGCTGGATTAAGGCTTTTTGTTACAATTAAATAAGTTTACCTCTGCTTTAAAATGTCTTGAGGGCAAACTTTATATTGTGTATATCATAGAACCCTCCCTCTAACAGAACTCCCTCTCAGATGGGGGAGGTCAGTGAGAGGACATGGCCATCAATTGATTTGTGGGCTGGACCCTGGTGATGACATGCTCGTCACCTATTCTTGGAACATGAATTCGGTCTTCTTCCTCACTCCAGAAGCTGCTTCAAGGACATAGCCCGGAGATAGATGTGGTGTTGAGATCATCTGGATGATACCCATGACTCAATTTGTTAAGACCTCTATATAAACTTATAAGGTTTGGCAGATGGGTGCATAGATCTACTAGTCTCTCAGCTGTCTAATGCTAGCTTTGCAAGCAAGTTCCGTGGCTTACTAAGGCTGCCACCTACCAATATGGGATGGCCTGCCTTTTTCTTTGCTCTCTCCCTCCACATATGGGGTCCAGTTTCATACTATACCTAGGAAGGTCCCAAGGAGGTTTCAAACTATCATTCATTCATTCATTCATTCATTCTCTCTCTCCCCCCTTCCCTCTCCCCTTTGTGGAACAGACCCACACCCTCCACTCCAGTCTCCCATTCTACCACTACTGTATTCAGCAAAATTCAGACGGAAAGTCTTGGCAGGAAGATAAATAGCTCCCCTTTGGACATATAAAACTCCAATCCCTCAGTGACAACCAAATGGTCATAAAACTTCTGCCGGTCTCTCTTTACCTCAGTAGAGTCCCCTTTTCTCTGGCATATCTAATCCTCTAGTTCCCCATCCCTTGACCCAGCAAATGCATCCAGTGATAATAAATGAGTACTCTCCCAAGAAGGGCTCACTCTAACTGCATTTCCATTAAACATCTTTTCATGTATATATTTTAAGATATGTATATATATAAAATATTTTACTTCATTATTTTTCAATTGTTACCAAAGTAACAGTGGTCTACTCTAAGCTTCTATATACTAAAAGAGAGAGAGAGAGAGAGAGAGAGAGAGAGAGAGAGAGAGAGAGAGACTAACTTCAAGTTATGTTCTAAATAGTTTTGCAGTCTATTTGATTTCTGGTTTGATATATCAGCTCTCAGCATTCTCTCCTGTTTAGTTCTAATTTTAAGATTATTTTTAAATGTACAGTTTCAACATAGAAGTTTCTTCCTTTTTTATATTTTGTTCTTTTCAGTGGATTGTGAGGAGAAAAATGCTTATACTTTAACAGCTTTCCTGGAAATATGGACAACCATATTTGTAGTTTTTTATAACTTTATTTCACTGCATCATTTGTATTTGTTTTTGTTGTTTTGTTTTGTCTTTTTTTTTTTGGTCCTCAATAGGTTATAATCTCCATAAGCATAAATTATCTTTTAATGATGAAAATTACCTCTGACAGCCCCAGATTATCTAAAATTGCATCACTCATGTATCTCACCTAAAACAGTACCAATAAAACTTTTAGTGATGAAAAAGTCTATATCTCTACTGGAAAATATGGTATCTAAAGTCATAAGAGGCTACTGAGAACATGGGAATGTCTAATACAGCTGAGGAACTGGATTTTAATTTTAATTTATAGTTAATATAAATAGCTACATGTGACTAGTGACCATCATACTGGACAGCAAAGATCATTCCTTTCTAGAAACAACTCATTCCCTTCTGGAAAGTATATTAGGATTTGCCTTTGCATTCATTTGTAAATCTATTATATTGTTTGCTGGAGGCAAGTACTTGCCACCTATGCTCTAACAAAGCTTCCTCATAGTCCACATGTTGATTTTTTCTATTTGCTGTCATTTGGCCTAATTTCCTCATTTCTAACATGTTAATTTCTCAGGAGCTTGGCTTGAGCACTGTATTGAACACCAATCCAGTGACAATTCAGAGTCTTTCCACTAATTTGCTCCTTTTGTATTATTTCACTGGAGGCTAGCTCCTACTCTATAGACCCTCCAGCCTCTTGCTGAAATACTATAAATTTAGTTCCTGGCCAGGGCCATGGTATTACAGTTAACCTGTTACCAAAATCCTGGTATCTCCCACCTGAGAGGACTCCATGAATATTGACTGGTTTGACACAATCCTTTAGAGAGAGTGCATGGATTATAAATTGACCTACCTATTAATCAGTTACTATTCTTATGTAGTCCTAATATTATTTTCCTCATTCCATTCCAACTACCCCCCATTAAAGTCAGGGGTCATCATGATTCACTGTGATTTCCTCTTAAGTAACTAGACACTTGATTAGAATTCAATACAGTAATTTTAATTGGTTGATGTCAAATCAGAGAAAACAAAGAATAAGGGAAACAACCAAGTACTAAAGAGCATTGATGGACAATGGTTACCTTTAATAGGAAGAGGAAGAGATTACTGAGTTGCCAATATTGAACTGGGAAAAATAAATATTTATTTCACTTACAACTTCTTCTAATTATCTCATTTCAAGTTTGAATATTTTATGTATTTTGTTTGCTCTTTTATCAAAAAGTCACTAATTTAGAATTTGACAGTAGCTCTCTCCACTACCTGCTACTCTGGCTGCATAAGTCTGTCTTTTCAAGAGTACAATCCCACTACTGAAATAACACATGATGTTAACGTATCTATTCAGTTAATATTAATTAAGCATACCTTGAAATTTCACTGGAAAAAAACGATTGCTTTATAGACCTTCTGGACTCAGTTCATTTAAAAAAAAGTAATTACCCTATTAATGGTTTGGGGTTATTCTCTTTTGTAAGTGAATAAAATTATAACTGAATTATTTATTAAAAAAAGAATGATTTATGGAGCTTTAAAGGACACACATATAATTTTAAGGGATTCCATTTTTCAAAGCCTCTGAGAGATATGCCATCTTAGTTCAACATTTAAGATCTGCAATTTTGACACTAAAAGCACACAGAGAACTTCATTAATCTCAACCAACGATAGACATCAGTTCCAAAGGAATATACCATCAGCCCAAAGAAATATATATACCATAAAAGCATATGTGGAAGTTTTATTTTTATAGAGAATTAAAAAGAACTACTTTATTTATAAATGTCTTACCAAAGATACAGTGAATACTTGAACCTAATTTTAGTCACATACTTGCAGCCACTTCAGATACGAGGTTTTCTAATGCGGCTGAACTGAAACAGCATATGGATTATATTTTTAGGGAATCTAAAAAATTTGAGTGAAAAAAAAATCTGCAAATCTAAGTGAAAAGAATAAATATCATTCTCTGTCAACACAGAAGGTGTTACTCTCTTAATTATCATAGTAAGAAATATAAAGGAACAAAATAAATTCAGAAGAAAAGAGAAAAAATCTACATAGGGAGTGTAGATTTGGGGAAATAATTCTGTCACTTATAAGATGGCAATGTTCATTATTTTGAGATTTTCATATAATTTTCCCTTTTACATGAAAGTGAAATAAATGTTCATAGTTACCTAGACCATTTCAATGTAAAAACCTGTCTGTACACATATTTTTACTTAATGGGTTGGATGTCCAATTCAAAAATCTCCATTGCATTAATATGTATAAACAGAAAGGGAAAAGCAATACATTTATTCAGTGTTAGTGGATGATTTTAGAATGAACATCTGGTTGAGAGAAAAAAAAATGCAGCTCTGAGATCCCTGTGGGTACGCACATTTTAATGATAAAAAATTAGTGTTAGTATCTCAAGGAACATATCTAAAAAGGAAGCAGTTCTCAAAACCTCAACCTAAAAACAATAAAATGTAGCTGCCAGTATATAAACTTAGGTAGTCTTTTAAAATACTCATTCTATTTTAAGGGAGAAAGTAAAAGTTCTACAGAGAAACATGTAGCTTTCACCCATAAAAAAGGAAATGAAAGATATTAAATATTTTATATGAAGATACAAAAATGTATATGTTCTGTTTCAAAAAAAGTCTTCAGTTAAAACTTATTTATAATATAAATTGTTTCTTACAATTATTTATTACATATAAAATGTTATTAAAGTATTTTAGCAAAATCCATTTATTGCCAAAGACATATAAAATACCAAATAAAGGCTCAAATCATTTCTAGCATATCACATTCATTTATCTAAATATCAGAAATAAGTGTCTTGCTATAGGCCAATTACTGATTAAGTGGCATGGACTCTCCCATAAATACAACTTTACGTCTATGTTATTTGCAATAGGGAAGAAAAATAGGAGACTAGAGTAAGAGTAAAATAAAAATTTTAAATGTGATAAGAACCAAAGCCAAAGAAGGAAAAGCTAATTCTAATTAGGAAAATACAGAACTAATTCTATATAGCTAAGGAATGTTGGCAAACTTTTGAAAGATAGGAACGAATGTGACAAAATCATGGAGGGTAAGAATATTTAAGAGGGACATCATGAAACAGATACAATAGGGTAGGAATCAGAATTTTTTTTTTCTACAATGGACTTGATAGTAAAAATTAGTTTCTGTTGCAATTACCCAACACTGCCATTGTAGAATATTCTCAGACAATATGTATATGAATAAACATGGTGGTTTTCCAGTAACACATTTTTAAAAAGTTGAAACAAGGTTATGGACTTTCATGAATGACATTCATCCACCTACCCATTTCATTAATATTTTTTAAGGGTCAGTAAAAGTTCTAAGATGCTACAAGGCTCTGGAGATATGATGGTGAATACATGAGCTCTCTGTCTTCAAGAAGCTTGCATCTAGAAAGACTAGTCATCTTACACCAAGTCATTCCATTTTATATTCATTTAGGTCTTAGTTTGAAAGTTTAATGAATCCCCCCCCCAACTCACCCAAAATCACTTGGATTTAAAAGGCGGGGGGGAAGGACTGGGATAATTAACCTTTCTTAAATTCCTAAATCCTCACTGACCAACTTTTCCTTATCTGGTTTTAAGGGACCAGTTTGTATAGTTTGCATCACCACAATCTTCCTGCAATTAAAAAACTCTAAATACTCAGTTAAAAATTAGCTTTTCCTTTTTACTCCAAATTTCTTCCTGCCAGCAGCCCTGGTAACTTCTAATCTACTTACTATCTCTATGAATTTCACTATTCCAGATATGTCCTATAATGAAATCATAAAATACGTGTTTTTTGTATCAGCCTTATTTTACTTATCCTAACATTTTCAAGGTTCATCCATGTTGTAAAATACATCAAAATTTCACTTTTTTTGTGGTTAAATAATATCCCATCATATGTATATCCTACATTATGTTTATCTATTCATCTGCTGATAAACACTTGGATTGTTACCATCTTTTGGCTATTGCGAATAATGCCACTAGAACATTCATTGCTAGGATCTGTTTAATTCCTGTTATGTGTGTGTGTATAATATTTTGGGGTCATGTGGTAATTCTAATAAACCAATAGGATTGCACTTTTTTTGTAACTTCTTTTATGATTTATAAGTAAATACATGAAAGAATAATTGCTAATTTATGTTAACTGGCACATTATGTATAAAAGTATAATATGTGACAATAACAATATAAAAGGGAAGGGTAGAGATATATAGGAGCAGAGTGTTTGTATACTATTAAAATTACATTGTTAATATTCAAAATACATCGTTATAGTAAGATATTAATTGTAATCCCCTAGGAATCTGCTAAGAAATCAACTAAAAGTATACAGAAAAGGAAAGAAGGGAATCAAATGGTACGCTACAAATATTCAACTACTCTCCCAAAAATGGAGAAATTGAGAAAACAAATAGCAAACTGGCAGTAGTATTCCCTGTCTTATCACTAATTCCTTGAAAAGTAAATAGACTGAACTCTCCAATGAAAAAGCATATTAACAGAGTTAATAAAAAACATATTCAATCTGTGTACTGTTTACCAGAGACTCATGAAACATAAACACACAAGAGGTTAAATTTAAGTGGATGCAAAAATATTCCTTAAACATTGCAACCAAAAGACACCTGAGCAAATTTATTATCAACAAAA
The DNA here is from genome assembly GCF_016509475.1 of Prionailurus bengalensis. Lineage (NCBI taxonomy): Eukaryota > Metazoa > Chordata > Mammalia > Carnivora > Felidae > Prionailurus > Prionailurus bengalensis. The sequence continues at coordinate 172,598,445 of NC_057345.1, read as the reverse complement.
TAGAGTTTAAGTAAAAAACAAAAAAACTGTTAAAAGAGACCCAAAAAATGACATTATATATGGAAAAAGTTTCAATTCAATGAAAGATGGAACAATTATAATCCTATGTGCACCTTACAACAAGGTCCCAAAATATATGAAGCAAAAATGGACAGAATTGAAGGAAGAAACATTTCTACAATAAGGGCTGGGACTGAAATACACTTCTTTCACTAATGGATAGAATGAGACAAGGATGTGGAAAGCTTGAACACTACTATAAACCAATCAGTCCTAATAGATTTTTACAAAGCATACTACCCCAAAAAGGAGAATACACATTCTTTCCAAGTGCACACAGAACAATCTCCAGAATAGACTATATGTTATCCTACAGAAGTTTATTTACTTAAATAAACTTTAAGACTGAAATCATATAAGGTATCTTTTCCAATCGCAAGAGAACAAATTACAAATTAATGAGATAAGCTGATAGTAATAAGAGTTCATCAAAAAACAGCAATCAATGAAAGAAGTATTAAACTTAACTTAGAAAATAAAATTTAAGCTCTTAATAGGCAGAGTTAATAGTAAATTATGTACAGTAAAAGGTAGACCCTATGACCTTGATGGATACTGAAAAGTATCCAGATCAAACACAAAAAATAAAAAAAAAGAATAGAAAATTTAAAAAACAATGTAATACTACATTAGGTATCATGAAAATTCCTAATATATACCCAAAAAGAGACCAGTAACCAGTAGGATAGATACTAGGACACAAAGAATGACATCACTAAATGGCTTAAAACAAAATCTGCCCAAGAATGGGGCATCTTAGTCAGTTAAGCATCTGTCTCTTGGTTTTGGCTCAGGTCATGATCTCATGGTTTGTGAGTTTGAGCCCCACCATCCAGCTTTGCAGTGATATCATGGAGCCTGCTTAGGATTCTCTCTCTCTTCCTGTCTCTCTGCCCCTCCCCTGCTTCTGCTTCCTCTCTCAAATGAATAAATAAACTTTAAAAATATTTTTAAAAGTGTGCCTAAGTATGTATATTTTTTAATCAGAAAAAGGGTACTTTTTAAATGAAAGAGAAGCAAAGATATTCTGGAATCTTATTGTTAAGAGTAAGAAGCCCAATTCCATAAAACCTTTCCTGCTGTCAGTCATGACCTGAGAAGACAGCAACAACTGAGCAAGTTAGTCATGATGGTATAACCAGTACAGATACATTACCCCCTTAATGAAGAACATCTTGGGGCACCTTGGTGGCTCAGTCAGTTCAGCATCCAACTTCCACTCATCTCACAGTTTGTGGGGTTAAGCCCTACCTCGGGCTCTGCGCTGACAGCTCAGAGCCTGGAGCCTGCTTTGGTTTCTGTGTCTCCCTCTTTGTCTCTCCCCAACTAGTGCTCTCTCTCTCTCTCTCTCTCTCTCTCTCTCTCTCTTTCTCAAAATCAAATAAATAAACATTAAAAAATGAAAAAAAATCTCTGGGCCCAACTGTTTTTTGTTTTGTTTTGTTTTGTTTTGTTTTGTTTTGTTTTGTTTTGTTTAGCTGGTGAATTTTTATTAAACCCACAGAGGTAAAAATCACACTGTGTGGGGTTGGATGCTGCCTTGTCCTCAGTCAACTGAACTGAATGAATATGCAGCCCATGAACTCCCAGAGGCAGAAGTAGATCATAATCCAGTCCAGGGTGTCTTGGGCCTGATCCAGGAAGAACAGGGAGCTGGTAGCCATCAGGTGCAGAAAACTATAGGACTCATGGCAGAGCAGGGAAAGACACTGTTCACACTTCCACTGGGTAGCCAACAAGAGCTCTGAAGCTCTTCTGTGTAATAGGTTTTATTTCACATGTCCATTTCTTTTAGCCTTTTGGTTTCCTTCCTCAACATTCTTTAATGGCAATTCTGGAAAATGTACATCATTAAAAACGGAGACTCCTTCAGTTTCTCAACTCCCAAAGCCAACCCAACAGCATATTAGAACTAGGTGGGATATCAGGTTTAAAGTCTTTGAAAAGTAACAAACTTTGCCTCAGACCTAAAGGGCAATTCTGAAGAAAGTGTGGGTCACAACACAGGAGACAAGAGAGCACCAGTTTTTATACTCCTGTAGCAGTCATTGGTTAATCGCAGCTATGGAAGCTGTAAATTCTAAAATATTTCCAGCTGACAGGGGGCGGCTCTCTGTGCATGTGGGCCAATTGGCTTTTGGCGGCCTGCGGTCAGTCCCCTTACAAAGAGATGCATGTGCCTGCTGCTGGGGGAGCAAACATATCATAGCAGGTATGTGAAAATTGTGAATGGTTCTGAAGGGATATGGGTGGACCTGTGATACAATCAGCTAGGCTACAGTTTATACATAAATATATATTGTTTCAATTGTCTTTCCAATAAACATATGTCCTTATAAATGCCACATTTTCCTGCATAGTTTCAAAATTCTATTTTGTCTGTTTATGTAAATTGGTTACATTCCAATATTTTCAATTTTAATAACTTCAACTTTCAAACAAGCTCATATCAGAGGAGGGAACCCAAAGCAAATTTTTTTCCTTCTTTGTAGTAAACATACTTTTTGAAAAGGTGGCCCAGGTAATCATATCTCATAAACGACAGGCCTAAGCAACTATCAATCTCTGTACATATCTAAGGGTTTCATGATACTACTGACTCAAATATTTTAGCCAACTGATTTTGAGGTGTTGGAAATCACATGTACAGTAAAAACTATTAACAGGAATTAATAAGAATTTTTCTACAGAGAACTATCCCATGAGTTAAAAATATTCCATTCACTTGGACTATCTTCTAAGAGTCATATGGTTTAAATACGAGTTGTTCTGTCCATAATTATGGGTAGTTTTATCTACAAGTATGAATTTTTCTAAAATTTGTAGCTTATAATTAAAAAAATTATAAGAATCAGAAAACTATATTGCATTAGTATAAACTAAGTGGCTAAAAGTGAACTTAAATATACTCTGGAGAGACCAACATCAATATACGACATAAATGGGGGAAATGTTATATAAGGAATATTTTCATTATATTCTCATAGTGCCTTTCAACAATTTAATCAGTATTGATGCATTATATGAAGTCATATGAAGCATATAATCCAAAAATAATAAATCAAAAGTTCAACAAATGCTTTTAAAGTTTATTTATTTTTTGAAAGAGAGAGAGAGCGTGCGCACACACACACACACATGAGCAGGGGAGGGGCAGAGAGAAAGGGAGAGAGAGAGAATCCCAACTAGGTTCTCCACTGTCAGTGCAGACACCAACACCAGGCTCAAACACATAAACCTTGAGATTATGACCTGAGCTAAAACCAAGAGTCAGACATTTCACCAACTGAGCCACCCAGGCCCCCAAACAAATGCTTTTAAAATTGAGTTTAATATATAAAGATTCAAATGTATTATCAATTATCATTAGTGATGATAAGCTACTAGGTATTATTTCATAGACCCTCTAGCTTAATATAAACTGGGCCAAATGAATAATGTAATCACAATCTATACAAGGAACATTTGACCAAATAGAGCTGTCACAAATTATTTTGAGGAGATCCAGGTATGAGTGCCTAGTATTTTTAAATAAATTTAAAGAATTACAAATTTAAATAAAATAGACTGACAGGACTATTCATTTTTTTAAGAATAATAAAAAAGAAAGCTTGGTAAAAATTAATATATCATCATTCCTTTGGAAGATATTCACCAAGTCTTTGGCAAAGTCTAGATTTTTGAACCACCTGAATATTACAAAAGATTAGCAGCTGTGAGTGAACTACTTTCACATTACCTAGAATATATTTTCTGAGTTGACATTTAATCAGCAGTTGGGCTGTGGGGACAAAGAAAGAACTACTTAAGTTGTAATTTACAGGAAAAGGAAAACATTATAGAATATCTGGAATTACAATGTTGTCCTTGCAGCCACCACTGTTTTAACCCTACTATAGACCTAAGGTGATTCAGCTGTCAGGCAATTTTCTTTTCTCATAATGTGTAAACTGAACAATAGACAAAATACACACACACACACACACACACACACACACACACACACACAAAATATATATACCTAAAAATATTCTATCTACTGTGCTTTATGCCATTAGGAAAGTTGCTCATCTTTTTAAGTATGGCTTCTTATTTTATATTAGGGTAAAAAGCTCACTAAACTGAATAACCACTGTAACGCTGGATGTTATTTTGAATGCTGAGAAAATACTTTCTAAAAAAAAGCAACTACCCCAAATATAATAAGGACTTTGAAAAAAAATATGAAAAGTAAATATGTCTGTGTCGATTGAATTTAGAATCTGATTCATAAGATATAAAATATGAAAACAGGGGCACCTGGGTGGCTCAGTTAAACATCCGACTCTTGATTTGGGCTCAGGTCATCATCCCATTGTTTGTGGGTTCGAGCCCCATATCAGGCTCTATGCTGAGAATGTGGAGCCTGCTTGGAATATTTTCCCTCTCTCTCTCTCTCTCTCTCTCTCTCTCTCTCTCTCAATAGATAAACTTAATTTTTTTTCAATATATGATATTCCATATAACAGCTATAGGTACCAATAAAGTATATTAAAGAGAAGATAGAATCCTGGGATTGGTCATTTATATAAAATGCTCAAGGAGGAACTTTCTAAGAAGACAATAAGGAAGTGAAGGAGTAAACCATGCAGAAATCCAAAGAAGAGGAACCAGAAAGAATGCAAAATCTGTGTGATGAGAGCATGCTGTGCCTGTCCTAGGAAGTGGAAGGAGGCCCAGATGGTGGAGGTAGGGTGAGCAAGAAGCTCTACAGTGGACAATGACTCTGAAGAGGGAACAGGGAGATTGTAAGGGGATTGGTGAGCCATCCAAAACACCTTGGTTTTACTGCAGAGTTATATGTAAAAAAGTGACACGACCTAAGTTAAGTATTGAAAGAGAAACAGCCTGGCTACTTCTTTAAGAATAGACAATATTGACAATGAAGGGCAAGAGTAGAAATCAGGAATACCACTTAGGAAACTACTGGAAAATACTCCAGGCAAAAAATATCACACTTTGAACAAAGGTGGCAGTCAAGTGAGAATTGGTAAGATTCTTAGTATAAATGGAAGATAAGCTTTGAAGATGATTTGGATTTAGGATTTGAGAGAAAGAGAGCAGTTAACTCCAAAGGCCTGATCAGGACTATTGAAGAAATAGTGGTGTCCCTTATTGAGGTGGAGAATAGAGTATATGGGACAAATTTACAATAAAATTATGTATTTGATTTTCAACAAATTAGGTTTAAGGGTTTTAGTTTTTTATTTATTTTTGTTGTTGTTTTAGCTGTCAAAATAAAGATGTTAAGTATGCAATATAATCTACACATCTAGCGTCCTGGACAGAAATCCACACTTAAGATACAAATTTTGTGACGTGCAGAACATAGAGGGTATTTAAATATAAGAGATTAGTGTAGATAAACAAGAGAGCCTAAGATAAGGACTGAGCCCCCAAATACTCCAAATTTAAAAGTGGAAATGAGGAGGAACTAACACAGAAAGCAGAGAAGCAGTGCTGGTAATTTATGATCCTCTAAAGGTAGTAATGTCCCAAAATCCAAGTTTCATTAAAAAGAAAAATGATCGGGACCGCCTGGGTGGCTCAGTCGGTTGAGCGTCCAACTTTGGCTCAGGTGGTGATTTTGCGGTCTGTGAGTTCAAGGCCCACATCGGGCTCTGTACTGACAGCTCGGAGCCTGGAGCCTGCTTCGAATTCTGTGTCTACCTCTCTCTCTCTACCCCTCCCCTACTCATGCTCTGTCTGTCTCTCTCTCTCTCTCTCTCTCAAATAAACATTTAAAAAATTGAAAAAAAAAGAAAATGATCAGTCACTGCTTGATTTTCATAGCATGGGGGTCTCTGATGACTCTAAGTAAGAGTTGTGTCTTGGGATGGGTGGTAGAAACTCTGTTTGGAGTTGATTCAAAAGGGAATGAAGAGTGACATCAGCACGATAACTAAAAAAAGACATCCTTGACCCTAGGATGAGAGACCTTATTAACAAGGTAGAGAGGCCTTGTTAGCTAGGATGCAATAGGAAATTCCTCATATCAGAGGGCTGAAACTATCAGTGCAAGGAAGGAGAGGGGAGGGACAAAAGTAGGGAAGGAATGTGTTTTGTTGAGCAGAACTAACAATTTCAGCCAAGACACCTGGCTAGGTGTTTCATCTGACAGCCTCTTGCCAGGTGCGTCTCACCTAACAGGCCCTTACATAAGCCAGATTGAGGCAAACTGGGGCTCTGGACCTGCACAGAAGCCCTTCTGAGGTGTCCTGAAGTCACCTTTAACTCATTGCAATACTAAGATATGCTCCCTTGGGTGGGGATTTCAACCATTTTTTTGAACACTGGAATGTATGCACTAGCATGCTGTCATGCTATACGTGTGTAAGTCAACCAAAGTGCCTATGTGTGCTCCCTGCCCTCACCCCCTAAAACAGTGAATAAAAGCTTTCTATACTGACCTCATGGGGAAACAGTGCTTTTAAAACTCCTTCCCTGTCTCCTGACTTGTAACAAGTGATAAAAAGTTCTTCACTTTCAACACTTTCCTGGGTTGCGTTCAGTTTAATGCACCCTAAGTGGCAAATCCCTTTGGTTTGGTTATGACCTCAACAACAATTTGGTATCCATCCACAGACAAAGTGCTTTTGTGGGAGATTAGAGATCTGGGCAGGAGATTATGAAATCTTGGTGCAGTCAGGACCAAGCAAAAACATTTTGGGAAGACGGGCTTGCACCCCAGTGGCTCGCTCAACAACCGTGGGCCCAGCTACAGATCCAGAAATAACTATGTACCTCTGAGAACTCAGCTACAGCTCTGTCTGAGCTGGTCTGTGGGTCTGTCACCATAGCATAGGCCAAAGGGCCCATGAAGAGTTATTCCTACCTGTGTGTTAAAGAATAGGTATACAAACCTTCGTCCCAGCTGTGAATACTGAAGTAGCCTGTGAACCACGTCCAGCCCCTCTCAGGCATGATCCAGGAGTCTCTGGAGCTAAGCTTGACAAACTCTGTCAGACTGTCAATTCTGAAAGGGCCTTGTAACTGGGCTCTAACTAATCTGAGCTGCAGTCCACAAACAGTGCTGTTGGAACACGGACCAGTCAGGAGACACACCCATCTATACCCCAGGAGATTTTAAAAGTGCCCTATACTCAGCTCGAGCCTTTTCCCAGCTACAGTGCATGAGCTGTTATCCTGGCACAGGGATTCAGTAGGAAACGCTCCTGTCTATGCCTCCAAAGATCCTGAAAAAAAACCTCTATTCTTGGATCTAGCCCTTTCAGCCACAGTCAGGGATCAGTCCAGCCCATGCAGCGAACTGGCAGGAGACAGTAAAAGAGGACCTTGGCTGCCTCCGCTCTGACCTCAAAATTTCTAGTTGGATTCTTCTTTCCAGCTTGTCTTGGCTCAGGCAAAGCATTTCATGACCAGAACTAAAACTACCCCTTCAAGCAAAAAGGACTATCCTGAGCCAGCGAGATCCCACCTATGACTAAGTCTAAGACCTTCACTGCCTACCTGCACATACACACCCACCTCTGGCCCACATTTTGCTTATAAACCTGGAAGTACTTTTGGCATTTTAGAGACAATCTTTGAGATGCTAGTCTGCTCTCTTTCCAGTGCTGACCTCACTGAAATAAATTCTTTTCTGGTTTCACCACCATTCATCTTTCTGCCTTTGGATTTTGTCAGTGGTGAGTGGCTGAACCTGGTCTGTTTGGGACCCCAGAGCCAGTTGCTCTTATACTCCTGTGTCCTAACTACAACAGGACACACACCTATATAGGCCTCCAGAGCCAGGTCTGCAGACCGCAGTTTTGGCTGTGGAACTTGAAATAGCCCTGAGACTTTGATCCACCATCTTAGCCAGGGGGCCATTCCTATCACTCAGGAACCCATCCAGTGACCAGGCAGGAGCCCCACCAAGGACCTAGCAGAAGCCACATTTATCTGCGTAATAGTCCTGCTATTTGGGAATCCATCTGAAGACTCTGAAGTAGACACTTGTCCCAGTAGCACCCTACTGAACAAGGTACTAGAGGTAGTCCTATCCATCCTGGTATCAGACAAGATCCATGTCTGCCTGAGGTCCCCCAACCACGGACCCCACTGCAGACCCAGCAACATTCTTGTAACAGGCTATACACCAGGACAACTGTAATTTTGGAGATAATCGTATCAGTCCTGGGGCACCAAAATGAAAAGTCTTTACCTGCACCAAAACCAGTCTGTAAAGCCTGAAAGAGGAGTTTGCCCCTTCAAATACACAGAAAACAGCTCATGGCTACATGGGTCACTAATAATCAGGCAAATCTTACTCCACCAAAGGAAACAAAGCAAGCTTCAACAAACTCAAGAATATTGTAATTGCATCTATGTACACAAATTAATAAACATGACAAACCACTTAATGGAAAAATAAAATAATATTATCCCTCAACAGATGGAGAAAAAGCATTTGACAAAATTCACTACTCTTTCATAATAAAACAAATTGGATATGGAGGAAGTATACCTTAACATAATACAGGCCATATATGAGAAACCCACAGCTAACATCATACCCAATGGCGACAAGCTAAAAACTACAAGCTTTTCCTCCAAAATCAGGAATGAGACAAAAGTGCCCAGTCTCAGCACTTCTATTAAACATAGTACTGGAAGTCCTAGCCAGAGCATTTAGGCAATATAAATAAATAAATAAATAAATAAATAAATAGCATCTAAATATCAAAGAAAAAAGTACAATTGTCTCTGTTTGCATATAACATAATCTTATATACAGAAAACCCTAATGACTTTACAAAGAAACTGCTGGAAATAATAAACAAATTCAGTAAAGTTGAAGGATACAAAATCAATATATACAAAATTAGTTGCATTTCTATGCACTAGCAACAAAAGAGAAGAGAAATAAATAAAACAACCCCATTTGCAATAGTATCAAAAACAATAAAATACTGAGTAGTAATTTAACCAAGGTAAAAGATTTTTACACTGAAAACCGTAAGACACTGATGAAAGATATTGAAGATGCAAATAAATGGAAAGATACCCTAACTCTCTGGATCAGAAGAATAAATAGTTTAATAAACCTACACAATTCAAAGTTATCTATAGATACAATGTAACCTTTATGAAAATCCCAAAAGCATTTTTCACAGAAACAGAAACTATCCTAAAATCTGTTTGGAACCACAAAAAATATCCAAATAGCCAAAGCAATCTTGAAAAAGAGAACAAAGCTGGAGGCATCACATTTTCTGAAAGCCATCAAGTACTGATCAAAATAGTTTGATAGTGACATAAAAAAAGACATACAGACCAGTGGAATAGAATGAAGAGCCCAGAAATAAATCCTTGCATATACAATCAACTAGTACTTGACAAGGGAGCCAATAATATTCAATGGGCAAAAGATAGTGTTTACAATAAATGGTACTAGAAAAATTAGATATTCACATATAGAAGAATTAAATTAAGCCCCTATGTTACACTACTAACAAAAATTAATACAAAATTGACTAAAGACGTAAATGTAAGACCTGAAACTATAAAACTCCTATGATAGAACATAGAAGAAAAGCTCCATAATATTGGTCTTGGCAATGTGTTTTATTCATTTTTGGATATGACACCAAAAGTAAAAGTGAAAATAAATAAGTGGGACTATATCAAACTAAAAAGCTGACCAGCAGGGGCACCTGGGTGGTTCAGACGGCTAAGCATCCAACTCTTGATCTTGGCTCAGGTCATGATCTCACAGCACATGGGATCAAGCCCTGCATCAGACTCCATGCTAACAACATGGAGCCTGCTTGGGATTCTCTCTCTCTCTCTCTCTCTCTCTCTCTCTCTCTCTCTCTCTTTCTCTCTCTCTCTCTCCCCTTCCTCCATTCATGTGCATACACTCTTCTCTCAAAATAAATAAGTAAATTTTTTTTAAAAACATAAAAATAAAAAGCTGCCCAGCAAAAAAAAAAAAAAAAAAAATCAGCAATGAAGAGGCAACTTAGAATGAAGGAAAATATTTCCAAACCGTATATCAGATAAAGGGTTAATGTCTAAGATATATAAAGAACTCTTACAACTTATTCGCAGAAAAACAAATTATCCAATTTAAAAAAATGAACAGAGGATCTGAATAGACACTTCTCCAGAAAAGACACATAAATGACCAACAGATGTATGAAAAGATGCTCAACATCACTAACCATCAGGAAATGCAAATCGAAATCCCAATGTAACATCACCTCTTACCTGTTAGAATGGCTATTATCAAAAGATAAGTAGTAGCATGTGTTACCAAGATTTGTATAAAAGAGAAAGAACCTTTGAGCACTGTAAGTGGAAATTAAAATTGGTATAACCACTATGGGAAACATTTTGAAGCTTCCTCAAAAAATTAAAAATAGAACTACCCTATGACCCAGCAATTGTACTACTAGGTATTTATCCAAGGGATACAGGTATGCTGTGTCAAAAGGGCACATGCACCCCAATGTTTATAGCAGCACTATCAACAATAGCCAAAGTATGGAAAGAGCCCAAATGTCCATCAGAGGATGAATGGATAAAGAAGATTGGTATATGTGTACAATGGAGTATTACTCGGCAATCAAAAAGAATGAATTCTTGCCAACTGCAACTATGTGGGTGGAACTGGAGGGTATTATGCTAAGTGAAATTAGAGAAAGAAAAATATCATATGACTTCAGTCATATGAGGACTTTTAAAATCTCCTGGGGTATAGATGGGTGTGTCTTCTGACTGGTCCCTGTTCCAACAGCACTGTTTGTGGACTGCAGCTCAGATTAGCTAGAGCCCAGTTACAGGGCCCTTTCAGAATTGACAGTCTGACAGAGTTTGTCAAGCTTAGCTCCAGAGACTCCTGGATCATGCCTGAGAGGGGCTGGACGTGGTTCACAGGCTACTTCAGTATTCACAGCTGGGACGAAGGTTTGTATACCTATTCTTTAACACACAGGTAGGAATAACTCTTCATGGGCCCTTTGGCCTATGCTATGGTGACAGACCCAAGGCCAGACAGAGCTGTAGCTGAGTTCTCAGAGGTACATAGTTATTTCTGGATCTGTAGCTGGGCCCACGGTTGTTGAGCAAGCCACTGGGGTGCAAGCCCGTCTTCCCAAAATGTTTTTGCTTGGTCCTGACTGCACCAAGATTTCATAATATCCTGCCCAGATCTCTAATCTTCCACAAAAGCACCTATGCTATTTATTTACTTACTGTCTGGCTCCCCACTTTAAAATATATACTCCAAGAAACCTCCTGTCCTGTTTACCTTTGTATCTTCAATTTCTAGCTCAGTAACTGATAGATGGTTAGTCCCAATTACTATTTGTTGAATAAGTGAATTAGCTATAGGTCGACGTTCGGCATTATAAAAGTGGCCTTCATGAAGTTAAAAGAGTTTATAACCCAGAAATGGGGAGCATAAATTACAGTGTAATTTGTTATGTGAACACTATATTTTATTTCCTTGGATTTCAGTTTCCTCATCCAAAAATGAGGACTTAGCATGCACTGATGTCAAATATTTCCTTCTGACCTAAAACTCAGTCATTATGAATTATAAATTATTTTGACTTGATTTCAGAATAAGGCATTTGAATAACCTAGAATTTTATCTTAAATTCAAGTGGGGGGGAGTGGTTATTTTACCATCTCATTTACCATCATAAATTTCCAGTGCCAGTGACGTTCATGGATAGGCCCTCAAGTCTGTGTGTGGCTGCCTGACAAATCCAGCAAATCAGCATTTAGTTGGAAGCACATACGGAGCAACCTTATGCCAGCCTGCATTTTGCCAACAGGCACAACACTTTTGGGTCATTATATTGCCAACTACTTTGACACATTTGTGCCTACACAGGGCCATGACTAAAATCTGAACACAACTGAAAGCCCCAAGATATTGGCTTCTCTCATTACTGGTACTTCAGCAAAGGACTGAAAGACTCCAGGCCAAGGCTATGATGAGAAGACAAGTATTATAGTTGGTATGTGCCTTCCGCGATTCTGAGTGAGGATCATTTTTCATGTCAGATTAAATGTGCCAGTTGTTTGTCTAAAGCTTCTGGGTTGCCTAATGCTGTTTGAGGAAACATACATTTTTTACAGCATTAGGATTTTCATGCTGATTTTTTGGCTCTGAATAACTAAGCAGAGGGTACTTTTGATGCTTATTTAAATAACATCTCCACCCTTCTTGTCTCTTTTGGAAAGATAATATTACAAGCTGGCCAGACAAAGCTTATACAGCCCATCTAACATGAGCAAGAACCAAGCATTTGACTGAGGCCTGTTTTGCTGGCTATAGTATATAAAAGGGCCCAGCACGTTAGCCCAAACTTCTTAATTTGGCATCACTTATAGGCTTAGAAAGACCTCCAGTGAGGATGCTTCTGGTTAGAATTTTCATCCAACAGTAATTCTGTTAGAAAACAACAACAACAGCAACTTGAACTGGTCTAGTTACTGCAGTCAATTGTTATTTTCATAAACATTAATACTTTCTTCAAAAAAATAACAGAAAGGTATTTTCACCCATTTCATGAATTTTGTTTTATATTATTTTATGCTTTTGGTGATAACAATAAAATAATATGCATGTTACCTAAGATACTTAGAGCAGGAAAATCACTGAAAGTGAATCAGAGAATTTTTTAATAGCAAGAACATAAAAACAACCCTCACTTTTTCCTACTGTCTCTATAGGAAATAACCTCCATAGAGGAGAAAAAATAAAAAATAAAAATAAAGCTAAGACAAGGCAATGGATCACAGAGGAAGGAAATTTACAAGATATCATCATCACATTGTTCCAGTTGTTAGGTTTCCTTTCTAAGGTTCTCTATGTTCGGTTACTTAAATAAGTTGGTCCATTTAAAACTGCAAGGCATAAAATAGAGCTGCTTTAAATGGGTCACACTCACAATATAACTAAATTTTCTGCTTTTAGACAGGCATCATTTTGATTTTATTTCTTAGGAAGGAAGAGAGTTTTATATACAGGGTTGAATGCTTTCAATTTAAAAGAAAATGGAGGAAATGAGCCTAAATTATAAGTCTTAGGAATCTGGGATATTTTTGTTACATATAGAAGTGTCAGGCTTGCTATATTAGAGAAATCTTAAATTCTAACTTAACATGGAGATGTTAGAATTAAAATACATTCACTGATTGATTATACATCTTCTCTGCTTTTTTCTTAAAGTTGAAAAGACATAAAATATTTATGAGGACATAGGACTTAATAGTTCCATGTACATAAATATGAGTTCTCATTCAAAATAGAATTCTTGAGCACCTCTCTTTATGGGAACAAGAGGAACACATCTGGGGATTCCTATAAATGCTGCTGAAAGGGTTACACATAATTCAATTATGGACCCACATGGACTCATCAAATGATTTACGAGTAGTATATATATCACCTAATCAATTTCAGTTATGTTTTTATTTATTTATTTTTTTAATGTTTATTCATTTTTGAGAGAGGGAGAGAGACAGAGCATGAACGGGGGAAAGGCAGAGAGAGAGGGAGACAGAATCTGAAACAGGCTCCAACCTCTGATCTGTCAGCACAGAGTCTGATGCGGGGCTCAAACTCAGCAGCTACAAGATCATGACCTCAGCTGAAGTCAGGCATTTAACTGACTGAGACACCCAGGTGACCCCCAATTATGTTTTTCAAAATAAATCATTTTATTCCATTATTAATTATTTATATTACACAGAGTATCATTTCTCTAAAAGTGAGAAGTATTTAGTAAGAATGACTATCATCAAACCATAACCTCTCTAATAATTATCTTTTTTTTTTCCATTTTATCAAAAGAATCCATGACAACCATTTAGATTAATTTTTGGAGGTTAAGACAAAATAGCAATAATAAATTTTTGTCTCTTAAGAGACGAAAATCATTAAGTTTTTTTTTTTTAAGAGAGATAGAAAGAGAATGAGTGGGGGAAGGGAAGGCAGGGAGAGAGAGAGAATCCCAAGCAAGTTCCACATTCAGCAAGGAGCTCATTGTGGGGCTCAATCTCACAACTGTGGATTCTTGACCTGAGCCAATATCAAGAGTCAGATGCTTAACCGATTGAGCCACCCAGATGCCCCAAGACTATCTTAAATTATAATTGAAGAAAAATAAAAATATCAATTTGAAAGAATATAAAAATTAGCAATGTTACACTGTGTATGCCAACAAAATAAATAGAAATACATAAAAAGACCACTGAGAGAACACATCTCCAGGATGATATTCCCCAAAAAAATAATGGGGAAAAGGGAAAAAGGGAACAAAGGAAGGAAGAAAGAAAGGAGGTTAGGAAGGAGGCAAATTGGCAAATGACTTGGTTATTTTCTTGTTTTAATTTTTTTTAATCTTTATTTATTTTTGAGAGAGAGAGACAGAAAAAGAGCATGAGTGGGGGAGAGGCGGAGAGAGAGGGAGACACAGAATCCGAAGCAGGCTCCAGGCTCTGAGCTGTCAGCACAGAGCCTGATGTGGGGCTTGAACTCACAGACTGCAAGATCATGACCTGAGCCTAAGTTGGATGCTTAACCGACTGAGCCACCCAGGCGCCCCTATTTTCTTGTTTTTAATTAAAATGATTGTTTTTAATCAAGCTCCAAAATATAACCACACTTTACAATGGTTAATGTGAATTTAATAAGTTAGATTCTTTACATCAGAACTGAATTTTACCACATATTATTCTGACAGTAGAATAATAATGTAAGAATATTGCTGATATCATATTGTCACAACTATCATTTTATTATTTCTATCAAAACATTACTTAGTATATGAACAATTTTATATTTAAAACATGTATCATTACCAATGCACCTGGGTGGCTAAGTCTGTTGAGCATCCAACTTCAGCTCTGGTTTGTGATCTCACGGTTCCTGAATTTGAACCCCACATTGGGCTTGCTGCTATCAGCCTCTCTCTGGCCCTCCCCCACTCTCTCTCCCTCTCTCAAAAGATAAATGAAACATTAACAAATTTTTTTTAATGTAACATTACATCAAGCCTAATAAATGTATAGTGTGATGTATGTCTCAAAAGAGTGTATAAAGTTATTATATAATTACAACATAGTTAAGATAATTACACTTAATTGGAATTATTTTGGGAATATACTTCCTGAAAAAGTGTTTATAACTGCTTTTTTTCTTTTTTTTTAAGGTTTATTTATTTATTTTGGAAGACAGAGAGAGTATGAGCAGGGGAGGGGCAGAGGAGGAGGAAGAATCTCAAGCAGGCTCCATGCTGTCAGTGCAAAGCTCATGCAGGGCTTGAACTCATCAAACTGTGGGATCATGACATGACAAAGCTGAAGTCAAGAGTACGACCCTTAACCAACTGAGCCACCCAGGCGCCCCCATAACCGCTTTTTTTTCTACATCAGCACCACTTCGTATTTTGTACTTAATGTATTCCAACATGCAGCATTTGCTACTATGTGCTTTTAATCTTGCCTCTCCTTACAACGTTTTTTTTTGTTTTGTTTTTTGTTTTAAAAGGTCTATCTTCATTTTAAAGTCAATAGTGATGAAGCAAGTTTAGAAATGAGACTTTTCGGTACATTCTTAGTATAATTGCCATTGCATCAATGTTTTTTTTTTTTAATTTTTTTTCAACGTTTATTTATTTTTGGGACAGAGAGAGACAGAGCATGAACGGGGGAGGGGCAGAGAGAGAGGGAGACACAGAATCGGAAACAGGCTCCAGGCTCTGAGCCATCAGCCCAGAGCCTGACGCGGGGCTCGAACTCACGAACCGCAAGATCGTGACCTGGCTGAAGTCGGACGCTTAACCGACTGCGCCACCCAGGCGCCCCTGCATCAATGTTTTTTGTGTTAGGTTTATTTTAACCGAGGCTTTACACATTAATAAACTGTTGTGTAGGTAGAAAAAAAATTAGACTGCTAATATTGTAATAAGAAGACTATAAAAGAAACACCAAAAAACTAAGATATTTACTTTGACATAGTGGACTGAGGTTTTATAATGTTCATCCAATTTACCTCTAGAAAGCATTAATGATTATATTATTATGTTACTAGTACTGATAGAAGAAACATTTTTTATCAAATATCAACTACATAATTTTAGTGTGTCATCTATTAAAACCTATCCTAAGGATATGAAAACTATAATTAATTCTGGAGAAAGAGTATTTAGAGAAGAAGAAAGTAGATGATTAGGCCACTTATTATGTCCAAAGGATTTCACTGAAAACAGAGGATGCCCAAATGTTTAAAAACATTAATATCCTTACTCATTGAGTAAAATCATGATTTGTTACGTAAAACTCCACTGAGGTATCCAGGGTCATTTAAAGCACGGTGCATACATTTTGAGGTTAGGTGCTAAGAGTTTAAATCTGAACGTTCAAGTCAGTTGCTTTGACTTCATCACCACATTCTAAACTAAGCATGAGAGATGCAATTTACCAACAACCTGTAAATCATTCACTGCCTCACTTTCTACTTGCAGGTGTGTAGGATGCTGCAAGCATGCCAATATTCTTGATTACTATAATAAATAATCATTTTTTAGTGGCACTTCTCATATCCTTAACAAAAAAAGTACTATGACCTATGACCCATCTCTTTGCTTTTTATTTTTTCTTGAAAAAAACTCTTGAAAGAGTACTCCAAGTTGAGTGTCCAGTATTTCTCCTCCCATTCACTCTCAAATCCTACCATTTAAGCTTTCCACCCTCATCACTCTTCTAAAACTACTCTTGTCAAAGACAACGATGGCATCTGGGATGGAATCCAATGGTCCATTTGTATTTGCACATTTACTCAGCTTCACAGCAGCATTTTTTACAGTGCACACTCCTCCTCACTAATTTTCTTGTCTTGGCTTCCAAGATAACATACTTTCTACCTCACCTTGTACAGCCACAACGTTTCCCCCCACTTCAATCGCTTATGCTGTTCCTTCTGTTTTCTGATTCCTTATGCTGAAGAGCTCCAGAGTGAATGCTTCATTTCTCTCCTTGCACTAACTCCTCTAGGGACCTCATTCAGTTGGATGGCTTTTCAAAGTGTTCAATCATGGCAGATGCACAGGTTGGGTTTAATGTTCCAAAATGTCTGGATTGAAATTCCTGATAATTTTATCTTAGAATTTGTGTTTTATAAGTGAAGATTGATGAACAAAATGGAGTATAAGCCAAGCGCCTGCAGCCACAGGTCATTGCATTCCACTCTTTCATTACTCCTCCAACTGTACAACATGAGTCCCTTCCCTTCTGTTCTACTGCCCCCACCCAGAAACCACTGCCACCTTTTGTTCCCTGGGAGGCCCTGGGTGTAGGGGCAAGAAGGGTTGAGGTTTAGTGCATGTACCTTGTGTGCCAAGTAGTAATGTGGGGCCCCAGATGTCTGTGAGGGTCTGCCTCCACCCCAGGAGCATCCTATGTTCAAGGGAGTGTCACATTAAACAGCAAATTAAAAACATCATTATAGGTTGAAAGATAGCCTGCAGAAGGAAAAAAAAATGCATACTTTTCAAGATAGATACCTTACATTTTCTTGCTCGAGTTCTCACAAATGAACTGCCTAGTCCTGCTTTCAAAGATTTCTGCATTTCTCCAACTCCCATATATCATCTACAGCTCAGACCCATCTCTAAAATTCAAGATTGCTTTAACCAACTGACTCTTCAGCATCTCCATTTTGTTGTATGATATAAACAATTCTCAAAATAAAATTGTTAAAATGTAATTTATCTTTTCCCAGGGACTTGTAGCTTTCCTCATCTTAGGTAGTGACAATGCCATACATCCACATAATCAGCCCCAAATTTATTATCATCCTTTATTATTCTCGCACATGTCAAATCCATTCCATAAGGAAATCCAATTATTTTCTGCTTTCCAAATATATCCACTATCTGGTGGATCTTCACCATTTCTATGATAACCAACTTAATATTTTGTCTTGGATAGCTACAATATCTCCAGGATTGTCTCCTCACTTCCAGATCTATCCATCACCTCTATACACTTTTCTGAACCAAGCAGGTAAAGTGAGTCATTAAATAAGTCTATTCATGTCAGTCCTCTACATAAAAGCCTACCCTGTGTTCCTAGCCATTTTCGTGAGAGTAAAAGCCAGTCCTCTCATTAGTCTCACCCTGCTCTCTGACCTCATTTACTATAGTTCTCAACTTTGGTGCCTCTGCTCTGGCCACAGTGGACTTAACTACTACTTTCTTTGAACATATGAGGTTTGTTCCTGCCTTGGGACTTTATACTTGATTGTCTTCACCCTGTATCTACACGAACAAAGCCTTCACCGCTTTCAGGTTTTGCTCAGTGAAGCCTCCCTTGGCCATTCTATTACACAATGAAACTTGCCCACCTTCTCCTCTGCACATCTAATGTGGTTTATCTTGCTGTATATATATTTTTCCATGGTATCAATCATTTACCATATTATCTTATTTGCTTTATTGTATTTACTTGTCTATTATCTCCACATGCTAAAAAGTAATTTCTAAGAAGACGGAGACCTTCACCTGTTTTAACTACCAATGTATTCCAAGCAACCAGAGTAGCACCTGGTACACAGTGGAAGTCAAGTGAATGTTGGTGAGATGAATATTAAAATAACAGATTAAAACATTAGTCCTAAAAACATGAATGGCTTTTAAATGAATCTGTATTGCAAGGATTGTAAGATTAATTTTGAAATTAGCATTAAGCATTAGTTAATTAATAAAGGGAATATATAAAATACTTATGGATATATGATCATCTTGGTATATATACGCAGGTATCTGAATGTGAAAATTTTCCCATAGGGCCACATAAACTTCAATAGAACTTATTTTCCAAGTCTATTCCTCAGGAATGTGTGCTGCTAAACTAAAAAAAAATAAATAAATCTTTATTTGTAGCATTGCTGATTTTCATGATGAAAATACTCTCACCCTGGACAATTTCAATCTACTAAAATGATGTCAGTGTAGTTGGAAATGGGGAAAGATTCACATAATCAATTATTGCAAACAATAAGAGCTGGCTTCATTATACCTCTGGATGAAAGTGTGTATGTATGTGTGTGCCCACACATATGTTCTTATTTGCATACACAGTTCTCACTGTGGTACCATTAATTTAAAAAACCATGCAACTTGAAACCATACAATCAAACTTAATAATTAATGGGAAATAGTGCAACCACTATTGAAAACAGTATGGTGATTCCTCAAAAAATTAAAAAACAGAAATACCATATGATCCATCAATCCTAATTCTGGTTATTCATCCAAAGAATTGAAATTTGGGTCTTGAAGAGATATTAGCATTGCAATGTTCATTGCAGCATTATTCATAATAGCCAAAAGGTGGAAGCAACACAAATGTCCATGTTCAGATGCGTGTATAAACAAAATGTGGTATATGTGTATAATGGAATATCATTCACCCTTAAAAAGGAAGAAAATCCTGTCATATGTCAGAACATGGATAAACACTCAGGGCATTATGCAAAGTGAAATAAGCCAGTCATAAAAAGGAAATGTTACATGACTCATATGTGTATCTAAAGTTGTCAAATGCATAGAAACAGTAGATTTGTGGTTACCAGGGACTAGAGGTAGGGAAAAATAGCGAGCTGTTTAATTAGCACAGAATTTCAGTTTTACCAGACAAAGAAGTTCTGGAGGTCTGTTGCACAACAATGTACATATACTTAACAGTACTGAACAGTACACTTATAAATGGTTAAGATGAGAGTCACCTGGGTGGCTTAGTCAGTTGAGTGTCTGACTTCAGCTCAGGTCATGATCTTACCGTTTGTGAGTTCAAGCTCTGCATCGGGATCTCTCCTGTCAGCACAGAGCCTGCTTCAGATCCTCTCACTACCTCTCTCTTCTCCCCTTCACTGCTCATGCTCCCTGTCTCTCTCCCAAAAATAAACATTTTTTAAAAAAATGGTTAAGATGTTAGGGTACCTGGGTGGCTCAGTTGGTTAAGTGTCTGACTCTTGACTTCAGCTTAGGTCATGATCTCGTCATTCATGAGTTTCAGCCTGGTGTCTGACTCTTCTCTGACAACACAGAGCCTACCTGGGATTCTCTCTCTCTCTCCCTCCCTCTCTCTCTATCTCTCTCTCTCTCTCTCTCTCAAAATGAATAAAGTTAAAAAATGGTTAAGATGGCAAATTTTATATTTTTTTATCATAATTAAGTGATGAGCATGGAGCCTGCTTGAGATTCTCTCTCTTCCCCCTTTTGCTCCCCTCTCCCACTTGTGCACACACACTCTTTCTAAAATAATTTAATTAATTAATTAATTAATTAATTAAAAATAACATGTGAAAAGTTATAATTGTTCCATGACTTTTAAAAATTTTTGTCAAGACATTAAAAACTCATCTCGGGGGTGCCTGGGTATCTCAGTTGGTTGAGCATCCAACTTCAGCTCAGGTCATGATCTCATTGTTCATGGGTTCAAGCCCCACATCAGGCTTTGTGATGACAGCTCAGAGTCTGGAGCCTGCATACAGTTCTGTGTCTCCCACTCTCTCTGCCCCTCCCCCACTCATGCTGTCTGTCTGTCTCTCTCTCAGAAATAAAATAAACATTAAAAAATTAAAAACTCATTTCAGTTACAGATATAGAGAAAAATAAAAAGGCTAATAAAACTCATGTTTATTTAGTTCATTGTAGTTTAAAACATCAGGTACTATGAAAAAATGGTTTCTGTTTAAAAAAATATATAGGGGCGCCTGGGTGGCTCAGTTGGTTGAGATTCCGACTTCAGCTCAGGTCATGATCTCACGGTTGGTGAGTCTGAGCCCCGCACTGGGCTCTGTGCTGACAGCACAGGGCCTACAGCCTGCTTCGGGTTCTGTGTCTCCCTCTCTCTCTGCTCCTCCCCTGCTCTCACTGTCTCTCTCTCTCAAAAATAAATAAAGACTTTTTAAAAAGTTAATAAAAAATATATCAAGAGTAGTTTGAATAATGTTTATGCTGTAAGTGTTCATCATATAATATACAATATGAAGCAAAAAGTTTTCTATGCCATGACAAATTGTCATAGCACCTTCCAAGTTTGGATCATCTTATAACATTTCATCCTTTGCACTTTCAATGTCAGAAAATATCTAAGAGTCCCTTTAATGTAAAGTGCTTTTTTGCCAGCATCACTTCTCTGAGATTTCTTGATTATTTTTGTCATAACTAAGTCAACAAGTTTATGTCATTTGTATAAATAAGTTTATCTTCACTAAGTACTCTGGCAGAATATCTAGACTCTCTGAATGGCGGTGTTTATTCTAACATGATTTATGGAGAACGCCTGTTTTTACTCAAGACATCAGGGTAGGGGTGAGCAGAAGCTGACGTGCTGGAGTCTAAGTAGCTGAGTCATGCTCACATGACTGAATCCCCAATAAAAAATCTGGATACCAAGGTCTGTGTGAGCTTCCCAAGTTGCCAACCCCTCATACAGATTGTCATATATTCTTGCTGGAAGAATTAAGCACATCCATGTATGACTTCATTGGGAGGGGACACCTAGAACCTAGATCCTGGTTTTTCCTGTACTTTGCTTCATGCACCTTTTCCCTTTATTGTTTTGATCTATATACATTCATTGTAATAAACCATAAACATGAGAATACTAGTTTCGGAGTCCTGTGTGTCCTTCTAGTAAATCATCAAACCTGAAAGCGGTCTTGAGTGCCCTCAATATATCATGCTATAAGGTAATATACAGAAAATGATTATACAATGCTTGGAACACACTTAGTGTTCCATAAACATTAGACTCTGCCCCCATGTTTTTATAATCTAATAGAAAAAGAGAATTAAATGCAAGGGAGGGAGCCTAAAGACTGGTCTTATTCATCATTATATGACTGACTTCATAGAAGTTATGTGTTAATTACACATAAATTACATATGCTGAGCTCTTTGAACGAAATGCAGCATGTGTGTGCAATACAGTATTATTATTGACTTTTTAATCAGAATGACTTGAAAAGAACTTCCTTAGAGGTTCAAATGCTTCAAAATATTAAGCATTCCATTGGGAAGGGGGAAAAAAGGAAAATTTAAAATAAAAGAAAGTTAAATTGTTTTAAAACCTACTTTATGGTTTTTAAATGTACGTATTTCTTAAAAAGTTAGAAAATCAAGTTGTAATTTTTATTAATAATCTTATGTTTTAAAACTAACACCTATGTGGTGTAATTATAACAAGATTACTTTTGGAGGTGGGAGACTAGGTCACAAAAACATGCTAGGTTGCAGGAATTCACAACAATGTTTAGCTTCACAGTTCCAGTGTGAGAGTCTGCCATGATATGTGGTCTACAGATCACAGCTGTAAATGTGTGGAGATTTAATACACTAAACACAGAAACTCTCTGAAAACAACTTTTCTCTCATTATAAGAGGAATACGTTATTAGAATTTTCTATAATGTATTAAGGAAAGTAAAATAAAATAATCATTAAGCTACCACCTATATAAGATTTTTTTAAGTACCAGATGTACACATTGTTTTAAAACTTTCCCTTTTATTCTAATAAATACATTATAAATATCTCTTATGCAATTAAGTATCAAAACAGAGTCTTTCAATTATGTACTTAAAATAGATCATTGTAGTTACTGATTGCTCTGTTTGTGCCACTGAAAATTTAAATATGGCTCAAAATGTAAATCCGTAATGAATTTTCTACACCAATCTATTCTCATTGCCCTATTTTTTTAAAATAAAAACTCCATATTGAGACCAAATTGAATAATTCTACTGGTAATTATGTCTTCATTAAGAGATATAAGTTAGTTATTATTACCTTTACCCATCTCTTTGAAAAATATCAAAATTGGGAAAAGGTAACAATAAAGTATGGTTATGTATTGCCAAACATAACTAATATTAATAAACACCCAACTTCAAGAAGGCCTATATCATGACTCTGAAGGGACTGCAATATCATGTTAACTTACCACAATTTCATGGAGGTTAACAGAGACATAAGACTTCTGGGTCAGAGACAAACAACAATGTATTACTCAAAGCAACAGCAATTGCTTATTATTATTATTATTATTATTATTATTATTATTCATTTCACTAGTTCTCTTTTCCAGAATTCAAACAGGGTAACATGAAGCAGACCAAATGTCACACACACAGAAGGTTGCATTTTAAGAGAACTTCCTAGAATTGGAGTTTATACAAAACAAGTGTTTTAAATGTTATTAAACATTTTATGACATATAACATTTAAGTGTTATAAAACACTTGTTTCATAAGGCCTATTCTTTTCTCTGGAGAAAGACATTAATATACTACACTGTAAGCATGCTTGCTCTCTGTTCTGGAAGTAAATACTATCTTTATCTTCCAAGACTGCAAACAAACGAGCACTTTGATCCAGATGCAGAGAGTATCTCTATCTCCCATGCACTCTACAAACATCCTTGAAAAGACAGTCCAAAACAAAGAATAATCAGTGCCTCACTGGTGAAACAAGCAAAAATTAGAGTTATGCATGAAAAATTGTCTTCCAATAGTCTAAAGCCATTATATTATACTTGAATTTTTTAATATGCTGCTTTATAGTAATATTTATAGTTTTAGTTTCATTGAACTTGTTTCAAAACTATAACCACTTATTTCCTCACAAGTTGTATTTTCTAAGTTTCCTCTCCCACAGCTTCTTCCCGTCTTAATCTATAGCAGACAAGCATAAATACTATGTCATGCCAGACACTGTGGTTCTGGTAATACCTACGCCAACTCCATTTATGCCCATCTTTTCATCCCCAGACTGGAGGAGATCCCTTTTCTTTTTTCTTTTGGTTATCAAACATAAACCTTAACTCAACTTGCATTAATTAAATTAATTTGTTAGTTAATTCACATGCAATGACTACCAATGTGTCTAATTTTACATAGACTTACTATGTGCCAGGAATTGCAGAAAATTCTAGAAGACAAAGATGAATTATTCAACATCATTGACACTGGAGTGCTTCACGGTCAAATTACACAGAAGGACATTTAAAATGCAAAGTTCCTTCTCCTCTAGGACTTTGATGGCTTACTATCTTACTCAACATGTATCTGGAGGCATGGAAAAAAAAGCAAAATTGAACTATTGGGATCATATCAAGATAAAAACCTTCCGCATGGCAAAGGAAACAATCAGCAAAACTAAAAGGCAACTGACGGAATGGGAGAAGATATTTACAAATGACATATCAGATAAAGGGTTAGTATCCAAAATCTGTAAAGAACTTACAAGATTCAACACCCAAAAAACAAATAATCCAGTGAAGAAATGGGAAGAGACATGAATACACACCTTTCCAAAGAAGACATCCAGATGGCTAACAGACACATGAAAAGATGCTCAACTTCACTCATCATCACGGAAATACAAAACAAAACCACAATGAGATACCACCTCACACCTGTCAGAATGGCTAAAATTAACAACTCAGTAAACAACAGATGTTGGCAAGAATGTGGAGAATGAGAAACCCTCTTACACTATTGGTGGTAATGCAAATTGGTGCACCCACTCTGGAAAAGAGTATCAAGGTTCTTCAAAAAGTTAAATAAAGAACTACCCTACAACCCAGCACTGCTAGGTATTTATCCAAAGGGTACAGGTGTGTTGTTTCGAAGAGGCACATGCATCCGATTGTTTACAGCAGCACTATCAACAATAGCCCAAGTATGGAAAGAGCCTAAATGTCCATCCACTGATAAATGGATAAAGAAGATGTGGTATACATATACAATGGAGTATTACTTGGAGATGAAAAAGATGAAATCTTTCCATTTGCAACAATGTGGATAGACCTAGAGTATATTATGCTAAACGAAATTAGAGAAAGACAAATATATGACTTCACTCATATGAGGAATTTAAGATACAAAACAGATGAACGTAAGGGAAGGGAAGCAAAAAATAATATAAAAACATAGAAGGGAACAAAACATAAGAGACTCTTAAATACAGAGAACAAACGGAGGGTTGCTGGAGGGGTTTGGGGAGAGGGGATGGGCTAAATAGCAAGGGGCATAAAAGAGGACACCTGTTGGGATGAACACTGGGTGTTACATGTAGGGGATGAATCACTGAATTCTACTCCTGAAATCATCATTGCACTATTGCTAACTAACTTGGATGTAAATTTAAAAAATAATAAAAAATAAGTAATTACATAAACAAACAAACAAAAAAATAAAATGTAAATATTCATATGTTATATTATGAACCAAATTCTCCCTGAGGGAACAGGTCAAATGTAAGACACTAGAATTTGGTAATTATGACTTTCCATATTTTTAAGGATATATAACTATATAATAGTATTTTCCGTTTGAGAAGTAGTCTCAAACATGGTGATGGTGATACATTCTGATCAAGGTGGAAGGAAGGACACCAGGGAGTAAAGATGGTCTGAATTATATTTATGTTTCAAAGCTCTTCTATTAGGAAAATTACATAGAGTTGAGAGAGAAGATTGCATATTCACAAGAATAATATACAGGTATCTTCCTTTGTATTTCAGGTCAGAGAAAAATTAAGTTGTTTTTTTTTTATAACTAGAACGTTTAATTCCCAAATTAGTACCACTTCATAAATAAACTATTTCAAAAATAGTAAAGGATGATATAGAATTAGCAACGTGATGAATCAGGAGTTATAAATGACTGGCAGAATGTTTCTTCTTTTTAAATTTTCATTCTAATGCATTTAGGAGGAGTCATGTGCTCTCACTTTGGCATAGGAACCATCACTTGTTATTACTTTTACCTCTCTACTTTTTAAATACATTTATATAATATTTCTTTCCCATGAAGGCAATGTGGCATCTGAGAATAAAGTTAAATAATTATTTGAAATTTTTAACACATCACTGATATAGTTCATTACACCTATAATACGATAGTTATACAGTTCAGATACCATGAAGCTTCTACTTGAGGCAGAATTAAATTCAAATATAGATTTATCTTTTTCAAGAAGCATTCAGTCTGTAAAGTCCCAGTCACAGAGTTTATAGACACAAGTCTAGTAGCATTTCACATTCATAAATAGGTTGAGAATAAAGAGAATTCAGCCTTTTCAAAATTAGAGAAAGTGATTCCACCTAATTCCCCTAAATTATAATCTCCAAAATTATAGCATTTAAAACTACCTTTGTGGCTTTTCCTAAATCAGTTGCTAAAGTTTCTGGAAGTTTTGTCAAATCAGAATAAAAAGCATAAAATTTAGAAGTTAATTTAGCTGGTTAAAGCCAATGCTATTGTGTTGCTGATAAGCACATAGCCTTTTTAAGAGCATGGAACTATTTTTGTAAACGTGAATACTTACAAGGGAGAAAAATGACCATTTTTTAAAACTGAACTTTAACTTTTTTTAACATTTATTTATTTTTGAGAGACAAAAAGAGACAGAGCACGAGCAGGGGAGGGGCAGAAAGAGAAGGAGGAATCTGAAGCAGGCTCCAGGCTCTGAGCTGTCAGCACAGAGTTTGATACAGGGCTCAAACCCACAAACCGTGAGATCATGACCTTAGCCGAATTGGATGCTTAACTGACTGAGCCACCCAGGTGCCCTGTAAAACTGAATTTTAGTAATAAGTCAGCAGCCAATTAGGTCAAAATGTTAGAAGTATTACATAATTTGAGGTTATTCACATGATTTCCTAATTTTTTCATATATATATGGATATATCCATGTACACTGATACTTGAGAATTTCATTCTTCAATTAATAAGGAGCTATACAAAAATGTAATACATGTATAAATTAATTGGGCTTTGAGTCTCTTAGACAAAAATATTTTCTTCCCTTGGAAATTCTTTAAATCTTTGAAAAATGTCATCTATAACAGAAAGTACCAAGGATATGCTTCCAGTTTTAAAAAGAGAAAAATCCAGGGGCACCTGGGTGGCTCAGTTGCTTAAGCATCCAACTTCAGCCCCTCAAGATATTTGCATATTATTCTTGTGAATATGCAATCTTCTCTCTCAGGATCTCATGGCCCATGAGTTAGAGCCCTGTGTTGGGCTCTGTGCTGACAACTCAGAGCCTGGAGCCTGCTTCAGATTCTGTGTCTCCCTCTCTCTCTGTCCCTGCCTTGCCCTCACTCTGTCTCTCTCTCTCACTCTCTCAAAAATAAACATTGAAAAAAAATTAAATATAAATAAAAAATAAAAAGAAAAATCTGTGGATTAATAAAAATTGATATTCACATTATGACTGCTTCAAGTTTCACCTTGATGTTCAAGTGGAAACCTAATGTTGCTCAATGTTGGAGCAATTACACAAAAAATCTGATAATCTACTATAAGATGGGGGTAGTGGGCAGCCTCTTCTTTGCCTACTTTTTGTCTATTGTACAGATTACAGACTTAAAAAGAAGAGTGAGGCAAGAGAGTGAGACAGTGTGGCTGAAAGGAGAGGATGAAGTTAATGTTGTTATCTCCAAAATATGATTTTGTTCTCCATTACACAAATCAATCATTTTCACTCAGAAAGTTTCTGATAGCAATAAATCAGTTGTTTCATATCAGAAAAACGTAACTATATGGAAATGACATGCAGAAAAAATATTCCTTGCTTTTGTATTCAAAAATACAATTTTTGTTTGAGGATTCTGTAAGAAACAAACATGGAAGAAAAAAGCTTTACTAAGTCAAACAAATGTCTGAATAAAGAAATTAGCATATATTCTATTTCCTATTTAAGACCCACTGGAGGTATCCAGCCCACACCGGACTCCATATACTTGGCCAACATTATGAAGAAACACAGACCTCTCATTTTCCCACCATCTATCCTTTTTGATGTCTCCTAACTCTAGAATCAACTCTGGTACCTCCTAAAATAAGAAAAAGAAAATGACTTTTCTGCCCTTTAATAAGAATGAAAGTGCTACAGAAAACCCTAGGTATTAACTTTATATCTATGGGATAACTGCATTATAAACACTTTTCAAGGAATAAGAAGCATAAGTATATATAAGGTTTTCCATTCCCTAAAACTAGCTAAATATATTTTAACATGAGAAAGTGTTTAGCTAATTATTCCTCCTTAGCAGACCTAGGGAGTTTTTCCCAAAAAATCAGTCTCTCCTCACTCAAGGATTTTTGCCAATGGTTCCTTTCCAACTCCCTGCCAGACAGAGGGGCTATTTTCACATCAGTAAGAGCTCACAGGATTAGCTCCATGAAAGCAAAGACCTTGCTTGCCTGGTTCACTGTTGTTAAAAAACAAAATTCATCTGAGTAAGTTTGAAGATCTAATTGGCTTTATTAAATGATTCATGAATGAGGCAACATTCCATTTAGCAAGTAGAGGGTAGCTCTGAGGAGTTGTACAAAATGGAAGGTTTTTATAGGAAGGCAGGTAGGGCAAGAATATTATTAAGAAAAGGATTATTCCAGGCAAGGTCACTTTCCCATAGAGAGGAAAGCAGAGGGTCTCATCATGCAGATTACTTCCTCCTCCTTTTGTGGGCGAAAGTAGATGAAGAGGGCCCATGTGACAGATTACCTCTTTGATGCTAATCAGAATATTCCTGACTGACCAATTAAGACTTACATTTCTAGGGGAGTTTTAAACTGCAACTGCAATTTGAGTAGGTATTAAGCGTCATCTTGGTGGCTTGGCCTAAGTGATGCTGTTTTCGGTCTGTGGTTTTCTTTTTAACACTTGTGATCATAGTCTACAGAGAGGTATCTGGCAGATGGGACATTCTTAGTATTCATGAATGAGTGAATGTTTAATCTAGATTGCCTAGGTACTGTAGTCATTTCCAAATTATGGTTATTTTCTTATAAAATAATTGGCTTCATTACTTGCCTGCATCAGAGTGAGGCTCATTTTTTCAACAAGCACTGAGTTTCTCCTATCTTTAGAATGCTAAAAATGATAGAGTAATGGAAAAGGACAATGATAAAGGAGTACTGACCTATAAGGTCAGATCACTGAAGCTGACTTCAAATCATCACTATTCTTGGGCACTCGTTTCCCCAAAGTAAGCTTCTCCCACACGTGACATGTCCATTTCCCCATACATTCTTCCTTATATTACCTATGATTCCTGTCTCCAATCCAATCTCCCATGCCTGCCACCTTTCCAATCTTTCCTATGTGCCCTCTGAAACCACTCTCTTGGAAAAGACATTCTGTAAAACACTAATCTATTCATATACTGTTTCTTCTACTTTTTCCCATAAGTGAATCTTGGCTCTTAGCTCTTTCCTGATGGATTGCTTTCTTATCTACCTTTTCAACTGGTACCTTTCCAACTCATTCCAAAACCCCAGGAACTTTCTGTTTGAGGTTGGCTTATCGTGCCTCCAACTCTTCAGTACCACTCTGACACTGATATTCCCCCAACACTGGATAAAATAACCTCTTTTTTTTCTAACAAATTTTGCCATCATTTCAGTGGCCTTTAGTAAAGTGAATACATACCCAAATTACCAACTACTTATTCCCTTCACCTTTGTAACACCAATAAAAGCAGCCATTCATTCCTATTCCCATCCTGTCATCTCCCGAAGTACTTATAAAATCTTGATAATAATATCCATTCTTCCAACTTTCACATTATCTATGTGCTGTTTAACTGAACTGAAATCTTCAGCCCATCTACCCTTTGACATTTCCCCCATGATTTCTGTCTAGTTTTCACCTCCTTCCCTAAATAGCTCAGACCTTGTTGCCCGTCACTTCAACCAACCATTCTGTTACCATTACTCTCAAATCCTTTGCTCCATTCTAATCTGTAGCCCATCTGGTTAAAATTCTTGCCCCTATAGTAATATATTTAATACTTCAAAACTTGTATGTTCAAAAAGTGATGTGGTTTTGGCTGTACTATATCTCAATAAAGAACATCAAGTGCCCAGTTCCAGGAACATAAACAACATTCCTGCCTTTATCTCTAATTCTATACCCAATCAATTAGCAAGTCTTTTTAGTTATAATGTATTCATACCCATAGATCTCTCTCCTTAGTTAGTATGAAAAGGAAAATGATTCATTTTCAGAAATATCAAATAAAAGTTTTGATGTCTAATTAACAGCAGGTTTACAACCTACTGGAATATGTACAATTCCCTCTCTACCCGCCCCCCACTCCCACCCACCCAATGTAGTCCCAAACCCTTAGACATTTATTTCCTGGTTCTTTTGCTCCTCTCCATTTTGTGGGCTTATCTTCATGAGCTTTGCAATGAGCATGCACCAAAGAACAAAGGGAGGAGGGACTGAAAGTCTGTGTCACCTCAGGGAATGTACATTTGTTCCAATAAGACTACTCTTTGCCTTACATGGGCATAGGCGACATCTGGGGAAGGCTGTAACCTCTGTAGTACTGAGCCAATGAGGAAACAGGGGAGGGACTTGCATGCTAGGAAATAAATTGCCTGCTATAGCTGCCCTAAGTGTGCCTGTCTGTGGGACACCAACTCTTGCAAGAATATTGATTAAAGCCTCACTTCACTGTGCTCTGAGTCTCCACATCTCTCCTTTGATTGGGTCAGTGGGCTTATTCCTCACATTTACAAGACATGAAAATGTATATTTTGGGTGATGAAACAAATGGTCTCCTCGACATAGTATAGAAGAAGGTTTATATTACAAGAAAAAATACTACATTGTATCAAAAAGAGATTGGTAGTTTTCATTTTTCTTCTATTAACTTGGAGCCAAGAGAAGAACCCACAGCTTAAATAAGGTGAAATATGAGAGAAAAATTCCATAGGAGAAAACAGGGTTAAGGAATAGGATTATAGTCATTGGCCTTAGAAAATTCGTATCTTGTACAAGATTCTCTACAGAAGAAAGGACCAATTGTTATTTTGAACATTCTCTAACATTTAGTTGGGAATTGTTTCATTTTTTTTCTTCAATTACTGTTATTTTTAAACATTAAAAATCGGTTCTGAACCATGGCCTTGTTTTAGAGTAGTTTTGCTACCCCATTACATAAAATAACTTTTATATTCTTAGCTAATTTCTGAAATTTAATAGAGATATAATATAGGCTGAGGAGAAAGTAGATAAAATCTCATTGAAAACAGATTCAGGGGGCACCTAAGTGGTTCAGTCAGTTAAGCCTCCGACTCTTGATTTCGGCTCAGGTCATGATCTCACGGTTCATGAGTTCCAGCCCCACATCTGTCTCTCCCCTGACAGCACAGAGCCTGTTTGGTGTCCTGTCCCCATTTTCTCTTTACTCCTCCCCCTCTTGCTTTCTGTATGTCTATCAAAATAAATAAAAATAAACTTTAATTAAAAGGGAAAAAATGGATTCAGTTAAATAGTGAAGCAAAATATCCACAGTGATTATAGAAGGTTATATCATATTTTCATCTTCCAAAGGATAAAAATAACTTAAAGTCCCATTTTAAAAATTTCAATGACACTGGAATAAACAATTTTCTATGAATATAAGATGTCATGTCAGGAGAGATCACAAATTTGATTCTCTGATCAAACAGATTAAGAGTGAAAAAAGCAAGCATGAAACAAGTGTTTGTAAAGAAATGTTGTGTTATTTGCTTTGTCTTGTAAGACACTCAATACTTTAAATGAGCATAAACATCAAATGTCATCATGTTCGCTATCTTACAGGCTGTGTAACAATAAAGGCTTAAGTAGTATCTTTCTGAGGCAATAATTCAACCATCCCGGGTGCGCACTCGCACACACACACACACACACACACACACACAGTGACTTAAGAAGAAATAGTATTAACTATCTTTTTATCCTCCTAATAGAGAAATTGGATATTAATTAAATAATGTTTAAAAACATTTGGCAAGAATGTTAGCCTGTTCAATAATTCTTTCCATTAACTTTGGATATAATTATACTCAAACAACCACAAAGAGGGAGAATCAACCATGAGATTTTGAACAGCTGAACCTTAATCCAAAAACTAAAAAGATTTCTACTTATTAGCAATGTCTACTTGGGATCCTAAGGTAACAGAGAGCTCGTCTGCTTATAGGACAATGGGAAAGTTTACTGATGCAAGATGATGTCTTCTACATTACAAGAGAGAGCAATGAAATATCTCAAGCCCAGATTAGAGAAGTAAACAACCACAAAACCTCCCATTACTTTCTATAGAGAACAATACCCAGATGGAGCCAGGAATATTTCTCATCTACCACGAGTTTGTTCAACTCCATTAACTAACAAAGGTTTTATTTTAATATTAAATCTCAAAGCATAAACTTAGTATATCATATCTTATTTAGAATATCATATCACATATCTAAGGGATATATACTTATATTAAAAGTGAAAATAAACATTCTCAATATTAGGAAATATGAACCTTAAAAAATGGTATTTGAAAATGAAAAAATAGCAAACTGATAAAAGAATAATTTGTGAGATTCTATACATTGTATTTAAGATTTTTAACTTACCAATATAAAGATTAGCCAAAATATGGACTGTGGAAATGCTGTCCAGAATATGTTTTTAAAAAGCATGCACTAATGAATGTTTAGGAATTATTTGCAAATAGTTTATTCTACTAATTTTAACTAGTTGTGCTTATAAAGTCTTAGAATATTTTCTTTCTTGCACAATTTTACCTCCACCAAAAAAATTAGACATATTTTTTATAGGTAACCTATAAATTTGATTAAACAAAACAAGCATATATGATTAATAAATGACTACTGGTAAAAAAAAAAAACAAGTACCTTATACATTTTTGAAATATTTACACTTTGGATAGTGCAAAGTAATTTTCCATGGACTTTATCTTTATTATCCTGTATTGCAATTTAGAGAATTTTTATTAATGAGATTTTTGCACATCAAACTCTTAGAAGCAATAATGGATGATTCCTACATTGGAATTTGTCAGCAGAATGGTTAACAAGCAAGTGTAAAGAAAGTTGTCCTTTGCTTTCAGGTGTATTTTGCTGTAAGTACACTCCTCTCCACACTCCCCCACAAAACCAGCAAGAAGTTTATCAAAATACCACTTCCAAACACACCCAGAACTGTTCTAGGAATTCTGATCAATTTTCTCCATATCTTTACAATTGAGTGAAGTTAGACTACCCAGACAAATAGGCACTTAGCTTGTTTTTTAAACCAGCTTATGTGGGAAATAATGAAACATGCTTAGCACAAATTCAGTTTCAGGCATAGAGAGAAATAAGGACATATGCCTTTTTTGTGACTAAGAATTTAAAAGCATTATATTATAATGCTTATAATTTTATTATATTCCCCATGCCAGGAAGGGCAGCGTGGTTGACTATTAATGCAATGGTTCTTTTGATTTCCCATTTGTTTTCCTTCCTCAGTGAGGTAGTAGGGCAGCAGTACTCCAAGGACATTTGTGCCTAACAGCTTGAAATACCGAGATGGAGAAAATTATACAATTCCTGGTTGCCCTCTTTGGTGAATGTTTCATTAGGCACAGAAAGAAGCCCCAGAATATGTATTTTAAATCTTTCTAGATTGTTTGGTAGAAGTCAGATTTGAGAACTTCTATTTTAACATATTTTTTTAAATGTTTCAAATATTTTATTCAAATTAGTTAACAGTGTAATACTGGTTTCAGGAGTAGAATTTAGTGATTCATCACTCACATATAACACCCATTGCTCATTACAACAAGTGCCCTCCTTAATACTCATCACCCGTTTAACCCATCCCCCACTCTCTTCCCTCCATTAACCTTCAGTTTGTTCTCTATAGTTAAGAGTCTCTCTTATGGTTTGCCTCCCTTTCTTTTTTGTTTTTCTTTCCCCTGTGTTCATCTGTTTTGTTCCTTCAATTCCACATGAGTGAAATTTGTCTTTCTCTGACTTATTTCAATTACCATACTACATACTAGCTCCATCCACCTCATTGCAAATGGCAAGGTTTCATTCTTTTTGATGGCTGAGTGATATTCCATTGTATGTACACACCACTTCTTTATCCATTCATCAGGCAATGGACATTTGGCTCTTTCCATAATTTGGCAATTGTTGATAATGCTGCTATAAACATAAAGCATGTACACCTTCAAATAAGTATTTTTGTATCCTTCAGTTAAATACCTAGTAGTGCAATTGCTGGGTCATAGAGTAGTTCTATTTTTAAATTTTTGAGGAACCTCCACACTGTTTTCTAGAGTGGCTGCATCAGTTTGCATTCCCACCAACAGTGTAAGAGGGTTCCCCTTTCTCTGCATCCTGATGAACATCCATTTTTTCCTGTGTTAATTTTAGCCAGTCTGACAGGTATGAGGTGGTATCGTAAAAGTAGTTTTGATTTCTATTCCCCTGATGATGAGTGATGTTGAGCATCTTTTCATGTGTCTGTTAGCCATCTGGATGTCTTCTTTGGAAAACTGTCTATTCATGTCTTCTGTCCTTCTGTTTTAGAATCTTTATAGTCATATAATATTATTTTGTGGAAGTCCTGGTCCCTTTGTTTTTCTTGTTGTTGTTTTGTTTTGTTTTACACCCAATACCATACAACCAGAAAGTAAAGAGAGAGAAACTTTGTATACTACACAAAAACTTCTGTACTGATTCCTGAACCTGTCAGAGAATTTACTCATCTGTCACAATAGAGAAAAATTGGTTTTCCACTTTCCAGGTGATTTAAAGTTTGAAAATGTCTAAGGCTTTGTGAAGAGTTACTAAAAAGAGTGATATTTCTACGTGATGGCTAATACTCTTCCCACATAATAATGTACACTGGTCAGTAGATAAACCTACAAGAACATAATAGGTTGTCTCTATTCACAGATGTTTTAAAGCAACTTAAACACTGCAACACTGGGTTTCTTGCTTTTTTCATAAATTCCACATTATTTGTGAAAAAATCATGTATTAAGATAATTCTCAAATAGTGAGATAACTGGACATTTTAAAACTAATGAAATATTAATGAACTCTGGAAATTCTTAAGGCACTATTTCCTCATCTTCTTACATGAATTCTATTCTTCGATGGATTTGATGGGGAGGATAGAGTGTTGGACAAAAGCAATCAGAGGATTAATAATTTATATAAGAACTCTTAGGGGCACCTGAGTAGCTCAGTTGGTTAAGTGTCCAACTTCGGTTCAGGTCATGATGTCAAAGTTTGTGAGTTGGAGCCCCACACTGGGCTCAGTGCTGTTAGCACAGAACCTGATTCAGATCCTCTGTCCCCTCTTTCTCTGCCCCTCTCCCACTAGTATGTGCATGCACATGTAGGCACTCTCCTTCTCTCTCAAAAATAAACAAACATTAAAAAAAGAACTCTTATAAGAAAAAAATATTTTCTCTAGTATGTCACCATTTTGTTTACAAAATAGAAAATAAATGCATGATGACTGCCATATGTTAGAAACCAGGTATTGTATTTTTTTAAAGTCACTTCTTTATTTAGTATTTACTCAATAAGACTTACTTTCTACCATGAGCTAATATTGGATGTAAATATGAGTAAGATACAATGGTTGCATCAAGAGGCTTAAATTTAATTATTCCACACAGTTGTATGTACATTTTGACAATAGCTCAAGTATTCAAATTCTATAGTGGAAGCCTATATGTATGTCCTGGGGTTAAGGAAGGTAATGACTATTACTGTAAGGGCAGATGGGGAATATGAAAGGATTCACAGAGGAGAAGCTATGTGAGTTAGCACCTGAAGAGAATAATACAGCTTGTACTTAAAAGCACAGGTTCAAATACCAGCCTCACCACATGGACAAGGTATTTATTCACACTAGACCTTTATTTCCTCCTCTGTAAATGGGAATATAAAAGTGTTTTCCTCTCAGGGTTTTTCTGAAGATTAAATGAGAAAATTCATGTAAGTGACTTATTAGGATTACAGAAAATTAGAAGCATTCAGTAAACTTGGTTTTTAACATGAGTAGTAATTTTCCAAAGGCCAAGTAAAGAAAGAAAAATCCACATAAAGGAAATGATAAAGAGAAAACAAAAGAAGAATTTGAAGGAAACGTGGTGATAATGAGTTTGAAATGTCAGGTTAGAATCAAATAGTTAAGGAAACTTATAAAGCTGTCCAAGAGTTAGACTTTGGTGGGACCAAACTGAATTATCAGATCTGTGCTTTAAATACATTGGAGAGGGTTAATTTTACTGAAGAGACACAGATCTGTTAGGATGCTTTTGTAAGTGTCCAGTAATTAAGGAAGGTATGTGAGAGACACAAAAAGAGATTTTGATGACCAATTGAATATGAGGAATAAGATAGAACAAGGATTGCTCTTGCCTCTAAGTGTGTGTTTAGGCAACTATGTAGACTCATTTAAGTGAAATGGGAAAATAGAAAATACAAGAAGTTTAGTGGTGTTGGGGATAGGGAGAGAGAGACTTACAATTTTGTATTAAATGTATATGGAAATTGGGGCACCTGGGTGGCTCAGTCCGTTAAGCATCCAACTTCACCTCAGGTCATGATCTCACGGTTTTGTGGGTTCATGAGTTCAAACCCCAAGTCGGGCGGCTCTGTGCTGACTGCTCAGAGCCTGGAGCCTGCTTCGGATTCAGGAGCCTGCTACCTCTCTCTCTGCCTCTTCCCTGCTCATGCTCTGTCTCTCTCCCTCTCAAAAATAAATAAGCATTAAAAAAAATTTTTTTAATGTATGTGGAAATATGTAACAGGATCCTGAAAATGTAGAGCTTGGCCTCAGATAAAACATCACACCTGATAATACAGAATTGGAAATATAGGTAGTAATTAAAGTTGTCAGATCAAAATTATACATGGAGACAAAATAAAAAGGAGGCAGCTTAAGGTAGAGACTAGATCTGGAGGAAAATGAAACATTAAAAAAATAAGTCATGACTTTACGATAGAGAACAAACTGAGGGTTGATGGGAGGGGTGGGGGAGATGGCTAAATGGGTGATGGGCATTAAGGAGGGCACTTGTCTTGTTGAGCATTGGATGTTATATGTAAGTGAATGAATCACTAAATTCTCCTGAAAAAAATCTTACACTATATGTTAACTAAATAGAATTTAAATAAAAATTTGAAGAAAAAAAAGTCATGAAAGAAATAAAGAGGCAGGAAGAGAGCTATGAGAGTAACTCAGATACCATGGAAACAGGTGATGAGGGATATGAGAATCCAGAATGGTTTGAAACCTGTAGAGTAGTGACGTAATACTACATTTGAAAAGTGGCTCCTGGGGGCGCCTGGGTGGCTCAGTCGGTTAAGCGTCCGACTTCGGCTCAGGTCACGACTTCGCGGTCCATGAGTTCGAGCCCCGCATCGGGCTCTGTACTGACTGCTCAGAGCCTAGAGCCTGTTTCAGATTCTGTGTCTCCCTCCCTCTCTGACCCTCCCCCATTCATGCTCTATCTCTCTCTGTCTCAAAAATAAATAAACGTTAAAACAATTAAAAAAAAAAAAGAAAAGTGGCTCCTGAATATGGCAACAAGGTAGCTATTAGAAGTATATTTAGTTACCAGGGAACAGAAAACAAATGTGATGATTCAAGGATGAAGTAAGGATTTGAGAGGGCTTCTAGGTTAGAATCCTGAATCTATTCTCTATGACCTTGAATTATTGACTGAACCTCTCCAAATCTTTTAAGGTTAAAAAATTATTTATTTAAAAAGTTGTTTGGGAATTGAATAGACAACGCAGACTAGTGCCTAGAATACAATGGATTCTTACTATATGTTAATTATCTGTTATAATCATTATTATTCTCTTTTCAATAGTATTTGGCCAAGTCAGTGACACTTTAGGACCAAAGTATTTGGGCTAATCCTTAATCCTTTTCCCTTCTAATTCATTTTTAGTCTAACTTCTGATTTATGTGTCTATTTCAATATTTATTCATTTATTTACTCATTTCTCATTTACCTTCTACTCAGTGCCTAACGAAGCTGAACTTTATAATATAATAAAGAAGAGATAAGATATAAAATATGTCCTTGCCATTATTATGAAGAAAAAAAAACGTAATTGTACATTAAGTCCCAGGCCACTAAGAAACAGACTCAATGTTTACAATGAGAAAAAAAAAAAAAAAACTGCTGCTAACATTCAGGCTTTGACCTAGCATCACAGGTAGGTCTTGGTGTTCCCCTGGTCAACATAAAAATTTCAAAAAACATCAATATCATCAAGGTCACTCTGTGACCATGATGGATCAAGACACAATCAAGAATATTCTACTATCATGCCTAAACACAGACAAAACATGAACACTATTCAAACCACAAAATTCCAAACATTCCCACTCCAGCTAATATGAGAGACTACTGCTTATTTATCAGTTAAGGTTTTAACTTAGTCTGCTCAATCTATAGGTAAGATTTGTTGAGATATCCCACATTAAATTTTCCCTGCTTTCTAAAACCTCCCAATTTAGAGTGTGTCTCAGCTTCATCAGGTCATCAGACTGTCCCAAAAATCAACCTACCAAAGCAGAATTCCTATTAAGTCCTTTCTAACATCTTGCAGAAATATCCCACAGTTGCCCCCGGAGTGCATTCTCACTAAGTACAATGAGTAATAAATACAACTTTCTTTTTTTAATTTTTTTTTAATGTTTATATTTATATTTGAGACAGAGACAGAACATGAATGAGGGAGGGGCAGAGAGAGAGGGAGACACAGAATCGGAAGCAGGCTCCAGCCTCTGCGCTGTCAGCACAGAGCTCTATGCGGGGCTCGAACCCACGAGCCATGAGATCATGACCTGAGCCGATGTCGGACACTCAACTGACTGAACCAGCCAGGCACCCACAACTTTCTTGACTATAGCTGTGTTCCTGGTAGTCTTTGGCTAAGGAGCATTGATAACAAATAGAAAATGATACTGTGGGCATGTGGTAAACATGTTTCAGCTTGGTAAGGCTTTTGGATCAAACATGCTATTCAGGCTAGCTATCATAGATCAGTATTTTTAAGAACATGTGAAACATATTTTAGAATATATTTATACTATTGCATAAAGTATTTGTTGCAAATACTTGTTGGTATTTGGTACTAGGTCTTATTGGTGTAAGACTTCATATACTCTATGTGTTTCATTTTCAAATACTACTGCTATCTTTTTAGAGAATTGCAACAAAAAAGTGAACTTTCTATGCATCGGCATATATTGACAACAAAGACAAATGTCCCATTGAGGAAGATTAAACCTTTTTGTCTGAGGTTTAAGGGAAGTGGACTCAATAGGAGTGCATGTAAACCTTAGAGCTGTAGCCACAAGATTTCTGAGTCTTGTATACTGATTAAGAATATCCATCTCTGAATCCTAGTCTACAAAATCTAAAGAACAAAGCATGAAACAAAAGATAGGTGTGAATAACTACAGAGAGAGAGACAGAGAGACAGAGAGAGAGAGAGAGAGAGAGAGAGAAAAGACGACTTTGTAGTAGGGAAGAAATTAACATGTCAAATCACACCTTTTTTCCCTGATTTCCTGTTCATTTTAAATTGAGTGTTGTTGGTGCACCTGGGTGGCTCAGGAGGTTGAGCTTCAGATTTCTGCTCGGGTTGTGTTCTCACAATAATGGGATCAAGCCTCCTGTCAGGCTCTGGGATCTGCACTAAGTGAGGAGCTTGCTTGGGATTATCTGTTTCTCCCTCTCTCTGCCCTTTCCCCACTCTCACATGCTCTCTCATTAAAGTAAAATAAGAGGCGCCTGAGTGGCTGAGTCAGTTGAGTGTCAAACTCCGGCAGTTCATGAGTTCAAACTCCGCACTGGGCTTGCTGCTGTCAGTGCAGAGCATGCTTTGGATCCTCTGTCCCCCTCCCTCTCTCTGCCCCTCCTCTGCTTGTGCTCTCCTCTCAAAAATATACAAACATTAACAAATAATAAAATAAAATAAAACATAAATACATAGTGTGCTTTCCTTTCCTTTTCACACCTTCATTCTTTTTCTTTCACCCTCTTCAAACAATATGGAGGTTTAAATATCAAAATGCAAAGCAACTTTCTAGTTCCTGCTAATAAATCTATCATCTAACATGACATATATTTAGTAGAATACAAAGGAAGGTTCCATATATTAAGACATAAATGGAATTAAGATTATGAGGTGATAATGATGATTATAGAAAGCATATACTTAGAAAATCAAAAATTATAAAAATGTTATTGTGGCTTTTTTGTATTTTGTTTAAAAAAGTGTGATTATTGTTAAAACTAAAATTACAAAATACTTATTACTTATGTGTAAAGTAATATTTCCCATATTGTCCGAATATGGTCTTACAAGTAAAATTTTTTAAGCTCGGTGAAAATAAATGAAACATTAATTACGGTGTCGCTGATGCCTGAAACAATTTAGCTACTTTACCAATATGCCTTTTGGGCAAATCACCCCAGTGATTCTATGATTAACATAAATGCTGCACATAGGCAATTTTTGCCTTAACTTGCAGATTACATTATTAATTTCACATGGATTCTTCATCCTAAAATAAACCTACCAATGTTTTCTCATTTCCAACCAATTATTTGAAATTAATCAATGCTCTGAAGCATCATGGTTAGTGACATGACAGTAATGTGTCTGTCATAACCAATCAGGTGAAACATCATTGTAAGGCAGGTGTTTCAAAGATAGGACTTAAAAAATTAATGAGCAAGGGAGTAAAACATGTACATTTTCAACCTTTCTTTTCTTTGAAGGATTTAAACAGGACAGATATGAAAACTCAGTTTTCTTCAAAGGCAGTTATTTAAATTTCAAATGGACTGTTTTACATTGCTAAATTTTAGGTAAAATTAACTACCATGTAGTCATGT